>NC_139032.1:89306995-90709230 GCF_964662115.1 Mustela nivalis | reverse complement strand
GTCTCTGACATCCGCAGGGGCAGGAGGAGGGGCTGAGCCTGTGGCAGAAGGTGCCACGGGAGCCCTGACGGGGTTGGGGGGAGGGGGCGGTGGTGCAGAAAGTGGCCCCTCCAGCCAGACCCACCCCACCTGCAGAGGTGGCAGAGGGACCCCCTCCACCTTTGGTGGGCTCACTCTCCCCACCCCTAAGCGTCACTCCCGCCCATCCTGCCTCAGGGTGACCCCCAGCCAAGATTAAATACTTGTTCAAGATCTGTTCGCTGTCTCTCTCCCTGTCTGGGCCACCACTGCTCGCGGCCCATGGGTTCACATGTGCCCCAGGAGCATGGCAAGGTGGGAGCAGAGCCCGCACCTCTGTGCCCCACCACCAACCCCCACCGCCTAGAGGGGGCAGGCCTCCTCCACTCACTCCCCTGGCTCAAAGCTGGGGCAGGGGCTTCCTAGGCCCCCAGGAGACCCCACTCCAAGCCAGGGGCTGTGGAGAGACAGGAGGGAGCCTGACCTGCCCTACCGATGCCCCCTGCCCCTGCTCAGCACCCTCCTGGTCACTCAGTCCTAAGAGTGTCCTTGGGGACTAGGTAAGTCAACTATGGTATCTCCGCCCGATGAACGAGGAGCCCAGGGGACACAGGGGACAGAGGCCCTGTGGGAACGCAGTGGGACCACTGGGGGATGGTCCCCTAACTTCATCTGTCATGTTTAATTCCTTCATTTCCAGAACAAGAGGCTCAGGGCACGGAAGCTGGTCTTGACGAGGTGGAGGGTGGATATGGGAGCACCCCTGTGGGCTCCCACACCTTCCTGCATAGACGATGCTGGCCCAGAGACCCTGGGAGGTCGCCGGGGCCCAGCTCTCCCTGGACAAGTGGAGAAACGGGCTGGGAAGAGGGTCCCGCATGTCCGTATGTGGCCCGGTGCACCTTGGAACATCCCGATGCCACCGGCTCAATGGCCTGCCCAACCCGAGTCCGGGCACCAGACTGAGGGCAGCGGCTGCCCAGCCGCCCAAGGGACTAGGAAGATGTCCCCCAACCCGACCAAGCAGGCGCGCAGAGGGAGCCTGGGGTGCGGGCAGGCAGCCTCTGAGGGCAGGCCCCTCTCGCTGCCTGCTTGCCCCCACGGCCCCCTCCCCCACCACCCTCTTCCCAGCTCACCCGGCGCCCGGCGATGCCAGCGACGTCACTGCCAATAACCTAGATTTTAACCAAGAAATCGCACTCCCCCCACTGCCCCACTTATGGTCTCACCGAGGAGAAAACCCAGACTGTAGCACCCTAGGCCGGCCCCAGGCTCTGCCCGCCGAGGCCTGCTGTCCTCTCCTACCTCCAAGACCCCCAGGGAGAAGGCGGCAAGGGGCTCCTTGGATGAGTGACCCCCTGCAGGTACACGGCCCTGGGCCAGGCCTGTGCCCCCGGCATCTTGTCTTGGGGGGAGGTTTCGGGGGATGCTGGTGGGGAAGCCAGGTCACGGTCAAGGCAGAGGAGCAGTCCAGGCAGCTTGGCCTCCAATCCCCAGCCTGCCCTCCCATGGCCACCATTCCGTGCTTCCTTGGAAAACCCAAGCACAGAGGCAGGCCGCTACAGTCCTGAGAAGGAGACCCCAGACTCATTCCCGCAGTCCCAACACCTCGCCCTCTCTCTCAGCACCCCACTCCGGCCAAGGCCCATGGAGGGAGACGTCTGGAGACTGGGATCCTCTCCTGGCTCCATGGTGTCCCACGGTGGGCCACGAGTGGACAGTCCCTGCCCCTGGACCCTTGGCAGATTCCGGCTCCCTCCGGCTGAGTCTGGGGCTCCACGCGGCCCTTCCCCAGCCCCCAGGGTGGCCCCCTGGGACAGGTTCCCAGAGGCCCCCCGAAGGCCTGAGCCCAGAGCCGGTGTCCTGGTACCGGGACACCAAGCCCCTGCCTCTCCCACCCCAAGGAAGGGCCTCGTCCAGATCAATGTGGTCTTTGCACTCCTGTCCTGTGGAAGCCACTTAACTACCACTACGTGCATTCAAATGAAGTCATGAGTCCTATGGAAAAACCGTCCACCCACAGCCCCAAGAAGCACAGGCGGGTGCCCCGGCAGAGCCTCCCCGCTCCCCACAGTGCTGAGAGGGCGCCGGCTTGGCCAGACCACCCCATCCTTGGCTGTTCTCAGGGAGAGGCCGTCCCAAGGTTCCTAGCGGGTCGGACTGGCCAGTTCCAGGCTGGACGTGGAGTAGATGGGGGCAGGGGGAAGCATCTGTTCCATCAGGGCACCAGGACGCAGGGCACCAGAGGGGAGGAAGTCGGCGCACTGTCCCTGGGGGCCCCAGCTCTGGGACGTCACTTCCCGCCAGCACCACATGTCCAGAGCCGATCCACTGGGCACGGGACCCGCATGCAAATGAGCAGGCAGCGGGCCCAGGCACACAGCCAGTTTTTGGGGAACACGGAAGGCAGGTGGACACCCGACCCGGGGCCCCAACTCCTGGACCCTCTGGCCATCAGACCCCAGTCTCCAGGAACCGGGACGTAGTATGTAATGCCACGTCCAGTCAGGGCATCCCCGGTACACAGGTCCCCAGTGGGGGACCCCCCTCACAAATACCTTGGGGGGCCGCTCACTCAGTTCAACAAGCACTTTCCAGCCTGTCCCTTGGTGCTAGACCCCGGGAGATGGCAGCACACAAGCTGGATACAGGGGAGTCTCTGACCTCCCTGAGTCCCAGAGAAGGGCTGAGGTCAAAGGTCAGGCAGACGGGGCCCCACTGGGTCACTAAGGCCTTGAGCAGGTGGGTCGCACAGTACCCCATGAGCCCTCGGGCAGGTCCCTGGGCCACTGAGGTCCTCACTGTCCTCTTGTGAGCCCCAGACTGCAGCTTCTGGGGGGAGGTTTCGCCCAACATCAGCCTCGGTCCTCAGCCTCGGCTGGGGACTGTCCCCTGCACTCCCCTGGCACAGCAATCGCCCCGAGAGCTCACGGCCAGAGGTCAGCCCCACCTCAGTGCCCTCGCGGGGGCCACAGGAGCACCCGCCCCCACTGGCGGGCAGTGGCGCGGGCGGGGCACGGGCCGGGCCTCCAGCGCGCGTTACCTGCGTAGCTGCCGGTGGCCTTGATGTACATCTGGCCGAACTGCTCCTCTGCCATCGTGTCATAGGCCTCGTCGTCCTCCTCATCCTCCTCGTTGTGGTAAGAGGTGGGGCTGTCGGTGGTGGGCAGGCTGCTGGCCCCCGGGCTGGTCCGCTCTCCCTGGGAGTAGGGCACCTGCTGGATGCTGGGGATGAGGGTGGCCAGGCTGGGCACCCCGTAGTAGGACACCCGGGGCAGCTTGAGCGGGGCCGCGCCCGCTGCCGTGGCACCCGCCGCCACCGTTGTGCTATCCCGGGGCCCCGTCTCCAGCGGGCGCTTGGGGGCCAGGCCCGGGCCGGCGGCCGGCGGCAGCTCCGTGGCTTCGTGCTTCACGCGGGTCAGCAGCGGGATGGGCACAGAGGGGGACACGACGTAGGGGGGTGCTGCGGGGGCAGCCGGCTGCAGCTGGGTGCAGGGGCTCTGGGGCTCCGAGCTGGCGTCCTCGATCATGGCGGTCTGCGAGTCACAGTGGGGCGAGCTCACCTTGAACATGAGGTCCGTGCCGCGCTCCACGATGTGCTGGATCTGCAGGAAGCCGGCCGTGTACATGACCACGAGCTGCTCGCTGGCCGCCATGGTCAGCCTGCCCGTGTAGCAGAAGGACAGGATCTGCTGGAAGCAGGCGGGCGGCACGGTGCCCGGCAGCTCGAAGGCGCTCTTGCTGTTGCCGCTGAACAGGTCCCGGAAGTAGAGGCTGCTGGCGGCCAGGACGGCCCGGTGGGCCTTGAAAGCCTGGCCTTTGACCACGATGGACACATCACAGTAGAGGCCCAGCAGGCGCTGCTCGTTGAGGCAGCCGAGCACGGTGTTCCCGAAGTTGGGGATCTCGATGTGCAGCATCTGCGACATGGTGGGCAGGCGCTGGAGGGCTCGCCTCACACTCAGCGCGGGAGCGCCCGAGGGGGGCACATCTGTAGGGAGACAGGGCGCAGGGACACCCGGGTCAGGCTGCTGGACAGCCAGGGCTCACCCCAGCAGGCCCGCGACCCCCACCCCCCGCCCCTCCTCCTCCCCCGCCCCGGGCCCTCCAGCAGGGCCCTCCCCCGCAGACAGACAGCCCAGGGAAGTCCTGGGGCCGAGCTCCTCACAGCGGGACCCTGGCTGGGCCAGCACCCCACGGGACTCAGAGCGGCACAGCCGCATTCCAGCGGCGGGGGGTGGAGGGGGGGACACCTTGTGCAGCTCCCAGCTCCCAGTGCCCACCCCCAGGACAGCGCTAGAGCCCTCGGGCAGGAACGCCCCGTCTTAGCAGAAGTCAGGAACAGAAACAGAGGCCTGCACTCCGGGAGGACAGGGAGGACGGGAAGGACAGAGGACAGAACACAGAACAGGGCACAGCCCGCCGCGGCGGCTGGGAGGGCTGAGGGTGGCGGCTCCGTCTGCAAGCTCTTCTCCCCAGGAAAAAGTTAGCAGCAAAGGGCCCCGCACAGCCCTTCCCCTGGGGGGGCCCGGAACCCAAACCAAGCCGGTCCTGCAAGGGGGTCTTTTGGTTTCCCTGGTTCGTTTTTCTCCTCTTCCCTTGGAACTGCCGCACAGAGGGCCCTCAAGGGGGGAGTCCCGCTCCACTGGCTGAGAAGCCGGCCCCTCGTCCCCCTGCGAGGGGCCAGGGTGGGGCGCCCAGGGAAGTGAGCCGAAGCTAGAAGTCAGGCGCGCCCGCCACCGCCGCCCCTCCCCCGGACCGGCTCCCCAGGCCACCAGCACCGCCAGGGACGCACCACAGCTGGACCACCACTGGGGAGCCTGGCGCAGCCCCACCTGCCCGCCCTCCCAGTCCCCCAGCTCCCAACGCCGGCCAATCCCTGCTGGCTCGATCCCAGCCCCAGGTGACTAAAGGGGTCAGGGGGAGACGGGGGAGGGACCGGCAAGAGCTCGCCAGGTGCCCCAGGGGCTGGGGACGGGGCTCCGGGAGGTTGATCTGATGCCGGATTCACGGGTGGGGGTGCTGGGGACGGCCGGCAGGGGGGAGGAGGCGCCGGCTGAACTCCGCACAGCGGCGCCCGCACAAAGGGCCGCTCTGTCCCGCGGGAGGAAAGTGCAGGCGGCTGCAGAGGCGCCCGGGGCCGGGGGAGGGCGGGCGGAGGGAGGGCGGAGCGCCCGGACCCCGGCGACAGGAGTTGGGCAGATGGGTGGCTGCTGGGGGAGGGCCCGCAGTGCCCCCGCCGCGGAGAAGTTGCCGGCCGGCCGTGGCACCGGCCCGCGGGGGAGACCTACCTTGGGCGGCAGCCGCCGGGGGCCCGGCACTGCCCGCTCAGCCTGGCAGGGGCAGGCTCGCCAGCTGCTCCGGGAATGCAGCAAACGGAGCGGGAGCCCTTGGGGTGGGGAGGGCGCGCGGAGCCGGGAGAGGAGGAGGAGGAGGAGGAGGAGGAGGAGGAGGAGGGAGGAGGGAGCAGGGCAGGGAGTCTGGGCGCTGGGCTCGGCGGCCGCAGCTCAGCTGCACCCAGCCCGGCTCCCGGGGCAGCGCACAGCATCTAAATGCAGAGGCCGGATGCAGACGGACATTCGGGCGGCTCTCCGGAATGAATACCGCCTTTGATTGGGGAGCCCAGTAAATGCCAGCTCCAGCCCCGGCTTTCAAAACAGTGGAGTGCTGGTGCCACAGGAATGCACGCTCCGGGTGTTGGTACAAGACAGACTTTGATGACTCACCGCAATGCAAACAAAGATGGCAGAAATACTGTACTGTACGCGGAGCGCTCCGCGGTGCCACGGCAACTGAGCGCCCAGATTTATGGTGCAGCTCTGCATGCGAATTACCCAGTCAGCCGCCGCTCTGCCATCCAGGACGGCCCGAGTGTCAAAGCATTTAAACTATTCCAAACAGTCTGCAGGGCTGGCAGAGCCACCAACTCCGCCAGGGCGGGCGGGGGTGGGGCGGACCAGGGGTGGGGGGGATGAGAGTGGGGGAGGGGGGCAGGCACAGGGGGACCCGGCACAGGGGGACAGGGGACAAGAGAGAGGGGGATGAGGGGGATGGAGGCAGGGGGACAGGGGACAAGTTGGGTCAGAAACAAGGGGGATAGAGGGACGTCAGAATGGGGGGAGGGGGAGGGGCAGGAGGAGGGGGTGGGAGGACAAGGAGGATGGAAGGGGAGGGGGTGGACAAGGGGGTGAGGGACGGGGGACAAGGAGGACCAGAGAGTATAGGGGACGAGGCGGGTCAAACAGGGCAGGAGCTGGATGAGGGCAGGGACCCCGGGGGGGGGCGGGTGAGAAGCAGCATGAGAAGACGAGAAAGGAGCTGAAGAAAAAGAGGTGGGCGAGGAGGCCCCGCGCCCCGCCGCGCCCCGCCGCGCCCCGTTCTACCTCCCACCTCTCCCTGGGGTCCCTGGAGCAGCAGCCCCAAACAGGGCAGCCCAGCACCCCATCCCACTCGCCCTGGAGTCCCCCTGCCCCCCAAGCCCTGAGGCGGGTCTTGTCGAGACTTGTGAGTGCAGTTGGGCAGGGTGGGGGGGTGGCCACAGAACGCACAGATGGGCAGGACCTAACCCCCCACCCCCCACCCCCACAGGTGGGCAAAGTCACCGTCGGTGACAGGACGGTGGATGATGGGATGGTAGGAAGGAGGCAGGCGGCCTCGCAGGGCCCGTGGCAGCCCCCTGCCCCCGCTCCTGGGCCCCCTCTGGAGGAAAGGGTACGCTGAGCGCGTTGTCTCTGCCACCCCTTCGAGGCTCACACCACCTGCAACCCTCTCTGCCACCCCTTCGAGGCTCACACCACCTGCAACCCGCCCAGCCTCGGTTTCCCCTCTTGCCAGCCGTGGCCCTGGGCAGAGCACAGGTCCCTACAGAGAGGGGCAGGGACGAGGCTGGCAGTGGCTGCGGTGTGGCCCTCTGCAGCCCCCGGCCCTGGGAGGGGGCGCTGCCAGCCCGACACCCTGGTGGGCGCGGCCAGGAGGGGCCGGTTGGGGGGGGGGGTGCTGGGCAGCAGCCCTCCCACAGGCGAGTGGCATCCGGAGAAAGAAAGGGCCATCTGGTGCCTCCCCATTCACACACGGCGGCTCAGCTTCCCAGAGCAGATAAAGCGGAAGGCAGCACAGGAAGAAATCCAGGTGTGGGGAAGCGCCCCCAGGGGCGGCTCCGGGCCTCCCACAGGCACGGACTACTCTGGGGGGAGGGTGACAAGCCCTGCGATTGCAGCCTTGACAGAAATGGTCCCCGCTCACTGCTCTGGGGACCCGGGGGCCAGCCGGGGGACACGGGGGCCTAGCCCTCAGTCCCCCAAACCCCCCACCCCATGACGGAGCGAGTCCAAACCCCAGCAACCCCCTCGTCTCTACCTAGATGAGAAGTCCGGCGGCTGGGTGAGCTTCAGGCCACACAGCCCTCACAGCCTGGTCCCCACTGCCCCGGTCCTGGGGGACGGCCACTCGGCTGCCCTGGGCACCAACAGCCCTGAGCGGGCTTTCACATGGACGCTCGGGTCTGCACAACCCCAGGTGGGGGCTGTGGGGCGCGGCCATGCCAGCCTGCCTTGATCCAGACCCAGAAGGACTGACCCAGGGAATCCCCCACCAGAAGCCCTGGCAGGCTCCAGACTGGGTAGAGTCTCCTTTTCTTAGGGCCCAGGAGAGGCTCAATGGCCCCCAGATGAGGGGGCTGAAGCCCTGGGGTGGGGGTTGGGGACACAGCCCCCACATGCCACCCAGCCGCAAAGGAAGGCAGACTAGGCCACAGGCAGAGCAGACATGGGGAACAGGGGACACCCAGAGGCCAAAACCTGGTGGAACCCGTGCTGGGGAGGGGAGGGGACGGCCAACCTTGGCCTGGGTGTAGGACTCGGGCCCCTGGGCCCCAGGACACACAGCCTATCCTCCCTGAGACAGACCTGCCTACTTCAGGACTCTGCCTCTTCGTCACCTCCTTAGAGAAGCCTGCCAGGTGCCCTCTTGAGCTGAGCGAGGCCAGGTGGGTCTGCACAATGCCTGGCGGGCATTTAGCCAAATGCTGGGGACGCCTGGGAGCGCCACGGGAGTGAGGCTGTGCCGGCCAGTGCACAGCGCTCTGGAGGGGAGCCCCCCGCATGGCCCCTTCACAGACCTGCAGTTCCTGTTGGCAGGAGTCTCCCAGAAAGCCAGGTAGGCTCCCCTGGGCCAGACCAGGGCGCTGGAGCTGGGGGGGGGGGGCCCAGGCTGGCAGGGGCAGACAGAAGCCAGCAAAGGTGCACTGGGCACCAGTTCCTAGAGGGTCTCTACTGCCTGGGGCTGGGCAGGACAGTGACCAGGACCACACTGAGAGCAAGGGACAGCGTGCTGCCCTCAGAGCCCGTCCCTTCGCACGGCAGGTCCCCCCTGGTCAGCAGGACTGGAATCTCGGGTCCCAGCAGGACAACAACCCCCTGCGCCAGCCCCACCTGACTACTCTGTGTCCACGTCCTGCGGCCTCAGGCAAATGGGGCCCCATCTGGGAAGCTCGCCTGGGAAGCGGGGGCCAGGGTTACCCTGGACGGTCCCCACAGGGTGGAGGGCGACGGTGCTAGCAAACGGCACCACGAGGACACCCACCTGCCGCGACCTGGGCGGGAGGCGGGAGTGCGGGTGGGTGTCTCTCCCTCCACCCCCTCCCTGCCTGGCTCGCCCCCGCCCCCCGGGCCCCAGGGCCGCAGGCCAGCCTGCACGCCAGAGCCGGCCCATTATTCCCCTGGAAGGGGATGAGGCCCGTCTGGTCTCTGGGGAGAGAGGCCCGCTGTGCTGTTGCCACTGTGTCCTCAAGCCACCTGCAGGCTGGAGCTGCTGCCCCACAGCCCAGCACCCCCTCAAGAGCCCCGGGGGCGCCGGTGTTAGATTCTTTCTTAGAAGCCCTGGCTGGGATGCGAACAAAGCTGAACTTTAGGAGAAAAGAATAAAATAAAGGCTTGGTTTACGTGCCCAGAACCCTGAAAGCAGGACAGGCCGACAGGCCGCAGCCGACCGGCGCACGGTGGCCAGAGAGGAGGGCCCCAGGACCTGAGAGCGCTGAGGGCAGCGGGGTCACCCCCTCACTCTTCCCTGTGCGGCGGGGCCCAGCCCGACCAAGAACACCTGTCCCCTTCTATGCCTCAGTTTCCCCATCTCCCTGCTTCCCAAGCAACACACATTTGGTCCCCCCCAAGGGCAAGAGTCACTACACCCACGGGCATCAGGAAGGTTCTGAAGAGCCAGGAAGAACATCAGAGATCTCTTCATTCATTCCGGCCATCTTCAAAACCACCGCACCATGGAACCCTCCCCGCTCATAAGGCCCTGCAGTATGGAACCCACTTTGGGAAATCCCAAAGCCAGAGCCCAGCCCCAGCAGCTGAGCCAGCCCCAGGGGCCCCCACCCCATACAGACCTCCCCCAGAATGAGGAAACATGGGTAATGGCGGGGTCTCCTCTCACACACCCCTCCCTCAGGGAGAGCCAGGATCTA
Organism: Mustela nivalis; assembly: GCF_964662115.1. Classification (NCBI taxonomy): domain Eukaryota; kingdom Metazoa; phylum Chordata; class Mammalia; order Carnivora; family Mustelidae; genus Mustela; species Mustela nivalis. Next base: position 90,699,746 of record NC_139032.1, on the reverse strand, counting down.
GGACCTGGGGTCACGGCTGTCAACCAAAGCCCCTCCCAGGCCCAAGCGCAGCGCCGCCTGCAGGCGGGCGAGGGAAGGAGCTCGAGGAGAAGGGGGTGGGCCACGGGCCCCCGGAGCTGCAGACAGGCTCCAGACAGGCTCCCGGACAGGCCTGACGGCCTAGAGGGTGCAGGTGGGGCCCAGATTCTTGGAGTGTGGCCAGGCCGAGACCGGCCACACTGGGCTCCAACAGGTGCCAGGAGCACGCCAAGGACTTCCCTTTGGGGCCTGGAGGACCAGAGGAGGATGCACAGTCCAAGAGGAGGGGCCTCCTTCCCAGGCCCCCCCGGAGATACAGCCCCAAGGTCTGCAGGGAGGTCCTGGCCAGACTTCCTCAGAAGCCCTGCAGGACCCCGGCCCGCCACCCCTCACCCTCCCGGCCCTGCCCTCCATCCCAAGGAGCACCCGCCACAGCAGAGGAATGCACCGTCCACCTTCTTCAGGGTCACCACCAGCGAGGAGAAGAGGGGCAAGTTAACTGACATTAAATACAATCATCGCGCAGGATTTAACTTTTCCCATCTCATGAGAGGCCCGGGCCTGAGCAAATGCGGGGCCAGTGCACCGCGGCAGGGAGAGAGGCAGGCAGGGAGGCAGGCAGGCGGGCGGGTGGGCCCTGCCCCGTGGCGCCCCCGATCTTGGGAGCAGCCACAAGGACACGTCCTCCCAGTGCAGGCGCTCGCCGCCGGAGACAGCAATGAGCGCAAGCAGGGCAGGGCGGCCAGGAGAGGGTGAGGAGGGGTCGGCGGGGAGGCAGGCTCACTTTGGACGGAGGCCCGCGCAGCCAAGGCCTCGGCTTTTCAGCTGACAGTGCGGGCCTGGTTCTGGCCTGTGGGAGCAGAAGCTCCCTTCCAGCCCCAACCCAGCTCCCGCTCTGGCTCCGCTCCTCCAAGAGCAGGGGGAGGCAGGCCCCTCTGGGGTCGAGGGGCCAGGGCTCTGGCTCTCCTCACCGCTGCCCAGCTCGGGGCGGGCCGGGTTCCCCCAGGCCGGGTGAGGCCCCAGCCTGCTTGGGCCTCAGGCTTGCATTAAACTTTCAGTGCATCATAAAACCGGGCTGCACAGCCTCAGCCTCGCCGCTAATGGAAGGGCCCGTCGTCACCCCTCCTGGACTGGGGCGAGCAGAAGCAGGGCCCCCGGGGTGGGGTCTCCGCAGCCAGGAGCCCCTCCCGCACAGCCCCCCACGTGCAGCACCCCCCCACACACCTACTGTGCGCTTAGCGAGCTGCACCTGCGTCCCAGTCCCTGCTCTCCGGGTGGGTGTGCAGCACCCAGGGTGACCCTGCACAGGCCCGGGGCCCAGGACCCGCCCCTCCCCTGCCTTCCACACCCACACCCAGCTGGGGCGGGCTTCCGTGGTGGCGAGAGAGGGCAGGCTAGCTCCGCCACAGAGGGGCGACTTGGCCCCCAGGGCTCGGAGGCAGAGGAGACACCAGGGCAAGGGGCACACAGGCCCCTGGAAGCCTCCGCCCTGGCTCAGCCTCTGCCCCAGACCACAGCCTGGACAGCATCAAGCCTCAGAGCCAGTTTTAACACACGTTTGCCTGGAACCTTTTTTTTTTCCCCAACAGAAAAGGGCAGCAAGCCAGAATCTGCAAATTCAAACACGTGCTTATCAATCCTTCCCCCTGCCCCCCCAAGGAGAGAGCCACAGACACAGGGCTGGTCCTCAGAGAGGGAGCACACGCCCAAGGACCCAGGGCGCGGGGCAGGCCACCAACGGCCATCAGAGCCACTTGGCAGGGCCAGGGGGCTGGGCTCAGGCTGGGAGGACACCCCTTGGTCGAGACAGCAGGTCTTGCATCTCAACAGGTATCCACGGTGCAGGCTCTGACTCGGGTGCGGTCCAGTGGCTGGTGTGACCCAGCGAACCCGGCTTTGCTGGGCCCCTTCCGCCCAGCCACCACCCGCCACCACCACGCCAGCCACCAACCCTTGCCCTCTCAAATGTTTTGACTTCAGCGTGGGTGCGGGGTTGGGGGCCAAGAGCACGGTGTGCACGGTCCCTCAGGTCGGCACACACGAGCCCCAGAGCGGCTCCGAAAGGCTTCCGGAGAAGGAAGCAGTGTTTTGAACAGAGCCGACAATCTCCCTCACCGTATTTGTAATTTCAATAACGTAAGCTGGAAGAGTGTGTCCCTCGGGCATAGTTTAATAACTTAAAAAGCCAGCTCCACGCGCCTGCGGACGGCCTGCCTCTTCCCTTATCGGCTGACACGGGGCCCCCCTTGCACCCCTGGCCCCGGGGAGCACTCGGGGGCTGTCCAGCCTGAGCTGGCCAGGCCCACGGAGCTGGACCCCATCCTCAGCCCACGGGGCACTCTCCCTGGCCACTGGCCCGTGGGGGAAGATGGGGGGTCCCAGAGCAGCTGGGGGCTGGGTGGGGGTCCCCGGCGGGCGGAGGCTGGGTGCCGCCTGGTGCCTGTGCCGGTCACAATCCCTCACCCACAGGGACTCCGCAGCGCACCGCCCCCCACCCCCGTCCGTTAATATTCATAGCCCTTCCTCATCTGCATATCGTGCCATAAATAGTCGAGGTAAGACACAAAGCTCCCCGCATTTCTAATTATGCTTAAAAACCTAATGTAAATCAGACCGACACAGAAATACTAAATCAGCCACGGGGGGGGGGGGGGGGGGGTTACGCAGAGCCGGGGGCCACGACGCAGCAGCCCCCACCTGGGGGCTCCAGGCAAGCTGCCTGCTGGTGACGGTGGCCCACCTGACCTAGGGCTGGGCAGCAGGGTCCCCAGCCTCTCCCTGGCCAACCTCAGCCCTGCTGGCCTTAAAGTGGGAGACAAGTGCAGGGTTGGGGAGAGGCCTGCAGAAGCCCCGGGGCACCCTCCGGGGCCGGCCAGCCGGCCTCAGCTTCTCCCTAGGGGTTCCCAGTCACAGGCCTTCTTTCCTGCCCAAGGACACCCAGCTACCCACCTGACGTGGCCGCCCAGCTCACGGAGGCCCCTGTGGCCCATCAGGGTGTAGCCCATGGGTCGGGGCTACCTCCATCACCCTGTCCCCATGTTTAACCCCATGGACACTCTGGCCCTCCTGCCTGCTCAGCTGGCCCGGCAGAGTGCAGAACCAGCCAGGTCCCACCCCGGGGGTGACACCTCCTTGGGGGATGGAACGCTGGTCCTGAAGGGCCAGGGATGGGCCAGCGGGTCTTCGAGCCCCGAGGAGCCTCCTGCTCTGGTTAGGCTTCGGCTCTGCCGTCTGGGCCCACCCCCCATCTGCAGGGAGACACGGCACAGAGGCCTAGAGAACAGAAGGGTCTGGGCCAGGGAGAGGGGGACAGAGGCCACACCAGCTGTTCAGGGCCTAACACAATGCCCACCTTTATGGGTGGGCACCAAAGGGGCATCCAAGACCCCAGTAGGTGGCACTGACGGACAGATCTCAGGGTCCCCGGGGGCCGGGCTGCCAGCTGGTACATGCGGGGCCCCGGGGCAAAGCGGCCAGCCGGGGAGCACAGAGAAGCCTCCACCTGGCCCGGCCCGGCACCACTCCTCACCCATACCCCAAATGCCCCCGGCTCTGCCTCCTGAGCAGCCCAGGCACCAGCTCGCTGCACAGCCCGGCCCCGCCCTGGCCCCCAGCTGCAGCCCAGACCCAGCCCCGTCCGGGAGCAGGGCGCCGGGGCTGGCACAGCCCTGCTCCTCCTGGGTGTGGTGGCAGGACTACCTCGGGGGACCCGTAGGAGGCTCGGGCCCAAGTGACACAGGGGTTGCCCCACGCTGCCTTTAGAGAAGACACAGAGATGCCTGCTGCCCGCATCTGCCTGGCATCGCGCCCAGACCTATTTTTAAGCCCATTTACTAGAAATCCCACAAATTAAAGGAAATACGGATAATGCACTAAGAATCCTGGGGGCCGGATAAAAGCCGCACGTAATTGTGCTCATGCTGCAGTGTGAGGCTCGTAACCACAAACCCCGGTCTCCCCAAGCCCTCGTGCCAGGCGGACGCATCTTGCTGCGTGGGGGCGGGGCGGGGGGTCTGCGCTCCGCCCACGACCAGAGGCATGGGCCGCCGCTTACAGCCGGGGCCATAAAAGGTAATTACTGATATGAAAAATAAAGACCATAAATACCAAACTTTACAGCCCGGGGAGTGCTGCGTCGAGCCAGGGCCACGGGCAGGACCTCGCTCCTCTCCCATCAGGGCCCACGTCAGTCCCCACCCCGTGTCTCTCGTGGCTCCCGTGGCAAGCCGGCAGCGGGGGCTGCAGACACCCGGACCTCGCAGAAGCCGTGGCACAGAGAGCTGACGAGAGGGCCGGTGTGCCCGCGAACGGAGGGCTCAGCGCTCACTCCGGGAAGGGCAGGACCCCTGGGAGGGGCTGGACCCCCCCACGGGCTGGCCAGCCGACAAAGGGGGTGAACGGCCTTCTGTGTGTCCCCGAGGGTCAGCCACGCCTGCTGGGCCCCCAGGCTGAGGCCCACCACACCTCAAGAATGGACGTCGACACACAGGACCAAACAGCAACGGGACACGCCTGCGAGGCCATGGCAGATGCCGCTGGGTGGGGACCATGCTCCCCGCAGACCCTCAGGGCCCAGAGGCCTGGCCTCACCACCCTCCGGACTCCCGGGCCCGGCCCTGCCCAGCTCATCCCCCTGCCAGGCAGCAGCTATCTGGGTATCCGGCCATGGGAACCCGGCTACGGGCCGACACCTTCCCCGCGACCTCCCCGGCATACCGAAGGCCTCCAAGACCCAAACGCTGCCCGAGAGCCTGTGGAGGGGGGCTTGGATCTGCACAGGCTGAAGGGGAGCAGAGGAGGTGCTACTCTGCAGAGCACGCTACTCATCCTGGACTGTCACAGAGTCGGGACAAGGCCCACGCGGACCACGCTCTAGTATGGAGGCGACCCCGCTCAGGGGCTGGGGAGCGGCCCTAGAATCCCACGGAGGCCGCAGTCACCTACTCAGGGCCTGGCAGGGGTGGAGCGGATGCGGTCAGGGCTCCTGCTAGCCCAGCAACAATGGCCTGCGTCATGGGCCGCCTCCAGCCCCTCGATCCCACAGTGGACACCCACTCCACGACGACGCTTGGCCTGGTCCCGCAGGACAAGAGGCTTCCTAGGTCTGGCCTTCTCCCTGGGGGGCCCTGGCCACTGAGGGGTCAGCTGGGAATTTAGCCCCGCAGAAGCAGCTGGAGCGCCAGGGAAGCTCCGAGACCGCAGAGGAAGGACCCAAGAAAGGCAGGATGGGGAACGGTGGATGGTGGGGACACGCTGACCCTCTGCCAGCCCGAGGCCCGTGTGGCACCTGGAGCCAGCGGGTCGCCCCATCGAGACACCCGAGGCACCAGGTCGGAAAGGGCCATGAGGCTCCGAGCAGGCAGGCCAGCAGGGGAGGGGAGCGGCTCAGGAGAGAAGCATCAGGTCCAGATGGCTGGTACGCGGTTCCGAGAATGACCAAACACTTGGAGGTAAAACAGATGTCCCCTCACCATCACAGGGAAGCAGGGCCTCCCCCAAGACGGCTCCAAGACGAACACCATCTGGGAAGACACCCTCCAACTCACTGTCCAGCTAGGCTCCGTGCAGTTACACACCAGCACGTTTGTTTCTGTCCAGGAAAGATGCAAAGCTCTCTCCCTGCAGGAAGACAGCCCCATGGACGAGGGGTTTTGCTCTGCAGGACACTAGTCTAGTGGGGCAAGGAGACCACCTGCTCGCCCAGTGCCCGCCCTCCCAGGCAGCCTCTGGCCCCACCAATACCTCCCCCAAGGGCAACACCGCCCCCCCCCACCCCGCAATGCTGTTCCAGCCCCAGGCTCTCGTTCATACCTTATAAAACACAGCCACCGGGGGAACCGGGGTGGCTCAGTGGGTTAAGCCTCTGCCTTTGGCTCAGGTCATGATCCCAGGGTCACAATCCCGGGGTCCTGGGATCAAGACCCGCATCGGGCTCCCTGCTTAGCAGGGAGCCTGCTTCCCCCCTCTCTCTCTGTCTGCCTCTCTGCCTACTTGTGATCTCTGTCTGTCAAATAAATAAATAAATAAAATCTTAAAAAAAAAAACAAAACACACAGCCACCAATGGCTTGGCCTGCGGGGATAATGCCGAGCCCCCCATCTCCCAGAGGGAGCCCAAGCTATCTTTGTGCTTCTGCAGTTTCTTTCTTCCTCCAAGACCATTTCATCTCTGGTTGTTGGCCTAGTGGCTCTGCCCACCTGAATCCTGTGTCACTTGGGGTTCAGGCCACGTCCCTTCTCCAGGGCAAGGACCAAGGAGGAGTGGTCACCAGGACTGAGGCTAGTCTGGGCCGCCCTGTCCAGAGGCACCCCCAGAGCTGTGAGCCAGTGAGCAGGTGGAGGCAGAGGTGCCTTAGGTCTGGCTTTCTGGTCTGAGCACGATGAGACTGTGCAGGGCGGACGAGGGGTCTCATCCGTGCCATCTGACGTGTCTGGTCATCAATCAAGGCCACAGCTCAGGTCCACAGCAGTGAGAAACTGCTCTCTCTTGCTGCACAAGGAAAGGTGAGCTGCTCTCCGTGTTTATTTCTGACCCGTGGTTAACACTGCAGGTTCTCTGTGTATAGACCCGAGAGGAGCCCCTGCTCACATCGGGTTGGAATTTTTCCTAACTCTGATGGGTGTTCATGACTTACAGAGTCTCAAAGAAAAAGCTGTATCTTCCTCCCCCGTTAGTAGATAGTAAACAATTTTATAAATCTAAAACCTTTAGAATTCGCCAACCATAAAGAAAAGGAACCTCACATGCTGTAAATGAGCTAGCATTTAAGGGGGAGGGGACCCTTTTCAGAGAAACAACCAGTTCGAAAAGTAATTTCCCTAGAAAACTCCAAATTTCCACAGTCCTTAACAAATCAGACCGCTCTGATAACTTGAGGTAGTGGGGGTGGGGGGCGCTGATGTCTTTTCTTTGACTTAAAAATCTAGCGCGCATTTTGTTGTCAAGATCTGAATGTGTATTCTCATGAGGAAAGTAGCTAATCTAAATTTCTCAAAGTCCTTATTTCTCCTTATTTCCAAACTCCTTGTTTGACCAACCAGAGAAGCTGGCATTACTTTAACACTATGTTCGAGACCACAAAGAAATAGAAAACTTATTGTCAACTCTATTAAATGATTCAAACTGATGTAAAAACTGGAATCAACACCGTGTTAAACGGCCAGTTCTGGGAAGATGGGGTTCTGGAGTGAGGCTCTCGAGTCTGTCCGGTCATTCGAACACGGACATGGAGCTCATAAGCAACACAAAGACACTCGGCAAAGCAGGAATCGGGGAGACTCTGTCAACCTGAAGACAGCACATACGGGAAAACCCACAACCGACACACACTCATCAGAAGAATGGCTGCTTCTGCAAGGGTGCAGCGGAATACAAGGAGGTCAATGCTGGAGGGCAGGGTCTAGCAGAGGCCACTGGGCATGAAATGAAATAAAAACAGTTTGAAAGAAAAAAGTAAAACTATCTCTATTTGTAGAGGACATGATCTTGTAACATAGAAAATTCTAAGGAACCAAACAAAAACTCGTAGGGCTAATAAACAAATCTAGGAAGGTTACAAGACAGAAGATCAGTACACACAACTCAAAACGATGTCTACATGCTACGAACAATCTGAACACGAATTTAGTAAATAATCTCACTTATAAGATCAAAAAACATAAAATACTTGGGGATAAATTTAAAGAAGTAGTGTAAAAACTTACACTTTGAAAACTGCAGAATTCGGTCAAAAGAAACTGAAGATCTAAATAAATGAGAAGACGCCCCATGGACTGGAAGAGCTAACATCTGTTAAGGTGGCAGTGCCCCCCAAAACGACCCACAGATTCAGTGTGATCCTCATCAAAATCCCGGTGGATATCGTCACAGAAATTAACAAACCAATCTTAAAATTCATATGGAAATAAAAGGAATCCAGAACAGCCAAAACATTATTCAGAAAGAACAAAGTTGGAGCACTCACACCTCCCAATTTCAAGACTTACTATGAAGCTACCATAATCCAAACAGTGTGGTACCGACGTGAGGACGCACCCACAGATCAGTGGAGTGAAAGGGAGAGTCCAGAATCCGACAACAAGGGGGCCAAGGGGACCACTCAATAAGAAAAGAATAATCTTGGGATGCCTGGGTGGCTCAGTTGGTTAAGCAGCTGCCTTCGGCTCAGGTCATGATCCCAGCATCCTGGGATCGAGTCCCACATCGAGCTCCTTGCTCAGCGGGGAGCCTGCTTCTCCCTCTGCCTCTGCCTGCCATTCTGTCTGTCTGTGCTCACTCTCTCTCCCTCTCTCTCTCTCTAACAAATAAATAAAATCTTTAAAACAAATTAAAAAAAAAGAAAGAAAAGAATAATCTTTTCAAAATATGGTCCTGGGAAAACTGGACATCCACATGTAAAAGAATGAAGTCGGGGGGCACCCGGGTGGCTCAGTCAGTTGGGCATCTGCCTTCAGCTGGGGTCATGGTCCCGGGGTCCTGGGATCGAGCCCCACGTCAGGCTCCCTGCTCAGCGGGGAGTCTGCTTCTCCCTCTCCCTCTCCCTGCTGCTCCCCCTGCTTGTGCTTTCTCTTTCTCTGTCAAATAAAAAATCTTTAAAAAAAAAAAAAATGAAGTTGGGTCCTTACCTCACACCGTATACAAACATTAACTTAGAACAAATCAAAGATCTGAATGTAAGAGCCAAAACTGTACGACTCTTGAGAGAACACACAGGGTAAATCTCTGTAACCCTGGGTCAGGCAACGGATTCTGAGATATGAGCCCAGAAGTACAAACAACACAAGAAAACCAAATAAACTTGACTTCATTAAGTTTAAAAACATTTGTGTATCCAAGGACGCCATCAAGAAAGTGAAAAGACAAAGAATGGGCGGGGATATCTGGAATCGTACTTTGGTAAGAAACCTGTACCTACACTATAGGAAGAACCCCAACAACTCAAAAATAAAACGACAAATAACCCAATTTAAAAATGCACCAAGCATCAGTAACATTTCCCAAAGAAGATACACAAATGTCCAACACGCATGAGGCTCCACATCACAAGCCATCAGGGAAATGCAAATCAAAATCGTAACGAGGGAGCCCTTCGCACTCAGCTGAATGGCTATCGTCAGAAAGATGCATGAACGGTGTTGGTGAGGATGTGACGGGAACATAAATGGGTGCAGCTGTATTTGGAGAACAATCTGGAAGCTCCTCAGAAGGTGAAGTATGGAGCTGCTGCATGCTGTACCGAGCCCCACTTCTAGGTATGACCAAGAGAAATTACAACAAACATCCATGCAAAAACCGGTATATGAATAGCAGTGTTACTCGCTATCGCCGGAAAGTGGAAACAGCCCAAAGGTCCACCAGCCAATGAGTGAATAAACTCTCCATGTGGCACAGCCACACGATGGAGTATTATTCATCCATAAAGAGGAATGAAGTAGTGACCCGTGCTGCGAGATGAACCCCGAAAACATCGCACTAAGTACAAAAAGCCAGCCATGCAAGATCACATTACTGTATGGTTCCATCTATATAAAATGTCTCGAACAGACAACTTATAGACATAAAACAGGTCAGTGGGGATGCCTGTCAGTTAAGCATCTGCCTTCAGTTTGGGTCATGATCCCAGAGTCCTGGGATCGAGTCCTGCATCTGCTTGGTGGGGAGCCTGCTTCTCCCTCTGCCATTCCCCTTGCGGGTGCGCTGCCAAGTAAGTAAAATCTTTAAAAAACAAAACAGGGCTGGAGCACCTGGGTGGCTCAGTGGGTTAAAGCCTCTGCCTTTGGCTCAGGTCACAATCTCAGGTCCTGGGATCGAGTCCTGCACTGGACTCTCTGCTCAGCGGGGAGCCTGCTTCCTCCTCTCTCTCTGCCTGCCTCTCTGCCTGCTTGTGATCCCTCTCTCTGTCAAATAAATAAATGAAATCTTTAAAAAAACAAAACCAAATAAAAACAGTAACAACAAAAAACAAAACAGGGGCGCCTGGGTGGCTCAGTGGGTTAAGCCTCTGCCTTCGGCTCGGGTCATGATCTCAGGGTCCTGGGATTGAGTCCTGCATTGGACTCTCTGCTCAGCGGGGAGCTTTCTTCCTCCCTCTGCCTACTTTATTTATAAATAAATAAAATCTTAAAAAAAAATTAAAACAAACAAATCAGTGGTTGCCTAGAGCCAGAAGTGGCAGAAGATCAGGGAGGACAAGAGTGAATAGGAGTGACGCTAAAAGGTGTAGGATTTCTTTCTGGGTTGATAAAAATGTTCTAAAATTGACTGTGATGATGGTCACACAATTCTGAGTCAACACTGCTGGATGTGTACCTTATGGGTAAGTGCATGGTATGTGAATTATATCTTAATAAAGCTTTCTTCTGAAAAGAAAAAGATTACAGATGCATCAAAGTGGAATTTTAATATCTGGGGAGGAGCACAGAGAAACAAACAAAAGGACAAAACAAACACGTCAAAAAATCAAATGGCAGACTTAAGCCCTGGCATATCAATAATTCTATCAAATATATATGGCCTAAATATGCCAATTAAAAGAACAGAGATTGGCAGAATAATGAAAAAACAAGATCCAATTATATGCTGTCTCTAAGAAACTCAATTTCAAACATGATACAGGCCATTTGAAAAGGAAAAGACAGGAAAAGATAAACCATGCAGAAATAGTCAAAGGAAAATGGGTTGCTATATCAAATAAAGTAGATTTCAGCAAAGAAAATCATCAGAGACAAAGAAAGACAATTCACAAGGATCAAAGGGTTAATCCACCCAGAAGGCACAGCAATCCTCAATGTGTACAGACAACAGAACGGCTAAAAAAGAAACATAAATACAGGATTATTCCTGGGGACTTCAACAACCCTCCCTCAACAACAGACAGCCCCAGACAGCAGATGAGCAAAGGTACTGAGAACCAAAGTCAACTGACAGGATGAGCACGGAACAGAGCCGCCCACCCGGCAACAGTACAACACATACTTTTCAAGGGCCTGTGGAACCTACACCAAGATGAGCAATATCCTGGGCCAAGAAACAAATCTCAAAAAATTTAAAAGAACTGAAATCACACCGTGTGTTCTCCCACAATAAAGCCAAATTAGAAATGCATCGGCGGGGCACCTGGGTGGCTCAGTGGGTTAAGCCTCTGCCTTGAGCTCGGGTCATGATCTCAGGGTCCTGGGATTGAGCCCTGCATCGGGCTCTCTGCTTGGCAGGGAGCCTGCTTCCCCTCCTGCCGCCCCCCTCTTTGCCTACTTGTGATCTCTGTCAGTAAAATAAATAAATAAAATCTTTAAAAAAATAAATTAAAAAAAAAATGCATTAGCAGATACGTTAAGGAAATCTCCAGACATCTGGAAGAAGAAACACATATGCCTCAAAGTCACCCACATGTCAGAGGAAGTCTCAAGAGGTCAAGTGAAGAGGAAACACGACATACCAGAATGTGTGGAACACCAATTCAGAGCTGAAAGGAAAATGTATAGCACTTATGCTTACAGTAGAAAAAAGGGGAAATTTCAAATCAATGATCTAAGCTCTCTCCTCAAGAAACTAGAAAAATAAGCAAAATAAACTCCGAGGAAATAATGAGAGAGAAATCAACGAAATTGAAAATAGAAAAAAAAAAATCAATGAAACAAGGAGTTGGTTCTTTTAAAAGGTCAATGAAATTGACAAACCTCCCGCATCACCGACAAAGAAAAAGAGAGAAAGAAGACAGATTAATTACCGGTATCAGGAATGAAACGGGATATCACTACAGACCCCACAAATAACCAACACCATAAATTAAATAACCAGTTCCTAAGGGAATAAAAACCTACCACAATTCACCTAACATGGAACACAACATTTGAACAGCCTTCTAACTATTAAGGAAAATGAATCTGTAAATTTTAAAAATTGTCAAAAAAAGAAATCCCTAAGGCCAGACGGTTGCCCTGGGGAATTCCGCCAAACATCAAAAGATAAATTAACACTACTTGTACACAATCTTTTCCAAAAAGCAGAAAAGGAAGGAAGGAACACTCCCCAATGCATTTATGAAATGAGTCTTACCCTGATACCAAGACCAGACAAAGATGTCACAAAGACAGAAAATAGCAAACCAATGTCCCTTGTGATATAGATGCAAAATCCTTAACAAAATATGAACAAACAGAATTCAGTAATGTATTTAAAAAGTTATATACCATGACCGAGTGGGATTTATTCCAGGGATGGATGCAAGGCTGATTCAATATTCTAAAATCAGTCAATGTAACCCACTATCACATGAACATACCATTCAATGCAGAAGAAGTATTGACAATATTCAACATCCACCCATGATAAAAACTCTCAGAGAACTTCCTCCACTTAACAGAAGAGCATCTACAAAAATCCTACAGTTGGTGCTTTCTCCTTAAGATGGAGAACATGGCAAGGACATCTGCCCTCACTACTCTTAACACAGCACAATACGGCAAGAAAATACACACAGATTGGCGAGGAAGAAATAAAGCTGTCCTCATTTGCTGATGGCTGGACTGTCTATACAGAAAATCCCAGGGAGTCCACCAAAAAAACTCCTAGAACTAGTAAGTGGCTTCATGAAGGTTGCAAGATAAAACATAAACGATCATATTTCTATATACTATTAATTACCAAAAACTAAAAATACAAGACTAACCAAGATCATTCAAAAAAAATCTACATGTAATGGGTGCCTGGCTGGCTCTATCGGTAGAACATATGACACTTGATCTCAGGGTTCTAAGTTCCAGCCCCATGTAGGGAGTCGAGTTTTTTAAAAACACGACATGGGGGCGCCTGGGTGGCTCAGTGGGTTAAAGCCTCTGCCTTCGGCTCAGGTCGTGATCCCAGGGTCCTGGGATCGAGCCCCGCGTCAGGCTCTCTGCTCGGCAGGGAGCCTGCTTCCTCCTCTCTCTCTCTCTCTGCCTGCCTCTCTGCCTGCTTGTGATCTCTGTCTGTCAAATAAATAAATAAAATCTTTAAAAAAAAAAAAAAACACGACATGTAAATAAAAACAAAAGATGGGGCGCCTGGGTGGCTCAGTAGGTTAAGCCACTGCCTTCGGCTCAGGTCATGATCTCAGGGTCCTGGGATCGAGTCCCACATCAGGCTCTCTGCTCGGCAGGGAGCCTGCTTCCTCCTCTCTCTCTCTCTGCCTGCCTCTCTGCCTACTGGTGATCTCTCTCTGTCAAATAAATAAATAAAATCTTAAAAAAAAAAAAGATGTACAGGACTCGTATGCTGAAAACCTCAAAACAACGATGAAAGAAGCCTACATCCTAGTAAACGAAGAGACATACCATATTCATGGAGAGACATACCATATTCATGGACGGAAAGATTCTCCCCCAAAGAGTTCTCCCCAGATTAATAATTCAGGTTTAATGAGATCCCACCAAACCTCCAGCACGTTTTTTCGTAGAAACAGACAAAGATTAACCTAAGATGTATCTGAAAAGGCAAAGGAACTAAAATAACTAAGAATTTTTTTTAAAGATTTTACTTATTTCTATGAGAGAGAACGAGCACAAGCAGGGGGAGTGTAGGGACAGAGAGAGAGGGAGAAGCAGGCTCCCCACTGAGCAGGGAGCCCGATGCAGGGCTCAATCCCAGGACCCCACGATCATGTCCTGAGCTGAAGTCACACACTTAACCAACCGAACCCCCACAAGGGCCCCCAAGAGACCTAAGACGATTTCTAAGAAGAGTTCAGCGGGAGGAACCAGGCTGCCTGATTTCAGGGCTTACCAGACAGCTACAGGTAACGAAGACAGTGCGAGACAAGACAGAGACAGATCAGGGACAGAAGAGAGAACCCTGAAGACCCACAAAAAAGCCCAATGAACCCTTAACAAAGATGCAAGAGCGAAGTGAGCGAGGGCCAGCCGGTCTTTCCAGCAAATGGTGCAGGACCAAGTGCAAACCCAGAGGCAAACCAAACGAACCTGGACTTCACACCGTGTACGAAATTAATCCAAAATGGACTGACATCTGCATGTGATTGAAAATGAGAAAAAGGGACCGGGGAAGAACTCCAGAATCTAGGGCTAGACACGGCGTGCTTCCCTACACAAAAACTCGTAAACTTGACTTTATCAAAATTTTAAACTTTTGCTCAGCCAAAGACCGTTAGGAAAATGGAAAGACCCGGCACGGTCTCATACGCGACCAAGGGTTAGTACACAGGCTACACATCTCGACAGGAAAACACAGTCCGACTAAACATCGGCCGAAGACACGGAGACATTTCAGAGCACGGGACATACAGACGGCAGACAAGTGCGCAGAAGGTTTCACAGCCAACCGGAAACGCAAATGAATGCCTCCACGAGAGACACGACCAAACCACCAGATGCCGGTGAGGATGGAAGACGGATGGCTGAACCAGAGAGACCGCGGTGGTCGCCGCCAGAGGCTAACGGGACCGGGGCTGGAGGGACCCCACGCATCTCCTGGGGACAGTGCACTCGGCCAGATCCGATCCATATACCGTAAAATTCACCCATTCCTTTTTGTGATCAAATGACATTCCCATATAGGGTTACACAACGTCCTTGTTTCTCTGTTCTGACCATTCCCAACGGCACGTGAATCTAGGAACATCTCAAAACACAAAGTTTAAAAAAAAAAAAGTGACTGTGTTGGTTTTTGGGGTGTCAGCATAAAATAGGATTCCAGAGTCATCGCTCCCTTCCACATCCCGGAGCACCACTGTCCATACCGTCCAGCCGTGTCCAGCCAGCTGCACACGACCGAGACGGCGACCAGGAAGCAGGTGTTTCAGCCGACCTCACTCACTGCGGGTGCGATGGGCTCGTTCCCGGCCACTCTGACGAGGTGTGAAAGGTACTGGGACGACCGTGGGTGGGTGTGTGTACGTGTGTGCTCGCACGCTGGAAGGGCTCCCGGGGGGCGTGCTCTGGCTTTGCCCGGGGCTGGGACACGGTGCACGACGGGCAGGTCCACTGCCCACCGCAGCCCCTTTGCCAGAGAGAAGGTCGTCACCGAGTCTGAAAGTGTCCGAGCACAGGACACGCTCGGCCCCGACGCGGGTCTACGGACGCAAGGACACTGAGCGGGGTGCTTCCGTTATGGGGGGAGGGGAAGAGGCGTGTCATCTCACGTCCAACGTCGGCTTGTTCCAGAGTGTGAAAGGGACAGAGGACAAAACAGAGAAATGGGGAGCTGGAGGAGGTCGCTGGAAGACATCCTTCTTTCCCTTGCTTCGGGATGCCTGTCGGTAGTCACTGAAGAAGGCACGGAATAGTACAACGTTGGCAAGTTTGCTCTGTTCTGGTGGGTTATTACAGAACAGAATTTTTTCTAAGGTGCTAGGAGTCCTGGGCAACCCAGCATCCCACTTCCATGAGCCCAGCCCCGGAGCTGCACCCACTTCGCCCTCCTCCAGCAGGATGCCCCGAGGGCGTCTCTCCTGCAGCCCCCACGCAGAGCCCTCCGAGCAGCTCTGGCTGTTCTGCATGGATCATGTTGAGATCTTTTTTTTTCCCCCAAGATTTTATTTATTTATTTAACAGACAGAGATCACAAGCAGGCAGAGAGGCAGGCAGGGGTGGGGGGGGGAAGCAGGCTCCCTGCTGAGCAGAGAGCCCCGTGAGGGGCTCAATCCCTGAGATCGTGACCTGAGCTGCAGGCAGAGGCTCAACCCACTGAGCCACCCAGGCATGTCTCCCCTCCCCCCCTCCCCTGCCCCTCGTGGAGAGATCTTGACTGTTTTTTTGTTTTGTTTTGTTTTTTAACTTAAAGTTCTTCTCTCTCAGGGAGCCTGGTGGCTCAGTCATTAAGCATCTGCCTTCAGTTAGGGTCACGATCTCAGGGTCCTGGGATGGAACCCCACATCAGGCTCCGTGCTCAGCAGGGAGCCCGCTTCCCCCCACCTCTCTGTCTGCCCCTGCCTGCCTCTCTGCCTGCTTGTGCACTCCCTCTCTGACAAATAAATACAGTCTTTAAAAAAAATACATGCAGGGCGCCTCGGTGGCTCAGTGGGTTAAGCCGCTGCCTTCGGCTCAGGTCGTGATCTCACGGTCCTGGGATCGAGTCCCATATCGGGCTTTCTGCTCCCTTCCTCTCTCTCTGCCTGCTTCTCTGCCTACTTGTGATCTCTCTCTCTGTCAAATAAATACATAAATAAATCTTAAAAAAAAAAAGAATACATGCACACTGTTAAAAATAAATAAATAAATAAATAAAGTTCTTCTCTCCCAAAGCAGCGAAGTTTCCTTGCAAAGGTGCTCGTCATTTCTAAGATCATTTAGGATTATTCGATCCATGGGGACCCGGCCAGAGCCAGGCGCTGTCCTGCTCTGTAGAGTGTGGGTCTCCCCTGATGACACAGATTTCGTCTCCTCCGAATCAGAGCCTAAAGTGACCACAGCTGGACCTCCCCCGACGTGACCCCCAGACCCTCTTCTGTAGCTCCCACGAGCCTCTGTCCGCCACGTGTGGTTCGGGGCCCACGGCGCGCCCGAGCCTCCCCGCCACCTCCCCAGCTGCCCCGCAGACAGCTCGTTCCAGGGCTGAGCCTGCCTCCTCCGTGGACCTCCAGGAGCTCCGGCCGGGCCTTTCCTCACTGCCACCTGTGTCCTGCCTCTGCGGAGGGAGCCGTCATACCCCAGCCACGCGCAGGCCTTCCCGTCCGTCCCGCTGGTGCCGCCCGGTTCCCGGGAGAGGAACTGGCCCTGCTCATCAGCGGGGGCTTCTGCTCCCTGGAAGTCGCTGGCCAGGAGCGGGTGACCTGCGAGGAGGTGTGCCACATGGCCACCTCCAGGAAGGGGACCCGGCGTCCAGCCACCTCTCCGTCCACGGGGACACAGGCTGCAGACCGAGGCCTACACCGACCACAGGGAGGGTGACGCGGAACCTGAGTGTTGGTCCTGAAATCCTGGGCCCGAAAGCCCTCCCTCCCTGCGGAGGCCAGCCCTGAGCCCCTCTTCTGTACACGGGGTGGGGACATTCCCAAGGGAACGCGGTGCCCTGCACGAGCGCCTTCTCCCCAGTCTCACGACTCGGAAGCTAGTGCCCTTCCCGGGCTGCTCCCCGTTTCCGGGGCCGCTCGCCCTTTCCCGAGCCATGTGCAGTGTCCCTGCAGAGCCTGTCCCCTCGCCCCTGACGCGCCGCACAGGCGACTGCGCGGGCTGACTGCGAGGCCCAGGCGGGTCTCCGGAACACCGACAGGCTCCCGGGCTCTGGGGGGCGAGTGAGGAGAGCACAAGGGTCCCTGCCGTCAGCGAGGCTGCTGGGGCTCGCGGGCTGCCCGCACCAGGGCCCTGGGGCAGCCAGCTGTATCCATCGGGGGCCCCTGCCGCCCCGTGCCATCGAGCCGACGGAACACAGCCACGCACGCCTTTTGAAACTGTATTTGGAGGCGCCTGGGTGGCTCAGTGGGTTGAAGCCTCTGCCTTCGGCTCAGGTCATGATCTCAGGGTCCTGGGATCAAGCCCCACATCGGGCTCTCTGCTCAGCAGGGAGCCTGCTTCCTCCTCTCTCTCTGCCTGCCTCTCTGCCTACTTGTGATCTCTGTCAAATAAATAAATAAATAATTTTTTTAAAAGTTTGAAAAATAAATAAATAAAACTGTATTTGGAGATCTTTCAGGAGCACAAAAGGGTCCTGCTAAGAACAACTCTCCGAAGCTCGGAAAGACAGCGGAGGGTTAACCGTGGGCCCTTCCCGTACGACAGGGGAAGGGTCCGCAGGCGCACCCAGGACGGTCTCACGCAGGGGTCAGTTCAGATCCCCTGCCTGACCTGCTGTCTGATGTTCGTTATGCCCCAGACCACATGGTGTCCGCTCTTAGACTTGTGCCCGAAAAAGACACAAATGATGATTTCTGTCCAGGAGCAAAGAGAACCCTGAAGGCTCTGGCTTTCTTGTCCTTGGGGACATTAAGCAATTTCGTAACTAACTGAACAGCCGGACCCCAGCATTCTTTCTTCAGTGACTATAAATACTATAAATACTCAGTTCCTCAAATGCTCTTTGAACCAGCTTTCCCGTCCACACCACCGAACATAATTCAGGCTTAAAAAGGAAGGAAATCCTGGCACCGGCTACAGCACAGATGAACAGGAGGACGTGGTCCCCGGTGAGGCCTGCCCGGCACAGAGGGACTGATCCCAAAGGATCGACTCCCGGGAGGCCCCGGGGGAGTCAGACCCAGAGACACGGGGCGGGGGCAGGGGTCAATGTCTAACAGGACAGAGTCCAGCGTGGGCAGACGACCACGTGTTGGGGATGGACGGAGGGAGGGTGCCCAATGGTGTGAACACGCTCACACCCCCGGACTGTGCACTTAGAAATACTTAAAATGATAAATTTTATGTCACGTCTATTTCACCCTTAAAATTTTTTAACTAATAATCCGTCAAACTTCCGTGTGAAAGTTGCAAGAGTCAAACATCAGGCACAGAAGAAACACGTGGCTTTTGGTAAAAAGGTCCCGAGCAGGACACACAGCTCCAGCCGTTAAGGAAGAGGCTGGTGAACCGCCCTGCACGGAAATCGAGAATCTGAAAGACGGGCATGGGGACAGGACCAACAAGGAGGAAGAGACATGTGCCGGACCTGTAAAGCCAAGGACTTGCGATCAGAACATCTCAAGAACTCCACAAGCCGGTCTAGCAGGAAGGGGGGAGCAAGCCAAGACCAGACACCAGGGGGGGCATCCAAAGGCACCAAGCAGAAGGCAGGGCAGGGTTAGTCACCGGGGAGACGGAGCAAGGCCTGGGGGGGCACCTACCTGTACCCCCCATGCCCTAGGAAGAGGCTAGGCTGCCGGCCAGCACCTCCAAGCAGGACCAACCCCAGAGCCCACAACAAATCAGCTGCTGAAGACGGGGGAGTCCCCAAGGGATACCTGTCCAGCAAGCACGTCCAGGACAACAGGTGCCACAGGGACGCAGTGATGGCCGGGGCGCAGAGTGAAGGGAGCCGCACCCCACGCCCTCACCGGAGGCTCGACACCAGCAAACCCATCCAGGTGCCGGGAGCCCGGCGGGCTGGCAGGCAGGCTGCGGGGACAAGGGTCCCGGAGGGCGCTCTGACCGGACTCTCTGCTCCCCCCGCCCCGCACACCCGGCTGTGTGTCAGCTGTTGAGGAACGGACCCAAGTCCGCACTCAGGATCCGTGACCGTTTCTGTACGTCGTACGGTCAGGCGCGCCTAACAGAGCAGGTGACCGCCGCAGCCTGAGCACTGAGGGATGGGGGACAGCGACCGAGCACTCCATGCCCCACACCGTGCCTTTCAGGGCAGGAAGTCGGGTACGTGATGTCACTGCATCCCCGCTTCTGCGAGGAACATTTCTGCAAGCGATCTCAGCAATCCATGCACGCGTTTTTTAAAAATTACTCTTGGGAGGGGCCAGAGGCTGCGTCCCCACACCCCCACCCTGCACCGCAGCCGGGGGGGCTCCCCAGGATGGCCACCCCCTCAGCCAAACTCCCAAGACCCCAGAACTCCATGTCTCCCGGGAAAGCTGACATAGGGGCAGGGGCTCAATGATCCCTGTACTGCCTGTGGCCGCAACGTCCAGGTCCTGCTGGCTTTTCTACCTAAGCTCCAGAGCGACACCCTGTCCTCCTCTTACAGACCGGGAAATCGAGGGTCTGAGCTGGGAAGGGACGGGCTCGCTGGCCCAGGAACCAGACCTGCATCTCGAGAGCAGGTATCAGGCCTCCTGGTCCAGGCAGGACTCCAGGACTAAGCGCTCCTGGGCCACAAGCCCCAAGGCCATATGGGCCAGAGGGACCCACCCCAGTGCCAGAGAGCAAGTGGGACAAGGGCTCAGGCGTGGGGGGCCAAGGTGGGGGGGGGCCAGGGCGCAGTCCGTCTCCACCTCCTCCAGGGGCAGGGTGCCCAGGAGACGCCACGACGCAGTGGGGAGGCTGGGGGTCAGCACGGGACCCTCACCTGTCCCCGAAGCCGGGAGAGCCGGCGCCACCGCCGCCAGCCACCGTCACTGTGCCCGCCGCTGCCGCACCTCCCCGATCCCTAACGGTTCCCCTGGGAGCACTGAAGGTAAATATGTTAATTTGACTTCAATCATGGCTTTTTAAAACAAAGTGCACACTCTATCAGTTTAGGGCAGAGAACCTGAAAACCACCCACTCGAATGTCTGGGCATTCCTCCCGGATGAGACCAACCACGAGGAGCCACGAGGAGCCACAGTGAGGGCCAAGGGCCACAAGGAGCCTGTGGGGACACGGGGCCAGGCCAGCCGGCCAGCTCCCCCATGGGACCAGCTACCAGGGTGGCCGTCTGGCTTCTCGCAGGGGACATCTCACACCGGCTCGGCTCCCGTGGGGCAGAGCCTGCAGACCCCGGGCTGCCCAGGACACCCTTGGGTGGGCCCCGGCTCCCTGGCTCTCAGCCTTTGACCCGTCAAGGTACAGCCTGGACAAGGGACACCTGGCCTGCCCTCCTGACTCAGCAAGAAAGCAAGCAAGAAAAGGGGGAAGCAGGGTGGCCTCTGGGACGAAGGCGGAGGCTGGGTCCGCGCACAGTAGAGTCCCACTTGCGGCCACAGGGCCCTCCCTCCCTCTGCCGCCCTGGGGGGCTCCGTCCGGGGAAAGCTGCGTGGTCGGCTCTCCCCGAGTCAGCCCACCGCACTGGGCTCTTAAACTGTCATCAATTCTATGGCAAACGCACAGACCACCCCCACCCAGGTTGTGCAGAATGCAGCCGACAAAGGAAACTGTGTGGGGCTTTCACTTACCTTACTCTAGGGGGGCAGAGAGCAGACCAGGTGGGGTCTCCTCTCCAGACTCAGTCGGGGCCCTCTGATTTCCCAGGCAGAAGGAGCTCGGGGAGAGCACAGCCACCAGACCTGAGCTGGACCGCCACAAGACTCAGTAAAGCACCTACCCCACGCGGTGGGCGGGCACCACAGCCTCCCAGACTGGCCGGGACGTCAGTGACAGGTGAACAGACCCCATTTCCAGCATGAGTGTAAAGCTGACTTTATACCTTCAAGAATAAGTGAGTAACCGCACCACTGTGTTGTCAATCGCCGCAAGAACAGCATTTCTGGGCCCCAGGCAGGCACCAGGAAAACCCACTGGTCTCGCCTCCACCAGGAGCAGCCCCCAGCCCAGGCCCAGCGGCGTGAGCAGGAGCCCGTGTGCACGGGGACAGCCTTGGACAGCCCCTCCCAGGGATGGCTAACCTCACGGGTGGCTGCTCCAACAAAAAGAAGGGGCTGACCTACAACACCACAGCCCAAGGTCAAGGATCTCCAACAGTCTCGGGGGAAAAGACATGATGTGGCCACGCGTGTTCATCTATTCCAGGACAAGGAACCTGGAAAAGAGTTCCCAAGGGCGGACACTGAACCAAACTCAGGACCCAGATGCCCACCTGGGGAACCTCCAGGCCCCTAAGCCACTGGAAACGCAGAGGGAGAGAGGTGGCCGGAGCCCCAGGTCAGCCAGCTCCCCGGCAGGGGCTCCGAGCAGAGGCTAGACGGGGTCAGCCTGTGTGTTAGCCGAGAACCTGCCGACATGGTCGCCACCAGGAGCTGGCGGGGGCCTCTGTCCCTACAGTGTCCCTGCTTGGTGGCAGTCCAGAGGACAGGGACGGCATCTCGAGGCCTGTCATCTCAGACGTGCAGGGCGCCCGCCTCCACCGCGGGCTTGAACGAATTCCCTCGTGGGGTTTCTTGGAAATCAGCAACTGTAATGTAATCACAGCTGCTGGGGCTCGAACGAGCCCGCCCCGTGGCTCCGTTCGGTTATAACTGTTACGAAAGCGCAGTTAAGAAACAGGGAGGACTAACGGAAACCAGGAATACCCGCTGGCCAGCCGAGGGGCGGCCCCACCTTGTGGCCGTGGCCTCAGTCGCCACTGTG
Organism: Mustela nivalis; assembly: GCF_964662115.1. Classification (NCBI taxonomy): domain Eukaryota; kingdom Metazoa; phylum Chordata; class Mammalia; order Carnivora; family Mustelidae; genus Mustela; species Mustela nivalis. The sequence goes on along the minus strand of NC_139032.1, from coordinate 90,677,852 downwards.
CCACCCCCCCGAGACCAGGACACCCGCCACTTCCTAAGGGTCCCCGGGGGGAGGGCCATCCTGACCCCGGCAGCAGCCCCCCCGTTCATCCTGCCTGCCTGGCCGGAGGACCTGCCCATGTAACCAGGCAGATCCGGGACAGGGGCAGGGTTGGGCGGGCAGCCGGCAACCACCCCAGCCCCCCTGGAGCAGCACCCTGGGACCCCAAGAAAACCATCAGTGGGGACGGTCATCACCATTCCCTGCTCAGCTTTGTCCCTTCCACAAAATGAGGGGAGTATCAGACGCTCTCCAGAGACTCCCAGCCAGCAGCTCCGGGCCAACTCCAAAGTAAAGCCGTGACTGCCCAGGCCCTCTGTTGGGGGGGTCCCCTCCTAAAATGGCCACAGGTGTCCGAGACAAGGGGAGCCGGCCTCGGCCTGCAGCCCTAAGCTGGTGGCTGGACCTCTTGGACACCAGGGCTCCTGTCTCCTCCCAATGCCTCACTGGGGACAGCAGCCTGACCCCGGGGGAGGCTGACCGACATGCACCCCAGCCTGGGGTGCCCTTGCCTATAAAGCCCAGAGCACGGCACCCAGAGTCAGGGAGAGGCACCAGCCTGGCCCGGGCAGCACCTCCCTGAGAACACCATGACCCCTGGGGGCCATCGGTGGGAAGATCTGGGCCTCCCGGAGCTCTAGAGACAGGTCCACGGGGCACAGTGCCCCTCGGCGGCCGGCGGGCCATGCAGAGCCCCAGCCCCCTGTCCTGTGCACCGGCTGAACGCCCCCCGTGGGGCTGGCTGGCGGCCCAGCAGTCCCGCTGGCCATCCTCGAACCCTAGTGCTGGCTTCCTTCCTTCTTCCCACAGAGAAACATGTCTTCCAAGAGTGGCTAATTTTATTTTGCTAACTTCACCTTCGTGTATGGCCCCCTTCAGGACGAGGACTTTCTGCTGACTGCCTCAATCCCATCAAATCTCGGTGCAGGAGCAATGGCCCTGTCTTCCGGCTACAGGACCTCCTCCTCCATCTGAGCTGGGCAGACATGACGGTCACCAGGCTTGGCGACCCCACTCCAGAGCAGGACTCCACATGTGCTGGCCCGACCCAGGCTGGAAACCCTGCGGGCCCTACCCCCTGCTCCAGAGATGGAGACCACCCTCCCCGACACCCAGAAGAACGGAGCCCAGGAGGAAGGTCAGAGGCACAACCAGGGACGGAGGGACATCCACCTGCTCAGGGGGTCAGGGGCCGGCTCTGCTGTTCTGAGACTAAGGGTAGGAGAGAGTGAGGTGATGGCACGGCGGCACCGAGAACAGGGCCTTCACCCCTGCACTGCCGGCTCACGATGTGATCTTACTGAAGCCACGGTCTCTGCAGACGTGGTCAGTCCAGTCAAAAGAAGGTCTCACCGGCTCAAGGGGGTCCTGAAAAGGAGCTGGGGACACACAGAGGAGCGTGGCCAGAGGCAGGATGGGGGGGTGCGGCAGGAGCCCACGGGTGGAGGGCACCCACTGCCCTTCACCCGTGGGAACACACGTAGCAGACAGAGTGTCCCCCAATGACATGAGGCCACCTCCGGCGGACAGGACAGTCACGCACTGCGGCCTCCCCACCCGAGATGCACTGCCGGGAGCCCGCTGGCTACCGCACATCAGCCGCAGACAAAGCCAGGCTGGGAGGCATTCTGCAAAACCGGCCTGGATTCCAGAGCCAAGAAAGAGCACGGAAGGTTCCAGACTGAGAGAGCCTAAGAGACACAGGAAGACTCAGACACGTCAGAGCACACCCACGCTCACAGCGGCGTTCTTCGGTAAGCCCAGACGTGCAGACCTGCAAATGAGCCAAGTGTCCATCGACAGAGCAATGGGCAAGCAGACGTGGTCCGTCCACGGCGTGGAACGTGGCTCAGCCCTAGAAGGTGGGAGCCCACGCGGTGCTCCGTGAAGGAGGGCACCGCGCTCTGTGAGAGCAGCCGACACAGAGGGACGAACGCCACAGGATTGGCCCCCGTGAGGCTCCGGGACCGTAGGACCCACAGACACCGGGAAGGGAGCTGCTGTCTCGCGGGGACCAGTTTCCTACTTGTCCGAGGACAAGTCCCGGAGGTGGACAGTGGCCAGTTACTTGGCACCACTGAACCATGAAACTTCAAAAACGGTCAAGATAGCAAACGCGATGTTGTGTTTCCTGCAACACTCTGGGAAGAAAAAGACTCCAGAGGCGGAGAGCAGGTGCTGGGGCTGCGGACTGGGGGAGGGGCGGGGGCGAGCTGGGGGGCGGGGGCTGGGAAAGGGGGCCCGTGTGTACCGGGACGCAGTCCAGTCTGGGCAGAGGACCACGGTCTGGGGACGGATGGAGGGGACAGACAGTGTGAGTGGCCTGACGCCCCTGGACTGTGCACTTAAAACTGGTTAAAATGACAGAATGTATACAGAAGCAACTAGAATTTTTCTGAATTACAATGTTGAAGGCAGCCCTGGCCTGTGCTTGGACCGCAGGCCCACAGGCGAGGGGCGACGCGGGCTGGCGCGCTCAGACTCCACCAGGAGCCGCGCACACGGCACGCAGTGACCACTCAGGGCAACTTACTGTCAAATCATTCCAGGAGTTGCTTTCCTTTCATTTTCCTGAGTTACTAAGAATCTGACAAGAGACCGACAGCAAAACCACTGGGCAGCCCCCCACGACCCGGGGGCCTCACTCTGCAGCCCGGCCTGGCCCAGGTGGGTCTGCGCGGCTTGGAGCGGCGTGGGGAGAGACGGGGACCCTGCTCCTCCACCACGGAAGGCCCCAAGGCCCGCATCTCATCTCTCCAGAGCCAGCCACCGACTTCCTGTAGTCCTGGGCCCAGGAGTGGGGGGACCCCTCGAGGTGTGGACCCCAAGGACAGCACCAGCTCTTGCTTCCACATCCCACTGCCCCAGCCCGTTCTGGGGACCCACCTCCTCTCCTGGATTACCTCCCCCTCACTTCAGGAGCTCACTTCTCTTCTGGGCGGATGGAGGACGGGCCAGAGGGCCCCAGTGGCCCCAGTCTGTGCCGCATTTGGGAGCCAGCACACAGCCAGGCCCAGCCCTGAGGACTCCTCTGTGACCGACACGCCTTTCCTGGCCCTTCACGTGACAGAGACTGGCCAACTAAACTAGGTTACAACAATTAACACAAATTCTGCCTCCTGTCCCGAAACTTACATAACCAGACACTGTCTCAGGAAACTCTTCCTCCGCCCACGGCCCCATTTCCTGCCCTCGACCCCGGCTTCAGTCCCGAAAACAAAGGTCCTTCTAGACATCCCAACTGATACTGACCCTTCGGCCCCACCGTCCGTTACTAGTCAGCGCAGTGGCCACTGTCTTTGTGTCTGGATGCCCACCTTCCCAGGCAAGCACAGGGCAGAACCACTCGGCCTGTCTCAGCAAGCCCACCCTTGGCCGCCAGGCACGGGAGGATTTCTGTGACCACCCCCCACCCCACACACACTGGACTGACAGCATCTCCTGGACTCACGTCCACCCCGGGCCTCAGAGCAGGACCTTCCCTGGAGAGAGGGTCTTTGCGGACGTGACCAGTTAAGGACGGAGACGATGCTGTCGTGGACTTAGGGCGGGCCCGGCCCCCGTGACCGGTGTCCTCGTCAGAAGAGGGACATTTGAACACAGACACACAGAGGGAGGACAGCCGTGTGACCATCGAGGCAGAGACAGCAGGGATGAGGCTACAAGCCAAGGGAGGCCGAGGCCCGCCGGCACCAGCAGGAGCTGGGAGAGGCCAAGGTTCGGCCCTGAGCCTCCAGAAGGAACCAGCCCAGCCGGGCCCACTTGACTTTGGGCTCTGGCCTCCAGAACGGTGGCGAGAACAAACTCGTGTCACTGTAAGCCACCAGGGGTAGGGTCAGCTGTTGCCGGGGCCACACCCACCGGGTGCCCACACGGCTCATGCCCTCCCTGCCCGCCTGAATTCCCCAACACAAATATCACTCCTGTCCTGGAGCCCACAGGACCCAAGGGAACCCCCAGAGCAGCAGTTACAAATTGGGGGGGTGAGGGGGAGGATCTCTGCAGGAAAGAGAGAAGCCCCAGGCGGTGGGGGCAATAGCAGGCCGGGGACCGCCCTCTAGCCAGAGCCTGAGTTTGCCCCGACCATCACCATCCCGGCAGCCAGAGAGGGGGATGTGCCTCGCGCCTGCGTCTCTTCAAAGCTCTTCCCCATTTTACATGTGAAGAACCGAAGGCCCGGGGAGGCCACCGTGTTTACCTCGGGTCCCACAGCAGCACAGTGAGGAACGGGGTTCAGAAATCCCAAGATGACACACCCAGACTCTGCAGAAAGCGGCTACTGGTGGGGCGCAGCCCAGGGACAGCCCTGGCGGTAACCTGGGCACGGCCCGGTCCTGTCCAGCCCTAGCGGCTTCCAATCCAGTCCTCTTCCTGGCCGTATGACCCCGGGGAGAGGCAGCCTTCTGTCCACGCTGGGAGGGGGGCTGACACACCCCTGGCCCGGTCCCTGCCTTCCTGACCTTGCCCACTTGTGACCACACTCACGGGAAGCACGGGGGGCCTGAGGCTGTGGGGCGCCACCAGGCTTCCAGTTCCAGGTGGACACTGTCTGCCCCATGAGATCAGGGGTGTTTTTACCCCAAACTTGCTCTGTCCAATTTATTCCAGACACGGGGAGAGGGAACTTGGAAGGAAATCTTGAAGCCATTAAACTGCAGCGGGGGGGACCCCCCCACCCCACCCCCGGGCTGAGCCAGGGTGCTAAGTCGGCCTTAGCACCCAGGGCAGGGCGGGGCGGCATGGGGTGGGGGGAAGGGTCTGTGACCTCAGTCCCTCCCTCAGGGAACAACTGCTTGGGGCTCGTGAACCCCCAGGTCCAGCTCCTCCCAGATCCGGCCACAGTGAACCACACCACAGGGCTGTCTGCACGGATCCCAGGGACCTCGGGGAAGGCCAGGTCCCAGCACAGAGACGATGAGCGCTCCGCAAACATCACGACGCCCCTTGAAGCCTCCACCAGGTCCGAGCTGCCCCTGCTCCTGGTGTCCCTCAGTGTCCCCCTGGAGGCACTGGCCAGTGCCCCACGCCCATCCCGGGAGCAGGCTTCCCGGAGGAGCCAGCAGGCAATTTGCATAATATTCTTTGCAAGTTAATATCAGCCTCTGATAATGATCTCGGCATAGCGTGGAGCGCTGAGGCGGCTGTTACAACACTAAGTAATCATATTTTAAATTATGTTTCCCTTTATAGAAAGGTGTTGCAAAAACACACAGACATGAAATCTGTCTGTAGCAGCCCCACTGCCAACCACCTGACCAGCTTCCCGGTGACGGCTGTGACTGCAGCACTGGGGTCCGGGAAAGTCCGCCCCGCCGGCTGCACCCAGACGCCACTGGCCACTGGCCACCCCGGACCCCCGCCTCACCCAGGTCGGGGCACCCTGCCCAGCTGTGGCACCGCCCCCGCCCAGGGCGAGTCCACACAGAGAACTCCGTGGGGGCACCTACCACCCACACTGACCAGGGATCCCAACTGCCCTGACAGGAGGCCAGAGGGGCTCCCCTTCCCCACAGGCCCCAGCCCCAGCCTCCTGCTGGAGACCCCAGTGCCCAGGAGGCCAGCCTTCCGGGGATGCACAATCCTGAGAAAATCCCAGGCTTTGGTGCCCACCCCACGGCCCTTCCTCATCCCACCAAAGGCCTGGCTGGCGATGCCCCCGACCCCCCCCAGCCCAGCATCTGGGCTCTGCACCTCTCCCCAGGCAGGTGAGATTAGCCTTGACTGTTGCACACCCTCACCCCAAAAGAAGCTCATCCAACACCCCTGGGAGGCCGTCCTGTCCCAGGGACCCACCCACCACTGAGTGGCTGGTCTGAGGGACCCTGGGGTAGCCGCGGGGGAGCTGGAGCTGGGGGGGCAGGGGTCCCCACCCTGCTCAGAGGGGGAGCCCTCCAGGGAGAGGCTGTGTACTCCCTGCTTCCCCCCTCCCTTCGCTTAGGAGCCAGAGCCACCACTCAACCTTTATTTTCTTAAAAGCCTTTTTTTCCTTTTTATTAAAAAAAAAATCCAATTATAGCACAAATCTCTCAGCAGGGGTCAGTGTGGAACAAGCTTAGCCGAAGTTAATGGACATGACAGAGGCAAGATTAATGCCTAAAGGGCTCCAAAAGTTGTATGATGCAGATTTCATTAACATTTTAATTGTAATGTATCTTTTTAATCTTGCCTCTCTAATGGTTTTATACCCAAAAAAAGGGAAGAAAAAACTGCTGACACAACAAAAGTATGGGGATGCTCAATTTCAGAGGCACTCGGCACCGCAATGGAAACTAAATTAAATGAGCAGAACTATGTTAACATTGTGATATTTTAACGGCACAGAAGTCAGGAATGCGGGTATTTCTCCCTTCCTGGCACAGGGGCAGGGACAGGGCACAGAAAGGAGACAGCAGGGGCAGAAGCCGGAAGCCAGGCCGGAGAGCCCCGGGAAAGCCTGCAGGCCAGAAACACGCAGGGCAACGTCCTCTTGCTCCCGAGCCACAGGCACGGGGCCACCCCGCAGTCCAGGCTCCCATCGGCGTCCGGCGGACCAGGAGGGACATGACATCCACAGCACGCAGCCATCAGAGTGTGCAGCCCTGGTGCTGGGGGAATGGGGAGTGGGCATCTAGGGGCATAACACAAGGGTTTTGTGGGGCCCAAGCCAGGGCGTCCCACCCCCAACCCCCACAGGCGAGGAGCCCAGGCAGCTCTCCTGGGTGTGGCAGCCACAGAGCTCTAGATCCAACTCCCAAAGACAGTTCCTAGAGATGCACCTGGTCCTGACTGTGGAGGGCTCAGGGAGATTTTTATTTGCAATCAACAAACACTCACAGAGCACGGCTGCTCTGCACGATGGTGTCACCCCAAATCCACCTCCTCTCAGCAACACCCCCCAGCCCACCCACCCCCAGGCAAGGCCTCCCTCGGGGGACCTGGGAGTCGGGCAGGGGGCTGGGCCCGGGACACAGCTCACAGACACACTCGGCTCAAACCCCGTGACTATATATGGGCACTTTCAGGCCCCTACGGTCCCGCCCCCGACCTGCCTGCTTCCCCAGCACACAGGCAGGCGCTGGGCGGGGCCCATCCATGGCCATGTGCCCTCCTGGATGCCAGGGCCCCAGGCCGAGGGGGAGGGGGCAGATTCCTTCAGAGACCCGGGGCCGGCCTCTCCTCCCCCTGGGACGGAGAACAAGGCCTCCGGAGGCAAGTATGCCTGCGTCCTCCCCAGAGCCAAGGAGAAGCAGCCTCCCCTTAAAGGGACATGTGCCCCTCCCTGGCTCCAGCCTACTTTCAGGGAGGGGCGTCCCGACAGGGCCCTGGGCCCGACCTGCAGAGGGGCAAGGCAGAGGCAGGTGCTCACCTTCAGCCGGCGAGCAAACAAGGAAGCTACAACTTCACAGGGAAACACACAGGCCAGGGTGGGGCAGAGAGAGGGTGCGCGGAGCATCCAAGGTCACACAGCGCCAGGCAGGATGTGACCTGGGAGAGCCCCTGCCACTGTGTCAGGCCCCCGGGCCTTATCGGCTGGAGCAGGGGCCAGCCGGCAGGCACGGCAGAGGGCTGGGGAGGGGCCTGCAGAGCCCAGGGTCATGGTCAGACCCCTCCATTACCTTCTCCCACTCCCATGTGCTCCCGCTGCCCCTGCCCTCAAGGACACTGCCCCACTCAAAAGGCGCTAACCACCACGGCGGCCACCAGCGAGCCTCACTCCAAAGTTCACGTCCCAAACGTCTATGACCACTTCCAAACCCCTCGGTGTCCACCCACAGCCCGCCAGACCCCCATCCAAGGCCCCACTTCCAAAACCTAAACTCGCAAGCACAAAGGCCAGAGGTCACGGCGGAGAGAGCCCAGCTCCCGGCAGGCAGCAGCCGCAGGAGACACGAGGAGGGAGCCCTGGCCAGCAGAAGAGCCGGAGAGCCAGGCCTGGTGAGAGCAAGCGTCCACTAGGAGAAGTCCAGATCGCCAGGATCCCTGCCCTACCCTGAGGACAGCAGGGCTCACTGCCCTCCCCGGCCTGCACGCGGGGTCCCTGGAGCTCCGTCCCCGAGGGAGGAGCAAGACCTTTCAGGCACCCCAGCGGCAGCCCGCGGCCACACAGACCTCGCCCACCGGTCCCAGGGTGGGGCCCACACACCCCTGAATTGAGGTGCACACCCGAACAGACAACGGGCTGTAGCCCCAAGCTGAGCTGCAGAAGCACCCGAGAGCCCAACTGTTCATCTCGGGGAAGACTGGGCGGCTGGCCGGGAGCAGGCCAGGCAGCGGCGTAGCTCGGTGCTGGGAGAGCGGCTCCGGGAGGGCCCAGGACACCCTGCAGGCCAGGGCAGGCAAGAGGCCCCACCCAGCCACCCTCAACCGCCCCGAGGCACTCCCCAGCCCCAGGCAGACCCCAGCCCCGACTGGACCTCACTAGCTCCCAAAGTGGGGCGGCTGAGCGCTGGCGCCGCTCCCAGCAGCAGCTCAGACTAGCTGCGCCTGACCCTGCCCTGGGACCCCCCACACCCAGCAGCAGCAGCACATCACAGAGCCCTGCTCCCTTCCAAAAGCCCAGGCCTGGAAGACCAGCCTCAGGCAGAAACCAAGTGGCTGACACTACCCTGAACAGAGAGGCAGCTCATGGCGTCCCCGGATCCTAGCCTCCGCCAAACCTCCCCAGCATGCCCACTGCACACGTGCCGTGTTCCCGGGTGAAGGCCGTGACCTGGTGTGGCCTGGGGTAGTGTGGGTCTCTCCCCAGGTCTTCCCTCTCCACCCCTACCCCTTCCAACCCCTCCTCTCCTCCAGAGCCCACCCCCCCCAAGGTGCCCAGAGAAGGGCAGCAGGGGCTCTGGGCACGGACTGTCACTTAAGTCTCCCAAGGACGCCGCCGGGAGACAAGGTCTCTGTCACCGGCTCTGTTTCACAGGTGAGGAACCAGCTTGGCACGCAGCAGCCAGACAGAGGGTCAGGCAGTGGGCGCTGCCTCCCGCCTCCTTAAGAGCCACCTCGTGCTTTTGGGCTATGCTTCAACAGACCCTGACCACAGCTGCCCCCAGCCTGGGGGGCTGCTCCCACCCCCTGTAGATCCCCCCTCCGGGCAACAGAGTGCAGGGAGAGCCCAGATAGGGGACGCCCAGGTGGAAGGGGCCCGCACCAGGCAGCTCTGGGCACCCGGGAGCGAGGCCTCAGGACATGGAGACTTCTCCCTTGGTGATGGCAGTGCTGGGGCCTGCAACTGGAGGCCCTGTGCTGACCCTCCTCACCCACACCCAGTTCTGCATTCCAGGAAGCGCAGGCCTCAGAGGCCGTGGTGTGGGGTGGCGCCTTGGGAAAGTTCTGGAAAGGGTCAACGCCACAATTCTCATCTCCTGACCCAGGTGGGTACAAGGCCCACTGTAGCCCAGGACGCAAGGCAGGCAGGTGGGACCCTGAGGCCAAGGTTCACGAGGAACCCTGGCTGCAGATGCCAGCCCAGCCTGTGCTGACACCCTGGCCCGTGAGGCACGCACATGCTCGGGACTGAGCTGGAAACCAGGGAAAGAACCCAGAGACAGTCTCGTGCAGCCCAGGGGCGCCGGAGCGGGGGCACCTCTGCAGGGCTGCAGGAGGGGGTAGGCAGAGCCGGCTTCTGGTCAGCACCGCCTCTGCCCTGGGTGTGGCTACTGAGCTCAGACCTCTGGGCGAGGTGACAAGTGATACCTGGTGTCGTGTGCTCCTCCCGGCAGGCTCACGGAGAGAGCCGGGGCCCCACACCGTGGGTCTCCTCCTCCTGTTTCCTTGGCTCCGGCTCCAACCAAGGTGCCACCCAACAGTGGAATGACCCTACCGAAATGCCAAAGGACCTCCTGGGAGGGACAGGCACCACAGGGGGCCATAGGAGTAGCCACAAGGTGGCTCTTTGGGAGGTGGGAGGCAGCGCCCGCTGCCTGACCCTCTGCCTGGCTGCTGCATGCCAAGCTGGTTCCTCACCTGTGAAACAGAGCCAGTGACAGAGGCCGTGTCACCAGCTTCCTCAGGAGACTTAAGCGAGTCAGTGCAGAGAGCCCCTGCTGCTGTCTTCTGGGCACATTGGAGGGGGAGGGGACGGTGCTCAGGGGCTCCGGAGGAGGAGGAGGAGGAGGAAGAGGAGGAGGAAGGGTAAGGGGTGGAGAGAGAAGGCTGCGGAGGGAACCACACCAGACCAGACCAGTCCGTAGGGTGGGCCAGCGGCCTGTGGGTGCAGGATGCGGGGGGGGGGGGGGGGGGGGGGGGGGGGGAGCAACCGCATGGGTCTCTGCCCCCTCTGCCTGGGGAGGGGCCTAGCTTACAGACTGCAGAGAACCAGCAGCTTTCCTCCCGGGCCAGCACACTGGGGGCAGGCAGGACCCTGGCCTCCGGGGCCCACTGCCCCCCCCAACTTCCCCCACAGGGGACTTGCTCAGGTAGAACACGCCTACCAGGATACACACAGCTGGGTGCTCAGGGAGCCCCAAAAATTACCGCTAGAGAGGAGGAGCCCAACTGTCCATGGCGCGCATCATCTCGGAGTTGGAGGCGACCGAGAGGGAGGAGGAGGAGGGCGGGTGCAGGGCGGCCGGCCTGTAAGGCCAGCCCCAGGACACCTACCACCTGCAAGCCCACAGTTTAATTAAAGGGCGGCAGGAGAGAGTTGGCAATCACCAGCTCCAAGACCAAACTTCTAAGAGGCCCGGAAGAGGGGCCTGGAGGTGACCTCTGACCTCATGACCCCCCCCCAACACACACACCCTCCAACGCGGCAGAGTTCGGAAGAACCTAGGTCGTCCCCCTGGGTCATGGGCGTGGGCGCGGGCAGCGGCCTCAGAGGTCACCTCTGAGGTCCGCGGATAAGGGGCTTGAGCACCAAGACCTCAGCTCCGCAGGGTCCGAGCCGCGGATGACAGGTGCGAGCCCCCTCCCGGGGCAGCCGGCCCTCAGGTTCTCCCCGCGCCGGGGTCCGCACGAGGGAGGGACGGGGGGGGGGGGGGCAGGGACGCCCAAGCCAGCCTCCCCCCCCACCCCGGGACCGGGAGGGAGAGGCGCCGGCCCGGCGGATGCGCAGCAGCGCGGCCGTTCTCGGACCCTGGCCCCGGGCCTCGGCGCGCGGGAGGGCCGGGCCGGGGCGGCGCGCTGGGGCGGGGGCCGGGCGTCCCGAGCGAGGCCCCGCGGCCGCCCGCCGGGAGGGGGGCGGGAGGCGCCCGGGGCCCCGCTCGCAGCCCCCCTCGGGGCGGGCGCGGGCGGGTCGGCGCCTCCCCAGGCCGGGCCCCGCCGCCTCCCCGGGCCGGCGGGCGGGCGCGCGCGCGAACTTGGGCTGCGGGCGGCCGGCGGGCACTGCGGCAGGAGGCGGCCGGGCGCGCCGCGGAGTTTGCGGGAAGTGCGGCGGCGGGGCCCGGCCGGCGGCGCCAAGTTGGGCGTACCTGCGGGCGCCCGGCCCGGTCCGGCCTGCGGCGGCAGGAAGTCTCGTCCCCGCGCTCCGGCTCACATGGACTTTCTCCGGCCTCGCCCAGCACCGGCCGCACCGCGGCGGGCGGGGCGCGGGGAGGCGCCGCGGGCCGTTTAAAGGGACAGCGCGCCGGCCGCGCGCGCGCACTCGCCGCCCTGGGGGTGCGCGCCCCGCCGCCAGGTGGGAGCCGCGACGCGCGGGTGGAGGCGCCCGAGGGGGGAGGGGGCGCGGGGCGTCCCGGGGCGAGGGGCGGGGCGGGGGGGCGGGGAGGTCCTTGGCCCCTCCGCGCCACCCTCCGTCCCCCGCCTCCCAGCGTCCCGCCCCGCGCCGGACCCACGCCCTTCCCTACCCCCGCCCTCCGACCCCCTCCACGGACCCTAGCAGCAGGGGGTTGGGGGGGTCCCGGGCCCCGTAGCGCCCCCTCTCTGCGGCGGCCGAGCCTGCACCGAGCGGCGGCGCCGGCGGGAGCGCGTGCCAGGACCGCGGGGATGCGGGAGCACGGCTGGGCGAACCCGACGCCGGGCACCGGAGCCTCCTGCTCGCGCCGGGAACTTGACCCGGGCTGCTTTCAGGCCTGGCGTGATCCGGGCACACTGGCGACTACTGGGATGTGTTCCCGGCCGTCCCGCTCCCCTCCCAGCCCTGCGGCTCCAAGTTTGTCCGAGGTTCCTTCCTGTGGACAGAGTTGCGCCTCTGAGTGAAACGGGCCGCACATCAGAAGGGACCCACGAACGCCCCCCTTCTCAGTCGCCCCCATCCTAATCTGGGGTCTGGGGTCAGGACAGGCCACAGTGGTCCCCCGGGGCCAGAGGCAGCGTGGCTCCCTCCCTCCCACAAGGGTCCTCGTGGGAAAATGAGGGAGGTACCAGAACAGTGATCTTGAGCATGGGGTCGGGAGGAGGAGATTAGCGTGGAGAACAAGGTGTCCACTCGTCTTCCCAGAGAATGTTCTAGACCCCTTGGGAGTCAGAGGCTAGGGCTAAAGCCCTGCCATCTAGCCAAGGTCATTCATAGGACAATGCTCAGAAGCTGGTCCAAGTACTTCTGTCCCAACCTCAAGCCAGATCCTTCACCCTGATCATAGACGGACCACCAACCCCAACTTGCGGGTCTGCACAAAAACATCCTCCCGCCAGCTCACTCTTGCCTTGCCCTGCCCTCTGGCAGGATGAGTATGACACCCCCAGATCACCACTCAGACCCAAACAGGGTTCCGGTTTCCTCACCTCCAGACCAGTGCAGCCTACTGCCCCTTCCAACCCCATGGGGCAGTCGGGCGTGTCCAGGGAGCCTCTCTCTACCCACTAGAGACACAGTCATGTGGTTTGGCATGTGGTCACGTGGCTCCAGAGGTACAAGGTGAGGGAGACTAAGGTAAACCTCCAGCAGGAGCTCCTCCACCCAGGGGCTGTCTGCATGCAGAAGGCTCTGGAACAGGTGGGGGCTGGGGGCTGGGTGCCTGCAGGCCACCCCTGCAGCCTTGGGATTCCCGCTGGCTCCTAAGTGCTCTGGACCAACTGGGCAGTGAAAACACAAACCCCCCAGCTTGGCCCCCGCATCCCTCCCCCCAGCCCTGACCTTCTCCTCAAGCCTCCTGGAGATTGGGGCTTCTACGGATGACATGGTGAGCAGGGACAGACTAGTCTATGGGCACTTCCAGCCCAGCGTGAGGCCACAGAAGCCATCCACTAGGCCACTGAGGTCCTCTCCTGGTGGCCCATGAGGCCCCACAGAAGGTCTGGAGGGGTGACCGCCCCCCAGCAGGCAGCGAAGACAGCACCGCGACCTCTATTTGCCACTCCCTGGGGGACCCTGCTCACCTGGGGAGCTGATTCACACTTCGCACATTCCGATCGGTTCCCTCACTTTGTTTTCTAAATATCAAAGGAAGGCTTTCTTCTTTAATGGAGGACATTTGGAAAACACTGAGAAGTTTTAAAAGACAGCAGGGAACCAGGAACCCATTCCCCAAGGGTAACTACCAGGATTCGGCGCTGTTTCTGGGCATCTGGGTGTGAGTCTGCAAGAGCACATTTTGTTTTTTATTTTGTAACAAAGATTTTTTATTTGACGGGGAGAGAGACAGTGGGAGGGAACAGAAGCTGGAGAGGGAGCAGGCTCCCTGCAGAAAGGAGCCCGAGATCGTGACCCCAGCCGGAGGCATTTGCCTAACAACCGAGCCACCCAGACGTTTAAATACCAATGCTTTTTTGCCCTCTAACTCACTTCCAGGCCTGGGCTGCGTGTCCGGGGCGCGCTCTAACTTTCTGTTCCGACACTCCCATGAGGTTAGCTCTGTTCCTACTCCTGTTTTGCCAATGAGAATAGCGCAGCTCTGGACGAACGTGGACGAACGTGTAGCCAGTCCCGGGCTCGCTCAGCCAGGGCTCCCAGCCTGGGTCACCAAGGAACTCAGGGTGTGGGCCCGAGCGCCTCGTGCCTCTGCTGTGAGTTAGATGTGGCGAGCAGTCAGCTTGGTGTGGGCGCTGATAGGCGGGCGGGTGGGCCACAGTCCCCTCCTGAGGGATCTGATTAGCGCCGCAGCCCCTCTGCCGTGCCAAGGGGGGCTTCCTCGGCTCAGGAAGGCCGGGCCTGGCGTCAGATCCTTCCCTAATGCAGAGAGCATAGGGCTGGGGGCGGGGGCGAGGGTGGGGAGAGGGAGGTGACAAGAGATAAATCTGCAAACAGATAAGCCACAGAGGGGGGGGTCCTCGGGTGGGGGCCCGGGGATACTTGGGAGCGAGGGAGAGAACCAGTGCCTGGCCGCCTGTCTGTCCTCCCCCGGATGCCACAAGCCTTGGAGGGTCCTGCAGGTGGCTCAGTGCTCTGTGCAAACCTGACCACCCCGGGGTTGGCCATCTGTCCAGGAGGAATCTGGGGGGGGCACCTTTCTCCTCCTAGGGCTCCTCCAGCCACACGTACCCCAAACTCTGCTTCCTCCACGGGTCTGTCCCGGGCGTCCTCCGTGAGCGGTTTTGGGGGTCAGGTCTGCGCGCTGTGCCGCATCCATTCTGGAAGACACTGACCTCCTCCATCCAAGGCTTGTCTTGAAGGACTAAGGACGGTCAAACACACCTAGACTCAAGATGCACTCAGCCAGCTGCCTCCTCGACTGCCCGCTTGGGTGGCTGATGGCCGGACAGAGTCCCTTGCCGTGCCCTAGGCCTGTTCCCGCTGCCTCTTCTGCTTCAGCAAGTGGCCGCTCACCCTTTGGACAGCTCAGGCCAAACACCGGCTTATGGGTCACCTTTCTCCCATCCCAGGTCCTGTGGGTCCCCTAGGCCTGCAGCTCCACCGCACAGCTGACCCCTTCTCACACCCACCATCTCTCCGCAGACCCTCCCGGTCTAATCCCCTTCTCCCCAAGTTACTGCAGCAGCCCCAAAGCTGGGGTCCCCCGGCTCCCCCTCCCGTTGCCCCATCCAGGTCTCGTACCACACAGGACCACAGAGATGCCTCTGAACATGTCCGATCAGAGATCCCCTCTGCTCAGATCCCTCAGTGCCCCCCATCTCCTTCCCACACAGAACTTGAGCCCAAGTCTTTGCAATGGCCAAGACCTGGGTCCCCAGCGCACGCTCCCCACAACTTGGTCCTGATGTAGCTCCAGCTCCCAGCTCTGCTCCAGCGCACTGGTTTCTGCGGGGCCTCCAACTGCGGGCATCCTTCTGCCCCGGGGACTTTGCACCTGCCGATCCCACTGCCCGTACCTCCCCCTCCACCCGCCATGTCTTTGAGACGATTTGCTTCCTTTGGGTCTCTGCCCAGTCATCTCTGGAGACTGGGCCTTCCCAACCCTCCCATATAAAAGTGACAGATGGGCCGCTGCCCGCTGACTCTCCCTGACCCAACCCTGGGTGCTAATCCACTCTGACACTCACGCCCCCACAGGCACCAGCCCTCCCATATTATTCACCACCCTAGCCCTGGCCCAGTAGGGTGCCTGGTATAGGTCAGGTGACCATAGATGTCTACAGAGTGTGGGAGCCTGAGGGGTGCTGTGCCCTCAGTGATGAGGGGCCAGAGCCCCTGTCTACCTGTCTGAGTTGGGGGTCCCTGAGTGTCCAGAGTCTTCTGTTGGCAGGACGGGAAGCAGTAGGCAGGGGACCCCAGGGTGAGACCCTGGCTGGGTCTGCTGGCATGAGAACAGACTCCAGCCCCGTAAATGGCCGAGCAGGAAAACGGAGCCTCCCCCAGCAGGTGCACGCAGAGTCCTGTCGGCCTGAGCTGAGTGGGATCTGGGTGCCCACCGCGCGTCCTTGCACCCGGGGGCCGGGGCCAGGGCAGGCCTGCGCAGGGGCCGTGAAGGAGGGTGTCTACCCTCCTTGTCCCACGCTGGCCCGTCGGCGCAGAAGCAAGGACGCCGGAAAGCCTTCAGCGCCGAGGCGTTTGCTCTCTATGGTCCAAGGAGGAGTTCACCGGAGCCAAAGTAAACACCTGACCAATGGTGGGTCCCTCACCCTCCCTGGGAAGCTGCCCCGGGTGGGCTCTTCCTCAGCCCCAATGGGGAGCGGCCGGTGGAGGGTTGTCCTGCCATCACCCCAAGCACCCGCGTTCTCAGCAGAGGCTAACTCAGGGACGACCCTGACCCCGAGACTGGGCAGCTGCCAGAGAAGCCATGAGGCTCCACTTCCGGCCCCTCCCCCGGGAAGCTCCGGGAGAGGCCCTGGCCGCCTGTGTGCGGCCACACGCCAGTGGCCCACAAAGGGCCCCTTTGTTAGGATCCTGCTCTGTGCCAACCATGCAGCGCGGCGGGGGGGGGAGGAGGGTGTCACTGAACGCCTGGGCGCTCGGGCCGTCCCCTTGCAGCCAGGGTTGGAGCAGGGCCCCTAGTCTCACCCCAGGCTCGGGGAGCAGACCTGCCTCGTCCATCTAAGCGGGGCAGGAGCCAGCGATGTCGCAGACCCCAACCCCCAGACTCGCGGGCCAAGTGCGGCCCCCACTTGGCCCTGTCAGGTTTTGCCCACCCCATCCCCAGTTTGGGATTCGAACCGAGGCCAGCAAACGGTCCCACCGGTTCGTATGGCCTACCCCCTCAGCACGTCTGCCCGGGACCCCAGGCTGGCACTGGGGAAGACTTCAGGGGGAGCCAGGTCCACAGGTGGAGGGAGCAAGAGCCGCCCACACCTCATGGCCGCCCTGGGCCCCAGTGTTGCAGGATTCTGGTCTCGTGGAGTCGAAGAACGGATCTTGGGGCCACCCAAGGGTGAGGTGAAGCGAAAGTGTATTAAGTGAAGGTGAGAACAGGAAGGAAAGGAAAGGGGCTCTCTCTGGAGGGACCGTCCACCATGGCTTGCCTGCAGGGCCTCCAGAGTCCGCCTTTTTTTAGAACATTGACAAGAGAACTCAGTCAATATCGTGTCTGTATCACACAGGGGACGCCTGTTCCAGCATCAGGAGCACAAACAAGGCATTCCTGCCCAACCTTCTTACTGTCTCACCTGTAACCCGTCTCCACATCTGGTTTCTGTAAGCCTGCTCACTAGCTCCCTGCTCCTCTCGCCCTACCCAGCCCTGCGTGCCCCTGACTCAACAAGGCACAGGACACCGGGCAGGGACGCCCAGGCGCCATCTGCCCCAGGGCCCCGGGCCACCGTCCAGCCACTGCCCAGCTCCAGACATCAGACCCTGGCTCCTGTCAGGGGGCAACCTTGAACACAGCCCACACCCCTCCCCAGGAAACTACCTCACTTTGTTCCTGGCCCCGCTCCTGGGCGCTGGGGGGCCTGCGTGCAGGGCAGCACTGTGAGCATTCCTGCAGGAGGGGAAGAACAATGGGAGGTGCTAACAGGTCTCCAGTCTCCATGCCCCTCCGGCAAAGGGGCCAGCAGCTTAGCTGCCCCAGAGCCAGGCTCCTGGGTCCCTCTGTCATTCCTCCTCTTACCATGGCTCTGGAGAATCGGCAGCCCCTCCACCCCTGGGAGTCCCCCTCTCCCCTCTGGGGACACGCGGGGCTGCAAGTACTCCTGGGGGCCTGAGGCACAGGGGCACGGGAGGTCTCCGGTGGCCCTTTTTGGGCGTTGTCACAGTGCTCTCAGAAGCCCCAGGGCGGCGTGCAAGCTCTGGCGGCTCCGGGCCCTGCTTGCAGGCCCTGCACACTGTCTGTGCGGCGTCCACATTAGGAGGCATCAGCCCAAACCGGAAGGGGGACCAAGCGCGTTCTGTACTGAAACTGGCAACAGACTCCTGGGGTTCAGGCCGTGGTCCCCCACCCGTGCCAGTCCATGCACCCCTGCAGATGATGAAGACCCTGGACAAGGGGGATTTCAAACTTCTGTGTTTCTGATGGAGAGTCTGCTTGTCCTGCAGACACAGGAGCTGGGGACTAGGGAGGTGTCCAAGGATGAGAAGCAGGGGCGAAGGGGGAAGGGAGAAGGAGTAGCCAGAGTGGAGAGAAGGGCTGACCTGACGGGGCCTCACCCTGTGCTCAGTGAATTCCCTCTAGGCCTGAGGAGCCAGCCTCTGCCCGCTGCCCAGCTTCTGTCCTCCACCCACCCACCCTGTCCTTGTAGCACACGGCCCGCCAGTCTGTGCCCATGACCACAGGGCCTTTGCACCTGCAGTCCCCCTGCCTGGGATCCCTCCTCTCCCTGTGTTGGCACGTGAACTCTGATTGGTTTATACTTTAGGTCCTACTTTAGGTTCCATCCTATTCAGGTCTTCAGGGAAGCTGTTTAGACCCCCAAGCTGGCTCTCACAGCATTGGGTTCCCTCCTGGGGTGCACTTCTACACCCCTGCAGATGGTTTAATCTGGCCCCTAAGTGAGGAGACATAGTTGCTGAGACAGGCCCAGTCAGAGCACAGGCAGCCCAGGAGGGTGGCAGGCAGGGCCCGTCGCATGGTACGGGGTAGACAGGCTGCACACCTGCCCCCAGAGAGCAGGAGGCCAGGTCGTCCGTGAGCAGGGCTGTGTGCCAGGCCCGGGACTCGGCCCTGGGACACGGCGGGGGGAGAGCAGTGTGGGCCGGGGCAGCTTTCCAGGGCCTTCTGTCTGAGACGGGGGCACAGTCAGAACCCCCAGAACCCCCCAGAATGCCACGGTCCAGAAAGCCATGTGCACATGGTGAGAGGCCATCGCGGAGTTGGAACCGGGAACTGGCCAGAGACCGCCGTGGGGAAAGGCGTACAGTTCTTCACAAACTGAAGAGAATTACATGCGACCCAGCAGTTCCGCTTCTGATGTGAGTGAAAATCTGGAGCAGGGTCTCAAAGCCTTTTCTGTGCCCCCGTGTTCATGGCCCCGTTCACAACGGCCAAGGTGTGAACACAACCCGGTGTCCTTCGACCGAACATCCGCACGTGGTCTCCCCGTGGAGCGGAGCCATGTCCAGATCCCATGTACTGAAATACCTAAGGGGTCACCCACTGGAGGGGGGCAGGGGGTGCAGGGGGTCCACGTTCAATGGCGACTGTTCACTGCGGGAAGATGCACGCGGTCTGGGGACGGCTGCCCAGCACATGGGCTGCCCCAGAGCTCTGTGCTTAAAAGCAAGGAAGACATGAATCTGATACCTGTTTTCCTAGAAAAAACACCAAATGCTATGCATGGACATGAGAGGAGGAAGCAGCCTGCCAGGCGTTGGCTGAGTGTCCGTGCAGGGGGACAGGCTCCCAGTGGCGTCGGGGAAGGTGGGGGGTGTGGAGGGAAGGGACCACCTGGTCAGCGGAGCCAGGATTCCTCTCCTTCCACACCAAATAAGCTTCCCCGTGCATGTGGAGAAGAGGTCTCCTGGTTGCTGGGTTCCAGGAGACCCTCTGGGGATCCTCCCAGGACCCCAGGAGGGGGAGCCAGAAGGACCCAGGTGGGAGGCCTGTGATACCCATTTCCCCAGATGGGAAGACGGAAGGACATTTTGGGGGAATCAAGCCTCCTCTGTGGCTGCAGGACTCCCCGGGTGGTTCCTGCTTGGGGCACATGATCCCAGGCATCAGACCAGATGCGGCCAGGGCTCAGTCCTGTCACTGGGGGTCATCCCTGCCCCAAGTCCAGTAGTGCGCCCCGATCTTCCCTTGACGTCTCAGCATCCGGCCACAGGGTCGGACCGCCCACCTCCACAAGCACTTAGTGGCTTCTGGACCACGCTGCTGTGTTGCGTGGTCCCCCACCTCCTGCTCCTCCTCCTTTGCCCACCCCTAGGCCCTTGTCCTGCTGAGGGGACCCCCCAGGTGGATAGGGTGCGCATTAGGGTCTGAGTGTGCCTGTCCTTGCTGGGATCCATGCGGAGTGCCATGGGGCCTGGCCCGGCCTGCTCTCCGCACTGCAGGAGCAGGGCTGGCAGCCAGCCGTGGACCCAGCGCCCTCGGGGATGACGGGGGGCGAGCTGGACAAGATGGAGCATGGCAGGGCAGGAACACTGGGTCTGAGGTCGCACGTACACGCTACGGCGCATTCGCCAGGAGCTCCCTCCTGCCGCCAGGCAGCCGGTGGGCAGCTGGGCCCTGCAGATTCAAACCTGGGTCTGGTCTTGCCAAGAAGACCGGGTGCTTGGGGGTCTGGAAGCGCAGGAAGACTAAACTTCATTCTCAAGGGCCAGCCAGGGGGGGTGGGGTCTGCACTGGGATCCGAGGTGTGCCCACCAGGAGAACCCTCTGAGATGGGCTGGGCACCCCCCCCCGACCTCGGGGGAGGTCTGGGTGCCCGCAGGTGGAACAATACCCAGATGGAACCCTCGGGGTGAACGCTACCATGAACCAGGACCTCCTGAGGGGGTAGCGGTGCCCTCAGCACAGGCTCCCCACTCAGACCTCCCACTCTGGGAGCTCATGCTCAGGGGCTATGCCCCTCAGTGGGCACATCCCTTCAGAGGAGCCGGGCACAGTGCTGGGCGTAGCCCCTCCAGCCGTATCCCTGCTCCTGGGCCCACCATAGCCATGGCCTGACCCTGAGACAGGGGCCTCTGGAGATGGCATGGGGTCTGGGGCCAGGGAGGTGAGTGGGGGGTTCCATGGGACACCCCAGGTGTGACTCCCACTCCTTCTTCCCCTCCCCCTTATTCTGGCTTGCGGGAGAACTGAGTCCTCTGCTCCCTGTCCCCAGTCTGGCCAAGGGTCTTGCTTAGAGGAGCAGCCTAGGGGGCAGGGCTCTACTCTCCACCCCGACCCAAGTGAGACTCCAGGGCTCAGGTGGGCAGGAGCGGGAGCCATGGCCTGCAGCTAGTCATCGAGAAGGGTGGCCCAGAGCTGGCAGGAGGGCTACCTGAGCACGTTCCTGAAGTCACTCCATGTGGCCGCCCAGGGGAGGGGCGCCTGCTTACAACCTCCCCTCCGAGGAGGAGTCCAAAGGGCTGTGCACTGTCCCCCTTCTCTGGCCTGGGTGGGTCATGTGGCCCACGGGGTCCCCCAGGGAAAGGAGCCAAGAGTAAGGGACGGACAGGCGGCCCCGGCGCCTCGAGGACTCAACTGTTTGCTCTGGGTGGTGTTTGGGGCTGCAGGTGTGACGACAGCCCCAGTCCCTGCTGGCCACGGCCATGGTCCTTTTCATCCTCCCTTGTCCTGGAAAGTTCTGGGTAAGGACCTGGTGGCTCCGATTCTGGCCAACCAAATGAGGCGGTCAGTCTGGGGAATGGGCCAGAGCTGGCCTTTTGGTCACCAGGTGTGGCCTTAACTCAAGCCTGAGCTTTGTGCTAACGGATAAGTCCCCGTGGCAGCTGGAGCCCCAGCCCCACCAACAAACTCCCCAGTCTCCACAGCCCAGTGTCTGCGGGCCCTGAGACCTTCAAGGCACTTACGACACCACTGGGAAACCAGGCTTCCAGGAATGCATCCTGGAACATTCCAGAGCACTTTGGGAAGGCGTTAGTACCTCTGTGCAATGTGGGGGGCATCAGCAGGGACACTGGCTTCAATCCCACAGACCGCAGGGCAGGGTCCAGAAGGCAGCACCGCCCAGCACCGCATCCCTGCCCATCCCCGACCTCGCCTGCCAGGAGCCCAGGAATACATCTCAGGGAGCCCAGCCGACAAGGCCGTGCCTGCCCTGTGCTTGGAACGACGCACCAGGGGAGGTCTGCGAGAGCCCCTGCCAGACCCCCAGCAAGGGGGAAGGTGCGTGAGGGTGCAGAGTCCGGCCCCGCCACAGCCAGGGCTTCTGGGCGGGGAGCGCACCCGGGCCCAGGTGGGTGTGTGAGCAGGTACGGACGCCTCTCCTTGACCCTCTACAAAGCTGCCCAGGGGACGATCTGCCCAGGGCATTTTGCTGAAGGACTGAACAGACCCCGGGGTTTAAGACTGTTCCTCATGTCATACGCCTCTCCTTCAAACCCCAGGCCGGGCCGGCACGTTGTTAGGAGGTTAATTCTCGTAATTGGAACATGTGGGCAGTGCAGGCCAGAGGTCCCTAAACTTCCCCGAGAGGTGGGGGGCTAGGCGGCAGCCGGGTCCGCCTGCAGCTGCGCCCCCTCGGGCAGGGATGGTCTCCCCACTCAGCATCAGCACACAGAGCCCGCTCCAGGCTGGAAGGGGCACCAGGAGCCCAGCGCTGGGTCTGTGGCTCGCCGCCTCCCACTCACTGGCTTGCAGACCAACCTTCGGCCCCGCTGTTGCACCAACGGTGGGTCCTCCCGTCGTGGCTGGAGGCGCCCGACAGCTGCCCTGGAGATGAAGACTTGCCCACCCAGACTCCTGAAAAGCCCTTCTCCGAGGGCAGCTCCTATTTGCACTAGACCAGCTCCTCCAGCTGGGAACACCAGCCCAAGGGCGGCAGAGCTGGCCGGCCAACACCTGCTCGGGCAGGGCAGTGATGGGCAGATGAGGAGTGTGCAGGGCTGGTGCCGTGAGCTCCTGTGGGCCAGACGCATAGGTCGTAGCCAGGGCTGCCTGGGACCCCGTAGCCCCAGGGGTTCTGCCGGGCCGGAGGCCATCTGAGGCCGCGCCCTGGGGCCCAGGGACATCTGTGAGTCCTTGGAGGCCAGCTCGGGTCCCTTCCACAGAAGGAAACTGGGTGAATATTTTGGTTTCGCGGCAGCGGCTGCGGAGCCCGTGGCGCTCCGTGCAAGTGAATTAGGGCAGCACCGCGTCGGCTTCCGTGTGCCTCCCCCTGGCTTAAATTGGATGCTCCAATCTTCTTCTTCTTTTGTCCTAAATTTCTCTCTAACATTTTGTGCAGCTGTAACGCAGCTGCTGCTTCCTGCTGCCGGGCAGGCGGAGGCATGGGTGGCGGCGGTGACACACCTTCCCCCTGGAGGGACCGCAGAGCCTGGCCGGACACGCCAGGGTGGGCACAGCTGCTGGGGGGCAGCCCCAGGTAAGCCGGGCACCCACACAGCCGGGGCGGAGAGCGGGGGACCCCTGCCGAGGTAAGAGCAGGCACTCCAGGGCCAGTTCCAGGGTGAGGAGGGGACACTACCTTCCCTGGAGAAGTCCGCCAACTGTAGGCACCTGTCCCCACGGACGCTTCTGGAGGGAGGCGTCCCACCGGTGAGGCCGAGCTTGCAGGGCACTTTCAGAAAGTGTCAGGCCTTAGGGGCTCGTGTGCTATCACCAGAATGTGTGTCCTGGGGCGCCTGAGGGGCTCATTTTGTTATGTGTCTGGCTTTGGCTCAGGGCCAAAAAAGCTGGTCCCGGAGGGGTGACCTCAGGGTCCTGGGATCGAATCCTGCATCGGGCTCCCTGCTCAGTGCGGTGTGCTTACGGTTCTCTCTCCCTCTCCCTCTGCCCCTTTACCCTGCACACGTGCAGTCTCTCTCTCTCAAATAATAAATAAATCTTAAAAAAAAAAGTTTTATTTCTCCCCAAAGTCCTGTGTTGAAGCCTAACGCCGCCCCAGGTGAAGGTGTCAGGACGGCCTTGAGAGGGGAGGAGGTCGCCAGCCGAGCCACTCCCGAGACCCCTGCGGCCCTCCCGCCGCGAGAGGACACAGAGAGACGTCGTGTCTGTGAGCCGGGGAGCAGCCCCCGGACGCGGACTGTGCGGGCACCGGGGTCCTGGACTAGCAGCCCCGGAGCTGTGGTGGTGGGCCCGGCCGCAGCGCTCCCAGCCGCAGGGGTGGACTGAGACAGCACAGCCCCCTCGGCCCTTTGCCACAACTGTGTGAACGCGCTGCGCCCCCGGAGACCGTCTGCCAGCCTGCCCCTGAGGTCAAGACCAGGAACAGGCCCAGGCCGCAAAGGGCAGAAAGGCATCTCCCCACCCCTGGTCAGGGCTGCAGCCTCAGCCCCTGGCTTCCAGCACCTGCCCCTGGAGAGGGCCGCGTGGAGCTCTGGCCCCCTGAGGCAGTCTCGGCTCCTCGGGAGTCCCCCACCGGCATCCGCAGTTCTCCCGGGAGGAAACCACGGCCTCCTTCCAGGAGGAAGTGTGCCCAGCAGCTCTGTCCTTTCTGGACTTTGTCTAGTTGCTCTTGTTTTCCACTCCCATATGTTGCAGAAAAGCTGGTCCTGGAGGGGTGCAAAGACCCTCACGGGGCAGTGGCGAGGACGCAATGCCCTCCATGTGATCGGCTCCGTGGCCAGCGGAGCCAGACGTGGGAAAGGCAGACGGAGCAAGCCACTGGGGGCTTCCCTCTCCTCTCTGAGAGGCCTGGAGGGACCCGCGGGGGCAGGGAGGCAGGCCCAGCTCCGGCCCACCCTGCCCTGCCCGCTCTCGGGGTGCACAGGGACAGACTCGGAACTTCGGGCTGTGGCAAACACGCATGCATCACGCACACATGTGAACGCACACGCAGGCACACACACCCCCGTGGCTCGGCGGGTCGAGGGGCTGCAGCTGCTCAGAGGAGCACAGCTCCCCACGCAGGTGGTGCTGAGCTCGGCTGACTCAGCTGCAGGCGGCGCCGTCAGGGGGGACCTCGCACCGCCCCTGGGAGCCAGGAACCCAGGGACCGGGAGATGGAAGCACAGTTGGAAAAACACAGATAATTGCCGGGACGTTGTGTCAGGATGTTGTTGTAAATAACGAGTTCACAGTTGAAACTCAGAATTGTATTGTCCGAGGGCTGCCCCTGCCTGCTGCGGGCTGGCAGGGAGCGTGTGGAGGCCCCCTCGGCCCTGCAGGTGAAGGGCAGGCCAGCCGCTGGGCAGCATTCCAGTCCTGGAGGAGAGCCTAGGGGCCGGGATGGGCGGAGGCAGGGAGGGCAGAGGGGCCCTGGAGCAGGGGTGTGGCTCGGCCCTTGCAAAGACCTGGACACCCACCGTCTCTGCTCACCTAGGTCAGCGCGTGGGCAGAAACATCCCCACCAGTGGGGCACGGGGGTCAGGGTAGGCCCCAGGGGGCATGTGCGCTGCGTCTCCGTCTCCTGACCCGAGCGAGGGCAGGAAGGGCACCCCTCCCTGCCCACCGGAGAAAGCGGCGTCCGCGGCAAAACCTGCACAACCTCTTCCGGGTGCCCCTGGAAGGAAAGGGCCCCCTGGGGCTCCAGGGGACCTGGTGCCGACCCCTGGGGCAGGGGACATGCCTCCTGGGAGGCCACCTGGCCACTCCCCCCAACCCCCAGCTGCTCTCCCCAGCCATCAGCAATGCCCTCAGCCGGGACTGACTGATTTCTGCATGAATATTCATGCCGCAGCCTGGACGAGGCACTAATGTGCTCGGAAAGCAGAATGCAGCCCTGGCCCCTCCTCGCAGAACGAATGGCCTCGGGCTTCTCCCCTCGCACACAGGCCTGCAGGGCTCTCCTCTGGAGACGTTCTCCCACTGACCAGCTCCGGAGGCTGGGGCATGGCTGTCCCCTCTAGAGAAATGCCCACTTTCAGGCGGGGGGGCCCAGGCCCTGCCCTGCTCAACCACACCGCCGGCCCCACCCAGCGACCTAGCCTCTTCGTCTTCCCACCAGTGCAGCCCATCCCCAGCCCAGGGCTCAGGGTCAGCGTCCAGCCCCAGGTCAAGGTGGCAGGGGACATGGCTGAACCGGCCAAAGGCGGAGGGGGTCTGCCTCAACCTGGGCTCCCAAGCCTGGTGGCCAGGAGTGGCGTTCTAGCCTCTCTTGGATAAGGCCGTGGTTACGCCCAGCGGAGACGGCCGTCTCACCATGCGCCCTCCTGCAGGCCCTCCCCCAGCACCAGGCGCAGAGGCGGCCACACAGTGAGAGCCACAGCCACTCTGCCAGAGGCCCCGTGTGACACAGCTGCCAGCAGGCCTGGGCACGCTGCCCGCTGGGGCGGGGGGAGGGGCGCAGCCCACGAGCCGCTGAATCAGCGGCTCCCTCCCGTCCTCCCTGTCCCCTCTGGGCAAGGATGCTGGTGAGGCGGGGCGCTCCCTCTTCGGGGAGCTGTCAGGGAGGCGCGCCAGACTGCTGGGATTTCTGCAAAGTGGGTCCTGGGTGCAGCCTGGTGCAGAGCGGCAGGCGGGCCTGGAGGGGATGGGGCGGCTGGCTGTCCTAGAGGGGCTGGCCCAGAGAGGCCCTTTCCCAGCAGCAGCAGGGAGGGGGAAAGGAGAAGCGCTGGGCTCTGCGGAGGGAAGGAAGCTCGCTCCGGCCCAGAAAGGGCTGATTCAGCACCAGCACGGAGCGCCTGCCCTCCGCCAGCTCCCTCCTCCAATCACAGGCTGCCAGGGACAGGGACCTCTCAAGGTCAGGGACCATCGATGCCTGCGCAGCCAGCCCCAGCCGACCGCCCTGTCCTTCGCAGCAGTACCGGGCTCACACTCTGGTCCAGAGCCCGCGGCGCCTGCCCAGCCATCGCCCGGGGCGGGGCTGTGTCCCTCCCCCACAGCCCCCCACCAGACTGCGGGGGGAGGGGAGACCGGGACAGGCACAGGGGTCCGACTGCCCCTCCAGGTGCGACCTCCTGGGGGCTGCCAGGAGTGGCCGCAGGACCAGAGAGAGCATCTCCTGAGATGTCCGTACTGCCCTGGGTCTGGACGGCACCCAGACTTTCTCACATAAGCCTCTGGTTTCTGGAAGTTCCCAAAGCACCACCCTTCCTCGCCGTTGCCCCTCTGCTGGCTGATTCCCCCCTCCTGACAGCCCCTCGGACCCTCCTCCTAGCGGCAGAGGACTCAGGCCCTGGGAGGCCCTCAGCAGAGGCGTGGGAGTGCGAGGGCGGGGCCCCGGAGGCTTTTCCTCCGGCCTCCCCGGCACCTGGCTCCAGC
Organism: Mustela nivalis; assembly: GCF_964662115.1. NCBI lineage: Eukaryota > Metazoa > Chordata > Mammalia > Carnivora > Mustelidae > Mustela > Mustela nivalis. Next base: position 90,651,384 of record NC_139032.1, on the reverse strand, counting down.
CCCAGGGACGCCCAGACCGGGTGCCTCCCCTCTTTGTTCAGAGAACTGCTTCTCTCCTCCGTCCTCTCCCACTCCCACCCCCCCCCCCCGCACTTCTGTCCTAACCCTGACCTCCAGACCCAGCCTGACCCAGACTGTAACATCCCCCTGACAGGCTGAGAGACCTCCTGGAGCGCCCCCCCCCCCCAAGCAGGCTCTAGGGCAGTCCGGGCTCCTCACCCCCACCTCCCCAATCAAGGACAAACCTGCCACCACCTGCGTGCAGGTGCTGTCAGCGGGGACAGCCTGGCACCTGCAGAACCTTCCAGGTTCCCTCTTCTCTTCCCTCCTGCCCCACCTCGGGCCCATCTTCACCCACCGGGGGTCCTGCATGAGCAGCAGGGGCCCTCCCTGCCCACTCGGTCTGACACAGTGGCTATCCCGGGTCACTCCCTCCCCCACCCACCTTGAAGGCAGCCTGGGCCATCGGGGAGGGAGGAGGCGGCAGGAGCCACAGAGGCCTGGCAGTTCTGTAAGGTTGACTCCTGGTTCCTAAGCCCGCTCCAGCTCCCGGCATCAGCCAGCCCAGCCCTGGGACCTGCGCTCAGGCCTGCAGGTCAGTCCTTTTTCCCAAGACAGGGAGCTCATAATGAGCACACACTCTGCCCTAAATGACATCTCAGCAGAATGCCCCCAACCGGAAGCCGCTGCCCTCACAGGTCACCCCCCCCCACCCTACCCCATGATGCTCTGAGGCTGAGACCCCTCTTTGGGTGGCAGCATCCTGACTACAGCCTCAGATCCCAGCCCAGCATCCTGACTGCATCCTCGGACCCCAGCCCTGCTCTCCCACTGCTTGGCCCATGGCTCCACACCCTGTCCTTGAAGATGGGATGGGGAGTTGGCCGGAGGCCCACCCGGTGGAGGAGGCCTCGCACTCACCAAGCACCAAGCACCATCCTAAGTTGGCCTGCTGGGGCTGCTGCCCTGGCGGCCGCCAGCGCCCAGCGTCCACAGCCACCGCAACCACTTACCAGCTCTGCCACCACAAGCCAAACCCCGAAACAACTTGGGACTGTTTTCTGCTGGGAAAACACCCAGTTCTACAAAATCCTGGAAGCAGCAGGTCGGTGGCTTTTCCATGGCGCTTCCCGGCCAGCGAGCGCAGCAGCCCGGTCATGGGCGAGGAACGGGGCATCCCGCATGGAAGCTCCGAGACGTTTACAAAATAAAGATACTGAGTAATCATGTGTCTCTCGTTTTTCCAAGGCTTTTGCTTAAACAAGAACCGCCGCTTTGGTTTCCAGCCAGAGTCCTCCCTGCACACAGATCTTCCCCGGGAGGGAGCTCACACTGTGCACTCGGTTCAGGGACCGAGCCCTGTGAAGACCCTACACCCTCGTTGGCAGGTACAAGTCAGCGCCGGGGACCTTGCTGGGACCTGCTGCCGGCGCGGCCACATTGTCGCTGCCGTCCTGACAGACTCCCGGACGCAAGGTCAAGGTGGGCCCCTTGAAGCCCCACCCGGGCGTCCCTGCCTTGGCGCCGCAGACGCCTGCTTTAGTGTCCTCGATTTTGCCTGGGACAGACTCCTTCTGTGGCATCTTTGGTCGGTCAGACCCTTACAGAAAGAACAAAGATTTTGAGCTTTAAGCAATCACTCCATCAACGTGTTAAAAAAATAAGTTTAATGCAGGTGGCTCATCTCATAAAGAATTTAACAGGCGCTCGCGTCACCGAGCACCTCTGTGTTCACCGTGCCAGCTCCTCATGTGGCCGCAACCACAATCGAGGCAGCCCAGCCACACCCCTCCTGCCGTCCTGACGGTGCGGACACATGTCCACCTCTGTGGCGGGAGCTCTGGGGGATCGGAGTTAACACAGAACAAAACTTTTAGGAAACAGCATGATTTAGTGCAAAAGATTCTCTGCGGCGCTGAGAAGTGGGGTACACGCAGGTCAGCTCCCCGCCGGGCATCCAGGGAGCCCGCAGACTCCACCCAAGCAAGGACTTCGTCCCGGGAGCCCTCCCACCGTCCCCGAGTTGACAACTGCTGGACAGAAGCCGGCTACAAATCAAAGAGCGTGGTTTACAGCCGAGCTTTCTTCACCTTCTCTTTCTGATTTGGAGTCTTCCTCCCGGGGCACCCAACTGTCCGACAGCTCCCCTGGCCTCTGGACTTCCTGGGCACACAAGGTCAAAGGGGCGACTGCCCATGCTCTGGGGTGGGGAGGCACAACTCGGGATGAGGGGTTTGTCACCCCCAGGATGGGGCTGTCTGCTGTCCCTGGTCTCTGCCTGTCGTCCCAGCACCATTATTCCGAGCGGCTTCTCACCTGCCAAGGACACCTGCTGTGACTATGGGGCCACCAAGCCACCCTCTCCTCCTCTGACAGAGAAGCAAGGGGTGTGCACAAGACATGGGCCCCCGGATGGACCAACAGGCCCTTCGCTCCTTTCGGCCTCACATTCAGTTCTGCTTATCCCTCAGCAGCGGCTCCGACACAGGGGCAAGAACGCAGGGACAGCCCAGCCCGTGCACACGCAGGCCCAAGAGGGGCTCTTCCAGCGGAAGCTCCGCTCACGTCCCAGGGACAGGCGCGCAGAGGCTGTGGTGCTCCTCCAGACCTCTGACATCAGCTCCCAGCACACACGATTCAGTGCCAGCCATCCCTCAAAGGGAGAGAGGGCAAAGCTCAGCTCCCCTCGCCACTCCCAGCCGGAAGGAGTTCCGGGGCGTCCCAGCATTCTACGCTCAGAGAGACTATGGGATCCCGCCTGACGTTTTCAACAAATCTGCCCAAGAGGAAGGCAGATCGCCCAGGTTCAGGGCTGATCCCCGATCTGGGAATTGGCCAAGGCTGCCTGTGACTCCCACTCAACCAGGTTTAAGCAAACCAATGTGGCCCAGAAGCCCGGCCTGGGACTCAGGACTCCGCCGCCACTCAGGGGGACAGAGGGCCTGAGAGCTGTGCCGGGACGTGGGCGGCCCAGGGCAGAGCGAGCAGCTTTGTGGCAGTGTGGACGCCAGCCACTTGAGCCTGACACTTCCCTAAGGCTGGGGCCGGGGCTGGGGGCTCACAGGGAGGGACCGTGCAGCTGGCCAGGAGGCCCTCGCTCGCAGCCTGTGATGCCCGTGTCCCAGAGAGGAAGCAGGGACACAGAGGCTCTCCAAGGGCAGGCTGGGCCAACGGGCCTCATCCTGGTACAGCCGGGAAAAGCGAGGGCTGGAAGCGTGGGCTGGCGGCCAGGAGGCCTGACCCCCCAGGGACATACAAGGAGGGTCAGTGCAGAAAACGAGCAGCAGAGGGGGCGCCCGCGTCCCCTTCCCGGAGCAGTCTCAGCACCCCGCCGCCCAGACCCGCGAGGCGGGAGGAGTCCGGACCCAGCCGGTCAGGAGAAGCACGGGCCGCGGGGAAGACAGCCCGCGGCGGAGGCCCGGGCCGGGCCCTCACATGTCCACGAAGACCATGAAGCACCAGCCCAGGCCCCCGACCAGCAGCACGGTCACGCGGATGCCGTAGATGAGCAGCTCGTTGAGGAGGCGGAAGTCCACGCGCCGGCGGCCCAGCAGCAGCAGCAGCACGGACAGCTTGAGCTGGAAGCGCAGCAGGACGCGCACGCCCAGGTACTGCAGGCAGAAGAGCGCGGCCAGCGCGCCCCAGAGCGCCGCGGTGAACAGGCTGCAGCTGAAGTAGAGCAGGAAGCGGATGAAGCCGTACAGCCAGCGCGCGCGCACGTACACGTCGAAGTTGTTGTACTTGGTGCGGGCCAGGCGGGAGGTGCGCGCCGGCCCGCAGGCCGCGTGCAGGCAGGTGGTGTGCGGGCCGTGGAAGGAGCGCACCCGCCGCGGGATGGGCATGACCGGCATCGGGGCCCGGGCGCTGTGGCGAGCTGGTGGCAGCACTGGTGTCCGCGCAGCGGTCGGCATAGGCGTCATGGGCACCTAGGCCCGCGCGTGGCAGCTGAGCCCGGGGGGGTGCAGCGGCCTGCGGGGAAGTCACAGAGACAGGAGCGGGGTGAGCCCCGGGACGCCGGAGCCGGCCACGGGGAACCTGCCCACCTGCTCAGGTGCCCGGGGGCCGCTCTCGCCACAAGAAGCACCGAGGACGCTTCAGAGGCACCGGACGCAGACCGAGGAGCCAAGCGCGAGACCGGACAGGGGGTCCGGAGCCCTGGCGCTGAGGCTCCCTAGGAATGACCTGAAGCCGGTCCGCCCCCCTCCCCTCCCTGCCCGGCTGGCCGGCAGGGGCGCTGGGCTCCCGTGGGGGCGGGGGGGGGGGGGGGGGAAGGGACGCTGGGGACCACGCCTGGCAGGCAGAGGACATCACAGGCCTACGGACCGGGGACCAAGAAAGGACAAACGCCGAGTGGTCTCTGGTGACCGCCTAAATCACTCGTGGAGGGAAAGCTGCACGTGCGGACGTGTGAACAGCGGGGCAGCCGGGGGGCTACGGGCTCGGGAGACACGTCCCACGGGCCGGCCAGGGGCGGGGGCGGAGGCCAGGCGGGTCCAGGGCTCCCCGCAGGCTCCGCCAGAGCCTGGTCTGAGCCCCGGGCGGCTCCGCGCGCTTGCCCCGGTCCGGCCCGCACCTGCACCTGCGGGCCTCGTCTGCAGGACCCCGCGAGGCTCCCTGCCCGCCTCCCTCCCGCCCCGGGCCCGCCGCCGCCACGCACGCCCCCCGCCCCCGCCCAGCGTCCGCGCCGCGGGCTCCCGGCACAGGCAGGCGAAGGGCACCGGCGCGGACCCGCGAGCCACCCCCGGGCAGGCCCGTCCCCCGCTCACCAGGTGCCCTCTCCGCGCCGGCGCCGGGGAAAGCCGGCGGTGCGGGCGGCAAGGCCTGCGGCACCCCCCGGCCCACGGGGCTCCAGGAGCAGGGCGGCCGCATGGTGCCCACGGCGCGGCGGCTGCGGGGCCCAGCCGCTCACGCGTCCCTGCCCGAGGCCGCCCCGAAGGGCCCGGGGCTTGCGCGCCCGGCGGCCGGCGGCGTTTGGCCCAGCGCGGGAGCCGTAGCGCCGTCCCTCTGCGGCCACCGTAGCACTTCCCTCCCACCCCTCCGCCCGAGCCGACACCGAGAGCGCCTCCCTTCCCCCCGGCTCGGAGAGACTCTGAGCAGCCGGAACTCGACACTTCCCCAGGGCGTGCGTGCTTACGTGCCTGCGTGCGCGCCGTCCTTAGCACTGCCGCCCGACGCCTCGTCCCGCGTACGCCGCCGGCTGCTCGGTCTGTCCTGCGCAGGCGCAGATGGTGGGCCTGCGCGTGCGGACCGTGGGCAGCCCCTCCGCGCACGCGCGCGCCGTCCTCACGTGTCCGCGGCCCGCGGAGCGGCGGCGGGGCTGGGGACCGGCCCACTCCCGCCGGCGCGCCCGGCGTTGCCCCAACCGGACCCAGAGGGTTGCACGCGGATTCGTGAAGGGTTTCAGGCCTGCCGGGTTCCGGGTCTCTCTCTCGTAGATGCGGCTGCGCGTCCCCGAGAATGGGGGCCCGCCGCCGGGCCCCTGCAGCCCTCCGGGGTGGCCGCCGCCTCCGGGGCCCGAAGCCCCGTGGCCCTCGCCTCCGGCCCGCACCCCGCACCCCGCACCCGGTCCCTGCTGCGGGCTCCTGCGTCCTGGCCTTTGCGCTCCTGGCCCTCGGGGAGGAGGCCGGCAGGGTCAGCGGAAGGAGCGGGAGCGCTTTGAAAGGTGCCCGGAGCAACCGTGAAGGGGCAGCACATGGCAGAAAAGGAGGCTATTTTATAAAGATTCCCTAAAATGCAGCGTTCTGCAGGCTGGGTTTCTGCAGTAACCGCCTGCTCCGCGCTCGGGCTCTCTTCCGCCCGGTCCAGCCCGGTCCCCCGGGGCACCCCATCAGGCCCCTCCAGGTCTGTGCGGAGGTCCCATTGCTCGCTGCATGACCTGTCCCTTCTCGCCGGTTCTGTTCCTCCTCAGCCGCCTGCCGAGCTCCTACTCACCTGCGAGACCCGTCCAGTGCCCCCTCCTCCGGAAAGCTGCCTCCGCCCGCGCGGCGTCCCTTCCCGGGCACCCATGCCCTCCCCGAGTGTGCGCGGGGCTGCTGCTTGCTCTGCGCGGTCTTCCATCCCCAGAGCTGCAGACATCTCGTGGACAGACCCACGCCCCCATCAGCCCAGTTTTCTCGCCCGGCCACGGTGAGACGTGCTTCTGCTTGGTGGCCCGGTACACACGGACCGAGTTCACACAACCCCGGAAGCCTCACGAAAGAGCACTTCTGAGCCACAGTCTGGTCCGTCCCCAGGTGCCGCCCAGGCTCGCAGGTAAGGAGCCTGGCTGGCGAGCACAGGCTGTGGCCTCAGGGCTGCCTCGGGGCAGGGCCAGGGGAAGCCTCCGACCCTATCATTTGGGGCCCCGGTGGGGATCCTGCTCCTGCTCTCCACCCTCCTGAGTACCCCCGTCCCCCGGCTTGCCCTCGGGGCTGGGCGTCAGGCAGTGGCCGGGCGCCACCTGCCGGGACGGTGTCCTGTTGCTGCAGACCGGCTCTGCGGAGGGAAGGGTGGGAGCGAGGCTGGGTCCACCGGGGGCTTCCAGGCCTTAAAGCAGCTGCCTGGACCCGCCCAGCCCGGCGCCCCCGTGCCGTCTGAGGCTGCTTTCGAGCTTCTGTGGCAGAATGGAGTGGGCTCCTGGGAGGACAACCAAAGGCCTACAAACCCGAGAGCCTCTACCCTTTGTTCTTTACGGTTGGTTGGGCCCTGCTCCCCACTTAAACGGGGAGGAGGAGTGTCACATTTGGGGTCATGTTTAACTCACTCGTCCTCGGCAGGGGTCAGCGTGACATCCAGCTCGTGGAAACACTGACGTCTGCTGGATGCCAGGCAGCATGCCTGCCCCGGTTCCGAGGCCTGATTGAGCCCCCAGCTCCCAGAGGGGCTCAGCCTCTGGGGTCCTCATACACACCCCCACAGTCTCCGGGCAGCAGCGCATGGGCTGCAGTTCCTGCCCCCAGCTTCAGGCTGCCTCAGTGACCAGATCCTGAGGCCCAGGTGACCCTGTGGCGTCTCCAGGTTTGGGTCAGAAGAAGCTGCACCCCGCCCCCCTGCCATGTTCTGATGCTCCCTCCTAGAACCCAGCTGCCGTGCTGGTGGACACTGGGCCACAGTTGGGGGGGCGCACATGACAGGCGTGTGAGGTGCGTGTGGGGGACGCCATTTAGGGGGCTCCGGGCTGGGCTTTTTTTTTTTTTTAATGTTTCTTTTACTTTATTTTTTAAAAATTTACTTGATAGACAGAGTTCACAAGTAGGAAGAGAGAGGAGGAAGCAGGCTCCCTGCTGAGCAGAGAGCCCAATGCAGGGCTCGATCCCAGGACCCTGAGATCATGACCCAAGCCGAAGGCAGAGGCTTTAACCCACTGAGCCACCCAGGCGCCTCAGGGCTGGGCTCTTCTGAGCGCAGCTTTCCAGTGTCTGGGAGAGGCAGCAGACCTGTGAGCGAAGGAGGCTCGTGTGATCCGGTAGTGGTTGCGTGGGCCACGCCGGAAGCAGGCAAGGGAGGCGGTGAGGAGGGGTTTGTCGGGGGGCGCGTGGGTCCAGTGGGGGTCACCTTGGGCCACATGGCAGGGGTGAAGCAGCAGTGTGGATAAGAGTGGCAACAGAGAGGGGTCTGTGGTGGTTCCGGAGAACAAGCACGTGGGTAGCACATGGGGGTCGTAAGGTGGTCATGTGCAGGGCATGTGAGGGACGTCATGAGGAGGGATTCACGGGGCGGCGGGGGGGCGGGTCATATGTGGAGTTACGTGGGCCACGTGGCAGGGGCGGGGGGCCACGCGGGTGGCATGTGGGGTGTTAGGTGGAGGGCACTCGGGGTTTCTGTGGGGCATACACAGGCACACGGGGGGCATGTAGAGAGGTCGTGGGGAGGGGCTCCGCGCTGAGCACTGTGGCCATGGCTTTGCCCCATGGGAGCAGGAGTGCAGCTGGGCGAGGAGGCCGCAGGGCTGGGGCGGGGACCCCAGACAGCACAGGGCAGAGAAGCCTGTATGGGCCGTGGCTGGATCCTGGCCTGCAGACCCAGGGCTCAGGGGAAAGACTGGTGTTCTCAGTGTTGGGGGCGGTCTGTTACCAGACCGAGTGAGTGGAACACGTGGTTTCCAGTCCTTACCACTTGATGGCACACGGCCTTGCCCCCACTTCGTGGATGAGGAGACACTGGTGGTTGGCGGGCCCAGCTCTGACCCCCCCAGTGGCCACTGGGTGGCACGCACACTGAGACGCCTCCTCCCAGCGGCCGGCAGGCCTCCCTATGGGGTCTGGTGCTCCATCCGACCTCTGTTTGTCTGTCCAGTGACCCTGTTCCCTCTGGGTTTGGGTGGCACAGCATCTCCCGCTGTGATGGCTCCTCGGCCTCTGCGACCCCAGACAGGATGCTCTTCTCGGGGTGGCCCCAGGCCTGGAGTCTAGGGAACCACCTGCCGGTAGGACACAGGAGCCCATCGGACACACCCAGAGGTTGGTCACCGTACAGGTGGTATCGGCATTCCTGGGGGCCTTGGGAGGAACCAGCTCTGCCCGCCTCCGGGAGGTGAGATATGCTTCTGTGGTTTGAGCTGGGGTCTGTGGCGCTCTGGACGGCGACCCTGGTAAACGAACATGTGTGTCTGCTGCTTCATTAGCCGTCCTATTCCGGGACCACCTGTCGGGCAGCCGCAGGTGACCGGCACGGCTTTGAGGACGGCCCCAGCCACGCCGAGCACCTTCTGTCCTTTGTCTCCTGAGAACATTGGTCACAGCCCGCGTGGGGGTGCGGCCCTTGTGTCCGTGCTGCGGGGGCTCTGGGGGCTCTGGGGGCTCAGCCCCTTACTCAGGCCCCTGTGGGCTGCGAGGAGGGTCAGGCCTAGGCCGGGTCTCTGTGCTGTGCCGACCTGAATGTCCACGAAAGCGTTCATCTTCCGATGTTGGCTCCCTGGCAGGGGCGTGGCCAGAGCAGGAGGGACAGACAGGTCCTCTGTCCTCTCAGCAGGCCTGCTTCAGGAGAGGGAGTGTGGCCTTCACCGCCCCCCCCCTCCCTGGCCCGCAGCTGGCCGGCGATCTGCCGTGTCTCCCAGCCCAGGGCAGGCTTGAGCTAGGTGCCTGGTGTCGGCCTGGCTGTGCCTGGGCATGGCTGCTTCCGCCCGCCGGCTGCCCCCCCAGCCCCCCCGCTGGCCCTCCAGCTGAAGCTGCTAAGGGGAGGGAGGGGCTGTGCCCGGCCGTGTCTGTGGCCTGGCTTGCACAGGGCCCAGGATGGGCGGGACTGCCCGGAGGCCTGGCATCACCGGGGCAGCCGTGAGCCCTTGGCCCGCCAGGCTTCAATCCGGCGCCCACGCCCACAGCCTGCGGGAAGTGGACTGTGGTGGGTGCTGGGGAAGCACTCAGGCCGCATCGGGGGCCATCGTGAGTGATGCCGGGGGCTGTCGGGGGCCTGCTGGATGATGGCTTGTAGGTGACCGACCCGCCTGCTGTCCCTGGTGCCCGGCGCCGAGCCACAGGAGGTGGGTCTGTGGTTGGATGAGTCACCGGCCTGTCCTGGCGGTTCCCCTTCATCAGCCAAGGAGGCCGTGCAGCCCCAGGGGCTGTTGGAGGGTTTAGCGAGGTGTGGCCTTCGCCAAGGCCGGGCAGAGTAGTGCTCAGCAGCGCTGCCGTCGGGATGCAGGGAAATGCTCACTGTACACCAGCCACGGAATCCGTGGGAGCACGGACACTCCGCCTCCTCTCTGCGGGGAGGAGGAGGCCGCGTGGCCAGCTTCTGCGTGGCCCTGCCCTCCTCCTGGTCTGCAGGCTTTATGCCACTTCGTGGATGTGCCCTCCCGAAACCCAGGTCCTGGCCACCCCGGAATCACCCTCAAGGTGAGCACGCTGGCGGGTCCAGCCCTTTGCAGCCGCACACCCCCAGGGCCTGGCTGTATTTCCTCCCACGCTAATTTCCCTGCGACACTGTTCCTACTCCCGTTGATTGAACGCTTCTGGGCTGACAGGGGAGAAGATTTGTGGCGCAGCTCATCACGGCCCCAGAGCAGGGCGGGGCGCCGGCAGAGGAGGCCGGGCTGCGGGCATGCTTTATGGCACGGGGGGAAGACAAACATACGCATTTATATGTCACTTGTTGCAATATAAATGCTAACTTGTACTCCTTTCAAAACTTTTAATGAATTGTACACATTCGGAGAGATTTATAGGGTGAGCGGAATGGCACAAAATGTTACTTTTAACATATTTGTCTCTCTGGCAACAACACCAAAAAAAATCTGGAAGATACCGCATTCAGGAATAAATCATAAGTAGACGCATCTTAAAAGAGGTTTATTTGGGTCGTTAATGGTTGATGGGCCCCCCAGGCAGGATCTAAAGTTAAATTATGCAAAATCAAAAACAAACCTTATAATACTTAATCAGACATGCATAAAACTGGCAGGTCCAATAAATTCTCCCAATTAACTTGCTTCAGGTCGTGATTGCACTCACTAATTTAATCAGCCCCAGAGTAATCTGGAGGCCGGGAGCTGATGAGTGAGTGCGGGCGTGTGCACTGCGGGCGAGGGCAGAGCACGGAGGTCGGGGCCACCGAGGAGGGCGCTGTCTCGCACGAGGGCAGCGATTGGCTCACCCGAGGGCCAGCGGCCGGCACTGGGCTCAGAGCCTCACGGGCCTGCCGTCCTGGGAACTCGGCAGTGTCCACCTGGGTCCCTGGGAGGAGCCGGGCCTGGTCATGGCCGTCTGGAGTGAAGTCTGCGCTCGCTCTGCTTGGCTGCACATGCCCCGGGCTCTCCTCAGCTGTGGATACCAGCCCTTCCAGAACGTGCTTGGGATGGTTCTGTCCCTGGCATCTGCCCCAGAGCCTGCCCATTCCAACCTCTGATTCTTGATTAAACGAGGGCTTTGAGAGGCACCGGGTGGCTCAGTCGGTGAAGCATCGGACTCTTCATTTCGGTTCGGGTCATGATCTCAGGGTCATGGGATCGAGCCCCATGTTGGGCTCAGGCCACAGTCTGCTTAAGACTCTCTCTCCCTCCCACTATGCCCCTCCTGCCCGCTGTCTCTCTAAAATAAATAAATATATCTTTACAAAATAACAACTGACGGTTTTGACTCCAGTGTGCTTTGTCCTTCCTGCTGGGGCAGGGAGGGTGGACAGTGACAGGGAGAAGGGCGGGGGAGGAGCCCAAGCCCTCGCCTGGGCCTGCAGGGGGAGGCCGGGCTCTCTGCTCCAGGCCGGGCCCCCACGGTGTCGCACAGCTGAACTCCCAGAGCTCACGCTCTTCTCTGCCAGGCAAAACGCTTCATCCTGTTTTACTGTCAAAGTCGGGGTTCTGTTGCACACCTGGGTTTGCATTCTGTCCTCCCCAACCTTGACCTTACTACGTAATGAGCATTGCTTCATGAATCTGGCCTCCGGTGCTCTGTTATGATGTCATCAGTTCCTCTCTGACCGGACGTGTGTGTCGGTGCCAGTTTTTTGTGCTTATAGATAACACTGCAGCGCACACCCCTGTTTCCTCTGGGCGGATTGCCGGCGGGCTGACCGCGGGAGGCTCCTGACCCCAGCCGCGGAAAGCCCCCCGGCCCACTTGCTGCAGCAGACGACCCAGGGCTGAGGTTCCGTGCTGGGGGCTCCCTGCCCGAGCTCCTGCCCTCACCACCCCTCAGCCGGTCTCCCTGGCACAGACACAGTCTGCGGGATCGCGCCTCCTGTGATTTCCCCCAGCAAGCAGTGAAGGGTGCCCACTGCTCGGAGAGGGGCAGCTGGCTCGTTCTCACCAGTGCGGGTCCGCGAGCAGGCCTGTGCTGATGTCATGCTCAGTCTGGGGGCTCAGGTGCCTCTGGGAGGAGAGGCCCGAGGCCCCGCCGAAAGGGCAGCCTGGCCCCCCCAGCTTAGCACAATAGACGCACCAGATTAATTAGATCGGAGACCGTGAACCCAGAAAGCATCATCCAGACTCGAGTCCCAGATCCTGAAGGATCCACTCCCAGGAAGCCCCAGAAGAGTGGGACCCACCGGCACAGAGGGGAAGGGGGCCCATGTGTGACGGGGCAGAGCTTCTGTTCGGGAAGAGGACCACGTCCTGGGGACGGACAGACAAGGGGACGGCTGCACAACAGGGTGAATGAGCTTCAGACTGCTTCAGACGGGGAATGTTCTGTGTTCCACCACGCTGAGAAGAAAAGGGGCATGCCCAAGGGGCTCAGGTCGTGATCCCGGGGTCCTAGGATCGAGCCCCGCGTCAGGGCTCCACAGTCAGTGGGGAGGCTGCTTCTCCCTCCGCCCCTCCCCCTGCTCATGCTTTCTCTCTCAAATTAATCTTTAAGAAAATAAACACTAAAATTTTTAAATAAGAAAGGGGGGACAGATAAAACCACATTTCCGAGTGCTTTGATATGCAGGAAAAACTCTGGAAGAGTAGGAAGTGTGGGTGAAGCTGGGCTGGAGGGCTCCGGGCGGGCAGGGAGGGGTGATGCGGCTGGATGCCGAGGGGTCTCCAGACTCTGGACCCAGCGCGTGGCCTGGTGCGGGAACCTGCGGTGTTCATGCCTTTCAGGTCACCAACTGTCCTCCCCCATCTCACCCTGCCACCTTCCGGAAGCTTCTGTCCTTCCAAAGGTTTCCTTCCAATGCGCCCTCCTGCAGTTGCTCCCCCTGTGGAAGGAATCTTCTCAAAGACCCCCCGACCCACAGGCTTAGAGGCTCTGCACCCCGGCCACCGCACCCAGGCCACCCCACCCCCAGGAGACCTAGCAGCTGGCGTCTCCCCACCAGGGCCGTGACTTCGAGGTCTTCCTCTTCTGGGGCAAGTCGCCTCATAGAGTTGTCCCTTCAGATCCTTCCAGAGTGAGCTCAAGACCCCTCCTCTTCCAGGAAGCCTTCCTGACTCCCAGGGCTGGACCAAGTGCATGCCTCGGGTGCCTGTCTCAGGACCCCCCCATGGGACTGCCTGCTGGGTGTGAGCTCCTTGCACTCAAGTAGGGCCTGGGTCTGGTTGAGCTGTACGACCCTATGCCCAGCACAGGGGCTTGTCTGGCCAGGGGCAGTCACCTCCCAGAATCCCTAAAAGTGGCATGCTTGACAGCAGTGTTTGTCCCAGTGTCCCAAGGGCATGACTGCTCCCCAGAACCCTCGGTCCTCCTCTGCACCAGGGCTCCCTGATGCCACAATGAGGCTGGCCCTGGCTCCGAGGGTGCTCAGGTTGGGAAGGGTGTGGGTGGACCCTGAGGCAGTAGCCAACCCCACAGCCCAGGGACGGGGGAGAGGGAAGGGCCAGGTGGGAGCACGCTGTGGGCAGGCTGGAGGGCGAGTGAGGGCTTCGCCAGGGGGTCTTCTGGGAGTGCATTTAGGAGGCTTTGCTTTCGGTGTGCTGGGGCCTGGGGCATGCGGGCTGGGTGGGGTCTGTGGGGATGACGTCCTGCAGCGGACCTCGGTGTCACCACGGGCCCCAGGCCTGCCAGCTCCCCAGGGGTTTGGGGGTTGACCAGAAAGAAAGAAATGGTGCTGGACCTCGGGAGGGACAGAAGCCCCGGTCACCACGTCCCTGTGGAGGGAGGCTGGTGCTGAGGGACCCCGAGCCTGTCCAGGTTTCTGTCCAAGGCACCCGCCCTGCCCTGGGTGACGGTCATTGGCCTGTGTCCTCATGGGGCCCCCGGCTCCATGAAGAGGAAGAGCTCTCAGGACTTGGAAGTCGCAGGGCGGAGGCATCATGAGCCGCAGAAGGACACTGGAGTGCGGCTTGTTGACCCTCTGAGGACAGTGGCAGAAACCATGTGTCCTGAACACTGAAAACACTCCTGTCTTCTGTCCACATGAACGCGGTGTCCCCTGAGAAGTGACACTCCCAGCCCTGGTCACTGAGCCCCGATTCCCTGGGCAGGGGTGCTGGGGCCAGACGGACCCCCGGGGCCCCGCTTCGGCGTCTGTGCGGTGGGGTGGGCAGTGCCTCTGACTGGCACAGGTGGGAACCGATGGCACAGATGCACGCGGGGCAGCCCTCGACATCGAGGGAGGGCTGGTCCCACTGCAAGGCCGCTGTCAAGACCATCTGCTGTTGGCACTGGGCCAAGGTCTGCCGTGAACGAGTCTTAACTCTCCTCTGTGCTGGGCTGGCCTCAGAGCTTACCAAATGGCTACTCCCTTCCCTTACCTCCCACCCGAAGAACCTGCTGCTGGCTCCGGGAGCCCCAAACGTTTGCAGGCACAGGACTCGGGTGCTGGATCCAACCTGTCCTGAACGCAGCCCAGGACCAGCACGCCAACCTTGTGTTTGGCTGCTGCCGACACTTCTCAGCTGGGCTCCCCTTTCTGGCTACAGGCTCTGAGCATGTGGTCTGGGTCGGGAGGAACTGTCTCCCTTGCTTCCTGCTCCTAAGGGCATGTGGGCAACCGGCCTGGCATCCTGGGGCAGGCTCCCCCTCATTAAGTGGGGATAACCATCTCGCCCGGTGCTCACTGAGGGGCCTGCCCACTGCTTTCCACGGACCGAGGCCAGGCTGACTGCAGGTCCACCGTTGTCTCACAGTCGATGGTGAAAGGGAATGCACTGTCACCGCCCCGGGGCCCGGGAAGAGGGTCCCACTGCAGGGGCGGCAGCACGGGCCGGCGAGTGTCTCTAAGGAGCAGGTGTCCTGCCCCGCCCCTGCCCCCCCCACTCCCTCCCCCGACCCCCCAGCCAGCGCCGCCACAAGGGAAGGCCCCGGAGAATCCCCGCGGCGTCCCCCAGCGCCCCGCTCCCCGGGCCCGGCGGGTGCGCGAGGCGGCCGGCAGAGGGCGCCCCCGGGCAGGACGCGCTCGCCGGTGTCCGCGATCCGCACGGTCCACGCAGCCTGGGTGCCGGCCGGGTCTCCAGGACGGTGCACCTCCACGCACCCCGGCGCACCTCGGGGCCCTCCTCACCCCAGCTCATCCCTGTCCGGGGCGCCGCTCCGCATTCCGGCTCACCGCGGGGGCACCCCAGCTGCCCTGTCTCCCCCAAGGACCCAGGCGGGTCGCTCCCTCTCGCTGGGCCTCAGTTTCCTCTTGGGGTCAGACGCGTGCGAAGCGGGGCCCGCGCTGCTGCGGCCGCTTCCCGACCGCAAGCTTTCTTGGGGCACCTGGGCGCCCCACTTTAGGGGTGAGCAGAGCTCCGAGCCCAGAAGGGACTCGCACCCCCTGTACATGAGGGTCCCCGAGCACAGCGGGCGGGGGGCTCCGAGGAAAGGGCTGTGCGCCCTGCCCCTGCCCCTCCTGGGATCCCCATTGCCCACCTGACCCGGGCGAGGGGTCGCGTGGGCAAGTCCTGCTCCCGCGCTCCGCCTCCGGCGCTAGGGGGGCGGCCCCGCCCTCCCGCCTGGGTCCTGGGAACCCTGGCCGGTGGCCCGGCCTGGGGCGAGGTGGCAGGACTCCCTCCGTGGCCGAGGCTTGCAGCGCCCAGACCGTCCCCCCAGAGGCCTGCAGGGGGCGCCCGCTGCCTGGCTCCTGGAACAGCGCAGGTGGGCGTGCGGGGCTCAGGTGGGTGGGCGCCTTCAGCAGTGGACGCGCGGGGCCGCAGGTGTCCAGCAGGAACGCAGAGGCAGAGGGCTGGGGTGACTCCCCACCAAGGCCTGGGCTGCGTGGGCTCTGCACGGTGCCTAGGGTCATCTTTTGATCAGCGGCGGAGAGACAGAGAGGGGGGTGGGGAGACACAGAGGGAGACGCTCTCAGAGGGTGGGAGACCCCAATTCACAGGTAAGAAAATGAGGGACGCAAAGTTTGATAAGAACTGTGGCTGCAGTCGGGGCCTCCGATGGGTGCGGAGGCACCAGATGGCTACCAAGGGGACGGGGCGCGGTCAAGGGTCCTGGTTCCAGCAGGTGCTCCCTGGGACTCTTTCCACCCTGGGTGCTGAGCAGGGAGCCCCATGCAGGGCTCGATCCCAGGACCCTGGGATTATGACCTGAGCTGAAGGCAGAGGCTTTCAGCCATTGGGCCCCCCAGGTTCCCCCCCAACACAATTTTTGAGAACACTCTTTAGTTCACAGCAAAACAAACAGAAAGGGGCAGAGGCCCCACACACGCACAGCCTCCGCCATCACCAGCACCCCCGCCGCAGCGGCCCACTTGCTACAGCTGAGGAACCCATGTCAACACGTCATTGTCACCCAGGGTTCACAGGTCACCTTTGTGCTCACTCTTGGCGTGCCATGGTCTGTGGGTTTGGACACACGCACAGGGTCCCGGATCTGCCGTTCGAGATGGGCAGAGTCGTGTCGCTGCCCTGAGAACCCTCCCTGCCTCCCCCCACTCAGGCCTCACTCTCTCATTTTCATTCTCTCCTGGGACGCTGGCCCAGGTGGGGGCCGGGGTGCTCAGTCTTCAGAGGACTAGATGTGGGCTCGGCAGCGGCGAAGGGACCCGTGCCCCAGGGACGGGCCAACCAGGCTGAGGCCTGACAGTGACCTTGGCACGCCGCTGCTGCAGCACTGCCCAGACTCATGCGGGGGACACGCATGTTGCAAGCGTGGCCTAGCCATGCCCTGTGGGCGGCCCAGTGGCCTGTGGTGGTCCCTCGTGCCGGGCTGAGTGGTTTCACTGTCGGGGGCGAAATCGAAGGACCGCGGCAGGGAACACAGTGGCCCCCGGGGGGGCATGGCACCTCTCGACTCTGCCAGGTGCTCAGGGAGAGTCTGCAGGGGGCTGTCCCAGCACTGGGCGGGCAGCTCGGAGGCCACCCAGCCCTTGCCCCAGCTGGCAGGGGTTACCTGCTGGGGTGTCCATGGACTCCCCCAGATGCCCCTGCCTGGCTCACAGGGCTCCCTTCTGTACCCCCACATTCTTGGCAGCCAGTGGACTTCCGTTGAGTGGATGATTGGCTTCCTGCGTGAATCTCCTGGGTGCTTCTGGAAGGCAAGACAAGGGCCCCGCCACAGAGCTGTCAGAGATGCGGGAGATGCGGGTGCTCCCCTGTGTCCCCCCATACCCTCAGGGGCCACTGATCTGCACCCCAGCCCGCACAGGCACGGCACTCTGCCAGGGCTCCCGTCTGAGCCGCCGCAGAACACCTACCTGTCTCACTGGAGCTCCAGGAGACAGCTGGAGGTCCGTCACCCTTTGAGGGGTGCAGCACCGATTCCTGGGCCTGGACTCGAGCGCAGGGGCAGTGGGACGCATTAGCATTGCAGTAGGGTCCCGAGCCCGGTGATCTCAGTGTTTGGGGGTCATTTATGAATTCATCTGTTCGCCGGGGCAAGTCCTTCTGCACGCGGTTGCCATGGCTGCCTGGAGTCGGTGTCTTATTAATTCTGCGTGTTATGCAATAAATACAGATCAGACGATCGCCGTGAAGGTTGTGTTTTTATTATGCAGTTTGGCTCCTGGCGCCAGGGTAGGACGCACACGGTGTCCCGCTGACAGACATCCATCAGGTTCTGGGCACCTGGGCGGGGCGCGGGGAGGTGCTCTGGAGCCCGGAGCCTGAGGACGGGGAGGGACAGGGAGACAGAGCTGCGGGGGAGGGGCTGGAGGTTCCCAGCATCCTCGGCGGGTCTGAAGGGATTCCCACAGCTGGACGGACAGCACTGTCCAGGAGGGAGGCCCTGTCCCCTGTGGGCTGCTTCCGCCGGAGTCACGAGGCACAGGGAGTCGGAATTGCCCCAGAATGCATGGTCCTACCCACCCAGGGGTGTCTGGACTGAAGGGTCCGCTCTATGGCCCTGGGGCTGCCTGAGGCCGGCCATTTTTGCTCCATCTGTCCAGGAGGTGAGGACAGGTCACCAGAAACAGAGCGAGCATCCTGACGTCCGCCTGGTTTCAGGCTGGCTCGGAAGACTGGGGTGGCAGTGTCCAGGACCAGTCCTGGTAGGAGCCCTTTCGGTCAGCCTGGCTGTCTTTGTTGATTTTAGCGTCTGTTGTCTTCACCATCGTGGACACCTGCTTCACACAGTACGTGCCCAGGATGGCCCCGAGCCTGTCCAGCGGCTGAGGCAGACACCATGCCTTTCCCCCGTTCAGTACAAGCACGGAGATGAGAAGTCACAAGCTGAGGACTTCAGAATGATGGGGATTCCCACGCGGTCTATTTAGTGTCCATGCACGGCCCTCACTGGCTCTCCTGTCCAGTCCCTCCCCAGCTTCTGAAGCCAAACTGCCCCTATGGTCCCCCCAGGGCTCTGTCCCCCCAAAGCCTCCCCAGGTCTGTTCCCCTGGCCCCCGGCAGACCAGGCAGCTGCCCCAAACTGCTTGGCTGCCCAGTCGTCCCCATGGTGCTTGGTGCCTAGGGCCAGGCTCCAGGTTGTTTGGGGGCAAGAGAGGGGCAGTACCCAGCATCCGGGTCCCGGCACAGGTGGCAGCCCATCAACTCTGGCTAGGCTGGGTGTTTGCTTCTGTCAACCGCTAAGGTTCAGGGCCAGGAAAGGGTGGGGAGCCCAGGTGGGCAGGGGAGGGAGGCCCAGCCCAGGGCTCCGCTGTGAGCTGTGGGGACAGGGGACCGGCTGGAGTCGGGGTGCCAATGGAGGCCCTGGGGTCACACCTGCCGCAAGAAGAGGCAGAGGGGACTCTGTTGTAGGGTGCCCCGGGGCAAGGAAGAGGGGAGACCCTGGCACCGGGGCGCTGGGTGACCTCAAGCATGTGGCCGGCCCTCGGGGGCCTCTCCTCCTCTGTATAATGGGGCCGTCTCCAGGCTCTCTGTAGCTGGGCCGAAAGTGGCTGGCCTTCTGCAGGGCAGGGTCCCCCCTTCCCTGCCCCAGGCAGCCACCACCCCTGCCGTCGGACAGCCAGACCCGGCAGGCATGTGGGTCATCGACCCCCTCCCGCCAGCGCCCCCGTGGCCTCCCCAGATGCTCCTGGCTCCCCAGGGCCTGATCAGGGCATCGACGGAGCCGTGCTCACCATTTAATTAAGCTTAGTTTAATTAAAAACCTGGGATCCTTTATTAGACTCTGTAATTGATTTAATTTCCTATGGAATTCAAGTGTCAAACACCGCTGCCGTGTGAAGTCCCAGATTCCTGGGGGGGGAGACCAGCGGACGGCCGCACAGCCGGAGCTCCCAGGAGGGAGAGCTCTGCCCCCAGAGCCCGGCAGACAGGCCGCGAGCCGCCCTCCCCCCTCCCTGTCCTTTCCCCTCCCCTTTCCCACGTCCCCCACACAGGCTTTGGGCTTTGTCATTTGCGGATCCCGAGCTGGGGGGTCCTCGCAACCACGAGTTCTCCCTGATGGGGAAGGGAGGCCGCGCCGCTGCTGCCAGCGGGGTCTGGAAACCCTCATTCAAGCTCCTAAGGCGGCTCAGGCCGTGGCATTGCCCCTGGCCTGCGGGGAGACTGGGTCTCCTCCAGGGATTCCAGAAGACGGTGACCCGTGTTCTGACTTGGTGAGCCTCTGGATGGGGAATTCCTGCCGACCTGCCCTTCACGCCCCCGCCCAGTGGATGGGACGGGCGTGAGCCTGGGGGTGGGGGTTGGACAACCAGCTCGCGTGGACTGTCCCCTGCCCTGCCACAGATCCCCTGAGGGCAGAGTGCCCAGTGTTGGCAGCACTGGGAAGCGGGGTACACGGAAGAGAGGCCAGGGCTTGCACGCAGAGAACGTTCCCTCCTCTGTCTCCCGAGAACGCCGTCACCCGCAGCAGGAGTTATGGGCCTCGAGGTCACCTGTGAGATTAAAATCCCTGAACATCTGGGGGTGTTGTGGGCGGTGACTTTTCATTATTTGAAGCCACGGAGGGACTGGGCATCCTTCTGATCCATCTACGATGGCGACCTTGGACCCCTGGGTCCTCCCAGGCCAGAGAGCAGCTCTGGAGAGGGGCCTTTCTCATCCTGGATTGGGGTGCATCTTGGGAACACCTTCAAAATTTTTTTTTTAATTTTATTTATTTGAGGGAGAGAGAGAGCATAAGCAGGGGGAGCAGCAGAGGGGGAGGAAAAAAGTAGGCTTCCTGCTGAGCCGGGAACCCAATGCAGGACCCTGAGATCGTGGCCTGAGCCGAAGGCGGACACTTCACCCACTGAGCCCCCCAGGCGCCCTCATCTTCACCTTTTTTTAAGTGCTCAGCCACTGTCAAGCACACTCACGCCACCGTGCAGCCATCCTGTCCCTCCACCCGTCCCCTGGGCTCTCCACCTGCCCACACTGAGCCTCTAACCCCATGGAACACGGTCCCTCCCACTCCCCGTGTCTGTGGGTCCGACTCCCCTCGGGCCTCCTGGGATCGAATCCTTTGGGATCAGTCCTTCTGTGCTGGGCTGACCTCACCCTGCACCCCGCCCTCCAGGTCCATCTGCAGTGTAGCTAGTGTCTTTCTGGGGTGATAAAAATGTTCTCCTGCTGACCTTGGCGATGGTCGCACACATCCACGGATATACTGAAAACCACTGAGTTGCGCACCGCAGCGGGGTGAATTATAAAGGAGGGAAGGCTGTCTGCCTGCCTCCGGCCCCGTCCTGCGAGGGGCTGGTCTTTAGAAACCAGAGGTCCTGGGTTTTCTAGCTAGTTCCATCGGCGGAGGCACGCACGAGGCTCTCCCGTGATGAGAAGCTTCTAGGGACTCTGGACGCCGAGGACCAAGCCGGCCTTGCTCCCAGCTGAGACCTGCCCTGCTCTGGCGCGACCCCTCTCCGTCTCTGTCCCTGACCCCTCTGCGTCCAGGCACCCTCAGCGCCGGGCAGCTCTGGCCTCCCCAGCAGCACAGGGAGCCTTCCTGTCACTTGTCACAGTGGGTCCTGCTGTCACATGGTCCCAGTCCACTGCCCCCGCGTGGCACTCACAGCCCAACGGGCCCCATCTGCTCAGGGGCAGGTGAGCAGGCAGATGGGAGCCCTGGGGCTTGGCCGTGCCCAGCTTGGCCGGACCTCCTCCTGGTGCATCTATGCCAGGCTGTCCCCACGCACGCCAGGGCAGAGGTGGCCTCGCGCCGTTGGCACCATCTGCAGAGCTCGAGGGCATCCCAGGAGCTGAGAATCACAAACCACTTGCTTCGCTTGCTCGAATGTGCGTCCTGATTTCCAAGTAAAGACTCCTCATCGGCGCGGAGGGCTGAAGACACAGGTCCAGCCCCGCCGCTCCCGGCCCCACACGTCCTGCACTGCCTTCCCCCGCTGGCCCCACGGTGGGTCCCGGTGAGGTCGGAGGCAGCCCAGAGGACCATCGTCCACCCGTGAGCGCCGGGGCCCTTCCCCCAGGCCGAGTCCCAGTTGCAATTTATTCTGCCTGTTTGTCCTCGCAATGCGACGGGCTGGGCCGTGCCCCACGCGTATTGATTTTGCTCTGTTTTACTGGTTTTAACTTAATGACTAGGAACCCCAAACAAATAAAATTTCCTTTAAAAACTCAGGGAGATCAATGAGGGGGACTGGAATCACTATTCTACGAGCTGAAGGGACAGTCCCCCGGGGCCACGCGGTCCCCTGGGAATCAGGAGGACGTCCTGCCGTGGGGGCAGGGCCTGTATGCCTGGGTCCTCGTGAAGCAGGGCTCTCACCACTTGGAAGCCTGTCCAGGTCGTAAAACAGAACATCTAAACGTTATTCATGTTTCCAAGCCTCCCGGCAGCCTTTACCCTCAGTGAACTCCGAGGGTCCCCAGAGGTGTCCCAGGCAGGCCAGGTAGCAGATGCCCAGGGAGGAGCGGCCTCTTTCTGAGCTTGGTTCATGTGGGCAGCCGCTTGGGTTGGGAAACGGGGGGCCCTGCTCATGATCTCTTCTGGGGAAGCAGGAGCAGCATAAGTTGGGGCCACCCCTACGGCCGACACCACAGCACACGGCACCCCTGCCCTGGGTGTGGTGTGGCCTTGGATGCTGGAGGCGTGTGGAAATGCTGGAACAGAGGGGCGCCTGGGTGGCTCAGTGGTTAAGCCTCTGCCTTCGGCTCAGGTCATGATCCCAGGGTCCTGGGATCGAGTCCCGCATCGGGCTCTCTGCTCAGCAGGGAGCCTGCTTCCTCCTCTCTCTCTGCCTGCCTCTCTGCCTACTGTGATCTCTCTGTGTCAAATAAATAAATAAAATCTTAAAAAAAAAAAAGCAAACATGGAAATGCTGGAACCTCGAGGCCCCCAGCCGAGTGCCACAGGAGTTCCTCTTCCCTCTCCGATGGCTGGGGCAAGGTGGGTGGTGGCCTGCAGGGCCGGAACGGGGCCCCTCCCGCTGCTCCTCTCACGGGGTCTGGAGGCCACCCATGACTTCATTGCCTCCTGGGATCTCCCGGGGGGGGGGGTTCGGGCTGGCAGCCCTGCCGGTCCATTTTGGGACGGGGAAGCCAAGGCAGGCTCTGGACAGGCAGTCCCGACTGTCCCCTGGGCCCTCCAGGGACTCCGAGGAGCTTGCTTCTGCCATCCCTGTGCAGGGACGGGCCACAGGGGTGGCGGGGAGAGGAGCAGGGCGGGGGCAGGGAGTGGCCCCTTCCAGATCTGCCCGCCACCTTGCAGGAGGGGAGACAGGCAGGTCCTCCCGAGTGAGATGCCCAGAGAGTCCCTTTCTCGTCCCTCCCCAGGGTCAGGGTCGAGCCGGGTCACGCTCTCCCTGGGCGGGCTCACACCTCCACTGCGCATGAGCATCACTTGGGAAGGTTTCCGCCCTACGAGAGCAGCTTCGGGAAATCAAAGTGTCGGCCAGTGACGCCGACCCGGGCATGTCCACGCGCCTCCACGGTGGGGCGGGGATGCCGCTCCAGCCGGCCCAGGCACCCCCCTCGGGCAGCCGCGCGAGGTCGCAGGCCAGGGGCCCGTTCTGCTCTTCCGATCGCCACCCCAGACGCGCTCCGCACAGCCCCTGGCGATGGTGAATTCGGACAAAATGTCCGTTTCCATCTCAAGACACAGGCCACTTCGGAGCAGGGGCTCTTTCCCAGATCTTTGTGGGTCCCGTGCCACCCCCACCCCCGGCAGCTAGAGTCTGCCCCGGTCACTGCTGGGAAGTGGGGGACGCGGCTGCAGCCCGCGCTCCAGCTCCCAGCGCAAGCCTGCGGGAGCTTTGAGGCCCACCTGCTCCCGGATGATGGTGCTCTCGGCACCTGCCGCCCTCCGCCCAGGCCCTCGGCCCAGGGTTAGTGTCGTCAGAGACATCAAGCAGGACATGGTCTCGGGAGTCCAACGAGACGCACGATTAAGGGCTGCCGTGCCGGTGCCCTGCAGTGAGGGGACCACTGACATGGGGGCTAGCGTGTGAGACCCCCCCCGGGTGAGGCCGGGCCGGGGACAGTGAGGAAGCCAGAGGAGCCATCAGACCCCCAGGCCGTGCCTGCTCTGGGCAGGACTCCGGTGCCTCGAGGCCAAGACTGCAGAGGTGCCCACTGGCATGGGCTGTTCTCTCCTCAAATCCCCATCTGGGGCCCCGGGCAGGGGTGAAGCCGCTCCTCCCCACCTCATCCCCGCACCAAGGGCTGCTGCCGGGCTCTGGGGAATGTCCCCGTTTCCTCTGCCCAGACACCACTCCAAGACCCAGGACCCCAGCCCTGGAAGGTTCCGGAGCTGGGATGCCCCGCCCAGCCTCAGCCCAGAGCGGGACCCCGGCTTCCCGTCCCCCGGTGGGAAGCCCTTTGCTCAGGCTGCCCGTCCCCAGAGCCTACAGGCAGAGCTGCTGGGACTCTGCCCGATGGCGATGACCGACCTCGGAAGCAGGGAGTCACCACGGTCCATGTGGGCACAGACAAGCGCCGGGAGGGCAGAGGTCCCCGGCCCCGGCCAGCTCCCCCGCTGCCCGGCACCGAGTGAGGGAGGATCCGGACATGGGGCTGCCTGCTGTGGAGTCGGGCGGCTCCGGGACGTTTCTTACCCACGTGGGCCTCAGTTTCCCCAGATGATGATGCCCAGCTGAGAGGAGTAAGTGGAATACGTGAGAGGAAGGGTCAGGTGCCAGCTCGTCTGTCCCTAGAGCACTCAGGGTGAGGGGGTTTGCCAAGGTCAGGCTCACCAGGACGCACCGGCCCCGCCTGCCCCGCCTCCCCCGGCTCCCTTCGCCCCACGCCGTGCCCTCAGGCCTCAGTAGGAAGCACATGGCCCATCAGGGAAGGGAAGCTTCCCACAGGCTTGGAAAGGTCCCTGAGGTCCCCAGGGTCACGGCTGCAATGGCAGGTCACCCTCACGGAAGGACGTATTCACGTGTGTGAAGCGTGTGCGTCGGGGTGTGTGTGCGTGCAAGCACACGTGTGTGAACGAGGGCTCCGGTGATGTGTGTGTGGGGGGAGCACAAACACAAGCACGTCCTGTGTGTGGCTCACATGTCTGCTGTGGGAACACACACGTGCCCCCTGGGAACCGCGAGAGGTCAGACCCCACAAGTCGGCGCCGGGGCACGGAGCGGGCACGCCAGGCTCTGCCCCCACCGGCCAGTGACCCCTCCCGAAAGGCACTTTCGTCTGATGCCAGCTTGGTGGGGGGGGACCCCTGCCTGCCAGATGTTCCCCGCGGTCCATTGTTTCTGCCTGTCATCAATTATTCAAGGGCAGGGATCCCTCTTTTCTCAACAGCAACGACAGCCGGAGCAGAGGGCTCGGGTTACCTGGTCTGCAGGTGCCCACGTGAGATGTGCGTCCCCCAAAGGACGGGGTGCCCATCCCGGCAGCCACTGCTGGGCCCCGCGCAGGCCCGGCAGGGCCCTCAGTATTCCTGGTGAGCCCCTCTCTGCCCTTGGCTCTCTCGCCCATGTCCTCTCAGCAGCCTTCGAACAGGCCCCGCAGACGGGCCGGGGGGTGGCAGGCAGAGTCGTGGGAAGCCGTCCACCCAGCCTTCTCTGTAGTCGCAGTGTCCCCCCTCTGCTGCCTGGACCGGCATATCTGGGGTCGCGGTGAGGGTGGCTTTGTGGTCCTGGAGGCTGGTCCTCTGAGCCCGGGCTCGGGGCCTGCAGGACCGGCCCACAGCAGGTGGTGGGCACGCGGGGCAGGCCTGCACACACACGAGGTCCTGTGGTCACACCCGAGATTCAGGCCAGGAAGGGCCTTTAGGGGTCTGCCTGCCCTGCAGCCTCCCTGGCAGCCTCCCAGCGTCCCGGCTGAGCCATGACGCCCGGAAGCTCCCAGGCACCGTGGCCACAGCGGTGGGTCCCGTGGAGTGGCCCACGTCGGGGTGGTCATGGATGCTGGGTGTGGGAGACCATGGTCTGAGATCTTGTTTTAGGGTCAGTCCTGAGAGGCCAGAATTTCCTCTCCAGTTGCACAGAGCGAGGGGGCGTGGCCTGGGGAGAGGAGCACCAGGCTCAGGTTCAAGGCCAGGTCTCCCGGTGGCTGGTGGGCACCTCGAGGCAGTCCACACCTGGAGGTCATCTCACTCCCCTCCAACCCTGAGCAGCAGGTGCTGCCCTGGGTCTCTTTCACAGACGGGAACTGAGTGAGGCTCAAGGGCTGGGGTGTGACCCCCTGATGGAGGCCGCACGAGCACGCACCCCGCCCCCTGCCCAAGCAGCCGGGGGACGTGGAGAAGGCAGTGTCTGACCCCCCACAGCAGGAGGACAGCACCCAGGCCTGCTCCCTGCCCGGCCTGTCACCGAAACCCAGACAGGGCATGGGACACAGGTCCTGTTGCTGGTGGGTCCAATGTCTCGACACCCGATCAGGCTAGTCAGGCCTTGTCAATGCGCATTCGCTGGGACCGCTCCGAGATGCCTGAATTATGCACGAGGCCAGCCCCACCGGTGGCAGATGGCAGCGCACACGGTAACCAGAGCCCGGGGCAGGAGGGCTGCCCAAGAGGGAGGCACGCCGAAGCCCCTCCCGCCCCCCTCCCCGGGAGTGGAGGACACGCACGAGGACCCCTCCTGTCCCGGGGACTCTGCTGGGAGGGACAGAGCCTGCTGGCTTCGGTCCTGGAAATGTCTCTCACCCCTTGTTCAGGCTTTCAGTGGTGGAAGCCATGTGGGTCCTCACAGAGCTCGGATGGGGACGAGGGTGCTCCAAAGGGTGGGCACCCGGCCCCAGCCTGGGGAAGTGAGCCGGCCCAGGCCCGGGGTCCTCTAAGCTGTGCTGGCACTAGCTGGGCGGGCGGGGCTGGGCTGTACCGGGGGACATGGCGTCCAGATGAGCCTGGGACTGGGGGACCCCTACTCAGCTCTCTGACCCAGCGCTGACACCCACAAGACAGTTTTCCTACGGGGCAGCCTGATGACTCTGCACACTTTCCCCAGGACCCCGGCAGGTGTCACTGGGCAGGGCACGCTCTTGGCAGCCACCTACCCCCAGCCCAGGCAGCCGGCCCTCCTCACTCACTCGCCCCACACCAGGAAGGGCTTCCCTACCCGTCTATGCCCACGGGGTAACCAGCAATGGCAGATCCCGCCCCCCCCCCCCGCCCAGTGCCCTTGGCCCCTTGGGGGGCTGGCCTTGCGTGGGCCTCTGCAAACAATGATTTATTTCAGAATTAAGTGTATTACACCGAGAACTTGCCAGTTCCGTCCTGCCAACGTGCACAGGAAATCTGGCTAATTAAATATATTATGCAGTGTAGCCTTGATTGTTGGGAATGAATCAGTTTAATTATGGTGAGCGCCACACATCACAATTAACGTTACAGCTCTACATCGAAGATGGGCTGTGCTCCCCTCCCTGGCACGGGGGGACAGGGGCTCCCCCGACTCCCAGCCTCACGTAGCCCTCTGAAGTTCTACCCGCAGGCCCCGTTTTGGACAGACAGGCCTTGGGCAGCCTGCAGGGGCAGTGGCGGGGCTCCGGGTTGGTTCTGCCCCTTACTAGAGGGGTCCCACCCTGTAAGACGGGGTCACAACAGAAACAAGCCCAGACAGCCAGTGGGGAGAGGCACAGACAGAGCTTTAGGACAGTGCAGGTCAGGTGCTGATCCAGACCAGTGGGAGGCTATGACCTGAGAGCTGATTCCTCAGTGACAAGAAGGAGCCCATCACACGAGCCCTGGGGGCGGGGAGCGGCAGGTGCAAAGGCCCAGAGGTAGGGACAGGAGACACCTGAGGAGGCTGGTGGACTGGGGTGAGGAGAGTGGGGCCACCCTGGGCCTTCCGCCCTGGCCAGTCGCTCATCCTGCCTCCTTCCCAGGGAGCACGAGCTCACGGTGTCTGCTCACTCTGGCCCTTGTCTCCACGAGACCCTCCACGTGGCCTGGGGTGCATCTGGCCCCCACCTATAGCCCCCCAGGGCTGCCTGAGTGGGAACGGGGCCCAAGAACGGCTCGGAAAGTCGGCCCCCTCACTCCAAATATGTCCCAACTTCCTCACTCGTTCCTGCCCCTGGAAGCATCTGCCTCCTGGCGTGAGGACCCCGCGGGGCGGGAGGGAGCCATGAGCCCACAAGTGGCTCTGCGTCCTGTTCTGGCTTGGGACGAATAGCAGGGATCCTCATTCGAGACCAAGAGTCAAGACCTGCTTCCGTCTGCCAAGGGGCTGGTGTCAGTGGTCCCAGGCAGAGGCTCCTACCCCATCACAGAGCCTCCTGCCGGTCCTGAAGACCCTTCCCATCTTGGAGGCCCCTCACCAGCAGACACATTCTGATCATCTCACGGCAGACATCCGTCTTTCCCCTGTCTCCGGGGTCCAGCACCAGGCCCTGCCCCCATGGACGTGCGGGCCGTCTGTGGGATGAGAGCGGGCGCCAGCATGAAAACGTTGGTGTTCAGGGGTGTGTGCCAAGGCCCCCGGGGGTGGGGACCGCAGGCCACCCATTCTGGGGTCCTCCATGGGGTCCAGGGCCTGAACTCCATCACAGGCCCTGCCGGGAGGGACAGTCACTTTCCGGACGCGCATTCCCACACCAGGGCCCGAGGCGCTCCTGGAACCTGACCCGGCTGGGAAGGGGGGGGGTGTTCCGGGTAGAGGCGGTTCCTGCTGCAGGAAGTTCTCAAGGTCAGGGCCATCCGCTGCCAGGACAGCCCCCCCCCCCACGGGGTAGCAGGGTCAGGGGCCAGGCGGGCCCAGGAGAGCCATGTCCGAGAATCCCCGAGCAGCCGGGGGCCGCGAGCAGCCGGGGGCCGCGAGCAGGGCAGCCGGGGGCCGCAGCTCCTTTTTAATTTCATTTCCTTGCCGAGCACCAGGATCGATGGCCGCTCGCAAGGTGCCCTCATTTGCATACTTACGGGAGGCGAGGGGAGGGCGGCTGCGGGGGGGGGGGGGGGGGGGAGGGGGCAAGCCCACGGCTGATTGAAGCCAGGCTCCTATTCGGCTAAAGGGAATTTAATTTCTAAGTGCGAGCTCGGAATAGATTGAGCCGCGTCCTGTCCGCGGAGGGGCCTCAGGAAAGGTGTCTTTAAAGAGGCGAAGCGTGTTGGCTCCGTGTCACCTCCCTTCAGTGTCCCTGCCCAGCCCCTGGTGTCGCTGGAATTATTATTGATTTTCAAACGCCAGAGGCTTCCCAGTCTTCTGGAGGAAAGGAAAGGGTCTTGGTCGCTGTGAAGGTGACAGATGGGCTGCCCCACGACTTCCCCCTTCTCCCATGAACCTGGGGTACAAGGCCCCCGTCCCCTGGCAGTGCACCACCTCCTATGGGGCCCATGACGGCTCTGGTCCCCCAGAGGTCAGGGAGGTGTGGAACCTACCCCCTAGGCTGCCCTGGGAAAATGGGGTGCTCACGGAGAGCGGTAAGTCTGAGGGGCACGCTGGGCCCCGAGGGTCTGCCCTGGTCTCCATCTTTGGCCCTTGAGCCGGTTGATGGCCACGCCACGACCCGGGCCCCCAGAAGGTGTGAACACACGGCTGCGGGGCCCCCGAATGCCGTTAAGCACAGCGGGGCCTCCGGCACCCGGAACATCCGACAGTGGTTTAAAGCGCGTGCAGGAAAGCCTCCGCTAAGCACCAAGGCTCACGGGACGCCACCAGGACGGGCGAGGGGCACAGCTGGCGACGAGAAGGAACAAGGTAAGGTCCGACGGGAAGATGCACTGGCCTGCGGGGCCTACGGCGCCCAGTGCTGTTTGCTTTGCTCCTTCACACGTTTCCATACCTTGCCGAGCCGGGACGACGGGCCCGCTCGCTCCACCGTCAGGGGACACGTGGGAAACGGATGCGTGGCAGCCACATCCTGGCAGCTCTCCGAATGGCCACACGCGGGCCACCCAACACACGGCACCTCCAGCCCTGGGTGTGCCCCCGAGAGACACGGCAAGGACCTTCCACAGGAAAACATATCCACAAGTGTCCACGGCAGCACCCCTCAGTCACCAAAGGGGAACAGCCCACGTGCCCTCCACAGATGACAGACGAACCAGAGGAGCCTGTCCTGGGGAGTGAAGGGCATGACCCTGACCGCTCAGCACAGCCCAGGGAGGCCACGTCAGTCAGCAGGGCAGGGAATGACCCTGACCGCTCGGCACAGCCCGGCAGCCCTCAGAGGCATCACAGTCCCGTGAAGGGCCACACGCCGCATTGGGTCACTGGGCCACGTGGCACACGGCGGGCATATGCGTGTGCCGCGGACCCCCTCACCTTTCAGGGTCATGGCCCTTCCTTCCTGTGATGAGAACTTCAAAGACCTACTCCCTTAGCAACTTCCAAATCCGTGACATTGTGAACCGCGGTCCTGGGGCCGCGCGTCTCACCCCAGCCCCCGTCCTGCTGCGCGTGGAAGCGCGTCCTCCACCGCCTCCAGCCTCCCGGCACCTGCTCTGCTCACACTGGCCTGTGCTCTGCCTCTACGGGCTCAGGGGTCTTAGGACCCACATAGCAGTGGGGACCCCTGGCGTCCGTCTTTGTCAGACGCGTGTCGCCAGGGTCACGCACTCCGGGAGCATCCGTGGTGTCACAAGCGGCAAGATTTTCCTCTTTCTTGTGGCGCATTCCACCGTCCTGCGCAGAGCCACATCCTCTCCATCCGTCCGTCCATCCGTCCGTGGACACGTGGCTTGTTTCTGGGCCCCGACCCCTGTGAGAACGGGCTGCAGACGCTGCTTGATGATGGGGTTTCACGTCCTTCGGATGAGCATCCTGCAAGGTGGGGCCCCGGACCAGACGGAGGTTCCAGTTCTCACTTCTCGGGGAAGCTCCGTGCCAGCTCCCACAGTGGCTGCCCCTGCGTGTGTTCCCCAGCCGTGCTCCAGGGCCCTGTCTCCATGCCCTGGCCGACACCTGTCCCCTTGTCCGTGTCGTGATGGCCGTGATGGCCGTGATAACCGGCAGCTCAGGGTGGCTTCGAGCCACACGCAGCGGCTTCTCAGCTGGCCTCTCTCAGTTGCTGGGAGCTTGTAAGCCGGCTCACTGCCGTTTCCCGGACTCACAGCACGTTTCTGTTTAGTGCCGAATAGTATTCCGTGGCCCACAGGGACCACGGCTCAATGAGGCCATTCCGAGCCCCTGCTGAAGGGCACCCTGGCTGCTTCCAGCTAAGGCCACCACGAGCACACGTGCTCTAGAGCCACATGCAGGTCTTTGTGCGGATCTGAGCTTTCCACTCCTTTGGGTAAAAAAGCCAAGGAGCCGGTAGCTGGACGGTGCGCTGAGGGTCTGCTAAGCTGGGCAGGAGCCGCCGAGATGCCCCCGGGTGCTCTCCGGGGCCGGGGGCGTGTCTGCCGTGGACCACGGTTGGGGCTGTGCGGCCCTGTGAGCACCACCGGGACCTCCGGACGCTCGCTATGACTGGGCCAGCCGCACGGGACGAGACGCAGAGCTCAGCGAAGTCGTTTGCACAGGAAGTGGTGGCCCTGGTTGGCGGCAGATCGGGGCAGCAGGGGGTCACCGCGCCTCCTCCGCAGGGCAGGGCCGCCACGGGGGCAGCGGACCAGATGGCAAGGCCCTTGGGTGGCCCCGTGCCTCTACCCTGTGGGGCCCCGGGGAGCCTGCCCGGCTGCAATCAGGGCTGGTGACAAGCTTAAAGGCCAGATTAAAAGCACTAAGGGGACCTCGGCGGGTCGAGGTCAATAAATCTTGCCGGCCGCCACGGCCTCCCGCCCGCTCCGCTCAGCAATCTGTCCGGCTGCCTTTCAAGGGCCCAGTTGCTCCCCATTACCTCGGGGGAAGAGCCACAAATCACTATGACAGACCAATCAACAGGCCGGGGGATTTTTACACACGCCGCCTCTTGAAGGATGGCCCTCCCTCAGCAGCACATCAGAATAAATCTCTTCAAAACTTTCCCCGCACCCGCCTCGCCACCCCCGCGGGGCTGGGGCCCGGCCCCCCGCTGCCGCCCCACCGGCTCCCACCCCTGCGGCCCGGCCTGCGCGCCCCGACCAGGCTGACCGCGGGTGCGGCCCGCAGCTCCGGCCGCCCGGGAGCCCTGCTTCGGCGGCAGGAAGGAAAGCTTTATGAAATAATTCATCGGAAACTTAAAACACTCAGACACGAGAAATTGCAAATGGGGAAATATGATGGATTGTGGGCTGAGAGGAGGCGACTTGCTCGGGCAAAATTGATCCCTCGGAAAATGGCTTTGTCTGCTCTGAAAAATGGGCCGTATGCAGCCAGGGCTCCAGAGCCATAATCCCGAAAATAATTTGCTTTTGATTTCCTCTCAGTCTCCGCCGCGCCCCTCCCCGCACTGGGGGCTCAGGCGGCGGACACGCTGCCGGTGGCCCCCGCCCTGCGACGGGAGGCGCCCCGTATTTCCGGGAGCTGCCCCCCAGGCCGGGGCACTCAGAAGGGAGCAAAGGAGCCCAGCGTCACCTCATCATCTCCTGGGAGAGCGCGCAGGACCCTCCCCTCCCGGGGGCCCAGTGAGCCGCTTCGATCAGCACCCAGAACCAATGGGGCCACCCCGGACCCCACCCCTACAGATGGGGAAACTGAGGCCTGAGGGGACGGTGGTCAGGAAGAGTCAGATCTACACCCAGGGAGAGCTAGGCTTTGTGCACGGACGGGAGCCCCGGAATCCAGCCTGCATGGGGACGGCCCTGGAGGGTTGGCTGTCTGCTGGGCTGAGCTGTGTCCTAGGACCCACCAAGCCAGGGGACTCAGCCAGAGCACCAGCCTGCCTGGAGCTCGTGAGGCTGTGGACCCCTGCTTGTGCCCAGGCCCACCGAGTGGGGGTCTCCAGGCTGGGGGGGCGGTCCCTTGCTCTCCTGGTGAGCCACGCCGGGCACATCCTGTTTGACAACATCTTCCCCGATTCTGTGGACCTCCCCTGGGGGCCGGAGCTGCAGGAAGCCTTGTTTCCAGGCCCTCAGAGGGGCACTTGCCTGTGGAGCTCTGACCGAGGGCGCTGGAGCCTGGGCCTCTAGGAGCAGACGCCTAGAGGTGGCTGGTCACGGGTCCCAGTGGACAGGTAGCCTTCCCCTGCTTCAGGTAGCGGTGTCCCTCCGATGCCCCTGTCCTGTGCTCTTCCTTGGGGGGAAGCACGTGGTCCCAGGGAAGACATTCCCGGGGGAAGAAAGGGCCAGAGGGCAGGCAGCTCCCTCGTGGTCCTGTAGAAGCCAGGTGGCTTGCCTTGTGGCTGAGCGCCCCACTGCCCCCATCCCTGCAGGGGGACACGGCAAACCCTGCTCGGGCCACTCGGCTCTGGGAAAGGCTGCCCTCAGGGGAAGGTGTCCGCGTCCTTTTGGAGAAGTGAAACCTGGGGGGGTGGTCAGCCCATTTCCCCTTCCGCTGTGCAGAGCCCCGTGCCTGCTCCCCCGTTAGCTCTGGGGCTAACACACCTGCCTCCTCGGTGGTCTGCGCGGTCGCCCCTCCCCTGCAGGAGCTGAACGCGGGACGTGCTCGGAGCCTTCTGGAGTCACCCTACTCTGAACCTTCCAAAGCCTTCCCCCAACAAGGTCGAATACAAGGTCGAGTACAAGCTGAGTTTGACCCCCGAGCTCAGGCAAAGCCGGGCCTGGGACCTGCTGAGTCGGTGGACCTGCCTGAGGCCCAGCACGCTAGAAAGCCCCCACCCCTCACCCCAGAGGACCCGGCAGGACGGGGCGGGGGTCAAATATCCCGCCTCATCACCTGGGAAGGAGTAGATGTCCCCGCAGCCGGCCCTGGGAGACCCGTGGGAGGGGCACGCCACTTCGAGACCGCCGTATTTCTGGGCACTCCTCCCTTGCGGTGGGGAGGAGACGTGATTGCCACGCTGTGACCCGTGTCTGTCCCGCTCTGATGACGGTCCGGCAGTCTATCCTGGGAAGCCAGTGCACAGGTGGCCCACGGGCGCATTCTCCAAAGGACGGATGAACTGTGAGCCCCTGTCTGGGCCCTACCTCGCCCGCTCGCAGCCCGGCCTGCCTCCATCCCCCCGGGCCTCCACCATCCTCACTGGCAGTGCGCACAGATGTCAGCCTGGAGGGCAGGGGTGGGCCCTGTGCACAGAGAGCAGGACCGGCTCTGGGGAGCAGGGAGCTGGGACAGGCCAGGGGCTCCACCCCACAGGGCTGGGTTTGGGCGACCGGCACCCCCGACCCCGGGACTCCTGAGGCCCCGCGGAGCCTGGGCCTGAGCGAGAGGGGCAGGACGGTCCGTGCCCAGGCTGCCAGCAGAGTCAAGCCCCTTTTGGGGAGACACAGCCTCCAGCGGGAGTCTCACCTGTGCCCCATCCCGCTGCTCCGTGGGACCCGGGCGCTCGCAGACGTGAGGCACAGAGGCCCAGGCCGGGTGCAGGCTACCCAGGGCTGGTTGTGCCCAAGGACTCCCAGCACTGGGCTCTGGGGCGGCGAGAGCGAGGACCGTGGGCGGCTGGAGCATCCGGGAGCAGCGCGCGGGGCGACCCAGTCCCAGGCTGGGTGGGAGCCCTGCTCCCCACGAGCTGCTCCTGTGTCTGGGTGATCCTGGGAAGAAGACGCCTGCCTGTGGGGAGGGGGGGAGGGGAGGAGGGCCCAGGGTCGGGGGCTGCGCCGCTTCCCTGGGTGGGGCGGCGGGGACCCAGGCCTGGGCCGCGCTGGCCTCTGTCCTCTGGGCTTCCCACGGCGGCGTGGGGCGGTGGGGGGGCGGCGGCCGAGGCCGGGCTGATTGTGTTAGACAGACCATTATCGACCCACCTCTGCTTTATCCCTGGTGCCTCATTTCAATAAACAGCAGTTTGAAAGAATTAGCAGCGGATCCGGCTCTCGCCACCCCCTTTCCCCTGGCTGGGGTCTTCCTTGGGTGCGCTGGGATCGGGAGGCCGCCGTGGGTCCCCTGAGAGTCTCATTTGTCCCTGGGATGCAGCCCCGGCGCATCGAGGGTCCGGCAGCGGCCTGGTGGTTTAGGTGCCCTTCCACGACCGTGGGCAAGGCCTGCCGGATGGGGCGGCGCGGCAGAGCAACGAGATGCCCGAGACCGCATGTTAACCCTGGGGCCAGGCTGGGGTGGGAGGGAGCAATCCCAGAGTCGCGCTCGGGACTGCGGCCATACAGGGCCCGCGGCTGAACTCCTCCTCTGCCAAGTGGGGGAGATGGCCGCTGTGTGTGGTGTGTGTGTCTGTGCACGCGCGTGTGCTTGTATGTACCTGTGTGAGTACACATGTGCACCAGTGTGTGAGTGGAGGCGTGTACATGTGTGAGTGCACGTGGGTTCATGTGTGCGTGCATGTGTGCCTGTGCACACAAGTGTGCGTGTGAGTGCACATGTGAGTGCAAGTGTGTGTCCGTGCGTGTACACACGTGTCTATGTACACGCACAATTATGTGCGTCTCCGTGTCTGTGCACACGTGTGTCTATGCATGTGTGTGTGCGTAGGTGTGTGCACACGCACCGTGCGTGCCGTGGCGCAGTGTGTCCCATGGCCCATTTCCTGTTTTCCACTCATGGCAACATGTTCCCAAGTTCATCACTACTCTTCACTGGCTGCACAATCCTCCGTGGACTGGTCGTAGCATAAAACCCTTAATGGTGTCCCCCGCACGGAGACGTTTGGGAGGACGCTGTCTCCTCGCTCTGATAAACAATGTTGCTAAAATGGGCCACGCGGGACCCAGCCCCCGAGCTCCCTTGGCCCCGAGCCTCCTCCTGGCACCCACGGGCCTCACGACCCCCGAAGCGAAGCCTTGTGCCTGTCGCTCCTCCCTTCTTCCCAAGAGCCGAGAGCCGTCCCAGGTGTCCGTGTTGCTGGTCTCCCGCACAGGTGAGCGGGGCTGGGGGCGGGCAAGGCGGTTTGCTGACGGCGCGTCCGGAGCGGTGCCTGGCCCACGGTGATTTTCCCATCGATTCCAACAATCATTGTCTGTTTCTTTTCTTTATTTTTTTTTTAATTTTAATTTTTTTTTTTAATTTGACACACAGAGATCACAAGTAGGCAGAGAGGCAGGCAGCGAGGGGGGGAAGCAGGCTCCCTGCCGAGCAGAGAGCCCGACGTGGGGCTTGATCCCAGGACCCCGAGACCATGACCTGAGCCGAAGGCAGCGGCTTTAACCCACTGAGCCACCCTGGCGCCCCTCTTTATTTTTTTAAAGATGTTTTTATTCAAGAGAGAGCTTATGAGCGGGGTGGTGGGGGCCGACTCTCCTCTGAGCACAGAGCCCACACGGAGCCCTGAGGTCATGACCTGAGCGGACACCGAGACTCAGTCACCCACTGAGTGAGCCGCCCAGGCGCCCCTTCATTTCAGCCACTTTAAAAGTACGACTCCGTGGCATGAAGCACGTTCACGCCGGTGTGTGTCCGTCCACTCCATCCGTCCCCGAAACCTTCTCCTCTGCCCCAACCGAACGTCCGTGCCTGTTAAACGCTGACGCCCTCCCGGCCCCGAGCCCCCGCGGCTGGTGTCCTGCTTTCTGTGTCCGGGAATTTGACTATTCTCGGTGGGTCTTAGAAACGGAACCGGCCGGCGCGGGGCCTTCTGCGTTGGCTTCTCCCGCAGGCCGGTCGTCCTCAGGCCAGTGCACCCACAGCACGCGCAGAAGAACACGGCGCCGGGTTTTAGTGGGGCGCTCAGACCGGTCGCACTTACGGGGCTGGGTGTCCCCGGCCGTCTGCTGCCCCGCCCTCCGTCGGCGCCCGCCCTCTCCCCACGCCTCCTGCCTCCTTCGCTTGACCGGATGCGTTCACTGTCCCACCGTATCTCCTCCCTTGACTTACTAGTGATGACGTTCTATGTGGTGTTTTTAGAGGCCGTTTAAGGGATCAAACACCCTTAACTCACCGCGGTCCACCTTCAAGCGCTCTCCTAGCCTCCGTCCACCCAAGCACCTCGTCACGGTGGACCTCGGTGCCCGCCCCGGCCTGGGTGCGTTCGTCCCACACTCCGACATACGCCTTCCGCCCCGTGACACATTATCACAATGTTTGCCTAAAACCGTCAATTACGTGATGATTTTTTATTAGAAAGAAAGCGTTTTCTCTCAGCCATAGGGTTTCCATTCCCTGTGCTCTCCATTTCTTTGTGTGGGTGGATCTTCCCACGGGGAACAACTCGCCCTTCGTCGGAAGGATTCCTGTGACGCTTCCTGCGCTGCGGGTTTGCTGGGGAAGAACTCTCTCAGCTCTGTCCTGCCTGGAGAGAGCCTTTCTCTCACGCCGTTTGCGACGGAGACGTCTGCCTTTGTGCAATTCAGTGGCGACGAACGTTTTCTTTGCGAGCCTCCAAGATGCCCGCCCTGCTTCCGTGGAGGAGCTGTGCTTCCCGCCTCGGCACGGACGCGCCCTTCCCCGCTGGCTGCTTGCCTGGCGTGCTCTTTCTTCGTCGCTGGTTTTAAGAAAGAAAATGAGCTTCAGCGTCCTTTTCTTCCTATTTCCTGTGTTTGGGGTTTGTAGAGCTTCTCGGACCTGTGGGTTTACAGGTTCCATCAATGCGGGGAAGGTTTTGGCTGTTAATTCTTCACGTACGTCCCCTTCTCTGTCTTCAGCCTCAAGGACGCCAGCAGCAGGTGCATGAGGCCAGCTTTTGTGGGCTTTTCTCTCCGTGTCTCTGTTGCCGTGTCTCTGCGTTCACGTGCACCTTCCTTTCTCTAGTGTTCATCTATCCCTGGCAGTGGATTTTCCTCTCCAGAGATGTGACTCCGGTCTTTGTGTCCTCCAAGCCCTCCTTTGTACGCCCAGCCTCCCCTCCTCCTCCTGGGGCGTAGGGAACACGGCGCCAGCGCCTGTCCCGACAGCCTTCTGGCCTCGTGCTCTCACCTCTGTGCTTTCTGACTCATTTTGTTGCTTTTGCAGTGTCTTGGGCGATTTTGTCCTGCTCCTTTGCCTACCTGGTAATTTCTGCTTGAGTGCTAGACAGTTAGATTCCCGCTAGTCAGGCGAAGGATATTTTGTGTCCCCGGAGATCCTCATGAGCTTGGTTCTGGGACGTAGTTCATGAGCTTGGTTCTGGGACGTAGTTCAATTACTGGGAGCAGTTCGCCCCTTTGGATGCTACCTGCTGAGCTCTGCTGGTCTGTTAGCGCGTCGCTAGCTTGGGGTTAATTTGGCCCCAGAGCTGAGCAGAGGTCCTTTGGAGCATTTCTGCTGACGTCCTGGGAATTACGAGGCCTCTCACTCGGGTCACGGACACCTCTGCACTCCTGGCCCTGTGTAAGTTCCGAGGATTGCTCTTGTTTTCCCGCGGTTCTCCGGCCTGGGCGCCCGCTGCACACGCCCGGCTGGGCAGGCAGGACACTCGGGGTGATGTCCCGTGGCTCCCAGGAGCCCCCTCTGCCCGCTCAGCCTTCTCTCGGAAGACTGCTGGTGCCCTTTGGGTGTCTCTGCCCACACCAGCCCCAGCAGCACCTCGTTCGCTCGCCATCTCCCTGGATCCCTGCCCGGAGCCGCCTGTCTCCTGGCAGACACCTCCTCCGTGTCCCAGGGCACGGCCCACAGGAGGTGGGCAGGGCTGGCCAGCTAGGAGCTGCCCCCAGAAGTGCAAACAGCAGAGCCACAGTGTCAGCATGTGGAGTGACTCCAGCGCCTGGCTGCTCCCAGGGCTCTCGGAACGATCTCCGTGTTCAGCCCAAATCCTGAGCTCGGGCAGGTGGTCGTTCCCACCTTGAAGCCCAGGAGGAAGGGCTGGGGGTCTCCCTATCATACTCTCATCTGTCCCCTGTAGACAACGAGGGTGCCCAGTGAGGCCCCTCCCCTAGAAACACCACTGGCTTATAGAGCAGGGCGTCCAGTTCCCAAGCACTGACCACATGCACGGGGTCCCCCCCATGGCCTGCTGGGAGGCTCCGGAGGTCTGGGCTGGGGCAGCTCCCTCAAGGGGCCTGGAAACAGGCTGACCGCAGGCAGGGTGGTGACGGTCTGTTTCCTCCTGACAGAGAAATAGTGACCCGAGTGCTGCATTGCAAAGGAATTCTAAGAGAAAAGTGGGTGTCTCGGGGTCTTGCAGTCTCCCCAGGTGTGTGCGGCGAGTCCTGGGGGCTCTGGTCTCCTAGTGACACATCCCTGGCCTGTGGTCCCAAGACCGGTCCCTGGTTGGGGGCCTCCCTGGAGGGGGTGTCTGGAACTCAGCTCAGTGCTTTAAGGTTCCACATGGGTTATAGCCGTGCTGAGGGCGGGGTCGATGGGGGAACAGGGGTCAGGGTGCCCACTGTGGGGAGGCCAGACCGAGAGGGGAGGCTGAGGATGGGAGGGGGGTCCGACTCCTCCCGCAGACTTCCTGAGTTCCCTGGCTCTGGACCCCAGGGTCCTCATGGGCACTGTGAGAGGGAGCCAGCAGAGCCATGGGAGCCAGCAAGGAGAGGTATGGAGGGTCCTAGTCCTTAGGGAAGGTGAGGGTGGGCTCGGGCAGGGAAGGGGCAGGCATGTGGGGGCTGGGGGAGCAGAGGAGCCTCCGTGGGCAGAGGGCCCTGTGCCCATCGCCTCCCGCCTGCTGGGCCGGCCCCAAGCCCCATGGGCGCAGTGGCCGTTCCCGATGATGGATCGCAGAGGCTGCCCTGATGGAGCAGATGTGGGGCTGCACTTGGCCTCAATCGCTCCCCAGGGGCCCCGATCGATGGCGGCCTGTGATGAATGGCTCCGGATTGATTTTCACTTAATTGACAATTTGGTAAACCTGTTTGCAGAATCCCAGGTTGGGCCCGAGAGGGAGCCTCGAGGCAGTCCACGGTGGGGTCGAGGCTCTCTGGGCTGGGGTGACCGCCAGGGGGCAGCAGAGGCCGGCCAGCCATGGGAAGGGGCGGCCGCTCCAGGGCTCACCCTGCCCCTGCCCCCGACGGTCCCCCAGCAGCCCCTCCCCTGCCTGGGGACTCACGTTCGGGAGTGTGTGTTCAAGGCCTCTTGTCCAGTTGGAACGGCATCTTTAGTCTGGTCGGGAACCCCCAGAAGAGGGGTTGCGGGCAGCACTGATCACAGAGGAGGATTGAAATCTCCAGACTGGGATTTGCTCCCTGCTCAGCCCATTAGCTGCATCACCAGGGTGCTGCCTCCGGGCCACTCTGACCCTCAGCTTCTCTTCGGTCAAGTAGAGCCACTGGAGCCTGCCCACGCCCCCACAGTGCCGTCTCCTCACCGCTGCGTCCGGCCGTCCCCGCCAGCCATGGCGCCCTCTCTCTCCCTGCCTCAGCCTCCTTCCAGGTGCTGGGACACGCCTCGGTCCTCCCACCTCAGGACTTCTGCCGTGGGTGGCCTCCAGCTGGAACGCCCCCCAACCCCTGGCCTGCACACGGGGCCCCATCCGCCCTCCCTGCACGCCGGGGCAGGCCTCGCTGGGCTGACGCTGACCGCGGAGCCCAGAGCACCCAGGTTGTTCCCAGGACAACAGGAAAGCAGGCCTCAAGCTCACCTCTGCCGGGCCCCCGAAGCCGTTGTAACAGGAACCCCGGGTAATCCCCCCGGGGCCACCCAGACAAAAGCCCAATGAAGTCAACAGGATTGCAGGGGGCACTGGGAGGCTGGAACTGACCCCCAGGAGCAATCGAAGAATGTCCCCTTCTCAGATGTAGGTTGCCCGGGGTCTGATTTCCCTCCTGCGAAATCTATGCCACCCGGAGTCAGAGGACGGTCCTCCCCTTCCCCAACAAGACAGCCCAGGCACCCAAGGTCCTTGGCAGAGCTGCCCAGCGGCTGAAACCAGCCCTTCAGCCCCTGCCCTGCTCCTACCCCTGCCCTCTCCACTGGCCCAGAACCCACACCTGCCCCCCAGGGGCTGCGTGGACAGGAACGGGGCAAGGTGCCTGGGGGAACTGGGGCACCAAGTGGTGAGCTCCGGGCCGCGGAGGGTCCTCACCTTCCCCACACAGGATTCATGGGTCCCTGGAGCCTGTCTCCCTCCGCCCCCGGCCTCCGAGGCTGTTCAGGGGAGGCTGATGGGGGCCTCTGGGGAGGTGCTGGCCACTCTGGGGGCTCCCGTTCTGCTGTGGATGTGGGAGACGGGGGAAGGGGGCAGCAAGCCTTTGACATCAGCTGGACGTGGCCTTGGACCTGGCTCCCCTGCCCCTAGCCCCTGAAGCTGCTGTGAGTTTGAGTGAGTGATGTCATTTCTGGGAGGCTCAGTTTACTCATCTGTAAGTGGGCTTGGGGCCCCACGGCATAAATTGCTACGAGGATCCCCGAAGACGTCGGGGTCACAGGCTTCCCTAGTACCTGGCGGAGTCCCACCACGCAGCTCGCGGCCATGACTGCGGCCCATGACTGGGAAGCCCCGGTGTGCAGGTGTGAGGGGGTGCGGGGTGGGGGATGGGGCGCCCTCACCCCCCCTCCCCGCACTGTCGGAAGAGGTGGTTGGTGAGCAGCGGGGGCCGAGGAAGCCTTCGGTCCTCTATCCAAACCCAGCATGCGGGAGCAGGGCAGGTGGGCAGAGCAGGGGCCCCGGACAGCAGACGCACGGGCTTCAGTGGACAGAGGCTGCCTGGGGCCCCAGTAGCGACCCAGAGAGGTGACCAGCACACCCCACTCGGCTTATCATTGCTAACCCAGAGCCATCCATTCCCCGCGGACTGACACCTTGACGGTGCAGAAATTGCTAGAAACAGAGGGCGCCTGGGTGGCTCAGTGGGTTAAAGCCTCTGTCTTCGGCTCAGGTCATGATCTCAGGGTCCTGAGATCGAGCCCCGCATCGGGCTCTCTGCTCAGCAGGGAGCCTGCTTCCCCCTCTCTCTGCCTGCCTCTCTGCTTATGATCTCTGTCTGTCAAATAAATAAATAAAATCTTAAAAAAAGAAAAAAAAAAGAAATTTCTAGAAAGACAGCCGAAACAGTGGCTCCCCCCAACCAGGCATGGGGTCACACGTTTGGAGACGGCTCTCTGAGGCCCAGGGGCTTCACTCTGGGGAGCAGGAAAGCTGTCAGCTTGGCCCCGAGGCCTTCGAATCCTGGGCCCACGGGGCTGTCAGGGGCGTTGCTCTCAGTCCAGAGTTCAAGCAGGAGATGACGGAGCCTCTCAGAGGGTGCGGATTCTCTGAGTGAGGGTGGTCGTGTCCACCTTAGAGAGGGGCGCGTGGGGGCACGGAGGCTGGCCGGGGCTCATGGTCAGCCAATTGGGGGCAGATGTAGGGTCTCTGCAGGTGTAATCCGTTAAGGATCTCAGAGACAAGACCCTCCTGGGTTAGGGTGGGCCCTATACCCTATACCCAAAGGGGGTCCTTATAAGAGGGGAGGGGGCAGGCGCAGAGCAGAAGCTGTTTGAAGAAGGAGGCAGAGGTTTGGGGCGATGTGGCTACAGACCAAGGGACTCCTGGGGCC
Source organism: Mustela nivalis (assembly GCF_964662115.1). Lineage (NCBI taxonomy): Eukaryota > Metazoa > Chordata > Mammalia > Carnivora > Mustelidae > Mustela > Mustela nivalis. The sequence goes on along the minus strand of NC_139032.1, from coordinate 90,610,129 downwards.
CCCAGGAGCTAGGACAGGCGAGTGGGACCCCTCCTTACAGCGCCTGGAGGGAGGGCGGCCCTGCGGACCTCTTGGTTTTGGGCTGCAGTTCCAGAGCTGGGAAGAGTAAGCTCCCATGGCGTGAGGCTCCCCGGTCTGTGGTCACTGTTACGGGGGCCAGGTCAGTGACACAGCCCCAGGGGCGTGGGACCCCAACGCTGAGTGCCTGTGCCCTTGCCGCCCTGGAATCCGGCTCCACACCTGACCCACACCCGCTCACGGGAGCAAGAAGTTTCGGCGACCTTCTTAGTATCCCTGGGTCTGAGAGGTCGACGGACAAAGACCCACGAGCAGAGGAAAAGCACACGCGTGCGTCTTCAGTTTAGCCTGAGTTTTCTTCGACGAGGGAGACTTCACGGGGCAGGAAGGCCCAAAGCGGCCGGCGACCCGTGTGTTCGTTGGACAGAGAGCAGACAGTCCGGAGGAGCGCGACGGACAGGCCTGGAGCGGGGCCACGTGGTGACCTGGGGTCCGCTGAGCAAGGCCTGCTCATTGGGGTTCTTCCGCGGGTCCCCTCGCCTTTGGAGATAAGGGTGCTCCCGTCCCGAGTGTGGGGAGACCGCCCCTCACAGGAGGTCTCAGGACGGATTCAGGGAGAGCCTCCGCCAGCGTCAAGGCTTCGATATGCTCGGGGATGGCGTTTTTGGAGCAGCGGGCCCCAAACCCCGTTGGCAGCCCCCTCCACGCCCACCCCCCACCCGTTGGCCCCTGGCTCTCCCTCTCTGGCCGGACCCATCCACCCAGCATGCAGGCCGACACCCACTCCAGTGACCCCAAGTGGTGCAGGCCACACACGAGGTGTCCAGGGAGGCAGCGCAGAAGAGTGTGCCAGGCGGAGGACACAGCAGGTACAAAGGCCCTGAGGCTGTAGAGTCAAAAAGGATCCAAGGCACTGGGGGCCGGGGTGGGGGTAGGTGAGTTGGGCTGTGGGACTGGGCATCGGGCTGCCCACCCTGACCGTGAGTTCCCTGAGGGAGGGGCAGACCTGAGGGTCCGGGACAGTGATGCGGCAGGTGTGCACAGGCACCGGGGCAAGCAGGGGAGCGGCCTTTCTGGGGTCACCTTTCTGAACACGCCCCCGATAGCCGGGAGCCTCTGCCCAAAGTGTCGTGGGCTAACTTGGGCAGCGGGGTCCCAACTCGCTGCCCGTCTCAGCTTCACCCACAGTCTGTCCAGCGAGGCAGCCGTCCCCAGGGCCTGGGGCCCAGAAGCCCAAGCATAGACCCTCCTCGCTGGGCAAGAAACCCTGAGCTCCTAGGACATTGGACCCAAAGGGTCCCCAGAGCCCTGCGGGCCCCTTCCTGCCCCCTTTCCTCCCTGAACTCTGCCGGAGTTTGCAGGGGGTCAGAGGCACCCCTGTGTATAGTCGGGCGAGTTACTGGTGTTCACAGGGGCCTCCCCTCACCAGCGGGCCGCTGACCCTGGGTGGCCCCCCACCCTCCCAGATGGGACTCCCCAGCGGCTCCGGAGGGGCGGCTCTCTCCCGAAAGCAATCAGCCAAAAAGGCCTGAGTGCCTCCGAAATGACTTGCTTCATCAGCATAATGGAGTCCCAGGAAGCCTGGGGTTAGGGCTTTTGTCTCCGGTGCCAGAGCCTAAGCCCCTGGCTGGGCTGGAATGTGGGTGCCCCGAGAACCACCCTGAAACCCGAGCTCCCTGTTCTGTGTGGGCTTCCGCCTAGTTTGCTGGGCGGCTCTGGGAGATTCCGTTCTGTGGCAGAGCAATCTCCCCGGCACTTGCCCTGGGGTCAACTCAAGCAGGGCCATAGATGTTTCTGTTCCAGAATGCGGACCTCGGTTCCTTTTGGTTTCTGAGACAGGTCTGCTGTATTTCAAGAGCTGGCGGGGCTAAAGTCCTGGGTGGTTCTGCGAACCGCTTTCAGACGCTCCTGGGGCCAGAGGCTTGTTCCCAGGCGATGCTGGCCACCTTCTGCCCAGGGTCAGGCTGTCCTTGGCGCAGACCTCCAACGCACGTCCCTGCGGTGGCCCTGGCTTAGCTCCCAGGTTAGGGACCTAGGCTCTGAGGATGCGGGGAGGTGTGGCTGGAGAAGCTGGCCACAGGAGCCCAGTGGTCTGACCCCTGCCCCCAACCCCAGCAGGGAAGGTCCCAGAAGCCAGTTCTGGAACTGCCCAAGGCTAGCCCGCAGGATAGGGCCTAGGCAATGGCCCCAGGTCTCCTTGCGCAGGCCCTGTCCCGTGCCACCGTGCCCTGAGAACGGCTTTGTTCTTCTTACGGAAATCTGCAGACATTTTCTACCAAGAGCCCAAATGTCCCAAATGTCCTGCTGAGGGCAGGCAGCTGGTGGGGGGCAATGGGGAGCCCCGCCCAGGGCCCCTCACCGCTCACTCGGGACGAGCACAGTGACCTGAAGCAGAGTCGGGAGCGCCAACCTTTTCATCAAGAAAGATTTAATTTATCGGGAGTGCGGAGTCACAAATCATAGGCCTGGAGATTTATGGCCTCCAGGAGCGGAATTGACCACCGAGAGGAGGCGGCATTCCCAACTCCACACTCTCCTCTAATAAAGTCGGAAATGCACCACGAGCCCGGCCCACACCAGGCACCGCGGCAGTGCGCGCAGGCCTGATGGAGGAGGCTGAGCTGTCACCGCGTGCGGGGGGAGAGCACCGTGGGGACCTCCCCTGCTGGGACTTCGGGGACAGCCCAGGACCCTGGCAGGGGAGGTGGCAATTCTGTAAGGGGATGGGGGAAGGTTTGCGTCCTGAAAGACGTCTCCCCAGCTCTCAGCGAGGAGCCCGGAGCGGAGGCCTGCGGGAGTCCCGGGGGACAGGATACTAGCAAAGGCTAATCCCTGTCCCCTCCGACCCTCCTCTGGACATGCCGGCTCCCCGAGGCCGGCCCCGCGGGCGTGCTCCTGGCAGGGACTGTGGTGGGGACCTGACCCTCCGGCAGGGCTCCAGAATCAGGACACAGCTGGGAAAACCGAGCCCCAGAGGGGCAGGATCTGCGAAGCCGCAGGTGGCCCCAGTGGTCTCCATCAAAGGTCACTGAGGGCCAGACATTCAAGGGGGCCGTGCAGGCTGGGGTGGGCCTCCTGGTGCGTTCTTCCACACACAGGGCCTGCCTCTGCCTGGGGTCCAGCTGCCCCTGGGGGAGGGGCGGGGCGGCACTGCCTCGTGCCCTGCTATCAGACTGGATGGTGAAGCCCTCCTGAGCCCAAGCCCGTTCCTACCAGACAGTGGTGCCCACCCCTCCCGGTCACCCAGCAGAGTTTATCTAGGTGACAAAGTTTAGGGGAACCCTTTGACCTCCACCCAGTCCAGGACACAGGTGACTTGGAGCCTCTGTCGGGGTGGGGAGCTTGGGACGAAGACCTCTCTTTGGCCGGAAGCTCAGAGAAGTGGTTTTGGAGTGGGAGGTGGAGTGTGTGTGCATGTGGGCACGGCACGGCGTGAACGGGCCCCGGGAGGCGTGTGCGCTGCGCGGGGCAGATAGGGCATGAACGTGCAAAGGGCACACACATGCACACGTGTGTCCGGCTTCGCCTGGGGTGCATGTGGGTAACCACGGGGAGACCCACCCTCGCCCAGCAGCGAGGACGCCCTGGGGTGTCCCCCTGCCCTGCCTGCCGCCTCCCCCAGATGCTGTTCAGGCCCTGGCAGAGCCCCACCCTGGCACCCCAGACCCCCTCCCTGTGGCTTCCCCCAACCTGCGGCTCTGGGACCACCCACTCGTCCAGCCCCTGCCCCCCACCCAGCACTCTACTTAATGTCTTTCTCATAAGCACTTTTAAATTATAAGCCCAAATGAGGTCTATAAATTTGAGTTCATAAAATTCCACGCACATCATTTTCCAGCAGAAAAGGCTCTCTAAGAAATATTTTCCCTGAGACCCCCTGTGTCCCCTCCCTTTGCAATATGACATTTATTCTAATATTAAAATGGCACGTGTTCTATAAATCGTGAGTCATTAGTACTCTCCATTGATTTTCCCCGCAGCCCCTCACCCGGGGTAGGAGTCGTGTGCAAATACCAGTCTATTTGATTGAGATTCATGCCCTATTTGGGGGTCAAAGAGCGAGGCCCTGTGAGCTTGAACTTCTATCAGCCTAAAGCTGATCGATACTCAGAGATCTATCAGGGCTGGCCGCTCGCACAGATTAAGTGGCCATAAATACGGGCGCGGGGGTGCGGCAGTCGGGGAGAGGGGCAGGAAACTGGGGCCATGCTCCCCACCCAGCCAGGGTCTGGAGCGCCCCAGCCTGGGGTGCTGAACCTGGGGCGAAGGCAAGTGGGGCGCGGGACCACGATGCGGGCCGGAGAGGCTGCTGCTCTCAGCCGGGTGAAGGGCTCCCCCTGACTCTTCCGGAGGTGGGGGGTCCAAGGAACCAAGCCACTGGGGCCTGGGGGAACCACCACGGACCCCGGTTATGGCCCAGGGACTCCATCCGCGGAGCGGAGGGGCTCATGGGACTCCAATGCTGGAGGACCCCGCGGTCTGGAAGGGCGCACGAGCGGAGGGCCCGATCCTTGCAGTGGTAACTGGGGATTTAAATTCTGGCTGCGGATCCTTGCCTTGGTGTAGGGTCTCCCAGGACTGTGCTGTGGTCTGCCTGGCTGCGCCCCGGGGCGGGGCGGGGCGGGGGGAAGGGCAGGGGACCTCCTCCTCCCCCTGGCCCTTCAAGGCCATCTGCAGCCACCTGCTCAGCACTCCCAAGGACGTCAGCCTGCAGGGGCCTCTCCCCACCCTGCCTGGGATTCTGGTTCATTCCATCTGGCCCCTCGTCACCCCCAGGGCAAGCCCAGCTTCTCCCCTCCCTACCCGCACCCCTGGGAGGCCCCTCAGGGGGCAACACCGCGCACCCGGCATTGTCCAAATACCTGGTTTGTCCCAGGTCTAGGAAAAGCACGAGAAAGGGGGCCAAAGCCAGCCCCCGACTTCAGCTACGGCAGACGGGCAGAAACCCCAAGGAAGCGAGTCCCCACCTCTCCCGGGATGTGGGAGGGTCCCCTGCTCTGCGGTCATCTCTACGGCACGTCCTTGCACGCGCCCTTGTGGTGGGGTCACTCCCGGGAAGCTCCCACGCCGCCGGGGCCCGCCTCCTCATCTCCTCATGCATCACCGGGCCGGCCTGGAGCCAGGCCGCTCGATGCCTGCGATCCGGTACGTTATTAGGGAGATAAATAATTTGAACTCTGGCCTTTTACCTTTTCCCCCCAGGCAGGCGGGCCACTCCCACCCCCTGCCCCGCCGGCCGCCACCCAGAGGAGTAATTTCATTAGGACCTTCCTGGCAGCTGGCAGAGGCCACCCTGGGAGGCCCGCAAGCAGAATTTCTTTATGGAGATGAGAAATAGGGATATGAAAATTTAAGCCGGAGCGGATGTAATTTAACTTCGCATTATTTATCGGGGACACAAATCCTTTCTAATATTGGCGGCTCGGGGAGGGCCAAGCAGGGTCGCGGGGACCTTTGTCGGGGGAAGGGTCAGCCAACGTGCTTACTGCCCACCCCCTCGGCTTATACAAAGGCCCTGGAAGACTCGGGGCGCCGCTGGGCCACGGGCTGAACCTGCAGATACCCACAGGAGGGAAGGACAGGCCTGGCTGGCGTGCACAGGCTGGGGAAGGAAGGGGCAGACCCCCGAAGGACCCGCACCCCTGAGGGCGCCCCGGGCCCCAGGGCCTGTCCCAGCGACCCCATCCCTGCCTCGGGTCCCCACACGGCCGTATTCCCACGTGTCTCCTTCTCGAAGGACACCAGTCACTGGGTTAGGACCTGCCCCAACCTGGTATCTTTACTCAGTTACACCTGCAAAGACCCTTTCCCACAGCAGGTTCCACTCCTGCCTCCCGGGGGGCTGGGACTCGAACGCGTCTCTTCAGGGGACGCAGGAGAGCAGGGGTGGGCGAGGACGAGGCTCTGATCACCCAGACGACACAACGGCCTGGCCTGAGGTTGGGCAGCAAAGATTTAATTTGTTCAAAAGCCATATTCTGTGTTCTTGAATGTTCCTATTTTTTTTAGCATTAAAAAAAGGGCATTCAGTGTAATTACTTTGGTTTTTACAGAAATTCAATTAACTCGAGACTTGCGTTGTTTCCTAAGTTCCAAAGTTTAGTTTGCAAATACGATTCCCCGGCCCGTGCCACAGCTGATGAAGCTTAGCAAAAACCTTATGAAGGATGTCCGGAGGGCCACGACTCAATTAAATGACTTTAAACCCAGAACGCAGCCTCCAGCCTTCAACCCCGCCCCCACTCCCGCCGGACACAAAGGGAGGGCTCCTGGGCCTGGAAAACACGCGCTGCACAGAGACGTGGAGCCCAGCTTCTCGTGTTTCCGAGAGCTCGCAGAGTTAATAAGAGATCGGCCTAAAAGCTGAAACCTGTTACTTAATTAAACATTTTAGTGGGAATCACAAACTAATGGGCCGAATTATTTCAACCCAGACGAAAACAGGAAGCCACAAATGCGCAGCCCCCCTAAGTCCCGCAGGGGGTTTTCTGTCCCCTGAGTTAACAAGTTGTTCGGGGCTCCTTTTGCAAGATACCGGGGCAGGAGGGGCTTGGAAAACGCGGAGCTCTGTCACTGAGGGGCGGCCAGGATTTGGACCAACCTTTTGGGGGGCTGGGGCAGCAGGGTCCCCCCCACCCCTCTGCTCCGGGCCCATGAAGCCCTCTCAAGCCAGGAGCAGTCAGGAAGTCAGCTCCATTGAGAAATTCCTCGGAGGGTTTGCTAAAGGACAGTGGCAGGAGGCGGCCGGCCAGGCCCCTGGGGGAGGTGGGCTGCAGCCCTCCTGGACCCTCGTGGAGGGCCTCCCCCCCCGCCTGTTGCCCACGCACAAAGGACCAGATGGACGAGAAGGGAGGCCAGATGTAGGGGCTGGGTGGGGTGAGCCACCAGGACGCGTGAGAGCTTGGATGGGCCTCTTCCCAGGGCTACGCTCGGAGTTGGCCTCCAGGCCCTTCGGGTGTCCTCCAGCTCATGGGCCCGAGGGGCTGGGATAGGCCTGCGTGTCCGCGGACGCGGGGGCGGGGAGCAGCATGAGAAGCCCCCAAGGAGGCATGAGGCTAGGGCAGAGGAAATGCAGGCAGGGCTCTGAATGAGGACTGTGGACTGTTGGTCCAGCTTCCTTGGGGGCTAAGTAGTGCCTCTTGGTTTCCACCCTTCAGCCAGCTGCCCCCCAGGGTCTGCTGGGCTTGTCTGTGCCCACACCCCAGAGAGGTCAGCCCCTGACCCTGATGCAGACCCTCCCCGATGGGACGAGTGCCTCCACTCGCTGGACCCCAGAGCCTCCCCCACCCCCAGGCTGGCCGCCCTGAACTCACACTTTTAAAGACTTGTGGGGAGCCTCTGAGAGCAGCCGACCCTTAGGTACAGTTTGAGAAACTTCCAGTTCTCAAGCCAGGAGCCCTAGCAGGAGGGGAAGAGATCCGGGGCTGCGGTGGGAGCCACGAAGTGACCACAGACTCCCCAGACTGTGCTAGGGCCCCATCAGAGACGGGGGGGGGGGTGCGGGTGTTACGGATAGGGTATGGGAGTGGCCTCGGTATGGAACATTCTAGAAAAGAAGAGGAAGACAACATGGGGCTTGTTCCCTTTGGTCAGGAGATGCCCCTGGAGAGGAAAGATGCTGACCCTTTCCCAGGACCAGGTGGGTCCAGTCCGACAGCTCCAGACTCTGGGGCATGGGGGAAGGGGTAGGTGAGCGGCCCTCCTGACCAGGCTGGACAGGGTCCCCAGGGGGCCGGAGCTGACATCCCCAGGAACCGAGCAGAAACCATGCAAGGGGCCAATAGCCAGTCAGACCTCAGGTAAGGCCACCAGCTGAATGCATCTCGGGGGACATTCAGGGCCCCAGGAGATGGCCCTGGAGTGACCCAAAGTGAGGACGACGCAGCTTGCGGAGCCACTGGGCACACGCGCATGCCCCAGTGCAGGTGTGAGGGGCAGCAGCGGGCGGCTTCTTGGTTGGAATGAACAGCGGGGGGGGGGGGTCCTGCGCGTTCTCCACATTTTCTACCAGGAGCCGCTGAGAAGCCGCGCACGTTGTGTTCTCAACGCTGAGAGTGGCCGCCCCTCCTGGGAGCTTGGCCAGGCCACCCGAGGCCTACGAGACGGGTGGGGGTTCCCACGGGCCCCGCAGGAATGGGGCGGTGGAAACCCTCCCAGCACCTCTTTAGGCGGCGGGTGTTGGGTGGCGCCCTGGCCAACCCCCCAAGGCCGCGGCCCCTCCCTCTGGGTCCGGCCGCAGGTGTCCCCTGAAGGACGGAGCAGAAGAGGGGCCGCCCGGCAGCCCCTGCTGGCGGGAGCCGCGGCGGAGGAGGAGGAGGCTCTGTGCCGCGTCAGCCCGAGACCCACCCCCAGCCCCCGCCAGGCTTCATTTTAACTAATAGGACACTTAGTTTAATGAGGAGAATTTGCATAAGAGGAACTTGCTAATTAAATTTTAAACCTTGTCATTCTGAAGATTAGCGGGAGCTCCGACGGAAACATTCGTCAGGGAGAGAGGATGGCCGTCCCCTCCCCCGGGAAAGGCCTGCGGGGGGCCTCAGCTGTACACTACAGAGGGGTTTCTGGCTGAAGGGGGGTCTTCTGGAAGACTGGGTGCACGCGCAGGCCCAGGCCCCAAGGCAGCCCCCAGGACGGGCCTGGTTACGCGGGAACGGTCAGGGGGCGTCCTCACCAAACCCTGCGCTGGGTGCCAGGGCCCTGGGGCGGGTGTCTGCCCTGTCCCAGGCAGTCAGGCCACGTGAGATACCAGCGCCCCATGGGCCCTTCCGGCCCTGCCGGCCGTCCCTGGAGGTGCTCCTCTCCCCACGCAGCTCAGGGCTGGTGGCAGCTGACCGGGCCCGCCTCCTGTCCTCCAGAGTGCAGACGGGCCGCCCCGTCGGCAGCGAGCATTGTCCTCCCAGCACGGAGAGAAAATGAGGGTGGGGGGGCCTGTTGCCCTGAGACATCTCAGGTCTCGACCTCTGCCCTTTCTGGAGCGCCTGCAGAGCTGGAGGTCTGGGCGGACTGGCCCGGGGACAATGGTCCGGGGTCTCTTGTGGAACTTTAGGCTGGGGAACAGGACAGAGCCACTTTGTAGACGACCACAGGCCTGGGTGGGGGCAGCAGGGCTGCATTTCTCTGCTCAGCCCCCAAAGTCAATCTCTCTGGACGGGAACCCATTCCCCGGGAGAGGGCCGCGAGCTCCCAGCCAGCAGCCACCTGCGCTGTGCCCCTGCCTCTGGGAACGTGCGTGTCCGGGTGTCCGGTTGGGTCCCTGCATTCCGTCTCTTGGGTGCGCACCCACGAGTGGAGTCGCCGGAGTGTACGGTACCACGGTGCCCACGGTGGCGGCTAAGAGGGCCCCAGCAGCCGCGCCGGCACTTGTATCTGGTTTGCCTCGTGTTGTCGTTCTGACTCAATTTCCCCAGGGACCAGGGGGGTGTCTCTTCCTGGGTTCGATGACCAGATCACCCCTCGCAGATGAGTGGGCCGGCTTGCAGAGAGACACAGAGTCATCTCTTGGCCCACAGCTGACGGCCACGCAGGTGGGGGACAGAAGGCTGGCTGCCCACGGGTTTGGGGGACTCCTCTGGACAAGGCACCTTTAAGGTTTGGGGGAACCTTTTGGGATGGGAGATCCCTCAGGGATGGGCGCCCTTCTGTGATAGGGGAAACTCAATGACAGGGACCCTCGGGGACGGGGACTCCTCCCGCACGGGTCTTCCCAGACCAATCATATTGAGTAATGCCTTGCCCCAGCAGGTCCCCGCAGCGCCTCCAGCCACCCACCCCGGAGTGGGGGGAGGGGGCGGCGGGGGGGGTGCGCACTGGCCGGAGGAGGGGGCGGGTGGACGTGAGACCCTGCTGCTGCCCCGTCTGGGTCCTCCACCTGGCTCAGAGGACACCCAGACCTGGGCGCTCTGTTCAGACGCAGGGAGGGCACCGGAGCCCCCAGAGCCGGTGCACACAAGCCCCCCTTCGCTCACGGCGACTGAGGCCTCCGAGTTCAGGGAGAAAGCACAGATGCGGAGCGTCTGGGGGTGGCGAGGTCAGGGGGCTGTTTCCTCTGCGTCCGTGGATTTGCCCTCAGCCCCCGAGAGGGGTTCTCTCGTCGCGGTCCCCAGCGTGGCCCGACCCTTCATCGGAGCCGGTCCCCTCAGGACAACCCTGGAAGGGAGGGCAGGATGCTGCCCTGTGCCCGGCTCAGAAAGGTTGAGCCCCTCCCAGGGTCACCCAGCTTCCCTCCCGCGGACATCAGCCCGCCGCCGGGCCACCCCACACGTCACACTCCACAGCCTGGCCCAGGCGGCCACCGGGACGGTCTCTGGGAACACGTGGAGGTCAGGGCTCCGAGGGCTTAGCCCACCTGCCCCCTCTCCCCCGGCCCCAGGCATGACCTCCACGCCTGCATCCGCACACACTCCTGCAAACGCGAAGCCGTGCCACGCACGCGCCCTGACTTTGGGGTCCGCAGCACCTGTCGCTTCCCCCCAGGTCCGGCCATGGACCCCATCCCCGTGCCGCCCCCACCCCCCCGCAACAGCCGCTCCTTAGTCCCGCATCAGGTGGGCGTGCCAAGAGGGGGCTCTGCTGGCCGGGAGGGAATCTTTTTATGGTAAAAAATGAGGCTTGTGGCATCAGCTCCAGGAGGGGTGGGAGCCGCCAGCGCAGGTCGCCCCCGCAGACTGATGGAAACCCTGCTTTATGAAGCCGCGGCTCCCCCATTAATTAGGGGGAGGGGGCCTTCCGCGCCGCCCGCGCACCTCGCCCGTGGCCAAAAGCTTGTCAACATTTTCCACGAAGAATGAAAATGTAAATAACTTTCAGATTATTCAATGTCACCAAGGTATGGAAAAAGGTCGCAACGCTGGGTGTCATTTATCTCGCTGTAGATTTAAAGAGCTTTTTTCTATTAAATTTCTTAAAATTAATGTTTTATGTTGCTCAGAGTAATTTGAACAATTATGGGCTTAAAGAATTGATCATTACAGCCCCTGGAATTGAGCGCTCCCGACTGATTCCTGCGAAAACCCATTGATTTATAGTCTCGGTGCTCAACCAGGAGAGTCCCCAGGGCTTGGATCCCCTTCCTGTGCACATCTGGGGGACCAGTCCCTCAAGACAAGCCAGCTGGTGGGGCAAGTGAGGAGGGAGACGGGCAGGCCTGGGAGCAGGTGCGGCCACTCCTCTCAGGGAGAGGCAGGTCCTGGCTTTGGGAGTGTCCTTTGAACTTTTGCCTCCTGTGTGAATTTTGTATTTAAAAGGAGAGAAAACCCTTTACGTATTGGTCAATATTGTTATTTATATCATTCACGTATTTACATTTGAGAATGTCAGACATCAATGGGTTCAAAGGTTAATAAGCCTCACCGGCGCCCCCCCCCAAAGGTTAGCAAGCTCAAGTGCTGTCCCCACCCAGGTGGCCCCGCAGCCCAGGGGCACCTGATGCCGCTGGCTACGCCGGTCTGGGTCCAGGCAGTGCCGGGGCCCTCCGCACCGTGGCCGCTGCCATGCCAGTCCCGGCGAGGGCCCCGGGCGCCCAGCGTCGTGGTGGCCCCCGGATATGGAGCTGTATTTCTGCCCGGGGGGTGCTCCATCTCAGATGGGGCGCGAGTGAGCACCGCGGGCGGGCTGCGGGTCTGATGGCCAAACGCCTCCGCCCGGTGCCTGGGCCCGTCGCGCCTGTCCCTCCAGCACACCAGCCGGGGTCTCGGGCTTCCCACACGCGGGCTGGGCCCAGCCCCCAGGGGTCTCGGAGGCCGCCAACCCCGGGGCCACCGCCCCGACTCGGCTCCGGGATTATCGACGCGCCGCCAGCTGGAGCGAGCTCGGTGGGCAACTGCCAACAGGCGGAGGGCCCCGTGGGGACACTTAGCACTTTATTAACCTGTCAGCGCCTAAAAGGCCCCGGGTGGCCTGGGGGAGGGGCTCGAGGCGGGAGGAGGGGTGTCGACTTGAGGATTTACACACGCACACCCCCGCCCCCCACCGCGGCCGGGTCGGACAGAGCCCACCCCGGTGCCGCCCCGCCCGGATCCCAACCCAGCCCGGGCTGCTTTCCTTTCCAGGGGCTCTCCGGCCCCCCGGGAGGAAGTGCGAGGTCAACCGCTGCAGGACCCCACCCCACCAGCCCCAGGGCCTTCCCCTGCCCCACCCCGGGGAGGCCTGACCTCTGAGCACCCCCTGCCAGGCCAACCCAGGCCCGTCACACGGTCTCGTCCTCCTGCCCCAGTGCGGTCTGGACACCCCCAGCTGCACTCCCTGTTCGCAGCCCCAGATGGGACGGCCTCGGGGCCCCTTCTCCCAGCCCCGACTCCTCTCCTGCCGCCTCCCAATTCCCAGTCCCCGGGGCTCCCGTGAGTGCCTCTTCGATGTCGTGACGGCGAGGACAGCTCCCACGGAACACCCCTCCCCCCTCCCACCACTCCTCCCCGGCCCTGGGGGCTCAGGCCCAGCTGTCTGGTGGGAGGCCCCAGTCCTGCCCTCCAGGGAGCACTCACCTGCTTGGTGAGCACCGACCCTCTTCTCACGCCTCCCCTTGGAGGAGCTTCGAGCAGTGTCTCCACTTGGCAGGACGACAGGGCTCAGAGAGGGCAGCTCACTTGCCCAGAGTCACCCAGCGAGTTAGCAGATGCCTGGGACTGGAATCCAAGTCGGGAGACACCCGGGACCTGCCGCCGGGAACCTCCGGATGCGCTGGGTCTGGCCGCCCTGCCCCCACCCCTGTTGCTGCCGCTCCCTGCTGGGAGCAAGCGCCCGTCACCCCAGCCCCTGCCTCTCCCAGGGCCCAGGTACCCGGGCACCATCCCCACCCCCCAGTGGCCGGGTACAAGGTTTTCCCACCTCACCTTCCAGTGCTCAGAAGTTTGGACAAAATCCGGGGACAGAGGGGCCCGGCTCACAGCAGGTGCGGTCCCTGCCGGCCGCGGACGGCTTCCCGCTTTCGGAGAGCCGCTCCACCTCCGACGCCCCTGCCCCCGCGCACCCCCCGCCACACTAGAGACCCGGACCTTCTCGACTGTCACTGACAAATTTATTGAAGTCTTGGAAAGAGCTGATAGTCAGAGAGTAAATAAAAAACACGGGATGTCCACAGAACTGACAGGGAGCTGGGGATGCAGGTTTGCGGGGACGGCGGGGTCTCACCCGCCGCCGGCCTCGGGGTCTGGGGCAGGAGGCCGCAGGCGCCGGGTGGAGGAGGCCGCCCAGTCCTCCGGCAGCTAGAGCCCAGTCCAAGAGGGAGGGCCGCGGGCTGTTTGGCAACGGAAATCGGCGGGCGGGGCGGGGCCTGGACGCCCAGGGCCGGGGGCAGCTGTGACTGGGGAGGGGTGGAAATTTGGTGTAGGCGGGGAGGGAGGTCCCCAGGGCCTTAACCTTAACGCGCTGCTCCTGGAGAAGAAGGGGAGCCCGGCAGGGGCGTCTCCTCCCAACAGGTGGTAGAGTCAAGAACCGAAAGCTCTAGAGCCAGGTCCCCAGGGAAGACGAGAGAGGAGGCTCCTGGGGGAGGTGGGGGTTGGGACCCGAGGGACACGGGCGTGGTCCCTGCTCGGCCGCCTCTTGCCCGGACAGAAGAGTGGGTCCTCCATCAGGGAGATGGAGCCCGGAAAGAGAAGCATGGTTCGTGCTCTGTGTTTTCATTTCGGACAGTAAAGCCTCCTCCAGCCCAAAGACAGCGTGTCCCTGGGCTGGAGCGTGGCGGGGCGGGGGGGGAGGCCCGGCCTGGGTGGGGGGACGCTTCATGTCTAGAAACAGCCAGCGTCCAGTTCATTGGTCGATCAAGGGAGAAATCTGCTTACAAAACACGGCTCGCTGGCGGCCACGAGGCCGGCGGCCCTGTGTCCATGATGGAGCCGGCACGGACAGGAGCCGCTGGAGTCCCTCTGCCCCCGAGGGAAGGGCGCGGGGTTGGGTGCTCCGCAGAAAGGAGCCCTCCTTTGAGGTCTCATCCTGTCCTCTGCGGCCGCCTGTGGCACCTGCTTTCCCGCCGAGGTCCGAGGCTCTGGGAGAGGAGGGGAGGGCCGCTCCGGGCCCCCCAGCCAGGGCCAGCACTGCTTCCCACATCCCTTGCGTCCAGAGCTCGGTGGAGCAGGGGGCCTCGGTCAGAACTGGCCGTGGTCCACCTCGTCCAGCCAGGAGGCGGGGCTGGCAGGGAAGTCGGGGTAGCCCCCGCTGCTCCCTGTGGACAGGTCGGAGCTGGGTCCGTTTCCCGCCAGCACCCTCATGGGCGGGGGCCCACCTGGGGCTCCCGCGGGCACCAGGCCCAACCCGGCATCCGGGTATACTAAGCCAGAGAGAAGGGGCTGGGGGCCAGGGAGGCTCTGCAGGGCAGCTGGCGATGGGGGGACACCATAGGGGCTGCCGGGGCGCAGCTCGCGGTACTGCTCCGGGCCGGCCAGGCCTCCGTGCTCCAGCGGGAAGCTGCCTGGGGCTCCCGCGGGCCTGCCCAAGGCCGGGGTGGACTCCCCCAGGCTGCTGTAGAGGCCATTGGCAGGGCCCATTTCGGCCACGGCTGGCTCATCTGCAATGGAAACAGACGGCGCTGCTCAGCGCCCGCCCCTCCCCCTTCGGCCCCAGCGCCCCTCCTCTGGGGGACTCGTGGCCAGCCTGCACTGGCTCACCCAAGCCTCTGCGGCTCTCAGAACTTAGGCCTCCCTCTGCCTCCGTGCTTGTCGCCTTTGTTCAGCTCAGTCCCACCTGGTGTCTTGGGGGAATCCCCTTGCGGGACCAAGCGAGGAACAAGCCAGCCAGGGCCCAGGGTCATGGGATAATCTGCAGGGCTGCCTGGGGAAGGGTGGCCCCGCGCCCATTTTGCAGACAACTTAATTGAGGCTCTGAGCAGCAGAGCGAGTGGCCTAAGGTCACGCTGCAGCCAGAGAGGGTCTCTTGCACAGACTGTCTGAGGATGGGCATTAAGGGATAAGTATGGGGTCACTCACAGATGATTAGATGCCACAGAGACGGGGGACCGCCTCCCGACTCCAAACCCCCAACTCCAAACAGCAGTGAGTTTTTGTCACTCACCCCGAAACCACTGCCCACTTTCCTGAAAATCATTGCAAGGACCAGGAGCCACAGAAATGGCTGGACCCCTTCCCCAGAGAAAGCCTGCTGAGGGTCACGTGGGTCTTGGGGGCTGTCCCCCACCGGACAGCTGAGCGCCCCAGGGGCCAAACCGCAGGGCTTGGGGACAGGGGACCAGAATCTGTGACCGCTTTTAAAAGAAGGCCAGGGCAGACCCTGACTGGGAAATTCCCATGTGCAGGCTCCCGGGACGCAGGGCGTGCGAGCTGCGGGCCTCCCGAGTGGCGCCCTGGGGGCGAGGCGGCCGCCGTACCGGTGAACGAGACGTCGGCGTCGCTGTCCTGCCCCTCCTCCTGCACGCTGTCCTTGTCCGACTTGGGGCCGCCGCGGGCACGCTTCATGCTGCGGAAGTACTGGCCCCAGCGCTGCCGGCCCGCGTCCTTCTTGAGCCGCTTCTCCTTGGCGCGGCGGTTCTGGAACCACACCTGCGGCGGCGCGAGCGGCGGAGGGCGGGTGAGCGGGGCGCGGGGCGCGGGGCGCGGGGCGCGGGGCGCGGGGCGCGGGGCGCGGGGCGCGGGGCGCGGGGCGCGGGCGGACGCTGACCTGCACGACGCGCATGTCTAGGCCGGTCTCCGACGAGAGCTGCTCCCGCACGTGGCGCGCGGGCTTGGGCGACGTGTTGTAGGCGCTCTTCAGCGTCTCCAGCTGCTTGGCCGTGATGGTCGTGCGCGGCCGCTTGGCCGTGGCCTCGGCCTCTGCGCCGCGAGGGGTGGAGTGAGGCTGGGCCCCTCCGCTGCCCGATGGCCCCCCACCCCGCACCCGCCGGCGCGCGGGGACACCGCGGTAAAGGCGGAGGGGCGGCTGCCCTCTGCCCCTCCCGCCTCCACCCCGTTCCCCTTTGTTCCAAAGCTGTGGGTAGGGACGGATCTTCACGGTCAAGGGTTTGGGGCGATAATCCGCACATTTCAGACCAACCTCCCTGCGCCCCCGAGGATGGAAGGAGGCCGCTAAGGCCCTGGAGCCAGGCTTCCCCGGAGCCGGTGGATCGTCCCTACCGGGGCGGCCCCCACCCCTCCTGGCCGTGGGTGGGGAGGCGCTTAAGTTGGCGCCGCTGAGGGAGCGCCCTGCAGCGGGCTCTGGGCGTGGATCCCTCCGCGCCCCTAACAGACGGACCCCAGCCCCATTTCGCCGACGGGGAAAGGAGGTGAGCGGACCCTCCCACTGACCGCGCTGCTTGGCCGTCTCATAATCCGCCTTGCACACCAGCCGGCTGTCTTCCATGAGGTAGAACTCGTCCCCCGTGGCCAGCTGCCGCTTGCACACGACGCAGGCGAAACAGTGCAGGTGGTACACGAAGTCCTGGGCGCGGCGCACCACCTGCGTGGGCGGGATGCCCAGCTGGCACGCGGCGCACTTGGTCCCGAATCGCCTGCGGGACGCAGAGGGCGCGGCTCAGCGCAGCGTCCGCCGCTCCTTCGCAGGGAGCGGGTTGGAGAACGAGGAGCCGGAAGCCGCGCAGTGAGGTTCCGGAGGGAGGTTTACCCGGGCCCTGCCCCTAGTCACCGGCGCGGCAGTCCCCACAGAGCGGCACAGAATACGGAGAAGGGAACCAGAAGCCCCGGGGAAGAACCTCGCTGCTCTGACCTCCGTGTCCCAGTGGGGAAGCGGGATCCATAGGACAGTTCCCTTAGACCCCAGAGGCCTGTGCTAGAAAAGCACCCCCTCCCCAGCATTGAAGACAAACACAAGACCGAAATTAAGACGGAGTAAATCCAATCAAGTTCTGTAAACTTGGGGTTGTCTTTTTGAATGACTGTGTTTCCATGATTTGCAAAATGAATTACTTGGAGAGAACTGAGCTGCCCTGCCAGCCAGGCCTGGCGGGCCCGTGGAGATTCCCCACCCGCACCCTGGCCTGGCTAAGAGAAGGGGCCCGCCTTGCAGGAGCAGACTGCACCCCTGCCCTCCCGCACAAGCCCGGGGCCACGCTCACTTGAAGAAGTCGTCCTTGCAGTAGACGTTCTCCCCGCGGCTGAAGCAGCGCTCGGCCAGGGGCGCGTGGCAGTCAGTACACTTCAAACACTTGCTGTGCCAGTGGCGGTCCAGTGCCTTGAGGATGAAGCGGTCCAGGATGTGCTGGTCGCAGCCTGCGCACAGCGGGATCTCTGCAGGCCAAGGAGCCACCGAGGTCAGAGAAACTGCACGGAGTGGGAGCACTGGAGTCCCCTTCCTAGTCCAGCCCGCGGGGCCTGGGGCTGCCACAGGAGACCCCCTTCCCCGCACACCCCTTCCCGGCCAGCGTGCGTGGCTCCTTGGTTCCTGGGTGTAGGGAGTGCATGACACCGAAGTCTGCGACCTGGCCTACAGTTAAAATTTGGGAAAACTGAAAAAGGTTTAGAAGTGTCTCCGTGAGCAGGAAGGGGCCCCGGCCATTCCATTGGGCCAGATACCGTCAACTGCAAAATGTTCCCAGCGACCACAAAGGGTGCACATTGAGCTCAAATGAAAACCCCACCACAGGAGCTGTCTAGCAGGACCGGAGGTAAGATGCTCTTGGTCCCCGGGTGTGTACCGCCCGATCCCCATCGCTATTTTGCGCAATTAAGTATCCTTGCAGCTGGAGGTCCCTTGTTGAAGCCTGGCCACTCAACCCTGCTCAGGCACCAAGGTAAAAACTGGTGTCCTCCCCATCTCCGGGAGCCCTCGCAAGTCCTTGTACACGGACTGGACAATTGGATCGCTGTCACCATACCCAAGTGTCGGTGCCTGACATGAGTTACTCCGACACTCGGCTCTGCCACTGTGTGACTGCAGGCCTCTGGGGGAGCAAGGCTGGGGGAACTCGGGGTGGTCTGTGGGAGTCAGCGGCCAGTGTGGGGCTCTGCAGGGTGCTCACAGGGTGGATCTCCTTGTTGGTTTAGAAAAGTCTTCTGGAGAGGAAAGAACCAGCAGCAGGAGCTGGAGCCTGCACAAACGTTGCACCCACCTGGCCATGCTCCCCTCCCCGGCCAGAGACCCCTCCGGCTCCAGGCCAGCCGGCAGTGGGTGGGACGACTGGAGAAGGGCCTCCCTGCGTCCCAGGCTGAAAGCACCCTGATCGACTGAGCCCCCTGGCCCAGCAGCAGGAAACTCGCCGAGGATGCGGTCCCGCATCGGACCAAACCGCGGCCCCAGTGCCAGTGGAGCGTGGGGAGGCGCCTGCTCCGGGGGTTGGGGTGGGGACCCCCTCGCTGGCGGTGCCGGCAGAAGGGCAAGCGCAGCCGGCCTACATCTGGTGGCTACACAGGCCAGCCAGCGCGGATTCAGCACCGTGGCCGGGACAGCGCCCGGCCGAGCTGCCCTCTGCCCCGCATCCGGCAAAAGCTGCTCCCACTGGGCTCCTGTTGCTCCCTGACGCGCCCTGCGACCCGGGCCTTACGCTGCATGGCGACTCCAGCCTCGGCGGCGTCTCCTACCCTCAGCGCTGGTGGGGCACAGTGGAGCCTCCCGCCTGCCGCCCGCTCGGGGCCAGCTCTCCTGAGCGATCGCGTTGGGAGTGCGCCTCCCCTCTCTCCCTCTCTCTCCGCCTCCCACCCCTTCCTCCCAGCCCCTGCGGCCAACCCCTCCCAGGAACCGTTGGAAAAATAAATAAATAAATAAATAAGTAGGGGACGAAAGAGACCCCACAGCCTGGATGTAACCTCTTTCCCACCTGCTGGGTCCCTGACACTCCCCACGCGGCCAGGCCCGCCTCCGTCTCCATCCTGTGGTCCCGCGGGCGACGAAGCCCCGGAGAAGGACTGGCGATTGCCCTTCTCCGGAGCCCAAGCGTGGGAGGGAGCCGCGGGGGCAGGACGGGTGCGGCAGGAGCTGGGGTCTTTCCTCCAGAAGGGTCCTGAGGACCGGCCTGGGAGCCTCGGATGAGCAGGTACGTGTGGGGCAGACAAGGAGACCTCAACTCGGGACATCTGCCAGCGGGCTCCAGCTACGCTCGCTGGCCCTGCCTCTGACTCTCTGCCCCCGAAAGTGTGGACTATCTGGGCGCCGTCTGCTCTGTCGGGCATCTTCTTGTCCGGTGGTCACCGGCAGGCACCGGCCGGCACGGTTACTCTCCACATGCTCTCCGGATAAGGGAGAGGCTTTCCTAAATCAGTCCCGGGACCCCAAGTACTCTCTGGCCTGGGTTGTTGGGCGCTGCGACCGCCCAACCGACAGCACGGCTCCGGGGCCCCGACGCTAACTCGCTACTGAGGCGCCCGGGTGGGGACGTGCTGGGGCCCTTGCCTCCACGCCCGCCCGGGTCCCCCCTCTCCCGCCCCTTGTGTGGCCAAGCCCGGAAAGGAGCGAGGACCTCCGGGTCTCCCCGGGCAGCCGCTCAAGCCCGGGCACCCACCTCGGCGCAGGTCCTCCCTCCGCGCCAGAAGCGCCAGCAGCAGGTCGCCGCCCGCCGACTCGCGGCCCGGGCCCAGCTCCCCGCGCGCCTCCATGGGTCCCGTCGCCAGGCGCCGCGGCTCTCCGGCCCCGAACTTTCCCGCGGCCCGGGGAGGCCACGGCTTCCGGGGCCCCAGGCCGGTGTCCGAGCTATTCCCCGCGCTGCTGGGCGCTGCGCCCGCGGGCCGCCCTGGGGCCCCGAGCCTCAGGCCGCGCGGAGGGCGGAGCGGCGGGAGGCGGGGCCGCGGCGCGGGGCGGGGCCGGGGGTCGCTGAGACGCGCCGCGGGCGTCCGCTGGCTACGCGCGCGTCTTTGCTAGGGGACCCGGGGTGCCCAGACGCCACCCGCGTAACCGGCCCGAGGAGGGCGGGGACAGTCAGGGGAGGAGCCCGGCCAGAGCTGCCCGCGGGAGCTCACCCGGGCCCCGCAGCTTCCTGCCCCGCGCTGCGGGCCGCGGGCTGAGGCCTGGGCTCCAGGCGTGATCGCGTGCCCGAAGGCTGGGGGTCCCGGGAGGACGGTCCGGGAGGGAGCCGCGTCCCATCGCCGCTTGAGAGCCGGGTTTGGGAGGCTTGGTGACAACGTCTGGTCCGCAGGAACGCGACCCGGGACCCAGAGAGGGTGAGTGTGGTGCCCAAAGGCTCAAAGCAAAGCCACCAGGAGCCAGACACGACCTTAGACCTCCCAGCTGTGACCAGCTTCTGGGCCCCACCCTGGGAACTGCCACCAGAATAGGTACAGAGAGGGGCGATTCTCAGCAGGTACACCCGGTGTCCTCCGCCCAGTCATCGGCCAGGACTCAGGTCAGGAAGGACAGAGCTGGGGGAGTTGGAGGTCCGTCCTCACTTCCTTACACATACCAGCTTGCACAGAAGGCAGTCCCACACCTGATCTTCCAGCATTTTGTCCCCAATCCAAAGGGTAAGCCTGTAGGAACCCACCCATGGGACGCACCCCCCACCGAGGGCAGCTGCTCCTGTGGAGAGGACACCCCGTCCCCAGTGATTAGGAGACAGCAGTGTGGGGCCGTTGCAGCCCCAGGCATGGTGAGGGCAGGAGCCTCAGGCAGTGACGGGGGTGAGCAGAGTTCTGCCGGCCTCCCCATCTCTCCACCTGGGAGAGTCCCATGGTACAGGACAGTCCTCGTCCTGCTCCGTATCCTGGCCTCTGGTCACCTCGTCTGTGCTGCGTTCTACTAAGGAGGCAAGCCTGGAAGGACGGGGCAGGAAAAGCACAGTGCCCTCCCAGACCCCAGCAGAGCCAGCCCCACGGATCTGAGCAAAGGCTCATACCACCAGCACTGCACGCTTCCCTGTGCAAGACACTGTTCCCAGAGGACAGGGCCAGGGCACACAAGCCGGTGAGCCGGGTGCTGGGCACACTGGGATGTTGGCCGTGGAGTGTCAGCTGCTGCAGAGCCCTGCCTAGAAGGACCATGTGTGGTTTGAGGGGGGAAGGGGCAGGCGGGCAGTGGGTCCAGGAGGCGGCTACCCCACATGCTCAGCTTCTGGCTGGCCTGCCAACAATGCCTCCATTATTTTCCAACGTCCATGGCGATCGAGTGGTCCTTGGGAGGGCAATTTAGGTGGGAGACCCAGCCCAGGGGTCCCAGTTTTGCACTGTTGCGCAGTGTGGGAGAGCTGAGGGGTGTGGGGTCTCTGGAGGAAACTGACGTCTCCACTCTGCCCTGTCCCTTCTGTTCTCGGGGTCCTCCACAATAGCCCATGGCCTCTGGAGCCACCGCAGCGAACTCCAGGCCCTCTGCCACGGGGTCCGCCAGACTCGCATCCCCTCGCCACTGTTCCCATCTCTCATGGGTGCTGCCTCCCCCCAACCCACCGTGATTTCTCCAGAATTTCTTCCTTTCTCTGCTGTGTCTGGGTCCCCCTCTCCCACCATCCCTCTGCCTGACTCTGCTGTCCTAGTTGTTTCTCCCACTGGGGTCATCTTGCCTGGGGTGGAGGCCAAGGGGTTCGCGGGGGCCCTTACCCCGAGTCCTACCGAAGCTGCAGGCGGCAGTGGCCATGGAGGCCTGTTGCCTATCTCGGTCTCCACTGATCTCGGTTTCCAGCAGCATGACGACTGCCAGGCCAGAGAAGGGAGTCCAGGTGGTCCAGGCTGCCCTTCTCCTTCCTCCTCTGCGACCCTGGGAGGGCTCAGAACTCCCCAAGGCCCGGATGTCTGGGGACCGTGATCGGGTGTGCACAGCTCCGGCAGCGGGAGCCTCGGGCCTGGGCGCTGTCCGCGGTGCTGAATGAGCGCACCAGCCGCCCATCTCCCCAGGGCCCCTGCCCCCCACCCCTCCCCACCTTCCCTGACCACGCCCACCACTCTGTTCCCCTAGCTCCCCTCCCCACCATCCCACCTCCCTAGGTCTGCCGTCTCTGCGCCTGCCTCCCCCTGCCCCGCCCACCTCCCCATCTCCCAAGGCTCCTTGTCCCTCACCCCCTCTCCACCTCCCCCAAACCCTGCCAATCACTCTGTTCCCCCATCCCGCTTCCCCACTACCCTACCTCCCTAGGTCTGCAATCCCCCCACCTGCCTCCCCCAGCAACCCACCACTGCCTGCCTTCCTCCCAGCTCCCTCCTCCCTTGGTTTCCAGTCCCTCCACCAAGCACCTGCCAGATTCCCCCTCCCCTCCTCAGGTCCTTGTCCGAACCCTCCCACCTCCAGTCCCTCAGCCAGCCTCACCTCACCTTTCCTCCCCTCGCCAGGGGCAGCCATTTCTGCCCAGAGGCTTGGTCTGGGCTTGGGAATTGGAAGCAAGTCGGGGGGCCTCCACCCTGCCCTACAGGGCAGTGTCCAGGACTCTGCTGCTCCAGCCCCGCCGGCCTCCAGCCCCAGCCCCCATGCCTCTCTGGCTCTAGGTGTGGCCCGGCACACAAGGCTGCTGCTGTCCTAAGTGACCTGTTGCCCGCACAACCTTCCCCGGGTCTGTAGCAGCCCACCCCTACGCCCACAGGGCAGCTGAGGAGGAGGGGCACAGGGGCGCCCCTAGCAGGAACCACTCAGGACTCAAGGGCTGGGAGGGGTTACCAGACTGCGGACCCTTGCCAACACCAGCACCACACAGACCCGGAATGGCAGAATGGTCCGTGCCCTGCCTGGCGGGCACACAGGGGCTCCCTCTCTGAGGGAAGGGATTACCTATAGCTAGCACACAGCCTGGCTGGGAAGGTGAATCCGGGGGAGCCACCTCCAGCGAGTCCCTCAGAAGCCACCATGACCAGAGTGCCCACCCCCCCGGCCCCAGCAAAACAAAAGTTAGAAGCAGACGGAATCAATAGTTCCGAACCCGAGGCAGTACACAGGTGTTGGGGGTAAAGCCGTGGCTAGAGGCCGTGCTGGGGTGTGCAGATGAGGCGGCAGTGGGGCGGGTCCAGCACTGGCTGGGCTGGGGCTCCAGTCACCAGGGTGCCCCTTGCGCATCACGAAGTCACAGGACTCCCACGGATCCATCCCTGCCGCGTCCCACCAATCTACCATTGACACGCGTGAAGGCTGTGGTCCTGTGGCTGGTCCCCAACTACATCAGCCCTGAGAAGATAATCTATAATGGATCTTCCATCTTTCACTTTCCTCCTGGGCTGTTTTCCGAAACCAGAGGCTCAATACAAGGAACCCCAAGGTTTCAGACGCCTGGTCCGCGAACTCTGGAAGGGAAGGAGGGGTCCGTTCTACGCCCTGACCTACCCCTGCCAGAACCAGCTCAAGTTTTCAAAAGAATCACAGTCCTTCCAACTGTCGGATTTATTTTAAAATGTGCACATTATAGTTCACTTAAATACAAAATGTTTATTTTTCTTACAGGTAAGAAATTTCAGATGTTGCCACGTCAATTAGCTTCTTTTTAATCAAAATCCTTCCATTAAAAATAAATACACATTTAAATTATCGAACTATTGTATTCATTAATCTAAATGCTTACAACTTTAGAAAATAGACGTGAGGCATGTGGCCACGTTCACACTCACACATCAGACACACCCGTGGTCGCCTTGGCATACCACCTATCCCTGGCTGCTCACGGTCCAGGGGAAACCTGTCCCCTCAGGGAGTCGCAAACTTGTCCCTCGAATAACAGCGACCTCCAACTGCAACGTTACCATGAACCCCGAGAGGCCGACCCTGGCTTTTGTGGCGGTCATGGCCTTGGCGTCTTGCGCCTTCATCCCAGACCATGCCACGTGCGGAGATGTACTTCGGGGAGGAAACACACTGGACGCGAACCAGAAGGCAGTTTCACTTGTGGTGCTGGGCACCCCCTCTGGATTCTGTGGGTGGATCTGGCCCGTTTCCAGGTTCCGGGTCTTCAGTAACTGGGGGCACAGTCACCACCGGAGCACATGGGCTGAGCACACGGGCTTCCAGGGGCGAGGCACAGCCCGATGGGAAGAAACCTCTGGAGAAGCCATGGAAGCCAAGCAGCTGAGGAAGCTGCCAACGGAGCCCCATCCCCCCCCCATCCCTCATCTGTATGTCGCTGTCCCCTGCCCCATCCCACACCGTGTCCCCAGTCACCTGCCCGCATCCCCCCTTTCCCTACCACATCCCTATCCGGTTCCCGTCCCCCACCCTGTCCTCACCCCATCCCTCGTTCCCTGTGCTCTAGTCCCCCATTCTGTCCTCCATCCTGTCCTGCCCCCGTCCCATGCCCATCCTGTCTCTCACCCCCATCCCCTGCCACCCCATCCCCCACTCCCCGCAGAGGCTCAAGCTCCTGACAGCTCGCCTGCTGCCCCCCCAAGACACGCCTCTGGTCAGCCCCTGGCCAGCAGGTGTCAGTTCGTGATCACAGCGGGCGCCGGGCGAAGTGGAGAAGACGGTCCGTACCGTCCTAGTGACAGGAGTGCACAGCCGCGGCTGCGCTTGTGGACAAAGCAGAGTCATAAAGCATCTCCATGAAAGAGGCAGAGCATGCTACTTTGTCTGTTTACATCTCCAGGAACAAATTCACCTCTAAGTGATTTGGGTTTTATGCACAGTGTGTGAAAAATCATTAAATGGTAAGAAATCAATCACCAAAGCCTGGGGGACCAGGGTCGTGGGCCAGGACCTTTTGTAAAACAGCTTCTGGGAAATGAGATTTGGGGTTCAGCCTTAACGGTTTTGACGACCATACACACGTCACCCCCCCAGGGCCACCGGTCCTAGCGTGACGTGGCCCTCCGGTCCTAGTGTCTGCTTTGTTTGGCAGCAGGCCCTGCGGCTGCTGGACCACAGGGCACAGATGAAGGGCTCCCTGAAAGGTCCCTTGGGGCCTCGGCCACCCCACACCCCTCCTGTGTGGGGCTCTGCCCTCCGTGCCGGGCACAGGCAGTTGGGGACGGCCCGTGGCCACTGAGTGCTCTCCTGCCACCAGATTCATGAAGGCGCCACCTCTGCCACCTCCCCCGCAGCGGGGTTCCTTGCAAGGCCGTGGAGTCACAAACCCTCCTCCTCCCCCCCCTCCGGACGGACGGGATGCTCTTCTGCTTCAGCAGAAACCACCGCCGGGAAACCCACTCGCAAACGGCTCTCTGAGAACCAGACTGGCCTGGAGGCCCGGCCGAGGGTGCGGTGCACTGGGGACCCACTGCCAGGGGCCGTGCTGCAGCTCCACGGGGCCCAGGCTGGCCACGTGCAATCGCCCGCTGGCCTCCCAGCTCACAAGGGCTCGGTGGCTCTCGGAATCCCCAGCCAGGCTTGCGGAAGGTGACGCGCATCTAGAAACTTGGGACGAAGGCAGCCCGGAAAATCTGTCTGTTTGGCCTGGACTCCCCCTTTCCTTGGACAGAGGAGAGTGAAAACACAGACACATTTTTGCTGTCGGCTCTGTACAGGCGTCCAGGGAGCACGCCAGGAGGGCACGCGGGCCCACGGCAAACGCCGGCCTGCCCGCCGCTGGAAATAAAACCGGGCCCCGCTGTTTATAAAATCCCTGATCTGTGAAAGCTGCAGGTGGCCTGGTGGGGCTGTTTCCCCAAAGGCGCTTCTGTGGTCCCGCTTGGTTCTACACGGACGGCCGGTGATGTCTGACTTTCCACCGCTTGGACCGCACTCGGAAGAAAAAGTACATCACCATCAGGAACAAGGAAGAGGCCACGTAGAGCACGACGCAGAGGCTCATGTCCAGGCCGGAGAAGCCCATCCCGAGGAAGGGCACAGCCACCTCCGCCTCCCTGTGGACCTCAGCTCCGCTCACGCTCCGCAGTCTCCCGTCCAGGCCGCGCTGCGAGCCGTCCGCCAGGCGGGGCCTGGGAGGCAGCCCGCTGGGTGGACGGAGACTCTCGGCGCGCTGGTCTCTCCGAGGCTTCCCTGGGGAGGCGAGGCCTTTGTCCTGCTCCCCGCCCTGGTGGGGGCCGCCTCCTTCGCTGGTGTCCCCCAGGTCTGCCGCGTACGTGTCCACGAGATTGTCCCCGCTGTAGTGCCGCTTCAGGAACAGAAGCACCGCGCCCTCGTTCCAGCTGTGCACGCCCTCCGCCTCCTCGTGGCAGGCGGGGCACAGGGCCGGGGTGGGCCACGGGACCTTTGGAAACTTGGGGTCCTCACTGAGATGGCCTGGGACGGGGAGGGAGAGCAACGGTGACGGGCTCTCTGGTGGCCCACGTGCCCCATGTCCCGCAGACGCCTCCCCTGTCCACCCGCCTGCACCGTGGCCGCCCAGCACTCACACCATCCCTCCTGCACAGACACCGTCCCCCAAGCCCCCCACGTAAGTGTCGTTTTTCCCCCCGGAACCTCTGGCAGGGCCTCGTGGCCACAGCAAGGGAAGGGTCCTCGCTGGGACGGTGCCATCCACCTGGCCGGACCCCGCTCCCGCCTGCAGCTACTCTGCCTCCCCGTGACCCCGAGGCCCCTGCTCGTGCCTCATCTCTGCTTGTCTTCTCCCCTTAAGATGCATCTGAGGTCCACGGCCACACAAACCCCCGGAGTCCCTGCCCCTGGACACAGGCCGCGCAGACAATTCCACAGCACCTCGGGGATGTGTGGGTCCCCCCAGACCCCCAAATCCCATAGATCCCATCAGGTTCTCCAAACCCATCCTGGGGGCGAGACCTGCTGTGGGAACCCGCGGAAAGCCGGCCGCCCGTCCTGCTCCCAGAGGCGGCACGGCGAGACAGCACTGTCCCGCGCCCGCTGACCACACTGCGCAGGGTCAACTCGGCCGGCAGGACCGCTCTTTGCAGGAACTGTGACCCCCCCCAGCACTCTGCAGAGCGCCCCCAGTTTAAAGTCACACTACTTCCTGGTCAACGTCTGCTCACAAGGTGGTTCAGTCATAGTCCTGCCAGCCGTCCGTGGAGGCCACGGCTGAGACTCCTCCTGTCCCCGGGTGAGTGCATTCGCTCCTCTGGGTGATGGAGCCCACGGAGCAGCAGCCTGACCTGCTCGCTTCCCTTCCCCTTCTCTTCCATCTGGGTGAGCAAAACCCTGCCCGACCCCGCAGCTCTGGCTCCCTGCCACGCAGATTTGAGGACCATGAGGTGTGCCACACTGTGCCCCTCAGCTCCCAGAGTCCCCTGACCCAACGTGGGGTGCCCTGCCACCCCAAAAGTGCTTCCGTGAATAGATGTGGACAAAATCACATCTACTGGGTGTGGCCCAATGGAGACGCTCTCCTCATCTGTGAGCACACAGCCGGGAGCAGGGGCCGGTGCCCGAGACCCAGGCGCCACCCAGCAGGGTCTGCGCCGGGCATGAGGCAGAGGCACCCACGAGGAGACCAAGGAGAAGCTGCTGGGCCTGGTGTCACACGCCGCACACAGAGCCAGGCCCAGGGCCGGTCTCTGAGGCCTCCAAGGAGTCTGGGCCTCCATGCAGAGGCCAGAGTGGGCCTGGGGGGACATGGGGGGACGCAGAACTGAAGCAGGGCACAACGACTCGGGCTGCGCAAAGCCCCTTTCTGCTGCAGCGCAAGCACATGGGGGGCACGCGGGGCTCCTGGGCTGGGGCTGCCCGGGACAACTCCCTCGGTCTGGGGTGCGGTGGGGGCAGGGGGCCGCACACCCAGAGGTGGAGGGTCCCATAACTAGAGCCGAGGTGGAAGCAGACAGCTGTGGACGGACCCCCGGCAAGCAATGGTTTTGTGGCCTTGTGAGCTGAGCTGCGGCAGCTCTGAGAGCAAAGAAAAACCAATTCTCTTTAGTGCTTCAGTCGTAGCATTTCCTGACACAGTGGATTAAATAAAAACCAATAGTTTAGTGGTTTTTCCTACTCATCTCTATTAAGACTTATCTGTCAGCAGAATTATTTTTAAGCCTAATTTCAATCTGCCGGTGATTTGGGGGCACAGTTTGAATTAACCGGGAGGCGGCACATGTGCCGCATTTACACAAAGCCGCCTTGGCGGTGTGCTTTGCTGAGAGCAGACCGCGGCGCCGCCAACGACATCGGTTCGACCCTCTGCCGCCCACTGTCCGCAGGGCCTGGCAGCCTCCCCGAGGGGGAAGAGCGGGGAAAGGCGGGGACGCCGGCGGCTGGGGTAGCTGCGTTCTCGGCCGTCCTCCGGACAGCCACCCGTCTACACAGCCTTGCTCTGACAGGCGTCTGTGTACACGGCCTCACCCCCACTGCGGCGCCCCCTCTGGACCCGGGCTTGGCCGCCCCAGGGTGGCTTCTGCTCACCTGCCAGGCGGCTGTTGACTAGGTTGTGAGTCTCCCACAGCCAGAGAATCGCTCGGTCCGTGGTCTTCACCGCGCCCATGGACTCCTTAGCCACTGCCTCAAAGTGCTCGCTGCATGCCCTACAGCCGAAGAAGGTGCGCACGTACCTCCGGATGGTCTGCAGCACGGCCTGGGGGTCATCCTCCAGACCTGCGGGGGGGCGGGGGACAGAGCGTGTCGGCACTACAGGAGCGCGTCTGCAGGACCCAGGCCTCGGGCTGGCGTCAGGAGCCAGGAACGGGCCCAGTGCCTGCCCCGGGGCCTCCGGACGGCCCTGCTTGTCTGTGTGGGAAGGACACAGGGAGAAAGCAGCACCTCCTGGACGCCTGCCACATCCAGAAGGGGTGGCTCGTGTCCCCTGGAGAGCAGATCCATGGCCCGCGTCCAGCGCAGCACACGCTCCCGGGCATGTACAACAGCCGGGAAAACCAGCCGAGGCCACGAGACACCAGGGCTCCCTCCAGGGCATGAGGGGGCAGCAGCAGGCGAGAACCTGTCCCCTCTCGAGAGGCTGACCCTGTCCACGAGCAGCAATGCCACATGGACTGTGTGCCCCGGGTGTGGGCGCAGGTGCTGGCGGGACACGGTGTGTAAAGACAGTGTGAACGCGGAACGTGACCGTCGAAGGACATGGCCCCAACAGCAGAGGGAAGCAGCCACCGTCTCACTAAAATGGGGACGCCTGAGAACAGCAAACGGAAGGGCGGTCACGGGGCTGGCGCCGGCGGCTCCCTTCAGACAGCTAATGCGGGGGCCTGAGCCAGGCAGCGAGACGCCGTGAGATTAAAGCAGATTAAATGTCAGCATTAAAAGAAACGCAGCAAAATAATTGGCGGGGGGGAAGACGTGCTTTTGAGACAGAATCCATCTTAATCGAGAGCAAGCCCTCCTGCGACGCTCTCCTTCCCCGCTGTGTGTGGTTCCGCTCGCGGAGAGCCAGCACCCAAACCCATCCTGGACCCGGGCAGGCCTCCCCAGGCGCAGCAGAAGCGCCGGTCCAGCGGACGGCCACTGTCTCCTCAGCTCGGCGCTTCTCCGAGGGCGGCGCGGGCCCGTGTGCACGCGGGGAGGCCACGTTGCCAGCCGGCCCACCCGAGGCTCGGCTCCCAGCCCTCCTCTCCCCGCCGCCAGCTGCCACGCGTCCCCGGGTAATCCTTCTCTTGTCGCCCAGGCAAACCACTGCGGCCCGGACGCCCTAATCTTCAGCGAGGACAAGAGCCATAAAGCCGTACCTGTGGGGGATTAGAGGACGCGGCGGTTTAGTCGATGGGGTTTAAACACTCACTAAGGAGAGGAAAAACCTTCCAAGACCTAATCCGGCCGTGTCCATCTGACCCAGTTCTCTAGGCACGAGCTGCGCTCCTTGATGTGGCTCCGGCCTGCGGCCCGGAGAGCTTCCCGACGGTGTGCCCTGCTGCCCGGCTGCCGTTCCGCCCAGCGCTGTGAGCTCCCGCAGAGCGGAGCACACCCCCTGCCAGGTCCCTGAGACGTGGCCGTCCGCATCACCCCGAGGACAGCCAGGCTGCTGATGGTTCCCACACACCTCGTCCCTCTGCAGCGACTTCACTGACTCCCCCAGCACCAAGGAGCCGCTCTACCCCACCATGGACCCGGGTTGGGCGAGGCTCGTTTGACCAACAGGCCATGCCACAAGATGCCCTGTGCTGTCCAGCCCAGCCCCAAGGTCCCTCCTAAGCCCAGGGCTGTGGGGAGCTGGGGTGACCCGCACGGATTCCCGAGCACATAAAGCTATGGTTCTCTCAAGCCCCAGTGTTTGGTTCTCTTCGTTCTGGAGCAGGACGAACTGCACGTTTCAGTCTTTCTGGACAGAAATTGGGGAGGGAGGGAGCCCCCACCTTCACTCAGCAAAGCAGCGTCTGCAGCTGCCCGGTCCAAGCGCAGATTGGAGGCAGGTGGTCAAGTACCTGGGGTCTCCTTTGGGAAAGCATCTGCCTTCGGCTCAGGTCATGACCCCAGGGTCCTGGGATTGAGCCCTATGGCCATGGCTGGGCCCCCTCCTCGGCGGAGAGACTGCTTCTCCCTCTCCCACTCCCCGGCTTGTGTGTGCTGCCCCCCCCCCCGTCAAGTAAGTATGTAAAATCTTTAAGAGAATAAACAATAATGAAAGGCAATCCGCCCGCAGCGGCCAGCTTCACAGGGGAAGCCCCTGCACGTCTTCGCTGCTGTGCGGGCCACAACTGCGGCAGCTCCGCTTTAGTGACCACCCGGTGATGAACGCTATTAACACTGACCTAACCTCTCCTGGCCTTTAACCTCTCTGTGCGGGCGGCCCCTGTGATGGCCTAGGGCTGCAGCTCTCACACGCTCGGCGGGCTCGGCCCTCCCGGGGCAGGCCGGGCTGGCCACGCACCGCTACCCAGGCCCACAGCAGAAGGGACCGGCTGCACACCGAGTACACGCCGACTGGCCTGCAGAGCCGGCTGCCACGTGGCGAGGAACTGGGAGCACCGCTGGCCGACCGCCAGCAAGGCCCCGAGTCCCGCCACTGCCCCCCCCACCAGCAAGCAGGGGCAGGGCTCTGGGGCTCTGCCCAGGGCAGACTCCGGATGACGCCCCGGCAGCGCCAGCCGACTCTGCACCCGCAGGCTCACCGGACACCAGCAGCCGGGGGCCCAGGCCCAGCACCGTCGGAGTCCCTTGCCCACAGACACTCCCACAGAAAACTAAGCTGCCGACTTATTTCGCGACCACACCTACCAAGCAGACGTGTCTGAACGCGCTTCACTTGGTCACGCTTTTGCGAGAAAGGAGTTCCTGGCCCGTGTGCCCTCATTCTGTGACGCTATCCCCACAGGTCAGCCGCGCACAGGCTTGTGAGTTCCGGAGGACCCGGCACCCGCGCAGGCAAGACGCTCCCCTCCACGCTCCTTAGCCCGCACCCCCCCCGCCCGGGGACGTGTCCCCTCACACACCGCTGCTCACGACACTGAAAGGCCCCAGCACGGCAAAGGTGGCAGGTAGGCTCGGCGTGCCCTGGGCCCACGTGGGGACAGCGCGCACCTGTGCCATCCAGCGCCCCTGGGCGGGCCCCGGCTTCGACAGTCAGAGTGTGGAACAGCTGCCAGAGAGAGCACGTGTAGCCCCTGAGCTCCGGCCGGCTTCCTTGACATCCAACCCACGTTACGTGATTAGTAAGGAATATTCCGGAGATCTGCGAGCAGGGAGAGAAAGAGGTAACTTTAGTATTAAAGTAGCTGGTGAGCATCCTCCGGCTTGAGCAGGCGCTGGTCACGCCTGGTGTTGATGAGTCAGAATTGTGTCCACCGCACGTCTCCTTACACGTGTAAATTCCACACCGAACAAGCGAGAGAACAAAGCCTCTATTCCACCAAAGGAGTTCTCAAACTAGGGGGACGGAGCCTGTGCCTTTCCTCCCCTCGCAGGGACGAGAGGGTTCATGGTATCGGACCAACGCAGCTTCAGAAAAGCATCAAGGGCTCCCGGCCTCGTGCGTTCGAGTCACTTAACCCAGCCCCCCCACCCACTGGGGCAGGGTCAGAGGAAACCACCCAGCGGTCCAGCGGCTCTCAGCCAGAGCAGGTGTGGCCCACAGTGGCATCGGTGGAGTGCCGAGGCCCTAAGAGCCCAGGGTCCATGTGCCCGCAGCTACGTAGGAGCTTCTAACGCCAAGTCCACAGCCACGGCCGGCGCCTCCTGGCAGGCCGGCTGGCACAGGGCTTGTCCACGGAGCCTGAAGCACGTGGCTCCCACAGGGACGTGCATGCGGACAGATCCTGTAGCCGAGGAGCCTGTGGGGGCCTCCAGGTTAGGGGGAGTCCAGGGGGAGGTCAAGGCCCGCACCCAGCATGTCTCTGTGCTGCCGGACAGCATGGCGCCTGCGAGCACTGACGTGTGGCTCACGTGGGCTTGCGTCCTGCCCCGGGTCGCATCCTGGCTGGGAGGCTTCCGAGGGCCGGGGCAGGAGGGAGGAGAACTGGCCCGGGGCGCTCGGCGGGGCCTCCCTGCGCCTCCCGGAGCACATGGTTTTATCAGCCTGTTGTGTGTAAGACTGAGGCGTTTACCACAAATACAAGTAACACACAAGGCCGAGCACCCACCAACCGCTGTGTCACAGCACACCTCCCGTGGCCTCAGCCAGCCGCGCCGCAGCAGAGGCGGCGTGCACAGAGCACGTCCCGGGACCGTGGGACCTGTGGGGTGTAGCGGGGGGGACGCGGCCGGGCCCCTGGGCGGGGAGGGAGAGCGGGAGGACGTGGACAGGCGGGGCTGGGCTCACCCGCATCTTGTTGTTGACCAGATCAAGGACGGCATGGTAGGGGATCCTGTCCAGGGGAAGGCCGGCCAACCACTCGTGCAGCGTCCCCAGCAGCTTCCGGACCGGCGCCCGGCCGGGGAACAGCTGTGCAAGGAAGGACCGTACTTAAGACAGTTCGGGGGAGATGCCGCCCATGGCACCGCCAGGTCTGCCGGACACGGACCCACCTGGGAGTCTGCTGGGAGAGGTCCCAGGGCTCTCCCCTAGTACTGGGGTGGAGGGTCTGTCTGGAGCACAGAGTAGGGGGACGGAGGAGCCGCAGGCGGGTCCCCAGCTCTCACAGCCGCCTGCGCCTCACCCACCAGCTCAGAGTCCCAGCCGGCAACTGCTTCACAGTGACAGACGACATGGCCACCACCTGACTTTTTTGCATCATGTGGTGGAGGGCCCTGCGGCCCTTTCTGGAAGCACCGTGATGGACTTATCCGGCCTCGAGCTAACACACGCAGGCCTGCCTGCGGCGCTCCACGCTCCCTCCGCCTCCCCCTCTGCTGTCTGACTGCGGAACCATGTGGCAGAGGCGCACCCCACAGGGGCTCTCACCCCAGAGGGGCGCGCTGTGCTGGTTAATGAAGCATCTGTGCCCGCCGCGCAGCTGCGGCCCCTCGCGCTCAGGCAGCACCGGCTCCGCGACCGGCGGGCGTGGCCCTTCCCCGAGCACCTGACAACGCCGCCCAGAGCTCAGAGACGGCCTCCGCCGGCCCAGGGCCAGCACGGCTCACAGCTGCAGAACCCTGTTTCCCGCACGTCACAACGTGCTGCTAGCGACACGCCGGCCTCTAGCTTCTGGGTCCAGCCAAGCTTCAGAAAGAACAACAGACGGTCACCCTGACCACAGAGCTGCACGCCTGAGGCAGAGGAGGAGGAGGCAGAGGAGGGAGGACCGCGGGGCTCTGAGCCGGGACCAGCACCGCAGGCCACCGCCGGCCTACACCACCTTTCTTCACTGGGAACACATCACGTGACTCACTACTCCTGGGGCTGAGAGTCTGGCCTTCCATCTCTTTCCGAAGTCACAGGATACAAGTGTGCGACACACCGTGGAAGTGTTGAACAGGAATTACTGTACCAAGCCCCTTACCTGACACGAGAGAAGCCCCTTATCTAATTTTAAGTCATCACTATGCCCAGTGTGGGGCCTGAACCCCCAACCCCGAAATCAAGAGCTGCAGAGCCATCGACAGAGCCAGCCGGGTGCCCCGAGGGAAGTCCTTCCGAGCAAAGCTTCCCTCTCTTCGAGACAACAGGCATGACTGCAATGCCAGACACAGGGCAAAGGGCTCTGTCCTCAGGCCACTGTGACCGAGGCCTTCCCCGACGTGAGAGCGCAGAGGGGCCCCAGGCACTCCTTGGGGCAGAGGGATGACCTCCTGCTTCCCGCTGCTCTGGCCCAGGGAAAGCAGCAGGCCTTGGGTTCTTGGCCCAGGAATTAAGGGCTCATGGCAGAAAGGGGGCCCGACAGCCACAGCTCCCGAACGACGACAACCCGCCTGTGCACCCTCACCGCTCCGCCCACCAGTGAAGGTGGGGTGCTGCCACCCCCGCACCCGGCCCACTGGACACACCCTGCATAGGGAGGGCTGCTGGGTGGCCTCCTCCTGCCCTCTGCCTGCCCCAGCCTCCCTGCCCGCACGTCCCCAGCCCCGCCCTGACAGCTCATCTGGTCACCCGGCAAGCAGCGACCTGGCCTCCGCCACATGACCACGGCTCAGAACTGGTGTGTGCTAAGCAGGGACGAAGCCAGCGCAGGCCTGCGCCGCTGGAGACAGAGCAGTCCTCCAACTGAGGCTGGCTGCGCTCCCCGCCACGCCCCCAGGTGCCCTCCTGAACCCCCCCTGCGGCCCAGGTGAGACGTGTCGCACCCTGGCGAGGATGGTGACAAAGTCCTTGAGTGTCCGCAGCTCGGCCCCCTCGAGGGCCTTGTGGGCGGCCAGTTCTCCCCTCAGGAGGTGGTGCAGCCCCGACTCCAGGTCCGCCGTGTAGAGCTTCAACCTGAGAGCAAACACCGCGGGGCTGGCTGAGCCCCTTCGTCGCCTGAACATGCCCTCCCCCTGCGCCCGCCCCGAGGGACCCCCGCCCCCCCAGGATGACAGCAACACCTCCCCCACAGCCAGCAGGGGCGTATCTGAGCAAAGCCAACGGCTCAGGGCTGCAGGGGCGCCTGTGCACGCAGCCTCGTGTAGGCTGGCTCAGGCCGGAGGGTACCTGCCTGTCAAATTCTCTCCAAACCACGACTTCGGGATTCTCGTCCTCATTGGGCTTTTCAGGCAATGAAAGCAATTTTTTCCTCACATCCGGCAACGACTTCAAATAAGAGGAAAAAAACGATCGGAGGGGCTTCCCGCTGCGAGAAAGGGGGCCAGGTGTGGGCGCAGGCCAGGGCGCCTCCAGGGGCCTGGTCCCTCTCCGCAGGTGTCGGAGCACGCGCCAGTCACCCAGGCACCCAGGCACCCGGGTCCCCGGGTCCCCGGGTCCCCGGGTCCCACCCCCCCCCCCCAGCGAGAAGAGCCCTCCCTCCACAATGGGCGGAGCCTGTCCAGACGCCCCAGCCCACCCACGCTCTGGGCCTTCGTTGCAAGGACTGTGGGCAGCGGGGTGGGGCGTCAGCAGGCCGGCCCCCCGACCTGGGAGGTTAAGACAGAGCCAGAAATCACCGCGCTGTAGCCACAAAGAGGACCAGTAACAGGTTTCCTCAGCTGCGGCTTCTGGCATACCCAGGGCCTGGCATACCCAGGGCCTCTGCCAGTACCCTGCCAGCTGCAAGCAGGGTGTCAGACAATCGGGGCCACGGGGGCATCCGGGGGGCCCTCACCCGGGTGGGGAGGAGCACACACTCAGAGAGTGTGTAAAGCGATTCCCAAGCCCTCCAAAGGAGCTCAGGGTTCATCAATGACATTCATGGCTCCTTCTGACTCCAGTATCCGCGTCACTTCATGTGGAGAAGTACTACAAACGGGGCTTTTATGTAGAACAAGCGTTTTTCTTCAAAATGGCATTCCGCTCAGGGACACTCTGTCGGGGATAGCTCCTGCTGCAGACGTGGCACTGGCACCCTCTGTTGCAGGGCCAGCCCGGGACAAGCCCGCTCGCAGAGGATGGCATGATAGACCCAATCCACAGAGGTGGCCACGCCCACCCTGACTTCTGCTTCTTAAGAAGGGAAACCCACCCAAGAACCGGGGCACATCTGAGGCTCTGGGGAGGCCTCTTCCCAGACGAGCCAGGAGCCCAGGGATGGAGGAAGCGTGTCCTGGCTGAGCCATGTCCCAGCACACCGAGACGCGCCAAGAGCGGCCGAGTCATGGCCAGCTATGTGAGCACCTCCAAGCCAGGGGCGGGGCGGGCCACCCCCAGGGCAGGCAGGCCTCCTGGGGCTAGGGCAGACACCACAGGCCCCAGGACCCCATCTCACCTTCCCACCTACGGCCCTTCCCACCCTGCTGCGGGCTGTTCACTTTCTAGTGGCACTTGGGGCGTGCAGATGGCATCCAGGCAGGCGGGTTCTGTGCTCGTAACTGTGACGAGGTGCGTGGCATCTCGCCCGGAGGAGGCTCCCACACTTGGAGGGGTCCCCAGATCCTACCGGAGGTTGCGAGACTCCTGAAGCCAAACGGCACTTACACGTTCATCAACCCACGCGTCCCGTTTGGGTAAATCAAGTAACAGGAGGGAAGGGAAGAGACCCCGAGTCTCCCCAGGAAGCCCTTCTCCGCGTTCAGCACTCTCTTCACCACGATGTTCTCGTACGGAAGCAGGTCTAAGATGACCTGTGGGCAGAGAAAGCAATGTCACCCTCCCTGTGGGGGCCGCGTCTCAGGAAACGTCCCCCTGACGCGTCCCAAAGCAGCGAGAGCACGAACACCAGGAACGGGGTTACCCGGACGAAGCCGACCTTCCCTCCCCCCACCCCGTCCAGCCCTGCTCAGGCTGAGGGCACAGGGGCAGGGACGGAGCAGCAGCAGGACCACAGCAGCAAATCCGTAGGAGCTGGAACAGCTTAGAGATGACCCCCAAGCCTGGCGCACCACCAATGCGATCCGGTGCAGAGCCCACACCTGTCCACTTCTTTCAGCCAAAGGGTATGCGTGTCCCAAGTGGGGGCGCTGCCGGAGGTGCGCACCACGCTCTCCACACCCGGCCCCGCTGCAGAGTGCCCTCCGGGGAATGGCCGCAGCTACCCGCCCTGGGGACAGCCCCTGCCCGTCATCCCTGCGTGTGGGAAGGGAGGGGCGCCCGAGGACACAAGTGCACAGCAGGGAGAGGCAGCCCTGGGACAGCATGGGGGGTGCCAGGTGAGAATGCCGGGTCCTGCTGCTGGTGGCTCCTCCTAGCCTCCCCGCCGCCCCGGGAGTTCCGGTCAGCCACAGAGATGGTGGCACGATTTCGCCGGGACTCGGAGGCACAGGCACAGCGCGGTGTTCAGACGGCTGACCCTCGTAGCCTCCGCGTGAGCGCGCACCGGCCAGCGCACCTGCCAGGAGCACATGGTGTCCTGCCTCCCCTCCCAGAGCTCCCAGAGGCAGCGACATGGCCAGGAGGCAGGCAGCACGGTGAGCGGAAGGAGGAGGAAGGCGCTGGGCACAAGCAGGAGAGCCCCAGCCGCCCGCCGCTGCCTCTGCCCTCGAGGGACCTCCCGTCCTCCACGCCGGAGTCTGGCACCAGGGGCAGAGGCTTCCCATGTACGGAAAGAGAACAGAAGAAAGTTCCACTGTAGAAATGGCGTTTTATATCATCTTGGACCTGGCGGCCAAGTTGAGTGTTTCCAACACAGCCAAGAAAAAATCCTGATGGCGAGGTCTATGAGTAAGAAATGAAGAGCCTCGAGGGAAGAGGCAGGGCGCCCTGAAAGCTGGGTCTGGGGTGCCCCACTTGGGCCCCTGCTTCGCCATCGAGGCCCCTTCTCAGTGTTTTCTGTGAACCAGCCAATCCGCTGAGGGACACCACAATGCCCCAAGAATTAACAGGAGCGAGATGCGGGAAGGCCACAGGCAGGAGGAAGAGGTCATTACCGAGGGGGAACCGAATCGCGGCACGCTCACGGAGAGACGGGGACAGACACGGACACGGTACCTCACGGCCGACATAGGAGCCGTGGCTCTCAAACAGGACGGCCACGTAACGGCCACCGTGAGTGTCCACAAGGGAAAGGACGTCGCTGGGCCTTGGAGAGAAACAAAGAGGCTTTCAGTGCTTCCGAGGGCAGCGGGCTGGCCCTCCCATGCAGCACCCACACCATTTAATGCAAATCCGTGTTGACGGAATTCGGCTCCAGTCCCAACACTCCCCTCTTCACGCAAGTACGCACGGAATGGGGTCCAACGGCGGGCAAGCAGGCGGCCTGTCTCCGTCCGTGTGGTTCTGCAGGAAGTCAACCATCGTCCGCCTCACCGTCTGCAGCTCTCGGTCGGGCCCTGCGGGCAGGCGTGCCATTATCACCGCGCGGAGTGCCACCGCCCCAGGGCCCTAGACGGCACCGCACGGACATGGGCAGGATGCACCGATGGTCGTCGACAGACCACGGTGGGTGCACAGGACAGAGCACACGGTGACTGCTGTGGGGCCAATCTCACACACACAGCGTGGAGACGGAGTGTTTGGAACACGCCCGGTTGACCCTGTTGGAGACCCGCTGTCCCTGGGAGCCTGACCTGGGCACTGGCTCCCGGGGTGGGGGTGGGGTCCCTCATACAATTCATTAGGCAAGCATGTAGTTCATGAACTTTTCCAAATATTTTTTGAGTAAGGAGTTTACTTAAAAAAACAAACAAAAAAAAAAAACAACGATTTCACTGTCAAATTTAACAAGGAAGGCAAACCCTGGAATAAAAAATTGTTGCCGAAATTATGACACTGCTTGAGCTGTCCGAGGACAGGTGGTCAGAGGTGCCGACGCGGATTCGCTGATGCTGGCGTGGAGGCCCACGGACCCGTCCCATGGGCTCCCTGCTCTCCTGACATCACCTTCGCTTTAACAGGTTTATGAGGCGACTCTGACAACAAAATATAAAACTTGTCTTTACCTTTAAAATTTTCTCCAGTTGTAAAGTCCTTTGTAAACGCCTTGAAATACTAAGAGAAAAAACACAAAACAAGTAATGAACAGCCAGACCTGCTGTCTGTGCACATGTTTCATCTCTTGTTTTTTTTAAAGATTTTTTAAAAATTTATTTGACAGAGATCACAAGTAGGCAGAGAAGCAGGCAGAGGGGGAGGGGGAAGCCGGCTCCCCGCTGAGCAGGGAGCCCGATGCAGGACTCGATCCCAGGACCCTGAGATCATGACCTGACCCAAAGGCAGAGGCTTAACCTGCTGAGCCCCTGAGGTGCCTCCTGTGCAAATGTTTAATCTTGAAGCAAGAAAATGACCATTGTCTTAAAAGAGCTTGAGTTCATCTGCTCCAGCAAGTTCCTGTTAACTGAGAAGGAGCCGCACATTTCCATGCACGTCTGCAGCCATCCATGTCTCCAGGCAGACACATCGGGGTTCTATGATCTACACTCTCTGACCCAGCAGGGCCAGAAGCCAGGCCGTGCAGCTGGTGCTTTCCCTGACTCCCGGCACCAACGTGCATCCTAGTGGCCGGCTCCAACCTACGGGGCGGGTGACAGATGCAACAGGACCTCTCGGGGCGGAAGAAAAGAAACTCTTCAAGTTAAAAACCTTCTTCGCTAGAGGAGGTGCGGAAGAGGGTGGGAACAGCAAACAGGGAAGAGCCTCTCTGTTCTCGCACTGCCCAGGAAAGTCAAGGTCGAGAATGTGCCGAGGCTCCTGCCGATCAGTCACGAAAGCTGCGAAGCCCCAAGAGCGATTGGACACACGGAAGGAGCAGCTGAGGGACACGGCGCCAGTGAACAGAAGACGAAGCTGCGGTCATGCAGGCAGGCGTTCTCAGGGCTCCGGAGCCACCGCCGAGGGTGCAGGAGCTCTCGGCAACCCTGTTCAGCAGGAGACCAAAGGCCTGGGGCTCACAGCCGGCACAGCACCCTGCATGTGGCGCTAAAACACAATAAAACTCACACAGGGAAAGTGAGGGTGAGGCTGGGAAGCTCTGGAGGAGCATCCCTGGGGGCGCAGGCGCAGCTGCCACGGAGCCCTGCGACGGGAGCAGCAGGACAGCACCCGGCCCCAGGCTGCACGGAGCACAGGGCTTTGGGGCTGGAAGACTGAGGCCTCCAAGCTTCCTCAGAGGCCGCTGTTTTCTGGGATGTAAATACTGTCCCGATGCACCCCTGCTCCCACACGGGACCGCAGCGCACACACAGGTACACACGGTCCCTGCACGTGCACCTCCAGAACCTTCTCAACAGATCTGTTTACTCTCGGCCCCCCCCGTGGAAGAAAAGGGTAAAATCGGGGCGCTTGGGTGGCTCAGTCATTAAGCATCTGCCTTCGGCTCATGTCATATCCCGGGTCCTGGGACTGAGCCCCACATAGGGCTCTCTGCTCTGCGGGGAGCCTGCTTCGCCCTCTCTGACTCCCCCCGTTTGGGTTCCCTCTCTCGCTGTCTCTCTCTGTCAAATAAGTAAAATCTTTTTTTTTTTTTTTTAGATTATTTATTTATTTATTTATTTGACAGATCACAAGCAGGCAGAGAGGCAGGCAGAGAGAGAGGAGGCAGCAGGCTCCCTGCTGAGCAGAGAGCCTGATGCAGGACTCGATCCCACGACCCTTAGATCATGACCTGGGCCGAAGGCAGAGGCTCAACCCACTGAGCCCCCCAGGCACCGCAAATAAATAAAATCTTTAAAAAAAAAAAAAAGGACACAGTAAAACCTGCCTGTAGGGTCACCCAAAGGCCACTTGCCAGTGTCGCTCTGACAACCTGACCCACCATATACATGGTGCGCCAGAGGGCCCCGAGCCAGACATGGGCCACACAGGCAGGGGAGCAGGAGGACAGACCTGGCCTGGGGAGCCCACAGCGGCTCCCTAGCATGGCCATGCCCTAGGGTCTGTGGCTGCAGACTCCACCCTCCTCTGCTACTGCTACAGCCCCCCACGACACATACAGTCCAAGAGGGTGGAACGCCAGGGGTGACCCTGTACAAACGAGCTCCTGCCGGATCCCACGTGACCCCCCACCCCCGACATGCCTGGGTGCAGGAGTCACACACGCAGTAGACCTCGTGGGCAGGTGCCCCTTGGGCGGAACGGGAGGAGAGTCGGCCGCGAGACAGGCAGGGTGCTCACCCGGAAGGTGGGGTAGAAGTGGATGTCATAGGCTCGGCACACCTCATAGTTCTCCTCCTCCCCGCAGTCCAGAGCCGCAACGCGGATGGCAGCAGACCAGTCTGAAAAGCAGGAGCGTGACCTTCATTCAGTGTGGCTGTGTGCCAGCATCCACACGGGCCACCGGCCCACCGGCCCACGCCCCCCTCAGGTCCCAGATCTAGCCCTCACGTGCCCAGAGCATTCCTGCGTCAGGCTGGAGGGGAGAACACAGCCTCCCCAGGCTGCAGGGCTCTCCCATCGCGGACAACACGGCCAACGGACTTCTGCCCAGTGTGCATGCTGCCCCACTCCCACCCGAGCACGGCTCTGCCGGACGGAAGCGGGCGGGTGCTGGCCTTCCCCAGAGAGCGGCCGCAGACAGAGAGGCCCGGCCGCGCGAGCTTAGCGAGGACACTCCCGAGCACTCGTGCAAATGAGAACCTGTGGCCGCGGTGTCTGAGCCGCATTCTTTCTGGGAAGCGACTTCTACTTTCCATGGACGCCTCCGCCAGACCCTCAAATGCTGGCACCGGTCCTTAGAACAGGTGCAGTTTTACACATATATTTTGCTTATCTTCAAAGATTTTCTCATGGGAATGTCGCCACATGTGACTACCACAAGGTCTCCGGCCGGGCGGCCCCCTCCCTCCAAACCCGCTTCCACTCAACAGCCCTGCCGCCCGGTCACAGCCAGCAGTGGCCGCGGTCACACCGAGTCTCTCTCTCTCTCTCTCTACCCCCCCTCAGGATTCAATCTCTCCTTAAGTTTCACTGGTCAGGAGGCTGTGACTACAGCCCTGTGCCCCACGCACTTCCTGTCGAAGACCCCAGGTCCCCCCAACATCAGGGCTGGGCTGACCGCACATCTCTGCTTATCTCCCAGAGCCTGCGTGCACCTGCGTGGAGACTCGAGTCTGAGCCTGGGAGATGGCTTCCCAGCTGGCCCTGTGGGTGGGTGACCTCTGGCTCCCTCCCTTCTTACTGACAGACCCCCCTCCCCTCCCCCGAACGTGGGCGGTATGTCATCTCACCACCACGCCCCCCCCCCCCGCCCCCGTCAGGGATGGGCGGGACACCTGGGCACAGAGGGGCCTAGCGCAAGGCAGCCCCGAGGCGCGGTGTGCACAGGGAGACAAGGGCTTGGTTGGCCCTGTGACTGCCAGTCTCAAAGGCACGGCTTCCCAAGTGTCCTCCAAAAAGTGAGATTCTCTCTTTAAAAGATCTGATCCCTCCCCCGAGGATGTCCCGGTTAACGCTGCCAGACACCTCCCGGCTCCTTAGGGGCAGGACTCGGAGCATGGCGGTCTGCAGACACCGCAGCAGGACGCTCCCCACGCGGGGCGCTCCCAGCGGGACCCAGGCGCTCCCCAGATGCTGCCCATGGGGCCACCAGGGGCGGTGGGCGGGTCCACTCCTGGTCCCCTGCAGCTAAGGGAGTGCCACGTGGGGGCTCCCGCGGGTCGCACAGAGCCCGAGGCCCCACACCGCCAGGCGTGCTGACAGGGCACCATCATCTGGTTAACAATCACGTCCCACGGGTTTGCCCGGGGCCTGGCTGCGATCTTGAACTTCAGAGGCTACATCGAACACGGGCCTGGGAGGAGAGAAGCCAGCAGACATGACCAGATCCCGCACCACACGAGCACTTCTGGGCGTGGCCAAGTCCGTAGCTTCCCAGTTTCCCAACCAAGGCACCACTTGTCTAAAACTACTCGCCCTCCTCCTCTGTCCTCACAAAGCCAGTTACCAGCGTCCATGCAATGGGAAGACCCACCACTGGCTTTCACCACCGAGGACCAAACACTGTTCTGCTCATGTTGCTTCCCTGAAACCAAGTCTGTTCCGAGGCCACTTCAGAGGGCTCCCAGCAAGAATCACAAAACCTTCAGGAACCACAGGTCACATCTTTCTGGAGTCTCGGATTACACGGAACGAAGGAAGGACAGTTAATACTCGCATCCAATTAGGGCAGCAGATGGCCCAGAGCGGGCAGCTCGGTGCAGTGCCAGCAGTGCCAGCAGTGCCCTCCACCGCGGCGCCCACCCCCGCACGCCACCCCCTCCACCGCGGCGGCCCCCACCTGCACACGGGGCCCTCCAGGCGGTGGCCTCCACCTGCCACACGGTGCTCTGGGCGGCCTCCATCCCGCATGCTGCCTCCTGCACGGCAGCTGCCCCCGCCCTCCACACGCACCCCCACTGCCCTGTTGGGGGGGCCTCCCCCAGCCTGTCAGCCTCGCTTCTCTTCCCATTCATCTTGCCGAAACGCCTCCTGTCTGCCTCCTCGTCCCTGCCTCACAAGCGCAGGGTTTCACTGTTTACTGGGAATTTCCATGACACACTGTCATTTCATGCTTAAAAAAATAAAAGCACCCACTGCCCAGAAAGAGTATGTGAGAAAATGAAGACCTGCCCCAAGGGCTAACCCTGACGTTTGGTAGAATGGCGCTGACTCATCACGCCAGACACGGACGCGGGAAAGCAGCGCAAGGAACGCACTCCTCCACGGTCGCGACGGTATGGTTTTCGCGGTGGGACTTGGGCTGACTTCCTTGTTCTGTGAGTCTTCTTACTAAGCGCGTTTCACACACAAGCAAATGCACCCCCACCCCCAGTCTGCAGGGGCCGGCGGACACTGAGCCCTGTGGCTACTCGTGCTGTGCTCAGTTCCCGCCCGCCGGAGTCCCGGTGTAGACAGGCCCCAAACAGCACCCCCTGAAACAGCCCTGGGTCATGACGCTGCCCGTGACAATGATGCTGAATCGAACCAGATGCAAGGCCACAGCGGCACCAGCCACACTGCAATAACCGTCCTGAGTCTAACCGGGCACAGAGACAGCGGGAACATGCTGGCTGCCCACGCGGAGGTAAGAGCGGCTGTCAGCCCCCGTGAACACCCTGGTAACCCCGAAGGCAGGATCGTGTGCTGCTGTGCCCCGAGAACTATAGGCTGTCCGGCCTCAGGCTCAGCCCGCAGCCCCAGATGAGAGGAAGGGCTGGAAAGCAGACGCTGGTTCCTGTGTCCCTCTGCAGCCGCCCCCTACCGTGACTCAGCGGTGCCATCCGGGTGCCCAGCTCTGAGCACAAGCAGGATAAAGTCTGTGTCCCCGGGCAGCGGCCAGCAGCCAGGCTCCCGCACCTCCTCCAAACCAGCCGCGCTGACTGGGCTGCTCTTTTTCCAGGCAGACCTCCCCCGGGCCCCAACAATCTGCCAGCTGTTCCCACATCCTGCACTTCCGTGATAAGAAAAAACATTCTGCTCGAGATTGAACTATGTGATTCTTCAAATCCTAACCTCAGTTGGAAAGGACCCCTGAGGGTTGCCTAGCCCTCAGCAAGGCATGCATGTCTGCAGGCAAGATCACTTTCTGGGTGCCCTCAGAACCTTCCAGATTCTGCACATTTCTGCCATTTCATCAGCTGATTTGTACCCTCATCTCTTCCTCATTCATTTCTCCCCTCAAGCCAGACAGGTCCAAACGCACTCCTGCCCCAGGACCTTTGCACCTGCTCTTTCCTGGAGGAACATGCTTTCCTCCAACTTGTACTTGCTGCCTTATTCATAGATTTCAACACAAATGTCACCTCCATAGAAAGGCCTGCCCTGACTTTCTGCCCAGGCACAGTTAAAATGGCAAGAAAAGCTCCCCATCAGTCTTGCATCCAAAACAAAGTCAACTACACTGTGCTTTACAAGCTTTCTTACCAAGCCACCACCTATGGAGGTCTGCCGGGTGGAAGAGGCGGGATGTTACAGATGAGGGGGCTGAGGGTCCGAGAGATTAAGGAATCTGTCCGGGGTTCACAATCTGCTTGGTGGCACCACTGTCACCTGCCGTCATAGGCACGCGGAGCACACGCAGCACGAGCGTGCCGACTGGCATATTCTCAAGGCTCTGTTCTCCCTTTATCCCACCAGCTCCAGATGAAGACCCTCCCTCCTTCAAATGCAGCCCGCCCTGCCATGCGGCACACGCGTGCTCCTCTGAACCGCACATGGTCAATGTGGAACGGAATCAACCACTTCCTCAGCGAGCCTCTGCACTGTCTCCTCGAGAAACACAGAGAAAACCAGTTCTTTGGAAAAACCACTTATCCTTGTATTGCCAGCATCTTTTCTACCATCCCTCCACCAGACCACGGCCCTGCGTGCACTGGCAGGAGCTGTGTCGCTCCGCGGGGAGCCCTGCTCCGAGCCACAGGTGCAGCCGAGCAGCTGGCGCCCCTCACAGTGACACAGCAGAGGGGTTGCTTCCCACTCCCCGTGTCCCCAGGGCCCGTCCCGAGCCCCGAGAGCCACGTTGCTCTGCAAGGGCGGCCACATCACCACTTGCGTCTCGTGCAGGACTCCAC
Source organism: Mustela nivalis (assembly GCF_964662115.1). NCBI lineage: Eukaryota > Metazoa > Chordata > Mammalia > Carnivora > Mustelidae > Mustela > Mustela nivalis. Next base: position 90,565,198 of record NC_139032.1, on the reverse strand, counting down.
AATCTAAAATGCTCTGACCCACAGCAGCCCAGCTCAGCTCCATGCCCACGACTGTGACGTGACTTTACAGGCAAGAGAGCTGGCGCCTTGGCCCCACAGGCTAAACGAGGGGCACCCAGTGCCGCCTCCCTTGCCCGGGCCTTGGGGCTGCCCCAGCCGCGAGGAGCCTTCTGCCCCTGAGCTGGGCCATCCTGACTTTGAGGACAGTAACCAGGAAACTGTCTCTTGGCATCACAAAAGCGCCAGGTGGCTGACGGTCCTCACCTCCTCTGCCCCTTCCTCCCCGTGACACTTGTGACACCGTTTTCACCTGAGCATGGCTGTTCCTGCTCATCCCCACGCAGGGCGAGCCGCACACGACAGGCCGATCTCGCTCTGCCAGCGCGGCGCTGACGAAATGCCACCCCGGGGCATGGGGGGGGGGGGGACGGGGGATTCTTCTCTGCCTGACAAAGGGGAGGCCTGCGTGCAGAAGCAGGAGACGTCGCCAAGGCAGGCTGTGCTGGCGATGGGCACCAGCAGGGCCCTGGGAGTCGTCCGGGGTGGAGGCTGCCTCTACGCCACACTCCACGCACATGGCAGCAAGCTGGGAACAGGTACAGCCCCAAGAGGACCCTGATGGCTCCCAAGGAGCAAGGCCATTCTCAACCAGCCACACGGACAGGACAGGCCCCTCTCTCGCCCTGCTGTGTCTAACGTCACACCGCCAACAGCCACACGACACATCCTTCTTCTGAGGTCACGTCCTGACATGTCCTGGCCTCTGCCCCCTTTACTAAGCTCAGTCCCATCAGGCTTCCAGGTGTCCCTGGCGTGGCCCGTCCCACCCCCGTCCCAGCAGGCCCGTCTGGAGCAGACAGAGGGCAGGTGGTGCACATGGCACCAGGACACCCGTCAGGCGGCCCGCGCGGCCCACATCCTGCTCTGCCTCTTACCGGGTCTGGAGAACCTGCGCAGCCTCGTGGGCACAACACAGAGGCCAGACAACACCTCCCTCCAAAGGGGGTGTGAGGACAGGTGGGCTGGCAGCCCCGCGCACGGCACGGCGGCGTGGCGTCTGCTGCTAGAAAGTGTCCCGAGCCCTCCCCACAGCCGTGGCTCGGCAGTGGACACCGCACTCACGCAAGCCAATGGCAAACTCCCAGTGACCCTGCGAACTGCCGTCCTCGCAGACGGTGGCGACTGACCAGGGTCCCAGAGGCAGGGACAGAAGGGGAGAGGCCAGCAGGCAGCTCGGGTGGGGGGGTGGCCAGCATGAGTGGCTCCAGAGTCAGGGGCTGGGCCAGTCCTGTGAGGGTGCGGGTCTCGGGAGGGACTGACACACTGCAGGGGGAGGAGTGACATCACTCTGACCAGCAGCACGGGGTCCTGGTGGCACAGAGACTGCAGACTGGTTGCCACCTCCTGTCTTGGCACCCAGGAATATGGGGCAAGGTGGCCCTCCATGGGCTCCAGCAGCTATGGTGAGCGAGGTCAAGATAGTTCCTCTTTGGGTCAGTGACCAGCCTAGCACCGGGATTCTGGGTAGACAGTGTCCTTCCTGACCCAACCTGTACCCCTAGGCAGGTCCAGTGTTCACATGTGGTCACCCCAGTTGGGCCCCACGGACTCTGGAAGAACTGGGCACAGGTCATTGGCACCGGAGCAATTACCCTCTAAAGTCGCCGGGGTTAGGGCCAGGGTGCAGAGCGGCTGACCCATTGGATGTGGAGCCCGAGCCCTCCCCACACGCCCCACCAGGCTGTCCCAGGCACAACCTCCCAAATGACAATGGAAGGAGGTCCCCTGGTCCTGCCCCACCCTGCCCCCTGGAAGTGGGGAGCCAGCTCCCCTCTCAGGGGTGCCGGCTGCCTTCCCAGGTGAGGAGTTCCCAGGTGAGGAGGAGTCGGGGCTGCTGGGCTCGGGGACGTGCAGGGTCTGGGCTGCAGATACGCCCACGGGGAAACTAGAGGAGGTGGCCCAGACTGCAGTCACCAACTCTCGGCTTTTCAGCCTGCCAAGTCCTCCAACTTCCGCAGGCACCCAGGAGGTGAACGCTGCCTTTTGAAATAGGGCACAACGGCTGATGGCTTAAAAATGAAAAAGATAAAAGAAAACCTCGGTTTCCCTGGATTTTAACCACTGCTTGTCCTCATCCCGCGGTGAAAGGGCCAGAGGTGCAGCGCTACCCACAGAGTGCAGGCGCTCGGGATGCCGACTGCTGCCCAACCGCCCCACAGGGGCTCTGAGGAAACTTCGCGCCCAGGAGGCCCCCTCTGCCGCCTCTGGGAAACCAGACACTTGGTAACTTCGCCCACGTGAGGGCTCCAGACCCTGCATCCACTCGCGGCGAGTGTCAGAGTCTAATTTCCAAACAGTCAGAGGCATGACTCGTGTAGACACAGGACAAACGGGCACCCACGGTGCTCAGACTGAGCGCTGCAGGAGCGGGTCAGGGGCACACTGACGGAGCACCCGGCCTGCCAGGAACTGCCGGCTCCGAGACACAGCAGGGTAACGCCCAGGAGGGCAGAAGCCCCCAGCTGCTGGGTTCCCCTTTCCACCGGACAGGACTGTTCCTCCATCAGATGAGGGGGTGAGTCAGAGCCCTTAACCAAGCCATGTCCAACACGGAACGTCCCTGGGAAAACTAGCCCCAGGGGGAGCCCGTGACACGAGGCTCGGGGACATGGAGAGGACACACCAGTCCTCTTGTTCACAGTTCCAGGTTTCAGATAATGTTTCATAACGGCAGGATGTAGAAGAAAACTAGCCCAGCATGAAAGTGGCCCAGGGCAGGGACATGGGGTATGCTCCTGAAATACACGCAGGAAATGCCCGTGCCTGCTGTGCTCCCCAGAGGAAGATGTCCCACTTGGTGAGCTTTGACCAAAACTCATGGATCCGAAAACACAGCACTGCCTAGAACAGTCCTTCTTCCTGTCCACAAACTACGAAGGGTCAACTCCAAGACCCTGCCTGCAGCAGAAAGACAAGTGTCCCCACCCCCGCGGTTCTTCTCCCGGAATCTGCCGCCCCAGGTCCATCAGTGCCCCCTGGAGGCGGCCAGTGCTGGTAGCGCAGGCTCACCCTGCTCTGGTCACTCCTGGCCCTCGGTTCTCCGGGGCCAGCCACATTTTTAAACTGAGAAACCAGATCATATAACGGCCTACTTAAAGCCGTTCCTCCTTCCTGCAATCCGTCCAGCCTACAAGCCTGGAGCCACAGGTCCCACCGGCTGCCTGACCCACCGGAACCACCCCCCCTGGTTCGCCACCGGACAGCCGTGGTGGCCCCTTGCAGTCCTCGGATGCCCGTGGTCCTGCCCATCTCGGGACTGTGGCGCGCCCCTCATGTTCTGAGTGTCACATGCCACCCGACACCTTCCCCCGCCACCTAGTGCCCATGCAATCTTCTGGTTTACTCTCCTAGGACTCATGACCTTCCATTAGCCTCATTTTGTGTTTCTGTTCACTGTCCCTGCCTCTGAGGCACAAGGCTCCACTCGGATCTCCGCTGTCTTGTTCACGGTTTCTCACACCTACCAGGGCCACACAGAACATACTCAGGACAAGTTCCAACACGCAGGACCGACGCAGGGCGGACATCAGATTCTACTTCCATAGGGAGCATGCGGATGCACGGACGGGGCGAGGACAGTGCCTCAGGCCAGCACACAGAGGCTGTCGGGACACCGGTCCTCAAGCACTCCGCAGAGCTCAGCCAGCTGGCCGGTCGGCCCGCCGGAAACCGGCGGCTGAGTGGAGGGGTGGGCTGACACCTCACCAGGCCTTTGTCCGTCTGGGAAAGGAAGCCTGCCCGCGCTGGGCTGGGCGGGAAGGCTTGGAGGAAAGCAGCAGAGGCAGAATTTCGGTTTACGGGCTGGCAGATGGAGGCATTCATGCAAACACAAAAGAGACAGTCTATTTTATCAAGTAAAATGCAAACTATTTCAAAGGTCTAGCTTCGGGGTACTTGCCTCATTCAACTCGTACCCTCCCCACCTCCTGCCTTTCCCACCTGTCTAGACCCCACCATAGAAAGGACAGAAACACTCTAAACTGAATGCAAACGGCCTGGCTGACAAAATGTCAGGCCACCCCAACCAGACGGGGGGAGGGCACCAGCTGGGAGGCCCTGCGGCCTCCAGGGGCACCCACAGGAGTGTGCAAGCCGCGCTCCGCTCTGCTCTCAGGCCTGCCCACTTTGAGTACCACAGACTGAAAACGTATCTGTCAAAGACGGAAGCTTCTGTGTAACAGCAAACTGAAATTTATTTCAAGTTTACCCTTCAAGTAACTCTATGCTTAACTTACAGGACTGAACCTCATACCACTACTTGCCAAGTTCTAATAAAACGTCTTTGTAAGTCTGATTTGCAGGCGAGCATCAACCTGTCCTAGAAAACGATCACAGTACGGAGTCGCCGTCGGGTCTCCCGGGCTTGGAGAGGGAGCAAGAGGAGGGCTGTCTGGAAGGCAGAGCCGCACGGCGGCGGCGGGGGTGTGGGGGGGGTTCTCTTCCAGGTGAAGCCAGGGTGGTGGGGTTTGCACGTTCCAGCCACCGGAGGACACTCTTTCCCCCTGTGCAGGCCCTTTCCTGCTTCAGCAAGGTGGTCTTGGACAGGCTCCAAGTTCAAGAGCAAGTTTAAGCTCCACAGGCCTGGGCAGGGGCAGCTGGCTGGCTTAGTTGAGTGTCCGACTCGGGATCTCAGCTGGGGTCACTATCTCAGGGTTCAAGCCCTGTGCTGGGCTCTACGCTGGGCAAGGAGCTTACATTAAAAAAAAAAAAGAAAGAAAGAAAAGAAACATACGTAAGTCTGGGTAGAAATCGAGCCCAAGTAGTGCGCAGCAGAGTCCAGCCTGAGCCATCCAGGAGTTACTGGAGGTGGATGGAGTCCGGGCACACTCCGCTCAGCGTCCTCTAGGAGTGGAGGGTCTCCGCAGCGCACCCACCCCAGCACAGGGGTGAAATGAGCTCCACAGAGTCCTGGGCAGCTGTTCCAGAGCCCGATGGGACACTGCCGTCCCGGCCGCGAGCCTCCCTCCTGGCAAACGGCTGAAGCCTCACAATGCTGGCCAGAGAGAGGAAAAGTTCCCCGCGCTCGTCTTCCCAGCACCCTGATGACCCGGTTCTCATACCCGGCATCACTGAGCTCGGCAGTGCCGCGGTGGTGCTCCTCTGGTCACGGTCATCACAGAGTCTCACTCGGGGCCAACCACAGCTACCTGGGCCAGGGGTGGGGGGCACAACAGGCCTTCCTGGGGCCATAACAGGCGGATGTCACCCCTGCCTGCTTCCCACCTTCTGTCCACCCTCCCCAGGGTCCAGGCAGACTCCCGGAAGCCTCCTGCAGCTCCCCACCTTGCACACCCCCGCAGGTGCACTGACCAGTCGCTCTTGCTGGTGTTGTCACCCCTCCCCCATCAGCCGCCACCCCTACTCTCCACTCTCTGCTTGAATGTGGGCCCATGGGGGACACCAAGCAGTCCTAGCTCATCACCAAGAAGCCAGCGTGGGTGGGAAGACCAGACTGCGTGGTGAGCTCAAGGGGGGCAAGCCAGAGCAGACTCTGGGCAGGAATGAGCACCTGCCTCACAGCCACCACGCAGAGGGAGCGGCGGGTCTCGGAGCCACAGAGCCTGTCACTCAGCTGTGTGATCCTAAGAGAACGACTCAGCGTCGCGCCGCCTCCAGGCGTCACCATCCAGGACAGGGGTGACACCCACAACCCCTCACAGAGCAGGAAGAGCAGGTGTGCGCTGTGACTGAACGCCAAGTCTCCGGCTCCCCTTTGAGCCTTACCTAGGACTCCAGCGCTGTTGCAGGAAATCTGCCTGCTTCCGCAAGGGAGTACATGAACACAAGAACACGAGCACGAGAACAGAGGCTGAGGCCTCGGTGACCCTGACCCTGACCCTGACCGGGACACTCTTTGGGATGGCCAAGTTTCCCTCGAGCTAGTTCAGAGACAGCTCACGGGCCCAATCGGTGGCAGCATCACAGGCTGAGCGAACGCCACAGCTCAGCTCGGGGCTAAATGATTTCCAGGAACACAGCAGGGTTCTGTTTTGCAAAGGATTTAGAACTGACAGGCCTAAGCCAGATCCACAAACACTGGCGCAGCATTTGGCGACACCCAACAGTAGACCTTTTGTTTGTTAAGCCTTCTTACGAGGAAAACCACTTATTTCAAAAACCTTGAAAATGTCAGTGAAGTGTTAAACTTCAACCTAAGTCTTTTAGAAAAACAAAGGCCCCCCTCAGCTGTTCCCAGAGCTGGGAGGAGCCCCACCCCCTGCAGACCACCCCTCCTGCTTCCGAGCAAACGGCAGAGGCCCCTGAGGCAGCGACGGTGGAGGGTGGAGGGTGGAGGGACGTCTGGGGAGACAGAGCTCCCCGACCCCAGGCAATCTCACGGGGGAGCCAAGCCTAGCTCACTCTCCAGAAGCCTTAAGATGGGGCTGGAGGAGTGGTGGATGGGAAAAGCCGGCTGGGTACTCTCCATTTTAAGAGCGGTGGTGAGAGGCACCTGTGGTGGCCCAGGGCAAGGCCTGTGTGCATGCCCCAGGGACGGGACAGCCGAATTCACAAGTGACTGATGGGGCCAAGCGGTGACAGGGGGAGGAAAGCAGGAAAGCGTGCATTCACAGGGGGAACAATGGGCATCTGCTCCCCTGTGGGCAGCCAGGGGTGGGGAGAGGGTGCTGCTTCCCTGTGATTCCATGGGGAGTTGGCTGAAATTAGGCACAAAAAGGACCCTGTGGGAGATGAAGCGGGAAGCAAAGGCTTAGACATAGCACGCTCCTTTCCTGAGGAATTCTTGTGTGTGGCGGACATCCACGAGGAAGAGGTCACGTGCTGTGATTCCTGGCGCTCTTGGCCACGAGCCTTTCCATGCAGGAGTCTCTGAGGCCCAGTGTCCCTGAGAACCGTGATCCTGCAGACGTGGGGCTTGTGCTGACAGGAGGCTGGGCCTGGGTTGGGGCCCACGTCGAACAAGCCCCCAGGTGACTTCTCTCTGGGGATCCCAAGTGGGCCACTCCCCAGTGCCGAGGGCTCTGCCCAGGTGTCCCTGCAGCTGTCCTCACCCTCCCTCAGACCACAGCTGCTTTTCACTTCCAGCCACATCTCCCTTCCACCACAGGCCTGACTTGGCCAGGGTCCAATCCTGTTAAGATAAACGTATTCAGCTAACAGCTGAGTTAATCACCCCATTAGGTATGGATTTTACCGCCCTCATTTCTAGAAGGAACCTTCCATCCAAGCTCCATGGCCCCTGACATGCTGGTTCAACACAGAACAGTCTGCAATGTTCGAATCTGACTCACGGCATTTGTTTCAGAGAATCAAAATACGCACAAATAGGTGACAAATGTTTTGCCACAGACAGATTCCCACATTTGCATTTGAATTTACATGTCGCTTCTGCCACTAAAAAACAAATGACAACTGAAAAGTTCTGTTATTAAAATGCTTGCTTGTTCTCAGAAAGAAAGGCTTTAAGATAGCCTTTAAGGGGCAGTCTGTCCACCTCCTAGCCTCTGACCTCGGGTCCAAACACTGGCGGCTTAAGAAAACGAGATCAGAGAACAAAGCCTTCAGAATCAAGAATCCCAACACGCAGGGACGCCCGGAGCCAGGCGGTTGGGCACCTGCCTTTGGTTTGGATCATGATCTCAGGGTCCTGGGATCGAGCCTGCGTGGTCAGGCTCTCTGCTGAGTGGGGAGCCTGCTTCTCCTTATCCGTCTGCCCGCCTCTCTGTCTGCTTGTGATCTCTCTCACATGAGGGAATACAATCTGTCCAAAAAAAAAAAAAAAAGGCTCCCAACACTCCAAAGTAAGAGAACATATTTTAAAGATAATCATTAGCTGGGGCGCCTGGGTGGCTCAGTGAGTTAAGCCTCTGCCTTCGGTTTGGGTCATGATCTCAGGTCCTGGGATGGAGCCCCGCATTGGGCGCTCTGCTCAGCAGGGAGTCCCTCTCCCTCTCTCTGCCTACGTGTGGTCTGTCTCTGTCAAATAAACAAATAAAATCAAATCATTTACGATTTTGCACAAAAATCTTATTTAGGCTTTTAAGTAGTGTATGAGTGTGTCCCGTGACGGAGAACAAAATCACAGCAGAGGAAGATGTCAGACCCAGAAACAAAAGCGCAGAAGAAAGTGCAGCAATTTGCTCCGCTCCTGCCCACGGAAACGCGTAATTAGAGGTTCGCGAGCGCCAGCTGGACCGCGGCCGGCCCTCCCCGTGCGGAGGGCAGCTCCGACTCCCGGGCCAGGGAGCCCCACCTCAACGCTCTGCCAGCTGGCGGGGCGGGTGCCGCGGACGCCCCCCACCGCGCCCCAGCTGAGCCGTGCGGGGCCGGCGAGGAGACCCGGGCCCGGCCCCCGGCGGGCGGCCGTACCGTGCGGTCCGGGGCCGGAGCGGGCGGCCCCCGCAGGCGTCCGGCGCATCCGGAGGGCTAAGCCGCCGGCCTGGCCCGCCCCGAGCACCCGCCGTACGCGCCGCCGGCGGGAGAGGGTTCACGGGCAGGGGCTCCGGAACGCAGCGGGGACCTCGATCCCTGGGGGCGCCGCCTCCCGCCCCGCCGGCTCCCCCGCGGGCTGCGGCTGCGGCCTGGGCCGTCGGGGTCGCGCGCGGGCGCGCCTCACCTCGCACGTCCCCGGCCAGGGCCCGCCAGGTGGGCGCGTAGCCGATGCAGTGGCCGCACCACGAGGAGTAGAACTGCACGAGCCACGCGGCCGAGCTGTTGGCCGTGGCCCCGCGCACGCTGCCGCTGTCCAGCACCCACACGGCGTCCTCGCCCGCGCGGTACAGCCGCGCCGCGCCGCCCGCCCCGGGCCCCGCCGCCGCCGCCGCCAGCAGCACGAGCAGCGGGGGCAGCCGCCGGGCTCGGGCCGCCGCCGCCGCCGGGGCCGGGGCTCCCAGGCCGCGGGCCGCTCCCGCCGCCGCCGCCGCCTCGGCCGCCTCGGCCGCCGCCATGTTGGGAGTGCCGCGGCGCGCCTGACCTTTCACCCTGGCAACCGGCGTCACGTGCGCCGCGCGCGCCCGGCCCCGCCCCCGAGCGTGCGCCCGGCCCCGCCCCCGAGCGCCCCGGCCCCGCCCCCTGCAGGGTCCCCGGGTTTAGCGACCGAAAAGGTCTCGTGTCCGACGTGCGGGCGTCGCCGCACCGTCGTCTGGCCGGAAACTCGCTCCCGACGGGCCCCGCCTGGACTTGGGCGTCCGCTGCCCTGAGCTTGGCTTCCGGAGCATCTCGGTCTGGGCCGCGCTGGGGGTCCGCGTCCCCAACGCCGGTCCGCGCGCGCTGCGGGAGGGGAGCCCGCCGGCTCCCCGGGGCAGGACCGCTGACCGCGACCGCTCCCCCCGGCCGGCCTGGGGACCTCCCTGTGTAGGGCCAAGGCGCCCGGTCCTCGCTTCCCGGGACCCGCGGCTCAGCGCTCTGTGTCCCCGCGGCCCGAGGAACGCGGGCCCGAGTGTCTGCCCCGATGTGCCCCGCTGTGCCCCGATGTGCCATGCTTCCGTGGTGACCCGAGGGCTCCCCTTTGGTTCCGGGGAGCCGTGAGCTTGGAGGCAGCCGGGGGCCTTGCTGTCAAGAGCCACACGTTGACCCAAGGACAGGGTTCCCTGCATGAGGGGATCCCCGCCGCAGACCTGGAGAGCCTGGAATAGTCGCTCAAGTCTGCAGCGGCGGGCATGGACCCTCCGGTGGAATGACAGGTTGGCCTGTGCCCTGGCCCACTCCGTTGAGGTGGCCGGTCAGCCTGCAGGTGCCTGGCCAGGACGGCGCGCATGGGCCAGCGGTGCGGAGCATGGACGGGTGTGAGCTGCGCACCACCACACACTTAACGGGCTTAAGGCTGCCCTTCTGCTCCCAAATACAGGTGCTGGGGGGTGCCGGACAGAGGAGTTCGGTGGGCCCAAGGCCAAGGTAGCCCACAGGGCTGATGCTATGAGAAGAAAGGAGCGGGAGCGCAGGGGGGTTGTGTGTGTGCGTGTGGCTTAGTCAGTCGGGGTCGACTCTCGGTTTGGCTCAGGTCGTGATCTCAGGGTGGTGGGCTCCAGAGTTCGGGAGTCTGCTTGAGATACTCTCTCCCTCCGCCCTTCCCCCAGCTGGTGCCCACCCGCTTCAAATAAATAAGCCCATATAGGAAATGCAGGAGCAGCATAACCAGGGCCTCTGACAGGTTCCCCACTCCAGGGAGGCGCTGCGTGTCATCCCGCGGCAAAGAGAAGCAAGACGGCACCTAAAGCTGTGGATGAGCAAGAAAGACTAATAGTCATTACTTTTCTGGCACTGAGGAAAGGGCTGCATTTTTCCTGAAAAGGAGCTTCAGATCTGTTAGAAGTTCATCTCCTATGGAGGGGGAGTATTCCTGACCCTTAACAGGACGTGGGCAGCAGAGCAGGCCATGCAAGTTGTGTCTCCTGGGGGAGCTCCCCGAGGTGCCTCACCTAGTGTGGAAGATGGCGGTAGCCGTCCTCAGGAGCCGTCCTTGAGTCCAGGAGGAGGTATTGGTAACTTTTTCCTAATGTCAGAGGTAGCCTGAGCAGGGGACGCCTGGGGGGCTCAGTGGTTAAACATCTGCCTTCAGCTCAGGTCACCATCCTGGGGTCCTGAGATCAAGCCCTGCTTAGGGCTCCCTGCTCAGCGGAGAGCCTGCTTCCACCTCTCTCTTGCTCTCTCTCTCTCTCGATCTCTCTCAAGTAAATAAAAAATACATATATGTAGATGGGTGACAAATGTGTCCTTAAGAATAACCTGTCCCTAGTAATTATCAGGATCTGAATTGTTAAATTTAATAGTTTTCTCAGGGCCTCTCAGAACTTTTCTAAAAAGAGGCCTATCGCAAGTGTGTTTGAGACGCTCAGCGACGCATCGGGGGCATGTCTGGTCCTCCATCTCCCTTCCAGATCGGGACAGCCTGGTTCCCAATGGGACGTAGAAGGGTGTCATCCTCCTCCTCCTCCTTGTGTGGAGCCTGCCGCCCCTGCTCTTGGGCCTCCCTCCCTCCATCTGAGGGGGGCTCAGACGGAGGCCGGAGGTGTCGAGGAGGGCCGGGGTTTCCCGTTGTCCATGGCTCATCTCCGTAAGTCCTGTCTGCCCACACGGGTGATCCTTTTCAGAGGCAGAGAGGGTCCAATTCGGGAGGAACATACTGTCTCTGCCGGGAAGATGGAAGACCTGACTGGCTTCTCCAGGGACCTTGAGAATCAGCAAGATCAGCCGAGCCTTTTCTTGTGGCCTTTTTTGTTTGCTTCAAGTCCTGGAGCAACAGCGGGTGGGGGACCGGCCCAGGGGTCCCTCCCTCGTCCGGCTCTTGTTCCTGCAGTGGGAGGAGAAAGGAATGACTGGGCGCTCAGGCTCCAGTCTGTATGGGGAGAGGGTGCTTTGGTGGAGCAGCTGCCGTCTGCTTTGGTCAAGATCTGACTTCTTTTTCTGTCCCCGCCTTGTTCCGATCTGTTGCACACGGCCTGAAAGGCTGGGTCCTTCACACATGTCCTGTCCAAGCCAGGGCTACCCCGAAGGGCGAAGAGAGCCCCCACATAAATAGGAACCTCCAGACCATTTGCCTTGTTTGTTTGTTTTTACAGAACAGGTGTGAGTGCAGAATGCTGTCGGTTCCTACTTCCCCCGGAGGGCGGTTCCCTCCACCTTCTGGCTGGTCCTCGGGCCAGCACAGGGGCAGAAGGCTGTCAGACGCTTCTTTCTGAGGGTCGGTTGTGACGATGCCCTCCGGGGGAGAGTGAACTGTGGAGGGCGTATTCCCCACCTACAGAATAAGGACTTTCTGAGCGTCCCTGTGATTCTCTGCGTCTTGAGTACGGCCTGAACAGGATGTCTCCTCCTACCTCTGCGGCTAGGGGCAGGGGTGAGGCCTGTCGGGGTTGTGGCCGCTCGGTGCCCCTGAGCCCTTGGTCCCCCGTGCCCTCCTTCTCCTGTTTCAGCGCTAGAGCCGGCCTGTGTGCGGTTGGCCTGTCCCCACCAGGTCCTCAGGGGCACGGCCTGCGGGGCTCCCCAGAAGGAGAGGCCAACCACGGCCTCGGCAGGCAGATGGGGTTCTGTCCTGACTCAGAGCTCCAGATGAGAGCCTGGGCTATGTGCTCCGATCTGGGACCTCCCTCTGCAGCAACCAGGCTTTCCCAGGGAAGGCGATTTGGGGATCCCCCATTCGCCCCATTCACATCTCCTCTCAGCTACCCAGAGACTCACCCATGCTAATTACAGGAGCAAAAGGCCTCCTGCAGCAGGGCTGTGACCAGCCTTTGCCCGCTGGTGACCGGAGGCGGGACCGTGGGCCAGAAGAGCCACAGGTGTCGTCTGTGGCCCCAGAGAAGCCCCCGCCTATCACCTGGTGCAGATCTCAGGGAAAAACTCGGGGTCAAAAGGATCCAGGAGAAAGCGGGGTCGGGGAGAGGAGATGGCTCCACTCGGCACGCTGCTCACCCGGGACTGCCGCCAACGGTCCGCTGGGTTGGGTTGCCCGTCGGGTCACCGCGTCCCTGTCCCTTCTACTTCGGAAGCCAACCATGAGCAGCCTTGGCTGGGGACCCTCAGGCGCCGAGAGGGGGCGCCCCTTCCCATCAAACAGCCTCCGAGCCCCTGACCCTGGACAGAGCTAATAGTTCCTGCTCCGGGAACAGGATGATTTGCACAATCCGGGTGCACCAAGCCCGACCTCCGAGGCTTCAGAACGGCGGGCACGCGGGCTGAGGGATTCCCGTGGTGCTCCTGCGCGCCACAGCAACGTTTGTAGGGCAGAGATGGCCCGAGAAAGGAAAGGAGAAAAAAAGAGAAAGTGCATTTGTCGCGGTACTGCTCAGCCTCCCCGACACCCCTGATGAGCCCCCAGAGGAGTCCCCAGCGCTGAGTGGGCATCCCCCGCATCCGTGTCCGAGCGCACCGGGGGAAGGAGAGACCCAGACGGGGCGGCAGCTTCACGGAGCAGAAAGGACTCCCACATGGGAGGGAAGGGGCTGGGGGCAGCGCAGCCTTATAGGGTCTGGTCCAGCTGCCTTAGGAGTCTTCTCTGGGCGGGGACCACTGCTGACCGTTTTCCGTTTAGAGACTTTTCTGTCTGAGGCTGTGGCGTCCAGGACCTGGCGGGCATGGCGCTTGGTCCTTGCTTCCCGGGATCCGGGCCGGCGGCTCAGCCTTCCACACTGTATTTTCAACGTTCTGTGTCTGTTTTAGGTTCCTTTATGGGTTCTTCGCTCAGTGGCTGCTTGTCCAGTTTTCAGCATATAGAGCCTGACCCGCAGATGCTTGGTACGACCTTGCTCACGCCAGCTCCCTGAGGACCTATTGACTCCTCAAGTCCTATCACTATGCCTTTTTGCTTACTCCAACAGGAGACCTGGTTTTTAATTGTTATTTGTAACTGTTATGCACATCCACATTTTCTCTGGACTGTGGGGCTGAAACAGAGAAAAGAGGAAGTGGATCACAGAGCAGACGTGAGTCAGCGGCAGCCACTGGCCTGGTCAGAGTCTTATGCTTCCGGCCTCTTGGCTCTTCTGCAGCCCAGGCAGAGGGAGGGCATGTGCAAAGGCCCTGAGGTAGAAGGACCACATGTTGGAAGAACAGCTGGAGCAGAGTGAGCCAGGGAAGGGAGGGAACCAGAGAGCCAGCGGAGAGGAGCTCTGGGTGGGCCCTTACTAGCTGGACTGTAGACAAGGGCCCCAGCTCTGAAAGTCGTGTGGCCATCAGAGGATTTTGAGTAGGGATGAGGGTCTGCTCTTCTGGCTGCCATATAGGAGGGGCGAGGGGAAGCAGGAGGCCATCACAGCCCCCCAAGGGATGGTGGGACTCATGGTGGCGCATGGCAGTGCCAGTGATGGGGTCGGACTTTGGGAACATCTTGAAGGTAAGACACATGGTGACTCAAACCCAGATGTAGACAGAGAGGTCGTGTCCTCCTGGAGGAGACAGCTGCGGACTGAGCCGCGGACTGGCGAAGAACACGGGGGGTGGAGTCGGGGTGAGATGGAAGCCCGAGCTTGGTTCTGGCAATATATATATGTAAGCAGTCCAGCCCGACTATCCAATCACTGCCCCGTGCACGCGGTCTCCTCATGGACCCTTATGTAACCACATAGGGCTCTATTGTTCTCAAGCAGTAATAATGTTTCTTTCTTGGCTCCTGGTGCTGTTCATGTATCAGCCACGAGCGCACCCATACCCTACCTAGCCAATCATTCTCACTTCCTCAATCTTCAGGCATTTTCGTCTACGTGACTCCTTGCATCTGCTGGATGGCTCTCCACACCTGCCCCCCTGGCCTTCGGTGGTATTTTTTTTTTTAAGATTTTATTTATTTATTTGACAGACAGAGATCACAAGTAGGCAGAGAGGGGGGAAGCAGGCTCCCCGCTGAGCAGAGAGCCCGATGCAGGACTCGATTCCAGGACCCTGGGATCATGACCTGAGCCAAAGGCAGAGGCCTCAACTCACTGAGCCACCCAGGCGCCCCTCCCAGCTGTGTTTTATAGGAACGGCTGTGTCGGCCACTCCAGGTAAGGGATCAAAAGGCCTTATAAAGCTGGTCTGGTGATTTGGGGTTTGAAGCACTGAAGGCGCCTCCAGGGGCATTTTATGCAGAAGGGGACGGCAAAGCAGGACAGCTGAAAGAGACAGATCACTGGAAAATTAAATGTGGGCTTTAACTGAGAAATAATCGTTTTCTATGAAAGAAAATGACTTCTCTGGAGGCCGGTATCAGGATTTATCGGCCCAAGAGATGGTCAGGGATTGGAGTCAAGGCGTGAGGCCCTGGCGGCCACAGTCTCGGTGCAGAATTTTGCCGGCTCCATGGACTCGAGCGCCAGAGCCGTGCTCTGCATCCGCTGGGCCGGGGGAGACTGAGGGCATCAGACACCTTCCCCGGGGCTGAGCTGGACAAAGTTCCCACAGAGCGCAAGGCCGTCGTGGGTGTGGGGCCGCCGGCACCGGGGAAGGTCGCTCAGGAGGGTCCGGCTGGGAGCGCAGCCACCCCACCCACGGCCGCCAGAAAGGGGGCAAATCTGCAGGGTTTTGACGCAGGAGATTTATTACCATGGTGGCCAAACGTGTGTGTGTGAGATACATAATTCCTCTCACAGCCTCGTAAATCCAAAAGGGTCAGCAATAAATAGAGAAAAATAAAAAATCACAGACTAATTTGTTCAGAAAACTAGAAGGAAATCAATAAAAAAGCTGTAGCTCAGAAGCTATTTGGAAATGTGTCTACAGAGCGCGAACACCCCCACCCCCGGTCCAAGCCTCTCCCCAGCGAAAGCAGGAGCGCGTGAGGTGTCTTAGCTGTGCCTCCCTGAGCCCGAGCCAGCCTGTGACAAAGGTGGGTCTGGCCAGCAGCCGGCCCAGACACGCAGCTGCCCCTGAGCTGGGGCCTGGTGGAGGGCTGCCTGGAGGAGGCAGCTTGCCAGAGCCAGAAGGTGGAGGGCACAGGCCGACCTTGGGGCTCTGCCAGGTGTGGAGACGTGTCCCACCTAAGCTACAAGTCACGAAGGTCTGGGTCTTCCCAGGGGTCCATAAGTGCTGTCGAGGGGATGAATCCCTCTCAGAAAGCTGGGAAGTGTGAGGCCCTGGATGGAAGGAGCCAAGGCCTGAGGGGTCAGCACCCCGCCCTTATCCTGAAGACTGCGGTGTCCCCGAGGGCTCATTCCATGGTGGACGGCCACCAGGGAACGGGCTCTTGTGTCTTCCAGAAGGTGTCCTGAGCACCCTGGGCCCACCTACCCCCAGAGGACAGGCGAAACCTTGGCCAGTGACCTTTGGCCCTTGAGTGGGCTACTTCTCTAATCCACACAGCTGGGTTGGCCCACATGCAGGTCTGGGCCTCCCAGGACCACAGAGCTGGGGGTGTGAGCCCGCACAGATGTGTCCCCTGCCCACCTCCACCCGGGCTTCCCACATCCCCAGAACGGTGCTCTCTCCCGTGGCCTTTGTGGAAGGCTCTCCGTGCTGGCGGGCGGTCTCTGTGGGCTGGTGCCTGGTTCAGCCTCGAGCTGCTCCCCTTCCTGGCTCCTCCAGAATGTTCTCTCTTGAATCCGTGACTTCCGCATCTGTCCTGGGCCAGCCAGCCTTCGGACACGCCCCGCACAACCTTTCAGCTTCCCGCCTCTTGAACTACGCAGCAGGGACCCTTTTGGGGGCCTGATGGAAGCCGTGGACCCAAAGCCCGGAAGAACAGAGCCCACTGCACGGGATGTCACACCAGTGCCCGGTCCCCCACCTAGCGTCAGAGGACCACCTGCACGGCCGGCTGCAGGTGGCTATTCTGAGCGGCGGCTCTGCCCTCGGTGGTCCAGGCTTCCGGAGCCTCCCACACACACAGGCACACGTGGGCACAGTGACACAGCAAGGTCACAGGTGTCTGTGTGTCACCGCGGGCCCTGCCCGGTCTCCTCAGGAGTCTCACCAGTCTTGGGGACGTGCCGGGTCAGCCGTGGGGACACAGCTGCTTCTCCGTCAGTGGGCGGCCGGCTGCGCAAGCTCTGAGAGCACAGCAAGCGTGTCGCATAGGATCCTTCTGGTGAGCTGGCTGGACACCAAGTCCACCACCTCGGCTCTCTCCCCACCAGGTACATCTGCGTGGGAGCCCACGCCCAAAGCAGGATCCAGGCCGCCATGCCCGGTGCCAGACGGCCCCGTACCTCCAGCTGCCAACAACATGGGCAGACCCTCCGCGGCCATGAAGGCCACTCTGGATGGGGTTGGGGACTGCGCTGGCAGCCTTGGGAGCCCCCCCACGGCACCACCGTCCCCCCCACACAAGGGGGACCCTAGGCAGCAAGCTGGCTCAGACCACTGGCTGCCCACAGCCTCAGCTCCCCCATCAGAACACGATTCGCCCAATTTTTTCCCAAGGCTTCCACCCTGTCTGCCCGCCCCCAGGCAGAGCCCTGACTCTTGGGGCCCCGGGGACAGTGGCTCAGGCAGGACCTCCTCAGACAAGGAGGGCAACTCCCCAGTTCTGATGGAGGCATCGTCCCCGGGGGGGCCCGGCGAGCCCCCAGCAGACATGGCGTCTTCCGGTGGGGGAGGGAAGTCTCCCGAGGGCAGGCCGGCGCCCTCGCGCTCTGCTGGGAGGGTGGGTGGCCAAGGAGGGAGGCTGGCGTCCCTGTGGGTGGAGGACGGAAGGTCAGCACTGCCATAGGACAGCACGTCGTCCACGGGGGACAGGATCTCGGGCAAGACCCCGCTGGCCAGGGTGGGGCGGGCTTCCTCCGGGGCAGGGGAGTGTCCCCTCCCCCCACACCCAGGTGCCCAGCCCTCGGGCGTCCGGGCTACCAAACCACCAGGGTCCCCAGGAGGAGCCTGCGGGCTCACGGGGACCTCAGGCTCAGACCGGGCCTGTTGAGGTTTCCTGTGGTTGGACAGACTCAGGTCAGTGACCCCAGGCCCCTCGGGGCAGCCAGCCGAGGCCTGAAGAGCCCCAGTGTCTCCTCCTTCGCCAAACTCCACCCCTTCTGATGCCAGGGACCCGGAGGGAGAGGAAAGGGGCAGGTCTGAGTCACTGGAGGGAGAGGCTGTGGATGGGAGTGGTGGGGAGGCAGCCTCCGGGGACACCTGTTTGGCTCTTTCTGTATCTAATCCACTGATCAGGCTCCCACTGGTTCCGGAAGCTTCCTGCCCCTCCTCAAGGCCCAGGGAAGGAGACGCAGAGCAGGGCGGGTGGGATGAGCCTCCCGCAGGGGAGCGGCGCCCTGAGGCTGGGTCAGCACCCGGGCCTGGCCCCAGCAGGTTCTCCTCATCCCACACCTCGCTGGATGCCTCTGACAGCTCCGACCCTGACCTCCCAGCAGGGGCATCCGGGAGAGGCAGCAGCCGGCCCGCGCGCACGAGTCCTCCCCTGGGCTCTGGACCCCCTGCGTCTGTGGGGGAGCCACCCCGGCGACTGGTCCTGCTGCCCCCCAGCCTCTCCCAGGCCACCCGCTCCCCGCCCCGGTGGACCCCCCAGGAGTCTTGGGGTGAGAGCTCCCCAGACCAGCCGGGGTCTGCATCAATGGGGTCCCCAGCTTCCCAGTCCGAGAGGGAGACAGAGCTCTCGGAAAGCTGCACCAGCATGGCGGACGCCTTCTGAAACTCCTGGAGAGAAGAGCAGGACAGCCCGCTCAGGGAGGAGGCGGCACGGGACGCGGCATGGGACACGGCATGGGACCCGGCATGGGACGCGGCACGGGACCCGGCGCAGGTCCCCGGAGCGGACTCAGACTCGGACTCGGGGCCCAGCCCCAGGGGGCTGCCCGCATCTGGGCTGGAGGGCGCAGGAGCTGCAGAGAGAGGGGCATTTGGGGGTGAGGCCCACAGTCCTTATGCTCTGTCACCCCTGCGGGCACGGACGGGCTGCAGCCCACAAGCCACAGGCCCCAAGCCAGTGGCCCAAAACCAGAAACGCCCTGACAGGCAGAAGAAATGTCCACAGCGCCCGCGTGGCTGAGCCCCCACTCTCCACCCGCCCGCAGGGGAGGGAATCACGTCTGGGTGGGTCTGGCCTGGGAGCTGCTGTGTGCTAGACAGGGAGGCTGCACCCACACTGGCCGGCTTCCTTGAGGCCCAGACACCCTGGACAGGGATCTCCCTCACCTGCCCCGCAAGGGCCCGTGTCGGGAGGGTGGGGGGCGGGCAGGGCTCCCCCGTGGGGCTCTGGGAGAAACCTGACTCTGACTGAGAAGCTGGTCTTGGATGACCCTTAAGTGGGAATTCCTTGTCCCTTGTGCAGAGTGGGGCCTTTTGTGGGGGGGGGGTCACCTGGAGCAGCAGTCCACGGGGCAGCTTCCGGCCGAGAGAAGGGGTCGTGGGGGTCCTCCTGCCAACAGGTCTCCATCCTGCAGGCACATTTTTGGGGGTGTCCCGGGGGCTCCCCCGTCCCATCCCCCCAGCCTCCTCCTCAAGGCTCAGGGCCTCCGCGGGACCTTCAACTACCCCCGTGAGCTTGACAGCCGGCCTGCTAGGCATCTGCCCCAATAGGAAGGGACCGCCAGGGCACAGGACTCCCCGGGTGGGGGCAAGGGGCCCTGTGTTTGCGGGTTCTGGCCTGTCCCTGCCTGCAGCATCAGGTCTCTGGGGGTGTTGCCATCTGAGCAGCTCAGAGGCACGTGTTCCCCAGAAGGGCCCCCCCTACCGCCCCTACCACCGGACCTGGGGCTGATTCCCCAGCGGACATCTTTGTTTCCACAGAGGGGGTCAGGCTCCGGACAGCATGGGGAGGGCTGGGGGTGCCCAGGGGGCCCAGGCCAGGACGAGGGGTACCCGGAGGGAATGCGGTTCTCTGGAGGAGAGGACAGGCATCTCCGTGCCCCAGGTCCCGACTCCTGCCCGAGAGTCCCGCCGGCCCCAGGCAGCCCTCCAAAGTGCACACCTCTGTCCCCCTGACGCCCGGCTTTCCATCTGGTGGGGCTCCTCCTTGGGGCTGTCGGCAAAATCCAGCTCTGGTTCTGACTCTGCTGGGCTTATGCTGCCTTCAACCACCTGCTGAAAGCATGTTGGAGAGAGACCGCCCCAGGGCACTGGGTCCTGGCCCCTCAGCGGTGGATAACCTCTAGCACGTTCCTGTGACTATGGTAATGAACAAAGACCGTCCCCTTAAAGATGGCCCTGGAGACCCCCACTTGCCAGATACCCTACCCCGGACTCCAAACACCCCCTCAATGGACGAATCCACCTGGGAAGGGCCAAACAGGTCCCAAACATCCACACCCCCATCTGGTAGACAGGGTGACCCGTCCCATCCAAAGCCACACAGTAGAGCCTGACCAAGCAAGGCCAGGCCCCCACTCTGCCCACAGAGGGTGCAGGGCCAAGCCTCGACTCACGCTGGCTTCCGGGGGGCTGCGTGGACTCCTTCCGCCCAGGGAGTGCTGGCCCTGGAGTTTCTGCCCACGGCGTTCCATCAGAGGCTGCGTCCTCTCCATCGACGACAAAGGGCGGGGGTTGGGCGGGGGGTCTCCTGTGAGCAAAGGGACCGTGAGCACTGATGGGCGCGGAACGCAGGGTGTGGATGGCACAATGTCCAGGAATTCTGAAGCCATGTGGAACAGTCTCAGAAAATGGGCCCACCCTTGACCTGGCCTCCTGTCCTACAGAGAGGGAGACTGAGGACAGGGAGGAGCACCCCTCACCCACCCCCCTGCCTGGAAATGCTGGTGGAGGTGTGTGCAGGGGACCCTCCCGCCGGCAGGCCCCCTGCACCTAGACATGGAGGGAGCGGTGGGGGACAGCCCTGTCGCACAGCTCGGGCACGGCTGGCCAGGATGCAGGTCTGTCTGATCACAAGCCGGGTGCTGCCCCTGGTGGCCAGGGCCCCCGGACAGAGTGATTGTCCGTCCTCGGCCGCTGCTGCCTTATCTGGTTACCTGGGTCCACAGGGATCTGGCTCTCTACCAGCCGGCCCCCAGCATCAGGCCAGCCACTGGCCACAGGCATGTCCTCTCCCCACACAGGCCTTGGAGGCGGTCGGTGACTGTCCGCAGCTGAAGTGGCCTCGGGGTGTGTCCTGTCCTCCTGCCCAGTGGGAAGGCTACAAGGCAGTGAGTGCAGAGGGTCTGTGACTGCCTGTCAGGGCTGTGCCCTCCCCAGGCGACAAGTCCTGACTGGGACACTCCACAAGCAGGACGGCATGTGTCCAGGGCGCAGTTGTGGACAGTGGCTGAGTGGTCAGCACACGGGTGAGGGAAGACAGGGCCTGGGCCCTGCCCACCAGGCCATTGCCCCCAGATGGGGCTGTGTGGCTGGGGGCTAACGGCATAGGCATGGTTCTGCGGCGTAATGGGAGGGACTGGCCACTGGGCTCCCCTGCGCTCTGGGAGGCCCAGATGCCACACATCCAGACCTGCTCCCGTGCTCGGGACACATGGACGGACATCAAGAGCCCCCTCCCCCATGGTCGCAGCCTCAAGGAGGCGGCCGGGGGCAAGGGCCTGGTGCGAAGGTCAGTGCTGATGGGGAGCCCGGCTGGGCCACAGCTGCCTCTCTCTCAGGCTCGGCCTGCCTTGTTTCTCCACCCTCTCTCCCAAGGCGCACACTACAACCAGGTACAGCTTGCTGCCCTCCCCTGATCAGCATCTCCCCGCAGTGGGGTCACACCCACATCGGGGGCGTGAACAGGGATGGGGTCCCAGGGCCATCCTAAAGCCTGTAATCTTGGGCCTTGAAGGAGGGGACCGCTCAGGGACTGGAGCTCTGACTTCTCTGGGACAAGACCTGGGAGGCAGCTGTCCCCTCTGGGGTGTCCCAGACGCAGGTCCCTGCCCGGCCCCAGGAGCAAGGACGCTGAGCACAGAGCAAGGGGGCTGCGCCTGAGCCCATCACCCACCTCTCAGCACTGCCTAGGGGACAGGACCGGCTAAATAATCTGGAATGGGTCTCAGGCCAGGAGCCAGGGCGGGGGTAGGGAGGGCGGTGTGGGGCTTAGCAGCGCAGGGAGTGGCCCCTGGGGCCCTAGCTCAAGGGTGCACCTGGGCCCTCACCCAGCCCCAGCTCCACTGAGCTCCTCTTGCTGGAGCCGAGAGAAGTTCCTGTTCTCTGCACGGCCTGACCTCCCGCAAAAAATCAAAGGTCTCTCTCTCAGTGAGGAAGGGAGTGGTTATGAGAAATTTGAGATTTTTCCTTCTGTGTACACAGCTTCTCTGTTCCCTAACTTTCCGACGGCGACTAGTGCCTCGCTGGTGTCAGGAGAAATCAAGCGAGGCCTCGCCCCCTCGGAGGACGGCTGGTTCCCGCAGTACCCAGGCCGACCCACAGCCTTGCACACGGCCCCGCCCACCCAGCCTTCCCAACCGGGCTCCCTGGGACTGAGAGGGTACAGCGGGCCTGGAAGCGTCTTCCGAGATCCCCGGGCCCGGCCATCGAAGGCAACGTGAAGGGTAGATCAGTCCACGCTGAGATTTACTTGCAAAGTCCTCTCACGGGGAAGGCACGCGGGGCTTGCGGTCGGGCAGCTGAGTGGGCCAAGACCCCCTTGTGCGGAGGAGGCAGGCAAAGGGTCCTGCCACGTGGTCCGAGGGCTGCTGGAGGCTGCTGGAGGCGCAGGCAGGCGGGGGTCCCTGCGAAGGCCGCTCCTGGTGGGGGCGGCGAGGCCTTCCCACGGTAGGGGCCGCCTCCTGTGTCCTCTCCCCCAGCTTGCTGGGATTAGAGTCTGGCTGGTGGGCCGACAGCCCTGGGGCCATTTGATTAAGGCAGAAGAGAAGGGACGTAGGACAGTCGTGATGGGAAAAGCAGCTCGCTCTCTCCCACAGGGCTCTGGGTCAGGGCTCTGGTCGTTGGACTCCCCCTTGACCCTCGCAGGGCAGCGCCCCTCTCATCGGCCAGGAGAGGCCCTGTTGTGGCAAAACGAGGCCAGCAGCCACGTGGCCAGGCCTGTGAGAAAAGGCCCAGCCGTCACAGCTGGTAGCAAAGCCCTGAGTCAGCCTCCAGGGAGGCTCCTGGCTGCTGGGGGTGGGGGTGGGGGCCACACAGGGGCCACCTGCTGCCCCCCAGCAAAGCCTGTCTAGTTGTTTTGTCTCCCTGCACCCCAAGTAGCCAAGGCATGGTGGCAGCCCTGTCCCCTTTCCCAGATGAGGAGCCGGGCTCAGAGAAGGGAGGGCACCCCAGGGCCACACTCTAGCCAGCAGCCCAGCTAGGCGTGAGCCAGTGCTGTGCTCCTCTGCTCCTCCCACTGGACCCCAGGGCCACGCTGGCCTCTGCCCACATCCCCATGGGCCGGTCAGCTGGAGCAGGGTCCCCTCAGGGTCTCCAGGGCCGCCCCCTCCCCACCAGCAGGGCTGAGACGTGCAGGGCCCAGCAGCCATGAGCACCGGGGCCACTTGGCACAGGAAAGGCTTTAATGGTGAGCACGGAGACCAGGAGTGCCGCTGACAACTCACTGTTGGGCGCGTGGGCTCTCGGAGCTTCTCCGGGGGCTGGGGCTGGTGGGGTCGCCAGGCCCACGTGGTGTTGACGGGCACAGATTGCCCTGTGCCGGCCCCTCCACCTGAGTGGTCTTGACTTTGGGGCCAGACCTCTGAGAAACAGCACCGGAAAGCAGTGTGAAACACACTTGTGTCACCTGCTCAGGCAATGCAGGGGGTAGGCTCCATGTGCGGAGGCCGCTGGCTGCCCGGGCTGCGGCGTGGAAGCTGGTGCTCTCGCCGGCGGAGACAGGCGGCTCTAACCTCCCAGCAGCCTGCGTCGGAACTAACTGCCCCCCGGCAGATGCAGACGTAAGGCTCGGGGCTGGATTCCGAGGCTGCCCCGGGTCACCGTACCCACACTCGAGGCCACGCTCTGGCAATGGGCAGTCCCGGGTCACCTGTCCTGCAGGCCAGCTTAGGGCAGGGCACACACCCCTGCTGCTCACCCCGCAGAACCCAGTTCTTTCCATGCTCACCCCGCCAGGCGAGGCCGTGTCAGCGTCCCCATCTCAACCGAGGATACGCTGAGGCTGGGGACGGCCGCCCTACTCAGTGTCCACACGACCCCCTCCAGGCGACAGCTGGTGGGGACGGGGAGTTGGAGCAAGGACACCTTTGCTGCTTGGCATTCCCCAAGGGGCTGTCCCCCCAGGAGCCCAGGCCACCCTTCCTTCTTGCCTCAGCCGCCACCAGCCCCAGCCCCATCCCCAGCTCTAGTCTAACCCCCTCCTTCCCACTGGGCTTCTCACCCCCACCCCTGACCCCTACTATGCTGTGTGTGTGGGGGGGTCTGGATCCCCCTGGAGAGACCGACCAGGACTGTGGTATCCGGGACACCTCCTTGGTCCCCGCAGGAGGCGACTGCCTCCTGCCCTCCCATTACACCTCTCCCAGGCCCTCCCCGCTCTGGGTTGAGGCATATTGACGGGGCTCCTGCACTGTCCCACAGAGCAACCGGGTGGCAGGTGACAGGTCTCCAGCCTGGGGAGTGCACCCACCTGAGGCAGCCCAGTCTGGGCCTTGAGCTCCTGCTGCAGCTGTACCACAGCGGTCCGCAGGGACAGGATGTCCCTCTGGTGCTGCAGAAGCAGCTTCCTCTCCTCGTGCGAGAACCGGTGGGCGTTCTGCAGGCATCGGATTGCTCTCTGCACCAGCCAGAGGAGAAGTCAGCAAAACCCCAGCCATGCACAGAGAGAGACCCACAGGATTAGAGTGATGAGCGGGGAAGGGGGAGTCTGGGGGGCATCCCGGCTCCAGAGGGGCCTTCCCTGAGCCGCTCCAGGTGCGTTCCTCATCCTGCTCAGCATGTTGGCCACCCTTGGGTTTGGCCAACAGGAGGCTTGGCAGGAGGCGGGAGGGAAGGTAGGGTGTTGTTCCCTGGACCCCCTCAACGTGGGTCGGGACAGGCTGGCTGCACTTCTGCCCTCCCCCACATAGCCCTCCCTCTCTCCAGGTTCTGGGCCCTGCCCCCACCCCCCGGACCTGTCCCTTCATTAAACTGTCCGCAGGTGTCCTCTGGTCCCTGCTTTGCCTCTGGAGGGATGCCGTTCGGCAGAGCCACCTTGCCCAGAGTACCCGCTTGGTCTTCGCGCACCCTCCCCAGGTGGTGGCAGCTTTCATAGGTTAGAAGAGCTATGTCCCTTCTCAAGGTTCCCAAGAACTGGGTCCCTTGCTCAAGCCCCAGTGGTCAGCGGCTCAGACTGCCTGGTTCACCACTGCATTGCCACGTCATAACTCAAGCCCCTTCTAAGCTGCCTTCACAGCTCACAGTCATGGTATCTATGCCCTGCATTTATCTGTTTAGGTCTCCTCCCGTTGGCCCCTCTGCCTGGAATTCTGGTCCTTACAGGCTATCTGGGGGGAGGGTTTCTGTCAACCTACATCACCCCTCACTGGCCCCTGTGGGTCCCTGAGCAAGGCAAGCCCCCTACACTGAGCCTCAGTTTCTCCATCTGCCTAAGGGGGGCTAAGACTGGTCCCACCACAGAGTGGCCCCGGGACACTGGGCTTGGAGCAGCTAGTGAGCCCCTCTGCAGTCGTGCACAATACCCCGTGGGTAGTGCTGGCCGTGCTAAGGCCCCTGTCGCCCCCGCAGCAGACACGGCTGTCATTCTCCCATTGGCGAGGCTCCAGGAGGCCCCAGGGGGCAGGACTAAGGCCACGCTGGCCCCCCTGGGCCCTGAACGCTGCCCTCACACCACAGGGTCCAGAGCTCCCTGGGAGGGCGCTGATGGCAGGGAACTATCACAGGGTGGTGCAGAGCACTCACGAGTCAGCCTGGAGGGTGGCAGGACAGAGTCGGTGCCGGCTGCCCACCCACCCCTGGGGACTGAGCTGGCCCTTACCTGCTCCTGCTCAAGGCTGCTGAGGGCCTGCTTCTGCCTCTCTGCCAAGACTGCCAGCACCGCCGCGTTCCCCTCGTGGCCCAGACACCTGGGGGAGGAGGCAGGACCCACTGCCCACCTCGCGCTGCCCACCTCGCATCCAGCAAGCGGATGTGGAAAACTGCAGACACGGCCAGCCCTGGCCAGTCAGGTGGACCTGGGATGGCCCCTGCCCATGGCTCTGACAGGCTGGGGGAACCCAGGGGACCTGGGGGCCCAGCCCAGGCTGTCACTCTTCCCACATACGCTTCATGCCCTTGCACCCTGGAGCTCCCGCCGCCCAGAGGGTCCTTTGGGGAGGGGCACGTCGTGGAACCACAGCCTGGGAAGCCCTTCACTGGGGTGTACTTTTTGGAAGCCAAAGAGGGAACATGCGTCGGTATTGGTGCGTCCGTCCTGAGGGACGGCGGCATTGGGGCGTCCGTCGTCAGGGACATGGCCTGGCCAGCGGACAGCGGATTCAGGGCGTCCGTCCTCACGGACACAGCCCACCCGCAGGCATCTGCTCTGCAGGCGTCTCCCTGCCAGCTCGGGGTGAGGGCGCACGGCGGGAGGCGGCTCGAGGCCCGGCCGCCGGCTGCAGGGGTGTGCGGAGCCGGGCGCGCCCCTGCGGGCGGCGGCGTAGGGGGGCGCGGGAAGGTTCTCGGGCCGGGGCGCGTGTCCGAACGCCGTCAGCAGCCGGGAGCGCCGCTCGACTCGACGGCAGGACCGGCCGCGGCTCCCGGGGGAGGCGGCACCGCAGGCGGGTTCGGGCGTTTGTTCCCGGCGCCTCACGGGCTTCGCTAACCTCCCGCGAACACCCTCACGACCGGGACTGGCGCAGTCTGCACCCCAGCCACGCGGTCAGGCCCGTGGCTCGGGGGCGGGGCCCGCGCGGGAGGGGGGCGGGGCCCGGCGTCGGGAGGCGGGCCCGAGCGGTGGGGGAGGGACTGCGCATGCGCTCACCCTCGCTGCTGCTCCAACCAGGCCAGCTCAGCGCGCATCCTTTCCTCCAGCGCTTTCTCGCGCAGGCGCAGCAGCGCGGTCTGGTGCTGCGCCCGCAGCTCCTCCTCCCGCAGGCTCAGCTCCAGCATCTGGAGCGTGAAGTGGCCGGGGCTTCCCGCGATGTTGGCTTTCGAGGGCCCCGCCAGGCTCCACTGTGGTGGGGCAGACCGAGCAGGCCACTCCGGGACCAGCCTCGCTGGGTGGGAGCGTTGCCCCGCCCAGGGGAGGGCACCGCCTCCAAGAAGCCCTCCCGGACTGCCCCCTTACTCCTCCCAACTGCCACCAACCCTCAACCCCCCCCCACCCCCACAACCCCCGGCGCCCTTTCGGCGCCCTTTCGTGCCTCCTTTCCTGAGGCGGAGTACCCCCTTCGCGACTGTGAGCGCCCAAGGGCAGGGCGGGGTACTTATCGTCTGGGGCTCCTCCCCAGCCCTGATCCAGACTGAGCACTCTTAGTGCCCAAGAGGGTCAGGGAAAGACTGGGCCACCTGCCCTGAAATGTGCGGCCTGAAAGGTGGGGACCAGCCCTGCCTGAAGCACTTTGTCGAAATGCCTGCTCTCACCTACCGCCTCAGGCACGAGGATGGGGCCTGGGTGGATGTCAGTTGGAAGGGTGGGTGACGCTGGTGCCGGGGACTGCCTCCCCCAGCCCAGAATCTGCAGAGGAGACACCCTGGGTGCAGGTTCTAGGCGAGGTGGGCCTCAGTGCCTAATGGCTCCAGGCAGTCAGCAGGAGGATCTGAGTCAAAAAGCTGCTGCCAGGGGCTCCTGGGGGGGCTCAGTGAAGTGTCTGCCCTTGGCTGGGATCGTGATCCCAGCATCCTGGGGTCCAGCCCCACATGGGCTCCTTGCTCAGCAGGGAGCCTGCTTCTCCCTCCCCCTCTGCCGCCAGTGCCTCCCCTGAACCCCTCCCCAGCACAAGGCTCCCTGTACCTGGTGGGTGGGGCTGACCCGAGGGTCCAGCCTGGCCCCCGGCCGCTGGTAGGGAGCTTGGTCTGCTCTCACTTCCTGTCTGGGCTCTGAGGACAGAAAGCACACCGTGTTTGGTCATGCAGGGGTTCCAGGGCCCTTTTCTCCAGGAGGGCCTCTCAAGTAGGATGTCTGGGGTAGTTTAGTACCCCCCCACACACACACACAGCTTCACACCAGGAGAATTTAACCATCTCTGTCCCAACGTGAGTTGTATGTGAACCCACTGATGTACAAAAGACCAGACCCAAGGTAGAGGGGCCTCAGGGAGGACTTAGTTCTGTAGCTTCAGTTTCACAGAGGGAGAGACTGAGGCCCCAGGACAGAGTGTGACCCCATCTGAGGTCCAGCACCAAGCAGGTGGGGTGACAGAGCCCAAATCTGAGCCTGAGCGGCTCTTACCGCCAAGCACTGCTAGCTGTCCCTCGGTGCTGGCTGGGATGCAGAAAGGACTTTATAGTTTTAAAATGTTCATTTGAGGACTTGTGTTTCCCACCAAGAGAGCAAAAGGGATTGGATTGTGATTTATCATCCCACTAAATATAACTTTAAAATACAATAAAACAAAAAAGTGACATATGTATATGCAAGTACACATACATAAATGTTCACACACACATACGAAAGAACAATTTTCCAGACACCGGACATCAGGCAATAAAGCACGAGTGAGGGGCGCCTAGGTGGCTCAGAGGGTTGAGCCTCTGCCTTTGGCTCAGGTCATGATCTCAGGGTCCTGGGATCAAGCCCCACATGGGGCTCTCTGCTCAGTGGGGAGCCTGCTTCCCCCTCCCCACCACCTGCCTCTCTGCCTACTTGTGATCTCTGTCTGTCAAATAAATAAATAATTTAAAAAAAAAAAAAGCACGAGTGATCCCTGAGAGACAGACAATGGGTGAGACCCCTGATTGTTGCAGCTTACTGCCTTGAGAATGTTTCTAGGCTGCAGTGTACGGAGGGGAAACTGAGGCAGAGCCTTGTGGACCTCGAGAGGAGAGGAGATGGAGCTGGAAATCTGGAGAGACCCAGGCAGCTAAAACGGACGGAAGAAGGACCAGAGAGGAGAGAGCCACAGAGGGAGAACCTGGAGATTTGGAGTGTTTCCCACGAGCCTTCGGTGGGAACCATACGAGGAGGTTACCCATGCTGGGGAGAGAAGCACGGGAAGGAGCAGAAGGCCTAGATCGCACGTGTCTCCACTAGCCAGACTGGAGAACCTCATGATCCAGGGGTCTTAGGGCAGAGTTCACAGAAGGTTCTGCCTTGGTCGCAGACCGAGCCCTGCCTCACAGCCTCCTGGCAAGTATCAGGGCAACACCTGGAAGGATCTGACTGCGTCCAAGGGACTGCATTCCAGAACAAAGCTCACAACCGTGTGTGGCAGCACACAACTGTAGCTCCCAACAGGGTAAAATGTGAAGTGTCCAGCAGGCATGTGAAGAAGCAAGAAAGCACGGCCCGTGATGAGAGTGCTCCGTCGGCTGAGACAGAACTCGAGGGTAGAATGAGCCGGAGGAGGACTTTAGAAGCATTTATAACTGCATTCCCTATGTTCAAAGAGTCAAGTCGAATCAGGGATATAAAAAAGTGTCCAGATGGAACTTTTAGAGACGAAGCCCAAATGCATGAGAAGAAAAAGACGCGGAGTGGGATTAGTGACAGATCGGACCCCGCCGAGGAAAGGAGGGATGAACTTGAAGACACAGCAGTCGGAACTCTCCGGAAGGAAACACAGAAGGAAAAAAGAAAAAAGCAAGCACACAGAAAGAACCGAAGGTGGCAAAACGCCCAGGTGAGTGGAGGCGAGGTGAGGACACGGGAGTGCGGCTGGACAGTCCGGAACAAAACGAGTACAGCACTCCTGCAGGGCCAAGTTCACAACACGCCCCGAGCACAAGAGACAGAGAAGCTTCAGCCGAACCCGTCATAGCCCGTAATGAAGAGAAAGCAGGAGAGGCAGACGGAGATGAAAGGCGCCTCCTGCGTGGGAGAAGAGCCTGTCCCCAGAAAGCCTGACCCAGCTTTCTCGTTGCCAACACGGCAACTGGAGGACTGGGCAGCGTGTCAGCTGCGAGGAATAACATCCACCTGGACGTCTACGTTGGGCAAAGATGAAAGGAGTTTGTCCTTAGGCTTTATGAAAACAAAAAGACTGTGTCACCGGCACCGTTCATGCGAACGGACGTCCAGGCAGAGTGAAGCCAGAGACAGAATCCCATCTACACCAGCCAGAGCCAGCATGGGAAATGGGAGTGTGCAGACACCTTCAGAGGGGACAGAGTGTTTCCAACAATGAAGGAGACTCGTGGAGGTCCTGAACTGTGTAAGGCAGGTGTCGCCCGGGAAAGGGAAGGGGAAGCCGGGAGAGCCCTCGGGCGGGGGCTCTGCCTGCCCCAGGCACGGGGTCAGGCACCTGCTGCATGCATGTCGAGGACTCACCTGCAGAAGTGGACTTGTCCTCCTGTCTCTGCTGTCCTTCCTGGGGACCCTGGGAGGATGTGGCAGCGTCTCTGCCCCTGGCTGGTTGTGATCTGTGGGGGAAAGCGCTGGAGATGGTACCAGCCGCCTGCGCCCGTTTCACCCGGCCGGCCCGGCCTCTGCTACGTCGGGAGGCTGTGGCCAGCTCCACCCGGGGCCCCACCTGGGACTGGCGGTCTCGGTGCTCGGAGAGGTTGTGGGCTCCAGGACTCGACACACCTGTGGCCGTTCCTGCTCCGAAGCAGAAGCCAAAGCCGGGTCTGGCCTGGCCTGGGGGGAGTGTTTCTCCATCAGACGCTGCAAGAATAAGAAGGCAGAGTGTGTCGTGAGGCCCCGACCTCAGAGGCCTCCTTCATCTGTCCTCCACGTGGGGTTGATAAGCAGCCCCTTCCCTCCAGACAGGGCTGGACGTGGCAGGCTGGGGGAAGGCGGCAGGGGCCGAGCGGACACAGAGTAAGGCCAGAGATGGGGCTCAGACAGCCGGGGAGCCACAGCCCTGTGCCCCAGCTGCAGCCAGGGGAAGGAGAGAGCTGGAACCCGGGGGCGCGTGTGTGTACGGTACCCGCACACACAGGCACATGCGTGTATGTGGTTGTACACAGTCCCCCGGGCTCAGGTACCCTCCTGCTAACGCCTCCCCAACTGCACTGTGAGTACATCCCAATAGTCCCCAACCAAAGCCACAAGAAGGTTGGTCACATCCAAGGAGATCCCAGATGTCACTCCCAGGGCGGGGGTGGGGGGCATCTGTACCACCCGGACCAGCACGCGCAGGGGGCTGGGCAGAGGTGGTTTGGAGATGTGGGGCCCCTGGCCCTCCCGGAAGACCTGCCAGGGCTGTGTGTCCTGCACACGTCTTCAGCTCCCGAGGCCCTCAGCAGAGGGCCCAAGACTCGGGTGGGTGCCAACACGCCCAGGACAGCGGCTCAGGTGGTCATCAGTGCCCTCAGCCAGGAGCCCCTGGGTTAGTCGTGGGCCGAAACGTCCTGTGTCTGCTTTAAACTGAGCGTCTGTGTGTGGCCCACAGAGCTGGCCGCTGGCAGGCAGCCCTGCTGTCCTCCTACGGGCATCGTGGGCCCGCGGTTTAGGTGACACTGTGGCCGCACCCTCCCACAAGGGCAGGTGGCCTGCATGCAGCCCCAGAGCCGAATCCATCTGGGGGGGGCCCGGGCTTGGAGTTGGGGCAGGCGGGGTGGCATTGCTCCGTGGCAGGAGTGGACCATGCTCGTGGAGACCCCTCGAGCCCGCGGGCCAACTGACCTCCAACTGGTGCTTGAAGAGCAGCTGGTCCAGAGCTTTCTGCGTCTCCCAGACCTCCAGCTCCGCCCGCTGCCGCAGAAGCGCCAGCCCCTGCTCTGGCTTCTCCTGGTCCAGCTGCAGGGAGGGCCCGAGCCTCGATTCCTGGGGGGCCCCACAGTGCTGCCCCCATGGCTGCCCCCAAGCCCTAAGCCCCAGAGGGAGGTGGTGCCACACTTCCCTGAGGGACGCCCCCAGAAGCCCCCCACTCAGCCTCTCTGCTCAGCCTCAGGGGGACGAGAGTAACTCCCAGCCCCACCCAGGCGGGCCTCCCGGGGGACGCAGCTGTCATCAGCCCGACAGGGTGGGGGCAGGACACACCTGCAGGGACTTGAGGGAGCTCAGGGACTTCCAGGGGATGTTGGCAAGGTGCCTGGAGCGCTGACCTGCGGGAGCCACAGAGAAGGGGCAGCTGAGCGGCCTCTGCCCTCGGCCCGCAGGAGGGCAGGCGCCCGACTCCCAGCAGGACCCCCGGGGACTGCCCCTGCAGCCAGGGGCAGGGGGAGGCAGCCGCTGCTGAGCCGACTCCGCCTCTGCTTGGGGCTCCTGCCGCCTGAACCTCAGCCACACTCTCCCGGGAGGCATGCCCGAGTCCGCAGACAGCGGGAGCCACGCACACAGACCTTGGCTCATCCTGCCTGCCCTGGGGAACCTGGGACACATCGCCAGCCCTTCAGCCCCTCGGCGGGAACACGCCGGCCTCCCGGGCAGCGAGATGACCGAGCCCAGCTTGTCGGTCCCCAGGCGTCCCTGAGATGTCTGGGCTTGCTCTGGAGAATGAGCACGGGAACCTCCGCCTCCCCGGCCTGGGCGACAGTCCCTAAGGGCAGTGGGGGGCTTCGGCTCGGGCTCTGCACACCGTTGGTGCTCCTGGCTCCTGGGTGGCTGGCTGACTCTAGGGCGACTCCATGGTCAGAGGGGTGGCCGCTGCTCCCTCCTCAGCCCATCTTCTGTCTTCTGGGCCTGTGCCTGGTGGGAGCGGGCAGAGGAAGGCGTGCGGGCTCACTCCCAGGGCTTAGGCTCTACTGGTGCCTCCTGGATGACCATTGCCATCACTGGCCAGGGTACAGAGAGAAAGCCGTCCCCCAGACTGTTCTCCTGCTCCAGAGAGAGCAGAGTGGCCCAGCTTTCCATGGATGCAGGGGCTGTGGACTGCAGTGAAACCAGCCCCAGGGCATTTGCACAGCTCTGAGAAAACTCTGAAGCACAAAGCAGGGGAGAAGCAGGGGCTCAGGCCATCTAACGTGTGCTGAGCGTGGGGTCCCCCTTCCCTCCCTGCTGGCCTCCACGGGGAACGGAGACCCACTGGGGAGAACGGCTTGAAGTCTCTTTTGAGCTCAAGTTCCCTCAAGAAGGAAATATCCTCTCTTGCTTTTGTTTTGTGGCCACTGGGAGAAGCTGGAGGCAGAGAAGGTGCTCGGGACCCCCAGGCCCGACCATCCTGCAGGCACCCAGCAGGCTCAGAGTTCCAGGGAGGGCCACACCGCGTCAGCACCCCCTGCTCACCAGGCAGACACGGGCTCCGTGGCCCTGAGCTCTCAGCCGTGACCTGGGCGAAAGCGGGTTGTCCCCACAGCAGGTGTGTCATGACAAGCGTGTCCCCACTTGTGAGGCTCGGCTCGGGGAATCAGCTCCAAAGCTGGAAAGGAGCTGACAGGATACCATGCCCCGAGAGGGAGCACCACTGGCCCAGGAGCTGACGTCTCCTGGTCTCCGGCCCGGGCCACCGGCCACCACACGTGCCATTTACACTTAAGTGAAAAGGAACTAAAACCCAACATGCCATGCTTCGGCCACACTGGCCCCGTATCCCAGCTAGACAGCCAATGTGGCTGATGGCTACCATACTGGATCTCTCAGAATCTAGAACACTCTCCTCCTTCCAGACGGTTCCACCAGATAACGTGGTCTCAGACTGTCAAGTGTTCACGGCCCACAAGCTCTGACTGAGGGAGCGGTAGGACCTGGCGCAGCCCAAGTGTCGTCTGGGAGGCTTCCTGGAGGAGGTGTCGCACGCAAGCCGGGCACATGCGCTCTGGTGTGCTCGCTGCTTGGTCTCTGGCTACCTGAGATCCTGCTCTCAGCCACTCCAGATGCAGGCAGCTCAGATTTCAAGTGAGTCTTGGGGGCAGCCTGTAGCCTCAGGGTAAAGAGATCCTGCGGGAGAATTTCAGTCTGTGCACAGAGAGACAGGCCCTGCCCCACGGTCAGTGTAAGGAGCGACGTGGGAGGGAGCAAGAAGCTGGGGTGAGCCTCCACCTGTCTTCCATCCTGCTCCCCGCCTCCTGGAGAGGCAGTCTGGAGGTGGGGCCAGGGAGAGGAGCAGGCTTTTCTGGACAGCCTGACACCTGGCCTCAGGTTCCGCTGGTGGAAGCTGCCAGGGCCCTGGCCGACAGCTCCTCCCAGACCAGACTCCGAGGCTCCCGGAAGGCTGTTCACGGACGTGTCCCAGAGCAGGGACAGCTCTGCCTGTCTCCTTTTTCTGGAAGCACGGCAGGTGTGGGTGGGAGCCCTGGGGACCCCGAGGCCCCATGGCAGGTGGCATGGGGCCCTCTAACTGAGCCTGGCCCCTCGGCTAGTGCAGGAGCACCTGCGGAGAGGGGCTGCTCTGAAGGAAGGCCTGTCCTTGCCCTGGAGCCCAGGCGAGCCCCTGACCACTGCCCCCGAATGAGTCCGTGGGGAAGCTCACACCTCGGTGGTGGGCGTCCTTGCAGCCGGTGCCGGATGGTTTTCCCACTGGGATGCGGAGAGGGTCCCCTTCTCTGCTCTCATGCCCCTCCCCATGGCTCGAGGCAGGGCTGCCTGCTCCCCGCTGATGTTGACCCCCCACGAAGGCAGATTCCGCGCAGGGAGCGCGAGTCGGGGGGTGCATGTGTGCCAGGTGCCCTCAGAAGGGCCGGAGTGACAGGGCACTGCTAACCAGCAGCAGTGGAAGTTCAGAGCCCCGCAGTGGTTGTCCTCAGGGTCACGGGCTTTCTGCCTCGACTCTGAGCTTCTCGTCACCCCATTTGACGGTTGAGAGAAAGGGCCACCTGTGCTCCCCTAGCTTTCAGGAACACACAGCTGCGCCAGGTTCCTGGCAGCCAGGACCCAGGTGTGGAGGTGCGGTCAGGCCTGGGGGCCGTCCCCACTGTCCCCTGAAGCCACCAAAGCCGGAGCCTCCTGGGTCCTCAGCCCAACCTCGGTGCAGGGACTGTAGAGCTCACTCCTGCCGGGGCCTCTCTGGGGGTCTCTGGGGCCCGTGGCCCCCACCGTGGATGCCCCTCCCAAGAGGAAGAAGCCACTCCTGCTGCTTGGCCCTGCGGGCGTGGTGGACGGGGCTGGGGGTGAGGAAGCAGGCTGCCCCCCCGGAGGGAAGGCCAGAGCCTCACCCCCTTGCAGGATCTTGGCCAGGAGGCAGTCACCCCCAGGCCACTAGGAATCACCTTGACTCTCACAACAGCCAGCCACCATTACCCGACCCCCGCTCAGCCAACCTTCCAGACGGGCAGCAAGGATGGGCAGTGTGGACACCTGCGTCCAAGCCCTAATCCCGGCTCCTCCCTGGGTGTCCCTGGGCCCCTCACTGCCCCTCCCTGGGCCACACTTTCTAGGACTGGAAACAGGGTGGAAATCTCTGCCGGGAAGCCAGTCACTCATCCTTGTCACTTATCGCTCAGAATCTGACATGCTGTGTGCCCTCCCTCGAGCGTCTCCCGACGCCCAGCCCCACTAAAAGCAGGTGCCTCCAGGGCAGGGCCAGATCCCCGGCTGGCGTCGGGCACAGCAGGGGCTCAGTGGGCACAAGTTGGAAGAGCAGAGGGAGGAACAAACAAGTGAATTAGAAGGCTGCGAAGGCTCCTGGGGCCTCAGGAGATGGGGAGACGGAGGGCCAGGTGTGACGCTCCCCAACGCCAACCCCACAGGCTGGGAGTCCCCCGGGCAAGGGAGGTGGGGGAGACTGACCATGAAATGGGAATGGCAGGACCCCTCCTCCCACAACAGGCTGCTTTCTACATGCATCCCCAGCCACTGTGCCAGGAGCACCCCCCACCAGTCCACCCAGGCCACTCAGCACTCCAGGCAGGGCACTGTCCCACGCACCCCTGCACCCCGGCACTGCACCAGCCCCGTGGTCCCCAGCCAGTCTCCTGAAACCCAGGACAACACCCTTCAGAAGCAAAAGGAAAGGCAGAGAAACCTGGGCCCGCAGATGCTCAGAGGCGGCGGCCCGGGAGCGGGGCCCTTAGTGGACCCTCGATGAAGCAGGTGTTGGTCACGACAGAAGCGTGGCAAGAGCACACGGCACGCAGCTGGGTCCCGAAAGCCTCCAGAAAACTTTAATACTGATGCGTGGACGCTCTCCACGTAGAAAAGGATCTCTCTAACCCATAGGAACGCACCAGAGCATCAGGCAGTGGAGGGGGTCCCCGGCGGACCTCCCCGGCCACCCGACCAGCCAGCCCAGGGCCTGTCCGCGGGCTCGCCCTTACCGCAGCCTCGCACGGTCCAGGGCGTGAGCAAGCCTGCCCCTCTGGCCGCCGACACGTCCTCCAGCTGCAGGGAGCCACAGGTGGGGTCCAGCACGGCTGGCACCCCAAGGGAGCTGGGGGCACACAGACACACACGTGAGTAGAGTCGGGAGGGAACACCCACACGGTACGAGGCAGCTGGGGGGCTGAGGGGCAGTGACCCGGGTTCCCTTGGCCTAAACAAAGCAGCTCTCAGACCCGCTGTGTCCAGAGCTGAAGCCTAAGGGGAATGGGCCTGTGACCAGAGGAATGGGAGGGCATCAGTGAGCAGGTGACACCCTTAGATGCTGAGCCAGCAGTGTCCCCCCAGCCGGGGGGGGCGTCATCTGTGAGCAGCAGCAGGGGGCACTGGGACTCTGGGGACCAGTAGCCCTCGGGAGCTCAGACAGCTGAGGCCCGGCTTCCACTGTCACTGCTAGGCACTGTGCGGGACCGGAGTGCCCTCCGCCTGGAAGCCCGGGCCTGCTCTGCGTCTGCTCCCATGCCACGCCCTTCGTGGGGAGACAGACACTCGGGGGATGAGGGGCACAGGGCACGTTCTTCGTCTCTTGTCCCTCTACCATCTGCAGGGGTATTGTCCTCCAGGCCCGGAGCAGAGCAGGGCAGACACACTAGCCCTAACCCTCACCACTCCCTGCTCATGGCCCGAAATGCTGCCGCATCCCACGGAGGGAGCCTGAGCCAGCCAGGTGTCTGAGGACACAGGGGTCACACCCGGCCTGCTGGACTCGGAGACCGGCCCCCACGTAGGCCACCCTCACCCCCTGCCCTGAGCCTGGCCAGCACATGTCACTAACAGGATTAGGAGGGAGGCGTGAGGGGGGCCTTTCCAGAGAAAGCGGTAGGCCAGGAGAGCCGCTGTGTCCCGAAATGACCGTGGGAACAGGGTGCCGGCATCTGCCGTACACACAGCCCTGCCTCACGTCCTGTTTCTCCCCCAGGCACACAGCGACTCGGGACCGCTGGAGATGGGTGGGGGGGTGGCGGGCAAGGCCCTCCTCCCATGGCTCCTGCCCCTGCAGCCCATGGCCTTGCAGGGGAGGCGGCTGGGAAGAGGCTCCTGGCGAGAGGGAGCAGCCCAGGGGAGGCGATGGGAAGAGCAGGGGGCTGAATCCAGGAAGACCAGGATGGGGCAGGGGCTGCTGCAGGAGCATGTGACCATGAGGGGACAGGAGGGGACGCGTCCCTGCAGGGCTACCCAGCGGCTCTCCTTGAAGGGGATGCCCATGAGGCCATCGGCTGACCAGCTAGGGTCGGCAGACACGCCCCATAAAGGGACACACAGCAAACACGTGGGCTTTGCTGGCCACATAGTCCCTGCCTCTGGGGACATGACCCAGCCCCGCTGCGTGTTGATGAGCCTGGTGCTGACCATGGCTGACTGCCCATGAGGCTTTACCCTCAGATGGCCCGGGGCCCGCGGGCCTCGGTGACCTCGGGCCTAGACTTCCCAGGACAGGGGTTCTCAGAGGATCCCTTGCAGGACTCGTGTACCAGGTTCAGGAGGGCCAGGGGGTGGGGGCAGGGTGGGCCAGGGACTCTGCACGTCTGACGAGCTCTCAGGGCCCAGTGTGAGTCCAGACTCGGGAATGGGCGCAGTGGGAGAACCGTGGGTGCTGGGGTCCAGCCTCCCATGAGCTGTGGGATCCTGGCCATGTCACTGGGTCTCTCTGGGCCTCAGTGTTGCTGTCCATAAAGTGGGAATGAGGACACATCTCACAGGGGTCTGACAGCACAGTCCCAAGGTGCAGGAAGGCCTGTGGGGGGCCGCACACAGCCAGGGCGTGCCCTCCCCCACACTTCCTTCCAGAGACGCTGGGGTGGACGGGCCCTTGGAGAGCGGGGGCCGGCATCCTCACCGTGCCATGCTGCGGACAGGCTGGGTGCCCGGCCAGACAGAGCCCCGTGGTCCCAGCGTGGCCTCACCCCAACTCAACAGCTGCCTGAGAGGCAGTAGGACGGGCCAGGCCCTGGGTCTGGAGAAGTTGGGGGCACCAGCCTGGGGCAGCAGAGGGAAGGCCACAAGCTGAGCAAGGAGGCTTTGACCTTCATCCTCGGACCCAGGCAGTGAGGGAGGAGACCAGAGGCCACAGAGCTGTGAGCAGCCAACGGCAAGGGACAGGCCAGGCAGCTGTTCTGGACACGCTGAGGGCCCCGCAAGTCCCTGTGCCCTGACCCCTGCCCAGGAAGGCTGCTGGACCATCCAGGGCACGACCCTGCACAGCATGGTCGGGGCCAGGGGTACGGTGGGGGATGGGTGTGAGCAGCTGGGCCCTCTGCCCGCCGTGCAGCAGGGGGACGTGCAGATGTGGGGTGTCGGCCTGGAGCTCAGGCCCCAGGGCAGCCTCTGGGGATTCTCCCCTCCCTGACCTCTCCACTGGGGCTGGGGTGCTGGTGGCGGAGAACCTGACGCCCAGCCCAATGCTGCCCCCTGCTGGCAGCAAGTGTTCTATTCCACCAAGGGATCCCCAAAGGCCTCAGGCAGTGCTGGGGAGGAAAGCCACAGGAAGGTGCAGGGTCCGTGGGTGGGTGGTCCTGAGCACTTAGACATGGGACACGGGGCCCAGGAAGGTGAGGCCAGCAGTGTCCGGCTGGGGTCGGGAGCCCACTGCCCACAGCCCAGCCAGAGTGGCATCCCTGAGCCACCGTGTGGCCAGCGCCAGAGCGGGCGGGGCCTGATCTTGGTGTGGGGGCTTCTCACGGTTGGGTCAAGAGCTGGGTCCCTCCCCCAGCAGCCCGGCTGCACCCAGACCCCCGTGCACCCCTGTGCACCCGCTGTGCCCTGCCAGCAGCCCGTGGTGTGGGGGTGTGTGGGGGACGTGCAGGCTCACCTCCCGATGAAGGGGCCGAGTGTCTGGAAGGAAGCCGTGTTTCTTGCCAGCCTGTTATCCAGCTCCAAACGCCCGTCCTCAGTGAAACCTTTGGGGAGATGGACACCAGCAATTGGCAGACAGGAAGGAGCCGCTGAGGGGGCAGTGGGGATGGAGGGAGGGTCACCCCCACCCCCAGCGCAGGAGGAGCCTGGAGGGCTGTGTCCACTTTCTCGCCCCTCTTCGGAGGCAGGGCAGGGAGGTGGCAGGCACATAAGCCTCGGGGCCAGGTCTCACCCCTTCTCCCACCAGGGCCAAGGTGTTGACAGGGTCTCTAGCTGATGGAAAGCTCAGCGCATGTCTGGGCTCTGCCAGGACTGTCCCCAGCGGCCCCCCAGGTGGCCCGGACATCTGCTATGGTATCGTCATCATTTTCTCCCTTTTAGGGAGAGGAAGCTGAGGGGCATGGAGAAAGTGGGGTCCCCTTGGCCTTTGGTGGGGCTCGGGGGCCGCTCGTGGCCCGGGCAGCGGCTCTACCTTGGGGCTCCCTGTAGTGGTGGCCTCTCGGGCTCACGCTCTGCCGCCTCTCCCAGTCAGGGCTCCACGGCAGCGGCCTTTGGTCCAGGAAGCAGGTGGGAGGGACCAGCGTCCTGGCCGGCTCGTCATCCCGGTCCCAGGGGCCCCCTCTGCTCCTGTCAGGCACCAGGGCCCCCGAGCAGACGCGGGCGGCAGGCACAGTGCCAGGGTCTGACACAGGGTCCCTGAGAGCATCTGGTGTCTCCGGCCTGTGCAGCTTGGCCGTGAGGATGTCGATGCGCTGCTTCAGGACATTGGCCATGGTCTCCAGTGCCTGCAGCCGGGCCTGCTTATAGCGGAAATGCAGGGACCCCAGGGTGCCCAGGCGCTCGCTCTCCTCAGGGTCCAGGTAGATGCACATGCCTGGGCGCGGGGGGCGGGTGGTCAGGTCCTGGAGCTTCAGGGGGCCCGGGGAGGAGCGGGAGGACGTCAGCATGGGGGCACCGTCCCAGCCGTCCCGGGGGCCGCCCATCTCTAGAGTCTCAGAGCGGTTCAAGGCTCTGTTCAAACACAGGCAGAAGCTGCAGGGAGAGAAGGTGCGGAGGGTCAGGCCGCGGCACGCTGGAGCACAGGCGTGCAGGGGTGAGCCTGGCACAGCTTCTGGGAAGGAGCGCGTCTGATGACAGTGACTCTCTGCGGCTGGAGGTGTGGCTACGGGGTCTCTAGACAAGAGCCGGCCACACAGGGCTGAGAAAGACCGAGTTCTGGGGTTTCACACTGAAAGCCTGGGCGACGAGGGAAGAAACAGATGAAGCAAAGAGTCTCGGATGCGCAGCTGTGCGGGCGGACAAACGGCAGCCAAGACCACGGCGCCCGGGAGGGGAGCATTGTCACAAGCCCCATATCTCATAAGGTCAATGCCCACATGTATGAGGAACGCCTGCAACTCAACAATAACAAAAACATCACTTTTCCGTAAAAAGGAAGGAATCCCGACAGCAGCCACACCGCAGATGAACGAGGAGGACGCGGTCCCCAGCGAGGTCTACAGAGCACAGAGGGACCGACCCCGAAGGATCCGCTCCCAGGAGGGCCCGGAGGAGTCAGACCACAGATGCAGGGAGGGGGAGTGGGGTGCTGGCGGCTGGGAACAGGGTTTCACGGGACAGAGTCCGGTGTTGGCAGACAACCACGTCCTGGGGACGGACGGCGGGGACAGTGCCCAGCAGTGTGAGTGCACCGATGCCCCCAGACTGTGCACGTAAAAGCAGTGAAGACGGTGAATCCACGTTATGTGTATTTCCCTACAATTTCTCTAAAATGTGGAGGGAAAAAAGAACACAAGGAGGAAGACGAAGGATCCACAGCCTTGCCTGCCGGGGAGGACCCCAGGGGGGGCATCAGGTCAGCGCGGCCAGGAGCCCCCCTGCTGGCCTGTCTGCAGAGGAAGGGGCTGCCAGTGGGTGCGGGTCTCTCAGGTCCGGGGGCAGGAGCCTGTAAGCGCTCACTGAGCTGCACCGACCAGACATCAAGTTTAAACAGGTAAAAACCACGCAGCCTCCTGGGCTGCTCTGTGGACCAGGGCCCTGCAGGGGTGCCCTGAGCAACATGGGGGACGGACTCCTGACCCCTCCAGAGGCTGCCCAGGGAGGGGCCTTCGGAACAGCTGCCGGGGCTCCCTTAGCAAACACAATAGTCGGGGCGCCTGGGGCTCCTTCGTTTGGGCGTCTGCCTTCCGCTCAGATCATGATCCCGAGGTCTGGGATCGAGTCTTGTCTCAGTTTCCCTGCTCAGCGCGCTCCACCCCCCCGGCCCCTCCCCTGCTCTTGCTCTCTCTCTCTCGAATAAATATAGTCTTAAAAAACAAAGTACGCACAGTGAAAACAAAGCAAAAACGGAAGGGAAAACACGGAGAAGGAGGCTGGCGGAACACAGAGGAAGCGGGGACCCCCCTGCTGGGGGTGCAGGTGCGGAATGGCACGGCCCGTGAGGAAAGCCGCCGGCCGGCCCCCCAGGAATGGAACGCAGACCCCCCCTGAGAGGCCCGGTGAGGTCATTCCCAGGTCTGCAGCATGACACAAGACGGGCATCCCAACAACTCATTCGCTGCCGCCGAAAGGGGGAGGCGGCCCAAACGCCCACCAGCCGGCCCACGGCCACGCCGTGTGCAGCATGTCGCGCCGGGGAATCTTATTTGGCCGTAGAGAAGGAACGAAGGCCCACGGCGCACTACAGCAGGTGAACCCAGAAGACATGCTCCAAGGAAGAAGCCAGACCCCAACGACCAGGTGCTGCGGGACCCCGTTCCTGGGAGCCCCCCCCCCACAGATGCGTCCATGGAGGCGGAACGCAGCCAGGCGGTGGGGGCAGCAGCTGCTGGGCATGCGGTTTGCTTTCAGGTGGGGTGCTGAGATGTTCTGTGAGCAGGGAGAGGGCGTGGGCCCCCAACACAGGGGGTGGCTCGATGCCCC
The DNA here is from genome assembly GCF_964662115.1 of Mustela nivalis. NCBI lineage: Eukaryota > Metazoa > Chordata > Mammalia > Carnivora > Mustelidae > Mustela > Mustela nivalis. The sequence continues at coordinate 90,523,905 of NC_139032.1, read as the reverse complement.
TGCCTCGTGCACCGTGAATGGGCCATGAGATCCAGTATTCCCCATGATCATCGGCTCTGGGCAGAGGGAGCCCCACCCAGCCACGGGGGCCCATCTACCCACCTGCCCGGGGCCTCCTGGTCCCCCAGCACCATGCCGGAGGTCACCTTGCTCCATTCCAGCACAGGCGACCTCAGGCTCCCGGGAGCTTCCAGGCCCTAGAGCAGAAGGGAGCACAGTCAGAGCCCTGGCCAGGCCGGAAGACCCCAAGACCCTGTGTCTCAGCCCCACACGAGCCCTGACCTCTGGAGGCACTCAGGCTGGACCCCGTGGGGGCTCCCCCTCCAGGGCAGAGGCAGTGGGTTCCTCCCCTCCATGGCCTGGGGAGGCAGCCTCTGGGTCTGCTGGGAACCAGGAGGCTGAGCTGGTCAGCCCCACACCCCCACCGCCCCCAGCACCTACCGTGGACTGTGCACAGTGTGGGAAGAAGGTCACTATGCCGGGGGTCGTCTGGGAGACCATAGGGACAGCCTTGCCGAGGACGGCCTCCCTCTGCTTCCTGTACACGTCCTGCAGCCGCTGATTCCTCAGCTCCAGGGCGCGCACGGCCGAGGCCTTCTCCTCCAAGGCCTGCCGCCGCCGGGCCTGAGTTTTCTGGCGCATGAACTCCCGCAGCGCCTCGGCACTATAGGGGTGGCCCAGGGCCCCCCGGGGCTTCGGGCAGGGCGGCGGCACCCGCCCCTCCTTCTCTCTCCCAGGTGCACCCCCGGTGGGCCTCAGCCAGCTGTGCTCCATCTCCGAGGGCGGCGGGTGCGAGCCTCTGGCCTTGCCCAGGGTGCTGGTGCCCTGTGGGAAGGAGGCGCTCCAGGACCGTGGGCCACAAGGGCTCCAGGCTGTCCGGGCAGGGGTCTTCCAGTCTGCATGAGTGGCCCAGGTCCGCTGGGACCTGGAAGCCCGCCCGACTGAGGCGCTCCCGGGCTGTTGGAGCAAGGAGGTCAGGCTCTCAGGGGGACCCCCAGGCCTCTGAAAGGAGGGGTTCCGTCCTTGGGCTGCTCCAGTCCGCTGTGTCCTGGAGGCCTGCCCGGCCAAGGCGCTCCAGGGCCGTTGAGGCAAAGAGGTCAGCTTCTCGGGGGGACCCCCGGGCCTCTGGAAGGAGGGGTTCCGTCCTTGGGCTGCTCCAGTCCGCTGTGTCCTGGAGGCCTGCCCGGCCAAGGCGCTCCAGGGCCGTTGAGGCAAAGAGGTCAGCTTCTCGGGGGGATCCCCGGGCCTCTGGAAAGAGGGGTTCCGCCCTTGGGCCGCTCCAGTCCTCTGGGGATAGGACTCCCGCCCAGCGAGGGTGCTCCAGCAATTCCCAGTGGGGAAGCTGCTGGCACGGTCTCGGGAGGAGCGCCTCCCTTTCAACCCTGCTTGAGGACTCTTCGAGAAGGAGCCCCAGGGGCCCCACTGCCTCCTCCCTGCTGGGTCCTGCAGCCACAGGTTTGACTGTCCTAGCTCTAGCCCTCCGGTGGGGTGGCGATGCCGGGCCAGCTCCAGCCCGGCCTGGATCTGCTGGCGGAGGTCTCTAAGGATAGTCAAAGCATTTTGGATGGTCATAGGCTGATCACAAGAAGCCAGGTGCGGTGTGTTGGTGGACAGTGGCGGGTCATGGCAGACAGAGGCTGGGCTGGGCATCCGGGGGCAGACGGGGGAGCTCTCGGCCGCTCCGACTTTCCTGCTATCTCCTGCAAAGACAGGTGGTCACAGGTGTCCGGAGCTGTGGGGCCCCAGAAGGAGCAGGGCGAGCTCCCCGCCCAGGCACCCTCCGCCCTGCTCCCAGGGAGCTCGCCCCTAGGCCCTCACACGCATCGTGGGCTCAGGTGCTGCATGGGGGTGACTCGAGACTGCCTAGCACCCGGCACAGAGACACCCACTCTAGACTTGGCGGAAACAGCATGAGTGGGGGTTGGTATGTTTGCTAGAGGAACCACTGACGCTCTTCTCCTGCACTCCCTATGGTGGTGGAAACACTAGACGGCTGGGCCTGCCTCCTGGGAGCCTTTCCTTGGCTTTTAAAGATAAGGATTTCTCCAAGTCCTGATGGTGGGTTGGCAGGGCACTCGACAGGCCGCCGGGGAAAAGGTGCTGCAACACCCAAGGCCACCTCCTCCCTGCTCCGAGCCCACCCTCCAGACGTCCTAGCAGAGCAGGGAGGGGCCCGGGCGGAGAGGTACCAGCTACCTAAGTCCACGGTGGGGGACTGGTCTCTGGAGGGAGCCTTGCTCCGAAGCCTGGGGAAGGCAGGAGCGGGCCCGAGGAGGGCCCTCGCCAGGGCTGGTCCTTTCCTCCAGGCGTACACACCAACCAACTCAGAATCTTAAACAGAGAAAACGTACACACAGCGGAGTGGCTGGGACCTTCCGAAGGCGGGCGACACGAGGAGGTCTTCGGCCCCCGGAAGCCCCCGGAGACAGGTCACACACTCTCAGAGGAGCTGGGGGGAGCCTCAGCCACTCGGCCTGGCCGAGTCCCAGGATGACTCTGGATGGTGACCTGACTTCTTTGACACTCGGTCAGTGGGATAATAAAACCCGTTCCCCTCGGCTTTGCCTGTAAAGCCAAGTAAAACCAAGGCCATGGGCCCAGGTGCCCTGCACATCCTGGGTCAACGCCGGCCCATCCCAGCAAGGGCCAGAGTCGGGAGGCGGCGCGAGGGCGAGTCTGTACTATGGCGGACCTCGCCCCTGATCGGACTACGCACGGTCTTTGCTGTGGGGCTCCACCTACGAGCATGTCCCGGCCATGGGACGAGGGGTCCCAGGGAGCAGGGACACAGACGCCCACTGCCTCTGAAGCATGAATGAGCTTTCCACAGCAGATGCTGCCACATAAGAAACGTCACTTATGAAAGCCCTACTTCATAATCCCACAGCACACACCACTGCCGGCATCAGCACCCCCATTACAGACCAGGCTGCTGGCAGAGGCCAGAGCAGTGGCCAAGCCTTAGCTATCCCCCGATATGCACACACGTGTTCACACTCACACACGGACATGCGCATGCGTACATGCACAGATAGGCACACACACACAGATGTGCACACACGTGTTTACACTCACACACAGACATGCACACGTGTGTTCACACTCACGGAGACACACGCAGAGACACGCACATATGCGTGTGCACAGACATGCACACACACGCAGACGTGCGCACATGTTCACACACAGAGACATGCACATGTGCACGTGCACAGACACGCACACACGTACACAGACAAGCACACGTGTGTTCACACTCACACACAGACTGGCACATGTGTGCACACAGAAAGCACACACTCACACACACATAGGCACAGATACACATAGACACAGACACGCACGCATACGCCCACATACACACACGTGCACACAGTCACACAGATACGCACACATACACACAGACATGCACGTATATACATACAGACTCACAGACACACAGACGGGAACACGTGTGTTCACACGCATAGACACATGCTCACATACATGCACACACACACAGGCATACACACACGCACACTGCATCTCCCCCTGAGCCAGCCCTGGGCAGGAAGCTGGACTTCCCAGGCAGGAAGCTGTCCTGCCTCCCACGAAGCGGGGTATTTTTGCCAAGGGAGGGTGCCTTATAGCCCAGACCATGCAGAGACTGACCCCCGGGGCCAGGCAACCAACAGGATCCCTCCCCCACCTCCTAGACCCAGAGATAATCACAGGCCTAGAGTAGCAGGCCCCAAAAAGGGGCAGGGGCCACATCAAGCCATGCCCTTCATAGGCCACACCTGGAAGGACCACCTCGGTCACACCCTGAAGCCCAGGCCTCCAGGGCAAGACCCAAGGCTACACCACCTTGCAGTCTTGCCCTTTGTAGAGCCACATCCCTCCAGGACCTGCCCCCAAGGCCACATTCCTCCAGGGAGGGCCCTTGAGGCCATACACTCTCACACAGACCCCTGGGACACCCACAGGTAAGAGCCAGGTCCGACTCCAGCTCTGCCCGGGACAGGCTATGGGCCTTGGGGTGAGTGACTTCACTTGGTTTCCCCGTCTGCAGGACCACAAGCAGGAAAGTGGTCACTCTCACCGCAGGTGCTGGCTGGGGAGGGCGAGTCGGGGTTTTGGAAGGGACCAGTGGGATGGGGCTCCCCAGCAAGACTCCTGCGCCCTGGCCCCGGGCACTGCTGAACTGCGCGAAATCACCACCACGGCTCCCTCTGTGGGGGACACCACGCAGGGACCCCCGCCCCTGGCAAGGGGGCTGCCTGCTGGCCAGACCCCTCCCAGGCCCCTCCATCTCTGGCCGCTCACCCCCCATTAGCCCGCCAGAAGGGTCTAGGTCGATAAATGGGTCCTGATGGGCACATTTTTTCTTCTGCCGAGCAGTTTAATGGCAATTAATTTTTTTTACAAGAGGATTTTTAATCTGTGGAAATGGATGAAGTCCCCAGGTGCCCTGTCAGAGTTCCAGGGCCGACCTAATCTATGATAAAAAATGCAAAGTGAGGGGCTATAATCTGAAATTAAATATTGGGCTTCATTTTCCTTCGGCCCGGATGGATGAATATTTTATAAGTATTGCGATTTAATTTTTTGTTAACTACAGCAAATTCCTAATTCATCCAATTCCCGAGGCCTCTGGCTCCGACCTCTGACCCCAAGCTCATCTCTCCTTAGCCCAGCTGTGACTTGGTCACTGACAGCAACTAATGGTCCAGTCCGTCAGGGTGACACGTGGTTACGATGATAGATGCAGCTGTGGCACGCCCTCTGACCCCGTGTCAGGCAGAAAGCAGGTCATTTGTCAAGCAGACCATTAAAATAAAGCAAACCACAAAGCTGAGGAGCAGGAGGAGACAACGATGCAGAAAACTGTGATATCTTGTGCCTTTTCAGTGGGCCTTCTAGAACCTTCTAGAACCTTCTGCATGGCTCCCAACGTCCCTCCCTGTCAGGTTCGAGATGGGGTTTGCCCTCCTCTCCTGTCGCCTCCTGCCCTGCTCAATAAATGTGTTTGTCCCAGCGGAAGGCGGCCGCCTGCCTCCCTCGAGGGCCCCAGAAGCCCGCGTGGAGGAGGAAGGAGGTCACGCGTCCCGCCGGAGCCAGCACCGCCCCCAGCAGAGGTGTGGGTCTGAGGGCGCGCAGCAGAGAGACGGGCGCAGGGCACGGGCAGAGCGCTCACCGCCCGGCTCTCTCAGGTGAGGGGCACAGGCCTGGAACTGGCTCACCGGTGTGGGCCTCTGGGAGCCTCAATGTCCCCATCGACAGAATGGGAGCCCACCTGCCTTGGAGGAGGGCTGTGAGGGTCACCAAGCTGATGTCCGGGGAGGGCGGCCACTCTGCACTGACCGCCCAGAGGGACACTGCCTTTCTCGTTCCCCACACGCCACACAGGGCCCTCCTGGGGACGGCCTGGTCCGGTCCGAGGGCACGGCCCCAAGCCTACCCAGGCTGGACTGCAGGGTCCCTGCCAGGTGCCGCCGCCCCAGCACCCCAGCCCGGCCCCAGGGGAGAGACGCCTGAAGGAGAAATTCCTTTGCGACCTCAAGCCCGTCACCGTCCCCGCTCTTCTGTGACTCTCCTGGGACGTGGTCAGCCATCGCCACCCCTGCTTCAAGTCCCCCAGAGGGTCCGGAGACCATGGACATGATGCCAGGCCCTTCCTGCCACCAAGGGCTCGGGTGAAAGCAGGTGTTCTGGGCTTGCTGCCCGGAATCAAACCCAGACCCGGCGGGGAGGGAACGCACTCCCTCCACCAGGGCTCCCGCTGCTGAAGGCCGCGGCGTGGCGGCTCCGGGGATGCTGCGGAGGCAGAGCCGACACCTCGTCCCCCAGGCACCGCGCAGCCGCCCACTCACACAGGCGCGTGCGGGCTATCCGTGTGTGGGGCGCATGGCGGGGTGAGCGGCTCTGCGTGCCTGGACACCTCCTCGGTCTGGGGCCGTCGCAAGGACAGCCCGCTGCTCGCTTTCACGCCATCGCCAGGAGTGGCCCTTGCGTGGGGGGACCCCTGGCACTGCGGTGACGGCCAGGGTCGGCGGTTCCCCGAGATGTGGACACCAGGACTGCCCCTCCCCCATGCCCTGAAGACCCCCCCGCCCCTCCCCCAAGCCCAGCCCCTACCGATCCCACAGCAGCCCGGGCCTCTGCTGGCCAGTTGTCTCAGCGCCAGAAACCTTGTACCAGAACCTTGTGCCCACCCGGGGAGCGGGGGCCCGGACTTCCACCCCCAGGCCCTGCTGCAGCCCCGACGGGCAGACCTTACCTTGGTTCCTGGTGGCTCCCCGGGGGACGGGCGCTCGGGGGGTCTTCTCCCTCTTGCAAGAACTACTTTGCCTTTTGGCTTTCTCCCGGGGAACTTCGGGGGAGGAGAGAGGATAGGGGAAGGTGAGCAGGGACATTCCCAGAGGCCGCCCTGCTTCTGCGCCTGTCCGGCCGGCTCCCTGGACCTGTGCCAGAGCCGGCGGCCGAGAGCAGGACCAGAGGGATACGCTTGACGGCCCGCCCCTCTCCGTGGTCTGCGTGGGGTCACCCTGGGAGAGACCCCCAACCAGATTGGTCACAGATTCCAGCATGCCTGGGCCAAGAGGAGGACAGAGTGGCCTCCCAGCTGGGTCTCCCCTGCCCACCTCAGGCTGACCTACAGCCCTTATGCTGACTCAGTGGGCTGTCCTGGAGCGGCGACCAGCCAGGCCGGCCAGGGGCTCAGCAGGGGCAGGGGGTGAGAATGAGGGCCACAGGGGCTTTGCATGGTGGGGTCCACCGGGCTGGATAGGAGGGGACATGGAGACCCCAAGGGGGTAGAGGCAGTCCAAGTCCTGTGACAAACAGAGGCTGGCAGGAGGGCGCCAGCTGCCCGAGGGCCAGTGTGGCCCCCTTTCCCCGTGCCGTTCGGCCTCAGTGTCTTTGTCCGTGGCTGGGGTACGGCTGCCTCTGCGGGGGCATGAGGAAGCCAACTGGCCAGTGCTGTGTGAACGGGGCCAGCGGTGCTTGGGAAGAGCCTGCCCAAAGGACTCCCCAGGCCTGGGCCGGCGCCTCCGTCCTCACTGCTCAGAAGCTGCCGGCAGGAGGCGCCACCAGCCAGCCCAGCCCACACGAAAAGCCCTGATTCTGTAGGTCCAGCGACACAGGGCCCTAGAGTCAGACCCTCAGACGGGGCTGTGGCGGGGGCAGGGGACAGGTCTGCATGTGACGAGACAGAGCTCGGTCTGGGCAGAGGACCACGTCCTGGGGACGGACAGGGGGACGGTGCACAACAGAGTGAACGCGCTGTCGTCCCCGGACTGCGCACTGAAAAGTGGTGAAGGGGGTAAATCTTGATATGTGTATCTTAGCATAATTTAAACAGAAAAGACCTAGGCTCTGCCCTCTGCCTGCTTCCAGAGGGTTCTAAAACGCAGAGGAAGAGACGTGACGGTCAAGAGTGGTGACCAATGACACTAGATGCTGAGGCCCCAAGTGGCCTGTGGCCAGTCCTGACCTGGGCTGAGCAATCCCAGTGGCCTCTGGTGCTTGGGGAGCTGAGGCTATTGGGGTCCCCATGGGCAGGGGAGGAGAAGGTGGGGTGAGGGCTGTGAGCCCCAGCCGGCCTGGGCACCTGGCATGGGGAGTGGCTGCAGCCCATGGCTGGGCCAGAGCTGGACGCTGTCCCCTTGGCTCAGACCGGCAGGACCCTTGGGCCCAGTCAGCATCTGACAGCTTAGATGTCCAGCTGGGACATCTAAGTGCATTCCAGACTCTTTAAGTGGACCTCCCTCTGGCCTCCAAGCGTGGCTCCTGTCTGCCTCTCCAACCTCACCCCTTCTATCTGTTGAGTGAAGGAGTGAGCCCAAACCTTCCCTTGGCCCCGGCCTCTTCCCACCTGCACGAAGCCTGCCTACGCACGACCAAGCACTCAGCACCTCCAGGCCCAGGGGAGGGCTCAGCCCAGCCCTGTGGCTGGTGTGTGACTACGAGGGAAAGAAGTCATCCATTCTGTACAGGGAACCCCTGGCCCTTTGCACCTGCGCTGCCTCGCAGGGCCTGCCCGCCTTCCTGCCCTGAGGGGGAGGCAGAGGTTGGAAGCCACGTTCCAGAAAACAGCAGGCTCGGTCCAAATCTGGGCCTGGCCCTTCTCTGGCGGGGGCCTCTTTAGCGTGGTCTGAGCGGAGTCACACTAGAGCCGGTGGCGTAGACAGAGGGAAGCCGCAGGGTCCGGATGCGTCCGCCCTGACCGCTGCCAGAGGGCCCGGGAGGGGGGCTGCCAGGGCGGCCAGGCGTGCAGCCCCTCACCTGAGGCCTGGCGCTGAGGGACCCCGGAGGGCCTGCTCCCCGGGCCGCGGATCGTCTTGTCTTCCACTCCGCACGGAGCCGCCCTCAGGGTGCCCAAGCCTGGAGAGGAGCGAGAGGGGCACCGTGAGGGCGGGTTCCGTGCAGACCCTGCGGGGCAAGGCCCCTCGTAGCAGCCACTCATCCGCCTCCAAGCAGCACCTGCGGCGGAAGCCCGGGGCCCGAGGGCCTCCCACGGGGCCGGAGGGGCCTTCTTCGGCCTCCCCGCCTTCTTCCGGGCGTCCGGCTTGGAGGCTCTGTAGAGGTGGGAGGCACTGGACGGGGCAGAGGTGCCCAGGGAGGCGCAGCTGGCCTGCCACTGGGCCTGGGCCCGGGTCCTGTCCCTCCGCAGCTCCAGCCGTGGGCTGCTCTCTCTGGGCTGCCGCCGGGGCCCCAGCACCTGGGGGGGCCTCTCCTTCCAGGGCCCGGGGGGAGACGTGCAGGGCTCGTGGCCCCCAGAGGAGCCGGAGAGGCGGCCTGATGACACCGAGCTGTCCCCATCCTTGGCCTCCTCGCCTTCTGACCACACCGGGTGGTTGCGGGCCTTCCCCCGGGGGCCTGGCTGCTCGATGTTGTCAGACCAGGCCGTGTGGGGAGCTCCCCGCAGGTCACCTGGCTGCTGGGAGGGCCCGGGCCACCTCAGGGCAGCCATGGTCTCATCCTCAGCCTCAGGGGGACAGAGCCCGGATTCCCTGGGGACAGAGAAGCAGACCGCGAGTCAGGCGTGGAGACCCGGCCGTGCTGAGCAGAGGGGCATCTCAGACCGTGCGGCCCTCCAGCCCCCGCCCTGCTCCCTCGCCCTCCTGTCTCAGGGTGCCCACAGCCGAGAAAGTTGGGGGGCTGATAAAACGCCCCCAGGCAGGGCAGTGCCATGACCTTCTCTCCGATTGCCACCTCGAGCCTTGGAGGCAGGCACGAACATCAACCCAATTCACAGAAGGGGAGACTGAGGGTCCAGTAAAGGCGTCCAGCAGGGGCACGCTGGCCCCCCAAGTCCTCCAGCCTCACGCTGACCCAGCCACCCTCCTGGGCAAGGAGGCTGTCCCTCGCCTCAGCAGCACAAACACTACCTGGCTTGGCTCCGGCCCTTCAGTTGGGGGCGGCCCAGGGTCCTGAGGAGCCAGAGGGACAGGGGCAGCATCTCTGGTTATCTTTGGGGTGGGGCTGGATCACTTCTCCTAGGCCAGCAGGCAGCGCCCCCATGACCAAGGTCGACATGGCCACCGGGCCAGGTCAAGGGCAGAGCCCAGTGAGCTTCCAGTCGCCGCCTGCCTGGGGTCGGCTGGTGCTTTCCCAGGGCCGCCCGCTGGCCTGCAGCCCGGTGTCCATCCCTGCTCAGGACGGGGTGGCCACTGCGGGCTAGAGGGCTGGCCTGCCCCGGTCCCCTGGCCCACGATGGAAACCCTCAGATAGTCGTGGAAACTGGGTGGGCATGGCGATCTGCCGGGCCCCAGGCTGGTGATGGCCGGGCGAGCCTTCCTAACCCGCTGTCCCTCAGCAGGGTGGGAGAGAATTCTGGGTGGCCTGTGACAGCACAATTACCCCATGTCACTCAGCGACAGCAAGGCCTTTGACTCCTGCTGGGACGGTGAGCAGGCCCGCCCCTATCCTCCAGGGCACAGGAGTCTATAGCTGTATGTATGGCAAGTGGACTGGCCAGGACTGGGGGGCGGGCTCAGCTAGAGGGCGGCGGGGGGCAGCCATAGTGCAGGGCTGGGGGCAGAGGTGGGGCTTGACCCCAGGCTCAAGCCCAGTTCTGGGCAATGTCAACCTGGGAGCCCCGGGGAGCCAGCCCAGGACACGGCCCCAGCGGCTGGACGAGAGTCTCAGTCCTCCAGCCCGAAGCCTGCTGGGAACCACTGCCCAGGCCACTGCCTTCGGCTCCTTGGGGCAGCTCAGGGCAAGCAGGCCCTGGCTTCTCAGTTCTCCCTGGCACACGCGCAGGGCATCCTTTGGCCCACGGACACGCTAGCTGAAGAAGTCTGAGCCCCAGGACCCCCTGGCCTGCATCCTTGGCCCTGCCTCCTAGGGGAGCACCCCAGGCGGGTCCACCTGAAGCGGGCGTCCTGTCACCTCCTCGCCGACCCTGGCAGGGCAGTGTGCTGGGGAAGACGTGGACGCTGTCAGCTGGCTCTGAGCTCGGCATGGCCCCGAGGAGGAGAGCTGCTTCCCGTCCCCGCTCTGCCCCCAGCCGGCTGAGTAACCTCGGGTGACCAGACACCCCACCCTGCCCTGCCTCTGGGTATTGTGAGCTGCTGGTGAGTTCACGCCAGCAGGAGGGCACGAAGCAGGGTGGCCCACGTCCATGAGCAGCGGGCCGGCTGAGCTGGCCGCGAACGCTTCACTTCCAGGATGCCCAGAGGAAGGGGGGTCTGCCGCAGAAGAGCTGCTCACTCCAGCAGAAGGGAGAGCCTCCTTGACGCTTATCCTAAGAGCCTGTCCTGGGGAGGCAGGGATGCCTGGAGAGGGTTGCCCCCCGGACAGGACAAAGGGCAGGGCTCTGAGCCCAGCGGGCCCCTGGTCGCAGAGGACATGGTCCCATGTGCAGCCACCAGCAGAAGAAAGGGAACGCCCCAGGCACAGGCCCTGCTCAGAATGTGAGGTTCTGCCCTTCTCCTCCAAAACCAGCTTCTCCTGCAGTTGGGACAAGGGGAGGAAAGCGTGCACCTCAGACCGCAGAGCCAGCCTTTGCCCCAAGGCCCTTGACCACACCTGGTGGCCTAGACTAACGACATGGTCCCCCTGCCGATGGCCCCGAGACCACCATCCCCTCTGCCCCGTCCGCCTAGCCAAGAGTCTACCCTGCCCTGGCTGGCCTGTTCCACTGGGGACATCGCCCGGTGAGGCCAAAATGCCATGGGCCCCACCCCCATGTTTCTTCACGATGTTTGCGAGGGGCTGGTGTCACAGAGGGCTGCCCCGGGGGTTTGGGAAAGCAGGCCCATCCAGGAGAGCCACGTGGCCCACGCAGTTTCCTGAGAACTGCAGCGGTTACACGGGGCCTGCAGACAGCTCCTGCTACATGGGAGCTGGCAAGCTCAGGGGACATCACCAGGGGGTGACCACGGTGTCCCCTATACTACTCGTAGAGGCCGGACAACCGAGGAGTCCCAGAGACAGCTCAGCCTCCGCTGATTAACAGAGAGTCTCCCTGTGCTGGACAGAAACCCCCTGAGGACTCTACTGACAGACCCCGTGGTCACTGCGGCCCCTCCGGCCTCTACTGACGGACCCCGTGGTCACTGTGGCCCCTCCGGCCTCTACTGACGGACCCCGCGGTCACTGCGGCCCCTCCGGCCTCTACTGACGGACCCCGCGGTGTCCCAACCGCGGCCTCTACTAACGAACCCCACGGTCACTGCGGCCCCTGGGGCCTGTACTGGAGGGCCACGCCCCTGCCTGGCCCTGGGGTGCCTATATCAGCTGATGTCCTGGGAGGCATCCTCCCCAGTGTCCACCTGATTTCCTAGCCCTGCTCCCTCAAGGGCAGTGGGAAAGGGTCATCCTGAGCTGTGGCGACCAGAGCCAATGTCCACGTGTTTCTGGAGATCAGCTGGTGGTCCCAGTTTCCCACGAGCAGGAGAACCGTGGGTCCGGAGCAGTGGCCTCTGTGGGAAGCGGTGGGGTTGTGAACTCGGCCGCCGGTGGCCACGCTCCAGAGTCAGTAAAAGGAGAATCCAGGAACGAGTGTGTGACGGTGCACATGACCCCAGCATCGCAGCGACCCCGTGAGCTGGGACCAGCCCAGAGCGCCTGCCCTGCCCCCTGCTCCACCAGCTACCCCCTTCTGGGCTGGTCCCCCGTTGGTTCCCCCGAGGCCTCTGCCTGCCCAGGACCCTCCGAGCACCGCTGGCCTGCGGTGGCACAACCGACCCCAGTGCTCTGGCTCCTGCTGGGGTGACAGGAGCTCTGTGAGCCGGGCCACGGCCAGGGCCACCAGTCGTGGTGTGGGGACCAGCAGCCACAGCCTGGGATGGGGACACCCGTTACACAGGTGGGGCCCCCATGTCTCCACCAGCCCTGAGCAGAGAGGTAGGCCCGGCTGGGGGGTCCCACGGCTGTGGCAGGCACCCCCATCCTCACCCCCCCACCTCCTTTCTGGTTCAGGACCCACCAATGCCAGCCCCACTGCGTCCTGGCGCCCACTCCTCTGGCCCCCGTGGGGACTGGGGACAGGGGCAGCTCCCGGTAAGAGCCATAGCATGTCAGGGTCCCGTGTGACTTTATCTCCCTGAGAGGTCCCACAGCCCAGGGTCGCGGCAGGGTCAGAAGTAGGGGGGTGGGGAGGGCCACAACGGTGGGCTTCTTGGCCTGAGGCTTACTGTGGAGAACAAGGTAAGCATCCGCACGCCCTGCCCAGCACCTCAATGTCCTGGGGGCCCTGACCTCAGACCGGTGGTTCCTTTGTCAGTAGAGGGAGGGTCAGAGACACAGTGCTCACCTGGGGGGCGGCAGCCTGGGGGTGCAGACTGAGGAAAGAAAGCCCGCACACCTCTGCCCTCCCCAGCCCACCCTGGCACCTGGATGGCCAGCCCAGGTCCCCACCACTGGCCCGTCCCGTGGGGTATCTGCAAAGTGCCGCCAGAAAGGGGCAACTCACAGGGCTCCTGCCCTTTGTCCCGGGGTCAGGGGGCCACCCACAGCACCCACAGCCCCTCACAGTTCAGACCACGCTGCTCTTCTGGCCCAGGCCCCTGCTGGGCTGCTCCCAGGCAGGCTGGAGGGGTGGGGCGGGGTGGGGGCCGTCCTCCAGGAGCTGGATGTGGCTTCTCACCTGCCGGTTCCCAGGGCAGCGAGCCCCAGGCTGACCAAGCAGGCTTGGGGACGGGGTCAGTGGACGTGAAGGAGAAGGGCCCCCCGTGCCACGGCCCCTGGGCCCCAGGGTTTGAGAGCACAGAGAGCTTGCCGGCCACCGTAGCTGATACGGGCGTGGACGTGGCTGTGACCCCTATAGCTACCTGCTCAGACCCAGCCCCGGTACTCAGCGGTCCCTGCAACGAACACGCCCAGGCCGGCCCTGTACCCAGACTGGAGTCTCCAGCGGCCACACGCCCCACCGGCAAGTCCCCCGCCAGCAGCAGCAGCCAGGTGGGGGGGGGGGGACAGGGGGGCTTCGAGGGCCAAAAGGAAGCAGTGGGAGGCTGACCTAAGCTCCGGTGGTGTCTGGGGAGACACGCAAGCAACAAATCGTCTGTCCTACTAGGCCCTCTTGCACAAAAGCACACATTCCCCTGCCGGGCACACCGGACACAGATGCACACACAAGCCCACTGCCCGGGTCTGCAGGGCGGGGCAGGCAGGGCGGGCTGGCCTGGCTGCCACAGGCTTCGTGCGGGAGTCTGGCCAGGGCGGTGTCCCCCGCCTCTGCCACTCACTCTGCCACAACGGCCACAGCGTCTCCGCCAGCTGCTCACAGAGGCCGAGGGACTCCTCCCAGCTGGTTGGGCCCCCAGGGCGGCAGATGCGAGGGCGGGGAGGCGGTGACACAGCCAGCGATGTGGGGAAGACGGTTGGCCGTTGGGAGGAGGGCACCATCAGGGACGACAGATGGAAGCCCTGGTGGGCGAGGTGGGGCAGATAAACACCCTGGCCAGCCTCAAGTGGCCGGGTCGGCAGGCAGAGGGGGCCACGCGCGTGAGTGCGGTGAAGCGGAGGCTGCCTGCACCCCCACGGCCTCTCGGCTCCAGCAAACGTCCGCGGCCACACAACCAGAACCCATGACGCCACCGCCCATGGAACCTGCGGCCCGGGGGACCCTGGGGCCACCATCCACTCCTGCCGCGAGGAACTCACGACCATGCCCACGGAGAGTCAGCAGGGAACTCCGCCCGCCCCCAGGCCCTGCCCCTGCCCTCGTGCCCCGCCCCACATGCCCCCCTCAGGCTGCTGGGTCACTTGTGGACACTGCTTGGGGCACCGCCCCGCGCCTGGCGCGTTCCCCAGGCGACCCGGGGCTCCTCCCTGAGCTGGCGAGGAAGGCATTGTCACCTAGCCCACAGTCACAACACAGAGCAGAGACCTGCCCTGGGTCCTGCGTCCTCCAGACCGGAGTAGACCGGGCACCTGGGGACTCTGAGAAGGAGCCTGTGGACACAGACACACCCCGGGGCCCAAACCATCTTCAGACGGTTCAGAGCAGTCAGCCGGGGTCCATGGGTCTCCTCCTGCCTCTGCCTCAACCGGCAACTCACGCTGCTGGACGGGAACCTTCCAGCAGGAGAGGACGGCCCGATGGGCCCTGTACCCAGGCAGGTAGCTAGACAGGACCCAGGCTGGGCTGGCCTCCTCGTCAGATGATGGCCTTGCTGGGGGACCCAATGCAGAACCACCCACCAGCCCCAACCAGGGGCTGGGAGTGTATTCACCCCCTTGTACACATGGGGAAACTGAGGCACAGGTCATCAGGGGAATCTAGTGCTGGCCTTACAGCAGCACCCGAGCCCAGAGGCAGGCAGCCCCCTGGGTAGGGCTCACGGGCATCCCACTCCCAGGGGCAGCCTGGCTTTGCCTCAGAGGGAGCCCCAGACAGGGAGACCCCTCCTCAGGAAGGCAGGACAGAGAAGGATGTCTACGCTGCTCTCAGCCACTTCCGTGTAAGAAGGAAAGGCTAACCCCCTTCCCAACCTGCCCGTGCCCCCCACACCCTCTCCCAAGACACTGGGGCAGGCCAGGTAGGGCTCAGGCAGGGCCCCCCGCCAGGGTACTCACCAGCTGTCTGCAGGGAGGGCGCAGGGCTCGAAGGCCCATCGACCGCCTGCGGGTGGAGCACAGACACCAGGACGCGGGCACCTGTACCTGCAGGTGCGCGGGAGGTGGGGGAGGAGTCTGGAAGACCCGCCCTGATGTTGCCAGAGAAACCTGGGAGTCCATCCATGCAGGCTCCTCCTCCAGGCTGGCTTCCGGGAATCTGGGGGTGGGGGGTGGGGCACAGCCTCACCTGCTGATTCAGTCCACCTGGGCAGGGGACACACACCTGGGGCCCTGTGGCTATGGGGGCAGGGCAGGAGGCAGGTAGGGGGCGATCTCTAGTGCCGTCCAGACTGCTCCCTCTCTGCCCTCCGCCCCTGCCCCCGAGGGACCTCCAGCAGCTCCCCCCAGGCCCCCACCCCGACCTCTGGAAGTGCTGCTCAGCATCTAAGAGCCCTGTCCTGGAGGCACCGTGTGGGGCTGGGGGGGACTCCTGACAGCAGGGAAGTGCCCAGTGCGGGGAGATGGGAGGAGGCAGAGCCGCTGGGAAGCCCAGTGACCAAACTCAAAACCTGAGTGTCTCCTGCCTCCTTGGAGTCTTGTGGCTCAGGGAGGGCTCCCCAGGGCACTCACCTTGGCAGTGGAGAGACAGGAGGGTCTTGGGGGACCCCAGCAGTGCATTCTGTGCCTGGACCTGCAATGGGGGTCCTGGGGTTTGGTCATCTGGCTAAGATCTGTGCCCGTACGTGTGGACCTTATGGGAGGTTTTCAGCAGTGGGTGTGGGTCGGTGCGCGGGGGAACCGTGCTGCCCACAGCCCTGTCAGCTCCAAACTCGCACTCCAGGGGTGCCCAAGAGTCCCTGGACTGGCGGCCTGTCTGATGGAAGTCAGGGCCCTCTCCGGACATGGTGTCTTCTCTCTGTCACTCCCAAGGGAGCCAGCTCTCCAGGGAGGTTCCCCCCACCCTGCCGGTCCCTGCCACCTCCCGCCCCCAGAAGGGGGGGTCTTTGCCTCCCAAACAGACTCTAGTAAAATCTCTTACCAAAAGATTCCTCTCAGTGTTCAGGAACTTCGGGTTTGGGGGCAGAGAAACTCGGAGCAGCCTGGTCTCTTACTCGGGGTACACCTGCCCTTCCCAGAAGCGGCATGTGGGAGCAGCCCCTCGGCCCTGGGGAACTGCTGGGCACTCTCCTGAAAAATCGAGGCACTTGGCCAGGACCCCTTGGCCCAGAGCTTGGCCTTCCAAGCAAGACCACACTGGAGGCAGCCGCATCCTGGGGCCCGAGGATCAGGAGGGGTGTGACCCCGCTTCCCCGACCACGCTCGGCACACTGGCTGGGCCGCCTCAGGCCTCAGAGACATCTGGCACCCGGAGCGGGGCTGTGGGAGCCAGAATGGGCACACACAGGGGTTGCCCTGCTCCACTGATGTCAGAGAAACAGGGCAAGTCCTCCTGGCCCGAGGTGGCCGAGTTTTGTTACCCAGCCCGAGCAGACTAAGATACATGCCTTCTGGCATGTAAGTCTAGTGTGCAGCTGGGCCCCAAGCCCAGCCGGGCCTGGCACCGAGTATGGCCATCGCCCGAGGCCCAGTGGCCCTACCCAGCCCACGTGGGACAGAAGAGGCTCACCCAGAACCGTGGTCTGGGCCCCATGGCACCCTCGGCTGCAGCACCCGGCCCTCAGCCTGGCCCTCCGGCTGCAGAGCGGAGCCGGCCCAGCCTGGCAGCTGAAGGGGCAGGGTGTGCCGAGCTTGGTCACTGGGTGGGCCCCTGGGAGTCAAGCCGGCGCAGGCGCGGCAGCAAGGCGCCCTCCTTGCAGGAGGGGACAGGGCAGAAGGCTGTGAGGATAGGATGGCCTCCCAGGGGAAGGGCTCTGCACCCGGTCCCCGTGTGTGGAAGGACAGCGGCGGGTGGCCTCCCGGCTGATTAGGACCCTAAAAAGGAAAGGGGTGAACGGTGCAGGAAAGGAGGTCTGGGCAGAGGCTCAGGGCGCGGGTGCAGCGCACGCAGGTCTCTCTCCCTCCATTTTCTGCCCATCAGCGAGCACCTGCCAAGGAGTGGTACGAAGCCACTTAGACCCGGCCTGGCCCTGCCGGTTGGGGTCACCAGCTGCCTTGGTGCTGGCCTGAGGGGCGCTGGCCACACTGACAGAGACGGACGGAGGCCACCCGTGTGCCCAGCACCGTGAGCTCTTAGGGGCCAAAGTCGGTCCAGCTTTCCCTGCCTCCAAATGCCCTGTCTGCCAGCACTCGGGGTGGCACGGGGCCCCAGTGCTTGGCCACCGGGCAGCTCTCTTGGGCCTCCTTGTTCTGGAAGGGCAGGAGGGGGTCCTCGCAGAAGGGGGTCTCAGGGCACGGGTTGGCCCGCTCTGCCCACGGGGCCTCAGCCGACACCACCCCCTGGGGTTAGAGGCACGTCTGACCCGTGACACGGCTCCCACTTTCATCAGAGTGCATGGGGGTGGCCCCAACTGAGGACACAGCCACAGCAAGGAGAACACAGCCGGGAGTGCCCCCGGGCCCGACTCTGAGAGGGGAGGGTGCCTCGCTCAGGATCTCCCTGCGGGCTGTGTCCCCAGCAGGAAGGACAGCAGGGCCTGGGGACCCAGGGGTGGGATCAAGTCTCACTCAGCCAGAGCCCAGCAGGCCTGGCCACCTGGTATAGGCCCCTGACCCACGTCATGCACCCCAAACTCTGCCTTGGCCTCCCTGTCTGGAGAAACTGACCTGCAGCAGGTGGGGTCTAGGTCAAACCGGTCACTCTGAGGGATGGCGGGCTGCACACTCCAAACCTTTGGGGCTGGCCAGACCCTGAGAAGACCCCTCCGCTCTCTTGCTTGGGGGGTGGAGCCAGAGGCAGGGAGGTCTGTAAGCACCCCCATTCCCTGGCTCTCTGCCTCTGCGGCGTGGGGCACTTGGTCCCAACCTCCAGCTGTGGGGGGTCACCTCTGGAATCCAGCCCCCTCCCCCTGGCACCTGAGGGCCGGCCCCCAGCTACTTGCCTCCCTCGTAGGTCCTCTGTGTCTTTATGAGCTTGTAACTTAACAAAGAAACTCATTACAGTCATTTTAATGGGGCTTCCAAGGGGCCAAAAGCAAATGCACACGGCTGGTTTGTCCCCAGTGGGTCCCTAATTGCCCAGTCAGCCTGGCTCTGAGCTCTGACCAGTCCTGCAGGGAAAGGAGGGAGCCTGGAAGCCTGGGGTCCTGTGTCCGGGGACGGAGGGGCCAGACCTGCCTCTCCTTCCTTCCTCTGCTCCCTTCCCCGGGTGTTCCAGGCCAGACCCTTGGGAAATGTCCGTGCCCCCAGCTCAGGAGGCTTGCGGTTTGGAGGACCAGAATGGTGGGGTTCCAGAGGCTTTGGGGCCTGGGGACTCCCTAGGAGTCTGGCGTGGACGCCTGCTGGGCTGCGCTAGGTGACAGCAGCCCACCCCTGCCATGTGCTTCAGTCGTTCCCCCCAGATGGGTTAGGGCCCCTGGTGCGGGGGTCCCACACCAAGGGGAAAGTGAAAACCGTGACGGAACCCAGGGCCCCGCGTCTCCCTCCCTCTTCCTCTCCCACGGAGCCGACCCGGTGATTTGGAAATGAGGGAAAGGACTCGCTGTCCTTCCTTCGGGGCAGCACGGAAGAATGAGCTCTGAAAAGAACCCCACCCTGAGGCCACAGAGGGCTGGAGAGGAGGAGGCCTGGCTGAGCTTCTGGCTGAACCCGTGGGAGGAGGGGCTCTAGGATGCAGGGTTTCCATGGCAACCATAGCTGCGGGGGAACCACAGGGCAGAGGCTCAGGGAACAGACCCCATGTGGGCGAGGGTGAGGGTCAGGTGGGGGCGGGCAAGAGGTGTGGCCCCTTCTCCCGCTTTCCTAGGCCCCTCTCTGCTGCTGGACCGAGAGCCAGACCTTGAGGGGGGACCCCACGGGGGCAGGAAGCTCCTCTTGGCTGCCTTCCTGGCGGCCAGGTCCAGGTGTAGGTCTCGTCAACACGGGGAAGGGGCACTGCGTGCTTCCTGAGATCTCCTATGCCGGTTGCCCTGGGGAGCTGGCCACGTCCTCGCTCGGCCCCAAGTCCTGTGCCCCCCATAGCTTCCCACCCTGCTTCCTGTGCCGGCCGCTGCCTGCCCTGAGTCCCCGTTCTCACTGTGCCCAGGCCACGGGCCCCCTGAGCACCCCGCGTCCTCCCGCCCTGCCCCGGGCCATTGGAACATGTCCCTCTAGCCTGCCTGGCCACCTGAGGCCTGAGTGGGGGTGACCGCATGTGAGGGCAGAGACAGGGCAGGAACCGGGGTTCTTTTTCTGTGACACCTGGAGGTAGGCGGGGCCTTCAGGGAGTCTGGCTCCCACAGATGCAGGTGCATGTTGGGGGGGGGGGGCACGGGACCAAGCCTCCTCCTGATGTGACATGTGGCTCCCAGGTGGTGGGCACCCAGCACTGGAGGGCCGAGCCTGGGGGAGGGAGGAAGGGGAGGTGGGTGCTGAGGGCGGAGGCCCCTCCTGCAGGACACAGGGCCCTGGGGATTCCTCTCATTCCAGCCAGAGCTCCAGGCCCCTTACTAGCAGGCCAACCCAGTCCCTCAGCCTCTGGTGGCCCCAGACACGCCCAGTCCCCCCCACCCCCTTGCTGCCTGAGAAGGACCCCGCCGCCTCTGCCCAGACCTCCAGGCCAGGCGGGAAGGGTCAGGCCGGGGAGGTGGGAGCAAGTCTCCTGGTGACAGCCGTCCCTTGCAGAGCGTGTGGTGTGTTCTAGGCCTGTGCCAAGGGCTCCCCAGCAGCCCGTCACTCTCCAGGCTTGTGTTTGGGAGAGGAGAGAGACCCAGGGGAAGGCTGGGGCCCAAGCATGTGAGCTGCTGCGCTGGGCCAGGCCTGCTTCCCCGCTTGTCCCCTGCTCCGGGGGGGGCGACATCAGCATGGGCCTGTGGTGTCCCAAGCTGCACACTGTCCCTGCATTCTAGACAGGCGGGGTCCCCACAGTCAGAGGTTTTCTCTCGCGTGACGGCTCTGTTCCGGGAGCCGCTCCCACCCCCAGGACCCCGGGTGCTCCACTTCCCCAGGACAAGGGGGAAAGGGGTGTTGAGGGCCTGGTCAAGGAGCCGCAGCGTACCCACGGACGAATGTCACACAGCCAGCCCTGCCCCCAGTCACGTCTGTGCAGACCTCTTTGTGAGGCCTGGGTAGAGCTCGTGAGCTAATGGTACCCGGCAAGAAGGCCACAAAACCACGTGACCTGAGTCACGCAGCAGCTGTTGTAAGGAAGCACTGGGAAGTGAGAGGAGCGGGGGTCCCCAAAAGACACCCACCTGGTGTCAATGTGACCCAGTTTGGAAAAAAGATCTTTGCAGGCGTACTTAAGTGAAGGACTTCAGGATGAGACCGTCCTGGGGTCGGCGGCGCTGCGTCCGATGGCCTGTCCCTCCAGAGAAGGGGACAGGCCCTCTGAGGACGGAGCGGAGGTGGAGGGATGCCTGGAGCCCCGGAGGCTGGGACAGGCAGGGAGGACACTCCCCCGGAGCCTCAGGAGGGAGTGCGGCCCCGGGACACCTGGACTCTGCCAGAGCCGAGAGAGAGCAACGTTGTTCTCAGCCAGTCGGCGTGCCCTCGTGGACACACCAGCCCCAGAGACACCACAGAGGCCTTTGCCCCATGTCCACGGAGCCTGGCGGGTGCTCACAGCGCCTCACCCACTGTCCTGTCACATCACCACCCTAGGGCCGCCGGGACAGGTGCCAAAGGGGCAGGGAGCTTGGCCAAGGTTGAGGGGCCAAAGGGCCGGGGGTGGCTTTTAGCCCCGGCGGCACTTCTGGAATGGGAAACTGTGGTCAGGGAACCCCTGAAAGGGGAAAACCCGCTGCCTTTTTTGTCTGCCGTCAAGGGCTTCCTCGGGTCGGTTGGGGTGGGACGTCTCCCCTCCGCTCACACACACCATCATGGGAACCCGGAGCCCCTAGACTCCGCTGCAAGGGTCAGCCCTCCCTTTCTCTCCGTGTCTCCGTCTCTGTCTCTGTGTCTCTCTCTCTCCAAGTCCCTGCATCTACCAGGCCCGGGCTGGGGACACAGATGGGTCGGGCATCACTGAGGCTGAGCCGCACAGACTGACCTGCCCTCGCCGCCAGGCGAATGTGTCCCGCCTCCCGCGGCTCCGGGGGCGTGAACAGCCGGCCAGCCAGGACCACAGGAATGCCGCGTGGCCGGCTGTCGTGGCTGTCTGTCGTGGATGTCGTGGGTGGTGGGTGGCCTCCCTCGGACCTCCAGCTATTTCCTGGGCACGCGGTCCCGGGGGTGGGCAGATAGACCGTTTCCTGCCAGCTCCCCGCGGCCCGTGCCCGTGCAGCCGCACACCCGCCTGACAGACCCCACTCTCTAAGGACTTTTGAAGGGCCCCAGGAGAGAGGAAATGGCTGCGGGGGGACCCATGAGGGGTCTCGGGACCACAGGAGCAGGCACTCGTCCGGCAACTGTGTGGGACAGTAAGGTCCTTCTCCGGGTCATGAGATCGTCGGGAACACAGTACACCTGAGTGATCTGCTCTGGCCGTGCTGCTCCAGCACCCACTGGGCCCTGCGGGAACAGCCTTGCTGCAGAGGTGGGAGCGGAAGGCGGGCGGGGGGGTTGGTCTGGGAGACCACAGGCGCGGAGCAGCCACCCTGGCCACAGGAACATCCCCATCACCCCCGGCCTCAGCCAACACCCAGGGGGCCTCGGGGGCCGCACACCCTGCTGAAGCCTGTATGCCCGTCTGCTCGCCCTCGGTCCTCCAGGCAGCCTGGACGCCCTCCACCGGCCTGGCCTTCATCCCAGGCCCGTGGGGAGCCTGGAGGCCCACCAGGTCTCCCCACTTCCAGGGACTCAGAAAGAACCCTGCAACCATCCACCACCATCTCCCGCCAGGCATGATGCAGAGGACAGATCCAGGAAGGGGTGAGGCAGGAGACCAGGGTGTGATGCCGTCCGTGCCCCTGCGGCCCAGTCCCCTTGGCCCAGTCGGGAGACCCGGGACGCCACCGCTCTGTGTGCTCGCCTGTACAACAGGAGGGTGTACCGGTGAGGCAGGGTGCCAGAAAGGCTGAGTGGTGAAGGGCAGGGCAGGCACGTGGCAGTGCCCTCGAAGGGAGGGAGCACCGTGGCTGACGCGTGCTGACAGGAACGCCCGGGCCCTCCGGATGCCGTGTGTCAGCCCTCGAGACCGGGTGCCTCCCAGACCGTGGTCAGCGCTGCTGCCTGTGCCTACCCCTCACGTTCCGCTCAGGGATGTGTCTGGGCAGGAAATTGCTTTCCTTCCCTCTAACGCTCCTTTGGGAATGAGGCCCATTAGGGATGGCTGGCTGGATGGCTGGAGGGCATGTGCTTACGGCCTCCCGTGGGAGCGCTCTGGCTGGCTGGGGCACCTGGCGTCATGAAGTGGGGAGGCAGTTACAAGGCAGAATGTAAAGACGTGCTCCCCCGTCTCAGGGGAGGCTGGGCAGGGTGAGCAGAGCCGATGGAGCTCCAGGAGCTCCTCCCGGCCCAGACCTGTCACCCAGGAGCCCCCTGCTCTCCGTGGACCAGTGATGTGCTTCGTCTCACAGGTGGGGGGCCGTGTAGGCAATGCACACTGGCCTGTCGCCTGGCGGCAGCCCTCATCACAGGCCATCTCCCTGCAAGTGTTCTCTGGGCAGGAGAGAGGAGTTGGGTCCAGCCAGGACCACCATCGGGGCCCAGCGGGGACCAGGCCCAACCGCGCAGGCAGAGTGGTCCCAGTGCCGGTGCCCCCCGAGCTCTCAGCGCACCACGAACAGTGAGGA
The DNA here is from genome assembly GCF_964662115.1 of Mustela nivalis. NCBI lineage: Eukaryota > Metazoa > Chordata > Mammalia > Carnivora > Mustelidae > Mustela > Mustela nivalis. Next base: position 90,501,145 of record NC_139032.1, on the reverse strand, counting down.
GCAGCATCCCCGCCCCCATGGGCCTTCACGGTCCCTGCAGGAGCGAGCCACTGAACCCTATTCCCGTGGCAGAACTGGGGCTCAGAGAAGGACAGCTTATGGCAGCTGACCCGGTGCAGGGGATGGGGGCAGTCCTGCCTGGCCTGGCAGCCTGAGCTGTGGACCAGCTCACCGCACAGCACCCCTAGAGGGTCCCGGCTCCCCCAGGAAGCTCTGATATAAAGCAGCGACTCTCCCAGCCCAGGGCCCCTGGCTCCCCAGTCTGCCTGTTTCCAGGAAGGAAAACAAGGTGCCTTCCCCGCAGTGACCGCTACGGTGGCCGCACATTTCTCCCCCATTCTGCCATTCACATCCCGTCGCTCTGAGGGTCTTCTTGGCACCAGGCCCCCCGGCTGTAGACCCAGGGGACCCACAGGAGCTAGCAGCTGCAGCCTCCTGGGGACGCTGAGCTCCGGTCTGGCAGAGGTGGGGCCCCGGCCTCAGAGTGACGCCCGCTCGGGAGGCACCCCAAGGACGCAGGCCTGGGGCTGTAGCAGATAAGGGTGGTGGCTCCGCCCACAGCCCCCCCACCCCCCCAGCCAGCAGCCTGGCCCCAGCCGGGGAGCGAGGCCTTGCCCAGCTCCTGTGGTCACGGGGGAGGGCGAGTGGGATGAGCTGCCAGGCCGCCAAGGCTTCGGGCACAGATGGTTCTCATTCCCGCTGCCTCTCTTCCGTAGGAAAAACAAACTAGCCCCGGGCCAACAGGCTCTTTTCTATCTTCTGTTTAGTTTTGTTGCCGTTGGCCTCTGCCAGTGGGCTGAGGGTCCCGCCGGAGGCCCTGGCATTTCCCTGACCTCAGGGCAGCTCTCCTGGGAAAGTGGCCGCTTCCTGCTCCCAGAGCTGTTGCTGTCCCGTTGGGCCTCAGCCACTCTTCCAGGGTCCGGAGTCCCCTGGCTGCACCAGGAAAGCTGGGACTGAGAACCGCAGGACAGAACCAGGTGAGACCCAGGTGTGCCCAAGGGGCCTTCTGCGTGCCCGCACCCCCTCCCCCCAGGCGCTGCCCTGGGGAAAGGCCCCGAAAGCCCTGCAGAGCCCAGAGTGGGAGGCCGCAGGGTAAGGTGTAAGGTGTCAGCAGGCCGGGCTCGCAGGCACCCACAGAGGGGCCCAGCGGGGACACAGGAGGGCAGTGGCAGTGGGGGGCGTGGGTGCAGCATCCCTGCACTCACATTTCACAAGTGAGACCATGGTCCGGAGGCTGAGGCCCAGGCGGTGATCCCAGGTTTGGGGAGTAAGAAACAGCAGGGTGAGGGGCTCCCGGGGCCAGGCCACACAGGTCGTGGTGAGTGCAGATCCCAGGCCCCCTCTGTAGGACCAGGGGAGTCAGACAGGGGCATGGAGCAGTGTTTCCCATCAGCTTCCCGGCTGTCTCTAAGGCAGGCAGAGGGTCACCCCAGGGCCAGCACCCACTGCCAGTTGAGAAGGGGGTGGGCATGTTGGAGCTGGACATGAGGGAGGCAGGGGACTAGCAAGGGGGGCTGGCCGCCTGCCAAATAAAGGCAAGGAGGCCTCAAACGCCCCCCGCGTGGGGGTGGGGAGGCCGGCAGGGCTGCACGGACACCCAGGCGCCCCGCGGGTCCCAGAAGAAGAGCCCAGAGCCAGGCCCCTGCCCCCGTGCCCCCCTAGCCCCGAGCTGGGGAGAGAGGGGGTCCTGGGGGGCAGAGGCTCATGATCAAAGGCCCCGCCCCCTCCCCCGGGGCCGCGCGCGGGGGGGGGAGGGACCCGCGGCTCCGTCCGCGCCCCCTCCCCTCGCGGGCGGCGGTGACATCACGGCCACGGCGGGAGGGGCGGCGCCCCGCGCGCATCACTTCCTCGGCGCCTCCCGCGGGCGGGCAGACAGACCGACGGAGGGACGGACTGACGGTGGACGGTGGGCGGCGGACAGCGGACGGGGACAGGCGCAGGGCGGCGCGCGAGCGGGGTGGGGGGGGGCGTGCGCCCCCGGCCCTCGGCGACCCCAGCCCCATGGCCGGTCCGGCCCCGCCCGCCGCGGAAGAGCTGCCCGGCCCGGCCCGGCGCCTCTACTCCAGGTAGGCTGGGCAGACCGGTGGGGGCCTGCGGGGACGAGCGGGACGCGCCGGACCGGCGGCAGGAGGCGGGAGGCCCGGAACAAAGGCTGCGGTGGGCGCGCAACGTGGCGGAGACGCGCCCTCCCTGCGGGCTGGCGGCGGTGGAGGCGCGGGGGAGGAGGGGTGCAGGGGTGGGGGCGCCCGCGGGGGCGGGGACTGGGGAGGACGGGGTCCTGGGGTAGGGGGCACCGGGGTGAAGGAGGAGATGCAGAGGAAGGAGACACCTGGTGGGGGAGGTGCCCACAAGGGTGGGGGGCGTGGGGGGGAGGAATGCAGGGATGGGGGGCACTGGGGGGGGGCTGGTGCCCTTCGGTCGCCAGAATTAGCCAGTGGTCAGGATGGTCTGTTGGCTGGGGTGGGCTGCTGCTTGCTGGACCGCCCCCGCCCCCTGCCCTGGGACAGTGGGAGGGAGACCCTCAGCTTCCCAGCTGCGCTCCTGACAGCTGGGCAGCCTGGCCCAGCAGGTGTGTGGAGGGGGCCCGCCAGGAGCTCCCTCCCAAGCCCGGCACCACCTCCCCACAACTGCGGTTTGGGTTCTCTGGAGGCAGCATGGCTGAAGGAACCCGGCTTTGTCCCCACGGCCCCACTATGAATCTGTGTTCAGGGGACCACAGGCTGGAATCCAGGCTGCAGAGCCAGCCAGCCGGGTGGGGTGTGTGTCTGCCTGAGAAGGCTCCAGCCTCCGGGCCCCTGCATGGAGGCCGGCGGCCCGCGCTTTCTGAGCTGACACCTGCGGGCGTGCCTGCCTGCTGACCCCGGGCCAGGGCGTCCTGCACGGCAATGCCAGGTGCCCGAGCACGTGGGCACCAGGTCCTCCCAGGGGGATGGACTCTGCCAGGGATGCCGGGGGCCCAGTACAGTCGGCACATGTGCCAGGCAGGGGCTGGACTGGCTGCCTCCAGGGCGCCTGACGGGTCCCCAGCTTGGACTTGGACGGACACCATGATTCCTAGGACCTGGCGGCCTCCCCAGATGCTGGGCCTTCAAGGGGCCCAGCCTTGCCCAAGAGGATTCTCCAGCCCCAGCTGGCCAGTGTGTCAGCAGCAAACGCCTGTTTTACGCACCCCCCTCCTCGGTACCCCCCCCCCCCAAAGTGCAGAATGAGGCCCTGGTGGTGAGTGAAAAGGTCTGCCGCTCCTCCCACCTTGGTCCCTGTGCCACTGGTCAGACACAGCCGCCATTGTGTGGTCCCAGGATTGAGTGCTGAGCCCCCTGGCCTGGCTTCTGGGCCCCATGTAGGGGGAGGGGCGTGCGGGTGGGTTTCCTGGCAGCTGACACTGGAGGCCCGCCCTAGAGGATCCCCTGCACAGCTGAGCCTGGGGTCCCTTTCGTGCTGGTCCACATCCACAGTCTCGACTTGGCAGTCGGGAGTGTGGGCCGGTGCTGGGGCCCGGCAGTAACACGCCAGGCAGGACACTGACGGGGGGAGCCGTCCTTGGCAGGGACAGGGCTAAGAGGGGACGCTGGCAGAGGCCCTGAGCCCGGCCATCCTTGCCAGCCGAGAGCTGAGTTGAGCTCGAAGGGACGAGCCGAGCACAGACTTGGGGTGCGCTGCCGCAAGCCCTCCTGCGGGCCTGCGCGGACACCCTCACAGGGGTGTTTGGGTGGCCACAGCCAGCTGTGGGCAGGGTGGGTCCCGCTCGGTGCCGGCTTTCGGAGGCCGGCAGGCAGGGGCGGGAGTCGGGAGCGTGTGTGGGAGCATCCTGGACGGGTGGGGGCTGTTAGCTGGAGAGGAGGGAGGCGCTTCCTCTGGGCGGGGGGAAGGCGTCAGGAGGTCGTCCACCCCCTGGCCAGGAAGCCCACCTATGGCAGGGCAGCGGAGGGGCCCTGAGCGGCCGTTTGGTTTGACCACTCTGCAGACAGTCGTTCGGGGGCACCTCTGGGGGAACCTCCCCCAGCAGCTCCTTTCCCATGCCAAATTCCTGCCTGGTGATATGGGGTCTGGGGGACTTGGGCTCGGAATGCACACAGAGAGGGGTGTGAGTGTGCCTGTGGGCCCAAGGAGTCCCCAGATGGGGCCCTGGGGAGGGGCCGGTGCTGGGGAGGCAGAGGCTCCTTCCTGGAGCAGGGGTTGGGGAGGGAGGGGCCGACAGGGCCTGGGAGAGGAGGGTTCAAGGGAGGGGCAGGTGGCCAGGAGGTCCCTGAAAGTGGGGAGGCCCTGGGGGAGTGGTGAGCACCCCCACCGTCGGGTGCCCTGTCAGACGTGGGTCCCAAGCATAAGGTGGCCAGACAGGGCCATCCTCAGGAGCTTACCCGTCCCCACCGTGGCTCCTTCCACCGTAGCCCAGGCACCAGCCGTGGCACGGCATCTGCAGGCTAACGGCCTGGCCCCAGGGCTCACTAGAAACGCAACCCCCAGCGCTTTCCCAAGCTAGGTGACACACATGTTCTCCACCAGCAATTCCTGTTCCCACCATGCTCCCTGCCCTGAGCTGTCCCGAAAGCTCCATGTGGAAGGGAGTCAGGATGGCTTTGCTTTTGGGGGCAGCGGGATGGGGTGAGCGGGGGCCCTGGCACATCAGCTTGATGGCCCGGACTGGGGCAGACATCCCTGGAGAGGGAGGACAGTGACTGCGTTTAGCAGAGGAGGGAGGGAAGAGGGACACAGCCCCCAGGGAGCCCTGTGCGGTGGGAGCTGGGGCCTGGCTTGGAGACCAGCCGTGGTGTCTGCCCCCGAGGACCCCGCAGAGGCTGGCGGGACAGGTGGGTGAGGGCAGGAGCCTGATGGAGAGCAGAGCAGTTTAGTCCAAGTGAGGCTGGGCTGATGGCTTCTGCGGGGTGCTGTCTTGGATGCCAAGGCGGGGCTGGAAGGGTGTGGGCGCGATGTGGCCAAAGAGTAAGGGTGGCCACCGGGGAGTCCATAACCATCTTATTAACCGGTCAGCCTGCGGGCGGGCGGCAGGAGCTAGGCAGACGGTGTCCTTCCTCCCGGCCACTGTGGTCCGGCCTCTGGGCACGCCGGCCTGGTGGGCCCTTGCAAGGAGGGGCGACGCATCCCAGGTGGGAAGGCCGTCCCTCCCAGGGAAGGGAGAGGCTGCCGGGGAGCTGAGGCCACAGCCCTGGGGAGCTCTGCAAACTCTCGTCAGCCCAGCCCAGAGCTGCAGGGGCTCTCGTGCCCCGAAAGTGGGTCTCCTGACAGCCTGTGCGGTGGACAGGCCCCGGGCAGTCCTGCAGGGAGGACGTGAGGCTAGAGGGCAGGAAGGTCGGCTCCACAAAGGGGTGCTGGAGTGGGCGGCCCAGCGCGGCTGCAGACCGGTCCCTCACTTGGGTCAGCGGGCACATGCCAGGCGATGGGGCAAACACCCACAGGCCTGCAGAGGTGGTGTTGGGGCAGAGGCTCCGGAATCTTCTTCCTGAGCAGGGATGTGGGCCTGGCCAGCCTGGGTGGGTCTCAGGCAAGACAGGGGAGGGTAGCCTGTCCTTCAGGCGGGCCCTGGGAGGCAGAGTGGGGGGCCTGGGGTTGATCTGAGGGTTTGGAGCTCTAATTCGTTAATAGGAGCTGGGTGAAAACGCGGTGACCCAGGCCCGCCCTGTACCTGTCAGCTGAGTGGTCCTGGGGGGGTGGATGGGGGTATTGGCAGAAGCCTTAGCGTGGTGGGGCTACTCGGTCGGGACACTGGGAAGCAGGACGTGGTGTGGCCGGCAGCCTGGGACCAGATCCCCCATCCCTGTCTTCACCTGCCCCGGGCCCTCCGGAGACTCGGCCTCACCAGAGCCCGCCGCCGAGTGAACAGGGCCCCCAGGGCCGGTGCTGGCCCTGAGATCCTGCACCTGGGCTGGTCTTTGCCCTGCGCCTCCCACCCTCCCTCGTGTTCTCGGTTTCGCCGTGTGCTCTGACTCCAGGTAGTTTCGGGGTCAGAGGGAGCCCCAGAGCGGCACCCCCTTCCTGTTCCCGTGGTCCAGAGCTGCACAGCCTTGGAGGCCTCTACCACCCCCATGCCCGTTGCTGAGCTGGGCAAGTGGCCTGGCAGAGAAAGCCTCTCCCCCGCCTGGGCCCTGCCCTGCCTGCTGACGGTGCTGATCCCCAGCTCTGAGCTGCCCTGATCCCTTGATCCCCCTCAGTCCCCGGGAGGCCCTGGACAGCCTGCCTGAGGACCCGGGGTCTCCTGGAACTTGGGACGCCAGAGCCTTTGGCCCACCGCTCTGGAGTGGGTGGAGGCAGGGGGACCACGAGGCCGGGGCATCCCCGGGACTGGCAGCCAAGGTGCGCCGGGAGCTGGTGGGCCAGGAGGGAGGCCTGGAGCCGCGCCATGCCGGCTGCCTCTGCCGAGGGCCAGCCTGTGGCCCTGAGCCTGGCAGAGAAGGCCGTGTGCAAGGTGGTGTACGGCGCCCCGCGGCCCCGCCCCCTGCTGCTGCCCGTGGGCCTGGAGCTGTGGCTCTACGTGCAGAAGATGCGTAACCTGCGGAGGAAGAGGTGTGCTGGGTGGTGACAGGGGCAGGGGGGTGGGTGCTGGAGGTCAAGGGGCATTGGGGGGCTCTCGGGCTCAGTAGAGGGGGTGGGGCTCCTGGCCCGGACTCCCTGCCTGCAGCCTGTCCAGGGGGTGTCCTCACGATCCTGGAGCCAGGATTGGACTGGCCTCTCTGGGACTCAGGGTGGCCACGCCTGACACCCCTCCGTGGACCCCCCACCTCCTGCTTCTTGGGGCCCCAGGCCCTTCCTGCACCAGAATCCTCCTTCACCGTGGTGTTCAGGCAGGCCCGGGGGTTGGGGGCAGCCGCCCCCCCTCTCCTCACTGTCGACCCAGTCAGAGCCAACAGGGTGAGCTCGGTCCGGACTCGGCAGCGTCACAGCCCCGAGGCTACTACGTCCCTTGGGAGGAGAGGTTGGCCCACGGCGTCCCATGGCCTGGTGCCCAGCTGGGTGAGGCCTGGCAGGCCTAGATTAAGGAGCCCCACGCATGGCAGCGGTTCCAGGGGAGGCCGCTGGGGGGCTCCTGCGGTGCGGCATCTGGATGGACCTTCCCAGAGCGGGCGGGTATGAGGCCAAAGCTCTGACCCCCGGCTCTCGGAGGGTCCCCCCAGGCTCGGCTCGAACCTGGCGTGGGCAGGGCGGTGCCAGGTCCCAGAGCCCAGCCCTCCCGGGAGGAGTGGCCCCGATGCTGGGGGTTCGAGGCTGGGCAAGCAGTTCTGTGAAGGTGGGGGCTTCCCAGCAGAGAGCTCTGAGCCCATGGGGTGTGGGGTGCTGGGCTCAGCATCTCGGGGCTCCACAGGTGCGCCCTGCCTCTTGGTAAGCGGTGCTGTTGGAAACGCTGGAAGTGCACGTTTTCCTGTCAATGTAGAGGTGAAGTGGGCCGGGCGCGACGGTTTGTATCGAAGGGGGTTTGGTCAAACGGTGGAGAAGCACTGCCGTAGACAGATTTGTTGGTTGGTTGAGGGGAGCCGTGTGCTTCCCCCCAGTAACTGCTGACCACTGCGCAACCCAACAAAGCTGAGGGGCAGGTGCCCTGGGCCATGTGGGCCGTTTGGTGTGGACATTTTCAGTTACCTGTAGGCTTTCCATGGACCCGGACCCGGGACGTCGGGGTTGGCCCTCGGCCGTGCGGAACGTGCCCCCCACTTTTCCAGGGCTGCATGTACGGTCACCTGCCAGGGTGCCCTCCAGCTTGGGGCCCCACTCTCCCACCCAAGGGCAGGGCCATGGGCCAGGCCTTGAGCCGGGAACCCACAGGACCAGCCAGAAGAGGACGGAGGAGGAAACCAAGGCTCTGAGTGGTGATGTGGCCTGCCCAGGACCCCACAGCTAGGAGGGCCCGAGCCAGGGCCGGCCTGACTGAATGGCCCCACACATGAGGCTCCCGTGATAGGTGGTCTAAGACCCAGGGACCACAGGACCTAGGCTAGCAGCTGGGGGGCCCAGACCCCACCTTAGGGGCCGAGCAGGGCCCTGCTTCTCTGAAGCCCCCGCCCAAAGGTCAGGGGAGGAGGGTCTGGCGCAGTCTCCGGCTAGGGCCCAGGTTGTCACGAGGAACTCTGGACCCTTGGGGTCAGGCTGGCTTCATGGGCCAGGAACCTGGAACAGTTTCCAGGGGTTGGGTTCATCCTAAGCGTGGTCCTGTCCTGTCCTCCCCTGGTAGAGCCACGAGGTGGGGGAGCCTCTGTCCATCAGGCAGTCGTGGCCGTGGGGCAGCTGAGCGCTCCTCGGCTCCCAGGGCTGGCTGACCCTTGACTCCGATGCGGCCATGCCTCCCCCAAGGATGGGAGGTGAGAACAGATGATGCCTGAGCCCGCAGCCCCCCATGGAGACCTTGGAGGCTCGGGGCGTACTCTAGGATGAGGGGGGGTCAGGTTCTGCCCGTGTGGCCTTGGCCAGCTCTCTAAACCTCTCTGAGCCTCGGTTGTCCTTGGTGACGCTCAGGGCCCATCCCAGGCTGCTGAGGCCACCCTGGAGGAGGGATGTGGCTCCAGGGGTGGCCCTCACCCAGGCGCCTGAGACTTCTTGGGAGGCTGTGTTTGGAGCTTGGCCGCCATGGCCTGAGGCCTTGCTGTGGTCACAGACTCACGCCTTTGCCCGGAGCCCCTGAGCCCTGGTAGTGGTGGGGGCGCAGTGAGATGCCCTCGGTGAGGTGCACAGGTGTGCCAGCTGGGGGACGGGCGTGCCACCGGCCCTGGCACCTGCTCCCGGGCACAGCACGCACATGTGCAGTGTGGGTCCGGCTGTCGGAGGGCCTCGTGGTCCTCGCGACGACAGGGTGGAAGCGCGCGTCCCTGGCAGGGCCGCGTGAGAGGCAGGCTGTGACTTTCCTCCCCTCCGCCCAGGATGGAGGCCTCGTGCCTGGAGCTCGCCCTGGAGGGGGAGCGTCTCTGCAAGGCGGGGGACTTCAAGGCGGGCGCGGCGTTCTTTGAAGCGGCGGTGCAGGTGGGCACGGAGGACCTGAAGACGCTGAGTGCCATCTACAGCCAGCTGGGCAACGCCTACTTCTACCTGAAGGAGTACTCCCGGGCCCTGGAGTACCACCGGCACGACCTGCTGCTGGCGCGGTGAGCGCGGGCGCCTGCCTCGGGGGCTCGGGGACCTGGGGACCGGGACCAGCCTGTCCATCGGCCCGTGGGCGTGGCTGGGGCCTGCTCGCCCGAGTGTGTCCGCGCTTGTGAGCCTGCCTCCGGGACTGTGTGTGTGTGTCGGCTGGGGGGGGTGGGGGGCGACCGCCTGTGCTCCCGCAGGTCCCCACCCTCCCTCAGCCCCCCCGGCCTTGGCTCGAGCTGCTCTCCTCCCCGAACACCCCCCTGCTTGTCTCCCACCCTCTGCCCCTCCTTCGCACGTGCAGTCAGCAGCGGGGGCCCCTGAGAGGGAGTGGAGGTCCCCGGGGCTCCCACCAGTCATGCCCACGGGCCCTTCCCCGGCCAGCGAGCCCCAGGTGTCCTCCGCACCCCGCCAGCATGTTGAAAGTTACTCACACTGCCAGGTGCCCCCTTCTCCCCGGCTCTCCCGGTCTCCGTCCGGCGGCCCCCAGGCCCTGACAGCTGCAGGCTGGGCCCCGCAGAGAAGTGACCCCCAGCTGGACTCCCCATCCTGGGGGCTGCCCGAGGGGGCCTCGCCCGCCAGCACAGGACCCCTGCCCAGCATTGCCCCAGTCGGCTCAGGGCCGGTCCTGCCAGGCCAGCCCCACCCCTGCCCGGCGTCCCTGCGGGACTCAGCGTCTGGAGCCCTCAGCCTGGCTGCTCACTCCCCACTGCCCTCCAGGACCATCGGGGACCGCATGGGGGAGGCCAAGGCCAGTGGGAACCTGGGCAACACACTGAAGGTCCTGGGCCGCTTTGACGAGGCCGTCGTCTGCTGCCAGAGGCACCTGGACATCGCCCAAGAGCAGGGGGACAAGGTCAGTCAATGGCTCCTGGGGGGCCGGCACCCCCGACCTGTGGCCCCACACTGGCCCCCGTGGGAGGAAGATGGGAGGGTGGCCTGGCCCCTGCCCAAGCTAGAGGCCCCGGCCCCCCAACATCCATGTCGGCCCTTCCTCTCACCGACCTCCCCGCTCTGGGCTCCAGAGGGAGACGTGGCCGCGCAGCAGCAGGGGGATGGGGAAGCTGTGGGCCCAGCCCGGTGCGGACGCTTGACTGTCCTGCTCCGTGACCTCCCTCTGTGACCCTGGGAGATCAGCATGGATAAGGAAATAGGGTGACTCACCCCAAGTCACAGCTCAAGGGGGCCGGGCCTGGCTGGGAGGCCCTTCCTCTCCCTGGGCAGCAGAGACCAGAGGGGCGCCCGTTACCAGGCATGGCCACCCCTCCCCTGTGACTCAGTCACTTGGGGTGTCCTCAGAGAGCGGTGGTCACACGCGAGACCCCCAGCCCTTCTTGGGGCTCCGGCCCTACCTTAGCGTCTGGATGTGGTGATTGTCCCCCTCCGGGTCCTTGCCTCGGGATATATGGACCGGCGACAGTGGGCTCCTCGGGGGCCCGGTCTACAGAAGTCCCCCAACCTCGGTGCCACCCTCAGGTTGGGGAGGCGAGGGCGCTGTACAACATCGGCAACGTGTACCATGCCAAGGGCAAGCAGCTGTCCTGGACCGCCGCGCAGGACCCCGGGCACCTGCCGCCGGACGTCCGGGAGCCGCTGCGCAGAGCCTCCGAGTTCTATGAGTGAGTGGGGTGGGCGGGGGCGCCCGCAGAGCCGGCGGGCCGCGGGGTGTCCACGCTTTCCCTCGCGCTTCCTGACGCCCCGCTGCTGGTCTCGGGGCGTGGCAGGTGCCCCTATCTGACCCCATCGGCTCTCCACAGACCCCTGCATGGCGATGGCCCGGTCAGCTCTCCTTCCCCACCCCCGCTGCACCTGTGCTCAGGGTCTGGTGGGGCTCCACCCCAGCCCCCGGTATCTCCCCACGCATCAGTCATCCACGGCGGTGCGGAGAAGCCACGTGTGGCATTTAGAAAACATTTGGCTGCAGGAAGGCCAGGGGCGTGGGGCTGAGCGTCTGTGCATGCGAGAAGCCTAGGGCAGACGAGCCCCGACTCGGCCTGAGCTCACACGGCGCCCGCTGGGGTGCGCTCCTGGGAGGAGCCAAGCGGAGGCTGCCTGCTCATCGCCCTCTAGCCTGGTCGGGGGGCGGGTGTCACGGGGCCCCTGCTTCCCATGCACTGAGAGGGACGTGGCTCAGACAGACGCGACCCCCAGGAGGAATCTGTCCCTGGTGAAGGAGCTGGGCGACCGGGCGGCCCAGGGCAGGGCCTATGGCAACCTAGGCAACACCCACTACCTACTGGGGAGCTTCATGGAGGCCACGGCCTTCCACAAGGAGGTGAGTGTACCGCGGGGCTTCCCCAGCCGCCTGGCTTCGCCGGCGCCCAGTGCAGGGACCTGGGCAGACCCCTCTGCACGCGCAGACATTGGCCTGGCCGCCCTGGGCGGGTAGGCTGTGTCTGCTGTCTGCCTCGGGTCCCAGGGCTGCTGTGTGACCACCCGGGCCTCGGGTCTGTGTCCTCAGCGCCTGGCCATTGCTAAGGAATTTGGAGACAAGGCGGCCGAGAGGAGGGCCTACAGCAACCTGGGGAACGCCCACATCTTCCTGGGGCGCTTTGACGTGGCTGCTGAGTACTACAAGTAGGCAGGCCTGCCCGCCCGCCCCCACCTGCCCAGCCCAGCCAGGGGGAGGGGGGCCACCTGGACACCAGCCCAAGGTCAGAGGTGAGCCTGACCTCCCAGCCTTCCCAGGGGCCAGGTGGGGGGTTCTGGGCCAACCCAGAAGGGTGGCCTGGCAAAGCCCTTGTCCGGGGGCTGCCAGGGATGGGAAGAACAACCTTCACTCGGTAAGTGCTGGTGGAAGCCACCGTGCGCTGGGGATGCAGCCGGCCTTGGCGGAGGGCCTCCTGGCGCTGGCTGTCGGAGGAACCCCGCAGCTGCCTTTGCCCCTGACGATGCCCCTAGGGCGCAGGTGTGGTCCGTCTTCTAGGGACTCATAGGGTAAAGACCACGGGGGCTCCTGGGCATCCCTGGCTTATGCTGGGAGGCTCTACAAGCCTGGCCTGAGTCGCAGAGGCCGGGTCACCAGCCCCAGGTCCCGTGCCGAGCCCTGACATCCCAAGTAAGGACCCCGAGCTGGGATGTGCTGTCCCTAGTCCTCTCTGGAGACCTCTGTGGGACCCTGGGGCTGAGGGCTCTGAGCAGATGGACTGCATCCCTATTGCCCACTGTCCACCCCGCAGATGAGGGCCCCCCAGCAAAGGGGGCTGCTAGAAACCCTCCCCCCCGGGGCTGACCCCTGTGCCCTCCTCAGGAAGACGCTGCAGCTCTCGAGGCAGCTCAAGGACCAGGCAGTGGAGGCGCAGGCCTGCTACAGCCTGGGCAACACCTACACGCTGCTGCAGGACTACGAGCGCGCGGCCGAGTACCACCTCCGGCACCTGCTCATCGCCCAGGAGCTGGCCGACAGGTGTGCGGGGCGGGGACTGGGGGGCTGTGGGGACGCTGGGGGCGGGGCCGGCCCCTGGGGATTCTGGCCGGTCCTCGTGGGCTAAGCCACAAGCTGCTTCCAGCGAGGCCCTGGCCTGCTGCTGACCGCCAGGCGACTCTGAGCAATGCCTGGCCTCAGCCTCCCTCCGTCGCGGGCCCCACCATGCACCAAGTGGGACTCGGTGAGACCCGGTGGGCGCTGGGCCAATTGCTGTGGCAACACTGGGGGCGGGCTGGTTGGGGGTGGGCCCTCATCACCGTGTCCGTCCGTGGCCCTTGAGCACCCCGTGTCTCCGAGGAGACACAGGAGTCTGAACACATGGGCAGGTGTGGGCGGCAGCCGGGGCAGGGGCCTCCGAGCCGTGGGCCGTGCGCCTCTTGCGGGGAGGAGAGGGCTGCTGGCCGGCTGCCCTGTCTGGGGGCTCCAAGTGGCCAGCTCTTGTTCTTGGGGGGACGACGTTTTGGAACCGGACGGTGACGGCTATGGATCGTTAAGTGCACGGAGCCCCTGGGCTGGCCCTGAAGGGGTTGCCTTTATCTTGTGTGATTTTTCACCTTAATTGAAAGATTAATGACTTGGGGAGTGCCCCTGTCCCTGTCCTCAAGGATGGAGGGAGCCATGGGGGTGAGAGCCTGATTGGCCTGTAGGGGGCCAGTGAGGCCCAGCAGGCCACGGGCTGTACCTGTGACCTGTTTCCCGCCCTGGCAGAGTGGGCGAAGGCCGGGCGTGCTGGAGTTTGGGGAATGCCTACGTGTCCATGGGGAGCCCCGCACAGGCCTTGACTTTTGCCAAGAAACACCTGGAGATCTCCCAGGAGGTGAGCCCGGCCTGCCCTGCCTCCCCTGCCACCTGTCCCCCACGGCTGCCGCCGCTGGCCTCAGAGGCCTCCCAGTGCCCAGCCCACCTGGGACCAGGCTCCTCTGTGTGCCCTGGCTCCTGGCTGGACATTCCTCCCTCCCTCCCGGGCTGTCGTGTGCTGGGCGAGTCTTCAGAGGCCGGTGGGTGCTTATCTCTGCAGTCAGGGCATCGGGGGAGGGGAGCGGGGGGCCTGTGTTCCACCCCTAGAGTATCATCATTCCCTGTGGGCCCACCCACGCCCGGGTCCTATGTCCCCGATGGGACCTGGCCAGGCCAAGGTGGAAATGACCTGCCACAGGCAGCCCAGGGGAACAAAGTCATGGCCGCCCCCAGGCTCTTCCCCCGGGAACCCCTAGCTGTTCACCCTTCTGGGGATGGGAGGCAGGGTCTTCGAGGGACCCTGGACCCAGGACCCTCCTACTATGGTCAGGTCGTCCCAGGTGGCCTCTGGCTTCCTGGTGCCTAGCCTGCCCCCTTCTCTTGGTTCCATCTTCCTCGGCCCCAGTGACATGGCCACATCCCCCTAGCACACACTCAGTGCCCACCCAGACCCATCACAGCCCCATGCCTGCTATTGGCAAGACCCATAGGAGCCCCAGTGGTGGGGAACAGGGAAGCTTGGGTCAGGAGAGCCCATCCCAGCAAGGCCGGCCCCATGGCCCCCTGAGCATAGGTGGGGGCCCACCAGTGGCCCCAGGGCTCCACTCGAGGTCTGGCCACCGTGTTCGGGCTTGTACTCTGGCAGTGTACTCTCCCCTATGCAGCAGGGCCATCCTCTGCTCTGACCTGAGACCCTGGAGGGGGCCTGAGGCGCCCAAGGGGTGCATGGGAAGCTCCGGGACTGAGAAAGGTGGGGTCTGGGGCAGGCCACCTGCCCTTGAAGGGCGCTCTGGCAGGAGTGCCCCACATGGCACAGGGCTGGCTGCCCGAGGCCCGGGCATTCCTGGGGTATGGAGGTGCTGCTTGGAGCCCACATGGCCCCCCGTTACCCAGGGCCAAAACCCCCAGAATCCATCCCTGAGGTACAGTGAGGCATGGTTCCCTTGGAGGCTCAGGGCTCAGCGACGGTCTGCCAGAGCCTCCTGCTCACCTGCGCACTAACTGGGCCCCGCTCGGCTGCAGGTTGGGGACCGCAGCGGAGAGCTCACAGCCCGCATGAACGTGGCGCAGCTCCAGCTGCTGCTAGGCCGGATGCCCAGTCCCGCGGCCACCGAGAAGCCAGACCTGGCTGGTTACGAGGCCCAAGGTGAGTTCCCAGACAGGGTGGGCAGGGTCTGGTAGGAGGCCCCCCAGGGTGCGTGGGGCATGGGCGCAGTTGACCCGAAGGTCAGTGGGAGAATTTTGGACAGAGCTGCCCAGTGAGGGTGGTCCGCCCCGGCCGCGGGAGTGTCTGCACGGGCACCCCTTCTTGGCCCTGCTCTGGAGCACCCAGATGGGGGGCAGGAGGGTCCAGGGTCCAGGGTGCTCAGGGCACAGACAGACGGTTCTATTTCCCCGGGTCAGGCCAAGAATTGGGAGATTGGAAAGTAGGGGGTAGAGAGGCATTCAGGGGCAGGGACAGCTTGGACAAAAGTGTGGCCTGAACATGAGGCCTTCAGGCCAGTGCTTTGTTGTCTCTGCGGCAGTGAGGGCCTGCACTCACCCTGAGCGCCCCTGGCTCATCACCTGGTGACGCCGTGGGATGGGGAAGACGAGGAGAGGGCCACTCACCGCCCCTGTCTCGGTGATCCTCCTGCTCCGGGCTGAGGGCTGGGCCCCGGGGGCGGGAAGCGGAGGCTGCGTCAGCCAGAGAGGCTCAGGGTGCTAAGCCCAGGGTGGGCCAGGGCAGCTATAATGACCTCATTCACGGGCTGCGGGTCCCCCCACACAGGTCCACATCATTAGGCACACAGGGGCATGTGGGGACAGAATGTTCCTTGCAAAGCAGAAAATGGATAAAAAGTGTGGGGCCGGGGGGAGGGAGGTGCTCCCTGAACTGGCTTCCCAGGGGGCAGTAGGTGGGTGCGGGGCAGGGAGCTAGCTGCCCCCTCCCTGCCTGCACGGACCCCAACCTATGGTTCTTTGAGTTTTGACCCCAATCTCTTCATGGCCGTGTTCCCCAGGGGTGCCTGCCCGCCCTGCGCCAGCCTCCGGAGCCCGTCAGGCCTGCTGAGGAGGAGGCTGGGGAAGAGGCTGTGGGCTGTGTGGAGGGGCCGCAGGGTTTCCATGCCTAATGCTGGGAGTTTCTGAGCTTGCCCTGTCCTGGGAAACGGGGCACATGTCGCTCCCACTCGGGTGAGGACAGGAGTAGAGGCGCAAAGCCTTCTGGGACCCCCAACCACCCTCGTTTTGGAGTGCTGTGGCTGAAGGGGGTGGGGTGGAGGAGGGCTCCCCCTTCGTCCCCGTCCTGCCCCAGGATGCAGAGGACGGTATCGACCCTTCGGGTGGGGTTTTCCTGAAGGTGGGCAGCTCTGCTTGGAGCCCCTGGCCCTGCGAGGCCCCCGCCGAGGAAGCCAGCAGCAAGGGAGGGCGAGGCTGGGCTGGGTTTCTGGAAAGGCGCCCCCGGGGGCGTGGCTAGTCCAGGTTGTGCGGCTCTTGTCCCCTTCTGCGAGCTGAGGAAAGGCGGGGCGCATCACGGGCGAAGGGCTGGCTGTGCTGGGAACAAGGCAGCTTCTGTCCTCCCCAGGCCGGCTCTGCTGCCCTGCCCCGTGCCCAGACCCTTCCCAGCCAGGGCCTCCGGAAGCCCCCTTCCCGCCCGCTGCCAGGGCTGGCAGGGGCCGCTCTCCAGAGCAGCCCGCTCAGGCCATGGAGGCAGGTGTGGGGGCCCCGGGCATCTCTGGGGGCCTTCAGACCCTGCAGTGCAGCTTCTGGGGGCAGGCAGGCCCCTGGAGTCTGGGCAGCTCTGAAGGAGAACCCCTGTTCAGGTGAGCCTGGCAGGGGCTGGGCCCTGTGGAGGGGGCACGCGGGACACTCCTGCAGGGGCCGGATCACTCCCTCACGGACTCCGTGCCCGTACACAGAGCGTGGGTGGGGGCCTGGCCCAGTTTCCAGAAGGGTGCCTGGAAACGGACCCTCCCGGCCAGGGATGGTGCCCTTGTGTGTACAGCGTGTCAGTCCTTGGGGGGGGTGACGCGGAAGGGGGCCAGGGGAGATCAGGGAGGGGGCTTACCCGCCCCACATCCTGGAACCCTGGGAGGATGTGAAGAGAGGCCGCCGCGGGCAGGGCCACGGCGGGCAGGGCCGTGGCGGGCAGGGCCACGGCGGGCAGGGCCGCGGTGGGCGGGTGGCGGACTCGAGCTTTTCTTTACTGTTGCGAGAAAAACAAGAGTCCTTTATGCTTTGCGGCTGGAGGACCCAGAGCCTGGCGCGGGGCGTGGCTCAGTCTGTGGGTCGATCGTGGTCCCAGCCTTGCAGCCCCCATCCCAGCAGAGACCCCAGAACAAGTCTGGGTGGGCACAGGCTCCTCCCAGCCGGCCGCAGGGGCCTGGGCCTGGGCCTGGGTCCGGTGTCCTGCCGGGCCATGAGCCTGCCCTTTCCGGCGAGGGCGTGTCAGATGCAGGTTCCAATGCACCCCCCGCGGACGTGGCAGCCCGATCAGGTCTTAAGAGGGTGGGGCCGGTCCTGAGCCCTGGGGAGCTGGACCCAGTGGTCTTGTGTCTCACAGGGTATGGGCCGTCCATGGACCCTGTGTTTGGCCACCATAGCGGGCTGGGATGTGCGGCGAATGTCTGAGCCACAGCTGCGGCTGCAGGCCCTGGCTCCGCCCCGTCCTGGCTGGCGGACCCCGTCATTGGACCCAGCTGTGCCCCACTGTCCCTGCCTGGGAACTGGGCCCACTGTTGTCCTGGGGCAGGGATGAGAGCCCTCCCTGGGGCGGGCTGAAGATGTGGACACTCCCCTGTCCCGCCGCACACTCAGCAGGTGGCCTGTCCCCGTTCACGAGCCAGGCACCCACGACACACGGCCGAAGACTTCGAGGCCGCGGGGGTCCTAGCTGTCCTCATGTCTGTCCCTTTCCTGGCTGCTCCACGCTTGACCTTCTGGAGCTTGCCAAATGGACCTGACCTCTCACGTCCTGACCCTGGCTCTGCGTCTCCAGGCCCTGTGACCACGGCTGGCCGTCTCTTTCTTGAGCCCCCGTATCCAGGGTCTTGGGAGGGCAGCCAGGTGGGACGGGCCCCACGTAATGAACACCCAGAAACACAGGCTGCGCATCAGGGAGCAAGCCTGCCCAGGCGACCAGGGGTGACAATGTGCGACAGGCAGTAGTGGACAGATAACGCGCAGCAGGTGTTTGGGAAGAAGGAGCAGCTTGAGGCTGAGTGTGAGTGGCGTGTGGCCTTGTGGGGGCTGCCGCCTCCGTCAGCTTGGGAGCGGATCGGAACACCGCAGACCGGGAGGCTTGAAGGCCTAGATGTTTACTTCTGATGGTTCCGCTGCCGCTGGGGACTGGAGGTGTGAAAGCAGGGAGCCAGAGGACGGTGGGGTCTGGGGGTAGAGGGGGTTCTGTGTTTTCTCACAGGGGCACCCACCCCAACACCCGCAGGGCCTCAGCTCAACCCTGATCACCTCTCAGGGTCCTGCTTCCTGTCATCACGGTGCAGGGGTGGTTTGGGTCTTCAATATGGAATGTGGGGGACACAAACATGTGGTCCATAGCAGTGACATCTGATCAAAGACTTAGAAGGGGAGGAGGGAGTGAGCCTGAACTTAAATGGAGAATAGCTGTGCAAAGGCCCTGGGGCCTGGGTAAGCCTGGCTGGGAGGAGCAATGAGGGGGAGGGGGCCCCTGCAGGGTGAACAGAGGAAGCAGATCGAACACGCCCTGCAGGCATCTCTCTGGCTCCCCCCCCAGCGTGGACAGGGTCCAAGAGCAGGGAGGCAGACCCCAGCAAGGGTGAGGAGGGCTCAGATTTTGGATCTGTTTTGAAGGTGGAGCTGCTGGGATTTTGGAAGAGACTGAAGGCAGGGAGAAGCTGGGGGGACACAGCCACGCAGTTAGAAAGCAGGATTGCCTGTGTCGATGGGACAAGCTGCACGTGGGAGGGGCAGGTCGGGGCTGGGCGCAGCACGAGACTGGTAGGGCAGAAATGACGCCGGCGCTGGTCAGACGCAGGCGGGAGTGGGGTGGTGCTCAGGGAAGTTTCCAGACCTCACCCTCTGGGCTGGGTGGATGGGACGCGTGCCAATGCCTGTGTGGCCGCACGCCCCAGTGAGGGCAGCCCACGCTCCCGACAGAGGGTGCATTTAGCCAGGCTCAGAGGGCCACAAGGGGACCCGCCCTGGAGCCGGACACAAGCCGTGTCTCAGAGCGGCGATTCAGCCTCCACCGCGGCCTGTGCCTGACCGTCCAGCCAGGCAGGGCCCAGCACACAGGGTGGAGACCTCGAATCGGGCCCTGGGGTATCAGGGAGCAGAGAAGACAGGGGCCACCAGCCCGCCCACGGCGGGAGATGGAACCAGGTTGTCGCTGGCTGTGGTGAGTAACGGGCTATGCACAGAGGCCTGCCCATCCCAACGGGCCACTCAGCTGTGGGTGACTCCCAGAACGGAGGTGCCCCTCCATTACTGCCATGGCTGGTCGCGACCCCCAGGCACCGGCTGGTGCAGGATGGATTCCAGTGTTTCTTCGGAGCCGTCTGCCTAGTCTGGGGTGGGGGTGGACGGGTTGGGGTGGGTGCCCTTATGAGGAAACACACAGAGGGGACGCCCCCTCTGGGCCTGCGCTAGCTCCTCTGGCCCCCCCAGCGTGGACAGGGTCCAAGAGCAGGGAGGCAGACCCCAGCAAGGGTGAGGAGGGCTCAGATTCTGGATCTGTTTTGAAGGTGGAGCTGCTGGGATTTTGGAAGAGACTGAAGGCAGGGAGAAGCTGGGGGGACCCGTGGGGTCGACACCTGGGCGCTGCCTGCTGGCCAGGGGCTGCGTGCAGGGGGCAGAGGCAGGCTTGGCCCTGACCGTGGCAGCTAAAGGCACGGGGGAGGGGCCGCGGACAGCCCCACATCCTGGGCCCAGGTAGCTGCAGGCCACCATCTCCTGGTCAGGCTGCTGCAGCTGTCCCCTCCCCGGCCTGCTGGGACAGCAGTCCCCAACGCCCTCCTCCGAGAGTCACTGCTTTTTCACCCAAGGCCCCTGGAGTGTGGGGGGCAGGGTGTGGCTTCTTCAGAACCCCAGGCCAGGACAGGGAGAAGGGCTGGACACCTATTCCGCTTTTAGGAAGCCCTGGGCGTTTGGTTGGGCTGATCTGAATGACCTCCTGAGCCGGCCCCTCTTGCTCTGGGGACCGTGTCTCAGGCAGCGCGTGTGGGCCCAGGGTGGGGTCGGCCTGCGCTGTCCGCCACGGGTGTTCGTGTGGAGCTCCGTGCCGTGCCGGGGTAGCTACGGAGGGCAGGCCGTCCTCGAGATGCAGCCTGAGGGTGTCCACAACACGCCAGCCGCCGTCAGACGCTTCCCCGGGGCTCCCTCCGCACCGCCGGCGACAGGCCTGCGGGCCCAGTCTGCCAGGGGCACTGAGCCCGAGGGCAGGCCGTGGGTCCAAGGTCCGGTGCTGCCAAGACAGGACCCTGGAGCGTCCGCCACACCGCAGGCCTTGCTCACTCTACGCATAGCACTTCCTTGCCTCGCACAACCCTACCCTTGCACAGGGGCCCCCAGCGGGTGCCCAGCCTGTGTGTGGAGCTAGAGGGGTGTTCAGCTCCTGGGAGGACCTGAGCTGCGTGTGTGTGTGTAGGTTGAGGAGTGAACAGATTAGGGTCCGAGGCCCCATCTGCATGGAGTTCAGTGGGGGAGGCCCCGGGCATGGCAGGAGCTCAGACACAGGACCTGTGGGGAGCACCGAGGCCAGACCCCGCCCAGGCCCTAGGGAGTCTGCCCCACCCCCACTCCCAACTGCTTGTCCGTTGGGGGTGCAAGGTCATACGGACACTGTGTCTGCTTTTGCAAGGGACCATGAGGTGGACATTCCCCTGCCAGTCCCCAGGGTGCAGGCTGACACCCTGACCCTCCCCAGAGAAACCGGTGGCCTGGGCCAGCCCACCTCTCGGCCCCCAGTCAATGCCAGGCTGACCGGGCCTGCTGTCTTCCAGGTGCCAGGCCCAAGAGGACACAGAGGCTGAGTGCAGAGACCTGGGGCCTGCTGAGGCTCCCCCTGGAGCGGGTGAGTGGGGCTCGGGGTGGGCGGCTGGGGCCCCGGGGCCAGAGGGGCAGCCCCTGGCTGTGAGCAGCTGAGCGCGGAGAGCAGGTCCCCCCGAGGCTGGCCGAGTACTTGCTGAGCCGCCTCCATCCCCCACCCCAGTCTGTGTCGCATCCCCGCAACCGGAGACCAGGGTGCCCTCCGCAGCCTGAAACGCAAGCCCAACCACTGGCCCCCGGAGAGGCCCCTGCAAGGCCCTGTCCCCGCCCCCTTCATCCCAGGGTCCCACCAGCCGTGTGCCCCGGGGGACAAGCCCCAGTCCTTACCCACTGTAGACCCCAAGCCCCCACCCAGCCACGGTCCCCAGTGTCCTGGGAGGCTCCCACTCCTGGGTGCTCCCCGCCGTTCCAGCTGGAGCAACTAGGCCTTGGCAAGCCCCCAGGCGACTGGACACGGGGCAGGGTAGGGCTCTGGGCCCACTCTGTTCCTGCCAGAAGTGGGCACTGTGTCGTCCTGGGGGAGCGAGCTAGCCTCTTTGAGCCTCTGGTTCCTCCAGCGTGGACGGGGTTCAGTGTGGGGGTCTGTTGGGGAGCAAGGCGCGTGGCTGCCGTGGTTACTCGCTGCTCAGTGTGGGGTCAGCTGCCTCGCTCGCAGCTCCTCCAGGGCCGTGCCCTGCCTCTCTGCACCCCCAGGCCTTCTCTCGCCCTCCCCTCTCCAACCCCTGAGAGCTTAGGTGCAAGTCTGGGAGACAGGGCTGCTGCTCTCCCTTCTTGGGGTCCCGTGCCGGGGAGCATGGGTTTGGGATTGCTGACGGCCCCCGCCCATGCCTGGCCTTCCTCCCCCTCCCCAGGAGCAGAATGGAGACAGCCACCAGGTGGGGGAGTGGCGGGGGCCAGGCAGGGACGTGCTCCCTCTCCCCATGAGGAGCAGGAAATACCAGGAGGGGCTGGAGGCTGCCGAGAGGCCCCGAGAGGGCGGCCACTCCCCGCTGGACAGCGCAGACGTCCGGGTGCAGGTCCCCCGCACGGTAGGCGACCTCTTCTTGGGTGCCGTCCTGTGCTGCAGACCTGGGCTGGGCCAGGCACCCACCCCCCACCCGCCGGGGGCAGAGGCCACGGCCCTGGAACGCCCCCAGGCCTGAGCGCAGGGCACTCGGTGCACGGACAGCACTCCATCTGTTGTGTCCTGGCCTCGGCTGGGCCCAGGCCGTAGAGAAACTGGACTGGAGGCCTCGTGTTTGGGGATCTGTAGGACGACCTTGCGGGGACCGCAGGCCCTCGGGCCGGCCAGCAGCCCTGTCTGGGTACACAGCGTCGGGAGCCGGAGGCGGACGGATGGTGGGTGAGGGAGCGATGGGCTGGCAGTCAGATGCAGAGCAGTGGGGGCAGAGGGACAGGGACCTCCCGCTCCTGGCGGGTATCCGTGAGACGGGGCTAGCCCATCTGGGCTCACGGAAGCCGGTCAGGGTTTGGGAGGCCCTGCCGAGCCAGGTTCAGAGGTCAGCCTAGAACACCACCCCTCACCACCAGGCATGCAGAACACCTGGGTCCAAATGCTTGGGAATTAGTCTAAAAACAGTTTCCTTTGAGGGCTTAATCAGCACCTGCCCCGACACTGAGGAGCGTGGGCGCCGCGCTGGGTATTCTTAGCCCTGGAGGCTGCTCTGTGCCCGTCTTTCCCTTGTGCCCGGGAGGGCCTCTGCCAACCCCGTGTGACCCCGGCACTGCCCTCCAGCCTGCCAGCCAGGGTCTGTGTCCGTGGAGGGAGAGGGGGGAGGAGGGGGGCGCTGCTGAGGCCCCAGCAGAGTGGGGCTGCCACCCACACCGTGCGTTTGGGGCCCCCAGCCCTCAGTGCGGGGGCCTTGCCACCATCACACGGGGCTTTGGGGGCCCCGGGAACTCCTCCTGGGGCAGAACGTGGGATCAGGACTGCGCCGGTCCCGAGTGTCACGGTCCCTCCAGAAAGTGTCTGGCAGGGGAGGACCCCCAGGCACCAGGGAGCCACAGCAGGCTTTGAACAGGAAGGCCTTTCTCCATGGTAACCTGGCCCTAGCTGCGTCCCTGTTGCTGCCATCCGGGGGAGGGGGTGCCTTCCACCAAACATGGATAGTAGCCAACGTTCAGGCTTGCCACGTGTAATCCGTTTACAGCAGCCCTAAGAAGGAAAACTGATGCACAGGGCAGCCGAGGGAGGTGGCCTGAGGGCACCCAGCTAGGAATGGTGGAGCTGGGGTTCCAAGGCCGTGGTCAGCTCCTGGAACCCCAGCTCTGCTCCTCAGAGACCTGGCGGGCTCTGGGCTGTGGGGACACCGTTGCAGGAGACGCCAGTGGTGGAGAGCCAAGGCTGGCCCCAGCTGGAGGCCTGGACCCCAGTGGCCGCCTGATTCCCCTGTCCCGAAGACACTGGCCCGGCTCCCCACCGTCAGAACTGGGGGCGGGCCCTCCTTCCAGGGCTCTGAGCTCCCTGTAGGTGCAGGGCAGAGAGGGCCCTGGGGGCTCTGCGTCCCCTTCCTGTCCTCCCCTCCTGCCAGGGCTCCTACCCAGTTCCCCCCAGTGCCCCAGAGTCGGCTGGCACTGGGCCCTGGGCCAGCGCGAGGAGGACTGTCCTGGGGGCCAGCCAGAGGCCGAGGTTCATCAGACCGCCCGGTGCAGGGAAGGGACCCCGTGGCGGGTGGCAGGGGCGGGGAGGGTGCTGGGGGGGGGTGGAGCCCCTGGGGCTGCTGCACAGGGAGCGGCCACACAGCCCGTGCCCGTGGGAAGGGCCAGCATCCTTCTGGCTCCTCATGCGGCCACGGCAGACCCGGCTCCGGCCTCAGGAGTCAGGGCTGAAAAAAGAGACGACTTCTGGGCTGACCCAGCTTGGAAGGAAGCCGGACCCCCGTCAGCGGCCCCTGTCCATGGGAACGCTGCTTCACAGACGGGTTCCATCCCCCTCACCCCTCGGCCTGACCGCCCGTGGGCCAGAGCAGGAGCCCTCTGTGCTGGAAATAGTCTGAGTGTTTACAGAGCCTATGCGTGTGCGTCTGCCTCATGTGTGAGTGTGCGCCCGCGGGAGTGAGTGAGCGCAGGCAGGGGGGCCCTCCGGGGCGGGGACAGTGCGCCCCTGGGGCCTATTTAAGCACTGAACCTACGGGGGCAGCACAGACGCCACATGGCCCAGGCTGGGGACAGCACATAGTGCACAGCCCGGTCACGCCGCTGGAGGGGAGCTGCGGTGCTAGCGTGAGTGTCGGGTCCCCGGCGCGGGAGGCTCAGGGAGCACTGGGGGCCCTGTGACGCTGGAGGGAGGTTGCAGAGCAGAGCTGTTGTCCGGGGGTTGGTGCTGTTGGGGTGAGCTCAGCACCTCTGCACCCGGCCAAGGCAGGGGTGCGGGGAGCCAGCAAGTCCCAGGCCAGAAGTCCAGCAGGACCCAGGGAGCCCGAGTCAGGGGCCCACGGAAAGGGCACAGCGTGTCCTGTGGGGACCCAGGGTGGCAAAGCACACGAGCAGGGCCTCTCTGTTGTCCAGAGCCTCATCCCTACACACCCCCAAATCACGGAGGCCCTAGCCCTTCCCAGGGTCCCACACAGCTCTGCTCTGGGGCCCTCTCTGCCCAGCCCCAGCTACAGGGGTGATGGGCCAGGGGAAGCCTCTGGTAAACAGTACCTAGCTCAGCCCCGGGAGGCTGGAGTGCTGAGGTCCCAGATGTCTAGAGAAGAGGGGCCCCGCGGCTACACCTTTTCTGGGAGAGGTTGGCTCCCTTCACCTGACCCACAGTCCACCTGCGGACCCCAGCAGTAGGGGGGTGCGGCATGTACCCCCATACCTGGCTGACCCCAGGGCCCCAAGCAGCCTGTAAACAGCCCTGTAGGGAGGCACCTACACGACCCCCACCCGTGCAGAGCTGATGCTTGGCCCTGCCCAGTCCGCCAAGAGCAGCACCCCCGGGCCCCCACCCCGGCCCAGGCCCCTGTGCACTCTGTGCCAGCTTTCGGTTCGCTCTGGGCTCTTTGGGGTCTTGGGCCAGGATGCAGGACAGCAGAGCGCTGAGTCGGAGGCTCCTCAAACACCCTCAGCCTTGGGTCTGGGCCCACGCTGGTGGGACAGGGGAGAGGCCGCTGTCCTCCCACATGGGCCACAGGCACGGCTCCCCTGTAGGCTGTGTCAGGACCACCCACGAGGTTGGCCCTCCCTGGATCCCTCTTGGCTTTGGGGGACCGTACCACCCTGGGGGCCCAGAATGGGCCTGTTTGGGGGATCCCCAACCGAGCTCCCCCGCCCTGGTACCTGCCTCTGCAGTGGGGTGGGGGGGGTCGTCAGGAGATCTGGGCTCCAGCCAGCGCTTAGTAGGTGACACGATTGCTATTGTGGTCTCTCCGTGAGCGAGGCTCTGAGCAGGCCCCAGGAGGCCCCCTCAACCAGCCAAGAGGTGGACAGGCCAGGGCTGGGCAGGGGCCACCGGCATCAGAGGGAGAGGGGAGGACCCAGTCTGTAGCCAAGGTGGCTCCTGGAAGCCGCCCCCTCCACCAGTCACCCTCGGGGCCCTGAGAGACCACTGCCTCCAGCCTCCGCTCCTATGGCTGTGTAAACTGAGGCCCAGAGGGGGACTGGGTTTGCCAGTTGGGACTCAGGCAGGTCCAGTGGCCCGGACTCCGCTCGCCATCCCCCCTCACTCTGAGGACCACCGCCCCCTCCCTGGCCTCCTCCGTGGGGCTTGCCCAGACCTTGCAGGTGGCCCCTGGGTCAGCCCTCCCCACCACCCGGGCTGCGCACTGAGGCATCTCCCAGAATCCCTCAGTGTGTCCAGGCCCTGCCCCCCCCAGCCACTCAGAGCAGAGCCTGGACACCTCAGCCAGCGTGCAGGGGGCTGGGGGACGGCTGCACCTTCTCTTTAGCCTGAACATCCTGCACCCAGGGTCCTGGCCGCCACACATCTGTCCTCTGGGCCTGCCCACGGGTCTAAGC
This sequence comes from Mustela nivalis, assembly GCF_964662115.1. Taxonomy (NCBI): domain Eukaryota; kingdom Metazoa; phylum Chordata; class Mammalia; order Carnivora; family Mustelidae; genus Mustela; species Mustela nivalis. The sequence continues at coordinate 90,475,743 of NC_139032.1, read as the reverse complement.
GCAGGAGGGGTGGAACACAGGAGCCCTCACCTCCCCCAGCTGTGGCTCCCTGCCTGTGGTGATATGACCTGACACTGCTGGTCCCAGATCCGCCGTCACGGCTGCCGGGGCCCTGGCACAGACAGGCCACTGTGATACGGGAGCTGGACAGCAGGGCTTCCCGGCGGCCCAGGGTCCAGTCACTCACTCGCTACTGGTTGATTCGTGTGTTCGGCTGCCCCGGCGAGTGCCATGCTGGGCGGCCGGGTCCCAGAGCTACCAGCACAGCTGGAGCTCGACAAGCGTGTGATAGGGTCCCATGCGGCAGGGGTGGGGGACGTGGGGCACAGGGACGCTGCTGGGAAGCGCTCCAGGAGGGCGAGCGGGGGTTGGTGGTGGGGTGTGGGAGGAGGATGGGCAGGTGGGGCGAGGGTCCTGACCTCACCCCGGGCGGAGCAGCAACCCCAGTGCTGTCTGGGGGCCTGAGGAGCTGGTGACCGGAGCCGGGCCACCGTGGCTGGGCCAGAGCCAATGCTGACTGCATGCCCCCCCCCCAGAGCATCCCTCGGGCCCCATCCTCCGACGAAGAGTGCTTCTTTGATCTCCTGAGCAAGTTCCAGAGCAGCCGTATGGACGACCAGCGCTGTCCCCTGGAGGAGGGTCAGCCTGGGGCCTCCGAGGCCACAGCTGCCCCCACCCCGGAGGAGAGGGTCGGTGAGTGCCCCCCATGGAGCTCCCCTTGTCCTTGCCACGCTCACTCCCCACCCTCCAGCGCAGTGCCCCCCCAGGAGCCCTTGCTCCCGAGGGGTGGGATACCCTGCTGCAAAAGTGCCCCTTGTCACCACCTCATCCCCTGCCTCCCCCAAAGCTGCGTCCCGGGAAGCCTGTCGTCATCCCTGCTCCCTGGGGCATGCCGTGTCGGTGCACCGTGGGCCAGGAGCGGGCGTGGGAAGCCAGGCTTTCTCCCCGGCACCTAGGAGCCCCCGTGGGTGGGCGTGGGGCCTGTAGCAGGGACAGCCCAAGGCATCTGGGGTCACTGCTGGGAGCCCCGTGTCCCCCAAAGTGTGGAGGGTGGGATGGGGCCCTGGCCTGACCCGGCCCGTGGGGCCCCCCCTCCCCACCTCGCCCCCCAGCCCAGCCCTCGCGGACGGCCTCCCCGCAGACCGAGGAACTCCTGGACCTCATCGCCAGCTCCCAGAGCCGCCGGCTGGACGACCAACGGGCCAGCGTGGGCAGCCTGCCTGGGCTGCGCGTCACCCACAGCAACCTGGGCCGTCTGCGTGGTGATGGGGATCCACAGGAGCCAGGGGACGACTTCTTCAACATGCTTGTCAAGTGCCAGGTGGGCCTGCGGCTAGGGGACTGGGGGTACCCTCTTCCCCATGCCCGCCCCGTCTCCCTCCATGCCTGCCCCTTGCCCCCTGTGCCCTCTTCCCCGTGCCCGCCCATCTCTCACCATGTTCACGCATGGCCCCCCGCGCCCCCCCACCCCACGTCCTTCTCCACCTCCAAGCGCCCAGGGCCCCTTCACCTTCGCACGGGATGGAGGCTCCTCAAGCCTGTGGTGGGCTCCGGCCGGTCCAGCTCAGGCCGGCTTCACTGCTGTCACCGGGTGCCCACAGGTGCACCTGGGCCCCCCCGGACACCCTTAGGCTGGCTGTTCCTCATGGGGCAGGAGCTCTGGCTGGGGGGCACCGCTGGGGCGTGGTGCAGCCCCTGGCCCCCCAGGCAGGGCGAGACAGCGGAAGGGTTCAGGGACCTCATGCAAGGCTGCGGGAAAGGCTGCAGCCTGGGGCACGGTGTGGTTTCCAGACGTGCTGTTCGTTCCCACAGAGCAGAGGAAAGCGTGGCCCTGGGCGAGTCCGGAAATCCTCCAAAGTGGCCCCTACAGAGAACCCCCGAGCCCCTGGCCCACACGCCCGCACGCGCCAGCAGCTGCACCGGCTCCCGGCTCTTCTGCTCCAGGCCCTGCGCAGGAGTCCCAGGGCCTCCCCAGTCCTGCCCCAAACCCCTGGCCTGACGGGGCGCCCTGGGGAGCTTCGCACCTTGGGCTCGGGGAGCTACAGTCCCCAATCCTGCCCCCGGGGCTCCTGAAGGCATCCCTGTCGGGGGGTCTTGGGTGCAGTAAGGGAAGGCCAGCCGGCAGCCCCGCAGCCCGGCCTGCTCGCCCATGCCTGGCGGTGACTCAGTCCTCCCTCCCTGGGTGGCCTGGGCAGAGGCTCCTCGTTCTTGAGGCCGGGGCTCCCAGCACTGCCCGCAGGGCTGATTTTATCAGTAAATGCAGAGAGAGCCGCTGGCCAAAACCCCCACGTGGGCCTTGTCCCCGAGACCAAGGACCACTGGGCCCGTGCGTGAGGCCAGGCCCTCCGAGGCGGGGGAGGCCCGAGCTGCCAACCGATGAGTCCGTGTCTGCCCAGTCCTCCAGGATCGATGACCAGCGCTGCCCGCCTCCTGACGTGCTGCCCCGCGGCCCCACCATGCCTGACGAGGACTTCTTCAGCCTCATCCAGAGGGTGCAGGCCAAGCGGATGGACGAGCAGCGGGTGGACCTTGCCGGGAGCCCCGAGCAGGAGGGGGGTGGGAGCCCCGAGCCCCGGCAGCAGTGTCAACCCGGGGCCAGCTAAGCCCCTGCAGCCATGGCCAGGCTGGCCCCAGCCCAGCTCTGGGCCTTGGGGCCAGGGGGCTCACTGTCACCTGTGATGCCCGCAGCCCCTCGAGAAGCCCATTCCTCCAGAGGCCATGGCTGAGGGCAGGCTCTGCATCCCCTGTGGCCGATGCTGGGCACACGGCCCCCACAGCACCCCTCTCTTGGGGGGGCAGGCTCGGGCCAGGGCTGCCCTGGGTGGGTGGGGCCTGCCTCTGTCCTGGACTGGCTCCCACGTGGGACACGGGACACGGCCTTTCTGCCCGACCTGCCTGGCCTGGCCTTCTCCCCGCCCCCACCCTGCCCCAGGTCTGGCCTGTAGCTTGCTGGTCCCTCACCCTCCCTGGCCTCTCCCCGCTCTGCCCAGCTCCATCCCTCTGGCCCACCCGGCAAATGTGAAGACTCCACGGCCGCCCCCAAGCCCCCAAAGGCTGCTCGGAAGCCACAGCCACGGGGCCTGCCAGCAACATGGACGCTTCGGTCCTCCCGGGGAGGGTCCCAGGGATGACCGAGCAGACATGCTTGGCCCAGTCCCAGCCCCTGGCCTGCCGGCCGCCCTGCTTGCCTCCTCTGGGCTGGAGGAGGTGGAAGGCCGGCTGGGAAAGCTTGGAGCCCGACAGGACGGTCCACACGGCCCCAGCCGGCCCCCAGTCCGGAGCAGGCAGGGGCCTTGAGGGAGGGGAGGGGAAGGGTGGGGATAAGCTGTGACACCCTAAACCCTAATCCCTGAAAGCCCAGGGACGGAGCAGGCCCCGCTGGAATGCCAGCCGGCAGCGAGAGCTGCTCCCTCACCACACCAGGGCCGGGGCGGCTGGCAGAAGCCGGGGGTGGGGGGTTCAGCTTGGCTCAACCCTGTGCCTCCAAGTGAGCACCCAGCCCTCAGCTGGGAAGATGACATCACTGCCTCCTCCTGTGGGGAGGGTCCGCCCGCACACACTGGCAGCCCACGGGATTGGGCAGGAGACGGGCCCTCTGGGGGGCTGCAGCCCTGGCCTGCCACCAGCCCTCTGGCAAGCCCCTGGCCCCACACCTCAACCCTGTGGCCCCTAGGGTGTGGGGGCTACCTTCTCCCCAGGAGGTGCCTCAGCCGGGCTCCTCGGTCTTTCTCTGAGGCTCTCCAAGCGTGGGGAAGCAGCCAGACCCCCACCCCACAGTACAGCCTGGGGGCCCCAGGCCCCCAGCGACCATGCTCTGAAGGGTGTGGGGTCCGACGCCAGAACACGGGCTTCTCCCAGGCCGCCCCACATACTTGAATGTACGTGCATATTTATTGCTCACGCGTTGTCTGCCATGCTGTCAGTGGGTCCTTTCCAACCCAAGAGGTACATTTTTTTTTTTGTTTTTCCCAAAAAAATAAAGTCTGCCAAGTGAATTATGTCTGTGTCATAATTAATCCTAAGGATGAGGGGATCTGAGTCCTTTAGGGAGCCCCAGGTGATTGACCTCATCTGGGTAAGCAACCCTACACTGTGCAAAGGGCCTGGGGCCACCACTGTGCTACAAGCCCACCCCCACAATGGTGCCAGCCAGCCACCTGGTGGCAGGTTTGTTCTGTTCTCCACCCTGGGAGTGGCTGTCTGTGCTAAGTGGACAGAGTCACACAGTGTCCAGGAGCGCTTGCGTCTCCAGTCCTGAGTTCTCAGCAGTAGCAGAGCTGTGGCCCACCCGTCCAAGACCTGCTCGGGGCCACGGAACAAGGTGCAGAGCACCCATGATGTCACACCCCTGGCATCATGGCCAATGAGTGCAATGGAGCCATCTGCGAAGATGGGGAGCCCGCTTGGGGAGCACACCCCCAGCAGACACCCCAACCCCCAGCTGCTCTATGGCGCTGTGTCCCCAGGAGGAAAACTGAGGGGCCCGGGGACCCAGAGAGGCACTCCTGCCTCACTCACCCCTCCTGTAGTGCCCCACTGGGCCCAGGACACCCGCCTGACCACAGGAGGCTGCACAGCCGGGCGGGAGTGGGGGTCAGGAGACCCGAGATGCAGGTGGACCGGGGAGGCCAAAAGCAGGTTGGGCGGGAGGTCTGCAGGGAGGACCGCAGTCAGGACATGCCCACAGAGGGGGCAGCCCCAGGGGCCCCGGGGGGCTGTCACAGAGCCCCTGACCCGACAGTCCTTGGTGCTTTGGGAACCCGGGCGCCCAGAGAAGGCGGCTCTGCTACGGGGCGCCGCGCTGCCACTTACTGCCTCCAGGAGCTGTGGCTTCCCAGGGACGCAACAGTGTGGACCGTCTCAGGAGCTCAGTAGTGGGGCTGAGTACCTGGCCATGGGGTACGTTCAGCCCGTCCAAGGTCGGTGGGGCCTGGACGTCAAGCATCAGAATACAGGAAATATAAGCGTGGCCTATCCCCACATCCACACCCCGGCCTCAGTTTCCCCATCTGTGGAGAGCAGAATTGGCCCGCGGCCGCGGTCCTCTGTCCAGCTTGGCACGGTCAGGTCCAGCGGGCTCCCAGGGGACAGCAAGGCAGCCAGGCACAGGCCGGGCCCTGCCTCCCGAGGCCCACGGGAGGGGCAGGCACAGGGGCTGGCTCAGCCTCCAGGCCGAGTCTCCCGGAGGGAGGCTCTGAGGGGGATAATAGGTGGTTGTTTGCCCAGGGAAAGACAGGGGGTAATCGAGTCACACACACACTGCCAACGCCCCGGGGAACAATGGCAGCCTGGGGCGCTGACGCAGTGCTCCAGTGCTCCAGGACCTGCCGGCTGTGGCTGGTGATTAATGGTGAAGGTCACATTTCTGGAAATACCCGCGCTCCTCCCCTAAACACAGCACATCCTGAACACGCCGTCAGACAGGGCTGGGAGACAAACCGCACGGCCCTGGGGGCAGGGCACCACACGGGGCGCGCGGCCCACCAGGCCCCCGTGGTCACGTGAGCAGCCTGATGTGCGGATCCCCTCTGGCCGCAGCCAGAGTCAGGGTCAGGGCCGAGGGCTGCGCGGGCTCCCTGGTGGCCTACAGGAAGTATCAGGGTCGGCCGGGGCGCGGGAGGAGCGGGGACTGGGAGGACCTCCCCGTGTCCGGCCAGACGGGACCCACGGTGGGTGCTGCCCCCCAGGAAGAAGAGTGGCTGACTGGCCATGCCTTCCAGGTCCCCGCCAGGCCCAGCAAGCCCGGGGGCGCGGCCTGCAGAGCTCACCCCCGCTGCCCCCTGCCTGTCCCACGTTTCGTCTTCGCGTCCTTCCACCTAGCAGGGTCTCCCCTCTTCATCCGGTGGGAAGGCACAGTTCAGAGAGCAGAGGGACCCGTCCGGGGACGCCGGCCACAGCCAGGGGGCTCGGGCTCCCCGCCCCGTCTCCTCCCACACAGACACAGCTGCCAGCAGGCAAGTACAGGGCCCGTCCTCTGCGCAGAGGGACCGTGGAGGACCAGGACCACCACCTGGCGGAGGCTCCCGGGAGTCCTTCTGACTCGGGAACCAGGGACAAGAAGAAGGCGCCAGGCCCCACCATCTCCATGGGACGTGTGTTTATTGAGAGAAAACAGGCCAGCCAGGGAGGCCCCGGGCCGAAGCATCTTCCGGAAGGCAGAAGACAGAGTCAGCTGGGCTCCGTCTTGCCAGGATGAGTGGGGTCCTGGTCCTCACTCTCTGGAGCAGGGCTGGATCTGGGGTTCCCGGCAGCCTCTAAAACCAGCTCTAGGGCCCCCTCACCAGCCACTCGGCACACCTTCTCCCCTCTGGCCGCCAGGATTTCTTCAATATTTCTGAGAGAGAAGGAGGTGTCGTGACCCTCCCAGGGCCCCGACCCTGTACCTGGGCTCTTCAGCACCACCCAAGGGCAGCCCAGGAGCCGGGAGCGTGGGTCCCCACGCTGGTGTGGCCATGAGCCCCCCACATGCTGACCTCCGGACTCTGCAGAGCCCCCAGAAGCAGCTTTTACCAACCCGCCCTCAAGCGGAACAGCCCAGGACCCCCAGCCAGGAGGCACCTGCCCTGGGGGGTGCACACCGCCTCACACACACCCCGAGTCTGAAGAGACCGACCAGCCTGCGTGGGCAGAGGACGCAAGTGAGGCACTAGGCCCCCGCCAGAGCTGACCCTCCACACCCCTCTGTGGGGACGAGGGAGCCCATGACAAAAGGGAATCAGCCCAGCGCGCCCCTCACTTCACAGTCCCGACCCCGACAGGCCGGCGGTGAGGGCCACGGGAGGCTGGGCCCATCCCTGCCCAAGTCATACCTGGTTTCCCCGAAACTGAAACCCAAAGCCCCTCCTGTGCCAAGGAGGCTGGGGGCGCAGGCTCCCCGGGGCTCCCGACAGGAAGGGGGCCCGGCGGACGCCGCGGTGGGGCCCCGAACCCGCAGGCCGGCGGGGCCTGTCCTCCCACCCTGCCCGCAGGGCCTCACCTCTTCCCATCCAGGTCTGAGAACCAGCCCAGGTTGTCGGCAATGACGTGGTGCTTCTGGCAGCCGGGGCAGGTCACAATGACCACGCCCCGGTGATAGGCCAGCTTGGAGATGCGCTTGGAGGACCGGCTCCCACACACCTGGGGACACCCGCAGCCCAGGTGACGCCATGTGCCTGGCCCCGCCCCTCAGGAAGACACCGCCCCCTCTGAGGATCACTTCACCCCGGGGCCCGGCCTCCTCCGCCTCCTGAGACCGCGGCACCGAACCGGTGTGCTGGGCCCCGCCCCCGGGAACGGCTCCACCTCTCTCCTGGAAAGACCGCGCCCCCGGGGACAGCTCCACCCACTCTCGGAAAGGCCCCGCCCCCGGGACAGCTCCACCCCTCTCCCAGAAAGACCCCGCCCTCGAGGACGGCTCCACCCCTCCATACTGTCCTCGGGTCCCGGGGAGCCAGTTTCGCACCCGTCGCACGCTCACCTTGCAAGTGTAGACAAGCTGGTAGTGCGCGGCCCCGGGCCCCGAGCTCAAACGCCGCCAGCCCCAGACCCCGACCCCGGCCTGCCTTCTCTCCGCAGCCTCCGGGCCGCCCCCGCGCCCCCACAACTCCCTCAGGCCGGGCCCCTGGGGCCACCTGCGGCTCAGTAGCGGCGGCACGCGGCTCAGCGCAGCCCGCAGCATTCCGCCCTCCGTCGTCGGCTGCCCCGCCCCGCCCCGCCTCCACGCGGCTGAAGCCGCGCTGCCGCCATCTTGGAAGCGGGCACGCGGCGTCAGCGGCCCTTTTCGGCTTCCGTCCGCCGACGGGCAGGCCGCGCTGTGCGGCCCCCTGGAGGCGGGAGGTGCGCGCGCGGCTCGGGGTGTACGCGGGAGCGAGGCGGGCGGAGGACACGGTACCGGGAGCCCGGTCGTTTATTCACGGAACTGCATGTGACAGTGCTGCCCGCCCAGAGAACGCCCCCCGGCCCGGCGTGGTCCCCGCGCGCGGGCTGGCTAGGAGCCCTCGGTGTCGGTGTTGTCGCTGCCCGTGGTGTTCTCCCAGTCCGCCTCCGCCGGCCGCGCGCCGGGCTGCATCTTCCGGAGCGCGCGCTTCCTGCGGGGCGAGCGCGTGTCCGCGGGGCCGGCCGCACCCCCGCCCCCCGGCCAGCCCCCACCCCCCCCCCCGGGCCGCCCCAGCCCGCGCGGCGCACCTGCGGTAGTTCTCGAAGCTCTCCTTGAGGCGCCGCCGCTCCTTCTCGGGGGGCTCCCCGCCGCTCGGGCCCGCGTCCTGGGGGAGGAGCGGGGCTCAGGCCGCCGGAGCGTTGGGGGTCCCCGCCCCGCGGCCGCGCAGCCCGCGTCCGGAGGACCGCGCAGAGCCGGGACGCACGGCCGGCCGGAAGCCGCGTCGCGGGCCAGAGTCCTGGTGCCGCCGCGCCCCGGGGCCTCGAACACAGGCTTCCGACGGCTGCCACGCCCGGCCCGCTGCCCCCTGCCCGCTGCCGCAACCGCCGACAAGGGGGGACTCGGCTCCCGGCTTGTGCAGCCCAGAGCCCGTGGGCGGAGACCCCTGGCATCGCCCCCAGGCATCCAGCTTGAAGAGTTGGCCTTCCCAGCTTGGTCACACAGAGGCCCGTGCCAGCGGCGCCCCTGGGCAGCAGGGACCCCGGGGCAGCCTTACATTGGGGGTCAGGGAAAGATGCTCCTCCTGCAGAGCCGCAAAGGGCTGCTGTGGGCTGTCCCCGTCGGCCGGGCCACCTGGAATGGAGGAGGAGGCGGCCTGTGGGTCCTTCCCAGCTGTTGGGACCACACCTGGCCGCCTCCTCTCTCCAGAAGCTGCCAGCCAGTCCTGCACCATCTCCTGGGGCATTGCTTGAACCCCAAAAGGCCTCCCGTTGTTTACACAAGAGGACTGGAGCTCAGATGTCAGTGCCCACTCCGGACCCTCTAGGCAGGCAGAGGCTGCTGGAAGCCCACCAGGGCCCCACCATCGAGCTCTGCTCTGAGCAGTTGGGAGCACAACATTCCAAGCTGCCTGGTCCCTTCAAGATCTGCCAGGGCCTGGACAGGCTCAGGGCTCTCAGGACCGTCAGAGGAAGGTGCTAGATGGACTGGTTCTCCTATACTGGCCAGGATGGGAACCTGGACATCCAGTCTCATGGACGTCACAGGGGGGAGACCCCAATCCGGGTCTCTCCCGGGGCTGGTACTTTCCCTTCCTCAGCCTCTGACCCTCCAGCCCACCCCAGCTCCTTCAAGGGGCCACACCAACCCTGGGCCAGGGCTCCCAGGGTCTCTGCCTACCACTCACTGCCTGCTGGGTCCTGCCCACCTGTCCCCACGTTGGGGCTCCATGGCCTGAAGTTCAGGTCTCTGGGCAGCGCTGGACTGCTCTGCTCCCTCACTTCTGCACTGGCTGTCCCTCTTTTGCCTCCCTTGGAGGCTGGTGGCAGGTCTGAGGCTGAGGAGGTCTGTCTGGCTTCCCACGCCACCTCCCCACCTCCCCTCTGGCAGCCACCTTCAGAATGAGCCCCTCGACCCCTTGTCACCCTTTGTCACTCCCCAGGCCATCCCTCTGCCATCTCTGTGCCTGACCCTGAGACGCTCCCTTCTCCCCTGTTTGCACCTCCCACACTCGATGGCAGACTCCCCCCAGGCCCCCCTCCCCGCCCCAGCGGAAGCTCAGGGAGAGCAGGGTGCCTCAGCACTACATTCCTGGGCCCAGAGTGGGCTCCGATGGAGGGATGCGTTCTCAACATCAGAATTGGGGTGCAGGCCCCCCACACCTGGCTCTTGTTTGCTTACTGGGGAGCCTGGGGGTCACTCGTCCCTCTAAGCCTCAGTGTCCCCATCTGTAAAGCAGGCTTGTGAGGTCAGTGGGAGAGGGCTGCCCCCTGTCAGGACTGGTGCTGAGTAAGGTGACAAAGAGGCCTCGGCCAGACTCGTCCATGAGAAGCTGCCCCCCGCCGCACCTTTGTCTGAGAGCTGGATGGCCTCCAGGTCCAGGGGGAGCGAGAGCTACCAGGGAGAGAGATGGGCGTCCAGTTAGACCGCCACCCCCCGGGACCCACTGCACGGTTTCTCAACGACCTGGCAGGAAGGCCCTTCCTGCCCCAAGGAACCAAAGGCGGTCAGCCCACCCAGCTGGGGCCTGGGAGGAGAGCAACTGGCCCAGCTCCCGTAGGGGATGGTGGCCTAGAGCCCACCGAGGGTCACACGCACCTCCTGGGAGTTCCTGGGTGAGCTGTCCTCCAGGTCGGAGCTCTGTGGTCACAGAAGGAGTCGGTCAGCAGGCTGGGGGGAAACCCAGCCTCCCCCAGGGTTTGGGGTGGGGTGGGGCTTGGTGAGGGGGTCCCAGGCCAGCCCCTGTCCTCAAGGGGGCCTCTCTCCAGGCCGTGGCCGGTGCTGGCACCCCAGAACACCCCTCCCTCCCCCTCCTGACCCCAAGAGTGGCCTGCCAGGTTCTGAGCTGTGCCCCCTCCAACCTCCTAGGAGGAGGACCCTGTACAGAGGACAGAGGGGGCTCGGGAAGGCCTGGGGCCTGCCCTGGGCCACCCGTGGTGCAGTAGCCAATCCAGGCCTGGACCTGGGCTGCCTGGAGTCCCCTCCTTTGGGCTCTGGTGTCTCTGGGGACCCCTTTGCCCCTGAAGGCCAGTCCCCTGGGCTCTACTATGGCAGGGCTGCGGCTCTGAGCATGGGCAGAGCCCTCGAAGGCCCCCAGCCCCCAGGAGGCCCACCAGGACGAGAGCGTCCAGCTGTTGCCGCCTGAGCCTGCCCTCCGCGGCCAACAGCTGGCCCTCGCGCTGGAACAGCTGGAGCTGCAGGTCGTCCGCCTTCTCGGCCAGCTCCCGGACCTGCTTCCGCAGCGCATCCTTCTCCCGCAGGCTCCTCGAGTGCTGTGCGTGCAGCTCCTCCCGCGTGGCGATGGCCTACAGGGACCACGGCGCTGGGAGACCCCAGCCCCGAACCTCCCTCCCCACCCCCCTCAGCCCAGTGTGTGCTTGAAGGCTCGCAGGAGTACGGGAAGCTGAGGGTGCCGGGAACGTGTGGGTAAATCTTCCAGCCCCAAACCCAGAAGAGCCCCCGCCCGCCCCCAGGCAGCCCAGGGGCACACCTCCCTCCCCCGCACTCATGCCCCTCGCATGGCTTTGCTGGCCTGCGGGGGACTAACTCGGTGGCTAGCAGGGCGTGCCCCATGCTTTACCACCCGTCCCTCTGCGCACACTGGCCAGACCACACCTGGGGACACAACTCTGACCCCCGCCGAGCGGCCAGTGGGAGCCGGCCCGCCTCCCGGAGGCTAACTCATGTCCCGTGGGGCCCTCGGCCTGAAACAGCCGGGACTGGAGGAATCACTGCGAATGCCTTCATTTCTGTCCCTGCTTCTGACTTAGGACCAGCCAGAGAGAATCCTAGCTGCTTACCGGGGCTGCCCGGCTCTAGCGTCCCTGGCTAGTGGCCTGCCTTGGTGGCTACAGTGACCCCCTCCTCTGCCTGCCCCTGAGAGAAGGTGGGAGCCCCGCTCCCCGGCCTGGTAGCGCTGCTTCCCGCTTCCCACCACCGCCTATGGCCTTAAGGCAGCCCCCGTGCCCCAAGCTCACTCTGCACACTCCAGCCCCCACAGGGCAGCTTTCTGACATGGGACTGCGGAGCCAGAGGTCCCTAGCACAGGCTGCCGGTCCCCTCCGGATGGTCACTGAAGCACCCACCATATCTGACCAGAAAGGACCCCACATGATGTGGCGGGAAGGTGGCGGAAAGCAGTGATGGGGACCCAGTCCAGACAGACTCCCGCCCCTGGTCCCCAGGAGCACAGCCAGCCCACGAAAGGGCCAACAGTGTTTGAAGTTAAAAAAAGCTATTTCTGGGGCACCTGGGCGGCTCTGTTGGGTGAGTGTCCCACTCTTGATTCCGGCTCAGGTCATGGTCTTGGGTGGCAAGATCGAGCCCCACTCAGCCAGGAGTCTGCTTGGGAGTCTCTCTCCCTCGCCCCCCCAACCCACTCACGCTCTCTCTAAAATCAGTAAATCTTTTAAAAAAATTAAAAAAAAAAAAACCTATTTGCCAAACAAGAGAGCTTCCCATTTTGTAAGACAAACACGGACCATACGTACTTCGGAAAGAATCTGGAGGTACGACCCGCCGGTGGAGTGGTTTTGCTGGCGGCGGGGGAAGGGTCACCTTCCGGGTGCTCCCAGTTGTCCCCGAGCTCTCTGACAAGCGCCCTCCCCTGAAAGGGTGAAGGGTGAGGTACCCTGCCCCCGGGGTGGGAGGCGGCCTACCTGGTCCCTCTCACTGGCCACCTCCTCCATCTGCCGCAGCACGGCCTCGATGCGGTCCTTGTACATCTCGGAGTCCTTCCGGAGGGCCAGGCACTGCAGCTCGAACATCTCCTTCTCCTCCACGCACTGCGGGAGCGGCAGCTAGCCCCCGCCCCGGCCCCACGCCCGCCCGTTCTGGCTCCCAGTCAGGCCCAGTTGGGGTAGGGGGAGGCCACAGGAGCCCCTGGGTCCCTGCCAGCCCTGAACTTCCAGATCAAAGCCGGGGCCTGGCGATCCTGGGGGAGTACGGGCCAGGAGTGGGGTGAGGAGTCCATGCCCCTGCACCTCCAGGAAGGGGTGAGGTCGGGGTGTGGATCCCAGGGGCTGCGTGGACACGGGGCAGTCCCTCAGCCCAGCCGGCCACATACCCGGGCATGCAGGGCCTCGCCCTGCCGCAGGGCCTTGCGCAGAGACAGGATGGTGTCGGCCTGCTCTTGGTGGTCCCGCAGCGCCTGCCTCCAGTCCCCCTCCAGCACCTGGACGTAGGGGCTGCTCTTGTCTGGCTTCCCTTCCTGGGGGTGGTGAACAGGACGGAGCGGCAGGAAGCAGCGAAGCGTGAGCGGGCCCTGCTCCGGGACCAGCGTCCTGCAGGGCTGTCCAGCTTCCCTGAGCACCGCCCCCACCCACCTGGGGCCCCCGGCTCCTGGCAGGGCCTGCCCCACCGGCCACCCCCCACCTGCACGGTGGCCTCCAGCTCCTGCACGCGCGCCCGCAGCAGCGTCTTCTCCTGCTGCAGCTCCCACACCAGCTCCTGGCTGGGCCGCTGCTCCACGGCGTGCCGCAGCTTCAGCGTGTTCCTGCGCTCCACCCGGCAGTCGTCCTCTGCCTTCATGAGGCAGTGCTTGAGCCGCTCCACCTGCGGGCAGACGCGTCAGCCGGCCCGCCTCGCCCCAGAGCCCGGCCACCCTCTGGCCGGGGCGCGGGCACCTCGAGCTGCAGGTCGCGGCTGTGCGTGAGCGCGGCGCCCTTCTCCTCGCTCTGGCGGGCCAGGCGCAGGGCCAGGTCATAGTTCTCCTCTTTGCAGCGCCGGAGCTCGCGGGCGCCGGCCTCGCACTCCTCCCGGAGCCGCTGCACGCGCTCCTGGTGCTTGCGGAGCAGCCCGTCCTTCAGCCGCAGCTCGGCCGCCAGCTCGTCCCGGGAGCCCAGCCGCTGCGTCAGCTCCTGCACCCTCCTCTGCAGCTTCAGCACCTCGCTCATCAGCAGCTGCGTCAGGCCCGACTCCCCCGATGCGTCTGCAATGGCTCGGCGGCGTCAGAGGGCCCGCCCAGCCTGGGGCCGCCCCGCCCTGCTGCACCCCAGGCCTGAGGGCCGGCCGGGCCCCTCCAGGAGACAGGGGGCCCAGCCAAGGGGCCACCCCGAGGTGCTGATGCTCCCCTTTGAGGATGCAAGCGGAGCCTCCCTGACCCACCCTGCGGCCCGGCTGGGACCCCCTGGCCCACCCCCAGCACGGGAGCCCTCAGGCCAGGCACACTCCTGCTTCTGTCGTGATCTTGATTGGGAGGCGAGAGGACATGCGTCTAGGCTGGGGAAAGCGTGGCTTTGCCCGTTGGTAGCGCCAGTAGACGCCCGTCCTTCTAGGAGCCGAGGCTTTGGTGGCGTCAGGCAGAGGTTCTGACCTGTAAGTCAGTCTGTCCCCTCCACTCCCCCCAGCGGGGGCCTGCCTTTCCTCCAGCAGAGAGAGGAGCAGGACGGAGCCCTGCGCCCCTTACACTCGCTCTTGTCCCCGGTTTGTCCGTCAGGAGGCCAGCCTCGGTGGCCTGCCTGCGGGGTCCCATGCCTCACCGATGATCATGGAGAAGACACGGGTAGGCTCCTTGCCCGTGACCTTCTTGTAGAGCTGCGGGTAGTAGAGCTCCAGGCTCTCGAGGAAGGCTACGTAGCCCTTGTGGCCAGTCCGCTGCAGGATGTCCAGGAGCACACCTGAAACCCACAGGGCCTGGCTGGGCTGTGGCTGTCCTGCCCGCCCGCCCTGGGCTCTCCCCTGGGGCCTCTGCTGTGCCCAGAAGCGCCACCGCTCCCCACAGGCAGGACCAGGTGCGGGTGCTGGGGGTGCCCGCTGCTGTGCCCGGCGCTCCCGGCTGAGGCAGCACTGACCCACTTTCCGCTTGCGGATGACCAGGTTGGGGTCACTGAGCACCTGCTCCTCGTCGTCGGGGCTCAGCACCTTGCACTGGCGCAGGTAGGGCGTGATGCGCGAGGGGTCGATGATGGAGATGAGCTTCACGCGGAAGCTCTCCAGGGCGCCCCAGCACTGGTCCTCGTTCTCATAGTCTGACATGGCGATGGTCGCGGCTGCAGTCAGCGGGAGAGCTGCTGGGAGGGACAGCTGCACGCCGGGCCCTGGCCTCACCCGCCCCGGCCCTCCCTGCTCTGTGCTGGTGCCGAGACCTGGGCCTGCTGCCACTCCCCTGGCGCCCAGGTTCTCTCTGTCCCCGAGTTGCTCTGATGATGGTGGGGGAAGACGCGGAGGGCTCCAGGGACGGGTGGTGTCTGAGAACACCGCACGCCCCGCACCGTGGCCCTGCTCTGGGCTCTGCACTCCCTATCCCGAAAGTGTGGGGCTGCTGGGCCACCGCCTCCTACCCACTGGCTGGGCCTCCCCAGGCTTGAGGCCACGAGCCTGAGGCAGTGACTCGCCCGCCTGTGCCTGCGTGCCAGGCAGGGCTGTGGGGGACTTCCTCCTTCCTGGACGTGGCACCCACTCAGCCTAGCCCCACTACCTCCTCTCTTTCCGGCGGCCGCAGGCGGCTGGTGGTGCAACCACGGACCGCCCACGGGACAGCCAGGCCCGCCGTCCCGGGAGGGGCCACTGCATCGCCCACAACCAGCCCCAGTTGCTGCTCTGGTGCCCTCTGTGGGCTCTCAGGTCCCGGGTGCCAGACACCTCGGGGGTCCTCTCCCTCTCCCACTCAGGCACCATTGTGCCGGCTCGCCAAGGGGGCCATCTGTGTTGGGGGGGCCATCCACTGTGGCTCCCTTCCACCAGCGGGAGTGGGAACCACTGTCTGGAGGCCTGGGCCAAGCCAGAAGCCGGCTCCTGGTGGCGGGACCAGAGCTGCTGACCCGCTGCCTCAGAGAGCCCTCAGCTGGCGTGGGAACGTGGTTTCCAGCCAGAGGAGCTAGACAGCACGCCCCAAGCTCCAGGGGGCAGCCGGAGGGGTCTTCGCAGGAGTCTGACTTCTCGTGGCCCTCAGTCACCCCATCCAGCCAGAGGCGGATGGCCAGCAACTCAGCGGATGGCCCTTGGGACATTCAGCCTGCTCCCTGCCTTTGCTGCAGCTGACCCCCTGCAGCTGAGTGCACAGAGATGAACGAGCAGGTACCACGTGGCGGTGAAGGCAGACGAGGCAAAAGAGTTGAGGTCACTTGTTGCCCTTCTGGGGTTTGTGCCCCAGGAGCCCTGAGCAGAGGGACAGGCGTCTTCCTGGACACCTTCAGAAAGAGCAGCAGCCCTGCCTACCTCAAGGTCCTGGAGGGGCCCCTGCGCGGTGGGATGTGGGTCAGCCTGGGCCACCCTCGTCCGATGAGCGGGAGGAGGTGCTGCCGGCCAGCCGGCAGAGCCCGGGAGGAGAACCGTCCCTTCCTGACGGTGCTGGGGAGCTCCACGGAGCCTGGCAGGTCCTCCCCGAGGGAGCCGCTCCTGGGGCCTGCCTTCTGATTCGCCTGCCTGGCAGGGCCCGGGAGGCGGGGCGGACGGAAGTGGAAGTCTTGCTTAGAGGCCTGGAGGCCCAGCCCTGGCGCCCACTAAGTGGAAGTGTGAGCAAAGACCCTCCCCGGAGCCAGAGGAGACCAGTGCACCGTCCAGTCTGCTCTGGCCTGGACGCCGCCTTCCAGAGGCTTCTCCAGCAGGGACTGACTGGGAACCAGCAGTGCGGGCAACCTGCGAGAGGAGGGTGGGAGTCCCAGCTCTGGGCGCTCCGCCGGGGCCCACACGTGCAGCTGCCCACCGCGGGGCCGTGATCCTAGGAGGGCAGCGTCCAGAGGGCGCACAGCTGGAAAGGCCGCTGCGGCCGGCAGGCCAGGGACCTGGCCACGCTTGTCCCATGTGGTCTCCAGCCTGCACCACAGCCAGCACAGCACAAGCCCGTTTCTTCCAGGAAGCGTCTCCCCTCAGCCAGCTCTCTGCAGCAGGTTCCTGGGAGCCTGACGCCACACAAACTGCTTTCATAAGCGCTGTTCCCCAGCCGGCAGAGGTCGGGCCTACCATCAGGGGAGAAGGCCCCCAGCCCCGCTCATGCCGGGGAAAGCCCCAGGCCAATGCGTCGCCGGCTGGAGACGCTGGCTGCCAGGTGGGGGCAACAGCTAGGGAGAGGCCGGGCAGGCAGAGAAGGTCCAGACCAGGGCTCCGGGCCCACCGCCCCGACAGTGCACCTCACCGCACCAGCTCCCTGCCGTCCTGTCCCTGGGCCTCCGGCGCGTCGGAGTCTGGCGGGCGCGGGCAGCCTGACGCCCACACCCCACCCCCGCGGGTCTCCGGGAGGACAGAGGCTGACCTCACGCTTCCAGGACCAGCCGGTTCTGGGCCCTTGATGGAACTGCGACCACCAGTGTCCCTGTCACAGTGGGTGTTCGTAAAAACTCAACGATGGAAGCGCCATGTTATCAGGAACTGGAAATCCGAAACAAAACGCCAACTGGAAAACCCCTAAACATTCGAAAATTACACAGAAACCTCTAAATAACCACGCGTCCAAAGACGCCCGCAGGAAAAGGAGACACGAGCTGAAACAGTGCCAGGTGCAAACTGGAAGGCGAAAGGGCGTTCCCAAGGCTGCGTGGTGGGGGGGCACCCCCACGGGTGGAGGACGGCGTGCCCGGGGCAGGGTCGCGCGAGGAACTCAGGAACAAAGCTTCTAGAACCAAGCGCCCTGAAAGGCTGCACACCAAGACCAGAGCTGAGCGTCCCTCAGCCGTGGCGGGGCCGGGGTTTGGGCTCCTGCCAAGCAGCAGCCGCACAGGAGGCGGGCTGGCCTGGGGCCGCTGCGGGCTCTGTGGGCAGCCAGGCTGTCGCTGCTTCCAGGCACCCACCTCGGTGGGCAGTGTGGTCCAGAAGGCAGTGCGGTGGGTCCGCTCTAGGCCCCGTGGCCGCACCAAGACCAGCGGCCACCTGGGAACTTGTGGCAGGTCCCTCGGTCCAAGGCACAAGAGTGTCTTGTGGAAAGCCCCCCCCCCAACACTGAGGCCTGGGGTTCAAGGGGCTCCTCAGACTCAGGGCCCAGCCAGCCAGCTCCGGACATGGCTGGAGGAGACTCCAATCCTCTGCACACGCCCATTCTCTCAGGACATCACAAGAGCCTAGGGCTTGCCTTTTAATAAAAAACATTAGCTATTCCTTTATTCCTTCAAACATCCTAATTTGTGCTCGAGGGCCAGCCAACCCCTGTGGTCACATGGTCCCCGCTGGTGGAGCCTCCCCAGCCTCCAGCTGCTTTGGCTGTTTCTCCGAAGCGTCGGTGCGGGGCTCTCTGGGTGGGTAGGCTCACGAGGGTCCAGCACAGCTCCTGCATCCTGGAACACAGAGAAGCCTGGATGGTGGGGACCCCCAGATGGCACTGTAGGGCGAGAAGCACAGGCAGGCACCGTGCCTCACAGAACCAGGCTGGCTGCCCACCTGCAGTCCATGCAGGGACCCTGCTGAGGGCGGGCCCGGGAGCCTAGGTGGGCTTCTCACGGGACATCCCATCCCCCACTGCCAGCATCCCCTCTGTGGACCCATCTGCCCTAGTCCCAGACCTAGGACCTCTCCAGGCACAGCCCCCACCGTGCTCAGAGGAGCCGACTCCTACCTCTGGGAACCTGTGGACCTGGACGGCCTTCCCTCCACGGGATCTCCAGCCCATAAACTCAACTTATCTGTGCTGAGTGCCAGGTTGGAGCCTGCCATCCGCACACTGAGGCCCCAGCAGCACCAACCACGTTACTGCCTGCATGGGCGCACATTCATGCCACAGCTGACACTTATAAAACACATCAAGTGTAGAGAGGAGAGTGCCAGCAACACAGACGGGTGCCGGGACTGTGGCGCTACCTCAAAAAAGCCACGGGTAGCATCTCTGAGCAGCTGACCACTGACCAGAAGAGACATGATTGAAATAAGGGAAAAGCCTTACAGACAGAGAAGAAAGACAAACAGCACAGCAGTGCAAAGGCCCTGAGGCACACGCATGCTAGCAAGCAGGAAGCACCACAGTTGGAGGCGTGGAACCCAGTGGCAAAGGGAGGTTAGATGGCCCACCCCAGGGCCTCCAAGATCCCAGAGCCCTGTATATACCCACACCCAACCTAAGATCATCACACTTGATAGGAGCTCCAAAGGGCCAGCCTACTCTGCACCTGGACAGCTATTGGCTCCCACACGCCCAGAGCATGGCCACAAGGAAGGCCCGCGCTTACCCTGCGCTCACACCAGCCGCCTCCTCTTCCGGGCATGCCAGGCATGCCGAGTTCTCAGCACATCAAGGTTGTCAAAACTGTCTAGGCAGGAAGAGCCCTGCCCAGGGTCTGGGGCTTCCTATAACAGAACCCAGGCAGAGAAGGTCAAGAGTGACTCCCCAGCAGAACATGCCAGGGAGGAAGCTGTGTCCTGACACTGCAGCACCAGGGACACACGGCTCCCCAGACCTGTCCCTGTGGAGATAGGGTGGCTTGTGGATGAATGGAAGCCACAGAAGTGTAGACATGTCCCCTCCCCGGGCATCCCCACCTGGGGACTCCAATTCCCTTGGTGACGCCAGAGCCAGCGTCCCATGTCCTGGTTCTCCCAGCCAGGCCAGCAGGGCAGCGCCGAGGAACACAGGTGACTGCCAGTGGAGAGCCTGCAGGCAGGACAAGGGACAGGAAGCTCTCCCTCCCATAGCCCCAGCCCCAACCCTCCCTCTGCTGTCCTGACAGCACAAAGGTTGAGTCCTAGCGGCAGGAGACCCCACAGCCTCCCTGACGTGGCACACAGTGAGAGATGTAGCTCCCCTGCTGGCCCCAGGAACAGGGCCAGAGGACACCTTGCCAGGAGCCCCAGGGCCACCACTTCCCGTGTTTGTCAGGCTTTTTGCCAGGGAAGAAGGAAAGCAGTTTGCCTCCATGGCTCAGAAAGCTCTTCTGGGGTACACAGTGCCAGAGCTGGCAGCTGGAAGGATCTCAGTGTTCCCAGACACGCAGAGCCACCTCTGCATAGCTGGTGCCCCAGTGGAGGGTCTGTGTGCACATGGGGTGCCGGGACCCAAAATAACCCACTCCCTCTGGTGAGGCTATGTGGTGGGGCCCCAAGAGGAGCCGAGGGGCTAGAGAGCTTCCTTCCTGTTTTCCACACTGGCCTCAGGGCCTCGTCCACAGACTGTGCAGACCTGGAGTCTGCTTCCTCCTCCTCAGCAACCCACGGGCCAGGACTCCCGACTGGGTGCTGGCGCTGCCGCTGGTGGCGGGGCGGGGGGGCCCTCTGTGCCCACGGCCACCTACCTGAGGGCGGAGAGAGGCCGCCGGCCCGGCCCGAGGACCTCCTGCGGAGCAGCCATCTCTGAGCTCCAGCTCCTCCAGGTCACTCTCACTCTCGGGCTCAGCCCTCGTGGCCACGGACAGGGTGGTGGGGACGCCGTGTGGAGACAGGGTGGCCAGGAGTGCGGGGAGGGTGAAAGTGGCCAGGAAGCGGGCCTTCAGCAGCAGGTAGGCCGGGCTGTCCTGGAGCTGCCGGTGCACCTGTCCCAGTGACGCCTGCAGGGCTCCAGCTGCCCCACTGGACGTGAGGGAGGTGGCTTTCCGCTCCAAGGCCTTCTTGTGGAGCAGGAGTCCCGACAAGGCCCGGAGGCTGTACAAGGCAGGGGGCTGGTAGGGCAGCCTGGTCCCTAGTGGGGGCACACACACCCCCTGCTGTCCCCTCAGCCACTCCCGCACGGCTGCCTCACTCTCCTGGGACAGGAGGTCCAGGTCCAGGGTACCCCTCTCAGCCCCAGGCCGGGGTGAGGGTAGCCTTTCCAGGCCCAGAGGCCCTGTGAGTCCCCCTGGCCCTGGGGACCCTGGTGTCCCTCCTGGGCGACTCCCAGGGCCAGTGCCCGCTTGCAGAGGTAGCCGGCTGCACGAGGGGTGTCTGGCTTCAGGGCGGTCAGCTGTCCTGGTCTGAGAGGGTATCCTGGGCTCGGCGATTTCCCTGGCCGCTTGGGCCTCTCCAGGGAAGGACGATCCCCCACGGGCATGGGACCCATCACTGCCCACTTCCACAGAACTTTGGGATTGGCAGAACTTTGGAAGGGTCGCGAGGTCTGTCCTAGAGGGAGGATCTGAGCCTGTGTCCACGTTGGCTGGGGGCTGCCCAGGGTGGCTCTGCCCAGGGGGCCTGGGGCCCTGGCCTGCCTGCATCCCAGGCAGCGTGGGCAGCAGAGGCACTGACAGTCCTTTGGGGTCAGAGGTCCCTGCTGGCCCAGGAAGGCCCACCACGGCTGGCACTGGGAGCAGTCCCTGGGCTGTGAGCACCCAGGTGACAGGCAGAGAGGTGCTGGCTGCCACATGTGGCCCGCCCTTGTGCGTGGCCAGAGCTGGCGTCAGGCCGAGGGGCTGGATGGGCAGCTGAACGGGGCTGGGGCTGGCAGGGAGGAAGAGTGGAACCTCCGGCAGGCCCTGCTTCCGGGATGCGGCGGGGGCCTGAGACTGTCCCAGGCCGCCCTGATGGCCGCTCACCAGGACCTGGCTGGGAACCGGAGCTCTGCAGGCCGCAGGAGCAGCCTCTGTGGAGGCCAGGCCGCGGGCCCCGACGGGCAGGGAGGAGGGCTGCTTGTCCTCCGCTGACGCACTCAGTCCCGTGGCTGCAGGATCTGTGGCAGCCGGGCCCGAGGCCGCGGGGTTAGGGGTCGCCTCTGGGAGACAGGGCTGGAGCACGAGTGGTGAGAGCAGCAGCTGTGGCGGGAGCGCCACGGTGCCTACGGCGGCCTTCCTGGCCCGGGCCTCTCGAAGCCGCTTCTCCCGCAGCAGCTCGGAGACAGTCTTGGGCTTGGGGCGGGGGCCGCACAGAGCTGGCAGGGGCGCCTGCGGACCGGACTCAGCTCGGCAGGGCCGCAACCCCCTGCTCCCTTTTTGGCTGGTGCTCTGCCTTGCAGCTTCCTGCGCTGGCAGGTTCCGGAGGCCGCGGCCTGCAGGAGACACGTGCAGGTGACCTCCACGTGAGTGGACTGTGCACAGGCCTCCCAGATGTCCCAGCGGAGGGCCCGCAGGGAGGGTGGGCGGCTGCTGGGGGCCCAGAGCAAGAGCCTTAGAATCTCATCTGCACGTTCCCAGACCTCCCAGAGCTCCTGCCGTGGCCAGGGCAGTAGGGCTTGCTGGGCACTGGCCAGCTTGTACTGCACACGGGTGCTGGCCTTCAGTATCTCCAACACGACTGCTGGGCACCACCACCCGCCTCGCAGGGTCTCCCTGGGCCCCAGACCCTTGCATGATGCTGCTGGTGTGTGGAGGCCGGCGGCGGCCCGAACACCCAGGGCTGGCTTATGTGCAGGGAAGGTCGGAGCCTGAGCAGCTGCCTTGCCCACTCCTGGCAGGCATGCTACTGTCCCCACCGTGGGACTCGGACAAGACCTGTCACCGAGGCCATGGCTGTGCTGCTCAGAGCCCGAGACACAACGCCCCTTCCCACTAGGCTAGGTGCTGAAAACAAGAGCGGCGACAGACGATACCTGCGGCGTCCTGTGACGGTGACATCTGAAACACAAGAGCCAGCGCTTCGGGAAGTCCCAGGCCCAGGCCCACTTCTCCACCCACAGCAAGACCCTCCTCCTGCCCTCACCTGCAGTGGGAGGGGGAGTGGGGGCCCCGGGCACCAAGGCCTGCCTCCCTCCCTCCCCACATCCTCTTACAGGAACCACTGGGTGAGCTCATCATGGTGGGGTCAGGGCTGTGTGGTCTGAGGGAGAAGCAGGGGCCTGGCTCTCCAGGCAGAACTCGGGGGCTCTGGGGCCTGGATGAGGCTCCAAAGGGCCAACCCGGTCACTCTGTCATTCCCTTCAGTTGTGACGACCCAGGTACACGGCCTCTCTCGCTGACAGACCCCATGCCCGGCATCCCACCCCAGCAGGGCCGATGCCCAGAGCAGTAGATGCCCAAGGGCTCGGAAGCCTCCACGCAGGGCCGATGCAGTACCAGCGCTGGTTCTGCCCCTGTGGACGTGTCGTGAAGCCCTCAGGACCCCAGGCAGACAGGGAGACACCTCCTAGGAGGGCTGGCACAAGGGGGCCAAGAGCCAGCAGGGCTGCTCTCAGGGACTGGCCCCGCCTCTAGGGAACCCGAGAACATGTCCTGTCCCTTACTTCCTGGTGTTGGGAAGGGGAAGGGGTGACACAGGCCAGGTGAGCCTGTGCCCGGTGCTCACCCCTGCTCCTCACCTGCAGCAGCCCAGGCACTGGGTCCCGAGCGCCAGTCTGGAGCAGGGCAGGAGTCTGGGCCTTCCTCTCCCGAACGACCTCCATGCAGCCAGCAGTATCGATCTGGAGCAACTGAGGGACGCGTGTGATGTGCACATGGCACAGGCCGGACAAGAGCCCACCCCCCTTCCCTGTCCGGGACTGAGATGATAAGGGCGTCTGCAACCGAACTTGAGCCTGCTCTGACCACTACTCGGGGGAGGTCCGGAGGCTGGCACAGGCCCTGAAGACCACGACGCCTTTGCTCAGGCCCTGCCTGGCCTCAGGGCCTGGGGGCATCGGAGAAGAGCCCCCACCGGGCTGGGGTGTGCGTCCCCCAAGCTTCCATTTACACACTTCCCAGCACCCCGTCCCTTCTCAAGGAGTTTAACTGATGGTGGTAGGGACAGGGCTGCCCCTTCCACAGGGACCAGCCTGCCAAGCATCACAGGCCACTGAAAGACCCTTTCAAGGCTCTGAACCTTCAGAGAATTAGACCTCAAGAAGTGGGCCCAGCTTCACCCAAGGCAGGTTCTGCCTTACGGGACTCCTCACCTGGATAAAGAGGGTGAACGCAGGGGTGCTAGCCAGCCGGGCTTCCTCCAGCTGCTTCCGGATGCCATCGGCTGAGGAAGTGAGCGTGTGTGTGTTGATAGCAAGGCCCCTCTTCTCGGGCCCCAGAGAACCCTACATCCATCTGCCACCACGCCCAGCCAGAAGGAAGGGCAGGAGCCCGGAGAGAAGGCTGACCTTGACTGGCCTTCGGAGCCCCCCAGACAGCTTTCCAGAAACCTGCACGCAGGCACTGTGCACCTGAGCCCTGAGAAGACCCTAGCTAAGGCCTGAATGCTGGTCAATCCCAGACCATCTCCCCTGGGCTAGTCAGGTTGGAGACAAAACCCAATCAGCCCTCCAAGGGGACCTCCCTATGCACCTCCCTGTCCCAGCAGAGTGACCCTCCATCTGCCCGGGGTCTCCCCACTCCCGGGCTCCACAGGAGGCTCTCAGTGGAGCCCAGGGGCAGTACCTCGGGTGTGTACGGTGGCAGGCCTCCGGGGGAAGCAGGGCAGGACGACGTCACCCACCCATGGGCTCACGGCCATCAGAAGTTGACGCTCAAGGAGCCTCCTCTGTAGGGCATGTCCCCGCCACCGCCGCCTGCTCCCAATTGTCCTGTGCCACAGCTGCCGTACACGGGGCCCGGCCACACCGTCACTGGCGCTGGTCCCCAGGGATGAGCTGAGCAGGCACGGCTGCCTCAGTTTCTCCTGAGTAAGGAAGAAAGGCACCTGGGCTTCCCGGCCAGGCTTGGCTCCCAGACTGCCCATGCCACACCCCCTTCTCCCTGGACTGGGGAGGAGCCCTGGGCCGCCAGGGCAGTGGCGGTGGGGGCCAGCCCCTACCAGCGTCTGGCGCCGGCGGGCTGTGTTGGTCCTCAGCACCTGCAGCACGGTCTCCAGCGGCACCTTCAGCAGACGACTCCCGCTCTGAGGGACAGATGGCGTGAGGTGGGGCCCGTGGGGAGCACAAGGCCCGCAGGGCAGCGTGCACACCCCCGCACCCAGATCCCAGCGCAGAGTGGTGGGAACTGTCCTGAAGCGAGGTGGCCTCAGTGGGTCCCAAGGGCCTGGCACCCACGTGCCTGGCGGGCTTGGCTGCAGCCAGCACTGGCAGAGGTCCCTGCTCCTCCAGCTGGCGCCCCTTGCCGATGGCACCACAGGAGCCTAACGGTCACAAATGTGGCAGAGAAGCCACGCACAGCGGGGACTGGTGCATACACTCTGTCCAGACGCCCGGACATCCTGCCGTCCCCTCAGGTGCCACTGAGGGGAGTCTCTGACCTCTCCCAGCATACACGGCCTGCTCGCCGCAACCCTGCGCGCAGCTGGAGCCAGGAAGGCGGCCAGGGCTCCGACACGGCAGACACCGACCGGACGGGCATACACGGGGCCGGACAAGGTGGGCCCATGCAAGTGGACACTGGGACCCTGCATGGGGGAGGTGTCTGGCCTTTTGCAAGCCAGGAGGACACCCCCAGTTTGCTGCCCCCTACCCCACCGCTGCTCAGGGATGTATGGATCAGAAACGGCTCCAAGTCCGTGGGCCCACCAGGCAGTACCCTCAGCAGCTCCCCTGCTCGGCTTGTAAAGCAAACCCATGGGGAAACAGAGGCGGCTGCTCTGGACATGACTCTCCTGAGACAGCCAGAAGCGAGTACTCTATCAAGCCGGGACGGGTATCTGCTCTGCCGCACCCAGGAAGTCCACCGATGTGAGGTCAGACCGGCCCGCAGTGCCTCGGCTCCAGCTTCACGACCCCAGAGCAGCAAGTGGGATGCAGCACCAGGGCCCATGGCCTACCTTGTGTGCTGGCTCCTCTGAGTTTGAGACGTCAGTGTCCGCTGAGTCTGGGCACCCGATGCCTCTCGTGCTGGTGCTGTGGGTCCCGGAGGGAGTGTCTGCCTGGCCCGCCTCCTCAGTGGGGCGACTGGCTCTGCTGCTCTCCTGAGCCTCGCTGGAGCTCCTGGGAGGGTGGGGGGAGGCAGCACGGCGTCCTGGCCAGCCTTGGGCTCCCCCTCCACATGGCTCACTGGTGCTCTGCCTGGCAGGCACCCATAGGTCCATGTCCGGCACGGTGTGCTGAGCCGATGGGAGCTCCTGGTCACCTGCCCGGGCCTCCGGGGCTTCCTCTGGCTCCGAGTCCTCACTGTCCCTGCTGCTGCTGCTGCTGCCGCTGCCTCCGCCCTCGCCACCGCTGTCCCCGCTGCTGCTGTCCCCACTGCTGGAGCTCCACCGCACGCTGCGAAGGGGCCTCCGTCTCCTCCTCCCCCGACTCTGCTTCTTCTGTGGGGAAAGGCTACTTGGAGGTCTCGGCTGCCCAGGGCTCACGGACCAGGGGCAACCAGCAGGCAGGCTAGCCCTTTGGGGAGAGCCCAAGCAGGCTGGGACATGGTGCACTGGGAGTACAGGCCCCCTGGCCCCTGACTGCCTTGAGGGGACAGCAGCTATCAGGAGAGGCCAGGGCTCTCTGCCCTCAGCTTCCGGGAAGAAGAGACACCAGGACCAGAAACCAGATGTCCCTCTTCCACTCCCCGCTCGGCAGTGATGTTGGCCCCACAGGTGATGGGGCTTTTGGACGGACTTTGGTAGAGACGCACCCTGACCATGATCTTCCACTTGCTCAGACACTGGGAGCCCGTCCGGTGGGGCAGCTCAGACGCTATCCTTGCCCAGTGACCTATAAAGCACAACAACGTGGAAGTTGCTTCCCACAGTCTTTGACGACAAGCTCACGGCCTGAGTGAGAGGCTCTTCTCGCACGCGTGCCGCCTCTGTACATGGCCTGCATCGCATTCCCGGAGAATGAACGCCCGCCGCGCACGGCCCCCCACGGGAGAGCAGTTTCCGAACCGCAGCGCACAGCGAGGCCTTTAGAAAGAGTCTAGGGGACGCACGACGAGAGGGAAGAACCCAACTGCATTTATGTGAAGACGGCCCCTGCCTGTCTGCCACACCCCGGCGTCTACACCAAACACTGCAAATTATTCTCTTCCCGACAGTGCAGGCGGGAGAAGACCGGTGCCTTGTTTTTAGAGCAGTGGGGCGCCGGGCCACAGTCAGCATTCCGCGTGTGCCCGAACCCGGCAAACCCACACCTCGGGTCTGTTCTTAGGAAACACCGCACACAGCGAGCAGACTCAGGCCGGCTCTGGAGCCGAAACGAGAAAACATGGAAATGCGCGTCAGCGGTTGGGCAGCTGAGGCCGTTCTGGGGTCTTCCTCAGGAAGATAGAACGTGCTGTCGACAACAGCGGGAAGGCACAGGACGCGTGAAGACAGAAGGTTCACAACGGATGACTACAATGCTACGTTGTAAAGCGGGAAACAGCGGGACCCGGGAGCTCACATCGAATGCCTCAGCTTTATGAAGCTGCCCCAGAAACGGGCCCAGAGTGGGTCGGGCAGGCGTGTGCGGCCGGGAGCAGCCGTCTCCAGGGGAGGAGTGGAGCCAAGGCGCTCCCGAACCTTCCCTTCCGACCACGCGTCAGCGCACAAGGGGGAAGAGCCGCTGCCCCAAGCTGGGGAGATGCTGGGACCGGAGGGGCTGGCGTCGCCACCAGCCGCGCTCCCGGGGGCCCCGGGCAGCAGGCCCAGGACTCACCGACGCCGTGCTTGTCGATCAGCTCGAGCAGCTTCCCCTCCTCGCTGGCGGCCCACCGGCCCTTCTTCAAGCCAGCCTGCAGCCGCCGCACATACCTGGGGGCAGCAACGACACGGGGATATTTTGGGTGCCACAATGCCCTCCTGCAGCTGTCCCCGCTCCCACGGCTGTCCCCTTGTTGGCAAGGGCTCTGGGACCCGGCACCAAAAGCTCATGACTAAAGAGAAAATTCAGATGAACTGAATTCCGTCAACAACCTTTTCAGCGTGTCTACAGGACGCCATTGGGCAAGCCACGGCGACGCGGCTCCGGATGAGGGACTTGCAGCCGAGCACGTATCCGTGCACACAAAGCCACCACACACGGACAACATGGTTCGTGACCGGGCGGCACAGTATAAATGGGTGTTTCTCCAGAGTAGACATGCAAAGGGCCGGTCCACGCACCAATGCTCAACGCCAGGGGCTACCGACAGAAGCCACCGAGACACCACCTGCCACCCTGCGCCGGCTGGAGCTGCCGGGGGTGCTGAGCTCCCAGGGCCTCCCGTGGGTGCACCGCTGTGGGAGACCAGGGCAGCCCTCTGTGTCCCGGAAGCCCCACTCGCAGGCGCACCCAGGAGTGACCAGCACGCCCGTCCACACAGATGCTCGTGTGCGGGCTCCCGTCGTCAAGGTGCGCCCGCAGGGGGAGCGTCAGGCCTTTGTCGTCCACGGATCTTTTTAAACTTCGCTACACCCAACATGGGGCTCAAACCCACGGCCCCGAGATCAAGAGTCGCACATTCCACTGACTGCACCAACCAGGAGCCCGCCCTGGGTTGCATCGTTAAGGCTGAGAGGTACCCTACCGTCCGTCCGGCGTGAGAGCGACTTTTGTTGTTGACCTGCTCCCCCGCGGACAGACACCCTGTTCCCGCGTGTGGCTGCTATGAGCGGCGCAGCTCTGACTGCACGCGGGCAGGTGCGTGCGGCGGCTCAGCCAGCTCCCGAGGAAGCTCACGCTGTCCTCCGTGGGTGCGGCTTCGTGCTCTCATCTACACCCACCCCCTGGCGCACTCTTAAAGCGCCCGTCCCGAGGCGCACAAGGTGCCAGATCGCTGCCGCCCTGGTGTTTCCACAGCGACTGAGGCCGGCGAGCCCGGTCTCCTATGTTCTCCGGAAAAGGCCCGGCTTGAGCCCTCAACTGTTTGTTGAGGAAACAGCATTTCCCTGGGGCCAGTCACACGCTCTGAAGGTGCCTGGGGTGACAGCCGCACAGCTCACCGACGACAGTGATCCCCGGACCATACCCCTCGCGGGAACATGTCATACGACCCGTGGACTCTGTCATTAGGAACTGTTACAAAAAGCCAGGCTGAGGAAAGGAGATTGCCCAGGTGGCCTTCCAGAGACCTTGCAGTCAGGGATCTGGAAAACGGACTTTAGCCACAGGCTCAGGGTAACGTCCCCGGGCCACTGTGGCTTGTGCCTGTACAAAAGCCTGGTTCGAAAAAACAGGGATCCTGCTTCCCGACCAGCCACCCCGGGTATGCAGGGCTCTCACGACCACCCCAGCCTCCACCAACAGACCATCCGGGGCCACAGACGGCTCGCCCACCCTCTTGGCCTCCCCGGAAGTGACCCCAGCAAGGCCTCCCTCCCCAGAGAGGTCCAACTCACCGGTCTCGGCACTGGGCATCGCTCCTACCTGGCACCTCTTCCCGGATTTTAAACCAGTCCTGCTGCCCGTACTTCGCAACTGCTTGAAGCAGCTTCTGCAGGACAGGATGGCAAACACGTGAGCCTCTGCAGGCCACCGCGAGCTCCCCAGGCTGTGTCAGTCTGTTTTGGCAGGGACGGCGGGCGCTAGGCTCCCATCCCGGGGGACGGCTCCCCTTGGGGTCTGCAGCCGTCCACTTACCGCGTCTTCCTCGGGGGCCCAGAACCCCTTCTTCAGGCTGGGGTCCAGGCTCTTGGTCCACCGATAGATGAGCTGCATGGAGTCCCTCCCTTCCATGTAGTAGACAACTGGGGACAGATGGGACCCGCGGTGTAGAGGGTGGGTGACCCTGGACGTCCCCCTCCGGCCCCACCAGCTGGTCGTGACCGTGCTGCCTCTGCCCAGGCGGGGCCTCGGGTTGGGGGGGTGCCCTGCGAGCCGCAGCAGGGGCCCAGGCAGGCACTCACTCCTCCGGTAGGGGATGTGGCTGCCGACGCGCATCTCCCGAACGAGCTGGGCGAGCAGGCGGTCCTCCTCGTGCGTCCACTCCTTGCGCTTCAGGGCCTTGTTGTGCTTCTGGTACTGCTGCAGGCACTGGAAGGCGCTGCGGTTGGTCTTCCCGAGGCCCCAGAGCAAAGCAGAGTGGGCGTCACTGGCACGCACCCTTCTCAGAGCAGTGAGCAAGCTGCTCCCGCCAGACCCCGTGGGGACAGCGGAGGGCCTGAGGCCAGAAGGCCACGAAGCACTCAGTCTGTGCGCTCACAGACACACAGCGCGTCCTGAAAGCCCGTGACGCTGCATCCACGTGACCTCAAAGCGACACTGGGCTCCTCAGGGAAACGCCCTGTTCCGCAGCTGGGGGTGGAGCCTCCCGCAGAACACGTGCCTCTGACGCCACGGGGGCCGCGCTGCTGCCCTAAGCTGGGCACCGACCAGCCTCCCTGAAGCCTCCATCGAGGGCGGCTGAGCGGTGCCTGCACGTCGGGGCGGGGGGGACACCGTCCTAGGAGAGCTCTGGGGAGGACTGCAGCCTGGCCCCCACATGCGCGCCCGCCCGGCTCGTGAGCCGCCGGCGTCCACAGCAGACGTGGGGCCCAAGCCTGTCCCCTCACTCGTGCCCTGACGGGAAAACCAGTGCTTCGATTTGAACTCTTTTCTCCTAAAGAAAACCCTCGGGGCGCAGAGAACACATACAGCTGGACACGTGCAGCCTGCAGACTCACGAGGTTTGGGTGTGGGGATACCTTTTAGGACACGATGCCAAGAGCGCGGTCCCGGAAAGACCAGGGCAGCGGGCCGTTGCGAGGACAGAGTCCTGCTGGCCGCGGAAGACAAGATCAGGGCAGCGAGAAGACGAGGCGCAGAGAGAAAAACCCGTGGAAGCCTGTGATTCCAAACGCACAGGACGGTCTTTAAAACTCATCAGAAAACAATGAAAAATAAACCAAAAGTCTCCACGGGCACCAAGCCAGCAATGACATGCAGGCGAGAACGAAAGTGTCATATGTTCAGCAACACAGACGCAGACGCGAATGTGACGCTGCCACGCGCCTGTGAGGACGGCCATGTCTGGAGCCTGGATGCCGCCACATGCCAGGGACACAAGGCAGCAGGACCCTCGTTTGTGGCTGGGGGTCACGGCATGGGGCGGCCACTGTGGAGGACAGAACCAGACGTCCTCAGGATGCGACAGCTCCTTGGCGTTTACCCGGAGCAGCTGAACACTCACATCTCCACAAACGCCTGCACACAGACCTCAACAGCAGCTTCCCAGCCACCGGATCCCAAGCGTGACCAAGACGCCCTTAGCAGGTGGAGGGACAAAGTGATGTCCACCCAGAAAACAGCATGTTATTAGCGCTACAGTAGCACGAGCGGCCAGACTGGGAGAGGGCCCGGAGGCACCTGTTCCCAAGAGGACGGGGCTGTCCGGATGGGCTGCACGCGGCAGGACCCGGCTCCAGACCATCCCAGGAGAGGCCGGCAGGGCACCCGAGTGTGTGAGGCCACCCCGCAGAAGCGTGTCCCCATGCCCTGCCCACGCCCACACAGGGCACCCAGCCCGCAGGACAGCCCTGCCCGCCATGGTCGGCTTCAGGCGCCGGCGCAACAGCACAGGCCCATCCCGGGTTACACGGAAGCGCCGTTCTGGCTGGGGCGCCGATGGCGGGGGCGACGGACGGACGGGGAGGCCCTGTGCCTGCCTCTCGGTTTACTGCGAACCAACACGGTTCTCAACCAACGCACTAAATAAAACCCCAGAAACTAAAAAAGACTAAAAACGACTTTAAGCCTGACTTACTGAGAGTACACAGCCTAAGTGCGCATGCGCCAGCTTCCTCAGCGGCTCTGTGTGCGGAGCGTGGCCAGCAGACGGTGGGGGTCGGGGGTGGGGGGACGGACCGTGCCTTTCTGATGCCGGCATGGCGCTCTGACCGAGCAGCTCTACGGACCGAGCTCAGCAGGACAGACAGGCCATCTGCCACCCTCGGGGTCTACACTGGTCTCTGGCTTCAGTTCAGTTTAGCTCAGTTCGCGGTGATCGCGCTGCCTGTCCGCAGCAGCGATCAGCTCAAAAACGGGGCTGCACTCCTCAGCCTCCCAGGCCACGCCGCTGAAACTCAAACCAGGGCACCACCTGAAGGATTCCGGAGATGCCTGAGCATGTACAAGAGAAGCACCTCCCTATGCTAAGGCCCACAGAGGCGGCGAGAGCCACAGAGAGCCGTTCTCAGCACAGCGAGCCTCCAACACCTGCACGGCGCAAACAGGCCAAGTGAAGCCCTTGGTCCTCACCTTAGAAACAGCACAAGAGCCCAGAGAAAACTGGGAAAAGTGCTCCTCTCAGAACCCATCAGAACCAACTCCTGAGCTGGATAGAAACGAGGCAGGCTCCAGAAGGAAGCCAGAGACAGGCCTTGGGAGGGAGGTGGAGGGCAGGTGAGCACTCGGAGACCGGAGGCTGAGGAACCGTAAGCTTCCAGAGACTCAGCCCAGAGAGCGGTGGAGAGGCTGTCCTCTCTGCCAGCCACACCCTCAAGGGCGGCAGGATGAAGAAATCTGCAGGCTCCCAGCACTGGGCTGTGACCCGTGGCCCGTGGCAACCCCAAACCTGCCCAGCCTCCCCGACCTGCACCCGAGGCCCCTCCAGTCCTCACCCCCAGCTCCTTGGCGATCTTCTGCCACTGCAGGTGGCCATGCTGGGCTGCGATGGCCTTCAGCTGGTCCACCTCCTGCCCGCTCCACTCCTGCTTGTTGATGCTCGGATGCTCCCAGTTCTGCCAGAATTTCCGGATCTCCTCCGCACTGCGGCCACCCTCGAACTGCACCGGCAGAGAAACCCAACCTGTAGGGGCCATCGCTCACGGACAGCTGGCGGCTGGGCCCCCGGGAAGAAGTGGGATCCCCGTCCAGTTTGCCAGGACTCACATAGCCAGAAGTGGGGGTTCGGCTCCAAGCATAAAGCCTGAACCTTCCCACTCGTCCGCCTCAGAAAAGGCAGCACACCCCAGTGGGGCGGGCCCAACATGCGGTTGCCCAGATGTCTCGCGGCAGGTGCGGCCACCGGGGACACAGCCTGACTGCCTGAACCTGACCTTGCCGATCCCAGCCCCTGCCCTCAGCTGCCAGGGCGGCCGTGAGCCGCCAGCCCAGTGCTGCCCCCACTCACGTTGACATTGGAAATCTTCTCCCAGTCGTGGCCGTCCAGCCTGTTCCCCAGCAAGGTCTCCTCTGGGAGTTGCCTGGCGGAAGGGACAGGCTGCCAGGGTCATGCCAGGCCGTCCGCACCTCTCCCAGGCCACTCCCTCCCTGGAAGGCGCAGCTCACCGGATCTCCTGGACCTCCCTCTCTGCCTCCTTGCTCTGCTTCTCCAGGACCTGCCGCTCTGCCTCGCTTGTCACCCTACTCCGTTTCTGGTGCAAGTACTCAAGCCTACGGGGCAGGCAGACACACCAGAGTCACCCACATCACGGCCGCACTCTGGGGGGTAGGGGTGGGCGTGCTGGGGCCAGCGTGGCTTCCCTGAGGACCCCAGCACGCGTGTCCTGCACAGGATAAAGCCATGTGTCAGGGAGCGGATGCCAAAGCCTGGCTCCGACCTCAAGCAGGAAACTGCCCACGGGCAGCAGCGACGCTCCCTCTCCTGGCTGTCACCATGCTCGCATCAGGCACAGACAGTAATGACTACTGGCCAGAGTCCCAGCTGCCCGCCTTGGGCTCAGTATGCAGGGAGGTGTACTGCGGGCAGCCTGGCGACAAGCCAAAGCCTACTTAAGCCTGTGGTCGCCCCTTCTGGAGGCCAGGGAGGAGGAAACCATCCCTGAAAACAAATCCTGACCCACACATCAAGCCATGACACCAGAGGCAGCCCCTGGGACCCCTGGCCCAGCCACAGGTGCATGTGACATGGTCACATGGTGTCACACCAGCACAACGTAAAAAGACCATCTCATGAACGATCCGCGTTCAGACCAGAGAAAATGCCCCAGCAGCACGACTGCACGACTGGGCCTGCCTGGTTCTTGCACACCCGACCTCAAACACAGATGCCTCTTTGGGGGAAAGTCCCAGGGATCAGCGCCTCTCCTGCTCGAGCGGAGGGACGTGGCCACACGGAGTAGCTGTCACCAAGCACCCAGCCCGGACTGCCCCCAGTCACCGGGGAGGCTGGCGGCCGCAGCTGTGCTCAGACTTACTTCAGTAACTTGGGCTGAAGCAGGCGCTGCAGGCGGTCGCTGACCACCGACCTTCGGAGCAAGGCCTTTTCCCAGTTCTTCCCTGACGAGACACGACGACGTCAGCAGCGCCTTCCCCTACCCTGATGCGAGGATGTGGTGGGCACACAACCAGGCCAGGACCGCAGGGCTGGCGGGGGGGCCGGCTGCGGGCAGGGGGCCCTCTGCCCAGTGAGCTGGACGCCTTGACCCGAGCTCACAGCTGGCCCCTGGGGCTGGGCTTTCAGAAAGGGAGACCTGACGGTGAGCTGTAGGAAAGGGGGTCCCCACATAGCATGAGCCAGGCAGGGGCTTTGAGGGGCCAGTCCCAGGGGTCAGGGCGCGAAGGAGTTCACAGAACGGCAAGAGGGCGTCTGAGGAGAGACAGGGCTGTGGCGCTGAGACCCAACAGAGGCACGTACATTTAGTCACCAGGAGCTCCTCGAAAGCCTTGATGCCCTGGGCGGCCTTCTCCCGAGTCTCTTCGTTGGCAGGAGGCCCCTGCCCGATAAAGCACTGTCAGGTCGTGGCCAGGACCCAGGTACGCTCACCTTACGGGCCGAGCGCGCTGCTCTGGGCCCCACTAGGACTCCGGAGCCTTTCCCTTGGCCTCCTCGAGCAGCTCGGCCACGTGGGAGGCCCGACACCGGACGCCTGGGCCCAGAGCTGCTCCCTGGGGAGTGGCTGGGGGCCGAGAGGCGTGTGGGGTGGGCTCGGCGGCTCCACAGGACCTCGCTACCAGGCCGGCACAACTCGTCCAAGCTGCCCTGCCCATGGTGCCACCTCTTACGGAAATATCCCCGGGGATGATCTGTGAAGCTGAGGTTAGCAGGCCACGCTCCAGGGCCGGAGACCCTTGCACCGCCGGCAACCGAAAAGAGTTTAAGGAGAGCGGAGAGTATCATTCTGGACAGTCCCAGGAATTGCCAACACCCACAGGTGTGGAGATGAGAGCTCCTTCCCACACAGCCTGCTGCCCACCCCCACCTCCTTGATGAGAGCAGGGCCCCCGCCACTCACCACTCCGGTCACCCTGTCCTTGAAGTAGGGCTTCATGAAGTGCCCTATGTACAGACTTGGGGGCAGGCTCTTGCCATCCTTCGCCTTGGGCCCTTTGGACCCTGCCAGGTCACACAGGATCTCCTCCTGAGGCAGATACAAGGGGCCCTCTGGGGTCAGGCAGCAGCGACTCCCTTTGCGGATGAGGGGACCTGGGCAGTCAGGGAGCAGAGCTCAAAGCCCTGGTTCTGGGGTGTCTGGCCAGGGGCGTTCTTAGGGCCTGGACCTGTCCTACCTGCTGCTCCCGGTTCTGGGCCAGCAGGAGGCTGACCTCCGCCAGCCTCTCCTGGATGACCTCCTGGTAGACCATGTTCAACTGCAGGCAGGTCTCTGGGTCTTCGGGGAGGGTCTTGTCCTTGGGGTCATCCTCACCGTTGCTGGCCTCACCCCACCGCTCCTCTTCCTGGTTACGGGAGGAAACTGCTGCTGAGGAAGGAGGCACACAGCCGCCACCCCCGACTCCCCAGCCCGCGACCCAGGGCAGCGCAACGAGAATCTAAGCTCATGCTCTGGTCCCAGGACCAGTAGGAGACCCCCCGATGTGGGACTGTGTCCAGCGCGTGCCCATTCCATAAGTTCAGACAGGAAAGAAACATCTGGGAATACGTCTCGGGTGGGAACGTACGAGGAACCTCTTTACCATCCTTTTTCCACAACAGACGTTTCCATAGCACTCAAGGCTCAGAATAGGCTCATGTGCCCTTATCACCACCAGGGGACAGACAACACGTGTGAGGATGGCCAGCAGGCCCTTCGGGCGAGGAACTACAGTAAATCTACGTCAGGGGCACTATCCTGCTGTTAAAAACGGAAATTAATTCTGCACCTACTGCCTTCGTGAAAGAACACGCAACAAACTATAAAAACTCTCTGACGACTTTACGTGCGATCCTAAAATAAACACAAGTAGCACTAAAAACCGGCCGGACTCAGGGTCTACGTGCTGAGCACCGTCTAGGACTGACTTGCGCTGTGACTGCGCTGTGACTGCACGCTGGAAACTGGGGCACAGACAAGCAACCACGGGGCCGGATCCGGGCGGCAAGCACGCCGGAAACCTTCCACGTGTGGCTCCACGCCCACGCTCACACGCACCAGGAAGCTCGGCAGAGCCAGGAGACGTGAATGCCGAGCCTCAGACGAAGGTCATCCTGGAGCAATTTCAATTTTGGTGACCAATACTTGGGGACACATCACCGGCAATAACAAAGACACGGAAAACCTGAAACGTGCTCTGAGCAACCCCCCCTTGGTCCTGGGTGCACTGGCATGGGTGGCGTCTGCCTCGGTGGGCACCACAGCCAGCTCAGGCCAGTAGTTACCGAGCCTGGGGATCCCGCAGCCTCCGAGTCTTCGTCTGTCAGCGAATCTGTGGGAACACAAACACACTGTGCAGGGGATGGCGACGGGAGCCCACAGCCACCACAGAAACGACCCGCAGGTGCAACACAGGGTCGCTTCCTGATGGCCACCGGCAGCGGAAGGGCTGAAGGGCCTCGGGACAGAAGTGCACCTGCATCCCCAGCAGCCAGCAGCTGAGCGCTATTCACCAATAGGCAAGACGGGCCCCGAACCGAGGGCAGGGTCAGCCCAGAGAGGGCAGATGCACCAGGACCACGCAGGGAGCCCTTGCAGGAGCCAGCACCGTCCTAGGGGTGCTGGAGTTAGTTGGGGGCAGGGGCAGGGCTGAGGGCTTGGAGGAGTTGGAAACTCTGCGGAACAGCCTCAGAGCTGCCCCCGAGGCTGCGGAGAGGCCTGAAGGCCCAGTTTCTCCTAGACTCTGACCCCATGAGCAGGTTCCCAATCAGAGCTGTGCGAGGGGCCCCTGGGCCCAGGGAAGCACCGAGGACAGCACGTGGGGGTGGCTCTCAGCTGCCCGGCACGATGGCCACTGACAAGCTGAGCTCTGCAACCTTCTGACCACTGAGGAGGACAGCTGGCCGTCCTCACCGGACAACGCGCTCACTCCCGGCCCTCTGAGGACAAGCGCTAAGGGCCGCCTCGGGGAGTAAAGGCCGAGGTCAGCGTGGTCGAGCACTGCACTGGCCTGGAGGGGCCGGACGGCTCCAGCTGCGGCCGTGAGAGCTCACCTGCATCGGAATCCAAGCCCAGGCCGGATGCGGAGATGCCCACTCCGGGGCCCGAGGAGCTGGGGTCCAGGATCCGCTCGAGCTCTGCAATCTCCTTCGCTATCTTCTCTCTTTCCGCGTTCACATCCATGACCTCAACCTGCCAGGCACAGGCCCCAGGACTTCAGAGACGCGCCCTTCGCACATGCCAGCCGTGGGGGGACAACAGAAACCGGCCAGAGCAGGCAGTCCGGTGTGGGGGAGGGGCCTGGACCGCGGCTGGACGCCCCCAAACCCCACAAGCACCCGCTGCCGGCTCCCCAGGCGCTGAGGCCATGTGGACGCGGCCGGCCCGCTCAGAGGCTGTGACCGGCGGGCGGCAGGGGCGCGGACACCGGCAGGGCCGCAGAGCCCGTCTTCCCACGGCCGCACGGGCACCGGGGCCGACACGGCAGGCTCCGGACGCCGGGTCACCAGGGCACACGAGCGAGGCCCCGGCGCGCAGCACAGGCACGGCCGGCCCCGGGGACACGCGGCGGGGCTCCCGCACCCACAGGACGCCCGCGGGACCTGCTCCCTGAAGCAGCGCCCGTGCGGGGGGCCGGCAGGGAAAAGGGTCCCGCGGCTTCACGAGCGCGGCCCGACCCAGGAGCCGGGGGCCTGGGAGCCCGACCGGCCGTGAGCGCAGCGGCCGCCTCCGCCGCGGCGCGGCAGCGGTCCCGGCTTCGCGCCTCCCGCCCCGCCCGGGCCCCTCCCCGGCGACGGCCCCGCCGGCCTCACCGCCGTCCCCGCCGGCCTCACCGCCGTCCCCGCCGTTCGCACCCCCGACCTAGCCCTCCGCGGCGCCGCCGCCCCCCACACTTCCGGCGACCGCGAGACCGGAAGTCCCGCCCCGCGGCCACAGCGCGGGGCACGCTGGGCCGGGGCCGGGAAGTGCTGCCCCCGCGCGGCCGCCCTTGGGACTGCGGAGCGCCGGCCCGGGGCGGGGAAGGTGGGCGGGGACGGTGGGCGGGGACGGTGGGCGGGACTGGACCGCCCCCTCTTCCCCTAGCAGTGACCTCCGCGTCGCCGGACCCCGCTGGTCTCCGCCTGTGCTAATTCTATCTGGGTCAGTTGTTCGCTCCGGCGAGCCAAGCGGACAAGTGCTCCGCACCGCGGCGGCCGGAGCCGGAGCCCGCCTCAGCACCCACCCCAACCCCGGGGCCCCGCGCGGACCTCTAGGCCGTCGGGGGGCGACCCGAGCTCGGCGCGGCCCGCGTGCAGTGGCTCCTCCTGGGGGCGTGTGCAGGGCGGGGGCGGGGGCAGGGCAGGGGCACCACCCTCCCCCCCCCCCCCCCCCGTCTGAGGGGCGTCTCCGGGGCTCAACCCGGTCCGCTGGAAACCGGGAGTGCGCCTTCCCCTGGTGGACGGAGCAGGGTCAGGGTCAGGGCCAGGGACACCCCGGAGAGCCATACTGGACTAACGGGCCGCCGTGTGACGCTGGAAGTCCTGAGGCGGCGCTGGCCCTGCGCACAAGCAAGCCTCGGCGGGGAGCACTGCGGGAGGAAGCTCCGCGCTTCCCGCCGGCCCTCTGCCTGCCCTTGCGGGGGGCAGAGGTCAGGGCCGGCCTTTCATAGCACCCCAACCCCTTGCACACCCAGAAGAGAACCTCTCCCTAGCACTTTGCCTCTGACACCAGAGCCGCGAACCCACTTCTACGTGGCAGGCTGGAGCGCGGGCTGTGATGTTTAAAAAGCTGGGCTGCGCGACTGAAGGATGCTCCGCCCCGAGGTTCCAACGGTGCCCACTCCAAAACACGCAGCTCTGACATCTGGTGTGCGGGCCACCGTGGTCAGGCCCCCGCAGCGTGGTGTGAGTCTACCCTTGACCCCACAGGCCACGGATTAATGCTTAATTTATCAGCACAAATCACCCCCTACAAGATGCATGCCCTGAAGTCAGAAGACAATACCATGCTTCTCAAGCATAAAGACCTGGCTAAGTCAGAAAAAAAGGACAGTTCATAGGAGTTTTACAATTTATTAAATAGAAAAGCTGTCAATTTGAACAGGAGGGAAAAGGGAAATTTATTTAGAAAAATAACATCTACAGAAAAATAGGCAAGAAGGCACGCAGTGCATGTTCCGCCTGCCCTATCTGGCAAAGCAGTTGGAAAGGCTCCGTGGAGGGCCTTGTGCCAACACAGGGAGGCTCTGCACTCTGAACTCCTGAAGCCTAAATGTCATGATATAAACCCCCTTTAAACACATATCGAAGCCCTCCAGCCAAAGCACTCTTTCAAACCCGCCCCATGGCACAGAGGTGCACTTAGATGGCCGCACACACTGGCCTGCCTGGGTGACCCAGGGCCCCGCATGGGACATCCGTGCTCAGGTCTCCCACAGCAGGCACGCCCACGGGCTGGCAAGAGTGGACTCCGAGCCGGCAGGGGCCCCGAGGGAGGCTGCAGGGCCCTAGGCCTTTGGAAGCAGCTACTGACCGCGGCTCCCCTGCTTTCTCTCCTGTCGAAATTAAGGATGAGCCATTGACTTATCTTATAATTAACATTCCAGAATGACAACGGAAGACACTCATTACAGAACTGTGCTTTTCAGTTTAGTAACTTCAAAAAAAAAATCACTGGCTTTTATAGAAACGTCTTCCAATAGAGCATTACTCTGGGAAGTAGCGGGAGCTCGAGCCCCCAGAAGGGCTGCGGAGAAGCCGGTGAGGCTCTCACACAAGGGCTCCTTCTCCCTGCAGAGGCTGCTCACACTTCGCAGGTCACGAAATCAGCAGGTCATGATAAATAGCTTTACTACAGGTGAGCACGACATATTTAAAGACACAACGGCATTTCCAAATCTGGTGAGCAGAGACGTCTGGCTGTAAGCGAGGCTCCGGCCTAGAAGCGCGTCAGGGTTCTCAAGACTCCTCCTCATCTCTAATTTCAGAAATTCTGTCTATAGATTTAAGGATTTCAGCAACAAGATTCAATGTTTCAGCTCCCGAAACCAGCTGCCTGAAACGGAAACATGGCTGTTACGGGCCAGCTACCACGACTCTCTGATGACCCCGACAGAAGCCAGAAAGCAGCCCCTGGGGGGAAAGTAGACTCCAGCGGCCGCCGCTCCCTCCCAGAGGGGCCCGGCCCTGGGGTAGGCAGTTGGGGCACCCAAGGGGAGCGACTGCAGCGGCCATCTCCGGGGGGTTCTCCAACGAACTCATCTGCTTCTTATGACGAGAGGGAAACACTGTTATTCCTCTCCGTGCAGAACAGAAGTGTGCGGCAGGTGACGGAGCTGGGACTCCGACCTGTGTGAGGTCAGCGCTCCGGTAAAAACCCCTTACTGTGCAGATGGTCCGAGCGCCTGCTAGCCGGGCACACGAGGTGCAACCTCAAGGTTAACAGCGCCAACAAGTGCACGTCTGCTCCCAGAGCCCTGTCTGCTGTGTCTAGTGCCGTCGTGCTTTCAAACACCGAGCTGAGGACCCCCTCCCCCCAGGCCCGCTGGCAATCTCAGCCTCACCCCTGCCCATGCCCAGTGCTCTTGGCACCCCCGCACGCACTTTATTGAGGAGTGGGCATTGTTCATGACGACACGGAGGTTCTGCAAGGCCACATCGGTGTTTTGCTTGACCACCGCCAGGCTGGCGCCCTGGCCAGAGCGCAAGGCTTCATTCTCACGCTTGAAGTTGGAGACCTGTGCCTGTGGCGGCGGGAGCAGGGAAGCAGTTTGGTGGCCACAGCCTTGGCACAGGCAGTGAGGGGACATGGGCTGGCCCCCGTGGCAGGCGTCTCCTGAGGGGGCTCCCCCGGGACCCGGGCTTCCCCCGTCCGTGGATCCACCCTCAGCACTTCTCCGCAGCATTGGGAAGTTCATGTGGGGCCCCGTGCCATCCCGGACAATGCAGCCTGTGCCCAGCACCCTGCCGCTGAGCAGAGCCAACAGGGCTGGGAGGACCGGGCAGGGGGAGAGCCGGCAGGGCTGGACTGCGCGAGCCAGCGCTGCTAGGGAGGCTCCCAGACCCTAAGCCCGTGCTGGCCACGCACCTGGAGCAAGCTGACCTCCTGTTTCAGCTTCATGACATGATTTTCTGCTTTCATAGCCCGTTTCTGTCCCGACAAAAAAGAAACAAATAAGCACCAGCACCACGTAACGCGGCAAGACGTGGAAACAGAGTGAAGGCGGCCCTCTGCCCCCACCCAGGGGCCTCCGGCTCGCACCGTGAGGGCCCCCTCCGGGCGCTGCACCTCTGCGGGCTGACCGCAGAGGAGGGGACACAGCCAGCACGTCACTATGCCCACGCACCCTCCCGTCCCCTGTACCGTCATCATCTCCAGGTTCTGCTCCACCTGCTGGACCACGGATTCCAGATCGTGATAGTCACTTTCCTCCTTGATCATTTTCGCTTCCAGCTTTCGCTCCAGTGTCCTCACCCTGGGGACAAAGAAGACCAGGCTGTCGATCACCCACTCAGCTCACTGTCCGAATGCGTCTGAGAGGCAGCTCGGTGGGGCGGGCGGCTGACCACCACGAGGCCAGCGACCCACAGCTCTGCCGCTCTCAGCAAGCGCGGCTGGAGGGGGCGCGGCGTCGGGTCTGAGCTTTCACTCAGAACACGAGGAGCGTGTGTGACACGGGTGACCCGCGGACAGGGAAAGCCGAACGTGGTCCCGCCCCGGCGTCCTGTCCCAGACAGCAGACAGATGGGCGTGCTCGCCGGCATTCTGGAAGCAGTGCTGACTCAGGGCGTACGTACATTTCTGTTTGAGTCTCGGAGAAACTCTGGACCTCTGTCAGCTTTCTTCTCAGCTTTGAGTTTTCATCTTTCAACTGCAGAGGAAGAAAACCCCTATTAGAAACTCTGTGTCTCACTCAAACGGAGGCTGCATTTCTGCAAACTGGTCCTGCAACTTCTCAATAAACGAATATTCTGGAGAGGAAGAGAACCAGGAGTGGAGAGCTCTCCCTTTAAGGGCCTAGGGTCACGGACATTCATTTCACTCCTGACCTTCTTTTAAGTGATAATCTCTCCTATAAATGTTTCTTCTACTCAGAACACAGCGAGACATCCTTGAGCTGGCGCCTGAAGTGGACCCTTTCCTGAGGGGGGGACCTGAGAGGGTCTCCGAGGTTCCTGCCCCAGCTGGGCCGCAGCCCACCGCCCCGCACACGGCTCTGCCGGTGGTGCGGCACGTGGGGAATCGGTCAATGTGGGGCGCCGCCACATAGGGCACACCGCAGACCGTCTGGTCCTTGGTGCCAAGACCCCAGGCCACCAAGGCCACCGGGAGGCTCCGGGTCGTCTGCGAATTCACCACTCAGACACGCGGCGCCACTCAGAGTCCCTCACTTACTGCTTCGTAGCTAATCTGCAGCGTCCGGAGATGCCTATCTCCCAGGGACTCTCCGTGGGCCGCAAAGTCCGTGCTGGGGCTCCCTGGTGGAGAGGCGCGAGACTCAGAGTCGCTCAGCGTCCACGGGGGCAGGGTCTCAGGCCCCACCAGCTCCGACGGGGTGGAGAAAAAGGAGATGTATGTGCTGCAGGGTGATGTGCTGGCGGTGACCCCCGAGGGGCGGCTCTGCTCCACAGTGGACGGCAAGTAGGCTCCGTTCCACCCGTCGTCCTCATCCTCGTCTTCGTCCTCGTCCAGAAGATCACCAGCCCCTGTGGGGTCTTCAAAAAATGGCTGCTGATATTCCAGGCCATACCCCACGGTCTGGGAGGTCGGGGAGTTGCGGCCAAGTCCCAGTGTGTGTCTCGTGGCTTCCTAAAGAAAACAGCCGGAGGCACAGCTCAGACCCAGAAGCTGCTGGAAGCCTGTCTTCCGAGGGGCTCGGCAGTGGAAAGAACAGCCCCGTCCTGTCTACCAGGAAAGAGAGGAGCCGGGAAGGGTCCCGGGAGCTCCTCCACCCGAGTCTCCCATCGGCGTTAGCTGCCGGCTCCCTGTGCCCCCCCAGCTCCTGCTGCGTCTCCCACGTCGGAAGAGAGATGTCCTCTGGACGTGTCTCTGTGTACAGTCATCGCAGACGACGCCTTGGATCTACCTTTGAATAAATTCTGTTGTTGCCTGGATCCTCTCCTGACAAGCTGAGGTTCTTGGTTTTTAGAAACTCTTTAAAGGAGAACGGATTGGCCTCTGCAAGGTCTTCAAGTTTATCGTCTGAAACAGTAGGATATGAAATAATTGCCAAAAGTCTCCCAAAAGTAATCAAAAAGAAACTTCCCCGTTATTTTTTTTTAGAACACAACCACATCTAAAATTGGGACCACCACCCTCTTCATCCCACCAGAATTCAGCGACGCTAGGACGTGAAAAACCTAGCCAATAAAACAGCTGTCCTTCCACATTCCAAATTTCCTTCCTGGGGTGCCTGGCTGGCTCAGGCAGTAGGACCGGTGACTCTTCACATCGGGGTATGAGTTTGAGCCCCTTATTGGGGGTAGAGTTTTAGTTAAGAATTCTCCTTCCAGGGCGCCTGGGTGGCTCAGTGGGTAAAGCCGCTGCCTTCGGCTCAGGTCATGATCTCAGGGTCCTGGGATCGAGTCCCGCATCAGGCTCTCTGCTCAGCAGGGAGCCTGCTTCCTCCTCTCTCTCTCTGCCTGCCTCTCTGCCTACTTGTGATCTCTCTCTGTCAAATAAATAAATAAAATCTTTAAAAAGAAAAAAAAAAAGAATTCTCCTTCCCACTTCCAACCCCCCGGCTCCTGCACCTTGCTGCCCATGGAGACCACTCCCACGGACTCAGGTAGTTGCCCTGGGGTATAACCATGCTGGGGGCCGTCTAGAAGCTCCAACAGCGCAGCCAGCTTAAGGAACCCTGCTCTACCTCTATCCCTTTCCCTGCTCACCCATTCTTCCTTTCTCTTTCTCTACCTGCTTCCTGCTCTCCCCATCCCTAACCAGCAATGACGATCCGAGCCCAGGCGTCAACCTTGTGCAAAGCGGACTCCCGTTTTTCTAGCCCGTGCTG
Source organism: Mustela nivalis (assembly GCF_964662115.1). Taxonomy (NCBI): domain Eukaryota; kingdom Metazoa; phylum Chordata; class Mammalia; order Carnivora; family Mustelidae; genus Mustela; species Mustela nivalis. Next base: position 90,432,433 of record NC_139032.1, on the reverse strand, counting down.
CCTCTTCAGACCCCTGTGGTGTGCCTTCCCACATCTCTCTCGCCCTGCACATCAGGCTCATTTTTTGTCCTCATAGCCACGCCCTTCCTACACTGGGGTTAAGGCTGAGTCTGCGGGACTCCTCCACCACTTGGCACACTAATTACACGCTGTCAGACTGACAACCTGCTGTGAGGCACCTGATTTGGCGCTTTGTGCTGGGCAGAGGGAAAGCGAGAGGACTGCCCAACCACCCTACCTCCAAAATGTGTCTCTTGGGCTCCTGGCAGACCTTGCTTAGTACATTTCCCCTTTCCGTAGCCAAAATCTGCAAAGAGATGTCATCACCTTAACGTGATCACAGAGGCCTCTGTGACAACAGCTTTTCAACACAGGGTCTCCGTCCCAGTGACTGCCACAGGCCGGGGAACTGCTCAAACACAAGCCCCCGGCTCCTGCTGGTGGAGATGCTGTGGCTTCCGTGGGCCCCGGCTTGTGTGATTCAGAAAAAGCTCCCAGTAAGCTCGGATGACCGATGTGGCTGCGTGTGTCCTCCTCTGCCTTGTGATGCCTTCTGAATACACCCTCACAGACTGCCACTCTCCCATGACGACCTGATGAGACCCCACCTAAAGGCTCGCCCCTGCCGCAGGGCTGCTCCAGGGAGAGTAACCCTGCACTAAAGCCGGACACTGTCCCATGTCCCCCACCTCTCCTGGAAAAGGGGTGGTTGACGGTGCTCCCCTGGGGCGTACCTCTCTCTCGTCACTTACCATCCTACACTGGAAGGGTCTGTGCGGGGAGGGGCCGCTCTGCACCCGCGCCCCCAGGGGCCCGCACTCAGCGGCACTGGGCGCCCATCGCTGGGTCGGGAGCCAGCTGGCCGCCGGCGAGTCCCTACGGGCCGGCCGGCGGGGGGGCTCCCTGAGGCTGGCGTCTCACCTGTGTCTCCCACGGAAGCTAGCACCGGGCTGGGCACATAGCACATAAACGTCGGCCGAATGCCGAGGAAGTGGGAGTCCAGGCCCCCGCCACGGGGACGCTCACAGTCTAGCTGGGGCAGACAGGACCGGCGCTCAGAGAACGCGGGGGCTGCAACAACAACGACAGCGATTGGCCGCGCGCCCCGCGGCCCGCCTCACCTGCAGCCCGGTCCGGCGGGGCGGGGGCGGGGGCGGGGGCGGCTCGGGGGCCCGGCGGGCTCGGCCCCGCCGCCCCGCCCGGCCGCTCACCATCCGGAATGACGAGGCTCCGGGCTCGCGACAGCGGGGGGACGCCCGGGCGGCGCGCATAGCCCGCCATCGCCGCAGGCCCGGCGGCGCCGGCCCTCCCTAGCCCGGCAGCGGCGGCCCCATGGCCCCGGCTCCGCCCCGGCCGCGGCCCGAGTCGCCGGCCCCCGTCGCCCGCCGCCGGGCAGCCACTCCCAGCCTCTCGCCGCGGCTTCCGCTCCCGGCACCGGAAGCGCGCGCACGAACGCCGCGGGCCGGCGCCGTAGGGGCGGGGCGTCGGGGGCGGGTCCGGACGTGACGACAGAAGCAGGGGGCGGAGACCCAAGATGGCGGCTATGGTCCTGGCGACGGCGCGGCTGCTGCTGCTGCGCGGCTCGGGTTCGTGGCGCCGCTCGCGGCTGAGGTGAGCCGGGGTCGCGCCGGGGGCCGGCCGGGGGTCGGGGCGGCGGGCGTCAGTCCGGACGCTCAGCCTCTGGCTTCCCCACGCGCAGACGTGGCGCCGCTGGCTCGGGCTCAGGCTTCGGGACCCCGGCCCTGTGTCCGAGGCGCGGAGGGCGCTTCCGTGGCGGGGCCCCCGGGTCCGGGCCCCGAGCACCATTCGCCCGGCCTCGCCGCCGGGCCTTCTCCCGCCCTGTCCCCCCGGGCCGATGGGGCCCGCCGGGGGCCACGTGTCGTCTCCGCCCGGACCCCTGGTGAGGCCGAGCGCGCGGGGCCTCGGGGCCTCGGGCCGTCGCGCTTTCTCCGCCCGCCGCTCGCTCTCCCGCCTTCCTGGCCGCGGACGCGTCTACCCGGACACCGTTGGGGGGCGGCCCTCCGTGCGGGCGGGCGCTGCGGGAGCGCGGGCGGGGCGGGCGCGTGAGCGCTCCAGCGGGAGGCGGGCGGTGCCGGGCCCGGGGCAGCCGGGGAGTGTGGCTTCGGGAGGCGCGCGCAACGGCGGCACTCCCACGCCGGCAGACGGGGGGTGAGAGAGGGCAGGCGAGCGCCGGCCGGGCCCGAACGGGAAGGTCGGGAGCGTTGGAGCTGGGGAACCGAGTGTGTTCCGGGCCGGGGCCTCGCGGGGGTGGAGGGGAGCGCTCGAAGGCGTGACCTGGGGAGAGAGCAGGGCTTCTGGGCCGGCTCAGGGGTCTGGCTTCTGTTTGCACCCGTGGGGCTGAGGGAGATTTGTTTGCTCGGCACAGCTCCGGGCAGAGTGTGGTGCGGTCGCTGCTGTACAAGAGACCACAGCTGAGGTCCAAAGAAGTGACCAACTTGCTGCAAGGCCCTGGGGCCCAGCCAGGATTCGCAGCGAGCAGCGGTGATCCTCATCAGTCCTGGGTGTGGTCTCGAGGGGTGTGGAAACAGGCAGAAAGGGGCATATCTAGTGTTAGTGTGGACGGAAGGAGATCGCCTGCCCCCAGATGGCCACCCCAGGCTCGGGGGTCTCTGGTCTGTGTAACCGCGCGTCTTCTGTGTTTAGGTCTGGAGCCCCTGCGCGCAGAGGGTTCAGCAGCGGCAGCGCCTACCCCCGTGTCCCGCTTTCATCCCCCTTACCCGGTGTGCCTGAGCCTGTGTTTGCTACCGTCGATGGGCAGGAAAAGTTTGAAACCAAAGTCACCACGCTGGAGAATGGGCTTCGGGTGGCCTCCCAAAACAAATTCGGACAATTTTGCACAGTAGGAGGCAAGTACTGTTGCTGGTGTTGCGCGTCATCCGGTTGGTCTCCACGCCCCACACTTGTTGAGCTTAACACACTGTCCTGAGTTGTGCTGGGGGGGGCGGCGCGGAGAGGATGGCAGAGGCCGTGAAAGCCGCGGCTGCAGGCCATGAACTGCCGCACTGGTGGTGGGCTCTTCCCCTTTCTACCTTCCTAGAAACCTCACACTTTCCCACCGCACACGTGACGCACACAACTCCGTCAGTGTCGGCGTGGTGTGCGGCTGCTGGAACCTAGCCCAGGTGGTGGACACACCGGCATCCTCATGTAATTAGGTCGGCCTGTCTGGTTACCATCCGTTTTCAAGGTTTCTCTTGATTGAGTCCAGTCTCTTCAGTGTTTGGCTTAACCTGTCCGTTTTCTTTTTATCGCCAGTTCTTATTAATTCAGGATCAAGATACGAAGCAAAATATCTTAGCGGAATTGCTCACTTTTTGGAAAAGTTGGCATTTTCGGTCAGTATCCTATTTGTAATCTTTGAGACTAGATCTGAGAAGGATTTATCGATTTCTATGTTCTTTAAAATGGTTATTTCAGTAAGTGGCTAAGCTGCTAAGGTAATTCTACTAAAAGATTTTTAGGTTAAAAGATATCTGGTTTTACATGTTTTTAAAGTAAACAAGTTTTTTTCTCAAAGAATGTATTTTAGAGGTTGCTTTGGATTGAGTACTTAGGTTTGCTTACTTATTTTTACTAGTCGACAGATCGGTTTGACAGTAAAGATGAAATTCTGCTGACGTTGGAAAAGCACGGGGGTATTTGTGACTGCCAGACATCAAGGTATGTCAGGTTATTTTGGACTCACATGGAACTGTGGTTCTTATCCTCGGTCGGAGTCCCACTGAACCCCACCGCGGAGAGTCTGTGGGGGTTAGTGGTGGGAGGTGAGCCTGGCCTGGGCTGGGCTGGGGGGAGGACTTGTGTGGGGAAGCACGTCGGCAGCATTGTTTAGAGCAGAGAGCATGCTGCGGAGCCAGGTAGTGCCCAGAGACTGCCGGCTGGGCACTAGGGACACAGCAGGCCCCATCCCCCGTACGCTCACGTATCTGGCAGAGCGCTGCACCACAGGTCACGGACACGAGAGCCAGCAACCGAGACTGGTGGAAGCACGGGGAAGGCAGCCAACCTGGTGTGGAGTCGGGAAAGGAACCATAGCAAACTCGTCATTGGACTGGTGTGGAAGGAGTTTGCCGAGGCGGCCCAGGACAGCAGGGGGAGAGGCTCAGCCAGGAAGAGGCAGCGGGCTTTTTGGGAACGGGGAGGTCCAGTCTGCAGCCAGCACACAGACATCAGGGTGCAATGGATGGGGCAGGTGTTTGTCTACCATGTGTGGCTCTGGCCTCAGCCGGGGAAGGCCGTGTGCACTGCACGTTGACCAGCGGGTTGGGGCAGCAGATGCTCAGGAAGCACGTGATAAAAGGGCTCCCCGTGGCAGGGGTCCTGTGCTCGTGGAAATGTCTCAGAATGGCTCCTGTCCATCTTGACTAGACAGCTGCTGTCACTCCGGTGCATGCTGGAAGTCCCACTAAGATGGGACATAGTGAGTGTGTGTTGGTCCTCCATGCTGGGGGCAGGGAACAGCCCCTGTTGGCCTGCACCTGTGCTGACCTCAGTGCCTGATGTCATTGCTGCTTTCCAGGGACACCACCATGTATGCTGTGTCTGCTGATTCTAAAGGCCTGGACACGGTGGTTGGCTTGCTGGCTGACGTGGTCCTGCACCCCAGACTCACAGGTGGGCCCTGGGCGGCCTGGGGGGGCTGGAGGCTGGGCCCCTGGGAGGCACGTGGAGGTGCTGGCCCCGGGGAGGAGCGCTGTAGGCAGCCCTTGTGCGCAGCTGCCAGTGACTTGACAATTTCCTTGGAAATAACGGTGGTGGTCGGGAAAGTCTTTCGTGTTTAGTACTTCGATGTAATTCTGTGCCTTTTGACATTTTCAGTTAAATTAGGTCTTTTTTTTTTCTAAGTTTTTATTTATTCATTTAATTCATCTTTACACCTAGCATGGCGTGGGAGCTCACAGTCCACGATCAGGAGTTGCACGCTGCTCCGATGGAGCCAGCCAGGTGTCCCGGGGAGGATTTTATTTATTATGACAGAGACCATGGGAGCGGGAACACAAGCATGGGGAGTGGGAGAGGGAGAAGCCGGCTTCCTGCCGAGCAGGGAGTCCGATGTGGGGCTCCATTCTAGGACCCTAGGATCGTGACCTGAGCCAAAGGAAGACGCTTAGCAACTGAGCCACCCAGGCACCCCTCAGACTATCTGTAAACTCTGGGCTGGTGCTCTACTGGAAGCTTCCACGTCCCTGTGTCCAACCCCTTCCTTGGCTTGGTGGTGGCAGGACCTTGAATTCTGTGCCTGCAGCGGGCCGGAGTGGGCCACATCAGCCTGGCCTTGTAGTTCTTCCAGTACTTGCTCCAACAAGCTACCGAAGCGGCCGTGCGATGCCGAGTGGTGCCTCTTTTGTAAATCCTTCCTACCCTGTGCTTTGGGGCAGACGGGTCAGGGGCCTGGTGCCTCTCCTGAGAAGCTGGGGTTTGGGGCTGGTCCATGTGGCTGCCTCATGGCTGAGCCAGAGAAGAGGCCCAATGTCTCTGGGCCCTGCTCCGTGCTGCTGACCCCCTCACTTAGCAAGCACCTCCAGGTCCACCCAGACGAAGGCCAAGGAGATACTGGTGCCTGCCTGCCGATGACCCTTGGCCCAGCCTGGTGGCGTGGGCCCAGTGCCATTTCTCTCCTGGCTTGTGCGGTCTGAGCCTTGTCTGGGTTCCTTGTAGATGAAGAAATAGACATGACACGAATGGCTGTCCAGTTTGAGCTGGAGGACCTTAACATGCGGCCTGACCCGGAACCGCTTCTCACGGAGATGATTCACGAGGTACTAGAGAACCCACAGCACCCGCCTCCGCATCAGTGCCCCCCTCCCCCGGCCCCGCACCAGCATGGTCGGGAGGGCACGTCTGCCGTCCTGCAGGCATGGACAGAAGCTCTGTCCTTCCCGCACCAGCGACTCATGCGTGTTCTTCATGTCCTCATTCTTGAACAGGATCGTCATCCATTTCCAGAATGAGCATTTTAGTTGACATGCTTTTGGGTTTTTGTTTTTGTTTTTTTCCTTTTTTCGAGACTTCATTCTGGAGAGAGATTTTACTGCTTTTACAAACACACGAAACTGTTCCTGCCAAGCTAGCAAAGCTAAGTTCCTCTGGGCCTTTCCAGTCACAGCTGGTGTCACAGCAGGCCCCGCTGAGGGGGAGACCGGGCCCTGGTCTCTCTGTCACTGTGTTTCTCCCTTCTTTTGTTAGGCTGCTTATCAGGAAAACACAGTTGGCCTCCACCGTTTCTGCCCCACAGAAAACATAGGAAAGATTGATCGAGAAGTGCTTCATTCCTACCTGAGAAACTACTACACCCCCGACCGCATGGTGCTGGCAGGGGTGGGTGTGGAGCATGAGCACCTGGTGGAATGTGCCAGAAAGCACCTCCAGGGAACCCGGCCAGCCTGGGGGTGTGCGAAGGCTGTGGACGTGGACAGATCAGTAGCACAGTACACTGGGGGCATGGTCAAGGTAACTCGAGGTGGGGTGTGTGTATGTGTTGTTTAGTTTCTGGTTTTGGCATGTTCTCAGCTTTATCGCGCCGGTGTTAGAATTAGCCACACATTCGTGGCTTTACCGCGACACACCTTCTGGGTTTGGAGCAGGACATGTTCTTGCTCAAAGCTGAGAGCTTATTAAGAAGGAGTTTAGGGGTCCCGGGGTGCCTCAGTCGGTTAAGTGTCAGCCTTTGGCTTGGGTCGTGGTCCCAGGATTGAGCCCCACATCAGGCCCCCTGCTTAGTAGGTGTCTGCTTCTCCCTCTCCCTCTGTTCTCTCTCTCTCTCCCCCTCTCCCTCAGTAAATAAATAAGATCTTTAAAAAAATAATGAGTCTAGCTTCCGTGGAAGGCTGCAGGATCGTTTCTGTGTCTGAAGGAACTTACGCTCATGCGTGGTTTCTGTAGAACCCTCGTGGGGTCTTTTGCTTTGTTTGTTTTTTTAAAAGTAGGCTCCACACCCAGCATGGAGCCCAGTGCGGGGCTTGAACTCACGACCTTGAGATCAAAAGTTGGACACTCAGTTGAACCACATAGGTGTCCCGTGGAGCATCTTTGGGCTGACCTGACCTGAGAGGCTTTTGAGGCTTGCTTGTTTTCCGTGTAGGCACACTGTTCACTCTTTGCTTGTAGCTGGAGAGAGACATGTCCAACGTCAGCCTGGGCCCCGCCCCGTTCCCCGAGCTCACGCACATCATGATAGGACTGGAGAGCTGTTCCTTCTTGGTAAGTTTCATCTGGGTCCCACCACGTCAGGGAGTCTGGCATCACCTCCCGGCCGAGTCCTGCCCTCACGTCTCCCGCAGGAGGAGGACTTCATCCCCTTCGCTGTTCTCAACATGATGATGGGAGGCGGCGGCTCCTTCTCCGCTGGCGGGCCTGGCAAAGGCATGTTCACCAGGCTCTACCTCAATGTGCTCAACAGGTAGCTTGACTTGCTTTCACTGGCTGTCCCTGTGCCATCAGGCCCAGCTGAGGGCCCTTTTGCACTGTGCCACCGCCTTGTCCCTGTCCTTTGCAGGCACCACTGGATGTACAACGCGACCTCGTACCACCACAGTTACGAGGACACGGGCCTCCTGTGCGTGCACGCCAGCGCCGACCCCCGGCAGGTGAGGGCTGGGCCCAAAGCTGGCGGCCTCCGCTTCCTGTACACAGCCGGGCTCTCGGCGTTTCCTCTGAATTGGAAGAGAGGCTCTTAGTCCGGATCACACTTTCATCTGTGCCCTCTTCCTTAAAGGTTCGAGAAATGGTGGAGATCCTCACGAAGGAATTTATTTTAATGGCTGGAACTGTGGATGTGGTAAGTACAGCACAGAGTCATCTCCGGACGTCCCTGCGGTGTCAGCAGGTTAGAGAACGTGGTGTGGGGGTGGCTGGCAGTGGGCCCGTCCCCCGTGCTCCCAGCCCCGCCGGCATCTCAGAACGATGCAGCCCCCCGGGTTGGCCCAGGCCCACGGCCAAGCTCCCCGCCTGCTCCCTGCTGTCAGCACCAAGAACAGTTGCTGCCTGACCCGCCCTGGGCCTGCTCACGCCTGCCTGGCCTGGGGCCTCCTTCGGCTTTGGTTTTGTGGGAAGGAATGAGGCCGAGCGGTCTCCTGTGTCCGGCCGCCCTGCGGACCGTGTGAGTTAGAGCCGCATCACACTGGATGAGCAGGTGCTCAGGCGGTTCTCAGGCTCTCCCCTCATTTCCAGTGTATTTTTTAGTTTGCTTTTTTGGTTTGGTTTGGTTTGGTTTTGTCTTTAAAGATTTTATTTTTGAGGTAATCTCCGCAGTGTGGGGCTGGAGCTCACGGCCCCGAGACCGAAAGCCACATGCTCTGCGGACAGAGCACACCGGGTGCGCTGAGCTCCCATTTCGTCTTTTAACCTACGTCTTTGTTTCCTTGTTTTTTGGAAGTTGGTTTTTGTCACTTTACTCACTTAGAGATCTTGTTTCTTGCTGGACCAGCACTTGCATGAATAAGCAGGTTCTGTGCGCGTGCGTAGAAGGCCCGGGCAGAGCGCCCCAGCGCGCAGCCTGAGTGCCCGCGAGGCTGGGCGGACGGCTGTCCCCCGCAGATCTTTCCTGCTCATTCCGTGCTTTTGCAGTAATCACGTGGTCCCCTTTCTAGTCAGGAAAAAAAGTCATTTTTAATAAAAATGTATTTCCAAAAACTCATTTTAAGAACATATATTTAAAAATTTATGTTGGGCCTTCGTTGGTGGCCTACTAGGAAGTACTTCCACTAGTCTGAGGTAAGGGTTAAGTATTTGCCCGCAGTAGGAAGAGTAGGGAGAACCCGTCAGGAGTCAGGAGTCCTCGCGGAGACGACCGCACGGGATCTTGGCTCTGTCTCCCAGCATGCGCTGCCCTCGCGCGCCCGCCCCGCCTGTCACCGCGTGTGACCTTCCGTGCCCTCCAGTGTCTGGTGGAGCGCTGGGAGCAGAACTTGAAGGAGTCACGGTGTCCGTCTCACGTGGTCTGCGGCTCAAGGCCAGACCGCGGTAGATCTAGCTGGTCCCCTCGGAGCTGCCTGGGGGAGCGGGGAGCCCCCAACTCTAGGATCCATCTTGCTTGTGCTTGTGGCCGAGAGCGGGCGACGGCACAGGCGCCACCTCAAGCTGAACCGTGGGGCGGGGGATTGCGTCTCAGGCGGAGCTGGAGCGGGCCAAGACGCAGCTGATGTCCATGCTCATGATGAACCTCGAGTCCAGGCCTGTGATCTTCGAGGACGTGGGGAGGCAGGTGCTGGCCACACGCTCCAGGAAGCTGCCGCACGAGCTGTGCGCGCTCATCCGTGAGTACCGGCCCGCCGGCCCGCTCGGCTCCTTCCCAGGGGACCACACGGCCCTGCTGACCTGTGGCTCTCGCACCCCTGAGCCCTCGCCCTGGGCCAGCCCTGCCTCCCGTCCCTGAGAGCCGAGCCCCGCGACTCCGGCTTCCAGTGCCTCACAGAGGGGCCGTGCCTGCCACACGGGGCTTCCGGGCACACTCTGAGAGGTAACGGACAGAGACGCTCCACATGCAGCTCACGGGGGGCTCCCTCTGTGACTTGCCATGACCTCCCGAGAGTGACGTACAGGAAGTCCTTGAGTTTCCTCTGTCCCTCCCGCTTTGAGGGACGAATCTGTCCACACTGCATCGGGGACACACTGCACTGTCCCCGGGGCTGCTGCGCCTACTGAGCTGTTCCTTCTCAGGGGTGTCGGCTGCTCTGGGAACTGACACGTCTCGCATTTGAAAATCCTTTAAAACTATTGGTACTTCCCCCTTCGCCAAGAAAACTTCCCTGATCTCAGCCTCACTCACCCTGTCGTTGCCTCGCAGCGGAATCTAGACCCTCTGGAGTCTGGAGTCCGCAGCCCAGCCTTGGACCCCCGGGGCTGTTCCGTGGCCGTAGCCATGCAGGGAGATGGAGTCCGTGCAGGAAGCGGCCGTTCTCCTGAGGTCCTTTTGTTCCCTGTGCCAGGCAGCGTGAAACCAGAGGACATCCGGAGAGCTGCCTCGCAGATGCTCCGCAGGAAGCCCGCGGTGGCCGCCCTGGGCGACCTGAGTGACCTGCCCACCTACGAGCACATCCAGGCGGCGCTGTCCAGCAGAGACGGGCGCCTGCCCAGGACCTACCGGCTCTTCCGCTAGAGGCCGTTTGAGACGCGGCCCAACTGGGCGGTGGGTGCAGCGTTTTTTTTGGGGTGTGAGTTTAGTGCGGAGATTGATAAACGGTGCAAACCACGGGACTCTTCTCTTAAATTTGAACATGGTTAATGTCATCGAGCTTCTGGTTCTTCGCTGTTGACTAGGCCATTCAGTAGAGCAAAGGTCTGCCCTCAGTGTGGCTAGAAACTGGTGGCTCACAGGAAAGGTCCAGGCCAGCTGGTGCGGGGGAGCAGGTTAGCGCCCTTCCTTCCGTCCTGTGCTCCCGGAGGTGAGCCGTCATGAGTCGGTCAGTGCCTGACTGTCTCCCCACAGAGGCCACGGGGCCCATGAGCCCGCCCAGCCTCCCCACAGGCCCCGGGGTAGGGCAGGAGCCCCTGGTTGGCTTCAAGGAGCGTTTTCCTCAGCACAGTGTTTCCCTTCACCGTCGTGAGGATGGGGTGTCTCAGTCAGCAGCGGCCCTAGAATAGGGTTGGACGTGGGCAAGCGAGCGGTCTCCCAGGGGAGGCCTCTCGTCCTTTCCTTTAAGATGCGTCCGAGCGCACAGGACGGGAGGCGGGATTCTCAGACTCGGGGGCCGGTGGGGGAGCGAAGCTCGGAACTTGCTGGGAGGCGGAGGAGCACTAGGCCCTGCGGGCGCGTGGCCAGATGTGGAGCGCCGCGGGGCCTGTGACGCCAGTGACGTGCGGTAGCTTCGTAGGTCTCAGACATGAATGCACGTAGAGTCCGTCCCCAGAGTCCATGCGGGCCACCTTGTGGCTGCAGGGCTGCCGCGGTCCCTAGCACTCAGCAGCTGGGGACAGAGCCTGCAGCCCAGCCTCGGCCGCTCGGGTGGAGGGGGCAGGGCTGCTTTGGGGAGATCAACGCGTAAATGTTCCTTCACTTTGCCAGGGCCGCCGTCCCATTTCCATGCTTTTCCAGCACACGCGCCGGTGCCTGCATTTGGGGGGCTGGATGCCAGGCTCTGTGCCCACTGGGGTGGGGCCGAGGGAGACGAGCCTGAGTCGGAGGGAAGGTGGGCAGCGTGGATTGTGCCATTCTCGGGTTACCCAGGGGAAGGGCGGCACCCAAGGGAGATGGAGGGCAGAAGCTTAGCCACATGGTGGGTGTGCTGTGGGGTGGGGGGTGGGAAGGCAGAGCCTGCGAAGACCGAGGCCCTGGTGGGTGTTAGGTCTGGCGGAGCGCCCATGCAGCTGGATTTGAGCCTCTGGCCACATCTGGCTGCTGCCCAGGCCCCGGAGTCTGTTCAGAAGCTGGTGCCAAGCTGCCTGTCCTGCTTTCCTGCTGGCTCCTTCCCTGACCCCGTCATGGCTGGGCACCTCTGACCCCCTCAGCCCGTGGTCCCACCCCACCCCCAACGTGGCTTTCGGGGTGGCTGCCGTAGGCTCAGCAGGTGCCCGAGGGAGGCTTGGTGCGAGCAGAGTGTGGGGAGGCCATGAGAGCCGGGTCATGAGAACCTCTTCCTGCTTGTGCTCCACTCTCTGAAGCTGGTTTTCGGAGACTGGCCCGCATTTCTGCACTCATCGGGATTTTAACCCGACTTTCCAAGTGAAACCTGTTTCTCTCAGATCTGGCTGCTCTTAAGCGAGTGTCCTGTCTTGGGACCCGTGACCTGTGTCCTGATCCCCAAAGACACGAAGCCCTGTCTCAGGCCAGACTGTCTACACGCCACGCCATCACTCGGTCCCATCGTCAGGACGGTACCCAGGAAGGTGCATGAAAAGGCCTCTCCAGGCCCCTCACCACAAAAATCTGTGACAGACATTTTCAGTTCACAATTCAAAACTCAACAGCACGTTTCTTTGAGCAAAATTTTATACAGACAGACAAGTTTCAGGTCCGATGGAGTTGACTGGACCGTCTCATGAACAGACCTTCCCGTGTCAGACCGGCTGTGCCTGGCTCCGTGCTGTGGAAGTGGGCGCTCACAAAGCAGGTACACCTGCCTTCGGAAGGGGCCCTGTTTCCTCCGCTCAGGTCTGGGGTGTCCCCTTCTCCCTTAAAAGTCCCTTTCCTGCCATCCCCACAGTTGGGGTGGCAGCTGGGCGCAGTGTATGCGAGACCTGCCGTTGGACAACTTTGTTCTCTGAGATGTCAGGAGAATGGGCAGAGCGTGCAGATGAGCTCTTCCTAGGACTCAGTCTTTGGCCAGAAAGAGTTTAAGATTTAATATATGGATTTATTTAAAAATATAAATATCGAAAAATAAATAATTTAAGATTAGATCGAGTGCCCCTTGGTCTTCCCACGTACAGAGGCTATCTTTAGGAGCCATGGTGGGTGATCACAGGCTCAGCCCCAGGAGAAAGAAGAGATCTAGAATGTGGTGGGGACACCCGAAGCTTTGTTAACGCTATCTGTGGCTGACGATATGTGTGCCAATGGTCTGAAATCACCAAAACCAGAAGAGGGCAGGGAAATGGTGTCATGGCTGGAGGGGCTGGGCCAGGTCCCCGAAGACCAGAGGCAGCCCAGAAACAAGCCAGGCCTTCTTGTCCCAGTGGGGCCGTGGGAGAGCACTCCCTCCTTGGAAGTCAGCTGGCTCTGGCCTGTCCAGCTGGGCCTGGGCTTGGTCCTCGAGCACCGGTGGGACGGAGACACCGAGCAGCTCACCAGCTTCAGTACCAGGACCCCTGTGCTCAGACGGAGAAGGGCACCTCCCAGTTAGCACTGCCGGGGCGGCAGGTCCACAAGGCGAGCGCTGCCAACATGAGCTGTGGGCGAGCAAGCTGCTCCAGGCCCCACCACAACCCACCTGGACACCTGCCCCGTGGGACCACACGTGTGGCGTTGCCGGCATGGGGCTTGACGCGGGCTGTGGCGTCTGGGAGCGTGGCTGGTTCCATTCCGGGCACTGGGGCTGTGGTACCGCCTGGCCGGTCTTCTGGCCTCCCCGTGGGGTTCTTGGTAAGGAAGCAGGTCAGCCTCGAGCATTGGTCCGTCCGCGGCCCAGAAGCAGGAGAAGTCCCACACAGCAACCTCTTCTGTCTTTTTAGGGGCTTTTGGTCAAGTGACCTCCCACGTGGGTGACAAGGGTCCTCGGGCGCCCTCAGGACACAGTGCAGATGCTGCTCGAGTGCTGACCCTTCAGCGCTTGCTGCCTCTGGATCTCTTTGGAAATGCGTCTTTTAATTCCTATCAAGTACAGTTCTCTGTCAAACTTGCCGGCAGCTAGTGGGATGCTGTGGAAGAAAGAGGGTCAGCTGGGAGGGCCCGGCTGTTTCCGCGGCCTCTGGGAGGCCGACTCTGACGCCTGTTCCCTGTGGGCCACTGGGACCCGCTGCACACTGCAGCGTGGCCACCATCCACGACGAGAAACCCCTCCGTGACCCAGACCAGGCCTGCTGCACACGTGGCAGGAAGAGCCGGCCAGCCCCGACCCAGGGCGTGTCGCCTGTATGACAGCCACTTCAGATCAGGAATCCCGTTCCCCTCCCCCCGCCCTGGGCCGTGAGAGCGGGACGTGAGGACATGTGGCCGGGGTACTGACTTGTCTCTCCCTGGCCTCACTTTGACCCGGAACAGGCCGTACACAGGGCGGTGGTCAGATGTCTTGATGCCTGGGCAGGAGGAGTACTTGATGGGACAGATGTCCCCCTTGTGGCGGCTCTTGTACATAACCCGGTCCTGTAGAAAAGAGCCCACAAACGGGGGCCCCGATGCCCCCTGGTTTCTTGGCCTGCGTGTCTGCGGGCCCAGGGCACCGACCGGTGTGTGGGCACTGGGTGCGGACCAGGCCGAGACAGCAGCTTCAGGCCTGAAACCCGGAGCCAACCGCGGGGGTCCCGCCACAAACAACTCAGCCAAGTGATAGCATGCAGATTGTGCCTCGCTGTCCAGGGACCGGCAGCCGACCCCCAGGAGGGCCTCCGTCAGAGGGCACTGCCCCCAGCCCCAACAGCCTCCAAGAGCTGTGGTCACTAGCCTGGAGCATCTTAGGCCCAAGTCTGACCGCACCCTGCAGGCCCAGTAGCCCCCAGGGCGCTGCCCGCTAGCCCGGCCTCAGTCCGCAGCCTCTAGTTCGCCAGCACGAGTGGCCCCAGACCTCGGCCGCAGAGCCGGGCCGGCCCCAGGGGACTGCTCACCGTGTAGGAGGGGGTCCTCTGCTTGGAGGTGGTGTCGTAGGAGTCCTTCCCGATGTCGAACTTGTACGATGGAAGGAAGTGGATGTCTGGCTCCTGGAAACCCTTGAAGATGGACCCTGGAACAGTCCCAGCCCCGTGTCAACCCCACAGGCCGTGCCTTCTCGGGGGTGGGGAGCCCCCACCCACCGGCCCTCACCTTTCTTCATCTCCTGGGTGAGCTGGTCATGCTGGAGCAGGGCAGACACCTTCTCCCCCAGGTCCTGCTTCAGGATGGCCTCCACGGCCACGCGCCCGCCACTCAGACGGAAGTTGAAGTCTCCAAACCAGAACACCCCATCGAACCGGGTGGTAACGTCCGCTGACCAAATGGGAAAGCACGTGAGCTTTCGGTGTCCTGCCAGAGCCACGTGCAAGGACTCCCCAGGGAAGGCGCTTGGGAGGAGTGCCCTGCAGCCTCTCGACAGTCAGGTTCACGATTCTCATTTCCCATAGCAACAGCCATCCGGGGACCGCGTGACGGCCCACGCTCACAAGAGCCTACGCTTCCCACAAACGCCGCCTCCACCAGGGCGCTACCCCCGTGGGGCAGCCGGGAGGCAGGAGGGCCTGTGCGGGAGTGGGGGATGCAGAGCGGGGCTGGCGAGGCCGGGCTCCTGGTGAACGCCAGCCGCTGACCGCCCCAGCTCGTGAGGAGCCCGGTGCCAGGCCTCAGAGCGGTCTTTTTCCTGTTACCTGATGACTTTCTAGATTTTTCTGACCTTGATTCTTAAAAGATCCCAAAGTCTACTTTCACTGAACTGCCCGGAGAACAAGGCAGAAGCACGTGGAGGGGAGCTCACCGGCGTCGGAACGGTAGGGGCTGGTGTCGGGCACACTCTTGGGCAAGGCCAGGCCCTGGACGGTTCTGCTGTAGTCCAGCAGCCGCTCGCTCACCTTCCCGTCGCCAGCTGGGAGAACAGAGCGTGGGGGCCTCTGCAGTGGGGCTCGCAGACACAGGCGGCACCCGTGTGCTCACTGCCCCCCAGCCAGTGTACCGCCGGGTGCTCCCGGTGTCCACCCCACGGCCTCCTCCCCGGCGCCCACCACGGAACCGGGCACGACCGGACGACACCGTCACAGGTAGCGGGGCCTCTGCCTTCCAGGCCCCTCCCGGCGGCGACGGGGATCGGTGTCCCGCACGCCTGGGACTCACAGGTGAAGTGCGACGTGATAAAGAGGAGGGAGGTGCCGAAGAAGGTGAAGCTGACGCCCAGGGCCCCCTTGGTCTTGATGTGAGACACGATGCGGGTGGTCACCGTGGAGCTCTCCACCTCTGCGGGACAAAGCGGGGTGACACGGCTGGTCCTGCTCACCCTGCGTGCCCCTGCTGCACTGAGGCCGGGGCTGCCCCAGGTGGTGGCGCAGAGCACGGCGGCCCACCTACCTGAGCAGAACCAGATGAGGTCCCTGCGGATGAGCACGGACATGTAGAGCGCCCCGTGCGCCGCCGAGTACAGCATCACGTAGCGCGGGCCCAGCGTCTCCTGCAGGCGCGTCTCCCACTCCCGCCTGTGGACGGAGGCCGGGACAGCCTGGGAAGGGGGGCTGGAACCCCCAGCCCCGCTGCCCCTCGCCCTGCAGCCCAGAGAGCCCCGCTGTCCGGCCGCGTCCTGCAGGGTGAGTGGTGGGCAGACAAGCAACACGAGGGCCCCAGACAGCCTTGTCCATCTCCGGTACTGGTCCCAGGCCCGTGCTCTCTGGCTACTCTGGGGGCCTGGAGCCCGGCCCCTTCCCCTAGGTCAGAGGCACCTGCACGCGGCAGGCCTGCGGATGCCTGAGGGGGGCACCCGAGTGCCAGGACGCTGCAGACCTAGTTGCCCACGCAGGGGTTGGGCTGTAGCCGGGGCTCCGCTGCTCTTCGCGGCCTCTCCATCAGCGATGCGTCAGCAAGCGAAGCGCTTTTATTCTCAGCTCTCGGAGCTGCTCATGGGCCCGGAGGTGGCTCTGGCAGGCAGCCCTGGCCCCTAAGGCCCACCTCAGCGCTGTTCCCAGGGATCCACGGGACTGACGGGCTGGACAGACGTAGGTAGGGCAGGGGTGCTCCCTACCTGTCGGAGCAGCCCTCCTGGACCCCGACGACGTACAGATCCTGGGCGTAGTCTGCCTCGGCGGGCAGCAGGAGCTCGTCCAGGTTCGGGGGCAGCTCCTGCAGGGAATCGTGTGTAGCAAGGGCCTACCCCGGGGCCAGCGGCCCAGCCTCTCCCACAGCCCGGGACCAGCATGGCCCATGCGACGCCTCCAGGCAGGCCTCCCTCCAGCCCAACTGGTCACCACCATGCCTGCCTCTGTGCCCTGCGCCACCAGATATGCCCTGGGTGGGGAGGTGGTGTTGCCCGGGCCGGGTGCCGTGGCCCTGGACCTGAGCGCTCCTCCCCGTGGCTGGATGTGCGTAGCCTCCGAGCCCTCAGGGCCCTGGACAAGAGCGCCATCCCCTGGACAGGCCCGGTGGTATCCCTGGGACAGTGGGCCATCAGCCCAGGCACCTGCCTCCTCCTTGAGCGCGAGGGAGAATCACTTCTGTCTCTCTCCCGAGCCTGTGTTGTTGGGACTCCTGGTCACTCAGCCCAACCCTGAGCAGGAGGTGGCCCTGCCTTGTTTCCTCCCCAGCACCCGTCCCCCACGGCCAGCCCGGGCCACCTCGTGGAGTGAAGGTCCTTCTGTGATGCCACCGTGACAACCACCGTGTCCTTTGCTGCACCCTTTGGTGCGCCCATAGTGCAGGGAGCCCACGCCCAGCCCTCAGAAATCAGAGCACCCCACATACAGGGGATGGAGACCACCAACCCAGGACAGTCCTTGCCGTGAGGAGTCGTTCCAGGGAGAGACGGCTGAGCTGGCGAGAAAGCCACCAGCATGGGGTCCAAGCGGCTCCCCTGAAGCAAGAGCCAGTCCTCTGGCTTGTGCAGTCTGGCCCTGGGCGACTGGCGGTCAGGACACAAAGCAGCCGTCACGGCAGAGTGGCTGGAGGTCTCCACTGTCACCTCCACACACAGGTGGCCGAATGAACGAAACCCAAAGTGACCCCAAGGTGACAAGAACCAGACCAGGCCGCGTGGGCTCACCGACAGCCACCGCCGGTCCCACCGGCTGTCCGGCGGTGGGGGGTGGATGGGGCGGCGGGGGGAGGTTGTGCGTGGGGGTGGGGCCCCAGGGAGGTCTCTGTCCCCTGCCCACCTGCCGGAGCCACAAGCCCCGCAGCAGACAAACACGTGCGTCAGAAAGCACATCCTCCCCCAGCGGGCAGTGGGGAGGTGGGTGAGGCCGGGGCCTTCCGGGTGCCCCGGCTGCTGGGGAGAGCCCGGGCGGACCGCGTGCGGCGACAGCCCTGGGAGAGAACCGGAGCGGGAGCAGGCGGCTTACCTTCTGGCCCTGCATGTTCCAGGTGGCCACGAAGAGGGCCACGCTGCGGTCCGGGAAGTACCGGGCCAGCTCCTCCGCCCCCATGAGGGCTCCGCTCGCCAGGAGACTCCCCTCCAGGTAGCTCCTGCGGAGAGTGAGCAGCCGGGGGTCGAGGATCCGAACAGACGGACCCAGGTGCAGGGGACACTGCCCAGCCACACCTGTCACCCCCGCCCCCCGTTTTCAGGAGGCTCTCCCAGAGCTGGGGTTTCCCGAGAGCCCGCGGGTCGACGGGGCACAGCGCACGATGGTCCACTGCCCTCTCGGAAAACCATCTCCATTCCCCACTCATGCCGGCACGCATTCAAGTTTTCCATCACGTCCTCAGACAAGCAGCTTGAGGGGGACATCTAGGCTCTTTGACCTGGACAGCAGCAGCCAGGGGGATGCGTGCCCTCCACCTCAGCGTGGCCTCCAGGGACCTGAAAGCTACAGGGGACATGTCCACCCTTGCAACAACCACCGGTCATGCCTGCTTCAAGGGTTCCGGAGCACAGAGTGCGCACGCGCATGGTTCCAGCTGCGTCGGACCCTGGGGACAGCAGCCTTGCGGAGCCCACTCGCGGGGGGCGAGCCTGGGCAGTGATGGAGTGTCACCAGAGGCCTGCAGGCTCTGATGTGTAATTTTCATGTCTCGGGAGACTTTAGACCAGGTTTCTCAACCATGAAAAAATTGTCCTCAGCCAGCGGATCACACAAAGTGTGCTAAAACTGCGCTCACACACTTGTCTAGCTGTGGCCACCGGACTGTTCTCCTGCACACAGGGCAAGCCCAGCACGCGCGCACGGCCTGGTCACTGCACAGGGGTGCAACACCAGCCTCCCTGCAACCTCTCACTCCTTGCGCGGTGTTCACATGAGTCCGCCTTTCTCCAGCTGTCTGGGGTCCTCCTCTTGCTGGGAGCTCCCCTTCCAGAACCTTCTTCCAACCCAGCTGGAGATCAGGACATCCCCAGAATCAGCACCCAGGTGACAGTCACACCAGCCTTAGGTCATTTTGTCTCCGAGGTCTTTTAGTGCCATCCATCCGCTGCAGACACTGACCACCGATTCCCCACCCCCCACCCCCAGTGCCATCATCTGCTGTACACACTGGCCGCGGGTCCCCCCAGTGCCCAGAGGGGAGCTTCATCACCTCCTGAGTGCTGGCGGTGTTAGACTCCCTCCCCCTTTCCTACAGATGCGCCCCGATAAGCTCTGCGGATCCCATCCCTACTCCGGCGACACCATGATGGGCTGGTACCCTCATCTGTCCACGAGGACATCCCTCGTCAACCATCACCTTGATGGCCGCGTGCAAATGAGGGCTCTTTCCACCTTCCGGGGCAGCTGGCAGGGCTGCCCCAGTCCCGTTGTCAGGGGTGGGTGGGGGCCAAGGGGGTTCTGTGCCAAGGCCTGGCAGCTGGGCACTGCGGTGTGGGAAGGCGGTCTGGTGGGCTCCGAACACTGGGGTGGACCACCGGGCGCAGCCCATCACACCTGGCTTCTGCCCCCCATGCTGCCCTGCCCATGCCTGGGGCGCAGGCCTCACACTGGCCGGCCTGGCCCGGCACCGCAGCTTCCCCATGGATGGCCCATTCTGCGGCAGCCTTGAGAAGCCAACCCAGCGTCTGTAATGGCCACCCCGAGGACTTTCCAAGCCTCTGATGACTCTTCACCCCAATTCACTACAAAAACCTCACAGCTTAGTCTTGCAAGTAGGAACCCACTCCTTTGAAGGAAGTCAGATCGCCCGCGAGGCTCGTGAGCCCCAGCTGACCGCTGTGAGCAGAAGGCAGTTCTCCGGAGCCGGGAGGAGCGATCCCCACACCCTCCCTGGGCGGTGCAGGACATGTACCTGATCGTGCCCAGACAGGGGCCCTGCTGCCTCAGCCGCACTCCAGGAGCCCCGGCAGGCTGTGGCCACACCCCACAGTCAGGCACCCAGAGAGCCCCTGCCTCCTGGCCCCCAAAGGATCCCCCACTCTGCGCCTGAGGGCACAGCATGCTCTCAGGACCCACAGGCCGTGGGGTTAGCCATGGTGGTGCCTGCGGCCTGCAGCACCCTGAGCGCGGAGCGCCCGCTCCGACCGCACCCACGTCCCAGCTGTTTGTGGCCGGACCGCGAGCTAAGGGCTGTCTTCACACTTACAAACGGCTGGGGAAGAAAACCCCGTGTTTGGTGACATGGGAAAATGACAGAATGCAAGCGTCAGTGTCCTCACGCGAAGTGTGGCCGCCCCCATCTGCGAGCAGCCGCTCCCTGGGCCCGGCGCACCCCACACCCGCTCCAAGGCAGGCCGAGGGGCTGGAGATGGGGTCGTTGCACGCGGATCTGGGCTGAGGGATCCCCACCAACCTACTGCTTGCTGCTTGCCTGAAAGTGGGGACCGAGGAGCCGGTTCTGAGACGACAGTCCTGTCCTCAGCACCGTGTGGTGCGCGCACACGGGTAAACGCAGCTGCGCAGAGCGCGCCACGTGCCCGAAACCCTAGCGGCGGGCCCGGTTCTGGCTGGCGCAGCCATGCTTGCCCCCAGCTTCTCCTCCTTCCTGACAACAAGAGCGCACGGGGGGACCTCTGTGGCCACGGGGGCGTTGCAGTGTGGCTAGTGAAGGACAGCCACCCGAGAGCGTCCCGGGTTTTGTTTGGATGCTAGAGTCAACGACCAGCGCCCCAGTGAGAGGAGAGACACAGACCCTGGTGGAGCACCGCGTGCGGGCAGAGGCCAGCGGGCCACCAGGGGCCATCGGGGGCCACCAGGGCACCGGGAGCTGGAAGAGCAGGAAGGACGGTCCCCTCGAGCTCCAAAAGGAGCGCAGCCCTGTGGCACCGTGGGCTCTGACTTGAGGGCTCCAGAAGGGGGAGAGAACACGGTCCTGTTGTTTTAGGGTTTCTGCTTTGGGGTCCCACGTGGCAGACACCAGCACAGTGACCTCCCCACCTTCTGCGGACTCTGTGTCCAGCTGGGCGGGTGCCGGCCTGGTCTGGACTGGAGAGGGCAGCAGGTGGGGTGGTGGTGAGAAGTCTGGTGAGGGAAGTGGGGCCGGGGCCTCACTTGGGGCCTTGGGTGCCATACTGGGGAGTGGGTGGCGTGGGGACCCCCACGTCGGGGCCTATGTGTACTTCAAACAATGGGCCCAGCCCAAGCAGGGAGCAGAGGCCTGGGCCAAGTGGCAGGAGTGTCGAGAGCGGTCAGCGGCCAGGCCTGGCACCGGAGGAGCAGGCAGGGGAGGCCTGTTCCAGCCGCAGCATGGGCCCCACAGTGAGGACCCCAGAGAAGACCAGACCTGTGGGCTTGGACAGGCTGGGCTCAGAAGTATCGGGGACCCTGGCGCAAAGGAGAGACATGGGTGGGGGTGGGGAGCGCCTGGCTAGGTTTTTTTATAAGCTGTAATAAAGGCCAAATACATTAGCTTCTCAGGTCCCATGAGGCCTGGAAACCAAGTGTCCTCTGCGGTTGTGGGGCCGATGGGAGCCGATGGCCAGTGGGGCGCACAGCCAACAGCCTCAGAAGCCTGTCCCGACACACACAAGGGAGAGCAAACGAGACGCAGAGCTGTGGGGAGAAGGTCACGCACGCCTCTGAACCATGTTTCGTAGGCATGCAGCCCTGAGTGGTGCTGAAACACAGAGGGAAAGTTCTGGAAGGCGTGACCCTCTGGGAAGGAGCTGCGAGCTGGGGGGTTAGCTCCACACCTCTACACCGCACAGCCTTGTGAGAAAACCTTTGCGTGCTTCTCGTGGAGGCTGCACGTGAACGCTAAAGCCAAGGCCACTGATGGTGCCCACGCCCCGCCCCCCTGGGGCCCTACCTGGTCCGGACGTCCTTGGCGCGGATGGGAGCCAGCAGGCTAAAGGAGGATCTGGCCTCAGAGGCTAGGGGGCTCGGGGGCCGGCCGGGGCCCAGGCTGCTGTGGGCCCGGAACAGTCTGCTCGGCAGGCGGGCCTTGAGGTCAGCCTGACCCGAGTCCACCCGGTTGGTTGGCCGCAGGGAACCGGAGGCCACCTTCTGGTCCACAGTGGGCAGCCTGGCGGGGCTCTGGGCCGAGGCCCCGTCCCGGTGCAGGACGTCCAGGGAAGTGCTGATCATCCCGGAGATACAGTGACCCCAAGAGGAAGGGCTCCCTCCCGCACTGCCCTGGGCCCTGCGGGACGTGGGGATCTCCTGCAAGGAGGCGCTCAGGCAGGGGGGGGAGTCGGTGTGGGCGGGGTGCCTGGGGACCTTGTCCTGTGAGGAGCCCCTACTGGGGCTGGTCCCGCCGCAAGCCGCCAGGTCCTCGTGGCTGCTTGGAAAACGCCGCCTCCTCCACGCCTTCTCGTCCAGGGACAGAGCTCTCTCCAGCCGGGGCCTCGGCGGCGGCTTTGGGGTGAAGCTTGTTGCCTTGGCTTGTGGGTCCTCGTTGCTGATCTGTGCTGGAAGTTTCGGGGGGAGCACTGGGCTCTTCTCAGGGCCCTCACCATTGTTGGCAGGTGGGGACCCTGGGTGGGCTGCGAGGTCTTTGCCCGTGTTTGGAAGCTGTCCCTTGAGCATTCTGTCTTCAGGCTGCAGATGGCCCTGGGCGGCGGGCTGCGGGGGAGACGCCCCTGAACAGCCCACGCCCTCCAGCCTGGACGGCATAGTCCAGGGGCCGGCTCTCCCAGGCTCTGGCAGCCAGGCCCCCCTCCCGCTGCTGGGGGACAGTTCCCGCTCTGGGCTCCCAGGGAAGCCCAGGGTCAGGGATGCACGGCCAGACCGTGGCGGGCAGCTGCAGAGGAGAGAAGGCGTAGGGGCTCCCCTTTGGGCCCGGGACCAGCCGGTGGGGACAGGGTCCGTTGCTCCATGGCTGGGAAGCCAGAAGTCCTGCGGTCCCCTACAGGAACCTACAGGAAAACCGAGCTATTAGCCCGGGACAGCCACGACCCCGTGCCACGTGACTGCTCCCATGGGACTGCAGTGCAAGGAGACAGAGGGACAGGCCGGCAGCCGTCTAGCGAGAACACACACTCAGACGAGTCGCCCGCCGCCCCCTCCCAGGAAGCCACCGCACAGAGGGGACCTGTGCCTTCCTGGGGCTCTGGGGTAGGACCAGGGCAGAACCACAACCCAAAAGTCAAGGCCAGTTGGAGCAGCCTTGGAAGGGGTGAGGGGTCCCCACACCCTCACTCACCTGCGTACCCATCACCGCCGCTCCTCCCGCAGACCCCGCCCCGAGGGAGGCCCCCTCCGCCCGCCGCCGCCGCCGCAGGCCCGGGCTCAGAACCTGCGAGCCCGCGGGGCCCCAGGGCAACGACCGCAGCGCAGGAGGACCCCGCCCCCGGCCCGTGTCCCCAGCCCCCGCCCAGGGATCAACCCTCGCTCTGGGCTCGCGCCCCCGCCCCACCCCGGGGTCGCCCCGCACTCTGGATACGCGTCCCCGCCCCTGCAAAGAGTTACCCCACGCCCTGGACTCCCGCCCCCGCCCCCGCCCCGGCCCAGGGGTCACTCCGCACTTCTGACCTGCGCCCCGTAACCCCGCCCAGGGTTCGCCCTGCGCCCCGGATCCGCGTCCCCGCCCCCGCCCAGGGGTCACCCTGCACCCCGGATCCGCGTCCCCGTCGAGGGGTCACGCCGCGCTCCAGACCCGCACCCCTGCCTGGAGGTCGCCCCGCATACCCGCCCAGGGGCCACCCCGGGCCCTGCACCCGCGCCGCCGCCCAGGGACAGTCCTGCACCCACCTCAACGCGCCGCCCGCTCACCGGCCCTGCGGCCCGGCGGCCGCTCCCCGGCAACGGGCGTCCGAGAAAGGCGGGGCTCGGTCCCCGCAGCGGCCCCTGGCGGCCGGAGGACCCAGCGCACGCCCGAGAGCGCGGAGCCGTCCCCCTTCCCACCCTGCAGCTTCCTGGGCCAGGCGCGGGGGGCCGGGGGCAGAGGGACGACACACACGGGGCAGGCCTCCGCAAGGGGCGCACCCCTCCTGCTGTCGGGGGGCTGGGGGCGGGGGCTCCCCAGCCGACCCACCCCCGCCAAAGCAAAGCCCCTCCAGCTGGCAGCCCCAGGCAGGGGCCTTGGTCCCCCCACCCCACCATCCACGGTGACCCACAGACAGAAGGAAGCAACAGATGACAGCGCTTGCGAGCGCAAAATACTTTATTTACCAATTTGCAGTGTAACAATTTGCATTTAGGAAAAATAGCAGCTCCCGCCTGGCCTGGCAGGGAGCTTCTTGAATCAAAAGTCGCTGGCAGCCGGTGCGGGCAACGGTGGGCAGGCCAAGCGGAGGAAGCCAGGGGCATGGCGCCAGGAGGGTCTGGGATCCCAGGACCCCCACTGAGCGCGGACCAACGGACACAAGAGGCTGCTGCCCCGTCAACCAGTCCTGGCCTCTCTCCAAGTGAACAAACGCACCCAGACGTGCGTGTGGGCGACACCATGGGACAACTTCCGTGGCCCTTCCGAGATGACCCAGGGCCCGGGGGAAACAGGAAGCCTGCACGGATTCCACAGTTAAACCATTTCTGCATTTAGATTTAAGACCCCAAGCAAACTATGCTCCCCGGGGGAACCTACAGAAATTATTTTCTAATGATTCTTATAAATACTTAAATCTTTTCTGTAGTCTCTTCAGACCTAACAAGAACGAGAGAGGAATTTTCTGAACAGTCGATAAAGCCGTAAAGCTCGGAGTCCGGTGGGGAGGGTCCCCTCTGTGGTTCCCCGCGGCTGGCGGGCCGCACGCCACCTGCGGAGCTGGTGCGGGAAGAACAGAGCCTTGGACTCAGAGCGCGCGTCAACAGTCCGTTCCGCCCGCTCTTCCAGATGTCACCACCCTGAGAGGACAGCAACCAGGTGAGAAAGCAAGGCAACTGGACGGCACCGTGAAGACCAGTCAGGACAGAGCACAGCGCCGACGGTGACACAGAGGGCACCGTGGCCCCTCGAGGTGTCTCGTCAGGCTTGTCACAGTGAGTTTCAGTAACGTGGACCGATGGGGGCCAGTCCGCGGGGGGCACAGCTGCAGGGCCGCCCCCCATGGACGGGCAAAGCCGGGCCCCTGGCTCGCACGGGGCAAAAAAGAAGCTGGAAACATCTTTGCCACCCGGCAGAGATGTGCTTCAGTGACTCGGGCCTCTCTCGAAAGCTAACCGAATTCTTGCCACCGAGTCCACAGCTCCTCGGGGACTTTGATGCAGAAAGGACCTCCACGGCCACCAGGAAGGCGGTGGGGCCTCTCCTGGGCCCAAGGCTCACTCTTCACTCGGCATTTTAAAGGACCCCGTGGGGGTTGGGGGGCAGCACGGTTAGGTTTGCAGAGACACCTGGGTTCCTCAAGAGCGAGATCTTCTTGCAGCAAAGACGCCTCCAGCCTCACCCGGCACAACGCTCTTCCAGGACGGACAGTTTTACCCTTAAATCACCGTTGGGGAATGAAGGAGCCAAGAGCGCCCCTGCTCCAGCCAGCGCCTTCCAGGGGCTGCGCACCTGCCTCCGGCCACCCTTCAGAGACGGCGGCGGAAGAACAGGTTCGATCACGTGGCATCACTGCGTGCCCATTCGGGGACGCGGGGACGGTGCAGGCAACCCATCTGAGTTCTTGCTGGAGCAGAATGATGGCTTCAGGGTTCCAGATGCTACTCCAGGGTGGGGACCCTTCTAGCTCAACGCTGGGTACTTCCTCTGGCCAATCCTCCCCATCCTGGAGCCTCCGGAGGGGGCCGAGGCCTGCAGACGAGAAGAGCGCTGACTTCCGTGTGCCCGAGGCCTCCGAGGCCAGTGGCACCCTGGGAACACCTTGAGACTCGGGGGGGGCGGGACCGTCTACACCAACCCACAGGCAGTCCCCCTGGTAATTGGCCAGGCCAGGACCAAATCAGTCGTTCTTAAAGGTTTGCGCTGTGGCCAGGCGGTGAAGCAAGGAGGCCAGCTGCAGCGGCCGCCGGGAGAGCCTGCGGGCAGCGCGTAGACGTTTACCTGAGCCTCCTCGCCACAGCCCGGCAGGAATGTGCACCAAAGAATTTGTGTAAAATAATGGCTACGAGATGGCGGTAACAGGATGGGAAAAAGCACATCTTGGGAGTGGAAAAGCAGGTGCACGGTGGCCAGGTTGTAACTTGGGTGGGACACGGCAGCCCTAAGGTCGGGCTGGTAGGGGGATGAGAGTCAGGTGCAGAGGGAGCAGGCCCGGTCACCCCGGCCCGTGAGGACAGGAGCCGCACCAGGACACCTGGGCTCAGGCGAGCGTTTACATCCTAAATGCCAGGACCACCCCGCCCTGGCTCGCCCCAAACCGGCAGCCAGTCTGTCTGCTACAGGCAAAAACTGGGCACGGAGAAGAGAGAAGGCAGAGGCAGAGAAACGGAAGGGAACGCTCAGCAACAGCCCCAAATGCAGGCCACGGGCGGCCGAGAGGAGGGCCCAGGCCCGCGCGTGGGAGTCAGACGCAGACCCGCGGCACAGCGTGTCGGCCGGAAAGCACAGGAGCCAGGAGCGGGAAAGGCCCGACCGAGAAGGGAGAAGGGTCATCAGGCGCGGGCGGGGGCCAGGGCGGCACTGACCTGTGCAAACGGAGCGGGGCTGTAGAAGGGCGCGGCTGCCCCGGGGTGGTCACTGGGAGCCTGAGAACCACAGAGAGCCGTGTCAGCACCGCCGTGACAGCGCTGCACTCGCTCCCTTTGTGAACAGACACACTCCTGGGGACCGCTCCCAGTGATTCTAAGGGAGCCACGGACGCAGGTGGAGACACTTGTCGCAGCCCTGGACATAATTACGCCAAGGTCCACGGGAAAATGGTGACACGTAAAGCAGCATGCAGAGAGAAAGGCCTCGAAACCAGAACATGCAGGGACAAGGAGTGCGCGGCGCCAAGATGTCCCGTTCGTGCCGACATGGGGCAGTTAACAGACGCTTCTGAGGACTTCAGACCTCAGTGCCCGGCTACGAAAGCCAGTGCTTTAGTGTGCAAAGGAAAAGGTGACACGAAGCCTTCTACTGAGCCAACGGAAGCTCTGTCCCACGATACACAGGAAAGATGACACATTCCTTTATCTCTCGCCCAGACTGGCCGGAGGACAGCTTCCTGCCGCCCCCCGCCTGGCCTATGAGATGCCGTCTCACACTTGGTCAGAGAACGGAAGTCCCTCCTGCCCCGTGGGCTTTGGAAACCCACTCATACACAGTGAGGCCACGCCAGAGGCTGGCCATGTGGAAAAACCAATCCAGAAAGAACATTTAACAGACCGCACTCATTCACCAGGCACATTGGGGTCTACGTGCCCGTCAGTGCATCCTCAGGACAGCTCCCGACCCCCCGAGGTCCTGGGGAGAAAGGAACACTACATCCTCCGGTGTGTGGTGGGTGGGGAGGCAGCGGGTCGCGTTAGTGACACGGGCACAGTGGCCAGCCAGCACAGTGCGCTCAGAGGGGACACAAAGGCGACCCAGTTCAACGCGTGTCCAGTGAGAACCGCCAGGCACAGGTACCTGATAAAAATGCTGGCTTACTTCACGTGACAATGAACTCAGTGAACTACAGCGTGAAAGCTACAGGAACACATACAAAACACACACAAATAGAAAATCAGCATGCACGCTGCCGCTCCGAGCGGTCCGTGTAACCCCCGAGAGCTGCAGGATGCCCTCAGAACCGGGACAGTCTGGACGGAGAGGAGCCAGAGTTAGCTTACAAGGCCTGCCTTCGGGGGCAGCTCTTAGAGAGAAAACACCCCCAGCTGGGGGCCCGCGGTGGCCCGGCCATGCTGGGCAGCGCCAGGGGCAGGTGCACTCCAGCCCTGCTTGAGGTGGAGACCCTGGGTGATTCTGCACAGACAAGTGGGACCATCTGTTGTACAAACTTGACACCGGGCAGTTTTAAGAGGCTGCTCAACTGTCTCTTCTGACTCGTCAAGACTTGCTTTTAAAGGAAGCAGCCACGTGGACAGTGCACACGAGCGACGTGCCGGGCCTGGCTTCTGGGCAGGTCCTTTTGGCGGGAGGGCCTTACCTCTCCTCCGCGGGAGCCGTCCTCGCCGGCGGGTGGGAGCTCGGGGCCAGCGAGTGAAGTGGCAGAGCTAAACGCCTGTGGGAGGAAGATGATGTGCAACCGTCCCACCAGTGGAACCACACGGGACCCCACCCCGACCTGGCCCAGCCCGGCCTGGAGGTGCTGGGCTCCACAGAAGGCACTGGTCTGAGTAGATGCAGGGCCCATCGCTCCGCCGCCCATCTCCAAGGAACGCGGATCCCAGGCCCACGACGGCCTGGTCATCCCAACTCGGAGCAGGAAACAGACTTTGAAGCATTACGTGACGCCTTACATGTTAAGCAGCTCATTAACTGGGGACCCAGGCTCGCAATCCACTGTCCCCCTCAGACACCAGACTCTCCGTGATTCCGCACCCCAGTTTCCAAAATTAAAAACCACCTTTCCGACTATGATTTCAGTGAGACAGCCACGAGGCCTCGTGCACACGGTCACACTCCCCATCTGTAGAGGGAGTCTTCCTATACACACGGACTTGGTCCCCGGGTGCACAATGGGCCTGACACAAAGGCTGGGCCAATCTCCCAGGCAGGGTGTGGGGCAAACCCTCCCCGCCCTCCCGCCCGGCCTGCAGCCCTGCTCACCTGGGGCTCCGAGGCCGGCTCTGCGCTGGCCGGACTGCCTGCAGGCACCTGCCCTTCCCTGCCGACCCCCCCTGCAGGTGGGACTTCCTCTGCGTCTGTGAAGGAGACAGCGCAGGAAGCTGTCGTTCTGTTCACAACAACACCGGCCTGTGGTTTCCCACAGCCCCATTCGAGGGGGACAGAGAAGGGGGTTCATGAACGAGCAGATGAGCCCCGGCTCTGCACATCAGCCGGGTCACTGTTCTTACGGGAGATTAAAGCCAGAGGAGCTCAGGAAAGGGATCAGAGATCAGAAGGTCCCACACTGCCCACCTGGATTCGGTCCGAACACGTGTGCAGGAATCGGGAGCGGGGCCAGGGGGGCAAAAAACTCTGCAGGAGCCAGAGCCGGCTCGCTGCGCTGGGGCCCCCCGGGGTTCAACACGTCCACGTAGCGTGCTCTGGCTCCAGCTGCACCGGAAAAAGCGGCAGATTTGGGTCAGCGCCCCAGAGCATCCTGTTCCCCCGGGGCCCCCCTTCCTCCAGCGGGAAGAGCAGCCGGGGACGCAGCTCTCCACATGGCACAGCCCGGCTGCTCCCCCGGGGGAGGTGCCCATTCTACACATCGAGGCTACCAGAGCCGCGCTGCTCACTAGCAGCTTGGGGGCTGCGGAGCAGGGCTCTCACGCTCTGGCGACGGTGGGGGGCCCCCTGCAGACTCGCCTGAGGAAAACTAGGACCCCCCTTGCAGACAGACAGACTGCCATCTGCCCTGTACTTCCAGCCCTTAAACTCCGGCATGTCTGCAGAACACGCAAGTTCTCAAACCAACTCTTGATTTCTGGCTCGACTCTGTTACCTGCTTTCCTAGAGAACATGTTCACAGAGGCCCTCGGGGGCCCTCCAGGACCAGGGGGCGCAGCAAGCGGAGCCTTGGGGAGCGAGATGGGTGGGGGCGGCGGAGCCTTCCTCTGTGGAGGGGAAAGCCGGCTCAGAGCCCTGCCTGCGGACCCGGAGCCGCCGGGACGGTATGCGGAGCGAGGGCCCAGGCAAGCAGAGTGAGGAACCAGACAGACGTACCTCCTCCTCTGGCTCGCTGACGTCCACCCACCGGTTCTTCTTCTCATCCCAGACGATCTGCCGCGATCATGAAAAGTAATGTCAGGAGACAGAGCCGAGCGGAAGCAGCGCCTGCGGCCTCCGGGCCTGGGTGACCAGGCCCGTCCGTGCACACTGGCGACCCCCATGCACGGGCACGCGCATGCCCCTCGGGGCCACGCTCCACAGCACTCACTGATTTGTTCTTGTCGTCCGGCAAGTAAGCTTCTGTCCTCCTTTTCCCCGGCAGCCAACGGGAGAACCAGGACTCGCCGCTCTAAACATGAAAACCATCAGGAGCGTCTCGAGGACACGGTGCCGCGTGAGGTGAGCCCAGCACCGAAAGGCCCTGAGGACCGGCTCCTAGGAGGCCCCAGAGGAGCCGCATGCACAGATGCGGGAGGGGAGGGGCACGGTGTGCACCGAGGCCAAGGGCCAATCTGAGAACACAAGTCCCGAAGACGGGCGGGGGCAGCGAACACCATGGAACTGCCCTTAAAAACAGTTAAAATGGTTCACATCTGAACACGTGCCTTTTGGAGCTTTTCCTGTCTGAATGCCAACGAGCGGCAGGCTCTGGCATTCTCCCAGACTGAGCGGCAGCAAGCAGGCCGGTCATGTCCTTGTGGGCCCTGGGGACAGTCCCCCGCCCTGTGGCCTTGTGCTGGGAGAACACACACGTCAGGGACGCTCACTTCCACCCCGGCAGGCCGGGCCTCAGCGGAAACACAGACAGGGAGGCAGCGGGTGTGTGTGCTCGCAGACCCGCCGCTCTGAGCTCCGCAGCGCTCACGACGGGTCAGCGTCCTCTTCTAGCTCAGGCTCACGCACGCTCGGAATCTGATCTGTGTCCCCCTGTGATGCCAGGCGTCAAGGGGGACCGGGGCGGCTCAGTCTCTTGAGCACCCGACTCTGGTGTCGAGTCGGGTCACGACCTCAGCCGGGGTGGGGTCTGGGATGCAGCCCGTGTCAGGTGCTCTGCTTGGTGGGGAGCCGGCTGCTCCTGTGCCCTCTGCCCCTCCCCCTGCTTGTGCGCTAGCCGCTCTAATAAATAAACACGAGCTTAAAAAAAAAAAAAAAGAGGCTAACAGTTAACTAAAGTTCGATTTGCTAAATGTACGGAAATCAAGAACAAGTCTCGCGTAAACCCACGTGAAGAGAGTAAAGAGACGGTCTGCAGGCTGGGGGACAGCACCGGTGACGCACACATGTCACAGAGGACTTGGGACCAAGAGGCTCAAACAGGAGAAGACAAGCCAGCACCACGCAGGAAAACACACAGGCGGTGACAGGCGCGTGAGAAAGGTGCTCGGCACCCCCACTCGTCAGGGAGCGAAGTGAAAGCTCCAGGAGACACCACAACCCCCACCGAGAGGCCGCCGTGGGCGGCCCGACCACCCTGTGTGCGCGGGAACCAGGAATGTCACCAGCTGGGCTGGTGACAAGGAATGACTGGGCCTCTCTGGCTCTGCTGGGGTCACCGCGTGCAACTGTCTAGGAAAAGAGCCAGGTCGCACTTTCCCACACTGGACACACAGCTATGCCCGGACCTAGGCATGCCCTGAGAGGAAGGAGTGGTTTCGCCAAAAGAGACAAGGAGCACATGTCATACGTCATCACCCATCTAAAAAAGGGCCGGGGCGCCTGGGTGGCTCAGTGGGTTAAGCTTCTACCTTCAGCTCAGGTCATATTCTCAGGGTCCTGGGATCGAGCCGCGCATCCGGCTCTCTGCTCAGCAGGGAGCCTGCTCCCCCCCCCACCCCCCACCTGCCTTTCTGCCTACTTGTGATCTGTCAGGTAAATAAAATCTTAAAAAAAAAAAAAAAAAAAAAAGACCAACATCTATCACCAAGAAAGAGGAAATATAAAATTTTAGCAGCTGCATTATAACAGATACCATGACCCGATGATTTCGAAAGATTAACCTCCTTTACAGGAAGTTACGGGACAGGTCCCAAAGTCTGAAGAGGCCACCATCTGGGGTGGGTTCTGACAGGCCATGGGGACCCATGGGGCCTCCTGGTCCCATTCCAACTGCTCCGGCTAGTGGTCATACAGGACACGGACACAAGGGCACCCAGGGAGCTTTGCGTGCTTCAGTGGGTGCCAAGGACAACAGGAAGGCCTTGGCCCGCCGCCAGTGTGGGGAAGTGCTCTGTGGGAGCTGTGCCTCCGCCCTGGACCCCAGGCCCCCACCCTGCCGGAGCCAGGCCATGTCTCACCTTCTTGGGCTCCCTAGTGTCTTTTCTGTTTGCCGGTGCGGGTCTCTTCACTTCGGGCGCGGACGTCGGCGGCTGCAGAGCACTGGAGCTAGCACCCTCCCCCGCCGGGGGCGCGTCAGAGTCCTGGGACCCGCCGGAGGAGCCCTGTCCCAAGGCAACACGGGAGCAGGCTCACCCAAGGCACCTCCCCGGGGGCCCTGAAAACCCGTGAGCCATGAGAGCAGAGCGGGGGAGGGGAAGGGACAGCAGCCCCCGCCTCCCGCCTGCTCCCCCAAGCAACTGTGTTGGGGTGCACTGGGCACTACAGGGCTGGAAGAAGAGGTTTGAGAGTGTGTGTCGAGGGGACGCTAGCTGCAGACGGGGAGGAGGTGTGTTAAAACAAAGACTTGTTTTTTTTTCAGTTTATCGCTTCGCTTATCACTGAGCGAAGACCCTGTCTTCCATAAACTCTCACTTTACGTGAGAATATTTTCATGGAAGAACGCCCAGCGGAAGTCTGGCCTATGGCAAGTGCCTGTGGCAGTGTGCCCACAGAAGCCCTGGTGTGTGGAGATGCGGCTGTGGGACCCGCCGCGCAGAAAAGCACGTGTCCCTCCCCGCTGCGGCCAGAGCAGCCGAGACACGCGGCAAGAATCTCGAGACGGACAGTGAGGTGTCAGGGATCCTACTGCAGAGAGGGGTGCAGGACCGGGGAGGCCTTTCCGGTTTGGAAAAGTCATCGTCAGCAACGCAGCCTCCCGAGAGGGGCCGTCCGCGCGCCACTAAGTGGTCGAGCTGGTCGGGCCTTCCCAGTGACCCTGCGCATAGCGAGGGCTCTCCGGCCGAGGAGCCACGAGGCACAGCTGCGCGCTTTTCCTGATTCTCCCATTACAGCTGGAGAACAGCAAGGCCGGGCTCCTAATCAACGCAACTTAAGTAAAAGAGCTTGGGGGAAAAAAGAGGGCAAGTACCAGGTTAGCAAATTTTCCACCGAAACCCTCTTCTCTCAGCTCCAGAAGTGAGCTCCTACCCAGTGCCTCCGGAAGCATCGCCCCTGTCAACAGAAGAGAGGACCACTGTGGGCTCCGTGTCGCCGACACAGGACAGGAGCTGACACGATGTATGTGCGACACGGCACAGCTTCTCCCTGGCCGAGGGCCTCCCACCACGGGACTCAGAGTCTGAAACCGGAAAGGTTCTCGGAAACGTTTCTTTAGGAAAGCGGGGTGCACGCGGCACCTTATTCAAGGGCAGAGACAGGAAGGCCCACGGCAGGCACAAGAAGCCTCGTGGGGCCCGCTCACCGCCCCCGGACATCTGCTCCCGCCCGCACGCCGACACGCAGCTGAGTCCCGGAGGAAGGCAGCACTGACATCAGTGAGCCCTCCAGCCTACAGCTTCCGGAACCCTCTGCACATGCTGACAAACAAAACCTGTGTCAAGTTCAGATGACTGAAGGCTCTTCCACCAACCTCCTCCTTCGATGCCAAACCCCCCAGCTCTGCTCTCGGGCTGGCGCTCCAGCAGGCCTACCTGGGTCCTGGCTCCTGGCCTCCTGGGGTGCGTGCTCACTTTCCGGCAGAGACGGTGCGCAAGGGGGCAGCAGGCCGGGCCCCGTGTAGAGAGCCGCAGGGTCAGACCCAGAGGGCTCTGGAAAGCCAAAGACAGCCGCCGGGGGTCCACAGCCGGGCCCCAGCTCAAGGGGGCCCGTGGCTGGGGGGACCGGGAACAATGGCACCCTGGCGGGGAGGGCCGGCTGGCTGTCGGGGAGCGTCGGCGGAGCTGCACCAAGAGAGCAGGGAACAGAAGCCGGAGTTACTGGTGTGGACTCTGGGCACTCGGGGAAGCAAACAGGCGGTCGTTCAACACTTTGTCACACGTCCTCTCCCAGGGCCACGTTCTCTCGTTACGGGGTAAGAGAACCAGTCGTCACGGCAAGAGTGCTGACGATGCCAGGCCCGTCAGTCATTGGGGGAAAAGCAGAACATACGCTTCTTAGGGACAAGGGGAGGACATCATCAAATCTTACGTGGGGCCTGGGCCCTGACTCCCAGCAAGGCCCCAGCGGAACCCGGGAGCAGGGGCCTAAAACAGAGTTCGGAGTTCACGGAGCCCTCCCCGACCCCCTCCTCCCCCTCCAGAGCTCCGCAGGACCCCCGCCCGCTCGGACGGCTGCTTAAGGCTGGGAGACACAACAGACCCATCGAGGGAGCAAGCGTGGGGAGGGGGAAGGGAAGACTCGTGCCCTCCGCTCTCCTCGGGCAGGAGGCAGTGCTCCACGTGCGGAAGCAGCGGCGACGAGGGGAAGGTGGGGAGGCCCGCGGCTTCTCCAGCAGCGCGGGGCTCACCTGAAGGCAGCAGCCGCACCCCCTGGCCGAGGTGCTCAGCGCTGGGCACAGGCGGCGCCAGCAGCGGATTGCCGGCGCCCAGGCCCCCGGGCGGGCCGAGTGCCAGCCCATCACACGGGCCGGCCTCAGAGCTCGGGGTGCTGGGACAGCGCTGGGGGAAGGTCCCGTCCCGACTCCACACCGCGGCGCCTTCCTGAGGGAGAGACAGGGCAGGCGTTCCCGACAGCCGGACCCTCGCCCGGCCGCGCTTCAGGAGGGCCCTCCCTCTCCCGGGAGCGCGCTGACCAACACGCACGCCCCTCGAGCGCACTCTCCGCCCCTCACGCGCGGCGGGCATGTGAACCACTGCGGTCGCAGCGTGTCCGAACTCCGGGCCCGAGACCGGAAGCACCCCGCACCTTGAGCTGCCTGTCCACGCGCTGCAGCTGCACCAACCAGGCCGGCTCCACGAAGGCCTCCTGCTCGGGCTTCTCTCGGAGCTGCGGGTCGAAGAGCCGCAGCTGGGATGCGACCTGGACACACACGGGGAGGAAAGGGCCCTGTTACGACCTGGCGTGACAAGGGACTGTGTCTTCAAAAGCCATCGCCAGCCGGAACAAAAGGCATCTTCAGGGTCTGGTCGGATAGCTCCTGCCACCCAAGGTTTCTGAAGCGTGTGGTGGTGACCTGGCCCAACGCATCGCTCGCACTGCCGAGTCACCAGAAAGGGAGTGTGGGAGCCGGACTGGCTCTGGCGAGCCGGGCGGCCCGCGTGGAGCAGCCCCCAGGGCCGGCGGCTCCCGCCCGTCCCCGACTCCACAGACTGCGCTTCAGGGATCAAAACACTGACTAACCCGGGACGTGCACACTCTGACAGGCCTTGGGGGGGGGGGGTGCAGGGACAGGGCGGGGAGCGTGTGGGACGGGGGTGTGAGGAACGCAGGCCCTGAGGAGCAGCTGCCGAAGCTGCAGGAACGGGGACGCGCTGACTGTTCTGTGTCCGTCCGTGGACGCCGAAAACTCCCCACAGTAAGACACTCTCTCAGCTGTCACGGAAGCGCATTCCCTAGAACGAAGGTCCTGGGGGGAGGGCGCACTGGCCGCATGCACCGGCCGACGACCAGCCTTGTCCCACGCGCACCTCCCCCGCTCCCGCAGGCCGCATGCAGGCGTCTGTTTTACGGAGCGAGACTTCCTGGACGTGCTGTCCTTCTCCCCTTGAAGCTAAGGCCCAGCTTCAGTTGCGGGCTGGGGTCCCCAAAAAGTTCAAAACACCCACTTCCTGCCCAAGGATGCCTGAATTCCACAAGCTGCTCAAGAAAAAGTCTCCAGCATCTACACGGTCACCCCTCAGTGCCTGAGCGCAGGGATCCGCCGCCGCTGCGGGGGCGTCTGAGAACACGTACCTGAGCCAGCTGGCTGATGAGCACGGGCGAGTGCTTGTGTGGCTGCAGCAGGACGCTCTTGGCGATCACCTCACAGTAGTGGAAGGCCTGCGTGGCCAGCCCCATTTCAGCCAGGCGGCAGGAGTAGATGAACTTGAACACCTGGGACCAGGGAGCGTAGCACGGTTGTCCTGACACACCTCCCCAGCCCCCGTGTCACCCAACAGCCCCAAAGCAGGCGCTATTCCAATGCCCCGTGTGCCTCACGGCCACCCAGCAGCACTGAGCCCCTCCCCAGAGGACTTCTCATGAAAGCTGCAACTAAGCTTCTCAGAAACTCCCTCTTCCTCTTTAGCACACTTTGTAGGCTTGTCACGCAGGGCTCGTCACAAGTGCCCTGGCCAGCCAGCAGCTAGCACGGTGGGACAGTCGTCCCACAAACCCTGCGCTACAGTGTTTATACCCACACGTCCCCTGGGTCACAGAACACCCACCCCACGACGCTGCAAACTGTGCACAGGAAGCACTGGAAACCAAACACTCGGGAAACATTTTAAATGCAAAGAAAATCCTCAATTCGATAGGACTTACTTCTCAAGAGGTACAGATCAAAGGACTCCCCAGGATTTCCAAAAACTATCATTTTGGGGGGAAGAGCTCAAAAGCCCTCAACGAACAAACATCTGCTAGCACTGACCGCCCACTCGTTCAAACCAGGGGCTGGTGTGGCTCCTGCGCACCTGGAAATTGGGGAAGGAACAGGTCTGCGCCCCGAGAGACTGGGCGTACTCGTAGGCTTCTGTCCTCTGGATAGCTTCATTGGTTGCAAACTTTAAAAATGGCAAACTGTTGAAAAAAGAAATAATTTCAGTGTCCGAACAAGACACCCAGAAGTACGTCCCACCATGTGACCAACAGCACCCCACCAAGACCAGAGGCCACCGCTGCCAGGTGTGCGTGCACGGTTTCTGGGTCAGCTCACGGAGGGATGCTTCCTTTCTAAAGGAAAACAGACACCTTGACGGTCCTCACCTGTGGTTCGATCCAATTAAAACAAGTTTTGTTGTTTTCTTTGTGTAAACCCCCAATCCGACCTGGGCCATGAGGTAGCAGAAGTGCGCGGCATCTAAGAGACCTTTGGAAGCTGAAGAGACATACAGCAGGCCAAGGCTCAGGACCTCTGAGTTCTCCCCAAAACCTCAACACATAGCGACTGCCAGAAGGGCCACACGAGTGGCAAAACCCCGTGGCCCTCCACACCCAACAGTGGCTCTCAAGCCTGAGCGTGTCGGGCTCCCCAACCTCCGTGCCCACACCTGACCTACCCAGAGTGTCGCCCATGGTGGCCATGGCCCTGGACTCCACATCCACGTTGCTGCTCAGATTGGACAAAACCATAGCAAGATGCGGCCTCCAATCACCCCACTTCTCGTCTCCACAACACTGAGGTCAGAAAAAAGCCAAACCAACCAACCCTTATCCTCAGAAGGGGGCACCACTTTCATCTCGTCACGGCTGAGATCCAAGAGTACAGCGCAGAAGCCGGGACAAGAGAAAGCGCAGGCTCTGTGGCCCTGGAGGCCAGCTCTCACGAGAGTGAGCCGGGAAGCCAGGCCACGGGGACCCTGGAGAGCCCCTGTTCACTGACCGTGGACGCAGCAGGCATCCGCCCTGACATCAGCTGGTACACTGTCTGCAAAGGGTCATTGATTGGAAGACTGTTGGCAAACCTAGGTAGACACGAGGAGAGAAAAAGCTAAGTTGGCCCTGTTTTTTATTAAACTTTTTAAGATTTTATTTATTTATTTGACAGACAGAGATTACAAGTAGGCAGAGAGGCAGGCAGAGAGAGGGAAGCAGGCTCCCTGCTGAGCAGAGAGCCCGATGCGGGGCTCGATCCCAGGACCCTGGGATCATGACCTGAGCCGAAGGCAGCGGCTTAACCCACTGAGCCACCCAGGCGCCCCAGCTGACTCTGTTTAAATGACAAACAGAAACAAGGCCGGTTTCATTTTGGTTCTTTGAGGACTGTCGCGGGCCTGACCCCAGCCCAGTGTACAAAAAGCCCAGCAGTTTGACAAATGAACTGAGAAAGACTGAAGAATTCGTGCTGGTTTCACAGAGCACAGAAAACTCTGTGGTAAAAAACAGTTACAAGGCTGTCAGCAGTACAACCGCAGGGAAGAGGGCCCAGCATGCCCACGCCAGTGTGACAGCAGCCTGGTGCAGGGGACACGCCCCAGCTTTCCAAGACAAGCCCTGCAAGTCACGGTGCTTCCAAGAGCTGACCAGGCAGCACGACTAGGCCAGCAGGACGTGCCCAGAAATAGTATACACAGCAAGATTCTCTACCTGGTCATGACGCGGGCGTGTGTCCGGCTGTCCATCTTACTTGCAAGCAGCAGAGCGTGACCCCATAAGGCATTTTTCATCGCAGACTCTAAAGCATCCTGCAAAGCATGTCAGAGGTTACCGACGTCCCCAGAACTTCGGTGACGTGCGCAAGCAAGAAGCCACACCCGGGGGTCGTCACGCATGGTGGGCGGCAGGGGCAAGGGACCGGAGCGCACTGAAGAGTGCATGAGTCACAGGCCTGCCAACACACGCGCCCAGTTCAGACACGAAGCAGTAGCCCGCTTTTCCCAATCTGCCTGAGCCAGAAAGCTGCTGCGGCAACGAGTCTGCGAAGGCCCATGCTGCTGGGTCGGCTGCCTGCGGCCAGCGTCCGGAGCAAGCACCCGGATGAGGAACAAAGACGGGCGAGCAGCGGTCCTGCTGCCTCCAACTGTGCTCTCCACGATGGCCACCTCCACACGGACAGAGCCTTTACTAATATGGCCCCCCTGCGTCCAGAATCATCTGGGGTAGCTCTCAGAGGACAGCGTCTTCATAGAGATGGACGGCTCACAGCAGAGGGAAACGTTGAGCAAAGCTGACAGATCCCACAGCTCCGATCCGTCGTAAAACATCCACGTGAAAATGGTTTATTTACCAAATACGAGCTTTCCAGCTGCCATCACGAGATCAAAGTACCAAGAACTCCGGGCCCATAAGACCCCAGCCGCCAGAGCACAGGCGCGGCCCTCGCTCCAGGCTGCACGATCGCGGGGAGCTTCCCTCCATGGCCAGGGCTTGGCGCTGGGCCACTGTAGGGCACCCCCCCGGCACCTGCGCCCCTGAGGTGACAGCGAGGGCATGCCTAACCGAGCGAGAACAGTTTGACTTCAGTCCCGCGCACAAGTCCGCGCACAGGGGCGTACCTGTGCACAGGCAAGTAAGTCTCCGACCCCGGCAACCCTCGGAAGACGGCTCTGCTGCCAGGAGGGAACACACTGGACTCCACAGACACTAGCCCTGGGTCGCAGTCAAGGTGCCACCGTTCCCGAGAGCAGGACCGAACACGCTAGGGCCACCCGGGGATCCCAGGGGCTCGTGGCCACTCACCTTCTTGCGGCCATACAGCAGCAGCTCCCGGAATCTCTCCGTCTCCTTCTCGAGGGTGTTGCTGCCAGCAGCCTGGTTGTCGGTGAGAAACGAGAGCTGGGCCTCCCCGGACTCCTCTTCCTCTACCTGCTCCACAGCCTCGTTAGTAAAATCGATCAGGTTGGCCTCGTTGGGTGACTTCCCAGGAAGCCACACGGTTTTGTGGTCTCGTAACAAAAGCTCGGCAAGGTCTGTTCCCACCACGGTCTGTAGGGGCCACAGGAGCAGAAAAACAAAATGCTTCACTCCACACCGAACTTCCTGTGGCGGGGGGGTGGGTGGGGGCTGGTCCAGGTCAGGTGAGCACCCTCCCCTCAACTCCACGTCCTGGGGCACAGCCGGGAGCAGGAGGGACAGACCACAGGTGACTGGACAGAGGCAGACCCGAACCTCCCTTCACCCCAAACCCCACGCCCTGGAATTCCGCTTCCCCAAAGCTCCACGAGGACAGTCTCCCCGAGCGAGTCCCTGGACAGCACCGCTGTCCTCCACACATTGTGTGGCGCGGGATTCCACCCAAGTCCTCTGGGGAAACCAAGCCGCAGGCTACAGAAACGTACCCCGTTCTGTCTGCACAAGAGAACAATAAAATTCCAAAGGAGACTCGCAGACTCTTTGTCAATTAAATTCTGGTTCTGCAAACAGTTTGTCGCTTTGCTCTGTGCGAAGTTAATAACATCCGCTTTATGGGTATCATCCCTGCAAGAAGGACACACGCTCCGTGAGCAGCGACACCCGTGTCTGCGAGGCCCAGCGCAGCAGCCGCCTCCCTGCGGACGCCGAGGACGCTTCGGCGGGGAACGTACTTGCCGAGCGGGCCCGGGAATGAGCGCAGCTCCTCCTGCTCCGGCGTGTGCTGCAGCAAGGTCTGAGGCGGGCAGAGGGTACAGAGAGAGAGCAGCTCGCGGGGGGCAGGCGCACAGCGACACCCGCCCGTGCCCGCGGCTGCACTGGCTAAGTTCCCGGCCCTGGCACCATCCCTTCCAGCGCCCCCACCCGCGCAGGCCTGTCTGCTGTCCCACCATGATTTTCAAACTCTCTCTGGAGCACTCAGAACCAGGTCTCCCCTCCAATGGAGGCAGGGCCCTCACGCGTGCTCAGAAGAGGCCTGCCAGGACCGTGGAACGGGCCCCCCACCCCACCTGCCACCAGATCACAAAGCTCCTCTACCCGTGACCAAAAGCCACGAGATGAACACAAGCAGGGTCCTTCCTGCCAAGCCAGAGCCACGAATAAAGCCAAAACAAATCTGCAATGGAACGAAGTTGAAGGGGACACCCGCCAGGTACTCGGCGTCCCGCCCTCTGACGCAGAAACGGCCCAGCACAACACAACCACCACGAACCGAAGACTCGTGGGAAAAGAGCATCTTCCTAGGTCACTTCTTCAGAGCACAGTCCCGTGACTCAGTTTCCACTCACACAATTACCTCCATGCTGTGAATTTCAACCAGTGCAGGCTGTCCTTCCGAGGGCAGATTCGGGATCACTTTGATGAGCTGACCCCCAGGCCCGAACCTGGCACAGACGTGAGGCACTGAGAACTTCTCCGGAGAAGTTGGTCTCGACGGAGCTACGTTTAAATAAAGGGAGAAACAATCACCTTGCCGCTTTTTATTGCTTTTGGACCAATTCGACAGTCCAGCGTTTCCAAGTGCCCATACGGCTGGCACCCCAGGTCGGACTGATGACAACCACCTGGCTTTCCACCGGAAGGCGCTAATCCTGAGACAGCCCATCAAAAAGGAGCACTTAGGGGGCGCCTGGGTGGCTCAGTGGGTTAAGCCCCTGCCTTCAGCTCAGGTCATGATCCCAGGTTTGTGGGATCGAGCCCCATATCGGGCTCTCTGCTCGGCGGCTCCCTGCTCAGCGAGGAGCCTGCTTCCCCCTCTCTCTCTGCCTGCCTCTCTGCCTACTTGTGATCTCTGTCAAAAAGAGTAAATAAAATCTTAAAAAAAAAAGGAGCATTCAGGTGTGTGCCTGAAAATGTTTCAACTGTAAAAAATGAGAACGAGAACTATTCTCTCCTAGAAACAAAACTGCTGCAAAACAGCCCCGTGCATTGAGCACACGCTACTTGGAAGCAAGGTCTGGCCGCCGGCTGCCGGGGGCCCCACCAGAGCGTCCGTGCCCCCAGCTCCTCCTCCACCCGCAGCGACGAGCACCGGGCGCCCACAAGGACGACAACAGCTGACGCCCGAAGCGCAGAGATCTGCACAGGAGCTGACACACACCGCCGCGTCGAGGGCTCCCAGGAACAGCGTCTGATGGATCGTCTCCAAGTGGGGCTGAGAACGTGGCACAGGTGACAAGTCCGTGCACAGGAGCTTTGCACAGGAATTAGGGAGTTTCCCATGCAAACTACTTACCCAAGTGGCCAGCACTGGTAAACAGTGCGGTTGCACCCAAGAGGCTGGCAGGGAGCCTGTCCTCAAAGCCACACTAATGTGGCTACTATGGACAGGCTGGGCAGCTCTTGGCCGCTGTCACAAGCTCTGGGACTCACAGCAGTCCTTATTCTGCACAGAAGACCAGGCCAAGCCATTGGCAATTCCCACAAGCTGCAATCCATTCCCTCCACTACCCTAGGCTTGAGAGGCTACCCCGGCAGTGTGACTCGACCTCCCTCTGCACCTGTGTGAGCACAGGGTGCCGTGGGCACACACACCTTGCTCCGTGGTGGGCCAGCCCGCTTCGGCAGCATAGCCGTACTCCGGGAAGCCCTGGGCACTGCCAAAATTGCTGCCGTAGGCGCCGTACGCATAATCGCCAGGCAAGGAGCCGGGAGGAGGTGGGACCTCATAGGGAGCGGCAGCCACACTGTGATTTCTGTAAATCTGACTCTAGGAAAACATCAAGCAAACAGAAAAAATCAACTCCTGGGAACACAGGGGACTCAGGCACATGGTCACGTGCGAAGGGACAGGGAGAGGGCCCCCACCTGACGCGAGTGGGAGCTGAAGCTACTGCGCAGGCTCTGGGCCGAGCGCTCGCTGTG
The DNA here is from genome assembly GCF_964662115.1 of Mustela nivalis. Classification (NCBI taxonomy): domain Eukaryota; kingdom Metazoa; phylum Chordata; class Mammalia; order Carnivora; family Mustelidae; genus Mustela; species Mustela nivalis. Next base: position 90,390,747 of record NC_139032.1, on the reverse strand, counting down.
CACGCTGCGCCTGTCCGCTTCTTCCCCATAAGGATCCCTGTGGGGCTCGGGGTCGTCGTCAAAACTGCCCGTGAAGCGAGGGTCGTACCTCCAGGGGTCATCATACCTCTCGGACCTGCTGGAACCATGGACAGAGGCAAGGAAAGAGGACAGTGGGTAGGTGACGCCAGGGTGACAGCCCTTTGCCACCCAACAGCAAGCACTGTGTCGTCACCCCCTGTGGGGATCGTGACCCTTAAAAGACCAGTCAGGCCCTACCCTCGGGAAAGCGGCCACATCCCAAGCCCAAGTTCAGATCCCTGCCTTCAGAGCTGGAGAAACATCCTTCAAGTTGATGCTGCGTGCAGCAGCGCCTCTCCCAGACCCAAGAAGAGGAGGAGCCGATTTCCAGCACTTGTGCTGAGGCCAGTTCCCCTCCCCACAGCCCAGGTGGGAACTGCCAGCAGGGCTTGGTTCTCTTTCAGACACGGACTCCAGTGTCAGCTGCTCACCAGGATCCCAAACACAATGGCAACTTGGGTAACTGACACACGACGGCAGAGACGCAGAAGCAAAGCTCTGACTACGAGCAGCCCTTCTCATCAAGTGCGCTGTACCAACCTGTCGCCGTAAGCACAGTTCTCTTTCCTGTACGCATCGTATTCAGCGTCATACCAATACCTCCGGTCACAGGTGCGGGGATCCCTGAATCTGGAACCATAGTGGTACCGGTCCCAGCGACCTGGGTCTGTAAGCAGGGGATTCATGGTTTATGACAACAGGAGAGAGAAGACACTCCTCAGAAAGCCGAGCCAGAGAAACCACACCACCCCAGGACTGAAGAATGCCTCCAGGCTCTTAAAGGAACCCAGCTTTCCTCTCCAAAATCAGCATGACCTTGGAGGCCATTAACTGTGAGGCCTGGGTGGTGTCCCACCTATACACGTGACACCTGCTGGCCACTGGGTGTTCTCGCCACACACGATTAAAAACCCGCTAGAAGACATCTCTGTTAAATTTTATTCGTAGTCACGACTTTTTAACACTTAATCCCATGACTACAAATTTCCCTTACAAGTCTTCTAACATAACCTAAGAAGTTTTAAGAAATATTCCAAAATCCAAAAATTGAAAACAAAACAAAACATGTTAACATTGTAAACTAGATGTGCCACTTCACTTGTGCCAGGTGTGAGTTTCCAACGGTACAAACACAGGAGGGAAAGAGGCCTGTGGGGAGTAGCAGGCGGGGTGGCCGTGCTGGGACACCCAAGAGGCTGTGGGCCCAGGACCCTTCCCGGCACCACACAGCAGGGAGAGGCAGGGCCACTGAAGGGCACGTGAGGCCCAGCAGGAACACGCCAAGACCAGCAGACAGTACCTGGTGCGGTGGGGACACCCGATGTCTGCACCACACGAGGAGGTGGCCCCTGGCCACGGGAGGCCCCTGGCATGGCAGACATGGCCAGTGTGATCCAGAAGCTGGTGTCCCACTTTATTTATTTTAATCAGTTAAGTAACCATGTAAAGACAAGGCTGCTCTGGAACGACTCATCACCACACTTTGCTAGAAAGTCAAAGGAAACGACTAACGTGATAGAGACATTCACGCTAGAATCAAATCATCACTTCCTAATGAAAGACACCAACATATGTATTTCCAGACACAGCTTACTTTCAACTACTTTCGGCACCTGGATTAAAAACACACCAGAACAAACGGAACAGTCTCCTGAGAAGTGATCGCAGAGCAGAGCGAAGCACTGGGCCGCGCCCACGGGGGCCACAGAGAAGCCCACACGCACCTCCATACTCGTACTGGCCGGAGTAGTAGTCCGCATAGTGGTCACTCTGGCTGCTCCATCCACTTTTGGAATCGTAGTAACCTTCGGGGTACCCTTGCCTGAAAGCACACAACACCATTAAAGCAACCCGCCTACTCCCTTCTGAGATGAGTCTGGGACGTCGGGCCACGCACTCGACTGTGGCGGAGCCGGAAATCCGAAACAGTCACGGGGACAGGCTGGGACCCCTCCCACACAGCTTTTCTCAGGGCGCCTGCGTGGCTCGGTTGGTGAAACGTTTGCCTTCGGCTCAGGTCATGATCCCAGGGTCCTGGGATTGAGTCCTGCATCGGGCTCTCTGCTCAGCACGGAGCCTCCTTCCCCTTCTGCCTGCTGCCCCCCTGGCGTGTGCTCTCTGACAAATGCACAGGATTTGTAAAACCCCCCTGGGGTACCTATTTAAGCGCCACATGGCATCCACGAGCCGGCCGCCCTCTGTGTGCTCAGCATTGGGCCCTGCACGCCGAGGCCAAACAAGTTCTCGGGCCCCTGGGATCGCACTCAGCGGGAGCGAAACTCCTGGAGCTGTTAAACCCACGCACACAGACCATGTGCTGTGTCCTCTGGACGCATGACGCTGTGCATCCAGGTGCGGGGCTGTGGCTGGCTTAGCCTCTGGCGTGGGCCTCTTAAAAGTGACTGTTGTGAGGCCAAAAAGGCACCTGATGGAGGCCGGCCTCGCAAACCAAGCTACTAGTCTGACTCAGCGCACAGAAAGCAGAACGTAGTGATGTCAGCTGTCAGACCTTCCACAGAGTAGGATTCCTTTTTGTTCCCTCCAACAGAATGAGAGAGCACATGCACGCGATGACAGGGAGCACTGGGGAGGGGCAGAGGGGGAGACAGAATCCCAAGCAGACTCCACACCCAGCCCAGAGCCCTATGGGGGGGGGGGGGCTCGATCTCACAACCCTGAGATCAAGACCTGAGCCAAAATCAAGAGCTGGACGCTGAGCCAACTGAGCCGCCCTCCGGGGCAGTCAGACTCTCGGGAACACTTGCTAGCATTTGCATTTGTATTTATTAATAACAAGTTTTAGACAATATCTGATATTTAAAGCGTGACTTTTCTCATGGCTCTTCAGGAATGTCTCACTCAGCTGAGGCCGGGCGGCCCAGGAGGAGCACCCTCCCATGGCTTAGCTGTAGGAACAAGGCCCCTTCCCAGGGCTTTGGAGGAGAACCTTCCACCCCACCCATCTGCAGAGCGGAGGCCCCCAAGGACACCAGTGGTGGGCTCAGAATAATGACCTGACACAGGGCAGAACCAAGAGCCCACCACCTCCTCACTGCCCTCACCACCGAAGCCCGTTCATCCACTAGCAAAGACAGCCACAAGAACGAAAGACACGTCCGTGCAGGGATGTGCTCATACCAGGCCCAAGTGCACATACACACGCACACACATCCCCCAACCAAAGCAGGGCAGGAAGAACAGGCTGCTCTACAGAGCCGGCACAGGAGAGCAGTGAAGGAACAGAGGACAGAGACACTGTGAGATGGGACGGGACCACTCCTGTGCAACCTGGCCCAGCCTCCGGTTGGGTGACTTTCAAGGGCAGCACGGGGCCATCTTCAGTGTCTCAGAATAGGTTCCATGTTAACCTGCAGGTGGGCAAGCAGACAAGAACCGGATGGCGAGTTGTGCCCTGGCTGTGCCCTCCTCCATGCCTACGGGTTTCTAGGAATCACTTGCCCACGGCTTTCCCCGAGTCAGAATACTTAACCTCAAACCTCTCCTTCCAAGTGCTTATCCAAGAGCTAACCCCTCGGGAACTTTCTTACAAAAGTTCCTAGAAGGCTGGGCCATGGGCAGGTCAGTGGTGCAAGGAGAGGGCAGCTCAAAAGGCAAAGGCTCACGGAGACAGAACCTCATCTGCAGACAAGCTATCAAGGACCCCAAGATTTTGAAAGGCAGCACACACACGAGATCTCCACCAGCAATCAGACCTCCTCTATTCTAAGTTCAAGAAGCCACATACTCTGGTAGTAAAACCTACCCCCGTGATTTGTCCCCCCATAACCTGATGATGGGCGAGTACGGGGGAAGGCTCTGGAAGGCAGGCAGCAGCACCACACTGTAAACACGCCTGCTGCCCCTTGCGGCTTTACCCGTGGCTCTTGAGTGGGAGCCCCGGGACCCACTGAGGTCCTGCTTGGCTAAGTCAGGGATGTTTCAAAATCCCTCATCCAGGAGTGCCTGGGAAGCTCGGCTGGTTAAGCATCTGACTCCTGATCTCAGCCCAGGTCATGATCTCCGGGTCGTGAGGTCAAGCCCTGTGTCGGACTCCACGCTCAGCAGGAAATCTGCTTGAGATTCTCCCTCCCCCTGCCCTTCCCTCTGCACTCTTGCTCTCTCTCGAATAAACAGACCTTAAGAAAAGAAAGAAAGAAAGAAAGAAAGAAAGAACGAACCCCTCATCTATAACCCCACAGCCGAGATGTGCCTGGTCAGCAAAAGAGAGCAGCAGGGGGACGCCTGGGTGGCTCAGTTGGTTAAGCAGCTGCCTTCGGCTCAGGTCATGATCCCAGGGTCCTGGGATCGAGTCCCACATCGGGCTCCTTGCTCGGCAGGGAGCCGGTTTCTCCCTCTGCCCGCTCACTCTCTCTCCCTCTATACCTGACAAATAAATAAATAAAATCTTAAAAAAAAAAAGAGAGAGAGAGAGCAGCAGGACAGAGGTGTACGGGGGCCTCCGCACACGGGGCAGGGCTGGGAAAGGGACATGGGCAGGCGTTTTGGCCAAAGAACCAAGCACGTCTGTGATTAGTGGCGTGGCAGAGGCTCAGCACGAGGGCAAAGCTGTCACGGTCTAAGGGCCCCAAACACCCTGGCAGCCGAACGCCAGAGCTGTGCGTGCCTCGGCAGTGGGGTGACCAGCTGGCCCCGAGAGGACCCCGCCAAGGGTCTGCCCACCCAAGCACTGGCTGACTGCACAGCATGGCCGCAGGGGAGGGCTTTGTCCCATTCCAAAGTGCCTGTGCGCTCTGCCCGTGCTGATTACACACAGAAGAAACGCGCGGATACAACTCTTCACGAGCCCGTCTTTCTCAGGGCACCGCGTTCCTCCCACAGCCAGCGCCACGGGGCCCATCACCTGGCAGGCGGCCGGTCTGAGCAGTGACTTGCTCGGGAGCTGGGTCGCTCAGGCTCGGAGTAGCGGTAGTTCTCAGCATAGGCAGACGCCGTGCTGTCGTAGGACCTGTACCTGGGCTCATACAGGCCGTAGAAGTCCTGTTGGAAGAAGGGTGTGCGTAACATCACAGACCAGTAAAGAGACAATGCATCAAGCCACTGGCACCAGCTCTAAACGGCACCAGGGACGGCCCTCCAGGAGGACTAGACGTGGGGCTTCTTTCATGCAAAACAGAAAGCCTACAGCCGGAAATCTGCGGCCGGCCGCAGCTGGGCGGCAGGATCCTCCTCGAAGGGACCGCCCTGGGCCTGCTCAGCAGATAACCAGTGTGTCAGCGGGCAGCCCCTATGGAGCCGCGGAGACTCTAGAGGGCCCCACTGGGCTTCTGGTCCCCGAGGTCTCGAAAGTGGAGGTGCTGTGACCCCCTAAGTTTGTGCTGTTTCAGATGCCACCTTAGGTAAGAAAACTACCCAGGGTTCCACCTCAGTGTGTCCCCGAGCTCCAGGAAGCCTCCAAGAGAGGATCACGTTTTCCTCTCCTGAGGCTTTCAGCCCCATTGCGGACCAATGAATGGCCACGGCTCTGTCTCTAAGGGGCAGCTGTGCAAAGACCGGGGGCAGGAATGAAGGGATCCTGGCAGGAGATAGAACCAGTCCTCTGGTCTACAAGCCTGACTCTCTGCCATCACCCAGCAAAAGAGGAGGAATCACGTAAAACGGACTTATTCCTGACCATTGCCACAGGCTGTGGCAACAAAGCCAGAGGGCACCAGGAAGCGGGATCCCAGAGGTGACGCCAGGCTCTGGCTGGAGCTCCCGGGACGCACACGTAGCCACTGCACAAAGGACCCAAAGCAGGTACACTGACCCCCTCACACTCTGCCAGACCCTCGGGCTCTCTCTGGGCGCACTGGAAGTCAATTTCGACGTGTGGCAACAGGAGTCCTAAGGGCTCCTTCCAGGATCTAGGATTCGCTGCTCTCGGTGGTTAGCTGTGCACTCTCCATACATTTCCAAAGATGCTCAAAGCCCACTAAGGAGACCTAAGCCTCCTGTCGCTGGGGGCTGCTGCCTGGCCCAACCCCATCGGCCTCTGACTGCGAGAGCCCAGGAGGGCCACCTGCCCCTGCCCAGGAGGACTGTGCTTTCCAAACCTCTAATGCACACTCCTTTGAACTCGGCTAACCTTGTGTGATGCCGGGCTGCGACTAGACGTGACGAGACACAGACAGCGATCCAATGTGTGTGCTCGAAGCACGCGCTGCAGAGCGACACAGACCAGGCAGAACCCAACTGCAGCAAGGCTCACGTGCCAGCACGTGCCACCGTGAAGGCCGAGGCTTCCACGCAGCATGGCGGCCGCCCCCACCCCGCTGCTGGGGCCACCACACGCCTCAGAGTCTATGTAATTTCATCCCCCTTGGCTGTTTCACTAGGATGACATTCCAGATCTCACTTTTACCTCTAAATGTTTTTATTCTCAAGGAGGGACCTCAAAGACTACAGATCCCTGCGACTCGCCAGGTAGGTGTTCCACGCCAAAACCACGCTGAAGCTCGCAGGGGCTATCCCAGTTGCCCGAAGCTTCTCCACAGAGAAGCTGCCACTGGGACAGGAGACAGACAGCTTCTCAGCCATGGGAGTTGGAGGATACTGCGTGAAATAAATAATCAGGTACCCCTTATGACGCAATACACAGCTGTGCAGAGTAAACTCCCAAGAGACAGGCTGCGTTGGTCATCTGTGAGAGGCGCACTCGTCCCCCGCCACCATGCCTGGAGCTGGCACTCGGCACGGTGGTGGCACTATGGATTACTTCTGAACTGAGCAACAGAAGCCCACCAGGGCCCACAACTCGAGAGAAAGGAACCACTGGTCGCAGGGGTCAAGTGTGAGCGCCTGATCGTACCTGGTAATAGAGGGGGGCTGCGCCAGGCTCCAGCGGGTACGACGAGGGGTAATGGGACTGGCAGCCATCGTACAGTGCTCTGTAATAGTAGTAAGATGCCAGGTCTGGAGGCGGCGGCTGCAGCCAGGGCTGGTCCGACCGCACGGCTGCCTGGCTCGAGCTGGCGGACGCGACTGATGCACTGGAAGACCGAGGTGGCCGGGGTGGCAGCGGCTGACCTGTGTCAGCCGGAGCTGGACTTGGGGGTGGTGGGACCGAGTTTTGGGGCTGTCCCTGCACAGGTGGACTTCCCGGGTCTGAAGGTTCTGAACATGTCAGTTTGGGCCCTTGTGGAGGAGGCGGTGCTGGCTCCTGCTGGGCTCTCTCGAGGCCACGCTGGTCCTGAGTGTCTTTCATCACCTGTTGGTAGAAATGGTCTGAGTTACGCGGCCCTGGCCCAGGTGGCCTCGGATGACTGCTGGCGGCGTGCTGACACGCGGAGCTGTCAGAATGGGGTGGGCTACACATTCTTAGAGGACTTTCCAAAGTCCTACTGGGTGTGAGGTCTAGGGCTCCAAAAGTTTCTTCCCGCTGACTGGCGCGATCTGCCTTATGGCCAGCAGGTGCTATGGCAGCATTCGCAGGCGGCACCAACGTCACGCCTGTGCTTCCAGCAGGGCCACTGACCAACTCGGGAAGACCGTTCTCTGTGTTGTCAGTATTTTGGCTTTCTGAAACCAAGTTCTTTGGAACTGGATGAGGTGGTGGCTGAACCAGCAAAGTAGCAGGTTGATTAGAAGCTATTTCTGAAGTACCAGGAACTTGTGGAAAACCACTGTGCGCAAAACTGTTAGGCAAAGGCAAGCGGGTGAGAGGGCCGGCTGTGTTCCCAGACACAGGGGCGCTGTCTCCAGAGTCCCCCCCCAGAGCCCAGCTGCTTGCCAAGGGTTTATCCCCGACCAAAGCATCTCTCCAGGGATGATTCTTCTCATTAGGACTCGGTAAGGACATAGAAAAATTAATGGGCTGAGCCAAATTATAGCTTCGATCAGGCTGGGCAATCAAGACTGGTGGGTTCTGCAAAGATTCAGTGGGCGGTGAGGACAAGAGACTAGCATAGCCAGAACTTGCCTGGGACGGGAGGGCCTCCTCTTCTCCCATCTTGGGAGGGTTCTCGAGGTTCTCAGAAGCACCAGTGCTGTCCCCACTCTGCAGAAGGCCGGAGCCTGGTTGCCGGGCCTGCGGAGCGGACACGCCCTCATCTGGAGGCTGAATCACTTCCGACGGCGGCGGTTTCACAGGCATGTGGAGCGCAGGAGCAGCTGGAGCTAGAAGGACGTTGCCTCCAAAATCTGGCAACTCGTTCTGCGCCCACAACGTCGTCACTGGGCTCTCACACTTCACAACCCCCTGGGCTCTGGCCAAAGGCCTTTTCTCGGCTGCCAGGGGCAGAATTTCCAGGGGTGGTCCCCCCGTGTGCACGAGCCCATGCCCCGGCTCTGCAGGTACAGAAAAGGGGGGAGAACAGGCCTGGAGCGTGAACAGGGTCTCCATGTTGTCCGGGGGCTGCTCCAGGTTGCCGGGGGAGGTGTCAGGCGGGGCAGCAGCGGGTCTGCGCTGCTTCTGGTGGGCAATGGCCCCTCTCACCTCACCCACCATGTTGGCGCGATCGGCCTCGATGGGTTTGACTCCAACTAAGTGGGATTTCACTGGTTCAAAAGAACTATTTGCACTTGTCTGAAATATTCCAGTGGGTTTTGGGGGGCTTGGGGTTGAGGGCTGGGACAGGCTGCCGTGGGGACTCTGGTTCCCAGTGGTCTCGTCGGTCTCTCCTCCCACAGGAGAAGAATCAATTTGCTTAAAAAAACTCCCTGGAGACTCATCTTCAGGTTTTCCAACTTCTTGCTGAATGAAAGTGCCTACATCTTGGGGCCTGGCTACACTCGGGAGATTCCTGTGGCTCTTGCCGCTGTAACCGGATGACACACCATCAGACTGCACGGGGTGCGGCGCTGAATCTGGGGCCTCGAGATTTGGGCCCCCACCCCCAGAGTGGCCCACAACGCCGAGCCTGGGAACGGCTGGCCCGGACAAGGGCCCATATCTGACCTGATCGCTGGGGGAGGAAAGGTCCAAACTCTGAGGCTCACTTGGCAGAACTTCCTGATTCTGAATGAATTCAAGGTCTTCTACATTCTCAGACTGCGAGCTGCTGGTCGCGTGCACCCCTGCGCCGGGTGCACCGCCCCACGTGGTCCCAGGAGCACTTGCTGCGGGGGGGTGGTCAGGTGGGGCGCCTGCGGTCTGATAAAAGTAAGGGTGCGGGTGTCCTCCCTGCTGCGTGGCCTCGCTGTTGGAACCTCTGGGAAAGGCCTGGTAGATGCCGCCTGCTCCCACGTGTGCAGGAGGGTGACCAAGTGCAGGGCTGGGGGAGAAGCCACCAAAGTCAGACCGACCAGCAGAGCCGGTGTTTTCGGATGAGAGGTTCTCCTCATTTTCTGTCTCCCCTCCTTGGAAAACCATGGGGAGCGCCCCGGAGTCCACTTCTGACAAGGCTCGGCTGGTCCCGGCCCCTGGGGGGCAGTGCAAATGGCTTTCTGGGCTAGTACCCTGAGTGAGGGGATTACTGAGAGCAAGGTCCGGCAACTGCTCTTTGTTCACTCCTGGATTTGGCCTGAGCTCCTGGCTCGCCCGAGTACTCCCAGCTTTAGAATTTTGCCTGAAAACATTTTCAGGATCAAAGTTATTTGCTGAACGGTTTCCACTTTGCAGGCAGGCTGCCTCATTGCTTCCATCACTGGCTAAGGGTCCTGGCAAAGACACCAGTGGGTTGAGCTGCTCGTGGCTGGGACCATGATGCAGGGTAGACGGAGCAGGGAAGTGAGAAACGCTGGAGGTGTGGGGCAGCGCATTCTGAATAGGTCCTTCCGGGCGGGGCCAATAATGTTGACCTGAGGGTTGTGCGCCTCCCTGCCCTGGTCCCCACTGCCCTGGCATTTGCTGACGAGGCTGAGGGAAGAAAGGGGATGGTGCTGATGCCGTGGCACTGTCGTGTGGGTTCTGCCTACTCAGGGGCCTATCGGGCCCAAGCGTGTTCGTATGCGGACGGCCCCCATGAGAGCTGTCCACACCCGCTCCTGGAACATACTGAGGATGTGGCAGAGTCTGAGTTTCAGGTTCTGAGCTGGGAGCCACTGTGGTACTCCTGTTCCCCTCGGGATCTGATGGTGCTGAAGGGGTCAGCACACCGGAAAACAGACTGCCATCTGCTCTGGGCTGCGACATCGGTCCTTGGGGAGTATCCCCAGCATTCGTGTGAGCCACAGACAGACCAGGGTGCTGAAGGAACGCTGGTGGGGCCGGGCCTTGCGGAAGGGGTGGGCTGCTTTTGGACGAACTGCCCAAGGATGTACTTTGTAGCGCCTGTCTACTAAAAGCAAACGGATCCGTCACCGGCTGCAGCGGGCAGGTGATGGGAGTTACGGGTGCATTATTATTTGCCTGTCTCCTGTACGGTCTGTTGGACCAGAACATGCTCTGAGGAGTCCCAGCTGGAGGAGGCCCAACCATGCCTGACGGGGCTGCCTGCGGCGGCGGCTGCATGACTGATCTTCCGCACAATTAGATGCTGCTTACAGAAAGAAGCAGGATATAGGTTTTCCTTAATCTGAACAGAAAAAGAAAAAGAAGAAATTAGCATAAAATCCATATATTCAAACTCCCAGACAGAATTAGGAAAACTAAAAAAAACAGAAAGAGGCTGGAAACCACTTAAGAGTCTGCGTCTTTGGTCCCGAGGCCAGCCGTTTCTGCTCCCACCCCCTCCTGCCCAGAACTGCGGCCTGGAGGGGCTGCTGCTGCTGCTGCGAGGGCCACTGAGTGAGCAGGCAAGAAGGCAGACAACACCAGCCCGGGGTGCAAACGCAGGCCGCGCCCGGAGCTCCCGGACTGACTTCACACAAGTCACTGCCTTCTCTGTGGCTTGTAACCCAACTGAATACCAGCGCAGAATGCCTGATGCCTCCACGACACCCTCACCGAGCAGGCAGAGATGAAATACAAGTGGACTGCTGGTCTTACCACCAGGTATGCTGGTAACTCCCCAAATGACCACCAGACCCCGAAAGAGCCTCCTCCTCTATTAAACACTGCACATCACACTTCTCACACAGGTTAACGTCAAATCTTGAAAACACAAGTTGAAGATTTATACTGCCATTTTAACGAAAGAGCATTATAGAGCACAAATCAGTACAAGCTGCAAAATCTAAAATAAATAAAAACGCCTTTTATGCCCCCGTGCAAAAGGTCTCCTTTTCTGTGTGATGACTGCTAGAAGAGCATCAGCAGGACAAGTGGCCTCTGCCCACCACAGCTGTAACAACTATGCCCGGGATGAAAACCCCAAGTAAACTTAAAGCAGCTTTAAAACTGCCCAACTGACTTCATTCAAAAATTTTCAATAACAGAATGCCAACAAAACTTTTATAGAAAACAAAGGACCAAACTCATCTTTACAGTATTTTTTCTTGCTGGGGTGGGTTTTTTCCTAAATAAAATACATTAAGCATAATCTTGAACAGTTAACCTGTACTTTTAAGACAAAAACCCAGTCACTGTCTTTTTCTATGTGTAAGTCCTTCCCTCTAGTACCGCCCTCACAAACAAACAGGGTAAGCTGAGCCCATCACGGGGATAAGTCAACATCAGAGGGAGAAACTACAGAAGGACTCCAGAGCCTAACCCACATGTTTCTGCAGAGGTACAACATTCATGCTCTTGCAAATCTTTCTGGCAGCCAGATACAAGAACGCACTTATGAAAGTCTCTTAAATATAGCTATTTACAAATTAAAGCTCCTATGTCTCTCTGGAAACTAGTCCTAGGAATCCATTAGTCCACTACCACTGCTGCCCACACATGCCCTGTCCCAGGCCAACAGGAAACCTTCTTGGGGAAGAGCACACTGAAACTCACTCACATTTAATGCACTATATTAAGATCAGCACTGGAGACCTCACCGGGTTATAAGCCGCTGTTTCAAAACCAAGAACGCTTACAGCTCAGCTTTCCATGGAAAAGAGCCTCTCCCAGGACACCCTCCAAGACACAACTTCCTCCTTGCAAGGCTCTAGCAGAGGACCCTCTGCCATTCTAAGCAGCATTTTAAAGCTTTTCTTTAAAAAGAAAAAGAAAAAGAAAGAAAGAAGAAAAGAGAAGAGAAAAACCACACATGGCAGAGGTCCAGAGGATTACCCAGCGGAGGTGTGACTGGGAGAGCAAGGCTGGGTGCCCAGCTGAATGGCGCTGGGCACACTCCCTTTCTGTGACCCGTTTCTTCATCTGTAAAGTGAGAGAGGCAATATGACAATTTCCAAGGTTTCTTCTGAGTTTTATCTTGCAAAGTTCTACCCACAGCAGATTCTGGGATGCCTTAATCCCTACTGTTGTTTAATAGGGAAATGTCATAAAAAATGTAAACTTCACAGGTTTATACTTACACGCTTTCCTTGAAGAAACTTTCTTTAAAAACTATTTTCTCCCAGACTAAAAACCATTTTATAAGCAAACGCTATCACTTCCCTATAGAGTAGAATCCCCTACTCTCCCCGCCAAGCCCGAAATTGAGAGCTTTTTAACCACTATGCAGACTGCATCCAGAACAACCGTGAACATTCTCTCCTGACCCCAGGGGGCTCAACTCCCTCCAGGAAGTCATCCTGTAACCTCTGGTCACCTGACTTAAAAAGGCAGTATTTCAGAGGCACCAGGGGCTGCTCTTACAGAGGCATAACTACAAATTCCTGACTGTGGGACGGAGATGCCTGAAGCCCACACCTATCCACTCAGAGCTGCTGCCTCAGGCAAGGAGTGTGTAAACCCACAGGAGTGCCAGAAGGCACCTGGGAGACCACCCTTTGCCTACAATCTCCCTCACAGCAACTGTGAGTGTGGATGGCCCTGTCAGACTCTGGGACACTCCAACCAAAGACACCATAAACTCCTACCTTCCTAAGTACAGGATCAAACACATTTAGAGAAGGGGTCTAAATACTGTTAAAAATGGCAAAGATCTGGGCACCTGGGGGACACTGTCGTTAGGCATGGGCCTTTTGGTTCAGGTCCTGGTCCCAGGGTCCTGGGATGGAGGCCCACATTCGGCTCCCTGCTCGACAGGCAGCCTGCTTCTCCCTCTCCCACTCCCCCACTTGTGTTCCCTCTCTCGCTGTGTCTCTGTGTCAAATAAATAAATAAAATCTTTTTTAAAAAAAGTTTAAAAAAGTGACAAAGATCCTAAAGGACGCACTGACATTCAGGAAGGAGCTTTACAGAACAAGAAGGAATCATTAAAATCAACAGGCTACGCTAGAGAGTGCTTTCCGGACGATTTGGGAATTACTACTATTTAGGGTGAATGTATTGCAGGAACATGCCCCCGGCCTCATCTCTGGAAGACAACAGCCCCCAGAACTGCAGGAAACAGCAGGGGGAGGAACACCTGCAGGGAGCCGGCGGCGCCCAACTTGCACAAGCACCAATGAAGCAACACCAGGCGTGACCCGGTTCGCTCCCGCCGCACCCGCGGCTGGCGGACAGCGCTCGTTAACGTCCGCACACCTGCGGCAGCTCGGGGCACTTCCGAGCCATCTCAGAGCGTCTGCAGGCGAAGCGGCGAAAACCGATCCCAAACGGCTGTGACGCGCGCAGACCCGCGACCGCAACGTCTGCGCCCCAAGAGCTGTAATGAGCTTGTCCCACAGCCCTCTGAGCCTCGGCGTGAAACCAAGGGGCCGGCCTTCGCCGCGACATCTCGGTCGCCCCGCCACGGAGCTCCCGACGGACACCACCGCTGCGAGCCCGTGCGCTCACCAGCGCGGCTCGCCGGACACCTCTCAACCGACGGGGACAACACCACTCGGCAGCCTCCAAGCAAAGCACACGCGGAACCGAAGAAATCCCGGACACGCCGGCACTCTTCACAAACTTGCCGGCCCGCTCTGCCCTCCAGCCATCCCGACACCGCCTCCACGCAGGCCTCCGGGGCCAAGCCAAGGGTCGGCACAGCCGAGCCCGCCACAGCGCCGGCCCTCCCTGCAGGGTCCACCTCGAGTCTGACGAGGCGGGCGCCAGAGCCGCGGCAGGCGGTCCGCGCGCCCGGACTCCCCGGCCCCAGCCGGCCCCGCGGGTCCCCACCCGCCCCCGGCGCCCCTGCCCGACCCCCCGGCGGCACCCGGAGACGCGCTGTGCGCTCCGGGCTGGGCCCGGCCCGGCCGTTCCCTTCCGCTCGACCCCGGCCCTCACCGGCGCGCCACAGGGCTGCCAGGGCTCCCGCCCGGCCCGTCCGCGACCCCCCGGCCAAGCCCTCAGGAGCCGCCGGAGGAAGCCGGCCCGGCTGCACCGACGAGCGCAGACACTACAGCCGCAGCAGCCATCTTGGCACATCCGGCTCCGGCCGCCGCGCCGCCGACGTGTCCGACTGCGACGTCAGCGGGCGCCACGCCCGCCCACCACGCCCATCAGCCCCGCCCATCGCAGCCGCTTCCGAGACTCTTCGCCCCGTACGTTCGCTCCGCCCTCTCCCTCGCCGGCCACCCATTCGTCCGCCCCGTTGACCCCGCCCCTCACCTGCGACCAATCTTTGGGCGTTCATCCCTTCGCCCCGCCCCCTTGGCCTCGCCCCTTGGCCCCACCCCCCTGCGACCCGCCCTTCGCCCACCTGCCGGGCCGGGCGCGCGGCGGGCGGCTCGGAGGGGTCGCGCTGGTTCCGCCGGCTCTTTCTCCCAGTCTTTTCTCGTCTTAGGGTGGGAGGAGAGTCGGGGCTCTTCAGTCAGACCTAGGTGAAGAACCAGCCTTGAACGACCGAGGCCAGCGGGCGTCCCCGCCGACAACGGCTACTCGGCGGCGCCCTGGCGCAGGCGCGACCCTCCCATCCTGCCGTTGGACTTCCTCCAAGGCTGGAGGCCGGCGGGAGGTGGCCGCGCATGCGCCGGCGACGCGGCGGGCCGCGCCTGCGCACCTCGCGGCGGCTCGCGGGTTGCCTGGTTACGGCCGCCGGCGGCTCGGGGTTCCGGTTGGGCCCGGGAAGTTCGTTTCGGTCGGCGCGCGGCCGTCGGGAGCCCGACCCTGGCGCCGTCCTCGCGCGCGCCCCGCTGCTGCCGCCGTCCTGTCCCCTGCCTCCGAGCCCGCCGCGGCCCCCCGGCTCCGTCTGCGCGCGGCCGCGGCCCCCAGGCCGCCTGCACGGGAGCCGGGACCGGGTTCGGCGTCCCGCGGCCGTTGAGCGGGTGCCCCGTGCTGCGCGCGCCCGCCCCAGGGACCGACCGCCGTGCCTGGCCTGCCGCTCCTGCCCGAGGACGGCGGCGTCCGGGCCCTCCCGTGGAGGACCGCGGGGACGAGGCGGTGCTGCCCTGTGTGTCCTCGGTTCCCCGCGAGGAGGGGAGTGCGGTCGGTGGGGAAGCAGGCACCAGGCCGCGTCCGCTCACCTGCATCGCTGCCTGGGGTGCGGAGGGCAGCCGCCCGCCCGCGCTTGCCCCGGCTCCGTCCGCAGGGCGGGAAGAGGCGCGCCGCTGCCCACCCGACAGCAGTCCCCGGTGCCCGCGCCGCCTGCCGCAGCCGTGCAGCAGCAGCCGCTGAGGCCTGCCGGGGCGGGACGACTCCCTGGTCACCCGTGGGCCTCGGGAGCCTGGGAAGGAGGAAGGAGTGTGCCTCAGCCACTTGCGCGCTGTGACGTTGGCCGGGAGCGGCCACGCTGTCAGGGCCCCGGGGCCTGCCGGGGGACTTTCAGCCCATCTGACGTGGCCACGCTGCTAAGCTAACATTTGCCTTGCAGAAATCAAGGTCCCAACCGATCTGAACACAGAGTCCGCGTGCGCTGGAACTCAGCCCCGGCCGCCCTCGATTCACTTCCTGCTGCGTCACCTTGTCCCAACAAGCGGCTTCGCAGAGACAGGGGTCCCTGTTAACTCCCCGGAAAGGGGGAAACAGAGGCAGAGGTGCAAGAAGGGCCCATGCCCTCCCCCTCTTGTTAAGTCTCCTGAGCAGAGGTCCTCACAGCCTTGGCCCTTCATGGCCTGGTGTGCAGGAGAGGGATCTGGGCCCGCAGGAAAGCCAAAGGTCAGGCAGCCTGGGCTCTGAGCCCCAGGTCCGTGGCTTTTGAGCTTCCTTGCTCCTGACCATCCCGTCCTCACCAGCCGGGAGTCCCGGTGGGATGAGCACCTGTACAACGTGCTCTTGGTGCTTTAGCCGAGCAGCAGGCAGGAACCGGACTGTCCCGGGCCTGTCAGGGGCAAGGGGCCTGCGCCAGGTAGGGGGGTGCACCGCCTTGACCATAGCTGCTTGACCACAGTCCTTCCCTCAACCGGCAGCGTGTTCCTGTTCTCTCCCTCCTCCTCCTTCCTGCCCACGGAGCCTGAAGCCCGCCTGTGGGGGCTGGAGTCCGTCGCCCTTTCCTGAGTGGTCGTTAGTTCCTCACACAAAGCTCCATAACGAGCTGCAGCCCTGTGGACAGCATGCCCGGACCCAGGGCTCCGCGCTGGCCAGCACAGCCGTCGTCCGCTCCCAGCAGCCTGCGCGGTCCAGAGAAGGCTGCCGCCGAGCACCTGCGAGCGGGGCTGGGCGGAGCGGGGACGGGCTCTAGGACACGACAGAGGCTGAGTACACGACAGAGAGCCCGCTGGCGGCTCTCCGTCACACATGGAAATGACAGCATTTGGGGTATATTGAGTTAAATAAACCATTACGTCTATTTCATCTGTTTCCTTTAATGTAGCTTGTCGGAAGTTTGAAGTTCCACACGTGCCTGGCCTATTTCCATCAGACAACACTGGTCTAGACCTTGAGCACATTGTGGGAGGGGGTCAGGGGCCCCCCATGTGGCAGCTGAAGGCTGGTGGCTCACAGCCACAGGCTGGGGGCACAGGAGTGGTCCTGCTTGACTCAGCCTGGAGAGAGCAAGGGGCTGTCCCTGTGAGACAGAGCCAGCTGAGAGGTCCAGGGGAAAAGCACGTTAGGGCTGCAGAGGTGGGAAGAGCTGGCAGGGAGGGCTTCTGGAAGAGGAGGCCGTACAGCTGAGCAGGTCTGAATGCAGAGGACGGGGACGTTCGTTCCCTCGGGAGTGTACAGGTCGGGGGGCAGAGAGAGCTGGGTGTTCACGCCTTCTCTGTGGCCCCCATGCTGTGGAGCGCCAGTTGGCGGTGTGTAAGGAGTATAAGGAGAGGGAAACACCTCTGTGGGGGCAGCTAGGGGAGAAAGTCAGCAGGAGTAGAGCCACCCCAGACCCCAGGGGGCACCTCGCAGGAAAAAATCCAGACCCTGGCTAATCACAAGCATGGCACCTTCTCTTTTCTCTTCCCTGGCACCTTGCAAGCCTCGGAGAACGTTTTTTTCTTGTTGAGTCAAGTACTAAACATGTAAGGTGACATAGTGAGAGGGGTGTCCTAGAAAGCGCAAGAAGGACGCTAAATCCACGCGAGGCAGGCCACAGAGTCAGGCGAGAAAGTAAGTTGTGTCCCGGTAGCTCCAGTGGGGCCCTGGGGAAAAACTGAAAGAGACCTTTTTCACAAAACTGTATGCGTCGTTTGCCGAGCAGCTGCTGTGTGCCAGGCATGGCTAGGAACTGTGGCTGTGGGACTGACTGGCCAGGCCTCGGCCCTGGGGAGCATGGACACTGGGCACCTGCCAACGTGTTCAGTGTGGGTGCACCTGGCAAGGCCTGGGTCCCCCCTGCTGGTGACAGGGTAGAGCCAGGGATGGAGGAAAAGGCGCATTTGTGGCTGAAGCAAACAGAAGCTTTGTAGAGGCAAGGGGCAGGAACACAGACAGTGGGAGGTGGCCTCAGGCGGGAGTGCCTTGCCCGGGGCTCTTCAGGTCCTGCACTTGATTTCTGAAAGCAAGAAGGCTCTCGGGGTCTCCCCACCAGGGGTGACATCATCAATCTGGCTTCTCCCTGGCTCCGGCAAGGTGCTATTGAGAGCCAGAAGCCCAGGACGTGGCCTTGGGGCCTCAGGGGAGCAGTTAGGCTGCTGGGCCAGACTGGTGACTCCCAAGGGCAGGACCCAGCTCTCTCGCTGCCGGCTGCGGCTGCGGCCCACTGCACAGCACCAGCACACACGTCAGCCAAAGGAGCATGCAAGACAGGAGGGCAAGAGCCCCAAGCGTCCGTGGGGAGTACTTTCAGGCCTGGGGCATTGCGGATTGGGAAGACAGAAGGGCTGACCTAGAGCACAGGAGATCGCCCAGAACTGCCCGGTGCCACGTTCCACGCTGGGTTCAGCACTAACTCCTGAGCGTTCATGTTCTTGTCTACAAGTGATGCGGCCGAGCCGTGGGTCTTCCCGAAAGGTTATGAGAACATGGACCAGGAGAATCACCCACCCTGGCTCAGATGGGTGCACTTGGGGAAGCCTCAGCTTAGAGAGCAGCAGCAGAAATAAACCAGTCCCGGTGGGACCGCCTGCTCTCCAGAGGGGGCACTAGCTGGATGCTGCCAGCAGGTGGAGGCAGAGAGCCGCCTCTGAGTCAGCGGGCCCTGCAAGCCTGCGCCAGGGGAACTCCGGCTTCAGGGTATGGGCATCAGGGACACCTCGGGCTCCTGTGGGATCTGGCCCCGGTGCAGCAGGATGAAAGATTCTGGCTCCTCACATCACCACCCGACCGCGGCCCTCTCCAGGGGATTGTTCCTCTCTGGACTCCCCTGGCCCCGGGAGCGGGGGTTGGTGGGCTGAATACAGCAGGTTCCCCATAAGTCCTCCCAGAGCTGGGCTTGGTGGCACGGCAGAGAGCCTGTGCTTCTCCGGCTGCGCGCACCAACTTCATCCTCATCTGGGGGCTGAAAAGTGTTTCTCTCCCGTATAGAGCCCCTGCATTCTGCGTTACCCTGTCCCTCGCCAGGTGCTGCCAGCCGCCTACCTTTCCTCTGTCCTACAGACAAGGAAACACGGAGAGAGCAGGTGACTCACTTCAGGCCACACTCTCCTGGGGCTAGTGCTTAGGAAGGAGCAACATCCAGACAGGGTGACTGAAGGTCTAACGTGGTGTGTTTGCTCTGAGACCAGAGGCACTTTGACCGTAGACACGCTGCGATGTCATCGAAAACATAAAACTGGATGGGCAGTAAGTATGACCACAGAGAAGCCTAGATTTGTGGTAAGCACTGGGCACACGTCACGGGCTCTCTGGTCCAGGAGCAGCCCCAGGGCTGCATGGAGAACCTCGCAGTCCAGCCTCCAGACCCGTTGCACGCTCGCCCTGTGCACCAAGAGTGACGTTTTTGTAGTGCAAATGCCAGATGGGGAGGACCTCGGCTCCCGACCAGGGCTGCCGCTGGGTTTCAGGACCACACGGGCGTGCAAGCGTGGGGAGCACAACGGCTTTAGAACTCATCATAACGGCGGCTGTGCCATTTCTGCGTCCTTAGTCACACACCGGGAGCTTTCTGTCAGCGACCTCACGGGTCCCCTCCACATGCTCAGGAGGGAGGCTGCGAGCAGCTCCTACTTTACCTCTGAGAACACCCAGGCTCAGAGGTGCTGAGTCACCCGCCTCTGGTCCAACGGTGGCCATGAGGAAGGTGAAACCGAAATGACACCGTCCCCTCCTTGCTCTGGCCAGAAGGGGGCAGAGCCACATCTGGGGATCGCGCTGGAAGGACCATGCTGATGCCGTGTCTCGGGCTTCCTGGGTGCCGACAGGTGCCGGGAGGCCCCCTGGGAACCTGTGCCGTCCAGTGTGGCGGGCATGAGCCACACGGGGCAGCTGAGCATGGGGCCGGTCCACACGGAGGTGTGCTGAAAGACCAAAACACACTGGGTCTTAAAGCCGTAGTATGAGAGAGAGAGAGAGAGAGAGAGAGAGAGAGAAGAACACAAACGATCTCATTAACTCTTTATGTCATTTACACGTTGAGATGCTAATATTTTGGATATATTGGATTATCTAAGATGTACTAATAAGCTTTTTTTGGTTTCTTTTCACTTTTTTTTATGTGGCCACTGAGATATTTAAAATTGCGTTTGTGGGCTGCATTGTACTTCTGCTGGAAGACGCAGCTCCAAAGAAGGTCCCCCGCTCCAACCCGCAAAGGACGGCTCAGGGACGGGCAGGCGGCTCCGGTGCTGGTCTCACGTGCTGGAGTGTCGCAGAGTGCGAGCCTCCTGAGGGGCTCCCGGCACCCTGGCCGTTGGCATGTGCCTTTGGCCCTTCAGATCGTCTGCTGGGGTTAACAGAAGTGAATGTGCTCACCTCTCGGAGGCTGGACATCTGGGATGAGGCGCAGTCAGGGCGGCTCCTCCTGAGGTCTCCCTGCTGTGCTTGTAGATGGCCGTGTGCTCCCGCGTCCCCACCTGGTGGTCTCCTGTGCGTGTCTCTGTCCTCCTCTCTTCCTGAGGACACCGGCCAGACTGGAGGAGGTGCACCCGGACGGCCTCAGTCTACCTTCATTCGCTCTCCCCATAGGGCCATGTCCCGACATTCCGAGATCTCGGGTCTCACTGAGAAATTCTGCAGGGGACACCGTTTAGCCCTAACAGATGCCCCAAGCCAGGGCCCGTGTCCTCTCGGGGAGGACCCTGGTGTCTAGACGGGAATCATTCTTTTTTTTTTTTTTTTTTTTTTAAGATTTTATTTATTTATTTGACAGAGAGATCACAAGTAGGCAGAGAGGCAGGCAGAGAGAGAGGAAGGGAAGCAGGCTCCCTGCTGAGCAGAGAGCCCGATGCGGGACTTGATCCTAGGACCCTGAGATCATGACCTGAGCCGAAGGCAGCGGCTTAACCCACTGAGCCACCCAGGCGCCCCGACGGGAATCATTCTGAGGGTGAGGACTGGCTGAGAATCGGCTGGCTCGGCGCGGACATCGGGGAAGGAGGACCGCAGGGGAGAGGGAGAGCCCGCTGGTGCGGGGGGCCTCAAGTCAGGGAGCAGGTTTGGGCCCCAGGGAGAAAAACGGGTGGGAAGCTCAGCCAGTGGTTCTGAGCCAGGTGGGTGGGGACGAGTCCCTGGGGAAGAGACTGCTGGGCTGGCAGGGCAGGACAGAGCCTGCAGCTCTGCAGAGCCCACGCTTCGTGGCCCCGCAGTCGCTCCCCAGACCCTGCAGGCAGGTCCCGGGGCCCCCAGTCCACCTTCTGTCTCTCTGGGCCCCCCTGTCCGGGGCAGTGATGTGTTCGGCTCAGCCTCCTCCTGTCCTCCTGTGTTGGGGTCTGGCTGCTCCGCGCTGGGAGTCAGGCCTTCCCTCCTCTCTAGGGCCGAAGAGTATTTGCCGTGTGCTCAGCATGGGTTCTCGGGACCAACGGGTCCAGCAGGGCTGCACGTAGGTATCGAGAGATTTCTGATGAGGAGCTGGCTCAGAAGGTTATGGAGGCTGAGCCGTCCCCAGGTCTGCGGTCAGCAAGCTGGCGCCCCGGGACCGTGGGTGCTGGAGTTTCCAGCCTGAGTCCTAAGGCCTCAGAACTGGCAGAGCTGACAGTTAAGTTTTTGTTGGGAAGTCAGCAGGCTTGAGTCCCAAGAAAAGCTGATGCTTCAGTCCAACATCAGAGAGAGGAAAGGAGCTGTGTTCCCGGACAAGCATGAGGCAGAAGGACTTCCTTCTTAGCCCTTCTGGGCTGTGCGGGCCGTCAACTGATGGTGCAAGGCCCACCCATGCTGAGGGCTGCAGATTCAAATGTTCATCTCATCCAGAAACACTCTCATGTTTGGCCAAATGGCCCAACCAAGCCGACACATAAAATGAGCCATCACGGTGTGGCCTACCACACATCATTGACCCATGCACCAGCCAAAGGGCTTTGGGCCGTTCCCACCTCTTGGCTGCTCTGACTCATGCTGCCGTGAACAGGGGCGTGTGTGGACCTGTTTGGCCCATTGGTATTTCTTTTGCGCGTACACCTAGGATCTGTGTCACGGGGTGCTGGGAGATCTTGAGGCAGATCTGAGACCGGGTCTACTTCCTCTGTGCACAACTGCTGGGCTGCTCACCGGACTCCATTTCCTGGACCCTCTTGTGCAGTCTACACAGCCTGGGGCCTGACACTGCGTCAGGTGGGAACGAAGCCTCCAAACTCAGCGAGGAGATTTTGGGCTCGCACCTGGGCTTGCGGAGGCTGGGAGGCACTTTGCCACAGAAGGGGATGCCAGACTTTCCCTCTGTTAATCTGGTTTGGATCCACCAGCTGGGGTGGGGTCGGGTGGAGGCAGGAGGGAGAAGGGGAGGCCCCTGAGGGTGCCTGGCAGGGGGAGGCCTCCTCGGTGGTACTCCCTCGGCTTCACAGAACCTTCCCCACTCCCCCCATCACCCCCGTGGTGCCCCTGCTCGGACGCTTCTGTGGCCCCCTTTGCCCTCCTACTGGGGTCTGGATTTCCCACTGTGGTCTCTGGGCCCCTCCCCGTATACCTCCTGCCCACAGTGGGCTCTTGGCTGCCATCCCTAGGTTGGGTAAGTGGTGCCCTGTCCCTCTGACTGAAACAGATGGGGGAAGCCTAAATCAAGCCTGCTGTCATGACAGCCACGTTCCCAGACCCAGGAGGCCCCTGCAGGGGGGCCCGGCCCACACGGCCCACACAGACGCAGAGACACTGTGGAACCTCTAAGAGACTAGGGCTGGATGATCGGAGGGGGCAGAACTGCTGGTTCCCTTGGAATAGAACGGCCTGCCCTCCCTTCCTCCAAGAAAGGGAGCCAATGCCACCACCAGGTTTAGCAAAATTGGGATGACCATCAGCATTACTTTTATTGCATATCAGTTAACAAAAAAAGATGAAAAAAAAATACAGCATTTTCATCACCTACAGTTTTGCACGTAGATAACTTTTAAAAAGTTTTTTTTTTTTTTTTCTGTAAACTACACTCTATTTTTACAAAACACAACAAGAATCGACATCTTAGGGCGTGTCTGGTCATGCCCACCAGGGATGGCACAACATTGGCCCCCGCAAGGCCAGGGAGGCTGCCTGGGGGAGGCAATGGGAGCCTCGCCTGGGTTTGCTCTTCGGAGCTACAGTCCAGGCGGCTGCAGGTCAGGTAGCCAGGCCTGGGTCGCGAGCAGAGCCATGTCCTGACCATCCCTCGTCAGCATGACCCCGACAGACTCGTTCATTCAGATTTTTTAAACAAAATCCACCTTTGACAATGTATTTACAGACATTTACTCTGCCACAGGCTTATACTTGATTTTGCAAGAATCTGCTCCCTCCCCAGGCACACGCCCCCCCCCATTACCGGGAGGGGTGGTCCTTCCGCTGGCTCCTGTGCCCCAAGGGGCACCGTCTCAGCTGCTTGCACCCTTGAGCCGCGCTGGGCCCTGGGATGAGCCGCCTCTGTGAACCGAGGCCAGACGCAGCCGTTTTTTCCAAAGCCTGGGCAGAGGTCGCTCTGGGAAGTCTCTCAATGGAACGGGGCCGCGAGCTGAACCCAGGCCCACCGGTGCCGCCGGCCCATCGGGGTCATCCAGGCAGTGTCTTTCCCCAGAAAAGGCTAGGATTCCTCCACGTGGCACCCCAGGTGAGCGCCCCACGGCCACTGGACTCCTCATCTTACACATGCCTGAACATCCAGGCGTGGGGGCAGAGGAGCTTCTGGAAGGAACAGGAACTCACAAGACCAATCCACAACTAGGCAATAATACTGAACCCGAAACAAAGATTCATGATCAGTACCAGGAAGTGTGCTCCAGGATACCCCAAGAACACATCTTTAAAAGCATGTTTTCCAAAAAACCATTTTAAAAAAGCCACCAAAATGTATAAACCCCATCATTTGACATTTTATGTCCCTATTTTAGATGCAAATTAATCCACCTGCCAAGGTGTGACGAGGGTTTTTACTGTGTCTGGATGCATCTCCCACAAAGCAGGGGACGCCGGGTGGGTCATGGCAGCGGGCCCAGGCACCCTGGCAGCAGTCTGGACCAAGCCAGTTCAAACCTCCCTTCTCCAGCATTGTTTCTTTTGGGATTTTGAAGGAAAAAAAAAAAAAAATCAATAAATAAATGGCATCTATAAATCATGAATCTTTGTTTGTATTTTACAAATACGTAACCATATTTATCACAAGTAGGAAAACCACGGCTGAGAACTAGTTTATTTTCTTGGAACAGATAAAAGTTGTTACCTGGAGCCATAGAAAACATTACGTATAAATAAAAAGGCAGTGTTTCCTTGTAAAATAAAAGTACATAAATAAATACTAAAAAAAAATTAA
The DNA here is from genome assembly GCF_964662115.1 of Mustela nivalis. Taxonomy (NCBI): domain Eukaryota; kingdom Metazoa; phylum Chordata; class Mammalia; order Carnivora; family Mustelidae; genus Mustela; species Mustela nivalis. The sequence continues at coordinate 90,366,712 of NC_139032.1, read as the reverse complement.
AATCCTTGTCCTTTTATTTTGTATAAAAACTTGTTTCCTATGCAAACGTCCCTTCGGTCCGTCGGGTGCGGGTGCAGAGCCCGCAGGCGCCCCGCGCGGTCTACTTGAGCGCCTCGGGCACGTGCGCGATGTGAGCCTGCGTGCTGGTGGGTGGGCTGGAGATGCCCTCCGACCAGTCGGACACGTGCGAGTGCGGGGACGAGCTGGACCACTGGTCCGGGGACTCGGGGGACGGGGTGAGGAAGGGGTGCTCGGGCACCTGCAGCTGGTGGCTGGGGGTGTTGTCCGCGGGCGAGGACGAGTAGCTGTGCTGCGAGGGCGGGGTCAGGAACTGGGCGGTGGTCATGGGCGGGGCCAGCGCGGCGGGGAGCGCGGTGGGCAGCGCCTGGCTGTCCTGCGGCAGGACCGTGTGCACCGCCAGGCCGCCCGGGCCCAGCGGCGGCGGCACGTCCGCCTGGCTCGGCTCGCCGCCCAGGAAGCCCCGGCCCAGGTGGCCTGCGGCGCCGGAGCTCACGCCCAGGTGCGGCTGCGGGGGCTGCGGCGGCAGGGGCTGCGGGGGTGGGACGCCGGGCGGCGGCAGGCCCGGCTGCTGCATCTGTAAGTTCTGCGGTGGCGCGGGCTGCGCCTGTGGCAGCGGCTGCGCCTGCACCAGGTGCGGCTCTAGGTACGGCTGGCCGGCCAGGCGTGTGCTGGGCAGGGCCTGGTAGCTCATCATCTGGGACAGGGCGGCGGTGGTGGAGAGGCCGGCGTGCAGCGGGCCCAGCATCCCGTGCTGCAGGGTGGGGGCCTGCGTGCCCAGGGGGCCGGGCGCCACGCTCCCGCGCAGCGGGTTGTACTGGCCCGGCACCAGGCCGTTCTGCAGCCGCGACAGCCACTCGCACTGGCCGTTCAAGCCTGCAGCACCCCCTACGCTGAAATTCACGGCGGCGCTGCCTGCGCCGGCACCCAGGACCGTGCTGGTGCTGGAGGCCACGGGCAGGTGGGAGAGCCGGGGCGGGCCCCCCTCGAAGGCCAGCCGGCCGCCGGTGCCCAGGGCTGCCATCTCGGGCTTGGCAGCCACGCTCAGGTGACCAACACCCAGGTGGGCGTCGGGCATGCCGGGCAAGTGGCTGAGGGGCACGGACGGGGACTGCTGGAACGGAGAGGACAGGAGGGGTGGCGAGGCCACGTCCGACAGGTAGCCGTGGGGTGACTCAAGGGAGTCCACGGGCGACAGCACGCTGGAGCTGTCCAGCAGGCAGCCCTTGCCGTCCTGGGATTTCTTCCTCCGCGCCTTGAGGTCCTTGGCCTCCTTGCCGCCACAAGCCAGGCCCTTGGTGCTGGGCTTGCGGGCCTTCTTGCCTGGCACTGCCGGCTTGAGGTTGCCCAGGTAGCCATTGGGGGAGCAGAGCGGCGGGGACAAGGTGGGCGCGCCGCCCAGGGCGGTGCCGTGCAGCGGGGGGCTGCGCACCAGGCTGTACTCGTCCAGTAGCCGCACGATGTCGTGGTGCATGCGCTCTTGTGCGATATCGCGAGGCAGACGGTCCATGTGGTCTGTAATGTCCCGGTTGGCGAAGTGGTCCAGCAGCACCTTGGCAGTCTCGTAGCTGCCCTCCCGAGCAGCCAGGAACAGGGGTGTTTCCTCCTGGAGTAGACAGGCAGGCAGGTGAAGGGGTCACCCACACCCACGCCCCGTCACCAGAGGGATCAAGGCAGAGAGACGCTCACGAGGGGCCTGTCCTGTAACCCCACGGTCAGCTGCCCACGTCAGGTCTTACAAATAGCCTTAAAGTCCATCTCCTGAGCCGCTCCGAGGCGGTCGGCGGGACCCTGCGTCCTGAGTCACCGGGACTTCAGCAGCATAGGGAACAAAGACCCTGTGGGAGCCTGTAACCAGGACCTCCCCCTGGCCACCCACACAGCACAGCCATGAGAGTGCAACAGCTTCAGGGGCTCAGGGACCCCACCGTGTGTCCTTGGGCACCAGGGTGGGGGTGCCCCATCCCAGACAGTCCCCAAGGGAACCTTAGTCCCTTCCTGGAGCCTCGGTTTCCCTGTCTGCCACCCGTCCCCAGGAGGCTGCTACGTGGCCGGATAGTGCCTCCCTGGCTCACATAGGGCTTTGGCCATAGCCTGATGCCCTCTGGCAGACCCTGCCTTTCTGAGGCTCAGCCTCCCCAGTGGGAGGGTAGGGATCATATGTCACCCGCAGGTGACTCAGGAATGCCAGGGTCCAACAGCTGCTGTGTCCCCCAGGAAGGAAGGAGAGACATCTGGGGGGTCAGGGAGATGCAGGCAGGGCTCAGCTGCCGGGGAGCTGGGGTGTCTGCCTGCACCCTGTGAGCCCCAGAGCTCAGACTATGGGCTTTCCTGAGCCTTGGGCACATACTGAGCAATGGTGAGCCCCAGGAGCCGTGGTACCACCAGAAGGAAGGGGGCCACTCGGCTTCACACCTGGGGCCTCACACTGTGCCAAGCCCCATACCCCACATCCAGCAGTGCTCAGGCTCTCTCTGCACCACCTGCTTCAACCCTCCACACCCTGGTGACTGCCGAGGACAGAAGGTGTGGTGCCGATCTCGGCGACGCGGGACAGCCATGGCCATGCCACGTGCTGAGCACGCGAGTGCTTGGAAGGCGTCGGGAAGCATGCTGATAAGGGCCCAAGAGTGAGCTGTGCACAGGCCCCGAGCTCAGGGCTCGTCGTGGGGCCCCCCCAGCTTTGGAAGTCAGAGCCCAGGGGTTTACGCCGAGGGGTGCGGTGTTGCCGTGCTCAGAAGAAAGGTGTGGTGCCGGGTGGAGGGACCCGCCAGCCCCGGCCCCGGCCGCGAGCCTACCTTGTTGCTCTGCATGTCTTTGTTGGCCCCGTTCTTCAACAGCACAACGGCTGCCTCCACGTTATTCACCGCGGCGGCCCAGTGCAGGGCAGACTTGCCTGCACGGGGAAGCAGAGGCTAGGCCGGGGCAGCCCTGGAGGCGGTGCCCCCCCGCCCCCCCGTGGGCCGTGCTGCAGCCCGCCTTACCCAAGTCGTCCACGGCGTTGACGTCCGCGTGCGCGTTGATCAGGTCCTCCAGCATGCCCTCCACAGCCAGCCGGGCGGCCAGGATCAGCGGCGTCGTGCCGTCATGCATGCGGGCGTCCAGGTCCGTGGCTCGGTTCCGGATGAGGATCTAGACAACAGGGCAGGGCTCAGGCTTGGCACACCAGGGTCGGAGGCTGCTGGCCTGGTACCGATGCCTGGGAACCAGCCCGCAGCGCCACAGAGCCCCTCTTGGGGTCCGCACGGGCCCAGCCAGTGTAGACGGCAGCAGGAGCACAGGAAGAGTGGAACTGCCCTGGCCACAGCCGGGGGGGGCAGGGTCCAGGGCGCTGGCCATGCTGCCCACAAGGACCCGTCCCCCCGAAGCCCAAGTGAGGACGTCTCATCCTCACCCTGCGCCTGGCTGCCACCCTCCCCACCCACCCCAGGACACGGAAGGATTAAATCCCTGCCCAGCCACAGTGGGCAGAGCCACGCCTGGACCATGGACTGAGAACTGCTGAGCTATGCCGTGTCCATGCAGGACACAGAAGCACCAGCAGTCCCTTAAGTGCTGCTGTGCCCTGGGTCCCAGGCGGGAAGGAGGGTCATGGTTCCCTGGTGGGGCAAGGGGCAGGGTGCCGGGCAGCACCAGGGCTGGCCTCACTCCCATGGAGCGCCCACGGGATTTACACGTCCGCACGCCTGAGAGGCCGTCAGAGTGGACACAGCCAGAGCCTGAGTCCAGGGGCTCGTCTGCCCGGTGCTCCCTCAACAGCCTCATTCCGTTACTTCTACAGGAGGATAACGCACCACAAACCACTACGGTAACAGCTTCGTGACGACCCCGCCCCCCCCATTTGTGCCCAACCTTGCCTGTTCGGGGCAAGGACGCCCAGAGCCTGGGGACTCGTAGCAGGGAATCTGCTGGTGGCTTTGCAAAGGGAGTCTGTGCAGGGACACCCCATCCCTGGGCTCCCTGCGAGGTAACGCCCTGGGGCCGCTGCTGCAGGCGACAGCCGTGAAGCCCTTCTCACTGCCACGAGCCACGCCTGCAGCCAGCCCCCCCCCCCCGCCAGCCCCGGGTCACATCAGACTCCTGCAGGCCCCCTCCAGCCTGCCATCCCTGCATGTGCCGGACTCGGAGCGGCAGGGCTGCCGGGATACTATGGGCTCCACTCAGTGTTGGGCTCTGGTGCCCCGTGGCCTAGTCGCCGGCCCGGACCAGGAGGCGGGCGGGCGGGCCAGGGGCTGGTGAAAGGGCGCACGTGGCAGCAGCTGCCCACCTGGAAGACTCCCTGTGCGTCGGCAGACACGGCCGCGTGCAGCGGAGTCCGCCCCATGTTGTCCTGGATGTTGGCATCTGCGCTGGCCTCCAGCAGGCGCTTGGCCGCATCGGAGCGCGAGTAGCGGGCGGCCAGGTGCAGGGCGGTCTCGCCGGTGCGGTCCGTCTGATTGTGCAGGCTAGCGCCCTGGTAGATGAAGTCGGAGATGACGGCCGGCGCGTCCTCCTCCTCCTCACTGTTGCCCGTCTCCAGGCCCCCGCCGCTGCAGGAGGCGATCATGAGGGGCGTGAAGCCGTCTGTGTGAGAGCGGGGCGAGGGCTCCGTCAGGAAGGCGGGCCCCCAGCGGCGGCACTGGCGGGCGTGCCGATGGTCCCGAGTTGGTGGGCGCGTGTGGACGTGCAGCCCAGCCCGTGGCACCCGGGGCCCTCAAAATCAACTTGAGCTTCCCGAGGGTCAGAACCAGGTCCAGCCGCCAAATGACCGGTGGGCAAAAGCGACCCTGTGGCTCTGCTTCCTGACCTGCACGAGACCCTCACCAATAACCCAGCTGAGAAGAGACCACACAAGAAATGCGTGGCTGGGAAATCAGCTCCTCAGACGGATGTTTCAGGACAAGCAGTTAATTGGGTGGGCAGAGAGCCTCCCCCCGGCGGGAGTGGCTACGAGCAGAGCCTCCCGGGAGGTCCCACCTGCTCCAAGGAGGGACACAGCTTCCTCCCCACCCCCCCACACCCCCGGTGCTCAGCTTCCAGAATGCTGACCCCTGGCAGGCTGCTGGGCGAGGGCAACCCTATCCTGAGAGCCTCTGGGGGGCGGTGCAGGTGACCGGCTGTGCTCCTACCTGGCCCTCGGACGTTGACGTCGATGCAGTCGGCGTCGGCTTCGCCCTGGGGCGGCGTGGGGGCCATGGCCGACACGCGCAGGTCGGCGGCGTCCAGGTGCTGCTGTGTCCACTGCCGGTGGTCTGTCTGGTCATCCCGGTCGGGAAGAACCACCGGCTCCTCGAACTGAGGAAGGGGTGAGCGGAGGGCCCCGTCACGTGCAGGCTGGGGCAGGGGTGTGGCTGCCTGGGGAGGCCCCGGAGCCCGCCGGACTCACCCGGAATTTCTTGGCCTCCAGGTCCTCATCATCCCACTCATTCTGGTTGTCATCTATGAGGGCGCCGTCTGAGGCGTTCTTCAGGGGCCTAGGAGCAGGGGGGCGGGAGGTGGGACTGAGTGGGGCTCTCCTGAGGCCATGGACCACGTGAGGCGTGGCCTGTGGGTTGGCAGGGGTGCACCCCGTCTCCCCCAAGCCCCCCAAAGCCGCGGTGCGTCCACTAACTTGAGGCCCACGGAGTCCTCGCCGAGGGGCTCCCGCCGCTTCTTCTTGCTGGCCTCCGACACCTTGAAGCCCTCGGGGAACCAGAGCTGTCCATGCTGCCGCCGGCGCTTTCGGGACAGCAGCACCCCGCAGCCCACAAAGAAGAGCAGCACGAAGGCGGCCACGGCCACGTACATGAAGTGCAGCTGCGGGGGCGGGGGCGGCTCCACCGTCTCACCTGCGGGCACCCGGACATCAGGCGGCGGCTCCGCGGCAGGCCGGCAGCCGGGGGGCAGCGGACTGGCTCCGCGGCTGGGCGCCTTCTCACCCACTCTCCTCCATCCCGCCCCCCAAAATAAGGTCATTTTCTACGCGATTAATCAGAATTGCAAACTATCGCTAAATTCTCTCCTGCACCAGCCGACTATCTGGAGACGGCTTTTACTTTTTTCTCCTTTAAGGGAGAAGGATTAGCCAACTTCAAATCACTGCACTTGCATTGAGCTGTTAAGACAAAGGATTTAGGGGGATTTTCGAGATACAAACTTCAACACTTCACATGACACCGATCAATTCTTCCCCCTCTCTCTCTTTTTTAAAAAGCTGTAATGATTTTGAAATAATACCCAACGAAGAAAAATCAGGGCAGTGAGCGGGGGGAGAAAAAGGCTCCCACTCTCTGGCAGATGTGTCCGTCCCCTGGGCCAGCCGCACCAACAGCTGTCACTACGGGTAGGGAGGGTGCACCAGGCAGAAAATCCCACAAAAGTGCTTCCTGAGCTCTGGATGGCATGACACGCACCCGTGGGCAGAGAACGGCACAAGGAATGCAAACACTTGGTGGGGGGACTGGGAGACACGCCCCCTCCCAGGCAGACTTTCCTTAGAAGCCGGCAAACCGTCCCCCGGGAGCAGGGCCGGGGCGGACCACTCACTCTGCACAGCCTCGATCTTGTAAGGGATGTTGAGGCTCCCCAGTGAGGCCAGGGCACCCAGAAAGGCGGCCACGTCCGTGGCGCTCTGGAAGCACTGTGAGGACGACTGGACGCACTGCCGGTTGTCGATCTCCAGGTAGACGATGGATCTGGGGGGGCACCCAGGTCAGGGGGCTCAGACCTCCGGTCTGCTGCTGCAGTCACCCCATTTACCCCTCAGGCCCACAACATGGTCGCAGTGGGGGAGGGGGGCACTCCCAGGATGGGTGAGGTGGCCCCGGGGCCACAGGGAGTCCCGGAGGCAGAGAACCACCCTGGAGGCGGACTGTGCTCTCTGCGGCCCACCAAGTTCAGCACCACATGTAGCAGGGCTGTGGCACCTGAGACCCTCAAAGTGCTCTTCCAGCCAGACCTGCCTCCCTCTGCCTTCCTACCAGGGGCCGCAAGCATCCTTCTCCCATCTCAGGAGGACAGAGATTCGGGGAGTCCAGGCCTTCTCTGGGAGCTGACCCCAGGCGCTGCACCCCATACCCCAGGAAGTGCCCTGGAAGCCCCCAGTCTTGTCGGACCCTCCGTGTGTCCCGCCATCAAGTTCGGAGGGCCCAGGGGAGCCGCGGGAGCTACTCACCCGCGGATGTCCATGGGGTCCAGCTCCCTGCGCCGGCGGCCGGCCCCGCCACCCGGCAGGAGGGCGGCCTCCACCCGGTCCAGCAGGGCACCAGGCACGGCCCAGCCGTCGGCCGCACGTTTGATGGGGTGTTTGCGCAGCTCCTCCTCGCGGCCGTAGTACGGGAAAATCATGGGCTGGCCGTGGGCGTCGCGCTTGAACACCACGTTGGTGTGCAGCAGGCGGCTGAGCTCCCGCAGGAAGTGCAGGGAGCGGTTGCGCAGCTGTGCCGGCGGCGTCAGCACCACCAGCACCAGCGCGCCGGCCGCCAGCCGCTCGGGCACGTGCTCTGCGCAGTCCAGCCCGTCCCACTCGCACTCGGCACTGTTGCAGCCCTGGTCGCAGTGCCCGTCGCCGAAGTGGTCCTTGCAGTACTGGTCATACAGGGGGCTGTGGACGGAGGGACGTGGGGGTGCACGGGCTGTCACCAGGCCCCGCCCAGCCGGCAGCCCCCACCCAGCCCGCCCCCTCCGCAGGACCCCCGCCTGTACCTGCCTAGCTACCTGTGCCCCAGCCCCCCTCCCCTCGCCCTCCCCGAGCGCCTCCCCGGCCGGCCCCCCGCCTCACTTGCACTGGCCCTCCGCGCGCTGGCAGTCGAAGCCGTCGAACAGGCAGCCCGCGGAGCTGCACTGGCTGTCGCAGCGGCCGTTGCTGAAGTACTTCCAGCACTGCAGCGACTGCGAGCAGTTCTGCCAGGGGTCGTTGAAGTTGAGCGAGCAGTCGCCGCCGTCCCAGCCGCACGCGTGGTTGTTGCAGGCCAGGCTGCACACCTTGTTGCCCGCCTCCTCGCGGCACTCGGGCAGCGCGCACGCCTCCTCGATCTGCGGCGGCGGGATGTCCAGGCCCAGGCCACCCCCGAAGCTGTAGTCCAGGATGTGGCACAGGAGCCCGTTGAACTTGGCGGGGCACAGGCAGCGGTAGAAGGGGCTCTCCGCCGTGGGCTCGCAGCTGCCCTGGTTGTAGCAGGGGTTCCCGCCCACGCAGGGGCTACCGGCCGGGAACTGGCACTCGGGGCCGGTGAAGGCGCCCAAGCACAGGCAGGTGGGGCTGCGCGGGCCCGAGATGCACGTGCCACCGTTGAGGCAGCGCCGGCTCCCACAGGCGCGCGCGTCGTTCTCGCACGTGGCGCCCTCGAAGCCCTGCGGGGACAGGCAGCGGCCGCGCGTCAGGGGCCCGCAGCCCCTGCACTGGACGGCACAGCACCCCCCACCCCGCCACGCACCGGAAGCCCAGGGGTTGTCAGGGGCGCTCCGGGAGCTGCAGGCACTGAGCCCTGGAGCGTGCGTGTCTGCTGGGTTTCTCGGAACCCTGACCAGCAGCCGGGGCACCAGTGTGGGCCGACCCCTCCTCACCCCTGTAAGCGGGACCAGGGACAAAGGGGCGTGGCCAGTGCCCCCACCAGGGCATTGTGAACCCCAGATGCCTCTGAAAATGAAGTCCCAGCAGAAAGCCTGGGTCTGGGAGCCAGGAGGACGCAGCCCAGTTCCAGCCGGCCCTTAGCCTCTGGCGCTCCGTGATCGATGGCAGCAAGGGGACATCTCCCACCACCGAACACCAAGCAGCCCCACGTGGCACCTACCGCCGGGCACTTGCAGATGAACCCGCGGGCCGTGTTGGAGGCCACGGCGCAGGTGCCCCCGTTCTGGCAGGGCCTGCCTTTGCAGCCGTTGATGACCGACTCACAGCGGCGTCCTGAAGAGGAGAGCGGGCATAAGGCACTGGCCGCGGACAGTCCAGCCTCGGCCCCGCCCACCCCCGGCACCCACCAGTGTGGCCGGCGCGGCACTCGCAGTAGAAGTCGTTGACCCGCTGCACGCAGTTCTGGGTGCCACGGGCGTCGCAAGGGTTGGACAGGCACTCATTCACGTCCCCCTCACAGCGCTCGCCCACGAAGCCGGGTGGGCAGGTGCAGCTGTAGCCGCCCACCTGGTCCACACAGGTGCCGTTGTTAAAGCACTTGGGGCCCCGGGAGACGGGGTCGATGGGGGGGCTGCAATCATCCACGTTGACCTCACAGTGTATGCCTGTGGAAGCCCGGGCGCTGTCAGGGACCTGCGCTGGCCTCATGCTGGCCTAGCTCCGTCCCAAGGGCGTTCCCTTCAGCAGTCAGGATGGGACCACACTGAGGCTCGGGAGAGAGGACGCACCCACAGGGCCCTCCCGCCCAACAGGCTGCCCTGTGCCAGTGGCCTGGCTAGGCTCCATCCCTTGGATTTTCCTCTGCTCAGCCCCACAAGGCAGAACGGAAGCCGGGACTGGGTCTGGCATGCTTGTGGTCGGCGCCCGATGCGCCCACTTGGCCCCGGAGCCCAGCCCTGGGGTGTGGTGAGCCCTTACCCTGTGTGCCCCGGGGACAGGAGCACTTGTAGGTGTTGGGGAGATCGATGCAGGTGCCCCCGTTCCGGCACGGCTGAGACAGACACTCATTGATTTCCTCGGAGCAGTTCACGCCATGGTACCCGGCCACACACTGCAGGGACACAGACCAGGGGTGGAGGCACGCGGCTCAGTGGGGGACGGAGTTGCGGCCCTCTGCACCCTTCGAGGGCTGCCAGGGCCACACGGGCTACCCTCTTAACCAGTGAAGGCTTGAGTCCCTCATACGTGGCCAACCCAGAGGAAGACCTCCACCCAGTGGACGCTGAGGGGGGTCAGAGCCTGGGCCAAAGCTCGTCTCGTGAAACAGGTGTCACCTCTCAGCAGGTGTCGGCTGAGCCCAAGGGGGAAAGCTCTGGGGAAGAGGACACAGAGGGCGACTCGATGCCATATTTCCGAGTGGTCTTCCTCTTCCACGGATGCCGCCACCAGGCAGTCCTCCCTGATTGTCACAGCCCTCCCTTCCCACGACCCTATCTGTCTGGTTTAGCCTTCCCTGCCGTGCTTGCTCGCAGCCTAGGGCCTGGTGCGCAGTGGCCCTCCCAGCAGCATCCCCCGCCCCCGCAGGACGGGTGCCCACCTCACAGGAGTAGCCACCAGGGTAGTCGGTGCAGGTGGCCCCGTTCTGGCAGGGGCTGGGCGAGCACTCGTCCACCTGGTCCTCGCAGTAGCTGCCCGTGTAGCCCACCTGGCAGCGGCAATGGTGGGTGTTGCCCGCGTCCACGCAGAGCCCCCCGTTTCGGCACAGGTGGGTGACGTTGATGTCTGGCGGGGAGGAGAGGGGCAGGGGCGTGAGCCGGGGTCGGCGGGCGGGGGACCCCCGGGGGGCACCGGGTCGCCCGCAGCTGGTTACCTTGCCGCTGGGCGGCCACCTCACAGGACACGTTGGGCACGTCGCAGTAGAGGCCGGTCCAGCCGCTGCGGCACTCACACCGGTACAGGGCGCTGGTCTGCCAGCACTTGCCACCGTTCTTGCAAGGGGAGGAGTCGCACCAGCGCACCAGGCTCTGGGGGCGGCAGGGGGTGCCCGATGCTCACTATCCCCCCAACCCCGCCCGGGCCCACCCACCCATCGGTACCCAGCACACACCTGCCAGAGTACCCCACGCCCGGAGTGGGGGCTGGGAGCCCACCCCACAGACGCGGAAGCTGAGGCCCGGGGGCTGCCCCTCCCTCTGCTCAGGAGCTGGCTGGCTGGGGTTGGGGGGGGGTCGCTCTTTGTCTGGGCCCTCGGCTAATCCCGATTGGCCTTTCCTGAAGGAAGGTTCTTCTTGAGAGTAAACTAGTCTGTTGGGACTTTCTGTAACAAGTATCTGACGTGGAAATCTTCAATAAATATACCTCTTTAATACTTTTGTGTATTTTCTATAAAAAAGCTGGTTTTTAGCTGTTTTCCTCCCCTTCTTGATCTTATTCCATAAACCTCTGCTCCTGACCTGAAAGCCCCAGCTCTGCACTTGCTTCCTCCAGGGACAGTGCGGCCGTGGGCCGGGCCCTGGGCTGGCAATTGGGGTCCCTGGGAGCCCTGTGACCACGGCCACCCCTGCCCTCCTGCTTTCCTTTGTGGCGCAGGGAGGCCGACGTGAGTGGGGCCCGCGGGGTGGCTGTGACGACACGCTGGGGGCCGGTGCCCCGCCTTGGCCACCACCTGCTGGGCCCCCCCACCGCCCACTCACTCACCTGGCAGTTGAGGCCCGTGTAGCCCTGGGGGCAGGTACACTTGTAGGTCCCGTAACTGTCCTGGCAGGTGCCCCCGTGCAGGCAGGGCCGCGAGTCGCACTCGTTGACATCATGCTGGCAGTAGCTGCCCGTGAAGCCCGGCGGACACAGGCAGGTGAAGGAGTTGATGCCGTCCACACAGGTGCCCCCGTTGAAGCAGGAGCTGGAGGTGAGCAAGCAGCAGTGGGGAAGGGTGAGCGTGGCTGTGGGAACCCACCGGGCAGCTGCTCCCTTGACTCAGACAGTGGCGGCCGGGGGTCCCCCCCGACAGCCAGAGCAGGTGGGACATCGTGTGGATGACCTCAGAGCCAGGGACCTCAGGCCCTCCTGCCACCCATTTCCGCTGCCTTCCTTACAAGCCGAGCCGAGAGCTTCGTAACACAGGAACGTGCAACTGAATGGAAACGTGCAGAATAAAACAGAACCCGTGTGGCCACCAGGAGAGAGCCGTGGTGGAAAAAAAGGACGAGACCACGGAGTGTGGAGTTCCCTGGCAGCCCAGGTAAAGAAGGAAACAAGGTGGGTCAGCGTTGGTGCCGTGGGACAGAGGAGGGCGCGTCAGCTCTTCTGGAAACTGCCAGGCCTCCGGGTTCTCCCGCTGGTCCTCTGAGGATCCGGGGGACCCTGTCTGACTGGACGGGCAGTGAGGGCTGGCCCAGGGGACACCTGCTGGGTGCACGGGGCACCGCACCCGGCCCGCCTCCCGGCCGCCTCCACCCGCGGGCCGGGTCGCCCGTGGCACTCGCCTCTCTGTGCAGTCGGGAGTGTTGTTCTCGCAGTGGATGCCGCTGAAGCCGGCGGGGCAGGTGCAGGTGTAGCTGTCCACGCAGTCTGTGCAGTTGGCCCCGTGGCGGCACGGGTTGCTGGCGCACTCGTTGATGTCCTCCTCACAGAAGGGCCCCTGGAAGCCGGGCAGGCAACTGCAGAACGCCGTGTTGACGCCGTCGGTGCAGGAGCCGCCGTTGTGGCACGGGTCTGGGCGGGGACAGAAGGCAGGCCTGAGGGTGGCCGACGCCAGGGGCCTGCGCTCCCCAACACGCTCGCCAGCCCCAGGCCGGGGGCGGGGACAGAACGTGCAGGCCTGAAGACCGACGGAGCCGGGCTCTCAACTCCCCTGCTTGCTTGGCGGCTCTGGACAACACGCTTGGTTTCTCGGGTGGGCTGAGAGCCCTGCTCCTCGGTGGGTCACAACAAGGACCGATGAGAGCACGCCCGGTGGGGCCAGGCACGGTGCTGCAGGAGGAGCTCCCAGAACCCACCGCGAGGCCCCGGCAGTCTGGCTCTGGAGGCTTCTGAGGCCACCCAGGACCACCCTCCTTGGTCCACACGAGGCTACCCCCTGGCACGTCCCGCGTATGCCCCCGGCGTGCCCCCAGGTGCTGCCACACCCGTCCTCCCAGCGGACCCCAGCCTGCTCCCTGCCCCATGGCCACGCGAGAAGCTGCAAGTCCCAGAGCATCTTGGGGGGCCAGGCTGGCAGGGCCACTCACTCGGCCGGCAGTCGTCCACGTCCGTCTCGCAGGTGTGCCCCGTGAAGCCGGCACGGCAGTGGCAGCGGTAGCCGCCGTCGGTGTTTTGGCAGGAGGCGCCGTTCCGGCACGGGCTCTTCACACACTCGTTAATGTCGACCTCGCAGGTCTGTCCTGGGGGGATGGGGGGTGTGGGTTCAGGTCCCTGCCTCCAGGCCTCTCTCCCCTCCTCCTGGCAGTGGGGCCTCCCGTGGCCCAGGACAGTCCTCTGGGGACATCCCAAGAAGGAAGGGCGCTCTGATTTGGGAGCCCCCGACCTTGGGCCGGTGACAGAACTCAGGGCGGTGAGGCCCCATCGGGCCTGCACCTGCTTCTTGTGCCCCTGCTCCCTGCTGGCTCAGCCCTAGGCCTCCGGCCTCAGGGGGCCGCACCTAGGCAGGGCTGCAGGGCAGGAGGCCTCACCTTGCCAGCCCATGGGGCAGATGCAGGAGAAGCTCTCGTAGTCCTCAGACTCCTTGCACACGCCCCCGTTTCTGCAGGGGCCGGGAGCACACGGGGCCAGCACCACCTCACATGTGGCTCCTGAGGGGAAAGGGGACAAGGGCTGAGACCCAGGGAGCCCGACCCAGTGGGTCCTTGCCCCACGGCATCTCCCGATGACTGGCCCCATGGCCGGTGAATGGTGCTGCACTGGGACCCCCAGCAAGCTCCTGGCTGGGTCAGCACCCAAATGGGGCCCTGAAGACAAATCAGAGGGAGGCCCTGCTCTAAAACATCTCTGCAGTATACAGCCTGGGCGCCAACCCCTTAGGAGCAGACCGGCGGCCCCCCACAGCCTCAACCCCTCTCTTGGTCTCTGGGAGGCCTGAGAGCACCTCCCAAGGGCTCTGTGCCACGGGCAGCCAAGGCCTGGTCCTGGAGGCCCTGGAGGACCCCGAGCAGAGGCCGGACAGCAGGGGAGGAGCCCCAGTGACACAGGACCACGGCACAGGGAAGGGAGTCTCGCTAGGAGTGTCACACTGGGGTGACTTTCCTCCCTGAGAGCCTAGCAGACGGCCTTCCTGTTTACAGCCATGGGGGTCGACTCCCGGGGAAGAAAGGAAGCACTATCTTCCCCATGGCCCATTATCTCCCCAGCCCACTGGGTGATTTTCCAGAGCCTTTCTTTCTATCTGTTTCCACGGTGACCTAGGCAGGCAGGAAATTCGCCAGAGTTTCCGACAATTGTGCAGAGGGAAGCAGGAAGTGGGCAGACGGGAAGCGGGTCAGCACAGGCCAGCTCCTCCCCATCAGGCCCGCCAGCCTCTGATACTGCGTCCGAAAGGGACCCGTGTGTCCCCAGCCATGGGGCCCCTGGGCGGCTACCAGCCGGGCACTTCCTCACCGAGGCAGGAGAGAAAATCCAGGTCCCCAGCCTCGATCAAAGAAAATACCACACCGGCCACCAGCTACCCAATGTCGTGGGGCCACCAGCACGGGCCCAGGCCCCCACCCCACCTGCCTCCAGACCTCCAGGCTCAGCAGCAGTCCCCCTGCCCACTCCCAGGGGGACCCAGGGGCGGGACCAATTGTGGACTTTTGTTCTGCAGCACTCTGTAAATCTCTTCCACAGAGGGGACCGTGTCCTGCGATCCTGTTGGCGGGGCCAATGGCAGACACCAGGACACCCAGGGAAACGCCTCCCGCCCCTGCTGGTCCTCACAGAGGGCTCCTTGTTCCCCAGCACAAAGAAGGCCGTCAAAGGGATCCCTCAAGCCTGGCCAGCAAGGTGGGGGGGGTGCGTGCAGTCTGGCCCCAGGGGCCCATGCAGTGTGGACACCGGGTCGTGGAGGCCAACAGCCCAGGCCCAGCTCCTAGCTCTGCTGTAGAGGACCCCAGCTCCCGGGTGGGCCGGCTGAACCAACAGTCTGGGACAGACTCCTATGGCGACGCGTCCCCAGCTTTCCGTATGTCTGCAGTGAATCTGGCAAGGACCCCCGCAGGGGGAGGCCCAAGCGTGGCCAAGCCTGAGCCTCAAGGCAGGGCCCAGAGGTGTGTAGGCCAGCCGCTGGCCAGCTGCTGCGGCGCCACGCCCCTCCCCCAGCAGCTGGGCCCGCCCGCCCTGCCCGCACCTGTGTAGGGCAGCGGGCAGCTGCACTTGTAGCCAGCCACGTCATCGATGCACGAGCCCCGGTTCAGGCACGGGTTGGAAGCACACTCATTGATGTTGGTTTGGCAGTTGGGGCCTGGAGAGAGAGTGCCGACAGTCGGTGCGCCCGTCACCGTGGGGCCGTGGAAGCAGAGCCCCACGCGGTCCCCACCCCGGTGGCAGCTGGTGCCCGTGGTGGGACCGTGGGTCGGCCCAGAGTCCCCCCGCCCCGGCCCTGCTCACTCACCACTGAAGCCCTCGCGGCAGGTGCACACGTAGCCGCTGGTCATGTCCCTGCAGGCGCCACCGTTGGCACAGGGGTTGGACTCACACTCGTTGTCGTTCACATCACAATTGGCTCCACTCCACCCAGGGTCACAGTCACACTTGTACCTGTAGTGGGGACCACGGGGCGGTTCACGCATGCCCATGCTCTCGGCTCGAACACCATCCTACAGTCTGACGGCAGAGGTGCTGGTCCATGGTCCACTCTGACTGTCAGAGCCCCTTAAACTGGGGGTAACAGCACCCCAGGCCCGACACAGGGTTTCCACCACCTCTGGGACAGCCCCGCAGCCAGGAACATGGTCGGGCCCCCTGCCACTCAGCCAGCACGTGGCCTTGAACACAGAGCAAGGGCTCCCTGCCCATTCCACAGTCCCATCCCCACAGGGCAGTGCAGGGCACGCAGCGGGTGTCAGAGACCAAGCGAGCTCCCGTCACCCCCTGCCCTCGCACTGCTGACACCCCATGAGCAAGGTTCTCCCACACCAATCGGCTCCCCAGCTCTCAGGACGTCAGCCGGGTGTCCCACGACACGCCACAGGAGACGGGCTCGGGCGCACACACGGCACCTGCATCAGATGCCCGTCTCATGGGCCAGGCGGTCACCCACCGACTGAGTGTCCCAAGACCCGGTCTGTGAGGCTAAGAGTGGGCCAGGACGGCTCACAGAACTCGCAGGGAGAGTGTGCTTGCTGGGGGAGTGGTCGGACGGAGTGAACCTCAGAAGCAACCCAGCGGGGGCACCAGGCCTCCCGCGGTCTGGGTGCCACCCTCCCGGCAGCTCCCTGCGTCCTCCGCCCGGAAGCCCTCCCGACCCCTGGTGACTCGGCTGCACCAGCTTCCATGTCTGGCCTCGGGGCTTCACTCCACCTCCGGCCCCTCCGCTTTGCTGGGAGGTCACATGGCTCACCCCCCAGGCCCCCGTCTTTGGGTGACCTCAGCCACCTCACGAATGTGAACTCAGTGCAGTTCGGGAGCTGCCAGCAGCCGGGACAAGGAACGGGACAGATGAGCACGGCACACGTGCTCCGGGTCACCTCGGACCTGCACTCCAAGCCAGCCCGCGTGGGGCTCTGCCCCCCGACAGCACCCCCACCACCCCGTGCCTACCCGTTGAGGCTGTCGTGGCAGGCCCCGTGGACGCAGGGGTTGCTGCTGCATTCGTTGACCTCGGACAGGCAGGTGGGGCCGTGGTAGCCCTCGGCGCAGCGGCACGTGAAGCTGTTGACGCCGTCCTCACAGGTGCCCCCGTGGTGGCACGGGCCGCTGGCACAGTCGTCGATGTTCACGTTGCACATGCTCCCTGTGGGCGGGCAGGGCTCAGACACGCATGCTCCGGGGGCCCCGAGCTCCCCCGGCAAGAGGAGGCGCCTCAGTGAGCAAGCGCCGGTTCCCCTCTGCTGACCCGGGGATGCCATGCAACCCCCTCCCTGGGTCCAAGGGGGCTTCGGCGTGAGTGCAGGGTCCCCGGGGACAGGGCCCGCGTCATCCCAACTGCCCCGCCTGCGGCAGATGCAGGACGTGCGCGTAGGCGTCTGGCTCTGACCAGGGACCAGAGGCCCGAGGGTGCCTGTCCTGGCGCTGCTCAGAGCCCCGGGCCTCCTGCACTCTCCGCCACACGACCGCGGCGGGCAGCCAGGGAGCTGGGCCTGGGAGGTGGCCCGCAGCACCCTGCCCTCGGAGGTCCCTGACCTGGCTCGCCTGGGACCCTGCGCCGCTCACCTGTGTAGCCGGGCTCGCACGCGCACTCGTAGCCATCAATCTTGTCCAGGCACGTGCCCGAGTCGCAGGGGCTGCTGGCGCAGTCGTCCAGGTTTGTCTCGCAGTTGGGTCCTGGCGGCGGGCAGAGCGGCGGTCAGCCCCGGCGCCCGCCCCCGCCCCCCACCCCTGCACCCCGTGCCCCCCACCCCTGCACCCCGTGCCCCTCACCCCTGCCCCCCGTGCCCCCCACCCCTGCACCCCGTGCCCCCCACCCCCGGCCCCCGACCAGGCACCTGTGGTCCCTCTGAGGCAGGCACAGAGGTAGGCGTTGTCCCGGTCCTGGCAGGTGCCGCCGTGGCGGCAGGGCTGGCTGTGGCACTCGTTGATGTTGCTCTCACAGTGGTGGCCCGTGTAGCCCGGCCGGCACAGGCAGGTGAAGGTGGCCACCCCGTCCTTGCACACCCCGTAGTGGCACGGGTCGGGGTCACACTCGTCAATGTCCACCTCACAGTGCGGCCCTGTGTAGCCTGCAGGGCAGGGCCTGGAGCGTCAGGGCAGCTGCTCCCGGAAGGCCGCCAGCTGGGTCTGGCTGTCCTGTGCCTTTGCCCACGGGAGACCCTCCCCTCGCCCCCGTCCCCGCCCGTCCCCGCCCGCCCCATGGCCCCACCTTCCGTGCACACGCAGGTGTAGGTGCTGGGCCCGTCCAGGCACTTGGCGCCGTTCTCGCAGGGCGTGCTTGCGCACTCGTCCACGTCGTACTGACACAGATGTCCGGTGAAGCCTGTGGCCGGGGGAGGGGCTGCTGTCACTGCTGTCAGAGGCAGTGGTGCTGGGGGCCCCCACTGAGCCCCAGCTGGACCGGAGCGGGGAGCTCCTGTGATGGGCTCCCCGGAGCCTGCTGCAGCCAAGCCCGG
This sequence comes from Mustela nivalis, assembly GCF_964662115.1. Classification (NCBI taxonomy): domain Eukaryota; kingdom Metazoa; phylum Chordata; class Mammalia; order Carnivora; family Mustelidae; genus Mustela; species Mustela nivalis. The sequence goes on along the minus strand of NC_139032.1, from coordinate 90,348,931 downwards.
GCTCGGGACACCGCCCAGTCTCTCTTCTTGTCCCTTTTAGCTCCTGCCCCTCCAAGAGGCCCCTTGCCCAGCTGAGCTCAGCTGCTGTGGCCTCAGCCGCGTCCGGCTGTGAAGGAGCTCCCCAGGGTTTGGGAGGGCTGATTTATACCCTGCAGGCCCAAGCTCTGACCTGCTAATGCTTCCTGGGGCCCCGCACCCTAGGCTTACAGACCCCTCCCGCTCTGAGCCCCTCAGACGTTCCTGACGGTCACGTCCACTGCGGGTCATGTCCACTGTCCATGACGGGTAATGCCCACTGCTGGGAGTGCAGGCCAGGCCGACTCCCTCCCAGCTGCGAGCCCTCCAAGAGCCAGGCTGGCCCCTCTTCCCCACCCATGCCCCTCAGAGGTCCAGGGAGTACACTGCTCTCCCAGGGTGCTCTTGTCCCCAGGGAACCCTGGCAGCAAGGAGGATTTCTGGGTCCTGGGCTCCTCTCATGCCCCCAGCAAGGTGAGGGGCCAGCAGCCCCTGCCCAGCCTGGCCTAGTCATTCCTAAGATGAAGTCCTTGTCCCCCACCCCAGAGGCAGCTGTGTGGCACCCCCTCAGGGCAGTAGGGAGACACTCCTACAGGATGAAGCCAGGAACCGTCCCCCCGCAGCAGAGTGTTGGGGCTCCCGGCCCAGAGTGTGGGGCTCAGCGGCAGCCCTCCGGGGGACGGGTCTCACCTGTGGGGCACTCGCACAGAAACTCGTTGATTTTGTCCAGGCAGCGGCCGTTCTGGAGACAGGGGCTGCTGGCACACTCATCCGTGTTGATCTCACAGTGCACGCCCTCGTAGCCTGGGGTGGGGGACGGTGAGGGGGTTCAGGGGCCCGTGAGCAGCCTGGGCCCAGAGGATGCGGCGCCCAGCTCCCGCTGCCCGCAGAGCCCACAGCTCAGCACCCCAGGGCCCGCCCTGCCAGCCCAAAGGCCGGCCCCTCGTACCAGGCATGCAGATGCACTGGAACTCCCCAATCTGGTCCAGGCAGGTGGCGTCATTCTGACATGGGTTCGAGACGCACTCGTTGACGTCGATCTCGCAGCGGGGGCCGGTGTAGCCCTGCAGACACTGGCACTCGAAGGAGCCCAGTGTGTTGATGCACTTGCCCGCGTGCTCACAGGGGTTGGCGCCTGGCGGGGGGCGGGGGGTGTGCAGCGGCGGTGAGAGTCTGCTTCAGGCACCCCGGCCTCTGGACGGTGTGGGGACAGGCCCGCCTCCCCCATCAGACTGGCAGTCCTCCAAGCGATGGCTCCCCCATCAGATTGGAGACACTGGTCCAGCAGCCCCCTTGGCTGTGCCCTCCCGCAGCATCCCTCGCCCTGACGCACCTAGCGAGCACTCGTCCACGTCCTGGCTGCAGGCCGGCCCCGTGTACCCCGAGGGGCAGGTGCAGATGGCCTTGCCGTTCACAGGGTTGGTGTCACAGTTGGAGCCCTCGTTGCAAGGGTTGCTGATGCACGCGTCGTTCAAGTGGCAGAGCAGACCTGGCGGGGCGGCACCGGTTAGTCAGGCACCCCCGCACCCCGCCTGGGGATGACCAGCCTCCCACGGCCACGCGACGGAGCGGCCCCGTCAGGCTCACGATACCCGGGTCATGCCGGGAGGTTCGTCGCCAGCAGGCCCGCCCCAGCGTGCCCCAGCCTTCTTCCCTCCAGAAAGGCCCCTCTCGTGCCATCTCTGGGGGCTCCGGGCGCTGCCGGCAGCATGTCCCAGGGACGGTGCGCCCGCCAGGTGGGGCCGGGGGAGCCGCCGAGCCGGCGGTGCCCTCCCCCTGCTGCCTGCCACCCCGGGCAGCCCCAGCCTGGCGCTCACCCGTGCGGCCGTGGGGACACTCGCAGTAGAAAGAGGCCACGCGGTCGTGGCAGGTGGCGCCGTGGAAGCAGGCAGCGCTGGCACAGTCGTCAATGTTCTCGCTGCAGTCCTCGCCCGTCCAGCCGTTGACGCACACGCAGGTGTAGCCGCCGTGGCTGTTGTGGCACGTCCCGCCGTTCTGGCAGGCGTTCGGCATCAGCTGGCACTCGTCCACGTCCTCGGTGCAGTACTGACCTGCGGGGCCGAGACCGTCCGGCTGGGTGAACGCCGCCGGGGCCCTGGGCCGCGAGGCACGGGGTCTGCCTCCGCCGCAAAGCTTTCCCCCGACCAGCCGCCCGAGCCACTGCCCTGCCGTGGGCATGGGGCTCGGGGGCCATGCTGGTGCGCCGCTCACTGGATGTGAGCCCCAAACGCGGCCCAGACCCAGAGAGCCCGGCTGCAGCATGGGGCCGGCCGGGGCCAGGCTGCGGTTGGCCCACGCGGGGCAGCTGAGGTCGCGTGGGTGTGGCCACGGGGGCAGGGACCTCAGGCGCTGGTGGCGGGCCAGGGCTGCCCCAGGCCACGCCGTCCCTGCGCGCCAGACCGGGCGGCCGCACCTGTCCACTCCGGTGGGCAGCGGCAGTTGTAGGTGTTCACGCCGTCCACACAGGCCCCTCCGTTCCTGCAGTTGTTCCCGGGACAGTCGTCCACGTTCTCCTCACAGTTCTGGCCGGTGAAGCCTGCGGCGGAAGGAGCGGGGGCCCAGTCAGGCCCGGCCCGCAGCTCCAGCGTTCTCCTGGCTGGACCCACTGCACCCACAGGTGGGGTGCTGCCCCTCTGTGGCCTGCCCTGGGTTGCCCGCTGCCTTGGGGCCTTTGGGGTCCAAGCCTTGTCCTCTGTTCTCCGTGGGACCAGGCCCCACGTTCCAGTGCCCACGGGTGACATGCTCCTCTCTGAGCAACCATTTGGCCCAGGGCCTGCTGAACAGACAGGGACTGGGGAACACGGGGCTCTGGAGGCTCACTTGGAAACAGCCTCGTATAGTAGAGTTCCCTGTGGCTGCCTCCAGGCCAGGCACCATGTGGGGGTCCCCACGGCGCCCCATGGGGGTGCAGCACATGCCCCGTCTTAGGGAACTGCCCTGGGGCTGGGGAGGGTTCCAGGCAGGGGACCCACACGTGGCCCTCAGCTTCCCAGGAACAGAGGTGTGGTTCCTCCAGCTGGGGCCAACCTCTGCCTTACAGCCTCCCCGCTGGTCGGCTATTAACCTGCTCAACCCCCACTCACTCAATCATCAACCAAGAAAGGTGTGCTGGCAACAGTCCAACCTACAGCCGCTTACTAATTAATGCCCCTCCCGGGGTGCCTTTGAAACCCTCTCCTGCCATTGGAGCGGCCGTCTCCTCCCTCAGGGACCCCTACCCTACCAGTGCTGTGGGGGCCAAAGCAAAAGGCCGGAAAGAGCCAAGGTGCTAAGTGGGTAGCATTCTGGAGGACGCTCCCTCCAAGTGGGAGCTCAGAGCCCGGGCTGTGGCTCCCATATGTGCTGGAGCGGGCCTAGACCATGGCTTCCCCCATCCCTTCGACAAGCTCCAGGCACGGGGTATCCTCCGGTGGGTCCTGTAGCCCTTACTGTGGCCCCGGCAAGGCAGGCTCCTTGTGAGCCACGTGGCTGGATGGGAGGTCCCAGGCCCGAACTCACTGGGCCTGCAAAAAGGCAACAGAACCCAGAACCCAGGGGTGGGCCTGGCAAGTGGGCTTAGTTCTCAGCCCGCCTGGGCGATCCAAACAGCCAGCAGCACTGGGGCGGTCAGGTAGGAAGCGGATCACCCAGCACTACCCAGGAAATGCACGCGCCTGGCATCTGCACGCAAAGGCATCTGATGCAGTGACAAGGCCCAGGGCTCTGTGGCCAGCAGGCAGGCGGGACACTTCCCTTTTGCTGGGGCAGGGGCGTACGGCAGCCGGGGCAGCCCCCCAGCAGCCCCAGGTCAGCCCCGTACGCCCAGCAGCCACACCCGGCGACCCCACCATCTTAGCTCCTGCTCCTCCCCTGCCCCAGGCCCAGGGAAGTGCCGGCCGTTCGGCCCACAGACTGCGAGGTCTTCAAGCTTCCCGTCAGTAGTTTTTAGATCAGCAGCAGCAAAACTGACTCAGAAAGTACGGTGCCAAGACCAGCCCATGCAACGGGGCCGGGGGAGCTACTGGGGCCAGCCATAGGTGGCCGCCCCTCACGGTCCCCCACACCCACAGGAGACAAGCCACCAGGGAGGCGGGACATGTCCCAGTGAGACAGGAGGTAGGCTGCAGTGGGCTTCACCACTGGCACAGGGTTTCCAGGGAATTCAAGAAGAGGGAGCTCGTGCCCAACCCAGGAGTTTCAGAGCAGGGCGAAGAGCCAGGGGCCATGAGTGCAGGGGTGCCTAGGGGGCAGAGGGAACCCCTGTCCAGCTCGATTCACCCAGGGTTGCATCTCACCGATGAGCCTGCCCTGGGGGCTGCAGGGACGCTGGGTCCCTACCAAAGAGGGCAGGGAACAAGTGTTAGGGGGTCACAGCGGACCCCCCCAGGGGCAGAGTGATGGCCAGGGACTGGGATGACACCTGGACCCCATGCAGTCCACCTCCTGACTGGTAACCCTTCTAGACCCTTCCCTGCCCCAGTACTGGACACCCCATCCCCACAGCCCTGGGGCTCCCGCAGCCGGCGGGACAGTACCTGGCAGGCAGGCGCACTCGTGGGTGGTGTCCCCCGTGGGGCGGCAGGTACCCCCGTTCTGGCAGGGGGAGGGGCTGCAGGGCACGTAGGGGAGCTCGCAGTGGGGGCCGGTGTGGGTGGCGCGGCAGGTGCAGCGGTAGGAGCCGACCTCGTTGTGGCACGTGCCCCCGTTCTGGCAAAGCCTGGGGTTCTGGCTGCACTCGTTCACGTCCTGCCGGCAGGTGGGGCCGTGGAAGCCGGGTGGGCAGCCGCAGATGTACGAGGCCTCGAAGGGCAGGCATTGGCCGCCGTTGGCACAGGGGTTGGAGGCGCATGGGTCGGCCTGCTGGCACGTCTTCCCTGGTGGGCGAGGGGCAGTGAGCGGGTCACACGGGCTTCCGGCTGGCTGTGCCCAGAGCCTCCTCTAGGCCCCAGAGGTGGCTTCCGGGCACCACGGAGGAGCCCACCCCGCACAGACCTACAGCGGCATCTCTTTAGTCCCCAGGACCCAACAGCAGGACGTGGCCATCTTCCTGTGGATAGGGACTGAGGTGCCTGGGACACATGGCAGGTGGGGGAAGGCAACCTCGAGACCTGAGCCGGTCTGTCCCCTCCAGGGCCCGGGGCAGCGTCAGAGCTCCTCCCCGAGAGCTGGCCCACCCCTGAACTCAAGACCAGACAGAGGAGCCCCGTTCTCATGGAGGTGGGGAGGAGCGGGGGCCCCCAAGCAGCCGAAACCAGACAATTTCAGGGCTGGAAAGGGGCATGCAGACTCTAGGGCAGGGGTCACCAACCCCAACGGCCTGAAAAGAGCCCTAGAGCCTCTCCCTGCCACACCGACAGGCTTGGCCTCTGCCCTGCGCGTCCCGGCACGTGGGCAGCCGGGGCAGGGCCAGGGTTAGGGGTCCTTAGGGCCGCCGCCCGCTCTCACCTGACCAGCCCGGGGGGCAGCGGCACTTGTACTCGGAGAGCGTGAGCAGGTCACAGGTGCCCCCATTGCGGCAGGGGGTAGACAGGCAGGCGTTGTCTCGGGGCGTCAGGCAGAGGGGCCCGGAGAAGCCCAGGCGGCAGGTGCAGGCGTAGTCCACCAGACCACCACGGTCCACGGCGTGGCACGTCCCAGCATTCTTGCAGGGGGCGCTGAGGCAGGGGTTGGGCGCCTGGCACCGCTGGCCCGCGAAGGCCCCGCTGCAGCTGTGGGGGACACACAGAGCGGTTACGCATGCCAACGCCCCGGACCCTGCCCCGGCCTGGCCCCCGCTCCCCACCCCGGTGTCGGCAGGGCCTGCAGCTCGTGTGGCCGGGTGTGGGCTGGGGTCTCCTCCGGGGTGGCGGAAGGTTCTGGGACCAGACATGGGAGGTAGTTGCACAAGACCACAGACGTGCCAACCGCCTCTGAACTAGACGCTTTAAAGTGGTTAACTTCACATTCAGTGAATTCCACCTCAATTAAAAAAAATGATCATGTTAATTGGAGCATCGGGCTGGAGAGCAGAACGCACGGTGGGCACAGCCTGGGCTTCAAAACCTGCGCGGGCGTCTGCGTGAGCGGCTGGGCGAGCTGGCAGAGGGGGCCACATGGCCGGTGCCAGCTGTGCCCTAGGAAGGAGCGCTCTGCGGCTCGCCTGTTGGGGGCTCGTCCGCGTCTCCCTGCTAGCTGTCCTGCAACCAGCGAGCCTTATTTGGGTAATAGAAGGGTTCATGGATCGCAAGCACAAGAGGCCTGAGACGTGGGAGACTGCTCCCCGCTTCCTTTCTGAGGAGGAGTTCCCTCTGCTGGGGGCTCTTAGCTGACAGGAACACCACTGGGACACAGTTGGTGCCCCAACCCCACCCCCTGGTCCCCCACGCCCAGTGCCCAGACACGGTTTCCCCCTTTGGGATCAAGTCTTCACAACGTCCAGGTGACATCAGCCGCAAGCAAATACACCCATTTCACGGCAACAGAAATCAAGGTGCCCAGAAGTGCATCCTTCCCGAGCCCTCGGTGAGCCAGCCCAGGGCTGGGGAGCAGGGGGTGAAGGCCGCCACGTCGGCCAGCTCCGTGCTCTGCCCCAGAGCCCGCTGCTCAGGCTCCATCAGGAGCGGACAAATTGGGAAGGGGGTGTCTCACAGGTTCTTTGCAGGGATGGGGCTCTGCACAGACCACCCCCATCCCAGAGCACCTTGGACACCTGTTGGCCCAGTTTCTGAGGTCACCCTGTGGCCTTGCACTCGAGGGGAAGTGCAGTGAGGCCCTGGGACCAGCCAGGCGTCGTTCTTCCCAGGGGCTCAGGCTGTGAGGCGTAACAGGGCCCTGGCCCGCCTCCGGCCCACGGTAGCCTGGGAAGGCCGGTGGGATGCCACACCCACAGCTCCAGGCACCGGGTGGGCAGGCCCTCCGCCCCTTGGCAGAGGCGGGGGTGGGCAGGGAAGCTCAGGCCCCCGGAAGAAGAGGGGGCTCTCCTGAGCATGGAAACGCCCCATCGGCCAGAGCCCCGCCAAGAAGGGGCTTCCCCCGGCCCTGGCACCGAAGCGACAGCCACGGCCATCCCACGGGGACCCCACCCTCAGCAGGTGGCAGCCTGCCAGTCCTCACTGCCTCCCCCCGGCCTGCCCCAGGGGCCAGAGCCAGAGCCACAGGGGCGGGTGGCAGTCTGGGGAGCCGGGGTCTCAGGGTCTCCGCATCTCTCAGCAATGAGCTGTCCCCTGTCTGTCCCCAAGGCCTGGGCTGCGTCTGTCTCCCTGCAGGTTTTTATCTGTGGCGGCCACTTGGGGAAGGTGACAAGGACAACACAAAATGGCCACCCTGGCCCACCGTCTGTTGTCAGAAGCCAACAGTCCCAAGCCAGCTGGCCTCAGGAAAACCAGTCGCCCTTTGTGGGGGGCAGGGAGGTATCAGGACGGAGCCAGGCTCCTGCCCAGCCCGCTGGGGAAGCAGGCTGTGGGGCTGGCGGCTCTGGCACGGCCCCCCGACACACCACCACGCTCCAGGACTCTGGGGAGTTACTGACCGTCTGCTCCTGGCCTGAGCGGTACTGGGAGACCGGAGAGAAGCAACGGGAGACGGGTGTGGGGACACAGGCAGCACCTCCCCCAACCTATCAATGCCCTCCATTGTCAGGCAGGAGCTGGCCACTGCTCCCGCTGGGAGAAAAGGCTCTTTTTTCTCTTGCAGCCACTGATGGGGCGTGCGGGTAGAGGACGCTGGGCCACTAGAGCAGGGTGGGAACCCACCTTGACCACACCGCCCCCTCCCTCTCGGAGCCCTGCTGGTTTGAGGGGAGGGAAGCCTGCGGGGTCCCCCAGGGGGTAGCCCTGGGTCTCCCGGCCACTAGACAGATTCCTAACTTGTTGGGATGCTAGGCACCCCCAGATGGACCGGAAGGCTCATCCCTAAACCCTCCAGCAGTGGGACAGCGCCCCTGTGAACAGCCCCCCTGCTCCGGCTCAGGAGGGGGACTCTGGTGGCAAGACCATGGGACAATCCACCAGGATGGGTGGCATCCTTGCCGATGAGGCCAGCGGGGGAAAGTCGCCAAGACGTCAGGCGTTGGTAGCGTGGACAAAGGCTGGCCGGGGAGCAGGTGCGCCTGTGGCCGGGGACGCGGGCGGCAGCTGCTCCCAGCCGGGCGCCAAGCAGGGCGGGCGGGGCAGGGGCCAGGGAGGCTCCTCTGTGGGGGGAAAGCGGCAGCTGAGAAGGCCCATTGTCTTCCCTAGTCCTGCCTAGGCCAGGCAGACACTACCGTGAAGGCATGCTGTCCAGCCTGGCTGGCTCCTGGGCTGGGCCTGGACGTGGCCACCATCGGCCACCAGCACGGCCAGGCCCACGAGGGAAGGGGGGGTCCCTGCAGACCGGACAATAGAGGCAGATGCTTTGTGGGGCCGTGTGGGATATGACCTATAACAGGGCTCAGCCAGGAGCCTGAGCCAAGGGGAAGCCCTGAGCCAGACACAGGGTCTGGGATGGCAGGTGCTTGGGTTAGCTTTGGGCCAGTCCTGGAGGCCGCCCTTTCCCCGCTGTGCCTGTCCCCCCTCCAGTCCCCGACCCTGCCATCTCTCCTCTCTGCCCCTGTGTACACCTCTCACCCCACCCGGCCACAGCACGGGAGCTGCCCAGGGATGGACACCTGTGGGCCCCTCTGCCCACAGCCCCCAGACTTCCCAGAGTGGGCTGGAGGGACCAGCAGGCCGGTCTGTCCTCCGTGCCGGTCCTGGAGGGCTGCTCTAAGTAAGTGCCTGGTGGGAAGGGGCCCTGGCCTAGCCAAGGGAACAGCACCCGACAGCGGCCAGCCTGCAGCGGGCCCAGAGCGGAGCCTCAAGTGACCCGAATGAAACCTCCTGTAGGTCCGCATATCCTCCTGTCCAGGCAGGGTGGGGAGCCCAGGGCAGGTGCGGGGAGCCCCCTGCAGACCAGACAGGGACAGTGGCTCCCTCCTGGAGGCCACCCAGCATCTGTCCCCCCACCTGCCCTTTCTCCTGTCCTCTGCGCAGCCCGCCCGCTCGTCAGGCCGACCCACACTGGCTGTGGCAGGTGAGGGACAGGTGGGCTGGGGGCTCGGGGGGAAGGCCACGGAGGGGGTCGAGACGGGCCAGGCTTCCAGCAGACACCCTGGCTCACGGAGGACCGCCAAATGGCTGCTGGGCCTGCTGTCCCCAGCCCTGGCCGGCTTTGTTCCCACCTCTGTATTTCCACCCACTCCCTCCTGCCCGCCCCTGCCCTCCCCGCCCGCGCTCTATAGAAATGCGACTCCAGAAAGCATCTGGAGGCAGATGTTGCTGTGACCTTTCACCCGGGACTAATTCTAAATTGTGCTGTTTTCCTTTCTAAGCTAAGCAGCCATCTGCCACCCCCAGGGGACAGATGACAGCTCCCTCAGCCCCAAACTAGGAGACAGAGAGGGAGGGAGGGGTGAGGAGAGCTGGGCTCGGCTCTGCCCTCAAGGAGTTTGTGCTCCAGAGGGAAGCACGGGGCCTGCACCCTGGCCAGCTGGGGGGCCGGGGCAGTGATGGGGTTCCCCTCCCTCTGTCCCTGCAGGAGGAACCCGATACCCCAGGAGAGCTGCTTCCTGGGGGTGCAGGGGGCGTGTAGTGGGAGCAGAGGGGCTCTGGGGGCTCAGGTGGAGGAGGGGCTCTCTGCCCCACTCTGTCTGGGCCTCGGTTTCCCGAGTGCAGTGGAGTCGGGGGGAGCTCAACGGACTGCACGAGCTCAGAGGGCCCTCGTGCATGTCCGGCGACCTCACCGTTCGGCGGAGGGGACTCACGCTCGCCAGCACTGGATTTGGTTTTTGTGTGATTCACCGCATCTCTGGGAACACACCGACGGACCCAGCTGAGCGCTGCGTGTTTATGGAACGTTGTGGGGACGCAAGGACGTGCCCTCCCAGGGGCGACCCACCCTGCCGGGACCGGGACGAGCTCCAGTGCAGGACTCGGGCGGGCTGGGGGGGGGGCACTCCAAAGGGAAGCAAGGCCCACGCCTCCCATCGCAGGGAAGGAGCGCCGCGCCCAGCCCAGCGGGCAGCCTGCAGCCAGGGCTCCTTGCTATGGAGAGCCAGTGGGATGTGCTCAGCGTCCCTCCTTAACGGAGTCTACCCGGCCCCACAGAACCGCCCATCTTCCCACCACCACCGGCAGGGCCCGTGCCCCACGGCCACAGGATCAGTTACTGGGGAGCAGAACAAGGAGGTTCACTCCTCACCACCCCGGCTCCCAAGCTGCCCGCCCCCCATATGGCCCCCGCCCTGCCTGCAGCGGACTGCCTGCCTAGAAGCCCCCTCCCACAACACCCCTGCTGCCCCTCCACGAGTCTTCTGCCCAGGAAGCAGTTCGGGGGCCCCTGGGCTCCTGCTGTGTCCGGGTCAACCAAGTCAACATCACCGATGTGCACTGGTGCCCAAGGCCGGGGAAGCCTGGCTGCTCCTCCCAGAGCCCAATCCTATGCTGTTCAGCCAAGGACGACTACCTTCCAGCCAAACCACCAACAACACCAGACATAAAACTAGGGCCCGCCCAGCCCTGGGCAGCTGGGCCGGGAGTGTTGGAGACCCTGGCCAGGGGAGAAGAGAACCACCCATGTCCCAGCCCACCTAAACGGGGCCACCTGTGGACTTCCTCGGGTAGACCGAGGGCAGGTCAGAAAGACCTCAGACCCGAGGTCCCCAGAGCTACAGCCATGGGTAGTAGGGTCGGTGAGCTCAAGACTTTCTCTGGTCAAGGCTTGGCGGGGGGAGGGGAGGAGTCCTAGAACCTCGGCCCCTGTCTCGGGCAGGGCCAGTCCAAGTCTCCCCACAACCCAGCAGGGGCCACCTGTCTTACAGGAGGCAAGAGCTGAGTGATGACCACGGGCTGGGCAGGGAGCTCGGCGACCTCTGTGGGCCTCCCCCAACGGTGGCCCATCTGGGGACCTGGCGTCCTTTCCCAGTGGCAACGGCCAGGACAGCTCAGCTCTGGGGAGAGCACCCCCACACTGCAGATGTAAGAACTGACCCAGCGCCCAGGCTTTCCGGCCCCAACAGCTGCTGACAGTCCTGCTGGCTCTTTGTCTTGAATCTTTTCCCCAAGTTGCATCTTTGGAAGGTCTCAAATATGCTGGGAAGAGGAAATGCAGGAAGAGCCCGGCTTCCTTCCCCGGCTCTGGGGGAAGCCCTTTGTGTGGGGGAGGAACCTGTTCTCCTGGGAAGTCACCTTTCCCACCGCAGGGAAAACAATGCCCCCAGTGGCTCATTGTCCCCATGTCACTCAGGGCTGCCCCACCCTCGGCGTGGGAAGTGGCCAGTGGTCTGGAGGGAGGGAAAGACCAGTGCAGGAGCCAGTGCGGGAACCGGGACGCACTGAGATGGCCGAGCAGCCGGGGAGAGACAATCCAGGCCCACCTGTGGGGTGGGGAGGGCTGCTGCTTGGCACAGCCAGCAAGATCAGGGTCTCCCAGGGTCCCAAGAGAGCCCCGTGGAGATGAGGTATGTGAGGAAAGTCTGCTGCCCACCCCCACTCAGAGAATCCCCCCAGCCCCTCACCCCCGGTCCGCCAAAAGACAGAGCCCCAAACTAGAGACAAGGGTGGCAGGTGTGACCTCTCCTGGGCTCTCCCAAAGGCCCACTGGCCCCCACAAAGGCAGGGGCCTCTGCTCCCAAGCAGGATGGAGCCCAGACCCACACCCCCAATCGCTCCGAAGCAATGAAGGAATCGACAGGCGCACGAGGCCATGGGGAGGGCTTAATCCAGAACTCGATTAATGAAGTCAGCAAGCGCAGACTGAGCTCCCGCCAAAGCCAGAAATGACTCTGGCAACTTCCCGCCTCCACTCCCAGGAGCAGATGCCATCTCAGGAGACGTGGGGAGAGGAGAAGCCTGCACAGTGACACCCCTGACCCCCGGCCGGCCAGGGTGGACTCCCAGGGGCACTTGAGCGCCTTTTCAGAGTCTGCCGAGTACGCCAAGGACCCTCTCACATGGCTTCCAGAATGAAGACACAGAACCTGTGCTGAGACCCCACCAGCTTCCCCTCACCGGGCTCCCACGGCGGCCCTGCAGGCACATACTGGGCCCATTTCACAGATGAGAAAACCAGGGCCCAGGCACGTTATGCCCACTGCAGCAGCTGGACTTGAACACAGCTCTTAACCAGCAGCCAGTCCCCCAGGGGCCATCAGAGCCAGGCTGCCCCCTGTCTCACCTGGAGGCAGCTACGGGTCCAGCGGGAGGGTGTGTGTCCCCTATACCCCAGATACCCCGCCCAGGAGGCCTGGATTTCTCACCTGACCGCCCCAGCCCCAGAGGGACACAGCAGACAATGCATTCCTACCCCCAGCTCAGCTGAAACACAAAACCCGGGGTGGGGGGTGGCGGTCTGGGAATCAGGAAGCCTCCCAGCCAGCTGGCGGGTGGGCTGTCTCTGGGCCCGGCTCCCCTGCAGCCCTCGTCCAGCAGGAGGGCTGGTCATCCTCCTCCACGGGGCTGGGGGGCTTTCCTAGCCATAGGCGCTGGCGCGAGAGGGCCAGAGCTCACAGCCAGCCTGCTCCCTGCAACACACAGCAGGGCTACCCTGCCTGCGGGGACCTGCAGGGCCACCTGTGGGCTCCCTCCGGCCGGGCCGCAGCACGGCAATATGGTCCGTGGTGGTCCCAGAGCCCATCCTGCCCCTCTCACCAGCCCTTTCTCTCTGGCCCCGCTGCCCACTCATGCCCACTGAGCACCCCCACCCTGAGACCAGGCCCCACGCTTCCCCCACAGGCTTGCATACCTGGCTGTGTAGCTCTGGCCGTCGCCCCAGGTCCGGCACGGCCTCTGAGGTGCCCTGAGACACAGCAAATGCCAGAAGACAGAGGCCAGGCCTGGGGTCGAGGAGGTAAGAGGGGGCCTGCATTGTCATCGTCTGGGGACACCCGGCTGTCCGGAGACAACTGGCACGGGTCTATGGCCCTCAGGAGGGCTTTTCCCTGCAGGGAAAGCAGGCGGCTCTCCGGCTGTGCTTTACCCTCTACCCTGGCATGAGCTTGGCCCAAGTGCCCGGGTGGGGCCTGTCTCAGGAGAACTTTCTCGGAGCATGAGGGGATGGCTCTGGTGCAGAGAAGAACTCACCCCACCTGTTGTCAGGGACCGACCGTGTTAGAGCCACGAGTGAACCCAGACAAACCGAAAGGCGACACGGACTCGGAATCACCCCAGACAGGCCATGAGGGTTGCACCTGCCGGCCAGGAGTTCTACGGGACGCCTCACCGGCTCGAGGCGCCTGGTCCCGGTCCTCCCCAAGGGAAAGGAGCTCAGAGAGGTGAGTGGGCAGCCCCAGGCCACACAGCACGGTAGGGGGGTGGGGGGGAGGAAGCGCATTCACGGCCTGTGCTGCTGATGGAAACGCCACCCCAGCGCCCCTAGAGCAGCGTGCTAAAACAAGGGAAAGCCCTGCTCAGGGCAACCAGCTTGGACTGCCGCTCCTTCCAGAACCTGGAGCCACCCAGCGGCCTCTGGCCTCAACTTCCTGCTGTGTGCCCACCTCCAGCACTGGCCTGGGCTCAGGAGCAGAGCACAGTGCCTGCCGAGCACCCGGGGAACAGGCTGCCATGCGCTGAGCCCCGGCTGAGCGGTCGCCGGAACACATGGCCTGGCCTGCCGGGCTCTTGGGCAGACACGGCCGAGGCCGCCCTCACTCTGACCCCGGGGAAGGGAAGCGGGGAGGGGGCCGCCCCGCCCCGTGGGCCGCCCCATGGGAGCCGGGACCAGCCAGGCGGACAGGTTGGCCCGGAAGGCCCAGAGGTAGTCACTTCGCCCAGGCCCTGGAGGGCGGGAAGACAGAGGCTCTGAGGGGCGGGTGGACGTGCGGCAGGACCCTCCCCACCCCCCGGGCTGAGCTCAGCGACGCTCTTACTGAAAAGCTGTCGGGGGAAAAACACACACACTCAAAACTCTGGCTTCTTCCCCAAACCTCTCATTTCCAGTAACTGTGCAGTTTCCGCTCACCAACAACCGACACAGAGGAAATGGTGGGAGGCAGGTCCCCAGCCCCATGAAGGGCCCTGCTGCGCAGGCCTGGACAGACCTTTCCAGAGGCTGCCAGCTGCCGCTCTCCACGCCTACGCCCCTCCCGCCGTCCTGCAGCGGCGACCCCCCCTCTCCCCCTGCCTGTCCTCCGCAGCCTGGCCAGGCTGGTGGGAGGCCTGTGCTGCTTCCTCCTGGCAGCTTCCTGTCCCGGAAGGGGACACCCCTCCAGGGCAGGCGCACTGAGCAGGCTCTGTGACCCAGGCTGGTCGGCGGAGGGTCAACTGCGGATCTGGCTGGGTCCTCGGTTCTGGCCCCCTGGGCAGATGCCTGTGGCTCAGCTGTGACCCAGGCCAGGCCACGACCGTGGGGTGAAGAAGGCAGAAGGCCAGCAGCCGGGCGACCGCCCAGGCCCGGAAGAGTCCCCAGGGAAGGGAGCAGCCGAGGGCCCGAGGGCCACCACGGCATCCTCCTGTCCTGTTGCATGACCCCGCGTGGGTCCAAGAAGTCTTGGGGTGGGGGGTGTCTCAGATGGTCTGGGGCCACCTCTCAAACCCCAGCTTCCTGGGGCCCACTGCTCTGACGGCGGGACGGTCGTGACCATCCGCCCAGCTCCCCAAGGCCTCAGCTCCCCCACGGGGGAGCAGTTTGCTCAGCAAATAAACACTGTCAACAGTGACAAGGCGCCGCTTACCCAGCTTAACGGAACCAACTGCAGCCCTGAGAGCTCGCGACAGACAGCCGGCCCACTGAGGGGTGAGCTGGGACAGCTGGGGACAAATCCTCACCCACTCATTAGCATGTGGCCAGGATGGGTCCCAGCCCCAGACCGGCACCGACGCCAGAAGGTGGCCACTTCTCTGGCGAGCATCTCAGTGCCCCCCACACACACGCCCACCCATCTCTGAGCAGCCTGTGCACAGGGGAGGGCCCAGGGAGCGAGCAAGGGTCCCCACCTCAGCAGGGCGAGCTCTCGGGCTGAAGGGTCCAAAGCCACGGCTGGGCCAGGACCGTGTGGGGCGTCCCAGACCGTGACCCAGCTGGGGGCTGGCCGCTGTGTCCGGGGGATGCTTGGGTTTGGAAACTGCATGTGTGGGGGTCCGAGGTCAGGTTCCCCAGTGCACACCTCCCCACCAAGGCCCACTGTGAGAGCAGGACCCCAGGCCCTTCTTCCCGGAAGCTGTGCACCCCGGAGAGCTGCCTTCATTTGCTGGGGGGCGGGGCAGGGAGGCGCAGGTGTGACCTCCTGAGAAAGCCCCCGGCCCCCGCCCAGGAGACAACAAATGGCAGTGGGGGCAGGAGGAGGTCGGCTGCCCAGCGGGAGACCGAGGGGTCCACCACCCACTCAAAGAAGCATCAGGGGGGAAGCCAGGGAGCAGGGGCTTAAGCAAAGCAATTCGCCTGAAAGCGCTAATGACTTGACACACTGATCCCCGCTGATCCCCGCCCCCAGCCGGGAGAAAGCTGTGCAGGGACGCACAGGGTGGGACGTTGCCACCACTTGGCGAAACACTGCGGGGGGAGAGTTTCTGCCCCAGAATTCCACGGGTCTCAGAGAAGCCGAGAGAGCCGCACTCCCACCGACAGGAGTGAGCCCGGGTGCCAGCATGCCCACGTCTGCCTGACTGGGAGGGACCCTGACTGGGAGGGACCGTGGTGCTGCCCCGGGGGAGACACGGAGCCTACCTTAGCCCAGAAGGCAGCGTGCAGGGACCCCGTCTGCATCTAAGAGCGAGGGCCGGGCCCCAGCCCTCTCTGTCTTCCACAGGGCCACACCCAGGAACTCGGAGCCCATCCTGCGAGTCCAGAAAGGCCAGCAGGCGACGACCACACCCCCGCTCCCGGGGCCTGCTGTCTGTCCTGCGGCACCGCATCTCCTCTCTCATACGGCAGGGCCTGCGTCTGCCTGGCCTGCCCCAGCACCTACTAAGCGCTCAGTAAGACCCTCCTCCCGCCGCAGCCCTGCGAGCTCCTTGGGGCAGGCTGGTGCTTGGCGGCCAGTGAGAGCAGGGTCCAGAGTGGACGTGGAGCCTGAGCAGGCCAGGGCCACAGGCAAGTCAGGCCTTCCCGGGTGACTCCCCTGGGGACATGCCAAGCCGCACGCCTAGGGTCACTGGGACTGCAGGCCGGCCACCCAGGCCCAGAGACTGAGTGCCAGTTCCTCCAGGAAGCCTTCCAACCCCCACCTCCTCTGTTACTTCAGCCTGAGACCACAGGACCTGGGTGCTGATGCCCAGCACTAGCCCATCCCAGATATCTCAGGGACATGGGGTCCAGGGCAGGTGGGTCCCACAGAGGGACACTGCCCAGAAGCAGCCACATCGTGGGGCTGTGTGAAACATCCTGGACAGGCAAATCAGGGGCAGAAAGCAGATTAGGGCTGGCCAGGGCTGGGGGCTGGTCTAGAGCAGGAGCTCGCAGGGCTGTGGAGCTGGGGCCCGGGGCCTGGTGCTGCAGGGCGGTGGCCGGAGGAGGGTTTCTACTGAGCGCTTAGTAGATGCTGGAGGCGGACGAGGCAGACGCAGGCCCTGCCGTGTGGGAGAGGAGATGCAGTGCCGCAGGGCTGGCCTGCGGACGGACAGACGGCAGGCCTCAAGCCGGACGGCGCTGGTGCTGGCACAGCCTTAGGAATGCGGCAGGTGCCCGACGGTGCACTCCAAGTGGCTAAAACAGCAAAACTCATGATGCCTGTGACTGATCCCCCAAATAGTCATCTATGCAGCCCCCAACCCATCTGTCAGCCCCTCTGTCCTGGGGTGGGGGGTGGGGCCCAGTCTGAGAAGACACCCCAGGGTCCGGGCCGCTCCCGGAAAGGGCCTTCCTTGGCCTGTCCGCCCTTCGCCAGAACACCTGTGCTTCAGCACGCCCTCCCCAGTGGGCACTGCCCAGCCCGGGGCGGGGGGTTGGGGGGGTGGGCATCTGCTGGGAACACACCGGAGCCTAGAGTGGGGCCCAGACTCACAGAACCTGTCCTCCCCACCAGCCCCGCCTCACTGCCAGGCACCCCTGCCCCGGCCCGGGCATTTAAGGGCCCGTCCCAGGGTCCTGCTGGGATGCCACGGAGGGGAACGCCGTCATGTACAGAGGGGGACACTGAGTCCTAGGGAGGTGATGTGTGTCTGAAGGGGCCCCGCCACCTTCTAGGCCGTGCATGGCAGGACATGGGTGGGGGCACACACAGCCCACCAGAGCCAGCTAAGCCCCGGCCGTCCCAGGGAGCCTCGGGACCCACAGACACGCCGGCCCCACAGTCCGATGCATCAAAGCCGGCTGCCTGTCACGGCCTCTAGCGAGCTGCGGCTATGGCGGCACACGGAGCCGACGTAGGCAGAGCCCCAGCCCTGGCCCGGCCCCTTCCCCTGGAGGCCTCAGTTGTTCCCACCTGTAAACTGGCTTAAAAAAAAAAAAGACAAGCAGTGCTGGCCGGCACCAGTGGGCGGCGGCCAACACCTAGAGGGGGTGTGAGCCAGCCGAGAAACGGGTCTGCCAGGGCCTTCGGGGGCCGGTCAAGGCCACCATCTGTGCCTGGACATCTTCCTGCTACGTTGTTGAGGAAAGCAATCTAGACGCTCGACCAGGTCTGCAAGCCACATCCTCCCACTCTTTCTAGACAAGATGCGAAACAGGAAAGGTGCCCTCCCCACTCCAGGACGGTGCACCCCTTGACCTGGCGTGGCCCCGGCTGGCCGTGGAAGGCACGGTGAGCGCAGGGGGGCCGTCACCGGCCCCTGTGGAGTCCCGTGGGCCCCTCCCCTGCCGCCAGCTGCTGGGGGTCCCAGCCCCGAGCTGAAGCCCCCGCCATCCTGCTGAAGAGCTTCTCCTCCATCAACAGCTGACCTGAACCCACCCTCTTCCTGCAAAGGGCACAGTTTCCTTTCTCTTTTAAAAAAATATATATATTTCTTGCTACAGGAAAAACGTTAGCCACGGTGCAGGGGCAGGGCCTGGCCCCAGGAGGCACCTTCCTTCAAAAGAAGGCGGGTTCCTGGAGGTCTCCACACAGAGCGGGTAAGCAGGGGGGCAGGTCTGGTTCACCCTGGGTGTCTCGCCCGTGTGTGTCTAAGCCGGTCCCGGGTCCCCGACGCCGCAGAAACAGAGGAAGCCCCACGGTGGCCTGGAGAGTCAGGCTGTCCCTCCCCCAGGCTTGCCCAAGACTCTCAGGTGACTCAGTGGAAACCGCCAGACCAGGTGACGGGAGCTGACGGAACAGTCCCTCTGAAGCTCGGCCCTGTCACTTCCCCCGCCCAAGCCTCCCAACCTCCTCTGGTAAAGGGAAGTCATCCCTCGGGCCCTGCTTCCTCGGAGAGCAGCCAGGGAGAGCTGGGGACAGCGCGGGTGCGACAGGGCGGCGGGTAGGGACACAGGCTTGGAGAGAGAGAGGGGCAGGGCCAGGCGCCACTCTGTGCTCTGCCATCCTGGCAGGGAACCCCCCTCCCCCCGCCCGGTGCCCGACCCACATGTGTCACAGGCCGGAGCCATGTCAGCCCCGGGTCAGGCTGCCCCGCCCACCACGCTCACCTCCGCCCGACACGTCACACCCACGTGGTGTTGCCGGGAAAGTCACCCCATCACCCCCACCAGGGCCCAGGCTGGGGCGGACAGGTGCTCAGAAGCATCTTGGGGGAGAGCACAGGGAACTGGGGGTGCGAGCCAGCGGCAGTAATAAAACCGCCAGCTCCGGGGAACCCCTCCCCGGGCAGTGCCTTCTGCCGCCTCTGAAGGGACTGGTGGGCCAACCAGACACTCGAGAACGAGGATCCTGAAACCCGCCCAGTCAGCTCGAAGGGAGAAGCAGGGGGACCGGACACTCGACCGGCGGTTATTACGCAATCTTCACACCACAGAGAGATCAGTCGGAGAGATCAGTCGTGGGTCAGAGCTCAGGTGACCCGGCGACGGGGTCATAGAGCTGGTGGGTGGCGGAGCCAGCCTCAAACACGGGCTGGTCCTGGAGCTAAGCCCGCTGGCCTTCCCTCCCAGGTGCTCCAGGCACAATGGCTCAGCCTGTTTCTGCGATCACCTGGGCGGCGACCTGGGGAGCAGACTTTCTCACGGGTCGGGGGAGCAGCTTAGCAATCCTGGGACATCAGCTCCCCCCGCAGGCTGGGGCAGCCCCCCACCGTAAGGCTTTCAGACGGAGGATGCACGCTCACCCCAGTGGACAACAATCCCTTTGGGCCTTCTCCTTCCTCCAAACAAAAGAAAAGAGGAGATGGCCTCGTGAGTGTCCCCCAACCCCCAGCACTGACTGCCCAGGGCCTGGGGCTCGGCCCACAGGGACAGGCCCTGTGACCCTGGCAGCCACTGGCCCACCAGTCTCGGTGCCGGTCCTGGGAAGGCTTTCACACTAACAAAAACCTCTTCCCCAACCCTGAGCCCTAGAGCCACCTGACTAGTGGGGCTCTGGGGAAGCTTTCTTCTCTTTCGGGTGGAAACATATGACTCACCAGGTACTAACGCGTCCGGCACTGGGACACTACCGTCTCCATAGGGAAGCCAGCAAACCGACCCAGAGAGGTCAAGGACTTTCTGAGAGAGTCCAGGATAAATGCTACAGAGTCGAAATTCCTACCTAGGCTGGCACCAGGGGCCTCCGCCTCACACCTTGGGGGAAAGAAAGTGCCTTTCCCGCTCAGCTTCCCACCCAGCAGACTTTCCAGGGCCTCAAGGAGAACAGAAGGTCGCAGCAGAAGGCACTGGCCCCAGGCGCAGAAGGAGCCAGGGCCCACCACAGGAGTGGCCATGACGTCCCTGAGCAGCATCCCCGAGTCCAGACCTGGGCCTCTGCACAGCTGGGCCTGGCTGGCACCCCATCCCTACTCCCCAGTCTCCAACGCAGTGCGACCCAGAGGTAGGGCCTCTGAGGACAGGGCTTCCGTTCCGTCTTCCAAGTGGATCTGTGGGGTGTGCACAATGGGGTTTCTGTGGGCCGAGCTCGGCTGAGCGCCAGGCCAGACCGAGGCAGGCTTCCCGCCAAGGAGGAGGGGGCCTCAGGCCCCAGTGGGGAGACAAGCCTGCCACCCCAGCCCCCAGTGGCTGGGCTCAGGCTGGCAGGGTGCTAGGACAGAGGGAGGGGAGGGCACGCTGCACTATCGCTCTGTGCCCTAGAAGGGTCTCACCCCAATGGAAAGGAGGGGGCCACATCCCAAGGCAGCCCCCTTGTGGCCCCGGCTCCAGCCCAGGGAGACCCCAGTGGCTCCTGGGCCAGGATGTCCCTGCTCCTTGGTGGCAATGATGAAAGATGGCTCCCACTCTCCCCAGCACAGCGCCCCTCCTGCCTTCCCAGAGCCTCTGCAGACACGCAGGGACACCCCCCCCATGCCCCATGGGTGAGCGCTGCCAGAGCAGGGCCGGCGGGAAGGGAGTCGGGAGTCATGCATTCTGGGAAGCCACGCATAATTAATCACACGGCATTAATCCGCCTCCCGACAATAGCCCCCGCGCTTCCCCTGAATCCCAGCTGTCGGTCTCTGAATGAAAGGAAACAAGATTTAGGGCATCAAGCGTTGGTGAGGCTTCTGCAGGAGAAGAAAAAGGACCCAAAAAACCAAAAAAAAAAAAAAAAAAAAAAGTAGTGTGCATTCATTAGCGTCTGACAAAGACACAGTCCTCTTTGTCTATTAAACCGCTCACAGACCTGCTTAATTGGCTTCAGTTCGGGGAGGGTGGAGGCAGGGAAGGAGGGGCTGCTTGCCCACCGGCCAAGGGTTGTCAAGGGAAGGGGCCCTTAGCAGTGGGAATGCAGCTTGCCCGAGGAGGACGGAGGACCCGGACCGGCTGGGGAGCCCCTGCTTCCTCGGTGCCCCTGCCCTCCACCCCAGGGGAGGAGAGGCCCTTCCTCCAGCCACCAACCGCCTCCTTGGACTCCCACCTCACCAAGTCAAGCTGCAGGCCACCGGCACAACAGAAACACTCCTCTGCGGCCAGTGTGCACGGGCAGGCCGGGTGCGAGACTGAACCAGGAGCCCCCTTCCCAAACGGGGCGAGCCGCGGGAACGCACCCCACAACACACATTCCTGCCCCAGCTTCAGGGACCAAGGCCCGGCAGCCGATGGGTGGGGTGATGGGCCGGAGGGTCGGGGGTAGGGGCATGGTGGGGGGAGGTTGGAGCTATAGATGCCAAGACAGAACCGAGCCCTGGCAGGCACGCGCACCCCCCCCCCAACCTGGGGGATGAGCTCCCCAATCTCCCCTGAGGTCAGATAGGGGGAGCCAGGAAGGCCCAGAGGGGCGGGTCTGGCTTTGAACCAGCCCATTTCTGGCTCGGAGGCACTGCCCAGAGGAGGCACCCCCCAGGGACCGGGCCTCTCTGAAGGCCCACAGCCTCTCCGGCGGGTCACTTGTTTCTCAGGGACTTTAGGGAGAAATGGGGTACCAGGAATTCCCACCGAGCACACCCCAGGAGTCCAAGGTGGCCCATAAAGGCGTGCTCGAACCTCCAGCAGCCGGACCAGCTCCACACACACAGTGTAATTGCTGGTGATTAAGTAATTGCCAGACTTTGTCCAATAAAAGTAGCACGTGACCGCGCCCAGCCTTCTGGGCCATCTCCACAAGACAATGGCCTAGTGTTCTGTCCCCGCTGGCCCTTGATGCACAAGGCAGGGGCTCTGCTCCCGACAAAAGCAACAGGTCCCCACAGGGGCACAGGGGTGCGTACTCACACACAGGCCTCGGTGCCGTTGGGGAACACTTCACACTTCCCGCCATTCAGGCAGTTCTCACTGGGCTGGGAACATCGCAGACCTGGGGAGGGGCAACACGACAGGTCAGCCTGGGCGGCGGGAGGGCCCAGAACCCAGGGAAGGGGCCCCCCCAAGCGGCATCGCCACCCCTCTACCTACAAGGTTCTGCGTCATCATGGGCTTGCTGGGGGCAGGGGGCCTCAGAAACTCCCAAATGTGAACCCCGAGGGGCTTCAACACTCTGCCCAGAGTTCCGTGGTCAGAAATGGGGAGGAAGGGCAACAGGCTGGCTGGGTGGCAGGTGGGCAGGTCACGCTCAAAGTGGACAGGGTGGCCTGAAATGCCATCTGGACAACAGTGAAGAAATCTGACATGACCCTGGGCCACTCTCCCAAGCATCCCCAACCCCTCTTCAATGGGGCTTCAGCGGGGAGCCCAGGGGGGCTGGGCCCCTATCCAGCCACCAGGACTGTCTTGCTGTTCAAACATGTTCTGTGAGGGGGCGGTGCTGAGGGGTGGGGTGGCCACACTGCCCCCAGCCCCAGCTCGTGGGAAAAGGCGACAGCTGCGAGGCTTGACGCCCCGCCCGCCTAGGAATCAGAGCAGCCCATTGTCACCAGGGCCGCCTCCTGGGGCACCGGGCTACACCGGGCTACACCTCGGGGACCTGGCCCCGCCTCTAGGATACCCAATACCTGCCCCTGGGGGGCGGGCATCTTCAGCTTCACCCAGGGGAGGGGAATGAAGACACGCGTTTGGAAGGAATTCGACCCCCTTCCCCAGAAGGGATTAAGCCAGTCGCTGCCTCCCCATCTTGCCAGCGCTGTGTAAAATAAGCCCCTCCGGGGTGGGGACGGGTGTGACTTGGGACCCCACCTCCTGGAGGGGGGTGCTAAGTCTCCCCTCCAACTTTTAGGGGCCAGAGAGGAATTAATCTCCACTGGATCCCTCGACGTGAAGTGGAGAGTGACAGGCGCGCCTCCTCCACGTCCCCCTTCACCCTCGCAGGACTTCCAAACTCCAACTCCGCAAAGTGAAAGTCCCGCCAGTCCCGGCTGGGGGTTCCGCACCCCCGCGCCACACCCGGCCCCCGCCCCGGCCAGACCGCCGGGGGGCCTGGCTGGAGGCAGCGATCGCCCGTGGGAAGGAGACCCCCGGGTCCGCGGCCCTCGCCCGGCCCTTCGCCAACTGTCCTGAATGGGGAGGAGGCCGGCTCGCCTAGCGCCCCGCTGCCCACCACGCCCGGCAGCCTGGCCGCGCCGCACAGGGCAGCGCGACGGCCCGGACCCCACGCTCCGCGCCCCAACATCCGCCCGCGGCGCGGGCCAGCGGCAAGGGAAAAGATACTGGCCCCCAAAGCAACAGGAAACCAAAACCGACTCGATTCAAATCGAAAAGCAGTAGGCAGCTCGCCCGCCTGCCCCGGCGGCAAGCCCCACGCGTGGCTGACGGAGGGCGAGCCCAGGGCTGGGCCTCCCGGGGCCCCGGGGGCCCCCAGCGCCCCACGCCCGGCTTCAAACCCGGCTCCAGGCGCGGGCGGCGCGGGTCCACCGGGTCGGGCAGGCGGCGCGGGGGAGACTCGGTCCTTTTCCCCGAGTCCCGGGTCGCCGGGTTCCCCCTCCCCGCGGGGGCCGCCCGCTCCCAGCCGCCCGGGGCGCGCGCGCAGGTCGCAGCCAAAGTTTCCGGAGGGCGCGGAAAGTTGCGGGCTCGCGAGCGGGCGCCTACCTCGTGCGGCGAGCGCGGGCAGCAGCGCCAGGCAGAGCAGGGGCGCTGGGAGCGGCGGCATGCCTGCCCGCCCGCTGCCCGCTGCGCCGGGTGGCGGCCTCCTGCGCCGGGACGGCGGGGCTCGGGCGCACGGGCGCGCGCCGGACGGTCCCACGAGCGGGCGGCGGCGGCCCGCGGCTGCTCTCCGCTTCTCCGCGGGCGGGCGGCGCTGGGACCCTCGCGGCCTCCGGGCCCGGCTCGTGCCCCCGCTCGTTCCCCCGCTCGTTCCTCCGCTGCGCTCGCGCCCGCGCCCGCGCCCCGCGCCCCTGCGCTCCCTCCCGCGGCCGAGGCACTAGTGAGGCGCGGGCCGCCGTGCGCCCCGCCCCCGCCCCCGCCCCCGGGCCCGCCCCCCGGGCCCGCCCCCCGGGCCCGCCCCGCCGATCCCTCCGCACCCCTCGCCCTCCCTGGCCTCGCCCCTGCGCGCGCGCCGACCGCCTGCCTCTGCTCGGGCTGGGCGCGCGTCCCGAACCCCCGGTGCCCCGGTGCTGGAGGCCGTGGCGGGGCGAAGGGGCGCCGGGGCCCAACCCTAGGGACTACTTCTTGTTCGAAAGTTTTCAGCGGCAAAAAGTTTGGTTCCGGACTGCGGAAGGATCCGGCTTCGACGGTCGCCGCGCTGGGCGACAATTGGCAAAGATTTGCATCTCAATAGCGGAGGAGGCGCGGGCGGAGTGGGCACAGGGGAGTCGGAGGGGACCGTGCGCGGTGGGGATCGGCGGCCAAGGCCGCTTAGGGGTCCCCAGGCCCGGGGCGGGAGAGGTCGTGCCCCCGACAGCCGTACGCAAGCCCTGAACCAGGCCTCTCCTCCCAGCAGCCCTGAGGGCTCAGTTGCAAGCCTCCAGGAGACCCGACGGACACCCTAGCTCTAGCGACCCCGAGGGACGGTGACACCAGAGCTACGGTTTCTGGAAAGAGAGTTCTGGGAGCCCCAAGGAGACAACTTGGGGCCAACGCCCGGCCACACGATTGCGCTGCCACTCCCCCAGGAGGGACCCGCCCCTAGACGCTCCTTGGTCACAGTCCAGCCCCTTTTCTGGTGCCTCCAGCCTAAGATGCCCCGGAAAGCGCACGAGCCCCCCAGTCCCGTTGCTAGCGCCAGTGCAGCCCTGGGCGCCTCCCACGTGCTCCTTCCGCATGATTTATTTCTCCGCCGAGATGCCAGATTTGGGCATCCTGTGCCCAGCCGGGTTAAGCGCTGGGCGTTGGAAATGTCTGCCACAGTCCCCCCTAAAACCAAAGTTAATGGCCTGGCCCTGGGGACAGACACCCCTGTCCCAACACAGGGCGGTCAGCACCGCGGGAGGAGGCACAAGCACCCGGCGCCGCGTCCTGGGGGGGCTCCTGGTGTAGGTGCTGCCAGAGGGGAGCCTCGAAGGCTGAGAGGGCACTAGCTGGGTGAAGGAGCCTGGGGAAGGAGCACTTGCACAGCCGCAGAGCCCCGGGGCTGGCCGCGAAGCAGCCCTTACCAGGAGCGCCGCAGCGTGGGCAGACTGGGATGGCTGGTGGTGGCCGACTGGACACCTAACTCTTCTCAGCGCACCTGTCGCGAGGGGCTTGTGTGTGGCACTGGTGGTGGCTGGGATGCTGTGAGTGCTGGAGGGACAGCCAGGCCAGGCCAGGGCAGATGTCCCCATCTCCCCCCAGAAGCTGGCTGCACTTCCCAGAGCCTGGGGTAACTTCTCTTGGGGCCAGTGCCCAGGAGCTGAGGCGCCTGGAGGCAGAGACATGTTTATGTAAGAGCAGTGGGGGGCCCGGAGGAGCAGATTGTTCATTATAGGAAGAGGGTGGCTGCAAAGTCCCTCTCTGTCCCCCCTTCCTAGCCCACAGGCACAGGGCTCTGCGCACCACACCCCCTCTACCCTTGGGGAAGAACTGAAGGCTTCAGGAGAAACCCCCTCCTCCCTGAGCCACTGCCTGGGTGCCCTCGGCTGGGGCCCTGCTTTCTGTCAATGGGCTTTGGGCCAAATGTTCAGCCCTGGCTTGGGAGCAGGTTTTCATGCTCCTGCCTTGGAGCAGCTCAGGAAGGAGGGGAAGAGGGAGCGCTGGAAGGAGGAGTGGAGGGGGGAGCTCCAGGGGAGGAGGCAGCTCTGGAGGAAGGACGGAAGAGCGAGCCTTGGAGGGGGGAGGGGAGGAGGGAGCACTGAGGAGGGGAGCACTACCTGGGTCTGCCCAGTTGTGCTAACTCCACTCTGGGCCTCACCCAGGAGCCAGGGCTCTCCTCAGCCCCTGGTAGACAGGACAGCCAGGCTTCCAACCCCGGTGCCACCTGCTGCCTGGGGCACCCCCACGGGCAAGAGGGGCCAAGGAGACCCAGGAAAGCCAGAGTAGCTGGGGCTGGGAAGGGTCTGTGTTTGGCCAAGGCAGGGGCTGGCCTGAGGCGGGTGGGGGTGGGCAGCACCCCCCCCCCCATGGGGATCCAGAGCTCTCTCATCCACAAATTAAGCCTGAGTTTTCAGGCCTGGCCTGACTCTTGATCAAACTTTCCAGGCCAGGGATTTGGAAGGCAGGGAGGGGAGGGGAGGGTTGGGCCAGTCTGCGAGGACGTATGGATGGTAGATGTGGGGCACCTGGGAGAAGCAAAGGAAAGGAGGTAGACACAGGGCACAGGCCACTCCAGAAACCTGATGGGGAGTGGGGGGTGGGGCGGCGAGGGGCTGGGCTCCCAGTTGAGACAAGGCTTCTGGGGAAGGGGCCCCAGGGGGTTGGCTGGGGAGCTTGAACCAGTAGGGGTGAGGCTGCAGGGCTGGCTTCTGGAGGGGCTGCTGGCCATGGCCAGGGGCCAGCTCAGGTTCTCGGTGTCTCCCCTGGCCAGCTTTCAGGCCCCAGCGGAGAGAAGGGCCCCACATGCCCACCTTCGGCAGACTGATTTGGGTCCGCTCCTCTCCCTGCTGCGTCCAGATGCTGGGGTGCCATGGTCAGGGCGGGCTGGGGAGGCCATGCTGACGTTTGGGCCATTCCTGCCCCCATAAGAAAACCCCTCCCGGCCCATTTGGCAAGGGGGTGGTCAGCAGTGACTCAGCCGGCTTTGGGGGCAGGGGGCAATGTGTTTAGAGCTCCCCAGGATTCTAAAGAGCGGCGAGGCCCAAGTCTCCTGGTGGGGGGTGCTGGGCCCGCTCTTCCCGCTGTGGTCGGTCTGGGTGCTTCTGGGCCCCCCGGAGCCCCTCGTAGCCCTGGGGGGTTGGGGAAAAGCAAGCAGATGCTCCTGAGTTTTCAGAAAAGCTAGGCCAAGGCTGGATCCTGGCCAGGCCAGGTCTGGGCCTCCGTCCGCAACAGCAGGTGGGCCCCTGGAGGGCTGCGGTGGGCCAGGTGGGCACCACCGATGTGGTTCGAGAGGTAGGGGCAGCTGGTGGGACTTAGGGTGTGAGCCCAGGTCTGTTTGGTGTGGGTTCAGGGGTTCTGAAGCAAAGGGGAAGGAGCTAGGGCTCACAAACTGGACTGAGGGTCTGGGTCTGGCCCGTAACAGGGGCGCTGGCCTGACCTGGGCGAGGGGTGCCCTCCAGAGCAGCTGTGGGAAGGTTGCAGAACACAGGGGCAGGGCCTCACTCACCACCTTTTGAAGCTGATTGTAAAACACATCTGACCTTCTTGTAAAGAGAGTCCGGGGGCCTGAGGAGTGTCCAGCCTGTTACCCCAGCCACGGCCAGCCAACGCCAGGGGCGGGCCCAGCACCAGACTCTGGCCACTGGCCCCCCAAGGGACCAGCACTGCCCCCTGGGCCTCAGTGGCCCTTTTGCCACATCCTTTTTAGAGTCCTCTCTACTTTTTCCTCCTTGCGACCAAGCAGGAGCATTTCCCAGAGAGCTGAGAGTTTTCCCAAGGTGTGGACTTAGGGCTTTGTGGCCCTGTTTCGGGTGGACAGGCGGGGCTAGCCACCTAGTCCCCTGCGTTGGCTGCGGGGCCCCTAGCGTGCTGTTGCGCTTTCCTGGGGATGGGTTCAAGTAGACCTTGGAGGGCTCCCCCTTGTTCTGAGGAGGAAGGGCCTCGGCCGGGCTCTACAGTCACTTGCCCGTTTGCCGCTTGCTCCTCATGCAAGGGTTCGGCCTAGGTGTGTACCTGGCCGTCGGCCCGAGGAGCGGGCTGGCTGGGGTCACCTGCAGGGGCTGGGCGTCTCCCTGGGGGCCCGTCAGCGATGGGTCAGAGCCCTGCTCTGTTGTCTGCACGTCTCGTCCTCTGCCAAAATGACCCCTCACCCCTTAGTCTTCTCTTCCTAAGGAAGCCGTCGCAGAGCCCCCGGATGACGTCTGTCACTCCCCGTGCAGCTGTGACTAGCAGGAACCTGGGGCTCTGCACCGGGCCCTGCCTGCGGGGACCCCGTACACCTACTTACCCTGGTGGTCACTGCGCAGGAGGCCCAAGGCCCTGCCAGTGAGCGCCAGGAAGGAGGGTTGGCATCACGGAGGCAGGCCTGGTGCCCGGGGAGTGCATTGCCCGGGCAAGTCCCTGAACAGGTAGCCGGCCTTCCTGAGCAGGTGAGCTAGTGAGCATGGGCTGGGGTGGCCTGTGACGACCACAGACTTGTCACTTGAGACACGGGCTGCCGGGGTGGCCAAAGCCTGACAGAGACCACCTGCCTCTCCCAGCAGCCCCTGCACTGCTCAGAGCAGAAACCCCCCACTGCAGGTGGCCCTGGGCATGGCATGGCGTCCTGTGCCCTGAGAAGGAGGAGCCCTGCGCGGACCTCTCCAGGCCCCTGGATCCCCTCAGCGGGCCACAGAACTGGAACCCAGCCCAGCCGGGCCTGGGGCTGGGACACTCAGGGTTTGGTGGCTCACCTCTGGATGTCCCTTGGAGGCTGAGGCTCCGAGGAGGAAAGCTCTGTGGGGACTCCAGGGTACTGTTTGGATGCTGAAAAAATCAGGGGAGCCCCGTGGAGGAGGGACATCATGGGCACAGGCTCTGAGAGGGTTTTGGAGCTCAGACATGACCCTCCAGACAGGGGTTGGCCAAGGGGGCTGGGCCCCAACAGGGAAGCTGTCCCCATGCCCCGGGGAAATGGACAGGACACTGATGCTCTGAGTGTGGTTGTGGAGCCCAGCCTGGCAACAGGGTCTGCCCACACCAGTCCTCACCCCATGGGTTCCAGGACCCCTCAGAACCTGCGGGGGAGGGGGAAGGGGGGTCCGAGGAAGACAGCTCTGGGGACCTTTCACCCTGCCCAGCCGGGTTGGCTGCAGCCCAGAACTTTCTCCAAAAAGAGAGGGCCCCAGGGGACGAAACTGCTCAGCTCCACCCCTCAGGCTCGGTAGAAACGGCAGCAGCGTCTTAGCACAGGCCTGAGTCACTCCGGGAAAGGCCGGCCTGCTGGCTGCGCAGGGAGGCCCCCCTCCCTCTCCCCCTCCCTCTCTCCCTGTCTCCTCCTCCTCTTTCCCTTTCTTCCTTTCTGGGGTTAAAAATAGCTGGAAATTTCCCTTTAAAAGTCAGTCCACTTTTATTTTCACAGGGAAGAATTGCGCAAGAGGGGCCAGGCTGCCCTGCGGCCCAGGTGGGGCTCCACCATCCTTGGCCTCAGCCTCTTTCTCAGGCTCCCTCCCGCTTGCTCCCGACACATTTAAACATGTTGAGAACTTCCGTCCTCCCCCACACTTCCCCCCCCCCCGCCCCCTGCCACTGAGTGAGCGAGAGAGCGAGGGGGCTGGAAATCGGGGTTCGGCCCACAGGGCAGCGGGGCACGTGTGCTCCTGCAGCAAGCCGCAGCTCAGAGGGCGGCAGGTACAGCCCAGCTGGAGCTAGCTCTGCGTCTCCCGGGGGGGAAGGGAAACCCCTCCAACCCCCCCCCCCACAACCCCGTCCTTAAGTAAGACCAGAATTCTTCTATATTTCTGCTTGACAGCTAAGGAAAAAGTCGGCCAAAAACGAGAGACGCCTGAGTGTTGGCGTGGGAATGTTAGCTTAGTCAGAGACTCGCTCAGGGCCATTTAAATAAAAACAGGCTCTTTGGTGGCAAATTCCAGCGGATGCTCTGGGATTGGAGCTCCGTGCCCAGAAAGGGGGTTTTGCGACCTCCCTCTCTCCCGCCCTGGGCGCTTTCTCTTGGCTCCCCCAGCCTCCTTATCATCACAATCAGCGTTTCACTGGTAAACATTTGGTGCAATAATTTTCAAAAATCAGCAAGGAAAGGCAAGTCTTTCATGTGGTGGGCGTGCGTTGGCCCAGCTGGAGGAGAGGGCTCCTGGCCCGCCCCAGCCTGTCTTGGGGTTCCTCAGCCACCGTAAGGTCTTTGCACGGAGCAGATCAGATCAAAGCGCCCCGCCCGGCCCATCACCCTGCAGAGGGGAGACAGCATACTCTCCCCAGGGCCAGTATCAGCAGGCAGACCCTAATGGGATTAGGGTGTGTGTCTGTCTATGGGGGGCTTTGCAGCCTAGGCCAGGACCTGGACACTGGCGCCCAGGACCACTGTCAGGCCAGGTCCGGGGTGCTGGGGCTGGGCCAAGCACCCCCACTCGAGACTTGCATTCAGGTCGGTGCCCTGCTCGGGGGCGGTGGGGGTGGGGGTTGTGGGGTCTGGGTGTGGGCTGAGCACCCAGCACGCGGGTACCTTGTGCATGGGGCTGCCCCATGAGGCTGGGCGGGGAGGGACCCTCCAGTGGTGCCACGCACGCAGGGGCTCTCCTACTTTGAAGGAAAGCTGGTTCCTGGAGGGCAGGGCTGGGGAGGGGTGAGCCTGCGAATTGCAGGGGGCGGGATGCTGCCGGTGAGAGGGACCTGCACCCCTCCCCAGCTCCCTGAGGCCCTCACTCCAGGGGGCCATCCGGCCTTCTTTCCCAAGTGAGACTGTACGCACATCGGCTTCCCGCTTAGGACGGCAGCCCCGGAGGTGATTCGCGTGAAGAACACGCAGGTGTCCCCGTACCTCCTCCCACAGCCCCGTCCCTCCCCCCCCGTTGCCGCCAAGGGCCTGCGGGTCCCAGGGACCCAGACGCCATGTGCCGGGCCATAGGCCACAGCACCCTGCCTGCCCGCCTACCCAGGCGTCCGTCTGTCTGTGGAGTTGGGCCCCTTCCCCGGGTTAGCGGTTACACGTCCGGTCCCGGTACCTGGGCCGACCCTGGCTCCAGTGACTTGTGTCCGTGGGACCAGAGCAGCAGGGACACATGGGACTGCGAGGACCACCAGCAGGGGCAGGGGTGGGGACAGGCAGGAGGGACCCCCACAGCCTCTGTAGGGAGCGTGCCCTGGGACGCCTGTCAGACTCCCCACCCCAGGACGGGGGAGAAGAAGCCTCCGCAGTGAAGGTGCCTTGTTGACGGGCGCTTGGGAGCATGACCCTAGGGACTGGCGTGAGGGCTGAGGGCAGTGTAACTGGGGTTCCCTCATAGGTGGCTTTGGGGCATCCCAGGAGGGTGGAGAGGGCAGAGGTTCTCGGTCCCCTGCCTCCCAGTCCACCGTGGGCACGTGGGCACATGGGCATAGCCGGTCCCGCTTCAGCTGTAACAGGCACCCAGATGCCTGATGTCGGGGGGTTCACCTCCCCGCCACAGCAAGCAGGGAGACGCCCCTGTGTCCACTGTGTCCATTGTGCCGTGGTGCCCGGTCGCGGGGAGGCCGAGAGATGACAGCCTGACCCCGTGACTGAGGCCGGGTCGCGGGCTCCAGGCTTTCCAGGAAACACACGGAAGAAATGCACGGGCAAGCTTCATAGCCGAGCTGCTGCGTCCATCCGTCCTGCTCCGTCCGTCCGTCCGTCCGTCCTGCTTTGTCTGAGCCCGGGGCCTGACCCTTCCCAGGAAAGGACACAGCGGCCCTGAGGGATGGAGAAGGGATGTCAGCGAGGGTGGGTGCCAGTCCCCGAGCTCCAGGGAGCCCGTCCGAGGGTTTGGTCTCCTCCGTGTGCTTCTTCCCCAGGGAGCCGGGCCGTGCCGGAGACCAGCTGAGGCGTCCTCCAAGGCGTCACGCTTCCCGTTTCTGCACGTTGAGGAAGGTGTTGGTTTTCTTAAATTTGAATAAACTGGTCTTTGAAGCCCCAGCCTGGGCCAGGCCGCCATCCCCCCGGTCTGATGTCCCGTGGGTTCCTCACTCTGACTTCGGGGAGCCGTGGGAAAGCGGGGAGTGGGGTCGGCTCCCTCTGCTGCCACCCAGGCTCCCAGCCCAGCAGCGGGCGTGTGGAACCCCAGAACCTGATCTCGTCCTTCCCTCAGTGGGCTTGTGGGATTCTGGTTCCACGAAGAGTGGACGGCAGGGGGGCAGCTCCCCGTGCAGGTGCCCCACTCCTGCCTGCGGCTGCTGGCCTTGGCCAAGCGGTCACGGCTTTCTGAGATCCCCTCCTGTCCCTGAGAGGGGTCCAGACAGGCCTGTGCTCAGGGCCGCACACAGCAGGGGAGGCCGAGCCTGGGGCGGGTTCCGGCACGGGAGCCTATAGGACTCAGGGACCGTGGGGCCGTGCTGTGGGCGCTTCTCCTCCGCCTTGCCCAGTCAAGAAGGGCACCAGCGCCCAAAGACACCGCGTAGGAACCCAGGAGCCCAAGGGAAGGCCTGAGGCTCTGAACAGCCTCCCTCTGGACAGAGGGGGAGGAGCCGGTGCCCATTTCCCAGAGGCACCTGCCCCCTCCCCACCTCGGATTGCCCCCGTGGCACGTGTGGCCCACTCCTGAGCTGGGCCCTGTGTTGACAGCAGTCCTGGCCTCTGTCCCATGAGGCCCTGAGGAAGGATGGTGCCGTGAGGTGTGGGGAGCCCCGTCCTGGCTAGTGCTGCCTCCAGGGAGCCCGCCGGCCTGCCCCACCCCAATGGGAGGCCCCAGCTCCTTGGAGCCCAGAGCCTAGGGCCCTGTTCCCACCTGGACCCCTCCACTCGGCTGTGGGAGGGCTGTGACCCCCGAGCAATGCAGGTCAAGGTCAGGGACCGGAAGGGCAGAGACTTGGATGGCCTGAGAACTTGGCCTCTGAGGGGGCATCCTCCTCCTGGTCTCAGCAAGCCGGTGGCAGCTGCAGCTCCTCAAGGGGGAAACTGAGGCAGAGTGCCCGAGGACGGGGCCACACCGTCAGCCGTTGGAGGCCTGGCCCCCTACCCTCATCTCTGGGTGCGAAGTTACTTTTTTTTCTCACTTCAACACCAACTGGGGAAAAACAAACATGTTTGTATTTACCAGTTACATTTTTTTTACACAAAAGAAAACGGTATTTTCCCCCATTGTAAAAATTC
This sequence comes from Mustela nivalis, assembly GCF_964662115.1. Lineage (NCBI taxonomy): Eukaryota > Metazoa > Chordata > Mammalia > Carnivora > Mustelidae > Mustela > Mustela nivalis. The sequence continues at coordinate 90,316,383 of NC_139032.1, read as the reverse complement.
AAACACGAAGAACGAGCCTAAAGAAAGTCCCGCCGTCTGCAACGCCCAGCAGAGGCCACGTTTAAAATGAAACAGGCGCTTCTCTCATTCTTAGAACCCCAGGGGGACAGTCTTGGACCGTGTGGCTGCCAGCACCCAGGGCTCCTCTTCCAGACACCTTCCTCAGGCGCCCCACCTGATGGCTAAGCCCACCATTAGGGGCAGGAATGGTAGTTTTTTCCATAAGGTTTCATTCAACATGGTTTATGCCCCTGGATCAGGGGGGACAACCTGGGGGTAGCTGCAGTGTCCGGCACAATGTGGACGCTCCGAGTGTGGACGAACGCAGGAGTACAGTGGAGTGGCCTTCTGAGCCATACCCAAGAGGGGGCATGTGATCCAGGCTGGCCAGGACAGAGTCCGTCTTCCACAAGAGACGCTGAGCCGGGGGCTCTCCAGAGGGGGGCAAGCTGCTGCTGGCCTGTCCGGCTGGCATGTGAATGACCACTCGGGGCTTCCTGAGCTGACCCTCTAACCTGTCAAACAGCAGCCAGCAGCTCCTCCAGGAGGCCCACGCACTGGTTTCTGCACCGCTGCCAGGCCAGCCCAGGCCGAGAAAGCCCCCGTGGCCAGCCCTCTTGGGGCCGAGTGCAGCCCCTTGGCCGCCACCTATCACAGCAGACACTGAAGCCCCTGCTTTCTCCCCAGGCCACCTTGGCCCAGGGGGTGGCCGCAGTGCCAGCCCCTCCCCAGCCAGGCCCAGCATTGGGCAACCCGTCCTCCTGCTGCCCCCCTACTCACTTCCTCTGCCGAGTGGAGCAGGGGCTGTGTGGCCCGGCCGCTGGTTGAGGGTCTCACGCACGGAGCTGTGCTGGCCCCCTGCGCCCCTGGGGCTGAGCAGGTGTTTCCGCTCGGGGGATCTCAGAGCCACACAGCAGGCATCAGAGGCCCCCAGAGGCCACTGTTTCTGTTTACACTTCGAAGAAAGTTCCCACCTTGGCAGCCAGGCTGCTGTGTGTCCCCGTGAGGCTCCTGGACACTGCCCAGCCTCGAGCCCAGCCTGGGAGCTGGCCGGGAGCCAGACGCACCAGCCTGGCCCTTGGGGGCAACAGCCTCCCCTGGCACTGGGCTCTTCAGCCCACGGCCCCTGTCCCCAGCGTCCTGCCAGACCCCCCAGGACAGGAAACGTCCCCCAGGACTGTCCTCTCCTTCGATGATGGCAGAAAGCCCGGGTCCGAAGCTTCGTCCTGCCACTCCCTGCCTTCATGACCTTGAAGGAGTCACCTCACCTTTCAGAGCCTTACTTTTCCTCTTTAGAAAACGGGACTATTCCTTCCTACCCCACTCACCCCACAGGTCTGGCCAAGGATTGAAAAGTGAGCCCAGGCTGGGAATGCCAGATGTTAGGACGACCTCAGGCTCTCCTGGTCTGATGGTCCACGCGGCCTGACCACAGGCCGTCCTGGGCAGCCGGAGCCGCCTCGGGCATGTGGGAGTTCACACAGCAAGGCAGGCACTCGACAGTCCCCTTATAGGATCGCGTGGAGCCCTTCCCTGAAGCATGCCATCCCCGAGACACCTCCACAGCATCCCCCAGAAGGGGCTGTTCTAGACTTCGGAAGGCAGGGGCCACCACCACCCTGCTCCCAAACCAGACTGACCCTTGCAAATGTGCTTGTCAGGATGGGTGAGTCCTCCTTGGGTCCCGGACTCCGACTGGTTCGCATTCACAACTGCGGGCATTTACTGAACAAAGCCTGGGCCAAGCTGTGCACCTTGCTCTGGGCACTGGGTTTTGGCGTTCAAGAGCCCCAGCCTCACAGGCTGTGGGCAGGTAGGTGGCCTGCTATAGCTTAGCTGGAGGCCCTTGACGGAGGAGGGGGCAAAGGGGGGGCCCTGTCCCCCCTACAGGGCCCTTCCTCTGCAGGAAGGAACGTAAGCGGATTTGGAGAAGCCAGGAGGACTTCGACCTGGCAGTGGGAGAGGACCCTGCCCCAGCCAGCCCCGCTGCTCAGGACCTGGGGGCCTGAAGCTGCAGATGGCTTCCGACCATCCTTTCGGGAACTGGCCCCAGCGAAGCCGGGTCAGGGCCAGACTCTGGGGCACAGTAAACAGGAAAATCCACGGGAGGCGGGAGGCCTGGGGAGAAAGGAAAGGGCTGGGTCAAAGGGTCTCACAAAATGTTTAAAATGAGCAGGAAATGATGACTTCTCAATGTCTCTGTCTCCCATCCCCACCCCACCCCCAGCTGCTGGGTCCCAATGCTAGGGACCTGGGAGGTGTGGCTTTGGGGAGCACCTACTTGACACCCCAGATGAAGCCCCAGCTTCCCAGCCAGCATTCAGGGCTCGCTATGGCCCGGCCCCAGGGTAGGGGCCCTATCTGCGGAGGGGCCTGGTCCCTCCCCCCGCCAGCATGGCTCCTAGTCCTATGCCCCTCCTTGCCAGCTGGAGCTGTGCATGGGAAGCTGAGGCCCAGCGGGGAGGAGACCCGCTCCAGGTGACCCCAGGGGTCAGCAGCCGGTCTCTGCTTCTGGGTCTGGTGGCCTGGCCTTGACCACAGCTCGCCTTTGTCAGCACACCCCAGACCTTGGTGGATTCTGGGGACCTCTGAGTCACCACTCCCAGGGGAAACCTGACCCCGGCATCCAACGGTGTGAGAATTCCTTGAAACTGGGTGAGCTCCGCGCAGGTACCCTGCTCAGCCAGAGCACACGTCTCCCGGGCCTCTGCGGTGTGGGCAGAGGACGGCTCAGCGGATGGTCCGGCCCCGTCCCAGGTGGCTTCCCTGTGCAGTGATGAGTAGAAGACGTCTGTGGTCCAGAGCCAGTGGTGTTCTGCCCCCGGGAGCTTGTCCTGAGGAGCTTCGGCGAAGCCCGAGAGCCTGCCTCCCAGGCCCCTCCGGCGGCAGTCGGGGTAACCGTCAGAGACCGGGATCAGCCCGGATGGGAGACGCCCTCGGAGACCAGCGCTCATCTGCCTGACCGAGGACGTGCAGCTGTTGAAAGTCATGTCTGTGGAAAGTTCCAGCAGTGTTAGAGATGCTGGCTCTGTGATGGGCGGTGGGGAGGGCCGAGCACGGCGTGGCCTCAGCCCAGTGCTCTAGCTGGCCAGAGCGGCCAGAGCCTCAAAGGCACGACCTGCCCACGATGTGCCCACGTGGGAAGGAAGACACCCCGGCTGCTGGAGAAACAGTCGCGTGGGTTCCTGCCACGTTCTGCTCCCATTCGTGGTCTGTGGTATGGACCATCTTACAAAACCGTGTGGTTTATGGGCTCGACTTTCACCCCAGACGTAGAGGCCCTCCACCCAGGCCCCCAGCGTCTGTCCCTGGGTCAGCATGTGCCCCAGGGGGTCCGGAGGGGAGTTGGGTGGGAAGCGGCCAGTTCTCACAGCCAGGACCACCCCTCCTTGGTGCGTGGCCTCCCACCTGCTCCCCCAGAGGCGGTTTCTGAGCCCCAGGCCCTCGGGACGCATGGCTGGCTGTGGGGTCTACACTAGGGCCCCAGCCCCCTGCTACCTCCTTGCCCACCCCCGCAGCCTGTGGGGCCTTAATGAGGACGTGGGTGGGGCTTGGCGTCCCGGCCCTGAAAACGGCCTGGAGCTCCAGGGCGATGACCTTCGAGGAGGACTCGCTTCTGCACCTGGGGGTCCAGACAGCGCTTCTCCCAAGGCCAGCAGGGCTGAGCGAGGAAGGGGCGGAGGGCTGAGCCGGACCTCTGGGAGCTCCAGTTCCAGGCTCCAGTCCCGTTGCCTTTGGGTACTGCCTCCGGGCTCTGGTGGGCAGGGAGGTCCAGCCAGTGTCCGCAGGGCCTGGCACCGAGCAGGCCCAGCGAGGGTCCCAGGATGGGCGAGGTTCAGTCCCAGAGCGGCAGCAGACGGGTCTTCCCTCCCCGCGAGGCAGGGGTGGTCCCAGAAGCGGGGCTCCAGCAGGGCATTCCAGTCCTGCAGCTCGGGTGGCGGGGAGGCAGTGGAATGACCATGCCCGGCCTCGTCCCAGTGGGCATCACTCTGACTGCTTGCCGTTTTAAAATCATTTTTTTTTTTAAGTGCACTCTATGCCCAGCATGGGGTTTGCACCCAGGACCCCAAGATCAACAGTCGCACGGTCCCCCCACTGAGCTGGATGGGCGCCCCCCACGCTGATTTTTTTTTTGATTTGTCATCACAACAAACATGTGAAGTAGGGCCGTCCAAAGATGAAGAAACCAAGACCCACGGTAAGAACGGGCAGCGGCGGGATTCCAACCGGGCCGCCCCACAGCTGCCTCAGCACCTCTCCGAGGTCCCATGGGTGCTGGAACATTTCTGGGGAGAGGGTCGGAGCCTCTGGCAGAGCACGCAAAGCCCCCAGGACCACACACAAGCTAAGAGCCAGGGCTTGGGGTCCCGTGCATAGATCTGGGTCTCCCCTGGCCCCAGGGAGCCTGGGACTCCTGGGACACCAAGGACGCCTCACCTCTCTCCTTGCCTCCCGAGGGGGCTCATGGAAGCTTCTCCCTTGCACAGCCCTAGGGGCCTGGACACTCTGCCCAAAGCCCCACGGCTGCCCCGGCTCAGCACAGGGTCCCCGGCTCGGCACCCCTGTTCCTCAGGCTGAGCGAGGCGGGCGTCTGCTCTCCCTGCCGGCCAGCCCCAGGCCACGCTCCCCTGTCCCCTGCTGGAGATGCCCCGACACTCCAGCGCCTCTGCTGCGATGATGCCTGCATCGGGGGTGGCGAGCCCAGCAGCCTGCGGGGAACCCCGCTCTGCGGCCTCAGTGTTCTCGCCCCAAACCTGGGGCGGCACCAGCTTCCTCACAGGGCTGTGTGCAGGTGGAACCAGGGGAGGCCGGGATGGCCTCGCGGGGACAGGCTGGCCTCCGCCCCAGCACGAGTGAGCGTCTCAAGAAGCAGTAAAGGAAGCAGCCGAGTCCTGGCTCGTGCTGCGGCACAAGGAGTGTCGAACACGGTATGCTCCGTGGAACGGCCCCGGCGCGGGGAAGGGGGCGTGCGTGCGGCGGGCCGCGTGGAGGGGATGTGTACTCTGGAGGGAATCCCAGAGATGGCCGGAGGCCAGGGGGTCGGCGAGCTCTGCTCCGGGCTGAGGACCGGGACCGGGTGCCAGCAGCACGGTGGAGAGAAAGTACCAGATACCATCAGATCCTTCCCTTCAGACGCCCATCTTGGGGCTCCTGGCCGGCTCAGTCCGTAGAGCCTGCGACGCTTGGTCTCAGGGTTGAGTTCAAGTCCCATGTGGGGGTTAGGGATTACTTAAAAAGAAAACTTGAAAATAAATAAATACATGCACACGTACGTCAAGTGGGCACTTTTATGTTCTGAGTAGGGTGAAGCCCCTCTCCCCGGGCAGCAGGCCCACCTGGTCCTGCCCCGTGCCCGGAGGTCAGCCTGGCGCTGTCCCCCTCCCTAGGGGAGCAAGCTTGGCTCCAGGAGGGAGGTGACCTGGTTTAAACCCAGGTCCCTCACTGTGGATGGGCCGGGAGTCCCCTGAACTGGCCCCCTTTTCTGAAACACGGGTCTGAGGTGTGGGGGAAGGTGAGGACCAGTCAAAGGGCCCCTGGTCTTTGCTCCCCAGGTATCCTGGGAGGCAGGCAAGGGCTGGGCCGGGCCTGGCGGACCCTGGGGAGGGGGCGCTGGCCTGGTGTGAGGCCATGCCACTCTGTCCAGATGGCCAGCCCTGCCACTCACACCTGGGGTGGCTGACCCTGCCCCTCTAGTCCCTCCAGCCCCTGACCCCAGCCCAGGCCTCCCTTCCCCTGTTCTCGCGGGGCACACAGCTGGGGCCCCGGAGCAGAGCCAGGACCCTGGGCCAGGGGCCAGAGCTGGGCTGAGACCTGCTTCCTGTTGGCCCCAACGGGCACTTGGGCCATGCCTGAAAGGGGGGCCAACCCCCAGGACCGGGGAGGGTGTGGTGCAGAAGCTTCTCTCTGTCCTGGCCCCTCGCTGGAGGCCTACCCCCCTACACAGCTGGAGACCACGCTGGGTCCCCCAGACGCAACCCCTCACACCCCCACCATCTCTCTGCCTCTGAGATATGGTCCTCGGGCACCCATTCTAGCCCAGTGTCCCCTCTCTGGGGGGTCTTCCCCCCACCACTGCTCAGGCCTAACTCATCTCCATGGCCTCACTGTGCAGAGGGAGAGGTGGGGAATCCTAGAGTCTGGCGGACATTCACCCGCTCTGTGCCCGCCAGCTCCCAGGTGACTGTCCCGGGCTGCAAGTGCGTGCGTGTCAGGGGCGGGGCACCCCACTCGGCCCTGGGCTCTGCTGGGCTATTGTTGCTGGGGGCGTCCGGGCTGGGAAGCCGTAGCGGCTTCGGCTTTGGGAAGGGAAGGAGGAGAGAGAGGCTTCCTACACGCTGGTGGCTTGGGCTCTGCCAGGCAGACAGCTGTGGTCCAAGCTGGCCCTTGGCCAGGGTTGCGCCGGGTCAGCGGTCAGGGAGAGGGCTCTTGCTGAACATGCCACTCGAGCCCGCTCCCCCGCACCCCAGCCGTGGTTCAGGTTATGTGCCCTGAGACCCCCCTCAGATGGCCCAGACTACTGCTTCGATGACTCCTGGGCCAGGCCTGGTGACCAGGGCCCCCACCATCTCCTCCTGCTTGCTCTCTGCCCTCTGATCATCACACCCCACCCCATGTCCTTGGCAAGCCCCTGCTGCTCTCTGTGCCTCAAGTGTCCCCATCCTTACCATGAAAGCACAGCCTCACAGCACCACCGGAGGCCCCGTCCCACTCGCCACGTGCTCCTGCTCCCAGTGCTGGGTCCCCCAGGGAGCCTGTTCTGATGGGGGAACCTTCTCCACCAGCTCCACGGAGCAGCGTCCCAGAGTCCTGCCTCAGCGGCCACGCCCATTTTACAGGTGGGAAACTGGCCCAAGGTCACAGAGCGCAGTATGTCTGGGAGGGCTCTGCCCCTGTTTGCCCCCTCGGAGCTGGCGAGAATGTCCGTCTCTCTCTGCGTTGTCCCCAGGGAGCCGGCCAGGGCCCAGCCACTGGCTCACAAAGAGAAGGAGGAGCCGCCCTCCCCCAGCTCAGGCCTCTTGGGGATCCTGGCCTGGTACGAGCCCCTGTCCTGGCTGGCATGCTGCCTGTCAGTGTCCCCCTTGCCAGGACCAGGTCAGGGCCCCGGAACCCCCAAGCTCTCCACGGCTTCCACAGAAAACCTGCTTCCGGGACAGCGCAAAGTCCCACCTCTGGGGCAGGGAACGTGGGCAGACCCTTGGGGCTCTGGGCCTCCTGCTGCCCCTCCGGGTCCCTTTCCCTCAAGCCAGCCCTTCTCTTCCCTTGTCCACCCCCGCCATGTGCCAGCCTCGCCGGTTGCTGATGCCACGGGCAGCCTGCCCCTTGGCTGCGGTCTCGCCCCGACGCCGTTCATGCTTCCTGGCCTTTCTTCTCACGGTTCCCTCTGCCGCCAGGTGCTCCCTCCCTGTGGCCCCCCACACTCCTAATAGGACAGCCCAGCACCTCCATCTCTGAGAACAGCACCTGTCACACGGGCAGCAATCTCTGGGGTGCTCACTCCCCCCCCCCCGTCGGCCCATTCACCTCCCACACCCTGGGGGGTGCAGGCGCCAACCCACCCCCTCATTTCAGACAGGAAGCAGGTGCACCTTCTGGGCTGCCGGCAGTCCCCCCTTGATCTGCGGGATGGACTCAGCACTGTGTCTGGGATCCCCTAGCCTGTCAGACTACAGGCAGCTTCCTTCTCACAGCCCTACCAGATTTCCTTCCTTTCACTGTCCTTCTGCTCCATCTCCCCTCCTGTCTCCTCCTTGGGCTGAGAGATACTCTCTCAGGACAGGAATCTCCTGTCCCATTTTACTTTGGAGATCACAGAGGTCACCTGGGAGGCTGAAGGGTCACAGGTAGTGGTTGGTGGGTGCCTAGGTGAACAGGCCATCCTGGTGTTGTGCAGTGCACAACCTATACCTCTGTGCTTGGCAGCCCTTGGTCACTCCCAGCTGGTGCCCAAACCTGGCTCATCTCATCCCTCTCCACCTTCAGTCCCAACAGGTGTGAGTGACAAGAAGATTCAGAAGCTTGGCAAGGACGTGCTGGGCTGGCCAAGTGCTCCAGAGCATGGCCCTCTGCGGGCTCAGGCAGCATTCTTGGGATGCTTGTGCCCCATTCAGCAGCCAAGGCACTTGCAGTGCAAACATTCAGGGCCTCACACACAATGGTTCCCGCCAGCCTGGCCAGGCCAGCCAGACCCCTCCACCACCTCCTCCCCACCACCATTGTCCTTCCCTCTGGGGAGGGGCAGTCAGAGGGTGGAGGGACTGGCAGGGGGACCAGGCCCCACTCTGGGGTGGCTGGGAAAGATGGGAGAGGATGAATGGCCATGCAAATGAGACACTGATGAACCCAGGCCAGGATTCCCCAAGAAGGGGGCCCCCCACAGGGAGGGGAGACTGCCCCCTCGCCTCCTCCCCCATCTCTGGGCTGAACTGCCAGCGGTGGAGGGAACCTCCTTTCGTGGAGAGGAGAGGGCAGCCTGCTCCCCGGGCCTCCCCTTGGCCTGGCATCTGCCTTCCCTCCCAGCCTGGGACCCCAGCCTGGGAGGTGCCCCTTCTCACGGCCTGGTCTTCTACAGGAGGACCTTTGTCACATAGGACAGTCACCGTCCATCCACAGTGTCGCCCTGTGGGTCCTGCCAGGGTCCTAGTTGAAGGTAGGGCCTCCTCTGTCAGGGCTGAGCTCTGGGGCCAGTGCAGCTGTGTTTGATGAATGAATAAGCAACCTTGTCACCCTCCCCCTTCCCCTACACCTGCAGAGCTGGACCCAGACCTGGAGCCGGTGGCCTGGGTTTGGTGAGACCCCAGCACCCCCCATTTGGTCCCTCCCTACTGTTGCTGGCCTCCTGCTGCTGCTCCCTGCGGACAGGCCAGGGAGGACCCAGACGGTGCGTGGAAGACAGCCTCTCTGAGGCACATCCGGGGCCCACAGAATATCCCACTGTGTGCCTTCTACAGTCCACGGATGGGCACGTTGGGGTTTTTCTGGCCAGCTCAGGAGCTGAGCCGCCCTGACTTGGGATCTGTGGGCTGGATGCTTCTCTGGGACTGGGGCCACTGGCTCAAAGAGTTACACTTGGCCAGATTGCCTCTGCGAGGTTGCCACCACTTAGAGCAGCATGTGCCAGCCTGGGTCGTCACGGTGCCACAGCAGCGTGCAGCAAAGATGTCGCCGCTCTCACAGGCGCACCTGTGACCATCGCCAGCCTCGTGGAAGTTCCGGCGAGCACATCTCTCACCCACAGGGAAGCCGAGCATCTTTTCACACGTCCGTGGGCCTCTGTGCTTCCTTTCTCGCGGACTCTCTGCTCAAGTCCTTTGTTTTTTTGCTTTTCCTTACAGGATTGTTAACCGTTTTTATTGATTTGTTGGAGCTTTTTGTATAGGAGAGAATTGAGCCCTTTGTCTCTGTGATGTAGTTTGCAGACATCTCCCTACGTTTCTAAGCCGCAGACCTCCATAGCTTCGGGGGGTTTGCTACGCAGAAATTTTCTTATGTCTTTGAACGTGAAAGAAGTTGTGTGTGTGTGTGTGTGTGTGTGTGTGGTTTTTGTATTTTGTGTCATGCCTAGGAAGGTGTTCCCTCGAGTTAATAAGGAAATTTCTTCCCTGTTTCTTTCTGGCTTTTGTGGTTTTATTTTTTACCTTGAAACCTGACCTGTTGGGAATTTATTCTGAAGTGAAGTGTGAGGTACAGACCCAGCTCTTTCTTTCCCAGCGGCGGCCTGCCCTGCCACGTATAGACGGGCACTTGATGATCCATCTTTCCTCACTGATTCGGAATGCCGACCTCATCATACACTGAACTCCCTTAACGTCTTTGAGTCTGTTTCTGGGCTTATTCAGTTCCATTAATCCACCTGCTTATTTTTGTGCAGTATCACGCTCTTTTAATTAGTTGTCGCTTTATAAACATTTTAATACTTGGAGGGGCTAGTCCCCTCTTGTCACCTTGGCAGGAACTGCGGGATCCCACCCCGGCATCTGTGGCCTTCTCTCTTCCTTCTTTGTCACCTGATTTTAGGAGAGGCAGCAAAGCAGGAACCACCTGCTTTTCCCAGCTTCATTGGGGCAAGATGTGGCCAGGGGCTAGGTTCTGGTCAGAGAGAGGCGAGCAGAAGGAAGGTATGGCACTTCTAAGGACTCTCCCTGTAGAGGAGAACATGAAGGCTTCTCCTTCCTTTCTCCTTCCAGTTGCCTGGAATGTGGGGGTGATGGCCAGAATCCCAGCAGCCACCTTGGGCCACCCAGCCAACCCAGAAGGGAAGCCACACCACAGGAGGGGGGTTGGGCAGGAAGATGGAAGGATCCTGAGTCTGGGACACCACGGAGCCCCCATCGCCCTGGGCTGCCTCCTTGGCTCAGGACTTTTTTCACAAGACAGAGAAAGAGGCACCCACCTGTTGAAGTCTCTGTTGTGTGCAACCAAATGTAACCCCTGTGAGCACACACTTCTTTCTTTCACAATTTTCTTGGTTGTTTTGGCTCAGGCAGTTTTCCGCACAAGCCTTAGAACTAGTTTGTTTGATGTAAAAATAAGTCCTGTTAGTTGTTTAAAAGCAGAGTGCCATCCGTAATAAATTATGGATTTATTAAAGGGAGTCAATATGTTTATGTTACTAAGTGTGCATTAAAAGGCTGGGCCTTCCTCTGCACTGAGATCTCGCTGGGCGACCCTCAGTTGCATCTGAACGCTCTTTTCATAGGAATGCGGCATGATGAAGCGTCTGACTCTTGATTTCGGCTCAGGTCATGATCCCGGGGTCTGGACATCGAGCCCCGTGCTGGGCTCTGTGCTCAGCTCAGAATCGGCTGGAGATACTCCAGCCCCCCATCGCCAGCCTCCGCCCCTCCCAGTGCTCTCTCTCTCTCTCTAAATATATACGTATATGAACCTGGCATATTTCTTACTGATTTTCTATTTTATAATGTCTATAGCCAGCATCTAGAGACTCTGTTCTTTCATACCTCAGCTACTGGCTTGGTGTTTATGCCCACAGAGGGTCTCAAGGAATTCCTTTGTTGTTTGAAATCTTTCCGGTTTTTAGGTGCTTAATAGGATCATCTACATAACCATCATTTCCTCTTTCCGCGCAGTTGTCCTGACGCCGGCTTCAGCAGCTGTGCTTCTAGAAGCTTCCCCATGAGGAACAGCTCGGTCTGGGGTTAGGATATTTTAACAAGTTAAGGAAGTAGTTCTCTAGTCAGATTTTATTACGGTTTTTGTTTTTTTTTTTAACCGAGAATTTTGTTGCATCTTGTCGCGTGCCTTTCGGGCAGCAGATGGAGAGGTTTTCTTGTGTTACTGCAAGGTGAGGTCGGGTACGGGTCCGAGTGCGAGAACTAAACAGATGGAGCGCTCCGAGGAGGTAATTTGAGGAGATTTAGTAAAAGCTGTCCTCACGGAGGTGTGGGCAGGGATTAGGGAGAGAGCAGCCCCCAGCCTGGGAGTCCGGGGCTTGAGGGCAGGACCAGTGAGCGTGGGAACAAGCAAAGAGGCCGCCCCAGCGCCCCCCAGCCCCTCTCCCTGGGGCTCTTGGTTGAGGGAGGAGCCGCCTGCGGGGGAGGGGGCGCCCAGCCAGGACCCCGGCTCTGCTGTGTTCTGAGGATTTGATTGGCTGACGTGGGTCCCTCAGCTCAGGCTGGCCTAGCCCCAGACACACTCAGGAATCGGCTAGGTCTGCCGGGCCATGGGGGAAAAGGGGAAGGAAGAGGGGGAGGGGGTCCTCCATTCCTGCCCACGAGGAGCTCACACCTGGCAGGGGACAGAGGGGTCTCAAAGAAGAGCCTGCAGATTCCAGGCATGTGACCCCCGGACAGCTGAGCCCGGAGCCATCTGGGGAAACAGGAGGGTCCCAGGGCTGGAGTGGGGAGGCTGCAGGGGGTCAGAGGTGGCCTAGCTCTGGAGCATGCAGGGTCTGGCTCTCGGGTGCGCTGCGTGAGCCTCAGGGGTACCCCAGGCCCGGCACAGCTCTGCCACCGTGACTGGGGGCCCCCACCTCCGGCCAGCCAGAGCAGCCAGCTTCGGGGGTGGGGTGCCTGCGGCAAGCTGATCCCCCGCTCCGCCTTTCAGGGCCGCCAGGGTGTTCCTGGAGGGGCCCCTCGGAGAGAGAGGCCCCGTCTTGCCCAGAGCCCTACCCGGTGGCAGCGGAAACAGTCCCTTCGTCCCATTCCCTGCTCCGTCTCCGCTCACCTCCCAGTTCTTGTATGAGCTTATTCTGCGAGGGGAGGCGAGGACCAGGGGCCGGGTCTGCTGAAAGGCCCTGTGCTCCCAGGTGGGAACCATCTGGTCCTGGCTCCGCCCCTGGGGGTCCCAGCTTTGCGACCTCCTCTCTGAAGTGTGACTAATGGTGCGAGCGTGGCCTTGTCTGGAGAGACCCCCCTTGTCTGGAAGGACCCCCCGAGCGTGGCCTTGTCTGCAGGGAGAGCCCTCAGGATGGCCAGGCTGCCCTCCTGGATGGAGCAGCCCACAGGGGCCCGTCCCGCCTCTATTTCTTACTTCTGGTCCCAGAACTGGGGGAGAACACGCTTCTGTGGTTCACAGCCGGTGACGGTCTGGCTCCGGGGTCCTTCCCCTCCTGGGGGCCGCTCCTCTCTGCGTCCCCAGTGGGGCCTCCCCTCCTCCCGCCCCTGCGCAGGGCCGCCCCTCAGCTCTTCCCCACCCCCTTTGCTATGACCGCTGACCTGGGGCTCCAAACCCTACATCAGGACTCGACCCCCAAAGCACATGTCCTCCGGGACGATTTCCCGCAGAACCCCCTGACTGAATGCCGACGGCCGAGCAGGCACGGCCCCCCCTGGCCCAGGGAGTTTCTCAGCCTCAATGTTTCGGACCCTGAGCTCCATCTTCGCCCAGACCGGTGTTTCTGCTCCAGCCTTCCCCACCCTGTAAGCGGCAGCATCTCGACACCCTCCGTCTCCAAACCCTGCAAGTGCTGGCCGATGCCCACTCCCCAGTCAGACATCAGAATGACGTGGAACGTACCCCCCCACTGCCCCCCCACCGTGCTCTGCGAGCCGCCGGAGCTGTCTGCGTGGCCTCCCGGACCCCACGGCCCCTCCCTCACGCCACTTCAAACCTGCTCAGCACTTGACACTGGCTGTTCCCTCTGGCTAGAACACCCTTCCCTGCATTCCTTCCCGGCTGACCGGGCCCCTCGCCGCCTCCACCTGCAGCTCAGGCTGCGCCAGGAGCACTCGCCCCTCCGTTCTGCGTGTGCTGTGTCCCCAGAGCCCAGGACTGTGCCTGAGGGCCGTTGGCTCCTTCCTTGTGGGTATTTGCACAGTAGGTGAACACAGGAGGACTGAGATGAAAACAGGTGCCAAGTGAGCCGGCCCCGGGCGGGAGGACCAGCATCAGACCGGTGAGGCCAGGGCAGCAGAGGGTCCCCTATGCTGAGGGGCCCCCAACGACGCACCCAGAGCCCAACCCCGCAGAGGCTGTGGGGCCCCTCCCAGACACAGGCTGCTTGTCAGGGGACCAGTCCGGGTATTGTGGACGGAGAAGCAGTCTCCCAGTCCAGCGGCCAACAGAGGCCCGGGCGGCCGGAGTCTGTGCGCAGGGACCTGGGGTAGGGGCAGGCTCTGCTGCTGTCCTTCCCCTGAAGGTGTTTTATGTCCCAAAGTGTTTGTGGGGACGTCAGCAGGAGGCAGGGAGGCCGAGAGAAGGAGCAGAAGGGCCGTTTGCTCCAGGCCAGACCCCGCCTCCAGGCCCGGGGTTGCCACACGGCAGGGGGGCGAGGGCGGCCAGGCTGGCCAGTGCTGGGGCTCTGCTGCGGGCACCCCACAGGGCACAGAGTCTGGTCCTTCTGGGGCACTGCTCCAACTGGAGCGCTGAGCACAGCTGCTGAGCAGAGCCGGGAGGGCTCCCCACGCCCCCGAGCCACCAGGTCGGTGTCCTATGACCGAGAAGTCTGGGGGGGCGAGGAGGGTGTCTTCCCAGAGCGACCTAGCCAGGCAAGGGGCCCTGCTGCGGCCTCACACCCACCATCAGGGAGTCTGGGCTCCTGTTGGGCTCCCCTCACCCCTCCCGCACCTCCCCTGCTCCCCTACCTTCCAGAAGGGCTGGGCCGTCTCTGGGCCCCACGAGAGGGCTTCCTGCCCGGAGCTCCCTGGTCTCTGGGCTGGTGGCCCACCCACGGTGCACCCCGAGTCCCACTGTGCCCCCAACACAGACACGAGGGGGAAAGGGAGGCAGGGAGGGCCCCGAGCTCTGCAGAGCCATGCGGGCACAGAACCACCTGAGTTGGTCCCCTGTACGGGGCCGATGGGCTCAAGCCTGCCCTGTTTCCTCTCACTGACCTCCGTCCTTCTCCCCTGGGTCTCTCCCGGTGCACCCGAACTCCCGGGAGGCCTGAGGTGGGTCCTGAGGGAGCAGAGCAGGGTGTCTGTTCTCCCTGGGGCCCTCTGGTTCACTGCAGATGGGTGAGGGCAGTCACAGAGTGACCCCCCCACACCAGACCGCCTGGGTCAGCCTCTGAGTTCCCTGGGGCAGGGCTGGCTGCGGGCTGGGCAGCAAGGACTCCTGGAGGTCACTTCTCCTGCCCCCCCCCACCCGGTGGCCGGCATCAGAGGCTCTGTCTGCAGAAGGATCTAGGCCTGTATCAGGGGTGAGCAGCCCCTGACCCACTGGGACCCGGCCTCCCTCCTCCTGGGAAGGCAGCTCACCCCCATCCCGGCCCAGCCTGTGTGTGTCCATGCCCACCTGTGCCCGCCTGCATCTACCTGGGCCTTACCTGCTATGCCCCTCCTGAGCCCATGCAGACCCCTCAGAGTGGGAGACCGCACCTGCTAGCCTCTTCCTCACCCCCTTCCAGCAGCCTCTCCCTGCCACTCCGGGGGCGTGGGGGCCCCCTGTGCAAGCTGGCCGGCTGGCTCCTGCCCGGAGCTGTGGTGTCCTGTCTCACCGCAGCCTGAGATAAGGGCCTGGCTCAAAGCTGCTTTGTTCCACCAACAAAAAGACATTTCTGCGACGCTGGGAGCCGGGCCACAGGCCGGCCCGCACCGGGGAGGCCCCAGCCCAGACCCGGCTCCAGCTAGGGGAAACCTTAGCCCAGACGGGGCTGCGGGAGCTAGGGGCGCACCTGCCACAGGCTTCTCAGGCCCTCGGGCCCCCAGGAGGTGTCTCCTTTCCTGCCCTGGGCCTGCCCACGGCCATTGCTGTCCGTCACCCAGAAGCTGCGGGGCCCAGAGCCTCCCACTTCTCGACAAGGAGTGCCAGCTGCCTTCAGGGAGAGCACAGGACACGCTGCCAGGACCTCGCACGGAGGACAGTCACAGGGCGGGGGAGGGGGTGGGACAGGGAGGCCCAGCTGCTAGCCCCAGCTCTGCCTCCTAGAGCTTCTGTCCCTGCAGCTCCCTCCTCCAGGCTCACTGTCCCAACACCTTCCCCAGCTAACCCTGCCTCAGGGGCCTGGGGGCCGAGTGCCAGGACCAGGGAGGGCCCCACTTGTGCACGGATCTCGTGCTGGACTGGGGGTCCGCCGTATTTGTGGTGGGTGGCGTGGCGGTCCCCAGAACACGTCCACCTGGAAGCTGAGGACGAGACCTGACGTGGGGGGAGGGTCTTGGCAGGCGTCAGGTGAAGATCTGGAGATGGGCTCCGCCTGCACTAGGGAGGGCCCAAATCCAGTGACAGGGGTCCTGCGAGGAGGAGGCGGTGTCTGGGAGGGGAGACCGCGTGCACAAGGCTCAGAGATGCAGCCGCAAGCCCAGGAAAGCAAGGGTGGCCGGCCACCCACGGGAGCTGGCAGAGACCTCCCCGGAGCCTTCAGAGGGTGCACGGCCCGGCCACAGTCGTGACTTCAGACTCCGGCTTCCAGAGTGACCGAGAATACACGTCTGCTCTTTCCAGCCAAGTCTGTGATTCGGCTGCCCCAGGACCCGCGAGCGTCGCGTCAGAGGCTCTCCCAGGCATGGGGCTGGGGGGGCCTCCTGGACCCTCCCACACCCCATCCCGGGCTTGTCGGGGTCCCCAGCCACCTGAGTCGTGCAGCAGGACCCCCCTTCTCCGTCTGCCTGCAGGGGCTGCCGCGGACAGGCCCATAATGGGGGAAGTGCCTCCGTCTGCCCCGTCTCCAAGGGGTGTCCTGGCTAGCTTGGGAGCCTAGCCTCCGCCCTACCTGCTCCAGCCCCTCCCTCTCTCGGCTTGGGGTCTGCAGCCCCCCCAACTTCCTCCCCGCTTTCCTGTGGCCTGGGCCACAATGAGCAGCTCCCTGGGGGGCATCCCTGCATTCACCCTCCCCCAGGCTGCCTGGAGCCGGCCTTCCTTCCACCTTGCCCGCTGCTTCCCACGGGCCGGCGGACTGCTCCCTCCGACCTCGCCTCCGACCTCGCCCGCATGCCTTGGGTCACAGGGTCACAGGGTCACAGGCCAGTCCAGCAGGGACCCAGGTCCCCCTACTCACAGACCCAGAGTGGGTGAGCAACCGGCTGGAGGTCACACAGTGCCTGAGTGGCTGTCTGAGCCTGGACACAGGGCACCAGACCTGCTTCCCTGTGGCGCAGTCCCTGCTCTCTCCCCGTGGTCCCTCCAGGGCGTCCGCCCCCAGCCCAGCGCTGAAGGGTTTGGGCCCATATGCTTCAGGCAATCACGTCACCTTGGGTCTCACATGTGCAGGATGGCAGACAGTGGAGGGAAGTGGGTCAGAGGCCCGCTGGAGGCAGGGCTGTAGGGTAGGGGTGCGGAGCAAGGCCTCTCTGGAAGGGGCTGGGAGAAGGGAACGCACAGCCCCTCTTCCAGCCCCGAAGCACAGGACACAGCCTGTCCTGTGTCCTCGGGCACGTCCCGGCCACGCGTTGGCTCACTCTCTGCTCCTTCCTGGGTGCCTCATTCGTTCTGCGAGGATCTGCGGGGTGACAGCATGAGTCAGGGCGGTGGGGCCTCTGGGAGCCGCTGACGGTGCGCACCGGGAGGTGGGAGTCTGCGGGCCCTCGGCGTCTGCGGAGGCCATGAGGAGGAGTGGGGCCTCCTGAGCCGACAGAGAGGCGGGGGGTGGCGGGGGCGGGCATCCGTGTCCTAGGCGGTGGACCCCGTGTGGCTGGGACCCGGATGCCCGGGGGCACCCCACCGTGCCCCACAAACCAGGGAGAGGGGGGCCAGATGCCAGCCCCCACACTCCCTCTGCTGGGGGCCCGGGGGGGGGGCCTGTCACACTCACATACACTCTCCCGTGGTCTCCCAGGCTCGGGTCCCAGGAGCGTGCTTACGGGCTGGGTCCAGGCAGGAAGTACCTGGGGAACGTTTATTTGCAGACATGGGCTGTGTGCGTGGGACCTGAAGGTCCTGGTCCCATGACTCCTGCCCAGAGCGGGGGCCATGCTGGGGAGGAGGGGCTTCTTGACGTCCCCGGGGGAGGCGGGGCGGTCGGCCCTGGCCCTTCTGTGCAGAGAGCAGGTGAGGGGCACTTGAGAGCTCTGGGCCGGGTTTGTCTTCTTGGACTGCATCCATCCCCCCCACCCCGGGCATCACACAGTTCCCTGGTGACCTCTTGGGCTCCCCACCAATCCTGCCTGCTCCGTGACCAGGACGGGGTACAGAGCGCATCCGGCGAAGGGCTCACGCAGCTGCTTCTGGGAAGAAGGAAGCTTTGGGTGCACGTGTCGGCGTGTGAGTATGTAGGCAGGTGTGCAGGTGTCACCGTGGGGGCAGGAACACGGCCTCACCTGCACATGCATGTGCACACACATATAGGCCCTGTGCATGCGTCAATGCAGGCGTGGGCTTGTGTACAGGCCTGAGACCCCCACCATGTGCCCGTGTGAGTGTGCGTGTGTGTCCTCAAGCAGGTGTTTGTGGACGAATGTGCCCACATGGATATTCACACACGTACGCTCAGATGTGCCCACACGTGCACATGCACATGTGTGTGCTTATGTATGTGCGGGACAGGAACGGGGCTGTCATCAGGCTCTGCGGCCCGGGCCCAGAGGACCCAGCACGCGTGGGCGGAGCCTTTGAAGGTGCCGGAGGGCGGACAGCAGGGGTGGGCAGCAGGCCAGCGGGGGGCCGTGGGCAGAAGCAGGCACTCCGCTGGCAGGCTCAGGGAGACAGAGGCACAGCGAGGCTGATGCCAAGAAGGAGGCATGTGCTCCCCCAGACTGGGTAGGGTCTGCCCCGGGGCCTCCTGGTCCTCAGGACCCTGGTCTGCACCGCGGGGAGGGGGCGGCGTGGACTCCGGTCTTTCTCTGAGCCTGGCCAGGCCTGCCTGCACTCCAGGCTGATGTTCCCCCCAGCCCCCGGCCCCAGCCACTTCCGCCTGCGCCCACAGGCCCCAGTCCCAACATCTGGTTGGTGTTTCCAGAGAGTGGGGGGTGGGGGTCCGGGAAGCCCATCTGCGGGGCCTGTGGGAGTCTCCGGAGCTGTGAGAACAGAGTCCGGGGGGCGGAGTCCAGCCTCTGCTGGGGGGGCGGGGAAGCCAGAGCTGGAGGTGACCAGGCCAAAGCCACCGCAAGGAGAGGCAGGGCGAGCGGGAGAGGACCTCTCCGGGGGCTCTGCTAGGGTATACCCCAGCTGCCCAAGTCCCTAAGCTCCGGCCGGCACTTGCTGAGGGGTGGTCCCGAAGGGTCGCAGGCCTGTCCCAGGTGTCCCCTGCCGGTGGCTACCTGCTGTCATTCCTCCTCCAGGCTCAGGCAGGGACCACCCTGTCGGTGTCAGCCTCCCGGGCCTCCCAAAGGGACCCTCCCTGGGGCTGAGTCCCCTGTGTGTGCATGGCCCCCTGCTGCAGGCCCGTCTGCTGGTCCCTGGCCTCCAATCGGAGGCAGGAGGCTGCTGGGCGAGCTGTGCATGGCCAGCTGCCCAGCAGGTGGGTGCAAAGGGGGGGGTGGGGCATGTGGGACCCCTGCATGGATCTGCTGGGCACAGGCCCCAGGCAACCCTGGCTGAAGATGCTGGGGGGGCCGGCAGCCCCTACAGAGCACCCCCATGCTGACAGCGGCTGGTTGGGGGGAGGCTCACCTCCTGTACTCAGCCCTTCCGGATGAGGTCATGGGAAAAACTTGCCGCAGACACACTCCCCCAGCCCAGGGTCCCCAAAGCCGCCCAAGGGCTGAGGGTTTAGTCTGGCTCCTCCTCGCTGTGGGGAGGAGTCCCCACCTCTGGGGGGCCCAGTCCACCCCCTGGCTCCAGTCCTGACCCCCACCCCCCAATAAGGAGTGTGGGCATGTTTCCGGGTTCAGACTCCACCGGCCTTATCTGTCCCTGCTGCTTTGATTTGTTGGGCTTTTAAGTCCCTCCCCACACCGGGAGCCTGCGGCTTCAGGAAAGCGGTTCCCCAGGCGCCGGAGCCTGGAGGAGCCTGGCCGGAAGGGGGACAATTAAATTCAGGGGAGAAAGAGTTAAGGAGAGTACCCCCGCCCCCCACAGCCTCTGGGCTCCACAATGCACCAGGAAATAAACAAGAAGAGCTTGTTTCCATTTGTCCTCGAAAAATACAAGGATTTCCTCTCCCACTGGTCTGGTCTGCCCCTGCAGGCCCCTTTGAACCCCAGAAGGCCAGGGCAAGAAATAGGCCCTGGGGTGGGCAGGGAGCTCCCAAGCAGCCCCTTATCACGTTCCCAGCCATCTGTCCCCCTCAGAACCTGCCACTGGGCTGGGGTCCCTTAGGGTTAGGCACCTGGCCGAGGCCCTCTCTGACTTGTTCACAGAGGGCCTACTGTGCGCAGGTGTGGCTCTGCTCTCAGGAGTTCACCACACACACACACTTGACACCAACACTTCCAGGGCATGTGTGACTGCCCCGAGGCGGTCAGGAAAGGCCCCTTGCCATCTAAGTGACCTGAAGAGCCGGGGTGGAGCATCATGTCAGAGGCAACAGGTTGTGCAAAGGTCCTGGGGTAGGAGGGTGTTTGGTACCTCCAAGAAACAGAAGGAAAGGAACTAAGGCTGTAGGGGAGCCAGGGGCTGGGGCAGGAAGGTCACCATGGTGGTCAGTAGGGCCCATCACACAAGGTCTCCCAGGCCACAAGGAGGCACTGGGTCTCAGACCTGTTACCATGGGAAGTCAAAGGCTTTAAGCAGAGGATGCTGTGGTTTATGACTACTTTTTAGAGGTTCTCCCTAGCTGGTGGTTAGACGTGAGGAAAATCCCAGGTTTCTGGGGCACGACCTGCTGAGAGGAGCGGGTCTGGTGGTGGGCATCCAGGGGAGAGGCTGCTGGGAGGGCAGGGGGAAGCAGGCTGTAGCTCCAGGAGGGGGCTGGGCTCCAGGTGGCCTCTGGAACCTGTCGCCGAAGGAGGGGACGGTCTGGGGCCACGGGGAAGCTCCTGCCCGGGAGGCTGTGGGCGGGTCCTTTGGAGGCCCCCTGGCCACCCTGGGCTCGGTTTCCTCATCTGGACCATGGGGGCAATGAAACCACCTTCCCTGGAGTCGTGCCACTGAACGAGGCCACAATGTATTCATCTAGTGGGTTCCAGGTCCCCTTTAGAAGGGGCCTCCCCAGTGAGGCCTGGGTTGGCAGCCCCTAGGAAACCCTCCTAGATTGTCCCGTCTTGCCCGCGGACTCACCACTGGTCCCCACACTCGTGGTTCCCAGCGCCTGCCTCTCCCTCCCTCCCCCACCCCAACTCAGTGGCACTGCCCATGTCCCCTCTCTCGTGGCTGGGGTCCACATCCTTACCCGCTTTGCCCTCACACAGGCCCCAAGTGCCCAGGGTGACAAGTACCTTGGGGCTGGAGATGCCAACGCACGGGCTGTCCCCAGAAGCTCTGGGCCGAGTGCTTCGTGCTGCCCCTCTGCCCCCCCGTGCCCCGAGGCTCCTGTGTTCCCGCCCTCCCTGCTGTCCCCAAAACAAAGCTGCTCCGTGGATCCTGGCCTCAGGCCTGCTTCAAGGGGGACCCACATAAGGCTGACGGGACCAGAGTGGCCCCAGGATTGGGGTGCTCAGAGCAGGGCCTGGGACCTGGCTGCTGTCCTGCCAGGTGACTGAAGAGCCCCACAACCCCTGACGGGGAGGGTGACAGGTCTGCCCCCGCCGCGGAGGTCTGTCTCCCCAGCACCTGGGAGCCGCAGGGGTCGTGACGTCCGGGTCGCGGCCAGTGTCCAGCCTGACCTCCTCTCCACCCACAGGCAATGACTTTATGGTGTGGCCAGTGCTGGGGATGGGGAATCCGGGCTCCAGGACCAGTGGGAATAGGGTATGACCGGGGAGGCACAAAAGTCCCTGAGGGGAGAGTCCAGGCGCTGACCCGGGAAGAGGGGACCCTGTGACCTGGAGTAGGGCTACAGAGTGGGGGTGTCTGAGGGCTCCACGCAGAGGCTGCATCTGGGCAGGGGCCCCACGGGACCTGCCTCCCCTGTTTCCAGGCCAGTCCCTGTCCCACAGCACAGGGGGAGGAAAGGGACTGGCCAGAGAGAGGCGGCAGGACCCGCTGACGCCTCCCCACAGCCGGGGGTCTGGAGGACGCGGGGCGAGAGCAGGGGCTGTGGGTAAGTCCGGAGAGGGACAGTCTGTTTATACAGGGGGCCTGCCTCAGGGTTAGGGTTTCACCCCGGAGCTGGTTCTGGAATTCAGCTCCCCTTGCCCAAAAGGCGGTGGGAGAAGGAGGCGGGCTGGTCAGAAGGTGAGCTCTGGAAGGGGCCAGAGGACCCTCTGCTCATCTCCGTCCACCTCCGCTAGCGTAGCGGGGAGGACACCCCAGGCCAACGCGCTCAGGGAGGAGGAGGAGCAGGCGCCGCACGGCTGGGGTGCGCTGTGGCTGCCGTTCCCCGTGAGCCATGGTGGACAGGAGGGGACACTGTCCAGAGCCTGGCCTCCCAGGACCCCACACTCCTCTGCTGGGGAGTATTAGAGCAGCACGGCAGTCAGGGGGCCTGCTCTGGAGACGTGTGGCACCCGCTGTGGGACTCGCGTCCTCAGGCCCATGCACCATAAGGCCGAGGCCACGGGGGGGGGGGCACGCGGGCAGGCAGGGGGTTATCCCAGCGACACAGCTAAGAAGAACCAGGACAACATGCTGACCCCGGCCCCTGACACAGTAGGCTCGCTCCCCAGGCCCTGAGCCGCCATTGCTCATTGGACCGAGCCCACCACTAGAGGAGGGACCCCATAACTCCAAAGCCAAGTTGTACAGGAACATGGGGGCTCCCTGGTGCTTCCCGGAGGGACCTGTGGCTGGGCCCTGGAGAAGGGTCATCGGGGACCACAGTGAGACAGGCTCAGCCCCGTGGTGATGCAGTCCCGCCCAGCTGTGTCTCCCAGGGGGGCTCACGGGCCGGCCGAGGACTCCCTCCTCCTGAGGCCACAACGGGAGGGCTCTGCTTAGCAGCTGGCAAAACCCTCACGTGAGCTCCTTTCCTTGTGCAGTGAGAGCCTGACCGTCAGGAAGACTCACGCGCAGCCATGCCCCTCTGCAAGACAGGAACTCAGAGGCAGACATCGGGGAGACGGCAAGTGCCTGCTCCGAGGCTACAGGGGGGCACAGGGGGCGTCCCACACTGTGCCCGCTGGGCTCCCTGTCCTGGCTCCTGCAGAGGTCAGATGGGTCACCTGGCGGATGAGCCTCTGCAGACCTCAGGCACCTGCTCTGGCTCCGAGCCGATTGCCATGCCCGTCAGGCAGAGTGGATGACACCGAGGGACTCCAGTCAGGGGCCAGGAGAGGCAAGCGACGGGCGGGGAGCCTGGCAGGTCCGGCGGCTTCTCCGCCAGGCTGGCGTATGGGGGCCCGTGGTCTGGGAGCCTAGGGCAGAGCGTGGCCGGCCCAGAAGCCCTCAGAGAGCCAGCAGGGACCTCTCCAATGGCAGAAGGTTGTAGGCGCCCCTGCTGTGAGCAACTCCCCCGCCCAGTGCAACAGGGTCAGTGCTCTGCCAACCTCTGGGGGTTTGAGGGGCCCGGTACCGCCCTGACCCTGTTGTGGGGGTCCCAGAAGACTGTTGGTTTTGAGTGAGGCCTAGAGAAAGAGAGAGTTCTGTGCAAGTTCTGGCTGTGGACCGAGCTGTCCTGCCTCGTGGGCGGGGTGCCAGGATGCTGACCCGTGCCTGCAGCCGGAGTCACACCGTGGTGTGCCAGGCCCGGGGGAGCCCCTGGAGGGCTGAGTCAGCCCAGCGCTGGCAGCAGGCTTTCCCCTGGAGGGGCGGCTGCCTGTGTGAGCCCAGCAGACACCCAGAGCCCTCAGCGAGCTGAGCGGGGTCCCCCCAGATTCATGTCCACTCAGAACCCCCGAAAGTGACTTTATTTGGAAATAGGGCCTGTGCAAATGCCATCAGAAAGGCTCTCAAGATGAAATCATCCTTGATTAGGGTGGGCCCGGCACCCAGTGTCCTCAGAAGAGAAGAGGAGAGGCAGAGACACGAGCAGAGGCCACGCGAGGACAGATGGAGCAGAGACTGGGGGACGTGGCCAAGAGCCAAGAGACAGGGAGTCACCGGGAGCTGGAGGAGGCGGGGAGGGCCGTCCCCCCGCACCCCTGCACGGAGCGGCCCTCCCACACCTGGACTCAGACCTGTGGCCCCAGAGCCGGGAGAGCCGCTCTCGTTGGCAGCCCCTGGTCTGGGCTTTGCTGTTACTGCCAGGGACCCCCTACAGTGCTGACCACGGACATGGGGGGACCATGAGCAGGGCTGCCCACCGAGCTGCTAAGTCACGGGGATGGGCGCCCATGTGCTGGGGTCCCAGGGTCCCTGGATGAAGTCCCACCCGCTTGGCTTCCCCGCGTGTAACGAGAGGTCTGGGGAGGGGCAGGTGGGCAGGCCCGTGGTGGACACACACCAGAGGGTACGCGCGTCCCCTCACTGCCACCCACCCAGGGAGGCGCCCAGTCCGGGCTGCGGAGCTGGGATCAGTGTCCGCACATCTCCAGCTGCCGCCCTCCTCCCTCACCTCCCCTGCGCCCAGAGCCCGCCTGCCCCTCCCAGAGCTGCTCTCCCTGCATCTGCGGGCCAGCCCCACCCCCCACTGCGTGGGCTTTCCTCCTCCGTTCCCACCCCCGCCCAGGACCCCTGGTGGTGCTGCCTTCACAGGTGTGGGGGGAGGGGTCCGGAGGGGTGCCCTTGATGCCGGAGAAAGTGTCTGCCGGTCCTGCTGTGGAGGCCCCACGAGGAACTGGCGGACAGGTGCCCCTGACAGGGCTGACGCTGCCACGGCCCAGGGGGTGGCCCTCGGGAGAGTGTCACCTGCCGAGTGCCCCGGCCATGCACTCCCGCCGGTGGGCACGGTGGGGCCGCTCTCTGACCCCCGTCTCTTCATCTGCTGGGTGGGATCGGTCACAGCACGGAAGGGTCCAGGAAACGCTCTGATGGGTTGTTGGACGCGGGCGTGTGAAGGTCTGCAGGTTTGCGGGTGAGGACCTCGCCCTCTGCAGGGGGCGTCCTGGCTGTGGCGCAGCCCCAGGCCCTGAGCTGGAGGGTGATGGCTTGTCAAGTGAGTGCGGAGCGGCTTGGGGGCTGTGAGGCCAGGCTGGAGTCAGACACAGAAACACGGGGAGGGGGGCGCACTCAGGCGGCCCCCAGCTCAGATGCCTCACCGGGAGTTCTTAATTTTGTGGGTGTATGGGATTTCCTCTTTGGTTTACGTTACCAGAGGCCGCAGCAGGTGCACAGGGCTGAGGGGGGCGTGGCGGCCGCGCCCCTGCTCTGTGCCCTCTGGCCCTCCTGCCAGGCCGTGGGGTGGCAAGGAATGAGGCTCCCAAGCCCGGGGACGCGGTGGGCACTGGAAGCCCCGTAGGCACCGGGGAACGTGTTTGCTTGATCCCCGCTGCCCACCCATGGCCGCACACAGGCCGGGAGCGGCGGCCCTCCCTCCTTCCCGGGCGCTCGGGGCATCGGCAGGGGACAGCCAGGCCCTCTCTCTGCCACGTCCTGGCCCTCTGGAACAGAAGTGCGTCTGTACTGGAGAAGAGGCGGGTTATGAGAAAGACCCTTCCCGCTGCAGGGTTTTACGTGGGGAGGGGAAAATGCTGGGCCTCGCGGGTCCTTCCAGAGCGGCCCGCACAAAAGCCCCTTTGTCCCCCCACCCCCACCCCAGTGCCCGACAATGGCACAGAAAGAAATTATCTTTTCAGCGAAAGATTAAGCAGGCGTCCGAGCCCAGGCTGGCTGGTTTCCATGCGGCTGGGGCGCTGGGGGGCCAGGGTGGGGGCTGGACACCCTCCCAGCCTGGGTCCGGTGGGCCACTTGGAGACCACAGGAGGCAGCACCGCTGGGGCAGAGAGACTCCATCAAACAGCCCCGGCAATGAGGTGCCCAGCGGCCCCAAGTAGCAGATGAGGACACTGAGGCCACCCAGCTGCTGCCCATGCCCCCAGGCTGGCTCTCTTAGGCTCTGCTGAGTAGGGGGCCCTCCCTGCCTTGGGAAAGCGAGGGGCCCGGGCCACCCAGGCCTGCGTCAGACGGTGAGCCCTCCAGGGGATGGGGAAACTTTAGTCTGCCGCGCTCACCTGCCCGCCTGGGCCCTCCCCGCCCCCGCCCCGCCTTGCCCCCGAAACTCCCGGTTTCAGTCTTTACTGTGTCCAAGATGGGGGCTGGGCACCCCCGTTGCTCCTGAGAAAGCCCCTCCCGGCCCCAGCTCCGTGGGAAGGGGTGCCAGGGGCTGGGCTTTGCCTCGTGGGGCAGGTCTGCAGGGCCCCCGGGGAGACGGGTGTCTCCAGGAGCTGGGCAGGTCTCAACAGGCTGCCACCACCTTCAGCCCAAGGCTGCCTCCAGAGACCAGGCCCAGCACGGGCAGGGGCCCCTGCAGGGTTGGGGGCCATGGGAAAAAGGACCAGGCTGTGAAGGGAGAAGCCCCCAGACCGCTCTCTGTCCAGGACTGGGGCTATTGGAGGGTTTTGGTGGGCTTGGACTGTCTGGAGCTCTGTGGACGGGCTCATGGGGCTCGCTCCTGCCCCGCCCTCCCTTGGCAGGTGGCATGCACTGCCTTCAGGCCCTCAGAGCGGGGGAGAGGAGGCGCAGGTGGTGGGAGAGGGGCCATGAATGCTCCAGGACTGTGAGGGTGGGTCATGGGGGAGGGGCTGGTGGGAGACAGGGAGCCTGTCTCTGGGCCTGGCTCTGCCCACACGGACTTTCTTGGTTCACCTCCGCCCTCCCCCACCCTGCAGGCCTCACCTCCAGGCCCAGAAACTCCCAGAGCAGAATCTCCAGCCATCGGCACCAGGGAAAGCGTCTGAATGCTGGGATGTCCCATTTACAGATGGGCAAACTGAGGCCCAGAGCCGAGTTGCCCAGAGTCAGGCGGGCTGAGGGAGTGCCTGGTGAGACCGGGTTCCTGCCTCCGGCCTCGGGAGTGGACGCGGTGGCAGCGCGGCTGAGGGCCTGGCCCCACGAGGCCCCTCTTCTTCAGGCTTCTGACGCGGACGCGGGTCTGTCCCCGGGGCTCTCGGGAACCCGGGCACTCGGTCGGCAAGGCTGCAGGCGGTCTGTCTGCTGCCCGTCAGAGCCCAGCACGGCCTGAGGGGCCCACCTCTGGTTCTAACCCAACATGTGGGGGGCCCTTGGATGGAACCCAACATCGTCCTGAGCGGTTAGAGCAGAGAGAGGCGGGCAGGGCACGTGTGTGCGCGTGTGCATGTGCGTGCAAAGCCCCGTGGGTGTGAGCAGCAAACCGGTGAGGCAGGAGGGCCTTCCTGGGTCCTGGGAGGCTATAGGGCCCCTCCATAGTGCATTGTCTTCCCCTTCGCAGACCAGGCCCCTCCCCGGCCCCTGGGCACCTGCGGGAATCCAGGTAACCTGAGAACGGGCTGAGGCCACAGCTGCCACCCTGTCCCCATCCGGCTTCCCCAAGACCCCCAGGAGCATCCTGAGTCACAGCCTGGGGACACGAGCCGCCCAGCTGGGCGCTGACTGTGCTCATCGGCGCTCACATTAGAGCTGGGCGCATACGGCCAGTCGCGGTCGGGGCCCAGCCAGGCCACAGGGCAGCTCTGTTGAGCCCTGGCCGACGGGGCCTGCGGGCTGTTCCCATGGGGCTCAGCTACCTAGAGGGCGGGAGCCAAGAGGGTCGCTGTCTCCCACCTTGCTCAGCGCCCGTGAGCTCCTCCCTGCCTGTGCCCGCAGGGGCTCCTCGTGAGGACACCTGCCCTGAAGCCAGCCTTGGGGGTCAGCCGCAGCCCCCTCCCAGCTGCCAGGTCTGGGACGCCCCACCTGCCCTGCTCGGAGTGCCCAAGGGTCTCCAGGCGGCGGAGAAACTGGGCAGAAAGGACAGGGAGAGGCTCACCCGCTGCCTCCCAGTGGCCCTGAGCTTCCGTCCCTTCCGCCCGCCTGCTGCCTTGTTCAGGTCCCGTCTGTCCCCACTTGGAGGAGTGTCCATCTCAGGGAGCACCAAGGTCTACGTGCAGACGTCCGGCCAGGCACATGCGGTTCTCGATGGATCCTGGCAGTGGACTGATGCCTGGGCTGGCAGCGTCATCACGGCACTGAGCAGATGAGGGCGGGGAGGGGGGGCCGGGGGACAGGCCGCCCTGTCCGCTCCCCTTGCTCGAGGTTCCAGATGTGCTTGGGGACCGCAGACCGAGCCCCGTGGGATAGGGGCCTGGCGTTGAGCCTGGTGCGGCTCCTTCCAGGAGGCCAGCCCTCGGGGTGGCTCCCCTGTGCCCCGCAGAACCCTGGGAAGCTGTCTGCCCCATCCTGGTCCTCAGGGGTCTGTCCTGGGGGCAGGCAGGCACCCATAGGATGCTGGACCTGATGTCTTGAGATCAGAAGGGGAGGGAGCACAGGACAGACCAAAGGGGGTCTCACTGCCGCTCCCTGGTGGGCCTGCCCTCCCCTCCGCAAGAATGAAAGGTCCCTGCTGTGGGGCTGGGGAGAGCTCACAGAGCCAGGCCCCCAACCTCCAAGCTCTAGGACAACACACCCTCCTCCCCTCTCCCCTTCGGCTTCTCTTCCACCTCACTCCTTGTCCCCCCTTCCTCCACTCAAGCCCACCGCAGGGGTCTGCCCAACTCCACCACCCAAAGGGGTGGTGACCCAGCCTCTGGTCCCAGAGTGGAGCCCCTGAGACCTGCTCCCCCGGCCCCCGCAGGTCTGGTGGGGATGGGGGCTGGGACCTTGGGAGGCACCCCAGGGAGGGACAGTGAAGCTGGGAGCCCAGGGTGGTCCTGGGCCTTGATGCAAGGTTCCAGGGCCCAGCACCCACCCCCACCCCCTTGCCAGGCTCTTGGCTGGCTCAGGAAGGCAGCGGGGGCTGGGGGACAAGGTAATTGCCATTGTCCTGCTCCCTGGGGCTTGGCATACGGAGGGTTGGGGGAGGGCACATCCCCGGAGCTCATTCCGCCACCTTAGCCCTGGCCGTGAGGCAGGCAGTGAAAGCACAAAGGGCCCTTTGTCCTGGCCGCTGGGCCCTGCTGCCTTGCAGATAGTGTCCAGAGCCCGCTGTCCCTGCAGGGCCATCAAGGCCAGGCAGAGCCTCATGGTACCTTGGGGCCTGTCCTCTCCCGCGACACCCCAGGGGCCAGCTGGCTCAGGGGTCTAGTGGAGGCTGCCACCCCCTGGGCTTCAGTTTCTGAACAAACCCTTCTCCCGGCAGCCCCCAGACCTCAGAAACAGGGAGCAGCAGGAGACGGGGCGGGGGGGGGGTAGACAGAGCCAGGTTGGTGTGTGTGTGTGTGCACACGCGTGCACACGTGTGCCCTCTGCTTGGGACACCTTGCCCTGTGCTTGGGTGTGCAGACACCTGCCCGGGCACCTCCCTTCTCCGCCCTTTCCCTCCGCCCCTCTCCCCAGCACCCTGCCGCTGTCCCGCGCTGGCGTCCACCTGCCGGGACACTCGTCTCCAGGCAGCTGCCCCCACCTCCCAGCCTGGGCCCCGAGCCCCTTGGATTGGTCTCTCTGTTGGTGTAAGATCTCAGTGCAGCCTGACCCCGGGCTCAGGGAGGCGGGAGTCGGCACTGCCCCCCCCATCCAGGGACTCCTGGGAACCCAGGGACAGCCTCCTGGCTGAGGACCAAAGGAGGTGGCAGGGACAGACACTGGGTTTCCTGGACTCCTCGCCCCACTGGGAGCTTCGGGGCCCCTCGCTGCATCTCTGAGACCCAGTCTGGGACAGGCACTGTGGAAACGGGGACAGAGCCTCTCCCCGGGAGCAGGCAGCCCAGTGCCGTGGCAGATGGAGAGGGAGGCTCAGAGACGGAGGCCGAGCGGCTTCAGGGCCCGGAAGGCACCTCAGATGAGGGGGCCCCACCGTGGATTCCCAGAGGTGCTCTTGAAAGGGGCCTTATAATGGCCAGCAGCCAGGCCCCTTCAGACACAGGTGCTCTCGGTGGCCCGGAGACAGGGGTCCAGAGCGCTGGAGAGCCTCTGAGGGCTGGCAGGGGTGGCCCTGGGGCAAGGGCTAGTGCCAGGCCTGCAGGGTCTCTGTGTCTCCGGGCAGTGATTTTCGGAGCCGGTGGATGAGGGAGGGGTGGTGTCCCCAGGGTCCCCTCACCCTGGTGGGGAGATGGTGCAGGGGCATCCGACACCTGCCACCAGGATCCTGGAAATGTGGGGACAATTTCTGAAACCGGGAGGAGGCGGGGCGGGTTCCCTGGCTCAGGGAGTGACAGAGCATCTGCAGGCTGACGGTCCCTCCGGCTTCCGGGGGGGCTCCTTGTCCCTCGCTGGGGTCGACCCTCCTCTAGAGCACAGCTGGCCTTCGGCATTCTCCGTGGAAGCCCCCGCCCCGCGCTGTGCTCCCGAATCTGTCCCGGAGAGACATGTGGGACCCTAGACACAGTGCTCCAGAGATGCTGGGGTTGGGGGAACTATGTGGGGGGCGGGGGGCAGCCCTGCCCCCCTCATCAGGGACCTGAGGCTTTGGGTTGAGCTGTTGTGAACTGCTCCGTCTGCTTCCTCCCCCACCCCGGTGAGGCCCTTCTCTGCGCCCGACCCGTGAAGTGCCCGGAACTGCTCTGTATGACCCCGGCCCTCTCTCTCGGCTTGAGTCTCAGGCCTGGGACAGCAGAGTGAGGAGGGGGACTTGGCCACCATCAGCCACCCCCAATCGAGAGCGTGTTGCCCACTTTGTAGATAGCAGCTCGGCAAACCTGAAAAGCCCACATTCTATCTCCCCTTTACAGCTGGGGACAGCTGGGGACACTGAGGCCTTGGGAGGTCCAACCAGCCGCCCCAGGGGAATCTACTGGGTCAGAGGCTTAGAGGTCTGGGGCCAGGTGTGCCTGACTTTGGTGTTTGTGCTTGGAGGCCTGACTTTGTCTCTCGGGAAAGCTCTGGGGCCCAGGGCTGTCTTCGACGTGCGGTCAGCTCCTGTGAGCTAGGGAAACTGAGGTCAAGGGAAACCACGTGGCCCCAGTCTCCACAGCCAGCTAGAGGTTGCAGCTGGGATTTGAGCCCCGGGCAGGCTCTTCCCCATGCTGGGGATGCTGGCGGGGCCTGGGCCGGCATGGGCCCCGGGGAGGACCGGCATTCGCCACCAGCTGGTGCTGCGTCGGGGCCGGCATCGCCAGGCCCCAGGTGTGATGGAGCCGCTGTCCCAGCCTCAGAGCTCCCCCCCGGGGAGCCCGGAGAGCCTGGGGGCCGTGGGAGCTTCCCACCCCTTCCCGTGGCTCTCCAGTTGCCGGCAGGCCAAGGCCCAGCCTGCAGGGCTCTGAGCAACCCGGGACACCCTCGTGTCTGCATCCCCTCTGAGCCTCTGTGTTCGCACCTGTCGGACGGGGCGGGAACAACTCCTCCCGGGTCAGGGCTTAGCCAGAGGCCCATGGACTCCTCTCAAGATGGTCTGGAGCTTCCTGGGTCTGTAATCCCCCCGAAACTCTGAAAGTCGGGTGTGAAATTCTGTGCGGTTACGCATTTTCCCAGGGAGAGGGTCCGCAGTGGGTGCCAGGTTCTGGGCTGTCTTCAGCCCCCCAGAGAAGCCCACGTGGCCGTCGCAGGGCTGAGGAGGCAGCCAGGAAAGCTGGGGTTGGAGCTGTACCAGTCACCACTCGGAGGAGCTGGTGAGGCCCAGGGCCCGGGGTGATGGGAGCGCTGTGCCCGGAGTGGAGGGCTGGGGGCCTGGGCTGGCAGGTTGCCCCGTGCAGGGGCTGTAGGAGGACCACTGGCTGGCCCCGTGTGAGCACCCTACAGGGCTCCGGCCTGCCTGAGCTGGGGGTCGCCCTGGGGCCAGGATTTCCTGAGGGAGTGTGTGTCAGAGCCGGTGGCTGGCTGGGGTCCCCGACGTGGCGGCTCCCGGACAGGAAACCCGCGTCCCTGTGGGCCCCGATCCCACTGCTTAGGGCTCCCCGAGCCCCTAGAGCAGCTGCCGGGCGGGTCCTGGGAAGGGAGGAAGGAAGGGAGAACAAGAGCTGCCCGCAGGGTCTTATCAGCCTCTAACTCCAGGCCCTGCTCACAAGACCCGAGAGCTGCTGCCGGGAAGTCAAGTCCCCAAATCTGGTCCCTCTTCTTCCAGCCTCTGATGGCCCCCGCACAGCCCCCAGCAGGCCTTGCTCTCGGCCCAGACGTTCACCCCCCCCCCCACCGAAGGGTCAGGGAAATGCCTCCTCCTCCAGGAAGCTGGCTGTGATAGCCCATCCACGGCGGGCACAGCAGGCCAGGCCCTTGGACCTGTTTGTGTGCATGTGGGGAGGGGAGCGGGTTCTGAGGATCTCGAGCAAGTCAGAATCTTGGCTGAGCTTGAAATGTGCTCCACTCCCCAGAGAGGCTCCGGGGGGCCTCTGCGGCTGGAGGCACCTGGGTGTCCAGCAGTATAGGGAAACTGGGGCCTAGCGTGTCCTGCCTTACGGGGGGCTTCTGGGGGGCAGCCTGCCGTCCACTGCCCTGACTCTGGGCCACACTTACCACTGATTGGTTCCTTCTTGTGAGAGCTTCCTGCCTGGGGCCCTTTCCAGGCCCAGGGACCTGCCCCTTAGGGCAAGGCTTCTGCCCCCCTGGGCTGCGCATCCCTGGCCAAGGGCTGAGAAGCAGGGCTGGGCAGGGCCAGATGAGCCAGAGTCCCAAGGACACAGAGTGCACTTGCTGCTCCTGCTGGCCGAGGGCAGAGGGGGAGGGGCAGGGCTGTGGTCCCCCGTGGGGGTGCTGTTGGATCCCCAGTGTGAAGTAAGCTCAGTACCCCCCAGGCTGCCTCAGGAGCCCCCAACCCACCCAGGTTTATGGTGTTGCTGGACCTGGGCTGCGGCTCTGAGACCCCGGGGACACCAGGGACGGGGGAGGCTGCAGCAAGCGGACAGCCCTGGGTCAGCAGGGCCACACCCCATTTCCTAAGGATCTCAAGACGCCCCACACCTCTGTTCTCTCCTCTGTGTTCAAGTGTGGATGCTCCAGGGTTCCGTGCTGAGTGTGTCGAGGAGGAGGGGCACGTGGATGTGGATGTTGGATGAATGGAAGGGGAGGAGGTCGCTGGACGGATGGAGAGGGGGTGGCTGGGTAAGTGGGTGGGGGAGGGGTGGGTAGAGGGTGGATGAGTGGACGGACGGATGGATGGGCGGACGGTGGGGTGCGCCGGGCCTGGAGGAACTGCAGGTGCGGACATGTACTCCGCTGTGTGTTCGGGACGGCCGCTCAGAAGCCCCTTTCCTGGCTGAGACCCGGGATTTGGGCAAGAGGCCGAGGGGCTGGAGACTGACCCAAGCAGGGGCTCAGGGCTACTGTGCTCCAGGGTTCCGTGCTCAGGCAGAGAGGGTGGGGTGGGGGCGGCTGCGGCTTCAGGCCTTCCAGCCGGTTCTCCTGGTTGACCCAGGATCCCCCGAGGGCTCAGCCTGGGTTCTCCTTCACCAGCTCAGGCCCTGGCTGCCAGCGGAAGGGGGATGGGGCTAGAGTAGGGCCTGGCCTCACGCCAGCCCTCACATGGGAGGCTGGTGCCCAGGCCCTGTCCTCAGTCCCTGAGCAGGCAGGGATGTTCTGTGCTGGAGCGGTGAGGGTGGGGGTCTGGGCTGGCCCTGCACCTGCTACCCTCACCTGAGCCCGGACCCCTCCAGGTGCAGCCCCAGGTGGGAGAGGGATGTGCCCTGGCCAGGATGGGGGTTACTGGCACAGCCCTGGGGCCCTGGCCTCCTCTGCCTGCCTTCTTCCCTGGGATTGAAGTGCACCAGGGTTTGGCCATGATTTCTGCCTAAAACCCCAGGCATCACCATGTCACCCTTCATTCTCTGGCAAGGAGCTGGACGCCGGGTGGCGGGACACTGATAGATGAAGGGAGTACTTCTAGGGCCTGAGGGTATCCCAAAGGCCAAGGAGACCCCCAGAGCAGCGGCGAGGGGAGGGCTCCGGTCCCCCGCCATGCAGTTACAAAATGTGTGGGTGGCCCAGGGGGAGCAGGTCAGCCATCTCCCCCCTTGGGGATGGAAGCCAGGGAGGCCCGGAGCCCAGAGACCCTGCCCTGGGTCCTGTCCGGGGAGCTCGGCCTGCTCTGCCCTGGGCGTCCGCAGCTGGTTTCGCTCCGTGTGTGAGAGAGAGTGAAACCGTCCTCCCTAATTAGCCTGGTGCAAAGACTCCTCCCGCCCCCGCAGACCTTCCCACTTCAAAGGCCACTGGCCCATAGTCAGGGAGGGAAAGTTTCTGGGTGTCCGTGAGCCTCCTTTCTCCCCGGGGCTGGAGTCCGGAAGAGCGTCTGTCCCTAGCAGCCCATCTCAGGGGCCCTCACCCTTCCAGGAGCAGGCCTCCGGGTCTCGGGGTGGCCGGGAGCTCTCACCCAGCTGGCCCCAGCTTACTGGTCAGCCAGTACCTGTGGGGCGGGCACTTCCCCTGGGGACCCCAGCCCGCCTCCTTGGCCACGGGGCTGGGCAGGCGGGGGTGGGAACCCGGTCCCCAGGCTGCTCTGGCTGTTTTTCTAGCTCTGGGCTCTCCTCTGCCCAGCAGCCCGTCTGATGCCTAGGCTGTGGAAATGGAGCTCTCCGGAGCCCGGGGGTCCCGTGTGGCAACACCCCTCCCCACTTATGGCTCTTCTGAGTCAGGGTCTGTCCTGATTGGCTCACAGTTCTGGGTTGCCCCAGAGCCTCTGGCCGCAGACACACAGAGCCTTCCCCTCCCAGACCACACAGCCACCCTAAGGTGGTGGAGGGAGCTGTGCTGCCCAAGGCCAGAGCTGGACTGGAAGTGGGAGGCAGGGCAGAGGAACAGGGCCAGGCCTGGCAGCGGGCTCTGGGCAGGGGGCCCGGAGGATGCTTAGGTGGGCAGCTGCTCCTGACGCGGCATGTGGGGGAGGCAGAGGCCAGGTTCCCAGGCCAGGGATCAAAGCAGGTGCAACTGGTGGCTAATTACAGAGGGAGCCAACATATGCCTAGGGAGGCTTTGTGGGTGGGGCCAGGAGGGTGACGTCCCCAGCCTGGGGGCAGCTGGACCATCCCCCATGAACCAGGCAGCTAGAAGATTCCCATGGGGCCAGAAGGGAGTGCATGCCAGGGCTGAACCTGGGATAGAGCCCATGAGCCTGAGATGCCAAGGGGAGCATGCTGTGTGGGGGGAGTGGCAGGGTGTGAAGGCTGGCTGGGTGGTATTAATAGAGGTCTAGTGTCCAGACTGAAGAAGGTGATTTCCTCTTTAGTCTGCAGTGATTGGGTCTCCTAGGCTCAATCCTGCTTATGCTCCAGGTTTGGCCCCAAGCCCCTTGGCCTGGGAGGTCTCCCCCAACCCTGGGGCCCTCACCCGCCCTTCTGGGTGGCTGCATCCAACACCTTCCCGCCCACCCAAGAGCTGCCTTCTGGCCCTGCCGCCGCGTGTGGAGGCATCAGGGACAGGCCTGCCCACGGAGAGCGTGCTCAGCATGGGCTCAGTTAAGGCAACCCTCCTTGGAGCCGTCCTCCTCCAGGAAGGAAGGGGGGGTCCCAGGATCCCCCAGGCTCACCAGCCCCTCTTCCATTTTACACGGAGGCTTCCCCATCAGCTGCTTCTTCCAGGGCTCGAGCAAAACCCTGAGCGTCTGATCTTGACTTCAAAGGGATCCCTGCCTCAGCCTGGGCTGCTGGAGTGTGTGGGGGCCGCCCCTGCTTCACCTGTCCCTGTGGCCTGAGGCTGGGGGGGAGGCGGAGGAGGAGAGAGGGCCTGGCGGACCCTCCTGGGGCCCTGTCTTGGGCGGGGGGCTGGCCCTTTCAGCCTTTCCCGTGCCTCTGTTCCTATCTTCGTCTCTTCTCTGGACGTTTCCGTGCCCCCTCCTCCCTCCGCCCCCCCTCCACCCCCCCTCTCCTGGGCACAGGCCCCCACTCCCTGAGGAAACAGAAGCCACAGGATCTCAGTGGGGGGACATTGGCAAATGGGCTAAAACTCTCCTCTCAGGGGTGAGGCCCAGCACAGCTGGGCAGCCTCAGCAAATGGTGTGTATGGCCAGAGCCGCCCCGCCCCTGGCTCCCAGCCCCCCACGGACTCCTCCGTGGCCCCACTGGGCAGGGTGCCCAGCTTCTGGTGACAGAGAAATAGGCCCGAAGTTGCCTGTGTTCTGAGGAGGGGATCTGGGGAAGGGCAGGGCCCCCTGGCCTTGCACGGAGCCCATCCCCAGCCCCGTCCTGGGAACCTGAGACCTCCCAGGCAGGGCCAAATGGAGGGGTCCCAGCAGGCAAGCCCCGGAGCCATGGGCCTGGCGACTCTGACTCCCGGGCACAGGCCGGCCTGGCCCTTCCCTGCAGCTGCCCCTTGAGGGCATTCCAGGGAAATACCCAGGAGGCCAGGCCGCACCCCGCAGGCTTGCCTCAGCCACCTGCTGCCCGGGTCACCTTCCTCTGCAAGCAAGGGCCCCAAGTGCGCTCGGCCTGTCCTTTCTCAGATCCTTCTCCCCTCTCGAAGGAGGGCTGCTTTCCACCAAACACCCTGAGAGCTGGGTGCCCACCTGCCAAGGGTCTCTTAAACCGTGAGCTGGCCCGACGACTGGGGGTGACTGTGGGGGAAGCAGCTTCTCCAGGAATGCTGTAGGACCCCGTGGCCTAGCCCCGGAGGGTGGGGTATCTTGGCCCCTTCATTCGGCAAGTCTCTTTTGGCACCTGCTTTGTCGGGTTTGTGCAAGGTGCTGGGGGCATGGAGGGGACAGGGCACCCCATCCCCTGGGAATTCTGGGGGTGGGGCACAGAGGGAGGCGGGGCAGGGCTCCAGACCACCAGGCAGTCAGCTGCCCCCATGCATGGGGTCCCAGGTCCCCTGGTCTCTGCCTGGGGAGGAACGGATGCCATTTGGGGTTTTCGGCTGCCCTGCCCTTCCAGACAGGCTGCTCCATGGCGGCTGCCCCCGAGTCCTCCCCAGAGAAGACCTGACCGGCAGCTTCAGGCAGAGCACCACCGTGAGCCGGAACCCTCCAGAAGGCTCGGCTGGCATGGGGGGCCCAGAGGCCCCGCACCATTACCTGTGGGCAGCCAGGGACAGGGAGGGCAGTTTCTGGGAAGCCAGTGCGTGGGACGGTCCTGCCCGAGTGTCAGGGCACAGGCCACCCATCAGCCACACTGGGGGAGCACTGTTGGGGGTCATGCTGGGGACGTGGGGGCTGCGAGCCCTGCCCAGACCCAGCCCCGAGCGCCAGCGCCCACCAGACGCCATCAGGGGCAGCAGTCACTCCGAGTGCAGCTTTGGGGCCACAAACCACCCCTCACAGGCCTTGGCGTTTTCCAGCCTTGCTCTGCTCGTCAGCCTCAGTTTCCCTGCCTATAAGTGGGGATGGCGTGCCCGCCCCCTGAGCTGTGCGAGGGCAGGGGGCAGGAAGCGGGCTGGTGGGCGGTGGCAGGTACCGTTAACCCTCGGGGCTGGCCAGACTCTCCCTCCTTGTCCTCGGGGCTGGGCTCCGGCCCCTTCTGCTGCAGCAGGAAATCCCTCTGGTCACAGGGACCTCGGTGTGGGCCAAGCAGCAGGGGGCCGGTGGGGCAGGAGGCAGCGATGCCCAGCATGACCTGCTCGAGGGTCAGCTGGTCAATGGGGTGCTGCTGCTTGATCCTGCCCACAGGCCATGGGCACCAGGCCAAGAGCTCAGGAATAAAAATGCCTTTGTGTGAGGAAGGGCCTCAGACAAAGAGCAGAGCTGGGCTCTGGGCGTGCGAGAGGGGGCGAAATGGCACCCAAGCACCCAGTAACAAGGACCGTGCTCCCAGGAGCATCGGCGGGGCCGGGACACTGGTGAGCGGAGAAGGTGCTGGTCTTTCCCCCAGGCTAAGCTGGGTAGGTGGCTACCAGGGACCAGAGCCGGGGGTGAGCGGGCGGTAAGGGGGCTCTAGAGGGACGGGAGGATCCAAGCCAAAAGAATGCATTGAGGGGGTGGGGGGTGCTGAGTCCCCTGTGCGTCCAAGGGAGCCCAGTGAGGGTGAGCCCAGCTGGCTGCTGGCCACAGCTGGCTGGCACTCTCTTTCGGGCCTAGGGAGCTCTGGGGGCTTCTGGAACCCTCTAGAAGCTCCCGCCGGAGTGCTGTTTGGTCATGGATTCTCCAGCCCCAGGCCCAGTATTCAGCTCAAGTCCTGGGCAGGTCTCAGGAAAGGGGGGTCAGCAAACTCCTGCCATGTCCCCCGAGATGGGGAGCACACGCACTCAAAAGGAGGCAGGACCGGCGGCGTCCCCAGTCAAAGCTGGGAGCTGGGCTTCCCTCTGAGCCCGGCATGTCCCCGTGAAACACGGAGCTGGCCTCGCGGCCCCCCAGGGCTGATCCCTGGGCTGTCCAGCATGCGTGGGTCCGGGGTGGGCACTCACTCCCCCACCTGGCCCCCAGGGCGGCGGCCCCATGTGTGGAGAGAGGAGCCTCGGTCGGTCGTGTCCGGAGCTGGCCAGCGAGCCTTCAGACGCCACCGGAGGCAAGAGTCAGACGGGGCTGCCGCGTGGCCCGGACCTGCCCCTCCTAGACCTGCGTGCGCCCCGGAGAGGTGAGAACATGCGAGCGCGGCAGCCCCTCTAGCTGCCTCGTCCAGCACAGGAGAAGGGACGAAGGAAGACCGGTCCATCCACGCCGCGGACTGCGATCCAGCTAGGGAAGGAACGAACCCAGAGAGCGCGGAGGGAGAGCCACGCACCAAAGGGCCCGTCATGTGCGGTGTCCAGAGCTGGAGCGCCGCGGACCCAGAAAGCAGCCCGGTGCGGGGGGGCTGGGCGGGGAGACGGTGAAGATAGGGTTTCTCCTGAGCTGATGAAAATGTTCTAGAATTGATTGTGGTGATGCCTGTATTTATGAACACACTAAAAACCGTTGAATTGTAGACTTTAAATGAGAAATTGTATGGCATGCAAAGTACATCTCACTGATGCCGTTTCAACAAAAAAAAACTTTGCAGGCCCCCGCGCGGGCTGTCTCCTCGTCACCGCGGCGGCCGGGGGTGGGTGGCTGTGGGAGGCCAGATGGGCTGGGAGGGGGATGGCCTGGGCCCGGCTCCCATTTGAGGCAGGCGCTGTGGTGTTTGTTCAAGAGGCCCGGGCCCTGCTCCTGACCTGGCCAGAGGCCTCCTCCCAGCCTGCCCTTCTCAGATCCTTCCCAGAAGGATGTTTTTCCAGGGACCTGCTGAGCGAATGGCATTTGGATTCTGGCCTGGGAGCCTCGTGGGGAGGGACCCCACGTTCCCGCCCGCTTGGGAGTGGCCTGTTTCCTCCGGACACTCGGATCTGGCCAGAGCCCGGCTCTGCGTCTTCTCAGCCCCTCCGAGCCATGGGACCCCCGGGCTACCAGCCCCATGGGTTATCCTGGGTGTCAGAGAGGCTGCGTGCAAAGCCTGAGCCCCCAAGTGGGAAGCTTTTTATCACTAGGAGGGCCTAGGGAGGGACTTAGGCAAACCCGATGTGGCCCTCCCCGGGGACATCAGGTCCTGACTCAGCAGGAAAGGCCAGTGTGCAGAACTGGGGAGGTCCAGGGCCGGGTAGCCTCAGTCTGGGGGCTCAGAGAGCCCAGCCCAGCGGCCCATCTGGTCCCTCCCCTGGGTCCCCTTCTCCTCTCCCAGACCCCAGCCCCTAATTATAACCACACTTCCCACAGCTAGCCCCCACTTGGCCAAGCTCCACACCATCCGGATCTGCTTGGGGTGGGGGGTGGGAGTTTTCCCAGAAAAGGGCCTGTGAGTCACCAGCCAGCCCAGGAAGTGGCTGCCTCCTGTCCAGCCAGCTCACCACTGGGCCTCCATTTGGACCAAAGCGCAAGAGGCCATTCACGCATGACCTCAGAGTTGACCGAGAGCCTTCTGCACCCAGGCCTCAGAGAGCCTGGCTGTAGGCGAGCCTTCGAGGCAACAGTGGTGGGCCCTGGGGGGCGGGGAGGGCCTTCCCAGTGGGATCAGCTGGTGGGGAGCCCTGTGGTCAGAGCAGACAAAGCCCAGAAGGG
This sequence comes from Mustela nivalis, assembly GCF_964662115.1. Lineage (NCBI taxonomy): Eukaryota > Metazoa > Chordata > Mammalia > Carnivora > Mustelidae > Mustela > Mustela nivalis. The sequence continues at coordinate 90,277,280 of NC_139032.1, read as the reverse complement.
AGGCCGGGAGGCTGAGCTAGACCACTTCCCAGTCTGAAAGGACAGAGCCACCAGAGCCTTGCTTTCCTGGCACTCAAGGCCCTCTATGCCTACCCTATAGCCAGACTTCCGCTGCACACACTGCACCCGCACTACCTCCGAGCGCTGGCCTCCCTCTCACCCCTACCCTAGCCAGGAATGTCCCCTCTGGCTGGAGGCAGCCTCACCCTGGCCCTCGCTCTGTCCTGTCTCTCTCTGCGTCCATGACCCTTTGGGATCTGAGAGCACAGATGGTTAGAGCCATTGTGGAGCTTTCAGTGTACCTGGGGGACACTAGGCAGGGGAGTCCAAGCGTTTTCCCCAGTAGACAGACTGACCTCCGCTTGCCTCACCAGCCCAGCTATACCCATGTCCTGGTCCTAGCTGCAGGCGGGGTGGGGACGGGGGTTGCACACCTCTTTCCGGTGCCCCAGAGCGTACCCACCCCTCCCCTGCTTTCCAGAGCCCCAGCCAAGGGGCGTGGGGGGCCCAGGGCAGGATTTTCTCCGTGGCACCTGTGCCTGTCTCTGCGGCCGCCCCACCCCCACCCAGAGAGGACAGTGACAGAAAGGATGTGGGGGGCTTTGCTCTCTGGGGTCAGGAAAACATGGCTCTACCCCCATCTTCCGGCGTGTGAGTCCTCCCAGACCCCCAACCGACGGCAAATTCCACCCTCCTCCTCCCTGCGGCCGAGCTGCCCTTCCCGATGGAGGCGATTTCTTCCGCTCAGTCCTCCCATGCTGGCCTCCAGAAAGACCCATTAAAGCTGCAGCCAAAGCCAGGCAGGTCGCAGGCCAGCTCTGGGACCTCCAGCTGTGCAAACACTCTGCGGGGCCTGGGGAGGAGACCGCCTGACCCCACTCCTGGCTGCTGGGGAGCGGCCAGGGGGTGGGATCAGCAGCCGGGGCCTCGGGCCCAGTCCTCCCTACACTGGTCTGGACTCCAGCCTGCCCCATCCTGGCCGGGGTTTGTCACCATGGTCGGGTTTAAGCCCTGGGCTGGGGAGACCCTCGGGCTGTGGGAGGTAGGGGAGACCCACAGCTCTGGGCCACCACGAGGGTGTGGAGGAACAGGGGGAGGGACAGGTTTGGAGGCATCCTTGGGGTCCAATGGGATCTTGGCCCAAGCAGGCCTGGAGACACAAACCCCCTAGTAGGGAGGCCAGACGTGGTGGGGCACGTAGCTCTGAGCTCGGTGTGGGACCCACGGCGGAGAGTGGACACGTCGCCCATGGCCATGGTCTTTGCGGCCTTCTGCAGTGGGGTCCTCCCTGGGGGAAGCGCTGGTGCACATGGGATTGTCTGTGTCTCAAGCAGGCACCGGGACCACAGTGGGCCCGAGGGGGTCTCCTCCAGGAGGGGTGGAATTCGAGCAGGGATGGATGGAGCTGAACGTGCCAGGATAGGTGGCTCCTGAGCCCCCAAGGGAGGGGACAGGGCAGCTGGGTGCAGGACTTGATGAACCCAGGGTTCAGGGGTAGGGTCCCCAGGAGGGGGTGGCCCAGGCGGCCGCTGGTGGAGTCCTCAGTCTACCAGGACGGGATGCGGCCATGGCCCGCCTGCCTGGACAGGCTCCTGGTGCGGGTGAGCTCACGGCCCGCAGACAGCTGTCAGGAGCTCTGTGGGGCGGCGTGGGGCATTGGTGTGAGTCTCAGTGCTTCACAGAGGCCATGGGTGAGAAAGGGGCACCGGGGCGGGGTGCCATCCGCCAGGTGACTAGAGTGCGTCTGCCCCCCTGGTCCTGAGATCTGCTGGGAGCAGGCGCAGCTGCTAAATGAAGGAGATGGTGGAGGAGGGGTCCTCCATCGGCCTGGCTGCAGGGCGATTGCTGGGTTGGGGTGATCAGGAGTCTTCCCGGAAGAGCTGGCCTCTGAGCCTGGACCCTGTGGTCAACTGTTCCGGGGGCTCCCTGGACAGGGTCGGAGCCGGGGCACGCCTGTGAGGACAGCAGACAGGTGCAGGGCTGGCCAAGCTGGGCGAGGCGGGGAGCCGGCGTTTCAGGGCAAGAAACTCCCCACCAGCTGAAAGGGAGAAAGGAGGGGGAGGCCCGGGCCTGCCCGGCCGCAGGCAATGCGGCCAGAGGACCGAGTGCGTGGGCTACTGGCCGGCCCTGCTCATTACGGCGGGGAGAGGCGTGGAGAGGGTCTGGTCCGAGCAGGGCTTCATGCTTTCAAAGGAGAAGATGCTGGGAACTCGGATTTATTGTCAGGCAAGATGTGTCGGAGCCTCCGTAAAACGGAGAGCAGGCCCAGCGGCGGGGCAGCCTGGCTCTGTGGGAGCCTGTGGGGGTGGGAGGGGCCGGCTTCCTCCCTTCCCGCCTCCCACCACCTGACCTGGCTGTGCTGCATTCAGGCCCCTTCAGTCCCCAGCAGGAGACCTCTCCACGGTGCTGCCTGTCCAGCTTCTGTGGCAGGTCCTTACGAGGTGACCCTCCCCCAGGGCTCGGAGCCCACGTGCAGGGCCATGAGGCCCAGCTCCCAGCCCAGAGCCCCGCGCCAGCACGCTGACCCAGCAGCGGGAGCATCCTGGCCTCGGACAGCCCTGTCACCTCCTGCGCCCTTACCCCTTCTACCGGTGAAGAAGCTTGGGAGATCGGCGAATGCTTGGGGAGGGCCTCATGTCCCCCAAATCTGGCGAAGGAGGACAGGGAAAAGCCAGATGTACACACTAGTGGGTGGAGAAGGGCTCAGGGAGGCTGTGAGCAGAGGGGCAGCAGCAGCTAGGACAAGACTTCACTTTTAGGGAGGCTGAGACCTCTTCTAGGTGGAGTAGTCCTAGAGGACTTTCTGGAGGAGGAGGAATTTCAGGAGCCCTTAGAGGCTAGACATCTCTCTGGGCCCTAGTTTTCTCCCCTATGAGATGGGAAAAGAAGCTTGTTCTATTTGCTGCATGGGCTTTTTATAGAAAGGAGCTGGTGAGCTCACGGCCACCCACCCCTCCCCCCTGTTACACCATGTGCAAAAGGGATCCCAGAGCCGTTGTGTCCCAGTGAACACAGGGACCCTGGAGGCCGAGCCCTGGACAGACTGAGGCTGGCTGGCACTGGGGATCCCCCTGGCCTGCCTCACCGAGGCCGGGAGCAGCCTCAGGGCCTTGCCACAGGCTCAGGAGGCTGAGCAGTAGGAGGGCCACACCCCCACCGGCCCCAGCTGGGAGAGCTGGGTCCCTGCTCGCTCCCGGCAAGGCGTCCGCAGAGCAAAGAGGAAGTGGGGCTGGTGCAATTCGGTCCTTCGTGTCTGCGATCTCACAAGCTTGTGCAATGAATGTGACCCGGAAAGCTGGCTGCCTGAGGCCGCACGCAACAAGCAAGCCCAGGGGTCACCCGGGAGGCAGCTTGCGCCCTGGGCGGCCACAGGTCACCCTCGCCCAGCTGGGGCCAGTGGGATCCCAGCTCCTTTGGCCCTTCTGGCTGCCGAGGCCCATGCCTGCCCCAGCTTCAGTGCCCCCTGCCGTGGGCTCCAAGGGCTGTTCTCCCCACTCATGTCCTCCCGCTGAGCAAGGCCAGTCTGTGTCCGGTTGCCCTTTGTGCCCTGACCCGCTCCCCCCCCAGCACAGAGCAGGAGCCTGGCCCTCCGGGGGAGCTGGTCTTAGAGCCATCCGGGGTTGGAGACCCAGCCCGAAGTCTGCAGCAAGACCCTTTCCACTTATGTACTCGGGGGTCATGGACGGATCCACCCACAGAGCCAGAGAGAGAGCCCTGGGACAAGGCAGGGCCACACACCAGCCCAGGGCCATGCCCGTGGCCAGGTGTGCCCTTAGGGCTCCTGTTGGAAAAGGGGAGCCGGGAGGGGGTCCAGCACGGCTCCGGGTGGAGCATATGTGGATGGAGCCAGGAGAGGTCAGGCCACAGGGGCCGTGACACAAAGGCTGGGGAGCTGAAGATGGGCCCAGTTCTGCCCAGGGGGCCCTCGGAGGAGGCCCAGGCTGCCCCAGATCCACCGCCAGTACCAGTAACACGTGGTGGGAGCCCAGTGCTCCTCCTACGGTGCCCAGTCGGCATGACCCTTCCCAGTCTTTGGCCTGGTACAGAGTCAAGATGGCTTGGGCACCCCCAGGTGTGATGGCCTCCCCAGAGGACAGCCCAAGCCAGCTTGGGTCTGGGCTTGGGAGGGGCCTCGAGAGACCTGGTTATCTAGGCTCCCCTGACAGGGTGCTGGATACAGAGCCCAGAGTCCCCAGCCCAGTCAGTTATCAGGGGGCCGCTGCCAGCGTGACCTCACCAGGCCCACATCGGGCCCGGGGGCGGGGGTGCCCGAGGCGTTCCCAGCCCGCCCGGTGCCGGCAGCCTCGCCCGGCTGGCCGGAGATAGCTGCCCCAAGCAGAGATAGGCTGGGAACCCTGCCACGGGGCCGGCTCCCAGCTGGGGCCGCCAGGAAGGGGTGTGGGCACTGGGAGGGGCTTCGCAGACTGTCTCCACGGAGCAAGACCACGGGGCTGAGCTTGCGCATCTGTTGGAGAGACCAGAAAAGGGAAGGGGGCTGCCGGGGGCCACCAGGGTATTTGAGCAGGCTCAGACTAGAGCTTGGTCTCTGGGTCCCTGCCCAGAGCGCCCTCCTCCCAGGACCCTGGCCTCTGCAGGAATTGGCTGGGTGCTGTCTCTCTACTCGGGAGGGAGCTGCAGGGCAGAGGGGACAGGCCCGCTCCCACGGCACCAGCCCCACACGCGGCTCCCGGCCACACAGCTCTGCTTGGCACGGCGGGCTCGAGCCAGTGCCCGAGGCAGTGCCTCCTCCGTGCCAGGCCCTGTGTGTGACTTGTGGCCGGGGAGGGGGAAGGCCACACCTGTGACACACCCACCTCGAGCCCTGGGGCCTGGCCTGGGCTTCGAGAAAGCAGAGTGGGGCCCGCCCCCCAGGGGATCCCAGAAAGCCCCTCTTCCCACGGGGACGCCGGGCCCAGCTTCCCGCCAGCATCCCTCCTGCCCTCATGACAGCAGAGTGAGTGCCAGGCTGCGGCAGAACCCCCAGTCCCAGCTCAGGCCCTACCGTGTTCCCGGCCGCTCTGTCTCCAGGGCACTTCTCCCAAGGCGAGGAGAGGGAGGGGGCACCTGGGGCTCGGTTCCCCCGTGTCCCCACAAAGGCCTCGTCCCGCCAGTGGGTAGGGATATGAAGGAAGGGTCTGGGTCTGCATCAGCCCACTCCCACATCTCAGACTCCCCGCGCCCCGGGCCTGGGACTCTGCCCAAGAGCCCCGTCAGATACCTCGGTGGGCACCCCCGGCCACAGGGGAGTGGGCAGGCTGTGCTGCTCTGGCACTGACCCCTCACATTCGGGACCCACATACTGTTCGTCTCCTGGGAGCCGCTGTCAGGTAGGGCCCATGGGAAGGGGACCCTGGAGGCTAAGGGGAGATGGCGGGTTCTGCCCGGGCATGTCCAGGAGGCTTCGCCAGCACAGGTGTGATCAGAGCTGCGGAGAAGCAGCAGGTGTGGGTGGCTGAGTGGGCGCTGGGGGCTCCCAGGACCTTCCAGCCCCAGGCCCAGCCTCCCTGCCTCTTCCTGCTCCTCCCCGGTGGAAGGGCAGGTGACCTGCTGCCCTTGGCTTCCTGTTCCCAGAAATGGCCACCGCAGGTGGGGCTGGTGACAAGGGCCTTCCTTCCTCCATCACAGATGGCGAAGGAACAGTGGGGACTGGAGATAAACAAGCCGAGGCCCCTCCCTGTGGGGAAGCGGCCGGGCCAGGGTCTCCCAGGTGGGCTCAGTGGAGGAGGGGGTCAGCCCTGCGGCCAGAAGCCCTCGGGAGGCCAGCCACCTCTGCACACCAGGACCAGGGCCTTGGGCTGCGGCCCACACTGAACCGGGCAGGGCTGCCCTGTGTGATTGTGCAGGTTGGGCACTGCTCACGGACTGCAGATTGTTGGTGCCACTGTCCTGCCTGCATAAGGTGTCTTTCTACAGAGCTTTCTAGAGCAGCTCCAGCCCGGCACAGCACTCTGCATCCTCTGCTGGCCTGCGCCTGCTCCCCTGCAGCTCTCCCTACATGGCTCCTGGGGCCTCTCCTGCACCCACCCACCATGGCTCTCAGCCAGGGTCTCCCTTTCTGGGGGAGTAGGTCGTGCTGGCTTTGTGCCCACTGAGACATCTCTCCCCCTCCCCCGAGACTGCAGTGCTGAGTGAGCCTCTGGGCAGGGCCTGAAGACAGTCCCTGCTCTAGGTCCCGGAGGCCCCCTGCCGCTGTCCTGTGGGGAGCAGAGCCCAGACTTTCTGTACAGGGGTCTGAGCATCCTCACGCCCGAACCTGGGAGGTGCCTACCCAGCCACAGGTGTAAGGCCTGCCCGTCCCTCAGGGATAGCTCTGTTCGGCTGCCACGCCAGGCCATCCTGGCCTTCGGGAGATGGGACACGGACCACTTCTTCCTGGGAGCCCCCTGGGGTTCCTGGCCAGAGCCCGTGTCTCCCCCAGTTTCGTGGGACTCTTGAGGGGCCTCTGTGGGGCCTAGCCGGGCTCTCGGGACATTTGAGGCTCGGGGAACATGGGAGGCCCTTGGCCAGGGTCCTGCTGTGAGGCAACCACGCTCGCTGACCCTGCTGGGCCCTCTGGCCTGCCCAACCCGCACTCCCAGGCAGCTCAGAGAGCGGGCGCTTGCCCGGGCAGGGCCCCTGCACCCAGCAGCTCCGAGGACAGCACTCCCTTCCCCCTGCTGGCTTATGCCCCCTCAGGGGTCAGCATTCAAGGAGCTGCCCACCCACACGTCTCACCCACCTGGCTCTGGGCCCCTCTCCCTTGCTCACTCCTTGTCTCCAGCGTCCCAGCGATGCATATAGGACCCAGCACCACTCACAGGACACAGACACAGGCCTTGGTGCCCCCCGGCCCCGAGACACCACCCTGTCCTCCTCTCGTGCTGGGGGGCAGGGGGTTCTCCAGGGGCTCTGGGGCCTCTCAGGCCTGCACACCTGGCCCCAGGGGCCAGCACAGCTCAGACTTCAGTGACCGGGACCAGGAAGGAAACGCTCTGGCGATGGGGCAGCCCCTCGCTGGCCAGTGGGCCACGCTGCCTGGTTCAGCCTCCTGGTGGAACAGGCACCGAGCGCCTGCTGAATGCCGCTGGGGGGTACTTAAGGGGTGCAGGGGGGACTGGGGGAGCTGCAGCCAGGGGCCAGGTCTGGAGGGGCCGGAGATGGCCGCGGTGTCTCCAGGACAGCTCCAGGAAGGGCCAGGGCTGGGGCTGACCTCCTCCTCCGGGCACAAGGAGGTGGGGGCTTGCTGGGACCCACAGCCCGGCCACCTGCCACACCAGCCTCCTCGAATCGGGAGTTTCTCACGCTTGAAGCTGGCATGGGGGAGCGGGCCAGGCCGGGACTTGTCCTCCTGATCCCAGGAAGGTGGGCGAGGCTTTCCTCTGGGCCCAAGGGCAGGGGCCTATGCAAGTCCAGACGCGGCCTGGGGCGGGCGGAGGGTGGCCGGCTTGCAACACCGGCTGAGCAGCTGCCCCAGCCCGCCCTGACACCCCCACCCCCACGAGCCAGGGGAGGAGGCAGATGGGGGAGAAGTTCCCATCCTTCTGAGATCGGATGCAGGGACACCGGCCAAGGCCCTGACCCTCTCCGGGCCTCAGTTTCTCCCCTTTGAGACCGAGGCTCTTCGGAGTGGTTTGGGCACCTCCGTGGAGTGATGTAGGCCCCTGACTTGGCACCTCGACAGAGCCTGTGCTGGGCTCACCCTGCAGACCTCAGAGCTCCCCTCCGGAGAGTGGGGTGCTATGGTCGTCGCCCATGCTGTGGGGACACTCCAGGAAAAAAACCATGTGTGTAAGGTCTTCACCCTCCTGGCACTCCTGGCTGTGCCTCTGGAGCAGGAAGCACATCCTAAGGGCCCCTTTCTGATGGGCTGGGAATGGGGGGCAGAGGCGGGTAGCCCCCGATTCCTGGGCCTCATCCAACCCCAGACTGAGACGTGAGATGCATCTGGCCAGAGCTGGTGGCGTTGGCCCTGCCCCACTCACCAGCCAGTCCTCCCGAAGCTGCCGACCCTCCTGGTGAGGGACCAAGATCCCCAAGCAAATCCATTGCACTTGAGGTCAGGACGGCCCACGGGTCTCGGTGCATCCCACTGGGTCCTGAGGGGTGGGGTCCGTGGTGTTAAAGACCTACAGGCCCCTCTCTGGGCACCCCCACTGCAGCTCCTGTGAGCCCCTGGCTGTCAGACTTGCTGCGGGGGGACACGGGGCAGGCTGGAGGATGCAGTAGACAGACCCTCCCTGCTCTGGTGTCACACGCGGAAACAGTGCCGGTCCCGGGCGAGGTCTGGGAGACAGGCTGAGCCCCCCTGGGGAAGTACTTGGCCATTCTGGCCTTGGTGCTCAGGCGCCCATCTCGTCTGCCCCCTTTGCTGGGCAGGAAGGCGGGCACCAGGGTGCAGGGCTCTGGGCAAGGGACCCCACAGAAGCTGCTTCTGCTGCAGTCTTGGGCTGCCATCAGAGGCTGGGGAGGGCAAGGCGTGGGTCCCCTGGGAGGCAGCCCCTCGACACCCCAGTGCTCCCCAGCAACTCCCCAGGCAGGCGTGGGAATGTGACCGGCGGGGGCAGGTCTCTCCCCCGGGAATGAGCAGCTGGGCGCCAGCCAAGGACACTCAGATCCAAAGAGGAAGCAAAGCGTCTCGCGGCAGTTCGACGAGAGCCGCTGGGGGCACAGACGGACCCCGGCCAGCCCCGACCCCAGGCAGCCCCGACCCGGCCACAGACCGACCCCAGCCAGCCCTGACCCCGGCCACAGACCGACCCCAGCCAGCCCTGACCCCAGGCACAGATTGAGCTGCCACCCCAGGAACAGACTGAGCTTTGACCATAACCGTGGACTGATTCCTGGTCCCGATTACAATTTGACTCATCATCCCTGTCACAGACTGAGCCCCGACCTCGGCCTGAGCAGAGCCCTGATCCAAGTCATGGACTGATCCCTAATCCCAGCTGTAGACTGAGCCTGGCTCCCAGCAGACTGGTTCCTATTCCCGGGTACAAATGGACTCTGGCTCCAAGCAGAGCTCCAGCCCCAGGTCTGCAGACCTCAGGCTGCTTTGATGGCCCCGTCCCTGGCTCTTGGTCTTCTCACAGATGGAGACCTCCCTGGGCCGCGTCAGCAGAGGCCCAGCCCCAGCACCTGGAAGGTGACTGTCCAGTCTGCTGGGTGTTGTGTTCCCTCCTGGTCCTGCATTTTAAAAAGGGGACTCAGGCCAGCTAAAGCGGGGCGCAGAGGGGAGACCAGAGGGCAGGGGCTGGGTGCAGAGGGAGCCAGGGCTGGCCTGTGCGCAGGTGGGAGACTGGGTCACCCTGGTGGGACCCACTGTTTGCTGAGCACTCCGTGTGGGTCAGCACGTCCCTCCACATGCGATCTTCCCCGCCAGCCCTGAAAGGTGGTGAGTGCCTGCCCCACTTTGTGGAAGAGGAACCTGGGTCAGTGACAGGGTCAGTGCTATGCAATTGTCACGTGGCCCCACTCGGTGTGACCCGAAGCCGGGCCGGTCAGCCGCTTACCGCGTGGAGCAGGGGCTGCTGGGGAGGCTGGGGTGCCTTTGGGGGAGGGAGGAGCAGCCAGACACCCCTCTCTGGGAAGTCCCAGTCCCAGCGGGATGGGGGCGGGGGTTCAGCCTGGGCTCTCAGGTCCCTGCCGCCAGGAGCTCCAGCTCCCTGGGCCTCCCAGGGTCCAGGCTGGGAATCCTGTGCTTGGGCTGGGCGGGGGCGGGGGGGGGGGGCAGCTGCTTATTTGCCGCTCTAATCTCTGTGCCTTATCTCTGCCTATTTGCCCATCGAGAGTTCAAACACGGCAGAGGTCACAGGGGGTGTGGGGAGGGGCTGACAATGTTTGCTCGGCTTCTCCCAGCGGCGTGACAAATAGCAAGGAGCGTCTTGGCTTGGAGGGATGTCCCGCGGGCACCAGATGCCAGGTGGTGAGCCTGCGGTGTTGACACTGCCCCGCTCCGAGGCTGGCTTCCGATAGCGTCCGCCAGGGCGCGGCTAGAGGGGCCGTTCTCCTAGCGAGGCACTGAGGAATGGCTGCAGCGCGCGCCGCCCCAGCCCACACCTGCCTGCTGGGAAAGTCCACCCCCGGCCCTGGCCCCTGCCCCGGGCCGCCGCCAGCAATGCCCCCGGAGGAGGCCGGGCCCAGCCAAGGCTCCCAGCTCTTCCAAAGGAGGCGGCGCGCGCTGGGGGCGACCGTGCTGGGATGTTCCGGGAGCCCACGTGGAACTTGTGCGGCTTGTTTCCCAGCCGCTGAATGGGTCCCTGGGGCCCCGCACCCCAGAGGTGTAGGGAGACAGCCCAGCGGGCCCTTGTCCGTCTCCCTCCCCAAGGCTGCCCCGGGCCCCTCGTCCCCTCAAGTGAGTGGGGCTCAGTCCGCCCTGCCCTGAGGTGTGCTTGGCGGGCCGCACCCAGCCACGCCCCGACTACTTTTCCTTCTGGGTTTATTGGAGTCTAATCACCATCACTTGGTTTACGTGGCCTCTGGGTCGCTTCAACCTTCCCTGGGCCCCCAGCGAGGGGTGTCTGCCTGCCGCTCCTGGAGGCCGAGGGGGCCCAGCACACAGGCTCTAGCCCCAAGGGAGCCGCCCGCAAGCCTCCCCGAGCTCATGACCTCAGGGGCCACTGGACCCACACAGGGCATCCGCTGGGCCAGTGGGCACCGTGTGGAGCCCGGGCCAGGCTCCCAGATCTGGGCAGGCAGGCCCGCCCCAGGTGAGGGAGCCCATGTGGCCAGCATGGGCTCGGGCAGCTCAGGACCTGGGCTGCAGCGAGCCCGGATTGGGCCCGGGCACTTGGCCTTCCAGGGCGCCGACCTCCATAAAAGACAATAACAGTGAAGGTAGGACTCTGTGGCTGCATTGGTCTAAAGACAAATATATTAATATTATATGTGAAAGCACTTTCTTGTTCTAAAAGCTTCATATTTTTCCTCCTGACTTTATTTTAAAGACTTGGCGAGGAGACGCTGGGAGTCCGTCTCACCACCCCGAGATCGCGACCTGAGCTGGAGTCGGGAGTCAGACACCGAACCGCCCGGCCATCCAGGCGCCCCCTCCCGATTTTATTTTTTGTTTATTTATTTTTTGGATTTTACTTTTTTATTTGACAGAGAAAGAGAAGAGAGAGAGAGAGTGCAAGCAGGTGGGCACAGCGGAGGGAGAGGGAGAAGCAGGCTCCCCGCCGAGCAGGGAACCCAACGCCCGCTCGATCCCAGCACCCCGAAATCATGACTTGAGCCGAAGGCAGACTCTTCACTGACAGAGCCCCCCCAGGCGCCCCTCTCCTCTCCTGATTACCCTGAGCCCCTGAAAGTCTCTTGGGCCCTAGTCCCTGGGCGTGATGAAGGAGTCTGCCCTGGGGACTTGGAGGCCCCATGGAGGGGTCTGACCAGGGCTGGGGGTCAGGGAAGCCGCTTAGAAGATGTGACACCAGAGCCCGGACCCAGACTGGGGAGGAGCCAGCTAGGGACCGGGGAGGGGGGAGGGGGGCTCCTAGAGTTGGGCAGAGCCTGGAGGGGGCAGCCTCCAGGTAAGGAGGTTGAGGTGGGGCCTGTGGGAGGAGCAGCACGGGGGGGGGGGGGGGGGGGGGGCGCTGGGGCTGGGTGGGCGCTGTGTGATGACTCGGGGGTCCAGGGGGCTTAAGCAGGAGGCTACTGGGCCCGTGAGGGAGGCTGTGAGGTGAGGGTGAGAGGCTGACGTCACAGCCTGATGTGTGTGTGGGGTGGGGAGACGCAGGGGTCCCAGCAGGAATAGGGGTGAGCAGGAGGCTGACTCTGCCCCAGGCCTTGGCTTCCCCACCTGCACGAGGAAACGTCCGGCTAGATGGGCTCCAGGGAGGCTCCTGGTGGCCAGTGGAAGGACCTATGGCCCTGGGGGGAAAGGTGGAAGTTTTCAGGCTGAGGGGTCTTCACCCAGCATTCCGGGAGGAAGATGGGGGGGTGGGGGCAGGGCGGCTCCCCACTGAGGCTTCCCAGACACAGAGCTCTGCCGCCTCCTGCCCTCCCTCCTGGGGCTGGCTTGGCTGGATCTCCCCCTCCACCAAGAAGCGCCTCCCCTCCCCCGTCCGGATCCCTTGGCCAAACCGCCATCAATCAAGCTGGCAACACCTGCCTCTCTCCGCGTTCCCACGTTCCGCTGCCTGCCCCGCCTCCCACTGGACTCAGGGGAGCACAGGCACACAGCAGCCCCTCGAGGACCCCGAGGCAGGGCTGCCCGGGCCTGGAGGCGGTAGCTCTCTGTCCTGCTAACCCCGGGAAGAGCCCCCAACCAGAATACTTCCCAGGAGGAGCCTGGCCCTGCAGACCCTGGGCTGGACTTGCCATCAGGTCTGACAGATGAGAAAACTAGGGCACAGACCTCCCAGACTTGCCTCCCCTCGGCTTTGTGCCTGCAGAGGAGAGGAACACAGGTGAGCAAGGGCCAGACACCCCAGATAGATGGGGACACTATCGGGCCACTGACAAGTGCTTGGGGAGCTGGACGGGCAGGGAGGGGCTGTGCTGGTGCAAGGCCGTCTGTTCCAGGGTTCCCTGCATCCTGTTGGGGGGACCCTAGCCCAGGCACTGCCCTAACCAGCTTCCAACCCTGTACCTCAGTTTCCTGGGCAGTACCAGGACCTGTGGCATCCCTGACTCTAAGCACAGATTGGACGACCAGGAGGAGACCGGCCCCCGGGATGAGACCTCGGAAGCTTTCCAGCAGCTTCTTTCTGGGTAAACAAAGGGCCTGCTGACCATATGCTGCTGCTCTGATTTGTTTGGGCTGGGACAGCGGGGACTGGCGTGCCCCACCCGCCCACCTGCACACATCACAAGCTCTCCTGAGCCTGTGGAGGCCTCCCTACTCAGGGCTCCCACACCCCCAGACTCCCCCCAGCCTCCCTGGCTGCCTGGGGGGTGGGACCCACACCACATTGTTAGCGGGGGCGAGGCTCAGCTAAGTCTAGCGGATAAGGCGGCCCCGCTCTAGCCCTGGAGAGAGGAGGGCAAGTGTTGGCTCCCTGAAGCGTGGCCTCCTCCCCAGGGCCCCCAACGTATGCCCCTCCCCCAGGGACGGAGCCCCAGGTCACAGCACAGTGGCGTCCCCACCTGCTTTGCCCCGCCCCTCCTGAGCCCTGTTCCCCTGCCCTGCTCCTCCCTGGCTGGGCGGGTTCCTCTGCTCCCCTACCCCAGCACGGAGGAGGGGGAAGGTCCTGTGCTCTATCCCTATTGGGAAACCACTTGGTGGGGTCTGAGACTCCTACCTGGCAGGTACACCCCCAGTCCTTGTCTCCAGGCGCCACTCCTCCCAGTCTTCCCCCAGCCCCCCCACCCCGGGTGATTTGTTAAAGACTATGGGACGGGAAAACATCTCCGTGAGGCCTGGGAGCACCCCCCACACTTTAGAGCAGCTCTTGGGGCTCAGCCCCCGGTTCAGAGGAAGCAGTCCCCAGTCTCTTACCGCAGAGCCCTCCCCTATCCCACCCCTGCACCTGCCCGCAGGGTCTGTTCCCAAGCTCCTGACGCCACCTGCCGGGCGAAGTCTGTGTTGCTGGGGCTGCGGCCCCGGAAGGCTTCAGGAATGGAGGGCGCTCGGGAAAGGAGCGGGTTGGGGGAGGGGGAATGGGGGGATTTAGGAAGTGGGGGGGCTGAGGCAGGGAGATGCTCAGGTGAGGTGGGTGCTCAGGAGGGGCGGGGCCTAGAGGGGATGGATCAGAGGAGTCCTGTGAGAGCTTACGTACACACACACACACACAGCCAGCTCTTCCTGGCCTAGTCCTGCCCCCCCATCCCCTACTCCCCCACCACCAACCCCCTGACTCCTGGCGGTGGGCAGCTCAGACTCAGCCGCCCAATCCCAGAGGGCCTCCAAGGATTGCCCTGGGGGTGGAAGCCACGTGGGGTATGGAGACCCCAAGGTCTGGGTGAGGGCAGAGCCTGGCGAGACTGGGACCCCTCACTCTGGCAGTCTGAGGTGGGGATGGGGAACCCCGGATCCCACATCCGGCTGCCCACCTCCGGGTGGGAAAAAGGGAAGAAGGGAAAACTCCTTGAAAGACACAAATGACGCGGACAGGCGCAGAAGCCCACCCAACCAGAACCCAGCTGCGTCTGTTACAAAGACTCATATATAACTTAAAACCTTGCCTGGTCCAGAGACTTCCCTGGTGAATGCAACCACACGCTCACGGGAGAAATACCAATTCCACGGAGACTCTAAAAGAAAATTAAATATCACGAGGCCACAATATCCCAAGACCAAAACCAGATAAGATATCCTAAGAAGAGAAAATTAGGGACCAACATCCCTCATATACATGGACCCAGACATCTTCTAACAAAACAGGGAATCTAATCTAACAAGGTACAGAAGGGCTTCTACACCTTGACCAGGGAGTTTCCCCAGGGAAGGCAAGGCTGGTTCAACATCCTCAAACCAATCCGTGTAAACCACCATGCTACGACCTCACCAAGAAAACCCATATGATGTTCTCACCGGGTGGGGAAAAGCATTTGACAAAATCCAGCACCATGGACTCTTAGCAAACTAGGAAGGGAAGGGAACTCACTAACATGCCGAGAGCTTCTGTACAAAACTGATGGCTTGAGTCTCGTTCGTGGTGAGAAGCTGCAGCCCCCGAGGCCAGGAGAAAGGTGGGGACGTCAGCTTTCCCCACCACGGTGAGAACAGGGATAGGAGACGTGAGCTTACGGGTGGATCTTCCTAAAATCACGACAGCAGCTTATTAAACAAGACGGTCCAGCAGCCAGTTTAGAAAAAGGAGTTACATTTCTATTGGCTAATAACAAAACACTGGAAAGTGACCTCTGAAAAACTTTACAATAACATCAAGACATCACATGCATAGGAACCAAAATACTGAAGAAAACAAGCACAGAGGACTTTTGAACAAGAAACTTGGCTGAAAGAAACCACGAAAGGCCTGAGATCTCAGCGAGATTAGAAAACCCAGTGTTTCTAAGAGATTGATTCTCTCTGAAATAATGGGTGGACTCACTGCAAATTCTATCAAAATCTCATCAGGCTTTTAAAGTTTTCGAAGAGCGACGTCTGGGTGGCTCAGTTGGTTGAGCGGCTGACTCTTGGTTTCGGCTCCGGTCGGGGTGTTGGCGCCCCAACATCGGGCCCCACTTCAGACACCACGTGCCATGGGGAGTCAGCTTGGGATTCTCTTGCTCCCTCTGTCCCTCTTTCTCTCTCTGAAATAAATAAATTAATTAAAAACAAAGTTTTCGATTAGATGATTCTAACTGTAATTGGGGTTGCCGAGGATTTAGAGCAGCTGAGAGAATTCTGAAAAAGTAGGTGAGGTCCAAGGACCTACACCATAAAGACCACCAAGCAAAGGCTGTCTAGACAGCACGGCGCTGGTGGAGGACAGATGAAGGGGTTCATGAAGACAGAGTGAGGACTCCGGGAACAGACTCACAAGCACGTGGCCGTCTGATTTTCAAGAAGCCGTGTCAACTCAGTGGGGAAAGAAAATCTTTTTAACAAACGGTGCTAGAACCACTGGATATCCACACAGAAAAAAATTGGGCCTCAACTCTCAGTTCCCTCCTTGCCCCAAAACGAAATTGGAGTAGATCATATGTCTCAACATGAAACCCAGAACCTTCAAGAAAAAAAAGCATAAGAGAAAATCTTCTCAAGCTTAGGGTAGGTGAAGATCTCTTTCAGGTCACAAAAGCACCAGCCATACAAGAAAAATCAATAAGTTGGTTCTCATCAAAGTAAAAATTTTGTACTCCTCAAAAGATACCACTAACAAAGTGAATAGGACATCTGAAAGCTGGGGGGAAATTCACAGCACAGTCTTTGACAAAGGATTTGTGTTGGAAGATGTAAAGAGAGCCAATGAACAAAATACAGACAACCCAAATTTTTTAAGCAGACAAAATATTGGAATCAGCATTTCACAAGGAGATGCACACATGGCCAGTAACTCACAGAAAGGTGCCCAGCACCTAGAGAAGTCAGGGTAATGC
Source organism: Mustela nivalis (assembly GCF_964662115.1). Classification (NCBI taxonomy): domain Eukaryota; kingdom Metazoa; phylum Chordata; class Mammalia; order Carnivora; family Mustelidae; genus Mustela; species Mustela nivalis. Next base: position 90,261,320 of record NC_139032.1, on the reverse strand, counting down.
ACAGGAAAATCACAGCGAGACACTAGTACGGACCCCTGGAAGGGCTGACTCCAGGCTGACAGCGCCGACTAGTGGTAAGGACCTGCCGCATGGGCAGCGCGAGGATTTTGCCAGCGCGAGGATTTTGCCAGTGGGAGCTAAGACAATCCAACCACTCAGACTCTGTGGGAGAAGTTTCCCGAGTTACGTGTGCATTTGCCCTAAACCCCAGCCATTCAGCGATCGGGTATGCATCCTAAAGAAATGAAAACATGTGTCTCTATCATCTGTTTCCGGGTAACAAATCGCCACCAGCTTGGCGGCTTAGTGGGATCCCACTGGTCTGCTAGAGGATCTGTAGGTCACACGTCCCATCTGGGCTGGTTCTCAGGAGGCTGAAATGAAGGGCGAGGTCAGGCTCTGCAGAGGCTCAGGGCAGAACTGGCTCCCACGTTCATCCAGGTTGTTGACCAAATCCAGTGCTTGCTTTGCAGGACCCATTTCCTTGCTGGTTGTCTCTGTGCCTATGGGCTACCCTTACTCCTTGGCAGATGCACCCCTATATTTAAAGCTGGTGACAGAGTCACTCCCTACCTCTACCAAAGAAAACCTGCTTTTAGCAAAATTGTGTGATTAGATTATTCTCACCCAGATGATCTCCTTTGGCCCCGTGCGGCAACCTGGGGTAGGAGTAGCATCTGGTGGCATTCACAGGTCCCACCACGCTTGACACAGAGGGGACACAAGGGCCAGATCATCAGGGCCAGTCCTAGAATCGGCCTACCACGGTCACCAAAAACCTTGTACTAGAACATTCCAGGAAGCCTCGTTCAGAAGAGCTGGAACTCGGAAACCCATGGAGCGCAGGCGGGCGGCTGGGCAGCTCGGTGTAAGGACTGTGTGGGTCCGGGGCTACACTGAGAGCTAAAAGGACCTGCAGGTGCACCGAGAACAGTGCAGGGGTAGGACTGTTCCCCACAGGAGGACAGGCAGCAGTTCTGCACCCACGACGCCGCGACCCGGAGCAAGTAGGTAAGCGGCCGGTGGACGCAGGAGGCGGGCTGGTCTCTGTTGGAGCAGGACTGACAGCACAGCGGGGAGGTGCTGGCGTGCCCCACGTGGGGAAAGGTTGGCACAGGGTGCTCACAGGTGTTAGACCCCTATAAATGTGGGGGGGTCCCCTGTGGAAACGAGTGTCCACATGCAGGTCCTTGGGTGCATATCTACTGCCCGGCTCACCCGCGGAGAGCGTCTGGAAGCTGTGGCTTCCCGTGGCAGCGAGCACACCCGCATCCAGCCCTGGGTGTCCAGTGATGCCCCCCCCCGGGAGGGACGGGGTGGGGGTGTCCTTGCAGCAGCGCTGACCTTGCGAGGAGGCAGGAAGTCCGCGCGGGGAACCTAGAACCTCTCAGTGCCAGAAAGTAAGGAAGTGCTCGCCCCCCAAATAAATGTGAGGGGTATGTATCCGGAGGGGGGGCCCGGCAGGACCCTGGACAGAAGAAAATCTGAACAGAGCACACACTTAGAGCGAATGACAATGTACATTCAGGGGTCGGGTCTACCCGGTGCACCAAACCCGTGGCAGGTGCTATTAACGGACGTGGGGAGGAGACCGGTGGACCTCGGCACCGCACCGTTCTGCGGCTTCAGTGTGAGTCTAGCCCTATCCCCAAACAAACCCTTCACTTAAAGTGCCCGCAGCTAGGCTACAGCTCACGGGCCGCACGGGCAGACTCAAAACCCAAGCTGCACTCCCAGCAGCTCAAAGTTTCTGCTTCTGGGTCAAAAACGTCAAAATGAAACCGCACCAGGGCCTTCCTGCTAACCATGCTCAGGACAGGGTTCGGGTCTGGTTTTATTTTATTTATTTATTTTAAATGTTTTATTTAGTTGTTTGTTTGAGAAAGAGCTCTCAAGCAGGAGGGCAGAAAAAGAACTCACGGACGGGGCCCTGTCCCAGGACCCGAGATCAAGGCCCGAGCGGAAATCAAGGTTCGGCTGCTTCGGGCTGAGCCGGCCAGGTGCCGCCCGGGGCTGCTTTTCAAACTGTCCTCCTGGGTCACACCGGAAGAGTCCTCAGTCTGCCTGGTCTCAGCGCAGGCCCCGGAGCCAGGGGGCCCGGGCCGTCTTCCTCGTGGTGGAGGCCGCCCCTCCCTCGGGTAATGCCTTCCCTGTGTCCACTTCACTTTTTAAAAAATTATTTTTAATTGTGGTAAAATACACATGACAAAATTTATCATCTTCACTGCTTTTAAGTGCACAGTCCAGGGGCATCAGGCCACTCACACTGTCTGTCCCCTCCATCCGTCCCCAGAACATGGTTCTCTGCGCAGACTGGACTGCGTCCCGGTACACACGGGCCCCCTTTCCCAGCCCCCGCCCCCCAGCTCGCCCCCGCCCCTCCCCCAGTCCGCAGCCCCAGCGCCTGCTCTCCGCCTCTGGAGTCTTTTTCTTCCCAGAGTGTTGCAGGAAACACAACATCGCGTTTGCTCTCTTGACCGTTTTTGAAGTTTCATGGTTCAGTGGTGCCAAGTGACCGGCCACTGTCCACCTCCGGGACTTGTCCTCGGACAAGTAGGAAACTGGTCCCCGCGAGACAGCAGCTCCCTTCCCAGTGTCTGTGGGTCCCACGGTCCCGGAGCCTCACCGGGGCCGATCCTGTGGCGCTCGTCCCTCTGCGTCAGCTGCTCTCACGGAGCGCGGTGCCCTCCTTCACGGAGCACCGCGTGGGCTCCCACCTTCTAGGGCTGAGCCACGTTCCACGCCGTGGACGGACCACGTCCGCTTGCCCATTTACTTGCCGAGGGACACCTGGGCTGCTGCTACCTCTGGGCTGTTGTGAGTGTGGGGTTTGGGTATCTCTTCCAGACCTTGCTTTGAATTCTTTTGTGCAGACACCAAGAGTGGAATCGCTGGGTCGTATGGTAACCCTGATTTTAAAAAAAATTTTTTTTTTTTTGGTAACTCTGATTTTCATATTCTGAGGACACTGCACGGTCTGCCCCCGGCCGCCACCGCGGTCCTGGTTGTTCCTGCCCACTGTGCAAGGGCTCCCACTTGCCACCGCCGAGTTTCTGAGTCTTGCCAGTAGCCGTCCTCCTGGGGCGGGAGTGGTGTGTCACCGTGATTCTACTTGACTTTGAGGGTATGGAATCCAGGCCTCAAAACTGCCCCGATGGCCCCCAGTGCTGACCGGCTGGGACACCTGCATCAGCTCTGGGCTGCTTTGGGGTGGCTGGTCCCTCTCCTTGTACATCATCTTCTCCTGCTTCCTTGCACGTCCTCTCCTCTGGCTTGGATGCCAGACATTGAGGTTTGCTTTGTCGGGTGCCGGTGTTTTGCATTTCTGTCAATCTTGAGCTTGATTCCGGGGAAGCAGGTGCACTACCTGGGAACGGTGTGTCCTTCCAACCCTCGCTTTTCTGGTTGGGTAGGTGCCCATTCGGGGGCCAGTAACTCCGCACCATAGAGGCAAGCCCTTCCTGAGAGCTCAGCCTATACCCTGCAGATGGAGAGTCTCTGGTGCGGCCACTGGGAGCCGGTGCTAGGTTGGGGCATGGTTCCCTCTAAGGCAGATGCTTCCTCCCCTGCACCCGGGCACGCCCTCCCAGGCCGGGCTGGCCAGTCCTCCATTGGGGGCTGTGGACGGCCAGCGCTCTGTGTGGCTCTTCCCCTCTCACACTCCCTCATATGACTCTAGCCACCTGGTCCCCAGACTGTCATCCAGGGGCCTGTCCCAGGCCAGGGCAACCCCCTCGAGGCAGTGAGCTGCGACAGGGGTAGGGCGCATCCCATTCCTGCCTGCATCTCTCAGGGGCCATCATTGCGTGTCACCTAGTGTCCAGCCTTAGAAGCTGCTGCTTCATGTTTTTTGTTTGTTTGTCTGGTTTTGTTTAGGGCTTCAGGTGGGAGGGTAAATTCTCCATCCCAGCTGGAAGAGAGTCTCCTAGGCTAATGAAGATGCCCCACGTCTGGTGCTGCAGTGACCACACGTGGTACTCGATGGACAAAACTCTGAGCTCGTGTGGCCCAGCAAAGCCACCTCTGAGTAAATGACCGGCAGCATTGCACGCAGGAGCACAGACCGTCCACAGGGCATCCCTCACTGCGGCCACCGTGTGGAAGCAACCCAAGCAGTCGTCGGAGGAGTGACTGCGCTAGACGTGGTCCATCCAGACAGCAATAACAACACTGTAGCAGTAACGGTAGCGATGACAATAATATAATACACGAGTAACAATGACATAATAATAATGACAATATTATTCAGGTTTAAAAAGGAAGGGACTTAAGACACCTGCCACCCTGGATGAAACTTGTGGGCGCTGTGCCCAGTGAATATGCCACGAAAGGACACATCCTGTAGGTTCTGCTCACCATCGGTGTGACGCTTAATTTGTGGGTCGCCGTGACTGGGCCACGGGTGCCCAGTATTCAGCCAGTGTCCAGCTGTTTCTACGAGAGGCATCCTTGCAGCTCAGCGGACGAGTGGCACAGATGTGCGGGCGCATCCGATCAGACGGCCCGACCACAACAAGGAGGCTGACGCCCTGAGCTTGAGAGCGTCCTGCTTCCTGACCGCCCTAACGGGGGCACCTCCCGCCTCGGACCCCCAGGAAAGCCGGCCCCCCTCCTCTGGCGCCTTGTTCCTGCAGATCGGGGGACTGGTGCCAGTTGCTTGAAAAGTGTGTCGTTTGCCCACCTCGGCTGGTTGTTTCTCTGGACAAACTGACTATGACCGCCCTCCAGTCGGAGACCCACAGACGAAGGGGGCGGGGCCGACGGAGGGGCGGGGGGCGGAGCTGAGGGCGGGGCGGGGCGTAGTGGGCGGGGAGGGGCTGAGGGAGGTGGCAACGCCGAGCCGGGGGCGGGGCCGTTGCTGAGGGAGGGCTGGTGGGCGGGAGGGAGAGAAGGGGCAGGGGGGCCCGAGGAAGGGGGCGGGCCAAGGCGGGGCTGAGGGAGAGGCGTGTGGGGGGGGTGTGGGAAGAAGGTGGGGCGGGGCCGCACTGAGGGAGGGGCCAGGAGGGCGGGGCGGGACTGGGCCTGCAGCAGGAGGCGGGGCCGCGCGGGGTGGGGGCGGGGCCGCGCGGGTGGGGGCGGGGCGGGGGTTGCTGCGTGGGCGGGGAGGAGCTGTGGGGTTCTGGGGCAGGGAAAGGTGTTCGGGGGCTGGGCGAGGGGAGAGGTCCGTGTGCCACCGGGCAGAGTCCGGGGTGAGCAGACGGCCGCGTCCTGGAGGCGGACGCGGCCGGTGCCCGACGCGGGAGCGCTGCCGCCCCGACTGTGCGCGTGGGAGCGGGGAGACGGTGAAGCTGAGTCCGCAAACCGCGCGCCCGGAGCAGCTCGGCCCCGCGGGGAAGGGTCGCAGGGCGCCGCCCGCGGGCCGGGTCCGGAAGTCGCCGCTGCGGCCGCCAGCGCCCGGGCCTGAGGGACGCTGCGGCAGAGGCCGATGGCCCTGTGACCGCGACCTTGCCTGCCGGCTGCAACGGCCTCGGACTTCCAGCAAGACCTGCGGCCCCGACCCGCGGGCGGAGCTTCTTGCCCGGCTCTTTGCCCAAAGCCGCGTGGTCCTCAGGAGGCCGCCGCTGGGAGCCCTTGGTCCCCTGTCCCCTCCGCGCGGGCCGCTCTTCAAGCCCACGGTGGTCCTGGGACTGCGTTTCCCGTCATCGCGGGGAGGCCCCTGGGCGCTCCGGCTGAGGGTTAGGGAGTTAGAGCCAGACGCGCCGGGTGCCGGGTGCGGGGCCACTGTCTGTGGGACCCCCCCACCCCCGCGGCGCAGCACAGCGGGAAGCCTTCGGCGAGCCACACCCTCGGGCTCCTGGGGGAGCGCCGGTCCGCCTCCTGCCCTGCTGCTCCCCCCAGGTGCCCTATGACCAGGCACAGCCAGCAGGCAGGAGGCGCTGTCAGGGAGTGCGTGGCTGAGGGGAGCTGCTACGAGGCCCAGCGCCAGAGGGCTGGGGCCCTGGGATCCCCCTGAGGCTTGAGGCTGATGTGCTTCCAGCCATGCTGAGATCCAGCCGCTGGCCACTCGCGGGTGGCAGGACCTCAGGCAGAGACCCTTGGCTCAGGCAGGTGGTCTGGCACAGCTCCAGGGTGAAGCCTCAGGTGAGCTCCCTGGGAGGGTGCCCTGGCCGTTTGCGGTGCAGAATGCAAAGGGCAGGTTCTCACAAGCAGAAGGAACTGGCCTTGGCCTTCTGGACCCCTGCCATCCTCCCCACCCGTCCCCCACACACATCTTGAGTAACTTTGGCAAGAAAGGACACAGAGGACCGCCCTGTAAAGTTGCACAGGTTGTCAGGGGAATGTGTCTGGCCATATGTGTTCCACACTCAGTGTTCCAGGGCTGCCCAAAACCCTGTGGCCCTGGCTGGGCCAACTGGCCCTTGGACATTTCCGTGGCCTGGGGCCTTGCCCACGTGGTGAAACACCACCACCCAGTGGACAGTGCGTGAACTGCATGAGGCTGGGCCCACTTGCTCTTCGCAGATTGCTGTAGGCAGGGTAGCAGGGTCTGTGGGGACTACCAGGCTGAGAACCCTCTGCCTAGGTGTCGGGGAAGGGGCCCCTCACAGGCTCAAGGCCCTCCCTGTCCCATCCCCTTCCTCCGGTCCTGGAGGGACAGGAATGGACAAGCCACCCTGTGTTGACCCTCAAGGCAGGAAGGCCTGGGTGCCCCTGAGCGCCAGGCCCCGTGTCTGGGGTGTGTGCAAACACATGACCATGTGCCAAAGGCCTTGCTCCCAGAGAGGCTCCTAACATGGTGACAGGCGCCAAATGTCCTGTGAGCCCCTAACCCTTCTCCAGACGGCTGGTCCCAGAGATCAGCGGACAGCAGGGGGCTGGGGACAGGGTTTCCCGGGACACCCCGGTGCCCCCAAAGCAGTCCAGACGGCCGGGATCAGCAAGGGAGGCCAGAGGCCATCAGGGACTTCCTCTGTCCCCTTGGGTCAACAGCAGCAGGGCCTCTAGCCAGACTGGGTCCCAAGTGTGGACGTGCTCAGGACACAAGACCCAGCCCCTCTGTGGCCCCCGTATGCACCCCGCCCACCAGCACAGCACATGGCTATGGCCCACACTGCTCGAGCTGCTGCCCTGGCCCCACTGGGTTCGCAGTCAGGCCCGGCAACACTGCGGGGCCTCGCTGGCGGCAGCAGGAGACTGGGCTGGGCCCCCTGCACTCCGTGGGTCAGAGGCCCCCCGCGAGCACCAGCAGGAGGGACTCTCACAGCCAGACACTGGCTGAGCGCTGCCCACAGAGGGGGCACAACTGTCACCTGATCCTAGGTGAGGTCACGGAGGTCACATCCCACAGCAGAGGCAGGACGTGAGCCCCACGACCAGGCTCCCCTTGTTCCCCATGTTCGAGTGACGGCCCGGCCCCTCCCCACCTGCCTGCCTGCCCCCGTCGCCCAGAAGGAGAAGCATCCGGGGCTCCTGCCTACGGCTCTGGTGCCTTCTTGAAGTCTGTGTCACTGGAACAGCCTGCGTGAGCGCGGGTGCCGGGGGCGTGGCCACCAGGACCCTGTTGTCCCTGGCTGAGCACTACCTTTGTCTCGCCCCCCAAGGCCCATGGTCCATTCCCACCAAGACAGGCACTCCCCCTCTGGCCTCACACGAGCATCCTCCAGGAGCTCCCAAAGCCCCCACTGCCCAGCCCCTGACCCTAGGGTCAGCTTCCCCAGGCAGCAGGACTGAGAAATCTCTCTGTGCTTTGGTGGGTTTCTTAGGGAAATGGGAATGATTAGCCCCATGCGGTTTACACCATGAAAGGGCACAGGAGCTGGAGAATTTTTCAGACAAGGCCTCCACCTGGCCACAGGGGCACCCGAAGAGACCCTTGCCTGAGGCTCCAGACAGACTTGACCTGGGGCCACCAGGCCCTGGCATGTGTGCAGGGGGAGGGGCGGAGCAACATCACCTCCAACCCAGGGCTTGGAGCTGGCGGACAGTTCCAGCCACCTTTGGGTTTAATGTGCTCGGAGATGGGGGGGACCCTTGTACTACTCCTGACAAGCCCCAGAGGACCAGCTGTGTCTCCTCCAAAGTCCCTACCTGCTCCTGTGTCCTCCAGGCAGTGGTGGGGAGGGAGAGCGCCTTGTGGGTTTCGCCTAGGGTGGGACTCCTGGGGGCTCACTGGGAGGCCTGCCACAGCTGGGGTACGGCTCTGCTGATGGGGTTAAGGCTGGGCCTGGCCACCCCACTTCAGGGTGGGCAGTCCCCCGGCAGATTTCATGCCATACCCCATGCGCAGAAGGTCCCAGAAGACTTGGCTGCTCTGGGTCCTGCCACCCTCACCAGCCCCACATCCTGCAAATCTGCACTTACGAGGGAGGGGGAGGGAGCATGGATACGGCCACCAGGGGCCCCAGCCTCAGCCTGACCCACTATAACCCTGCATCCACCAGAGGGCAGCTGGGGCCAGGGGTGGGGTCGCTGGGCCAGGGCAGGAGGCTGGCTTGGCTGGGACCTCGCAGTTTCCTCTATAAAATGGAGCCCATGGTGCCTGCCCCCCAGGATAGTTCGAAGGGTCTGCAGGACAAGGCCGGCCACCTGTCCCCCAACCCCCATGGCTGACCCTGCGTCCTTGCGGGAAACCCCACTGAGCCCCCAACACCCGATACCTGCGGGACCTCCTCACGTGTGTCAGTCTGGACACACCAGGGTGTGGGGCAGAGGGGGAGGGGGACGTAGGCTCCCCACTGAGCTCAGAGCCCGACATGGGACTTGATCCCAGCACCTTGGGACCATGACCTGAGCCAAAAGCAGACATCTCACCCACTGAGGCACCCAGGTGCCCCAGTCAAGACAGTTTTTAAAATAAAACAGAATGTGCAGGGCGCCTGGTTGGCTCAGTGGGTTAATCTGCTGCCTTTGGCTCAGGTCGTGATCCCGGGGTCCTGAGATCGAGTCCTGGCATCGGGCTCTCTGCTTTGGCAGGGAGCCTGCTTCCCCCTCTCTCTCTCTGCCTGCCTCTCTGCCTACTGGTGCTCTCTGTCTGTCAATTTAAAAACAAAACAAAACAAAACAGAATGTGCAGACTGTGGGTGTACAGTGGGGTGGGCTGTAGCGGCGAGCTTCCCCAAGGGAGCCCCCCGTCTGTTCCCCCCTCATCCCTGCTGCATATTCCCAGAGGGACCGGAGCGTGAACTAGGACCCCGTCAGCCACAGCCGCCGGATTGCTGAGCCTTTGACAGCACGAGGCATCTGCCCGGCCTGGTCACTGTCACTCTGGGCCGCAGCTTCCTCCTCTGCCCGCTGGGGGGCGGGGCGGGGGGACCATGGGCTCTCCCTCAGCAGGCAGCCTGAAGAACGCTGACACTCCCTCGAATCACCGTCCAGAACCCCCGAGGCCAGGTGGCCTGCACCCGCCGCCCCCACCGCGTCAGCCCTGCCAGCCTCCCCTCGCCCCTGCCCAGTGCCTGGCGGGGTGGCCAGGCGCAGGCAGGAAGGCGGGCAGAGAGGAGCGTTTCCGCAGAGACCCGGCAGCCCGGCGGGTGCAGGCCTGATAAGGGCCCACATGGCCAGCCGCACGTCCGCCTTTTGTCCCCAGCCCCGGTCAGCCTTTCCTGCCGGGGCGGGAGAACCAGCGCCCGGTAGTGGCCCTCCTCCTCCTCCTCCCCCTCCTCTCCACCCCTGTGCTCAGAGGCCTGGGGGAGTTTGAGGCCCTGGGTGGCAAGGGCTCCAGGCCCACCCAGGCCTGGGGCTGGGCACCTGGACAAGCTGCCCACAGCCACCGAGGCTTCCTTCCTGCCTGGCCCCCCGCCTCGGCCAGGGCCCTCTCCCAATTCTTGGGAAGCGGCAGAGTGGGTCCCCAGCCCTCCCAGCCCCTCTAAGCTCACCACTCCTGTGACTCAGGCCTGTCTCAGGGGCCCTCAAGTACAGATGCTGCCCATGTCCCCACTTGGGGTCCCAGGGAAGCCTGGGCCTGGCTCAGCCCGTGTGCTGCCCCCTCGAGACTCACCCCCGAAGCTACTCCACCTGCCACCTGGCCCAAGATGACCTGGTCATCACAAGTCTGACGACGGGCAGAGGGAGGACCATCAGCTGTACCCCTACTGCCCACAGTGACCACGACTCTTGGCCACACAGCAGGTTTGGCGAGCTGGGCTGAGGGAGGGATCCTCCGGCCCCAGAAGGGGTCTCTTCACCCCCCACAGACTGCAGGGGTCACCCTCGACCGGGGGCCACCCAGGCCCGGGGTGGGCAGTGGGCAGCACGGGTGCTGCAGACAGAGCCGGAGAGCCGGGGTCACACCATGCCCCCGATGTCTATTTCTGGAGCCCGGAGAGAGGGCCTGGGCCCAGAAGATGTGCCCTCTTGGGCTGAGGTCCCCCTGAACATGCCCCCACATCTGATGGGGTTAGTAAGAGCCAATCCCCACATGTGTTCCAGGCCATCAGCAGGACCAAATCTGTCCTCTCCCCAGCCGGAAACTCGCACCCCTCAAACCCTGAATGCCCAGGGCCCACCCCCAGCCCCCACCAATGCATTTCCTGTCTCCACGGACTTGCCTCCGCCCCACAGCTCCTCTAAGTGGAACCAGACGGTGTTTGTCCCGTGTCTGGCTTCTCTCACACTACAGGTCCTCGAGGCCCGCCCCCCCCCCCGTAGCGAGGGTCTGTCTGTCTTGCCCTTTCATGGCTGAATAACGTTCCACGGTATGGAAAGGCCCCAGTCCCCCTCACCCATGGACTGACGTTCGGTTGTGGTGAACCCCGCAGGCAGCAGGTGTCCCGTGCGTCTGCCCAAGCGCCCACTCCCAGCGCCTTCTGTGCGCACTCAGGAGCGGAACAGCCGCGTCAGACGGAAACTCAACATTTGCTCTTGGAGAAACCATAAATGAGCCACTGGTTCTTGAGCGCATCTGTTATAAACCACGGTCCGCCCGGGGAGTCCCACCCAGCTTGGGTAGGAGCCCGGCCCAGACCCACGCACAGCACGGAGGGTCTCAAAGGCGCGGAGGGAGGAGGGGGCTCTGGGGGGCAGTTCTGAGCAGAGCGAGTCTGAGGGAGCGTGGGGTGCTTCAGCCAGGCCAGGAATGTCCCGAGATTCCGGGGGAGGGGAGCCCCTAGGGGAACACGTTGACCAGAGCCGTGAAACTGAGCACCGGGCACGTGCGCCTCTTGGGGTGCTTGGGCAGGAAGCACGTGGGTCTGTGCCACCACACATCTGCCCGGACCTACAAGTGGACGCCTTGGAGCGGCCCTCATGCACACTCTGGACTCTGGGCGGTGACCGCACAGCCCTGCAGGGTCGTGGTGTGTAGTGCAGCGTGTGGCAGGTGCTGATGGGGGCTGCCAGCGGTGGGGGGAAGGCAGGGTGTCGGCCAGCACTCTGCGCTTTCCTCTCGATATTGCTCGGAACCCGAAACTGCTGTAGAAAGTCAGATCTACCAGAAAATGTGCCACGTCTGATTGTGAGTGCTGAACGTGACGTGGAGCCCGGTGCACTGGACCTCAAGGACGCAGCAGCTCCCATCAGCCGCGGACCTGGCCGGAGCTGCCGTGCGCACCCGGCGCCCTTGCTTCTAGGCCCGGCGGGGCACTGGGGCATGCAGGAGCCCCGAGAATGGCAGTTCCGCTCGCGTATCTCCGTGCTCCGAAGGCACTGGCTCTTTCAAAAGCTGTTCGCATGACTTCACATTCCAGATAACACACAGAGAATCTCCTTTCATTTTGGAACGGCAAAACACTGTCTAAATAAGGGACCCCCGGCCCAGAGAGGCCTTCCTGTCCCCCACAACCAGGGTCCGGCTGACTCCCCACGGCAGAAGCCTCACCCCTGGCCTGCGTCCCTCTGCGGGGAGGCTGGGGTCCAGCAGCACCGGGCCTCGGGGAACAGCCCGGGGAGGGGGTGCATGTCTTCCGTCTCCATTTGGCTCCTTTAAAGTCGGGGGAGCTGAACGGGGTGAGGGCCAGGGCGCTCCCCAGCGTCCTGAGCTGGACCATCCCACACCTCCCCAGCAGGGCCCGAGATGGGAGTACCGAGCCCTCTGTGCTCCGCCCCACGGACCTGGCGGAGCCTCCTGGCTGGGACCTGCTGGAGCGGGGGCATCCCTCCCTGACCACGGAGTGAGGGTGGGCCCTGGGCATGACGGCCGGCTGGGGCCTGCTTCCTGATCTCCCGTGGGGCGGTGCCGTGGTCCACCCAGAGACGGCCAGCTGGCGGGGCCCTCAGGGCCACCGGGAGGGCTGGCGCTCCCGCAAAGCAGCCTTCCCACCTCTCCCAGGGCCGCACGTGGCCGCCTGGACCACGGCCTGAGCAAGGCGTTTCCGGCCATTGTGCAGAGCAGGGCTGGCTCAGGAAGCTGAGATCCGCAGGCAGGGCCTGGGGGCTGCCGTGGGCTCCGGGCCGTTCTGGCTGAGAGGCAGGCTGTCGTCATCTGAGACAGGATGGCAGTCCCCAGACTTGAGGTGACCCCCTCACCTGCCGCCTGCTCGGATGCGGCAAGCAGAACCATGGGACTGGGGACGGGACGGCCCTGCGTCCCCTCCCCCACCCAGAGAAGGGCACGGGGACACCTTCAAGGGTCATACACAGGGGCAGTGGGGAACGCCGAGCTGTTCCCCAGAACAGGGATGGGGTGTTGGTGGAGAATACACAGGGGTCAAGGACAGGGGGATCCAGCACCAGGCACCCGGCTCGGCTCGCCGGGGACTGCTCTGATTCCAGAACAGGGTTGGAGGACAGGGAGTGGGCTCCCACTGTGTGGGGGGCCCAGGGTGGCCTGGATTCTAATCCCAGCTCCGCCGTGAGCTACACGACCTGGGGGGCACTTGCTTCTCTGAACCTCAGTCCACTCCTGGCACAGTGGGGGTCAGGAAGGAACCCTAAGATTTACCACGGGGTGGCTGATGAAGGACACTGGGGCTAGAGAGGATGGGGCTTGCCCAGGACTGCCCTGGACCCAAGGATCCTGAACACACAGCCACACACCAGACCCCAGCTGCCCCCAAGCTGGTGGAGGGGCCCTGCCTTCTTGTCCTGGCTTCAGCTTAGGGAGTGAGGCTGGAGACACGTCCCAGGCTCTGAGAGGGGACAGCGAGACGTTAGGCAGGGCCATCCAGAGGACGTTCTGAGGGACTGCTGGGAAAACCTGTGCCTCGCAGGGGCTCCACGGCCGAGTCCAGCACGTCCAGGGCAGGGACAAGCTCCCGTGGGGTCCAGATTTGACCTCTGACCCCAAGTCTGCAGCGAGGGGACAGCCCACAAGCTGTGTGACATCCCCAGAGAGCCTCCTGGGGCCTCAGTTCGGCCCCGAGCTGGCCGAGAGGAGACCACAAGGTCCACATCTGCCCGTGCCCTTCCTGTTCCGTCCCAGGGTCCCGACGGGAGCGGAGTGGCCCCTCCAGCTGTCATGGGGCTGGGCAGGGCGGTGATCAGAAACCACTGGCTTGGGAGATAGTTTGGGGCAGCTCCTCAGACAAGCAAGCACAGAGCTGCCACCCGACCCCGGAACCCACTGCCAGGCACGTCCCTGGAAGAGGCAGACGCACGGGTCCACACAGAACTTCGCACAAGCGCTCATGGGGGCCGGGCTCACAACAGCCAGTGGTCAAAACGCCCCAAATGCCCCTCCGCTGTGGGCCCCGCACACAGGAAGAGGCAGACTGACACGGACACACACGGACATGCACGGACAGGCAGACGCGTGGACACACATGTACATGCAGACCCACACGCACACATGCTGTAGCGTGCACGAGCCTCCAAAACAGCAGGCGGAGTGAGAGGAGCCAGATGCCAAGGGTCACACAGCGCATGACATCCTTTGTGCGGCTTTCCAGAAGGGGCACGTCCAGAGGCCGGACAACAGCGGTGGCCTAGGGCTGGGGGTGGGGACAGGACCCGAGGGGGAGAGGAATGACCGCTAAGAGGTTCGGGGTGCTTTTGAAGCAAGGAAATGCTCAAACTGGCGGGACGTTGGCCGCTGGGCTCTGTCACTGGATTGAGAGCCGCTGCCTCGCACAGTGGAAATGGGCGCACGGGGTGCCGGGTGAGCTCCAGCCCCAGAAAGCTGCCTGGTGCTGGAAAGAAGCCAACAGCTGCGTCTTGGTTCTGCGGAGTCACAGCCCCCCTGGAGCCCCGCCTGAGGTCACGCCGCTACGGGGACCGAGCCAGGCCGGGCACGGTGCCCGGCTCGCCTTTGCCCTTCTGCCTCTGGGAGCCCTGCTTTCGCTCAACGGGGAGGCACAGGGCGGCGCGCTGGGGCAGGGTGCCCAGCAGGCAAAGGGGCACGAGGGGAGGCATTTCCACTGGCATCCTGGGCCTGGTGCGGGGTCTCTGTCCTCCACACAGGTGGGCCTTGCTGGAAAGGATCTGCGACCCTAAGCAGGCAGGCAGGGGTCTCCTTCCCCACACCCCAGGACCCCGGGGCCAGGCTCCTCCCCTCTGGACCTCAGCGTACCCACAGGGGAGAGGAGGACATGGACCCATGGACCCTAAGACCCCAGGAGCCACCCAGGGACCAAGGTGGGCCTTGTACCCCCTTTCCCAGCAGTGGGGCATGTGAGTTTTTCATCAGGAAAGACCCAGACCAAATTTATGCCTGGGCCAGAGCACGGCTGTGGAGAGGTCAGGCTCAGCCCCCACCCTGGCCTCCTGACGCAGTTCCCCTTCCCCTGGGTCCGGGGGGGTTTCCATTGTTCTGGCGGCCGGGCTCCCAATCGGCCGGCACATTCACTTCCTGTTTCCTGGCTGAGAGGAAGCCGAGATTCCTGGCCCCTTTCCTCTCTCTCTCTGCGCCCCTAAGGAAATTGAAAGCTGATGACACTAACAGGCGGCTGTGGAGCCGAGGTGGTGGACTGGGGTGCTGGGGGCGCCTCCGGGCCCCTCCCCCCAGCTCTGTACTTGGGGTCACAGGCCCCTTGGGCATCTGGTGGAGTCTCGGATCCCTCTTCCCTGTGCCCCAGGAAAGCCCCAGCACAAACTGCCTGGCATGCTGGGGTTCGGAGGTCTCTGGACATGTCCCAGGGCTCCCAGACCCTCCTGATCTGATACTTAGGAAAACTGAGGCAGGGAAGTCTTCCAGCTCCTAATGTCCCCAACTTCACTGGTGCCCATGACAACCCCAAGGGTGCCAGCCAGTCTCCCTGGGGAGGGGACTCCCACACCCCTGTCAGTAGCCCACGCCTCCACTGACCGCTGGGATGACAGGCAGTCACGGACAGGGTGTCAGCAGCCAGCCTGGGGGACAGGGACCAGCTCATCTGTCCCCCAAGCCTGATGCGCCCCCCACCCATGTCCCTCACAGAGTCCGGGAGTGTTTTGGCTCTGGGTTAGAGGTCAGGCTCTGCTAGTGACCATCTCTGTGGCCCCGAGAGGTCATTCCTCCTCCATAAATAGGGTCCGATCCTGACCCGAGGCTCGCTCGCAGGGGGAGCACGAGCATGGTGCTGACGGGCCTTGGTGTCTCTCTTGTTAGCTTCCCAGCTCTCCCACAGTGGGCAGGGCGGTGGGACAGGATGGCCCCCTCGCGCAGGGCTGGACCCTCGCCCACTCCACCAACCTGCCCCCTTTGCAAGATCTTCCCCTTCTGTCCTAGGAGATAAAGTGTTTTTCCCCGTCCACATGGATGGCCGCCCCATCTGCCTGGCTTGGCAAATTGCAGCCCGACTCTGAGGGGGGCTTCTGTCCAGGGAGCCAGGAGGGGAGGGCAACCCCCCTTCCTCAGCCCCCACAAAGGAGGGAGCCCCAAGGGGGCGGGGATGGCCTCCACAGCCTGGAGGAGCCTGGGTTCCAGGCGAAGCTGGCACTGGGACAAACTGGGGGTTTGGGGCTGAGGACCCTGAAGGTGACCCTCCAGGGTGGGCGGGCGATGGTGGTGGTGGTGCAGGGTTTGGCCTGACCACAAACGCCCGCCCCCGGAGCTTCCAAGCAGGACCCAGTGTCCACCTCAACCTCAAGCTGACCAACAGCCCCGGCACAGTGGTGGGGGCTCTCAGTGGTGGGGAGGCCCCTGGTAGCCAGGGACACACTGCACACTCACAGCCGAAGTGACACAGGGGATCCCCCAGCTTACTCTCCAGTGGGCAGCCCCTTCTCTGTCCGCTGCCCAGACCCAACACCCCGGGACATTCACTGGGCCTGTAGCGTGCAGGCTGCTCAGACAATCTGAAGCCCAGAGCTCGGCACCCTGGGGACCACATGGCCCCCCACGTGCCCCACGGCTGGCTCTCAGCCCACCCAGGTGTCTCGTCGATAAAATAAGTCTTTCTCCCCATGTTACAGAAAGAATAGTACGTTAGCCCGGCAAAGCCATCAGAATGGCTGAAATCAGACACTAGGCAGTGGCAGGTGCCGACGAGGATATGAGGCACCCAGAACACCCCAGCCCTCGGGGGTGACCTGGGCAGTCCCTGATGTCATGCGTCTCCTGGGACCAGTAATTCTCCTGGAGAAGGCCCAGATTTAGGCACCCAAGAGAAATGCCAACACCCCGGCACAAAAATGTTCAGAACGGCACGGCTGGTAACAGCCAAAAGCGGCAGTATGTGCGCGGCCCTGCCCTCCCTGTGGAAGACAGAACTGCCCAGGGGACCGGCAAGCCGCCGCCAGCCACACAGCCACACCGAGCGTGTGCAGACACGCCTGGAGTGGGCGAGGCCGGACCCACGGGCACACTGTCCCGCACCATACTTAGAACTCAAAGCAGGTGAACCGTGCTGTGCCAGTGGGGGCACGGTCACCTGGGGGGGATGGGGGCATCCCCTGGGGGGATGCACGCTTACCCTCCCCCCACGCCCCCATGCACAACTCCACGGCAACACGCACATGGAACCACCTCTGGGCTGGGCGCCCATCTGGGCGGGGTGGTGGGGGGTGGCCCTTCGCACCCCTGCTAGGGGCCAGCTCTGTCCCTGAGGGAGCGAGGCAGAGCGAGGCAAATGTGGTCTGTCTCTGCTCCAGGGAGCTGGTGCTCAGGAAGGGGGTTCAGGCCACACGTGTGAGGGATCAGACGCGGTCCCCAGTGTCGTGGGAAGCCCTCAGCTGTGCTGAAGCTGGGAGGTCACTGATGTCACCTTCACAAAGAACTGGGGTGCGGCCAGGGCTGCCCCACAGGCTGAGGAGGAGGTCCCCCAGGCAGGAAGCATGGTGGCCCAGACCAGAATGGGACAGCAGCTGGTGGGACACGCTCTGGAGGCAGAGCCCATGGGGACACAAAGACAGGGCGAAGGCCGTGTCCTGGGCCTCCGGCCTGAGCAGTGACTGCATGGACAGTCCCCAGCAGGTAAGGTCTGGGAAGCAGCGTAGAGAGGGTCTCCCGCTGCTCGCCCCACCCCCCAGTCTCCCCATCCAGGGCTCCCAGTTCCCACTGGCTGACCTTGGACGAGCACGTTCCCCTGGGGGCCTCAGTCACATCACCTGAAGGTGATTTCGTGAGGGCCTTGCACAGAGTCTGGCCCGGCGCTTCCAGCAGGCGCACCGGGCAGGGGGCAGCGGGCAGTGGGGGAGATGGTGCAGCACCAAGACCCCCAGGCTCCCTAGAAAGCCTCTGATTCCCTTTGGGACCTCACCCAACTCAGATGCAGACCCAGCGCAGGGGTAGCCAGGCCCCGCTGCGGACGGTCACTGGGCCGGCCGCAACCCTTGGTGAAGGCTCAGCACATCTGGTGAGAGGCCGGGCCCAGCCTGGCTGACAGAGCCGCCCTGTCCTGAGGCCGCGGCTGCTCTGGAGGGAAACAGGAAGCCCCATCTCTCTGCCGGTGGCTCTTCTCTCTCCTTCCTGCAGCCCGGCTCACACACCTCGCCTGGGGCCCCTCGGCCTCAAGCCGGCCTCTGCGGGGGGCCTGGTCTACCCCTTCCTGGGGCTGCAGAGGCCCAAAGCTCAGGGGTGGGTCCCAGGAGGACCGCGAAGGCCCTGGCGGATCTCTGCCACACCCCACGGCCTGAGCAGCACGCTCAGGGAAGGTAAGGCGGCAAGACCCCTTTCCAACAACTTCAGAAAGTTCACAGTGGGGGGGGGGGCAGCTGCAACCATCCAGCCCTACTGACAACGGGGTGGATGGGGAAACTGAGGCCCAGAGCCTCCAGCAACAGAAAGCGAAGCTGGGACCAGCTTCCCCAGCCTTGGACGCCATGCCGGAAGCTGGCCAGGCTCTAGGCCCAGGTCTCGGAGCTGCCCAGGTGTGGACAGCGAACTGCCGGGGCCCACTGTGCCCTCAGGGGACGCAGGCCCAGGTCAGACTCCTTCCAGTGATGACTCCTTGCCGGTGAGCCGTGTGTTCCTGGACCCTAAACAGGGACCATCAGAGGTGGTAAGAGGCCCTGCCTCTTGTGGGCGGGGGGGTGGTTCCAGCCCGCCCCAGGGGGAGCCCCCTGCCACCGTCCCAGCACCCTGGGGTGTGCCTGTGGGGCATAAAGCACGTCTCACCCCCTCCAGGGCCCTGGGACCTCCTGGAGTCCAAGAAAGTGTCACTTCCACTTCTGTCCTCCACCTGTACCCGCCCCGCCCAGGGCAGACCCCGAGGAGCTGAGCCCTGTTTAGGGCAGGACCCTAAGCCTCCTCCTGCACTGGTCCTTGAGACTCTAGGAGCCTGAGTGCAGCGCCTGGCGGAGGGATGAGCATCAAGTCAGGCACGGCCATCCCTTGGCGCCCTGATCCAAAGCCTGCTCTCTGCGGATTGGTTCTGATCTCCGCTCAGGGAGGGGCTGGGGGCAGGGCAGAGCGGGTCAGGAGGCAAGCGCGGACCCGTGGGGGGCTCAGAGAGCCTGCTGGCAGCAGGCAGAGCCGACACCCCACCCTGGCCGGCTCCCAGGGGCCGGGGAGACCGACTTTCTTCCCTCTCGCCATGTATGTATTGCACGGCTGTGCTCTGGAGCGTCATTCCAGAAAGTTCCCTCACACGGCCGAGCTTTAAAGGGAGGGTGAAACATTCACCATCCACTGTTTGGCTCATTAGCTACTCCCAGGTCAGCCCACCCCCCCGCAGGGAAGGTTGGGGGACTGGCAGCTGCCCCCGAGGGAGCCCCCTCTGAGAAAAGAAGGCAGCTGTCTTGATCCTGACCCCTTCTAGCCCTCTGCCTCGCTGCTCACCTGGGCCCAGTCTCTTCTCTCTCCCAGGCCTCTGCTTCCCTGTCTGTACACAGAGGAGGACGGCTGCGGCCGGCCCTGGTGTCTGCAGGGGCTCGGAGCCCATCTCTGGGTGTGCTCTGGGTGGGGCGGGCAGCGGGGGCAGAGCCCAGCTTGGACCCTACCCTCTAGCGAGGCCCCCAGCCCTGTGCCTGCAGCAGACCCCCAACCTGCAAGCTGTGGGGGTGGGGAGGAGGCTGGTCCCTCTTGCTCTCCGCATTCCCTTGGGGGATTTTCCAAGCGGCTCCCCCTCCTCCCTCTTGGCCAGGACACCCAGCTAGGTGGGGCCAGAGGGAGGTAAGGGCGAGCAGGGGTGTTCCGGCTGTGGGTGGGCAGGGGCTGATCCCGGAGCAGGGCACGAACCCCCGGGGACAACCAGCAGAGCTCTGGCGTGGCCCTGCTCGATCAGGGACCCTCGGCCAACTGTGTGCTCCGGGGGTGTCCTCAGCAGCTGCCCAGGTCCCCTTGGGTCTCCAGCCACCCATGATCCCAGCAACTGAGGCCCAGCCAGCGGGCTCCCAGCACCACCTAAACGAGGACACTGGAAGTCAGTCCCAGGGCTGGGGGTGAACCCCGGGGCCAAACAGAGGAAGCACCCTTGGTGGTCTCCCAAAGACCCTACATTCCTCCATCTCCATGCCCAGCCTGGCACTCCTCTGCCTGCTGGAGGCCGGGGGAGGGGAGAGGGCTGGGGGATGTGCTCTGCCTGCCCCGGGAAGAGGACCCTGGTGGGTGCACCTCCGGGAGCAGGGGGCTCACTGCCCCCCCCCGGGGTAGCCCGTTCCTGGAGAAGGCCCAAATCTCTGGGCTGGTGACTGTCCTCCCTGACCCCCCTCAGCCACTCTGGGCCTCGGGGGCTGCGTCCGGACCAGCCTACCTTGCCCATCCCCCAGGTCTCTTCTGGCCGGGGGCCCCCTCCCAGGGTGGGGGTCCCTCCAGATTCCCACGCTGGGCATACACATCTGGGGGTGCAGGTGCCTGGCCTGGGGAGAATCCAGGGTCAGAGCACAAACAGTACCCCCTGCGGAGCTTCGGTAACATGGCTGATGGGGCCAGAAGGTGGCTTCCCAGTGTCACACGCTGAGACCCGCGGGTCCCAGGCTTGCCAGCCAGGCCTGCGCCTGGTCTCCGGCTGCTTCAGAGTTAGACTCTGAAATCCCAGGGGACCGCTCCCCCACCCCTGCCCACAATCCGACCAGGCCACCCCCTGGATGGCCCCCACCCGTCCCAGGGCCTCCTGTTTGTTCGCTAGCCGCTCCCTGTTATCAGCAAGGAACACACACAGGAAGTCCGGCCGGGAAGGGCCCATCCCAATCCTGATTTACACGGGATGAAGCATAAAAAGCCGCCCTTCCTTGCCCCGGGAGGAGCCTCCCCACCCGCAGACGGCTGCCCCGCACGGCCCAGCTGAGAGCTCCGCGGTCAGGCCAGGCAGGCGGCCTCCGGAGGCGCTCGGGGCGGCCAGACAGGGCAGGATCCTCCTCGGGCCTGAGCGGGCAGCGATGGGGGCCGTGGCCAAGCCCGGGCCCGGGCAGTATCAGGTATGGCAGGGGTGGCCTCGGGGACAGGGAGCGGGCCAAGTGGGGTGAGCACACGCTTGGCTCCCACAGACCTGCTGGCCGGGCACCTGTCGGCTGGGGGCCCGCCCGCCAGCTCCCCACCCGGGCCTCCGGGCAACATCTCGCTCTTCTCCCTGATGGTGCCATTCCCACCGTGCTGGGGACACTCAAGCCCCTTGGCCAAGGACACCCGTTGTAGGTGGCCTGGTCTAGACCGACTCTGGCCTGCCTGGCTGGGACACTGAGCCCTGGGTGGTCCAGCAGCCACTGTGACCCCGGAGAGGAGAAGTCCGACGCGGCCTGTGGCCTTCCCCTCCACACGCCCTCCCGGCCGACCGCCATCCTGGAGAAGCGCCTAAGGTCGGCAGGGCTCTCCTCTCAAAGCCAGGGGTCCCAGGGCCACCCCCCAAGCGTGGGCAGGCTCTCTCCCCACGTGGGTCTGGGAGGGGAGGCGGAGGGGGCTCTGGCCTCACGCAGAGGAAGCCCAAAGCCAGATGTATGGCCAGGCTCCTTGGATGTGCTGAGCAGACAAGAGCGGCCCCCCACGTCCTGCTGGCCTGGCCTCGGGCGCATGGGTGAGGTCCTCAGGCACAGGGACAGCCCAACTGGACCCTCGGGGAGCCCCTGCTCTCCCTCTCCCCTCCTCCAGCCAGAGTGCCCGAGTCCCCAACCAAGACCCCAGCCCCACTGGAGGCTTCTCTGGCTTCCACTGCTCCCGTGGTCCCACGGCCACGGCCGTGGTCTGTCTGGGGAAGCCCCGTGGTTCACATGAAGAAGCAGAACAGGAGGCCGCGGCCCGGGGTTAGCAGCTGAGTGAGGGCCAGGGGCCCAGCTGGACAGGATGGGGGCAGGGGACTGGGTGGGGAAGGTCTCCCCTAGACCTGGCTCTTAACTCTTCCCTGCTTGGGTCTGAGTGAGGGCTGCCCTGCTCAGGTTCAGGGGCCGGGGGCCCTGAAGTCCTTCAGCGGCAGGAGCCTGTCATGATCACAAGCATCCCAGCTGCTGCTGCCCCAGCTGCCCTCAGACCATCTGTCAGGGGCTCTCAGGGCCCTCTCACCCTGGGGACTTCTGTCCAGCCATCGGGCTCCCCTCCTGTCCTTTAGCTCTCGTGTACCAAAGTGGGCCCTAACCTGACACCCCAAGCTACTAGCTCTCCAAGAAGCCTTCCCCTTCCCCAAGAAGGACCCTCACCCAGCACCCTGCGCTTTGCAGTGCATGACTACAGCAGCCTGTCCATGCCCCTCTCCTGGGACCTGAGGCTGGTCTGGCTCGGCCTGGAGGCTGAGGGTGTGAGCCACAGGCAACACTCAGAAAGACCCACTCAGCTCTGGCCGTCGCCGCCATCCCAGCCCCTGAACATCAGGTTGACCAGTCTGGGCGCTAACCCACACTATGGCTCTGATCAGCAGAGTCCGGCTGGAGGGAAGTACCAGGAGCCCTGCCTGCCGGAAGAGCAGCTGCCACCGTTGTCCGGGGGAATGACAGAGCCCCCTTCTCCAGGTGAGTCCCACAGCAAGCTTCAGATGCTCTGGGCACAAGCAGGGGGTCCAGCTGGGCCTGGGAACATCCTACATACACATGCACTTAGGTGACCGGGGTCCAGGCCCTGCTTCAAGTGCAGAAGCGGCGGAGGGAAGCAGGCCCTGCACCTGGCATGCACTGAGGGCCCTGAGAGTCGTGGTGTGGATGTGACCAGATAATTCCCTGCAGGTGGGGCGTGCCTGCTCCTGGTTCCGGCCCCCTTGCTTGGTGGGCACTGCTGCGGGGAAGGGCTGCTTTAGCCCACCTCACACCTGCAGAAATGGAGCCCAGGAGGCCCGGAGTGGGGGGGCCTCCGGGGGTGGTCTTGACCCTAACCCTAACCCAGTGGGAGTCCCACAGAGCCCCTAACCTGACACACTGGTTGAGAGACCGCGCCTAGGCTCTGGCCAGGCTCCACCAAGCCACAGCTCTCCGTGTGACCTCGTGCAAATACGGGTGCCCAGGCCGCGTGGGTCATTCTGCCCACCCTACGGGTGACTGCAAAGTCGCGGTCAGCTTGAGTCCGCGCCTGCTGCCTAATGAGCTGGCCACCCCCTTGCGACGGCCATCCGCATGGTTCGGTGCCCAGCCTGGGAGTTCGAGGGCCTCCCCCTCCCCCGACCAGAGCGGGCTCCCCACGCAGCCTCCGGACACCTGACCAAGTCCCAGTCCTGCGTCCCCTGCGGCCGCGCGTCCTGCTGCGGGGTCGGCGCCGGCCTGGGAGGGGCGGCAGCGCGCTCAGGCGGGTGCGCGTCCGGCATCCCGGGCTCGGGCTGACTCACTGCCCTGCCCGCGGGGCGCTGTGCGCCGCGGGCCTCAGTGTCCCCATCTGCGCAATGGGGGCGGACGCGGGGGCTCGGAGCCCACCCGGGGCGGGCGGGGGGCGGGGTCGGGGCGGGGCGGCGGGCGGGGCCGGGGCCCCTCGGCGCGGCGGCGGCGGCGGCGGTGGCGGCGGCGGCGGCGGCGCGTGCGCGCCCGGATCGGGCGGTGAGTGCGGAGGGAGCGGGCGCCGGGCCGGGGGGCGCGGGGGCGCGGGGGGCGCCGAGGGTGGGGTCCGCTCGCCGCGCGCTGGGGCGGGGGAGTCCGGGGGCCCGGGCGTGCGCGGAGCCGGGGGGCGACGCAGCGCGACCGCGGGGAGCCGAGAGGTGAGCGGGCCGAGGGCGCCGGGGCTGCGGCGCGGGGGCGCGACCCCCAGCCCTGCCGGGCCGTGTGCCGGGTCCGGAGAATGGGCCCAGCGGCCTCCGTGAAGGGCGCCCCCTGCCGGTAGCAGGCGACGAGCCGGACCGCGCGGGAGGGGGGAGGTCGGGGCCGGGGGGCGCCGCAGCCCCTCACCCGCGTCGGGCTCTGAGCGTCCCCGCAGGGCCTGGCTCAGGGCCTCGCAGGCCCCAGACCCCGCGCCTCTCTCCATCCTCACCCCCACCCCGCGGTCCGCCGCGCAGGGGGAGGGGAGCTGGGGCCGGCGGCGGAGAGGACGCTTCCCCATGGCCTGTCACCCCGCCTTTCCGCCCTCCCAGGGTCCTAACGTCCAGGCGGAAGGGGGGCCCCGGGGCGCCGCTCTGCGGCGAGGCCGGCCCCTCCCTCTGCGGCCCCAGCCCTCCCGGTGGGCGCTGCGGGGGACGCGGCGCGGGCAGGTGGGCGGGAGGGGCGCGGGCTGGGCTGCTGCTGACCCTCGGGGAGGGCGGGATGTGACCGCTCATCCACCTGAGACGCCGCGGCCGCCCCCGCTCGGGCTCCCCCGCCCCAGCTGGGCTGCAAAGGGAAATGAGACTGTGGCCCAGCGCAGGCTGCCCGGCGGCCTCCGGGGCCCAGGAGAAAGCCTGACTTGGAGAATTGAGTCTCCTCTGTCACAAGCGCGGGCCACTTCTAAGCGGCTGTCAGGGAGTGGGGGCAGGGCTGGGGTGGGAATGGGGGGTCCAGTTACATCTGCAGAAAGAGAGCCTCCCCCTACCTCGGGCAGGCAGGCACAGCCTCCGTGGGACCCTCGTGTGCGCCTGCCCAGCCCCCGGGCCCTGCGGCCACCTCTGCTTTCCCAGGGCCAGCTCCCCGGGCCCCCTTGTTCCCATCCTTTCAATTCTTGCCTAGACCCCCAGGAATGCCCCCAAGAGTGTGCTCCCCCCAGGGTCCACTCCCAGAGTTTCTCTTCCCACGCTGGCTCACAGGACATGACCTTGCCCCAAACTAAGTCCCAACACCATAGCTTCCCTTCTTGGGCCCCCACAGCGAACAGGGGGTGAGGGAAGGACTCTCCCCCAGCTGCCTTCCACCTCACCTGGGTCTCTGGGCTGCTGTGGGCCAGGGCGAGGGCTCCACTCCCAGCCGACCCCGTGACCTGTCACAGCATCACTCTCCCCGTGCGGTCAAGCTTGGCAGGGCTGAGCGCTCAGCAGCAGCTCATGGTGGTCACTCCGTATGGGACCAGCTGTCAGGTAGAGGAGGGGTCTCTGAGACCCTCGTGGTGTCTTTGAGGAAACAGAGTTCCAGAGAAGGGGGTGACCCCACCCTGCTTCCACCTCCTGCCACACAGAAGTCCGGCTATTTTCCATGTCCTTCCGGCTGGATGCCCTGCAGGGCCAGGGGCTGCCCGCCCGGCCAGAACCCAGCCCCTTGGGGGCCTCTGGAGGGCCCCGTCTGCCCAGGTGCTTGCCACACATGTGGGCAGCCGCCTCTCCCCGCCACGGCACAGGCCCCTGGGCTCGTTGCGGACCATTAATTCTGGGTTGGGCTTTCGCACATTCCCAGGAATGCTCTCCCGGGTCCCTGGCGTCCATCCCCAGAAGGGAAGGATGGCATTTGGCTCCACTGGCCTGTGCGGAAGGCAGCTCCAGTCCCCTCCAACCCCCCCCCCCCCAAACTGTCCTGGGAGCCCTGGAGCAGACTGGTCAGACTCCAGGGCAGGAGTGCCCCCTCCCACGCAGGCTCTGCCCCACTCTGTGCAGGGTCATATGGCTCCTCGCACTGACCCTTCCTAGACTCCCAGCCCCCCGCCCCCGTGGCTGGCTCCCCATTCGGCAGGTGAGGACATCGAAGGCCAGAAGGACCAAGCCAGCTGGGCTGGGTTCCAGCTCTGCCCACTCCCACCCCGTCTGCAGACCGGGATGGGGACTCCCCTGCCATGACATGAGGGCACTAGATCCAGCCCAGGTGCTCCCCCTGGGCCCCCACCTTCCTAAGTGAACATTGTTGGAGCTGCAGGTGCCGTCAGGTTCACCCAGACGGAGACGCCTCTGGCCCCAGGAAAGGGGACCGGCTTCTGTTGCTGCCATCCGGGTCCTTCTGTAGTTCCCGGCCCTTTGTGCTGGGGAGAGGGCTGGCCTGCCTCTCTGAGGCGGGCGGGAGGAGGGGGCAGCTGCCACTGCCACTGCCCCTGGGGGCTCTCCTGCAGTGGGAGGTCCCAGCAAAGTGGCTGAGCTGGGCAGGTGTCCCAGAGCCAGGGAAGGGGCTCCAGGAGGGATCTGCAGAGGGGTTTACGGGGTATGCCTTGTGCTCCAGGCCCCCCTAAGGAGAAGGTCATTCCACCCGCAGGCGCGGGCCATGTTCAGCCCCAGAGAGCTGCTGCTGCTGTGGTTCCTGGTGCTGGTGGTGGGTGGCACTGAGCACGTCTTTGGGCCTGGGTGAGTCAGAGCGAGGGGGGGGGGCTGGGCTTCTGGGTGCTGCGGTGCTGAGGGCGGGCAGCCAGGAGCCCTCAGGGCAACCCCCAGTACTGGGGTGGGGGGCATGGCTCTTCCTTGTCACTCTTGATGAGGGTCCTTCCTGTGGGCACGCTGGGAAGCCCCTTCCCCCGATTCTTGGCTCCCTTGGTTCCGGGGCTGGAAGGCTCTGGGCTCAGGGCTGGGAGCTGTGGGACTGACTGGCCCGCGCCCCCATCTCTGCAGCCGCAGGGTGTGTGCCGTCGGGGCTCCCCGGGGGCCCGAGTCAGAGTCCTTCGTGCAGCGAGTGTACCAGCCCTTCCTCACCACCTGTGACGGGCACCGAGCCTGCAGCACCTACCGGTGAGCGCCCTGCCCCCGCAGTGCCCCCACCCGCCACACATCAGTGCCCCCCGCCCGGGTGGGAAGCTGGGCCCACGTCCCAGTGGACGGCGGAGGCTGATGTCTGTCTTGACTCGGGCAGTCTCGGTCTCAGGATGTGGCCGTAGTAACCTCAGACGTCAGCCCCTTTTCTGCTCCCCCACCCTCGTCTCTGGGGGGCTCACCGTCCTGTCTGCTGCCCTCTGCTTTCGGGGTGCTGGCTACAAGTTCTTATGCATTTGACATGATGCCTGCCTCTCCAAATCCTGCCTCGAGCTCCGGTGGGCACCCCGCTCCCCGTGACGGCCCCCGACGGTCACCCCCCTGGCTGACCGCCTGCACAAGGGGTGTATCCTCCCGCCCTCAGCTGCGGAAATGCGGCTTAAGGAGATTCCGCTGTCTGTGGTCTGTGGGGTTCTCAAAGCCCTTCCTGTGGGACATCCCACCCCCCACACTGGCCAAGAAGGTGGGGGCAGTGTGGGCGGGGCCCTGCTCCCTGTCCCTTTCACTGAGCGGACTGGCCTAGGAGGGGCCCGTTGGTGCACAGCCCCCTTCCTCACCTGCTCAGGGGAGGGCCCCGGAGTCCAGGACTCTGAGGCTGTGGTTTGAGCCGGGCTGGTAGGGGGCACCCTCAGCGTCCATGGGCCCAGCGCCCAGGGAGGAAATGCGGGGTGGGGAACCTGGGAGACCACCGGTGCTGCCACTGACTCGCTGTCCCAGGAAATGCGGGGTGGGGAACCTGGGAGACCACCGGTGCTGCCACTGACTCGCTGTCCCAGGAAATGCGGGGTGGGGAACCTGGGAGACCACCGGTGCTGCCACTGACTCGCTGTCCCCACCCACCGCGCAGGACCATCTACAGGACTGCCTACCGCCGCAGCCCTGGGCCGGCTGCCCCCAGGCCCCGCTACGCCTGCTGCCCGGGCTGGAAGAGGACCAGCGGGCTCCCCAGGGCCTGCGGAGCAGGTGAGAGGGGCACGGCTGTCCCCGGGGCCCCGCAGACCCGGGCGGAGCACCTGCTACTTCCATCTGAGCGGACTGCCTTCTTGCTGTATGGCCCCCCTTCCCTGGCTGCCCCCCTTGGTGCCCTGGGGACCTCCCTCCATTTGTGACGGGCCCTCCCTTTTGACAGCGATATGCCGGCCACCGTGCCAGAACGGAGGGACCTGTGTCCAGCCAGGCCGCTGTCACTGCCCTGCAGGATGGCGGGGTGACACCTGCCAGACAGGTGAGGCTGCCTGCTGTCCTCCCGGAGGGGAAGGGTCCTCCGGGGTCCTCGCCGGGCATCGGGGGCGGCCCACAAACAGGTCTGTGTTGAGGGGGATCGGTGTGGGTGCCACTCCCTAGTGGACGCCCCTTTTCCTGCAGATGTGGATGAGTGCAGGGCTGGACAGGGTACCTGTCCCCAGCACTGCGTCAACACTGCGGGCAGTTACTGGTGTCAGTGTCGGGAAGGGCACGGCCGGTCTGCAGACGGCGCGCTCTGCCTGCCCGAGACAGGGACCCCCAGGGTAGCCCTGAACCCCACTACAGGTAAACTTCCCAGGTGTCCCCCCATCCTTGCTGCTCTGCTTGGAAGGGGTCGGGAAGGGCGGGGAGCAGGGGTGGGCCTCATCCTGCCAACCGGCGCTGGGCACACTGGGGACTGCGGGGGGCCGTGTGGCCTGGGCTGCTGGCCATCTCCCCAACCTGGGCAGAAGTGGAGATGTTCCCCAGAGCAGAGGTGGGGGTGATTCTTGGGGGGGCACTGTGGGGAGGGTTGCCGAGGGGGCCTCATCTCAGCCGAGAGCGTGGAAGACTGCGCCCTGGGGTCTTCTCCACATCCTGCCGCCGCAGCCGGGAGATGCCACACCTCTGCTGGCGACGGGACATTATTACTTTTGGTACGCGCTGTGACACTTCAAACTCGTACCGTGAGTAATAATGCGCTGTCGGCAGCTCAGCACCAGGAGCGCCCTGTGGACCTCGGCTTGGACGGCTCAGCGTGGCAGGGACCCTGGTGCAGAGGGGCAGGGCACGGCTGCGTGGGGCGCCCCAGCTGCCTAGGATGGGGGAGGGGCTCGAGCCCCATCTGCCCCCTCTCCAGGGCTGTGTGCGCCGCCACCCTCTGTGAGGCCTCGGCCTCGGCACAGGGACCAGAAGTCAGCCTGGGGTGTGGGCCTGGGAGCCCGGCCTGCCTGATTCAGGGCTGGATTCTCCCCAGGCGTGGATCGCGCCGTCGAGGAGGAAGTGCAGAAACTCCGGTCACGGGTGGACGTCCTGGAGCAGGTGAGGCCTGGCCCCACACGGTCTCCTGTGGTGCAGCTCAGGCCCTCAGGGGTTGTGGGGCTCCGTGGGGGTGGCCCCGGGAAGGCGGCCTCCCGGGTACTGACAGCCCAGGCCAGGCAGGGCGAGCAGGCCTGGGGGCCCCAGAAGAGGAGGGGCCTGGCTTGGCCGTGCCTCCACCCTCAGCAGCACAGAGTTCCTACCCCTACCTTTGTCCTTGCAGTCCAGGGGGCCATTGGCCTGATAACCCCTTGGAAGCTCTAGCACATCCCCCCCCCCCCCCCAGCTCCTCTGACCCGGGACTCCAGGCTTTGGAGACCACTGCCTGGCAGGCTCACAAGGTGTCCGTCTACTCATGCACCTGGCTCTCCTGGCACAGGCGCTCCCTCTGGTGGACATCCAGGGCCCTGCAGAGCCTTTACTGGCCACAGAGGTCCCTAAAAGCCTTGTGCGACAGAGGGTCTCTTCTGCTTGGCCCACAGAAGCTGCAGCTGGTGCTTGCTCCACTGCACAGCCTGGCCTCGAGGGCCCTGGAGCATGGGCTCCCGGACCCCAGCAGCCTCCTGGCTCACTCCTTCCAGCAGCTGGACCGCATCGACTCTCTGAGCGAGCAGATCTCCTTCCTGGAGGAGCAGCTGGGGTCCTGTGAGTGCCACCCCCTCCCCACAGAGCTCCCTGGGAGCATGGGACCTGTGCCCAGCCTGCGCCAAAGAGAGACCAGAGACTGGGGCAGAGCAGCCATAGTCTGAGGGAGCGGATCTGCCTGGAGTGGGGGAAGGCGGTGGGGAACGGTGACCCCTGACTTCAGCCCTTTGTCTGTCTGCAGGTTCCTGCAAGGAGGAGCTGTGACAGGTGGCCCGGGTCCTTGGCTCGTGGCTACTGAGAGCCTTGCCCACTGTGCTGGGTCAGGCAGGAGGGGGGTTTCGAGCCAAGGCAGGGTGGCAGGAGAGGTCCTCCTAGGTGTGATCCTGCCGCAGCCGGGCCAGCAGCAGTGAGCGGGCCCGTGGCTGGGGGTGGGGAGTCACGAGTCTTGCTTGCCGGGCAGCATGTTGGGGGACTGCTCATCTGTGTCCGAATAAAACGAAGGTTCAGGAACTGCTGTGCCCTTGGTGGGTTCTGGAGGGCGTTCTGATGGGACACCGGCCGTTGGCTGGCAGGAGGGTGAAGGGGCAGCCGTGGGGCACAGAAGGGGCTCCAGCCACACCGGGCCTTCCTGGGGCATGGGGTCTTGGTCCCCCTCTCCGAAAGGGGCTACAGTCAGTGCTTCCCGGGAAAATGACAATGGCTTCTCGGTGACAATCTCGCTCCACCCGCCCCCCTCCCCCACGGCCGGCAGCCAAAGAGCAAACCTGTCTCCTCCTTCCCCAGACCCCCAGCGTGCCCGCCACCCTGAGTGACCTCAACTTACCAGGGATTTCCAAGAGTTCGTTTATTAAAAAACCTGGACGGAGTGCAGTGCCCACCGGGTGGCTTGCTCCCAAGGCCTGGGAGCAGGATCTCTGCTCCGTGGCTCTCCCTGAGGCCCAGGCTGCATGAGAGCGGGGGTCCAACCGCCCCCCGCAGAGTCCCGTTTCTCCCAGAGGGCTGTGGGGGCCACCCAGCCTGACCCCGTGCCCCACAGGCTCAGGCAGGAGGGTGCAGCGTCTCCCGAGGCCGTGCAGCTCAGCCCTGCCTGTCTGCCCAGCTGGTCCCCGGCCAGCTCCCACGTCCAAGAGGCACCAGCGTGGGCTTCCTGGGGAGCTTCCAGCCAGCTCTCCTTTGGGGGAGACATCAAAGGCCTGGGTCCGAGGCCAACGACAAGAGGCAGCCTCCTGCATCCAGAGCCCTGAATGAAAGCGGGGGGACCCTAGGGGACACAGTGATCTTGAGCAGCCAGGGCAGGGAAGACGTCCCTCTGTCCTGTCTCCCGCCAGGCCCTGCCCCTGGCCCGGCCTGTCCTGTCCCCAGGTCCTGCCCCAGCCCAGGCCTCAGCTACTGGGCTGGCTGGGAACCAGGCCCTGCGGTTGCCCCATTCTCCTGGGGTGTCTTGGACACACGGAGGAAGGTGGTCCTCATGGCCTGGTGGCAGGTATCCATCAGCTTGGGGACATCGGCCACCGTGAGGCCCCTGGTGGGGACGGCATCCAGCACTTCCACCTTGATGGTTCCTGTCGGAGCAGAGCGGCCATCAGTGGCCTGGGGCCCCTGCTGCAGCCTGTCCTCCCGCATCCCTTCTTCCCTCCTCCCTCCTCCCCGGCCACCTACGGGCCTCCCTGGGGCCTCGCGACCGCCCAAGGCAGGGCTGGGGTCTTTCCTTTCCCGGACACCCTAGGCTCAGGCAGCTGGTTTTCAAGCGTGAGTCACCAGACAAGCAAAGCCGCAGCTCCCGACCCCGCACTCCGCAGGGGCTCACAACCGGGTGCCCCCGCGAGCCCTGCCCGAGGTCCAGAACATTCCTCTCCTCCTGAAGTTGCCCCCACCCCCTCCCGGGCGCCCCACACCCACCACCTCCATCCTCCACCCTGATCTAGGTGGCCCCGAGTCTCCCATGTGGGGGGGCGGGGGGGGGGACACAGCCCAGCTCCTCCCGTCAACCCCCCACCCTTCCTGCCCAGGCACCAGATGCCCACATTCCGGAGCCCCCCCCCCCAGCTCCATGGCAGGTGGGCACGGGATGGGGGCGGGAATAGTTAGGACACCTGGGCAGCTGCTTTGCAGCCTGGGCCTGTGTGTGTGTGTGTGTGTGTGTGTGTGTGTGTGTGTGAACCCACCCCCTCCGGATTCCAGATTGCTTCCTCTCCTCACCGAGGGATCACTGACCTACAGCAGCCTCCCCGAAACAGGAACTACCCCACAAGGGCCTGGGCGGCTGTCCCAAGAACTCGAGGTTGTGCACAGGTGGGGGGTGGGCACGCAGGTGGAGGGCTGATACCTGAGGTGAAGAGCTTCGTCTTGGGGTTGTAGAAGGAGGAGAAGCTGGAGTATATTACAGGGATGATAGGCACCTGCAGACAGGAAGCCATGGTGCCTGAGGATGTGCAGGAGCCCACCCCCAGCCCCCCTGAGCCCCAGGATGAGCTAGTGGGGGGAGTCTTGCCACCTGCCTGCCTTCTGCCTAAGGAGGTCCCAGGAGTCCCTGTGGCTGCAAAACAGGCAAGGTGACGTGCCACAGGGCCCTTCCAGGCACTGACCCCGAGGCCTGGGACACCTTCCAGGCCCTATGTTAATGATTACCCTGGGGGCTCTTTCTGACCAGGGTGCTTCCAGGAATACCAGCAGGCCCTGACCCCAGCATTCCATAAACCCCTCCCACATGTCACTCAAGCCTCCTCCCCACCAGGACCCCTTCCTGGGCTGGCACATGTCCCTGTGCCCCCACTGGGTCCCTAAGAATGCCCAGGGGGGCAGGGCCCAGCACAGTTTAGCTGGAGGTCACTGAGGTCGTCCTAGGGAGACTGGGGACAGCTGTCTCCGGGGAGGGGACAGGTTCTGCTGGTGTTGCTGGAAGACAGCACGGTCAGAAACGGCCCCTGGTGGTCATGGTTAACCCTGGAGGTCAGGGAGCCTCTCCCTGATACCAGCAGGTTGCAGGCTTGGAGCACAGGCAGGCTGCAGACGGCGGGCGGGGGGCAGTGGAGAGGACAGGGAACACGTCCCATCTCCCAGCCAGGGCTGCACCAGCCCAGCCTCACCAGAGCCCCCTCGGCATCCTCTCCCCCGCCCCCGAGGTCCTCTCTCCCGTGCCAGCAGTGAAGGGAAGGGACATCAGCCCCAGGGTGTGGCAGGGGTGCCCTCCACCCGCCAGCCGGAGGGGCTGCCGGCCCCGGGGCTGAGAGCTCAAAGCCGGGGCTTCTCCTCCACCCCATTCACCGGCTGCTTCTCCCACCACCACCTCCGGGGGCCTGAGCTGGAACCTCTGCACGGAGAGCTCGCTGCTCAGGGCCAGATACCAGGGGATGCTGGAGGTCACTGTGCAGGGATTGGGGGGTGCCAGGAGCAGACCCTGCCCAGCCACCACCCAGACCCTGACTAGGCAGCACGGAAGCCCCTGACCCTGACCACAGACGACCACTGTCCCCTACACGAACTGGGCCAGACCACCCTTTCCCCACCGGGAGATGCTGCCCTGGGGCTGGAGGCACCCCAGCTCGTCAGGGGTCACTCCTGGGGCAGACCACGCCCTGGAGCTCAAGGAGGAGTAAAGCTGAGGGGCCCAGTGCGGGGGTTTCAGGTCGCCCGTCCTGGGCCCGCCTGGCTCTGGCTGGCCCCCGACCCCACCCCCAGCCTCATCGGCCCCGCCCACAGTCAGCAGGGCCCAGCAAGGGCTAGGCCTGCGCAAGAGCCCAGCAAGTAGGCCTGCCCCCTCTGCCTCCCCTGGGGCCCTGCCCACCAGCGACCAAGGCGGGTGCCGAGGCTGGGTGCTGGCCCCATCGGCACTAGCCTTGGTGCTCAGAGTGGGTGAAGGGCGACCCCCCCGCAGCAGGCTAGAAGCCAGCTGCTCGAGGGGTGAGGGGGCCCGGGACCTGCCCAGTGGGAGGTGGTCCCGAGCCCCAATGGCCCCAGCCTGACCAGGCAGTCACCTTGGGCTTTATAAGCCAACCTGGACCCACTTCCCCGGCCCGCTAGGAGGGCAGTCCCCCGGCGCACCTGGGTCTGGATCGCCAGGTAGAAGGCGCCCTTCTTGAAGGGCAGCAGGTCCCCGTTGTCGTTCCTCGTGCCCTCAGGGTAGATCCACACTTTGAGCTGCGGGGGAGAGAGGTGGCAGCTGTCCTGGACTAGCCCTCACGGCCCTGGGCCGCCCCCTCCTAAGGAGCCCCGCCTCTCAGCTGAGGCCACCACTGCCAATGCGCCCGCGTGTCGGTGTGCCAGCGCGCGGGCTCAGCCCCCGACCTCGCGGTGCCCTCGGGCTGACGTACCGACCGGCACCTGCCGCCGGCGGGGTGTTCGCACGGCCAAGCACGGCCAGCCCCACACTCACGTTGTCCCTGACCATGCGCTCGCCCACGTCGGCCATCACGGTCCTGGCGGTCCTGGAGTGCTGCCGGTTGATGAAGAAGATGCCCCCGAGGTACATGATCAGACCGACGGGCCCCAAGAAGATCAGCTCCCGCTTGGCGATCTGCACGCAGCGCTCGGGCAGGGCCTCCATCAGGCCTGCAGGTGGCCACGGGACACCAGGCAGGTGGGGGTCGGGCTCAGAGCCAGGCAGCCACCTCCCCGGGGAGGAGAGAGCCAGCCCTGGGCCTCGACCACCAGCAGGCCTGGGCCAGGTCATGCCTTCCTACGGGCGACCTGGCCAAGTCATGTGGGCTCTCGGCCTGTTGCCCGCCCGTAAAGGGAGGGGTGAGGCAGAGCTCCCAGCTACCAGAGTGAGGGCAGCAGAGCCGCGTCCCCAGCCTCAGGCGCACACAGTCTTGTCATGCAGCCGGAGGGAGGCACGGGTCCCCCTGGCCTGGGCTGTCGCCCCTTGCCCACCAGTCATCTGGCCCAGGCTCCACCTCTCTGAAGCCCCCCCCCACTCCATCCCACAGGGGCCAGAGCAGTGTCCCGGCTGTGCCTGCAGCCAGAAGGGCCTGCTCTCCCACCAGCCCCCCTGCGGCTTACCCATCATGTCCAGAATGCTCTGGTGGTTAGAAATGATGACACAGGGGTGGTCCACCTCCAGCTTCTGGAGACCCTTGATCTCGAAACGAAGGCCGAACACATACTTGAACTTCACGACAAACCATTTGATGATCCTGAGGGGAGACAGCGTCAGGGAGCAGGGGTCCCCTGCCCTGCATCCCATCTTGGGCTCCAGCCAGGAGCCGGGAAGGGCTGTCGGGAACAGACAGCAGACGGAGCCCAGCGGGCCCTCTCTCGGGCTGCTGGCAGGACCCTGAGTTCGCCTTCCCCTCCAAGAGCTTTCGGGTCCTGTCCCTCCAGGGGTCAGCGAGTGCAGCCGGGTCTCCTGGCTCCCTGGCGGGGAACAGGAGCGAAGCCTCTGGGGACTGGGCACCTGGCAAAGCGGGGGCGGTCCTCTTGTATATTTGCTTTGGGGGAACCTGCTGTGGAGCCCCGCCCTCACCCCACACCCCTGCTTGTTTAGCCAGGGCCGGCTGGAAGGGGACTGGAGGCTGAGAGCCCCCAGGGCTGGGCTGGGTGTGGTTCTCAGCCACATCAGCATCAAAAAGCCCTGCCTGGATGAGCAAGGGTCACAGGCTCCAGGCCATGTTGGGTGCAGAGATGACTAAAAATCTTTAAAAAATAAAATAGGGGTGCCTGGGTGGCTCAGTGGGTTAAAGCCTCTGCCTTCGGCTCAGGTCGTGATCCCAGGGTCCTGGGATGGAGCCCCACATCGGGCTCTCTGCCTCCCCCTTCTCTCTGGCTGCCTCTCTGCCTACTCGTGATCTGTCTGTCAAATAAATAAATAAAACCTTAAATAATAAAATAAAAACCCAACCGAGAGAGGGAGGGATCCCTGCTCCCTGCAGAGGCGGGCCCCCACCTGTAGGCTCTGGGGAAAAAAACCTGGCAGGGGACGGAACCGTCCCCTTAGGGCAGGGCCACACCGCGAAGAAGGCGCCCACAAGAGATCAAGAGGAGGCCTTCCCAGGGGCTGACGACTACTCGGATACGAGGGGACGTGCCCCCCCATCCCGCCATGAGGAGTGTAGGGCAGTAGCCACGCTGGGCTGGTACCCTCACCCCCACCACGGCACCTGCAGGGGCTGCCCTAGGGCATCGGGGACCTTCAGGGTGGGCGTGCATGGCTGTGGGTGCAGGGATGAGTCCGCAGGTGCCGTGGCCTTGGAGGACACGGCTGGGACAAGCGCCCCACCTGGGAAGGCCTCTGGTAGGGGTCAGCCCACAGGGTGAGGCTCAGCGCCCTGTGACTCCCTGCAGGGCCCCGGTCCTTCCTGTCCCCCGTGGGGGCTGACCCACCACTGACCCAGGACCCTTGCACTGCTCACAGAAGGCTGGGGCAGCCCCCACAGCCCCCCCCAGGCATCTGAGCCCCTCAACAGCGCCCACGGCGAGGAAGCGGTTCCCCATTTTACACACGGGGTGAGTAACGAGCTGCCCAAGGCCCGGGGACGGCCCTCGAGAGAGGAGAGCCCTAAAACGCACCCTCCGAACTGCTGTTTCGGGCACAGCTCAGGGACGTCAACATGTTCCCACCGTCCCTGCAGAATGCGCCCTTCCCAGACTGGACTCAATCCCCCGTGACGCACAGAGCCCCTTCCCCCGGCCCTGCCCCCCGCGTCTGTGGATCCGTCTCCTCCTCTCCTCTCGGGCCTTCTGGGAGTGGATGCCTGGGGACCTGCCCTCTGGGTCTGCAAGCCAGGCTCTCACTCAACTGCCCTTTCGCAAAACAGACTCCCGCGGGAGGACCGCTGCAGATGGGGGCATGGAGGCTCAGGGAGGGGCGGCCACAAAGCCCCAGCTGTCTGCACGATCAGACCGGCCATCCTTCTCCCTGGACCTGCCAGTCTTGGCCAGCTCAGGCCAGACGTACCCCCTTGTCCCTTCCCGCTCGGGGACCTGCGTCCCAGCCGGCCCTGGACACAGGCTGAGCGGCTGACCAGCTGCTTCATGTCTGCGGGCGCCGTTTCTCATCTACAGAGACCGCTTCTCAGCCACTAGGACGACTGCGGGGACACGGAGAGGACACGGCGGGCACTTCACCCAGGGGAAAGACGGGAAGGTCCAAGAAACATGGAATATCTTCCCTCTCGCTAGAAATCAAAGCGACGCACATCAAATCGGGAGCCCCGTTTTCATTCTTCAGGTTGGCCTGGACCGAAGAGGCGGCCACGAGGGGTCGGCCGGGATGTCAGGAGGAACCCGCAGCTGCTCACATGGCTGCTCGGGGAGACAGCGGCAGCACCTGGGCAAAGCCGCGCGGAATCTGGTCTTGCAGCGCCCGGGCGGGGTGGGGGGGGGGGTTGGTCAAATGTCCACTCTTGGTTTGGCTCAGGGTCATGATCTCAGGGTCATGGGATTGAACCCAAACTTCAGGCTCGGTGGGGAGTCTGCGTCTCCCTCGGTCCCTCCCGGGCTTGGGGGAGCTCTCCCAAATAGATCAAGAAAGAAAGAAACAAAGGAAAAAAAAAAAAAAAGGAAAGGGGTAAGAGAAGGGAAGGAAAGGAAGAAAGAAGAAAAGAAATCTGGTCCCTCTCCCAGGGTCTGACCCGAAGGCAGTTAGTTAGTTGCAAGAGGCAGGCCTACAGTCCTCAAGTGCGGTCTGGTTCGAAGACCTGGAGGGTCGCCGCCTGCCACTCTTGATCTCAGGATTTTGAGCTCCAGCCCCACGTGGGGTTGCAGGGATTACTCAGAAATAAAATCTTTCAAAAAAAACAAAAACAAAAACCCGAGACCATGTGAACATCCCCCGCTAAGGAGAGGCGAGGTGGCAGTCGGATCTGGCCGGGGCAGACAAGGGGAGACCGCGACGCAGGGGCTGCAGGCGCTGGTGGCGACAGGCAGACACCTCACGCTTCACCGACGGAGCCGCCCAGGTGCCCCCAGCATTTTAACCATTTTTAAACGTCCGGTTCAGTAGCATGAAATCCCCCCTCGGGGCTGTGCGACTGTCCCCACCGTGTGTCCGGGACTCCTCCCTCTTCCTGTTTGCACTTCTTGGTGAAC
Source organism: Mustela nivalis (assembly GCF_964662115.1). Classification (NCBI taxonomy): domain Eukaryota; kingdom Metazoa; phylum Chordata; class Mammalia; order Carnivora; family Mustelidae; genus Mustela; species Mustela nivalis. Next base: position 90,224,310 of record NC_139032.1, on the reverse strand, counting down.
GTAATGTAGGGACTGACCACGGGTGGGGGGTTTCTGGAACCTTGGGAGATGCTGGGCACAGACCTCGGCCAGCGGCCTCCAGGGGGACAAGCGTGCACACCTGCTGCTGTGGCGGTGGGCAGTGGACGGGCCACAGGACAGGCGCTGGTCACACGTGGACACCTGTCCACCTGTCCTCTTCCCAATGCCACACAGGATCAAGGTTTTTTGTGAAAGTGGTGACGACTATTGTTTTCACAGTTTTCTCAATGCAGAAGGCGGCCAGCCAGGCTCTGCAGCAGCTCCAGGGAGAGAAAGCCAGGGAGGGGTCCCTGCCCGGGAGAGCAGAGCGCACGGACCACCACCCAGGCCCACTGTCCAGGCACGCACAGCACCTGCCTTGGGCGAGGGCATGACAGGAAGCCTCCTGTTTGGCTCAGGGAGCGACCCCACGGGGTGGGACACTCAGAGGCAGTTTAACCTAAGTGGAAGTGACTTGCCCAAGGTCATGCAGCAGGGAACCCAGGATGGGCCAGAACCACCTCCTTACCTGGTTTTTGGAAAACACGTGAAAACTGCCAGGCAAAGGGCACCCTGGAGGTGGGGTGGGGTGAAGACCCAGGATTGCGAGATGGCATTCCAGGATTGCAAAAGCAAACCTGTCTGTCTCCCTTCCCCGAGGCTCTGTGGATGCCACCCAGCATCCGAAGGACTGGAGGAGGTGGCCATGCCCTTAGCTGGCCCACAGCAGCAACCCCGTCCTGAGCACCAGCCCCACTGCACGGAAAGCCCACCTAACTCGAGTGCCCCTCCACAAGCCGCAGGGCTCAGGAGCTGCCCGTCGGGAGTCAGGATCCCAAAGCTTGAAGCAGGTGTCCCTGGCACTGGCCCCGGGACATGCGCATACACCTCTGGGGGCTGCCCTCCCTCCCTAGCCCCCACACCCCCGGGGAGAGAAGCCAGGGAGGTGGGCAGGGGTGCAGCCCAGGCTACTCGAAGCCCAGGTGGTCTGGGATGCCTTGGGTACCTGGTGCAGCACTCTAGAAGCACCCACCAGCAACCGGTGGGGTGACTGATGCCACCTTTCCACCTCAAGGCCCCGGAACAGGGCTGTTCCTCCAGCAGATGAGATGTCCTGGCCCTTCCCGATCTTTCTCAGGGAGCCCTCGACTTAACCCCAGACGCCCAAAGGCTTCAAACACCACAGATCTTTCCAGCGCCCACAGGAGTCCAGCCAGCCTCCTTGGACCTTCTGTGTTCAGCCTGAGGACGCCCCCCCCACCCCGGGGCCTTCCCAATATCTGGGTGAGACAGATCAGATCCTGGCTCCCGCTCCCTAGCCATGACCTTGGGTACTGCTCTTGACCCCACCCCTGGAAGCTTTCACTCCTGCTGGTGAAAAGGGGAAGGGCGTGGAGATTGTGCCCAAGAGGCTGGGACCCCGGGAACGACAACGGTGACTGGTGACGTCACAAGCAGATAGGAAGAATCCAGGGAGGGCGGCCACAGAGCCCCCACCCCGCCCCTCCCCCCACCAGCATGTGCCCTGACTGGAAGGAGTTCAAGGCCAGGCCCTGGCCACCTGTGGACCTTGCCCTCAGCCCCTGGCCTGGGGCTCGGTTGCTCCCAGGAGATCTGGGCGGCTAGAGTCCTCAGCTAGACCCTGCTGGGTTTGCCCCAGAGAGTGAGGGGTCTGGGTGGGGCCCACCTGAGGGCAGCTCTGTCAGGAAGGCCACAGAGAGCCATGGATCTGCTCGGGGACAGGAGGCCCCAGAGAGACCATCTGGCAAGAGCAGGAATGTTTTCCAGCAAGTGTCTTTGAAGCTGGAGAGGAGAGGGAGAGTGGGAGGGACCCGAGCGGGCGCGGGGCGGGGCTTCCGGCCAGTCCAGAAGCCCGGAGCTCGGTCGCAGGAGGGGTTGTGGGGAATGGGGTGAAGAGCAGGGGGCTGGAAGCGGGTGCTGCTGGCGAGCCCCCGGTCCTGACCCAGGGTCTCCGGGGCTCCAGGGAGCTGGGCCTGCAGCCGCACGTCCCAGGGAGGGAGTCCGCCCCTGGCCATCCTACTCCAAGAAAAACAAGGCCAGACTTTCCTGCAAAACCAGGATTCCCTGCCAGCCCCCATGTACCACGGGGCCCCCCGAATGCACTCCATCCCCACCCGTGCACACCCCGGGACCACACAGTGGCTGGGAGCGCTGGCTAAGAGGCTGGGCTGTCCTGGGTTCAAATCCTAATGGCCATCAGTAAGCCCCAGGTCTCTGGCCCAAGCAACCCCGTTCTCCCCTCCTCAAGGTTCCACAGGCAGGAGATGGAGTGTCTCCTGGCCCCACCTCCCATGAAGCCAAGAGCCGCGGCCACACCCGGGACCTGGCCATTCAGATGGACTCGGAAGCATGTGCTCCAGCCCTCAGAGGCCCTGCCAAGGTCGTGTATGCACACTGGGCCCCCCATCCTGGTAGAGCCACAGCCTGGAGGCTGGAACTCATCTGCAGGGCATGGGCCGCCCAGCTCTGGTCTCCTTTGATGCAAGGAAAAAGTGGTCTCTTGGTGAGGCCGCCGTCACTAGGGTTTCCCGATCCTGCAAACTGTGTTCCCATCACACAGCTGGGCTTCACTCTGGTCTCCCAGGGCATCTGCCTCCTGGGACGAGCGAACAGGGCCTAGGACTCCACCGTGTACAACCAGCCTGGGAGGGATCCTGGGGTCTCGGGCCCCAGGGGGTCAGAGGCTCCTCCGCTCTTCTGTTCCCATTGCTGTTCCCTGCACACTCGGAATTGAGGTCTAATAGGCAAAGGCCTCCTTGGGTTGTGGCCTGGAGCCCCATGGGGAGGGGCCGCTGCTGCTCTGGGTAAGGCAGGAAAGCAGGGAGCGAGCAGGGCAGGGCTGCTCCCCCCACCCCCACCCCAGCTCCAGGCACCCACAGCTTGGGTCTCCGGTTCTCAGCACTGCCGCTGCCCCTAGCGCTGGTGGGCACAGAGGGAGCACAGAAAACGTGCACTCTGGCGGCCCTTGCGGGGGGTCTGCACCCCAGCTCTGCCCCGTCTTAGCTCTGGGAGCCCAGGCAACGGCCTCCTCCCACCCGCCCTTGGGCCTCCCAAGGCCTTGGCTTCAGGGAGCGCCTCAGACTGTTCGTCAGAGGAGCGAGGCACGGAGCCCTGCTCGTCCCACGGTGGGGCACCTCGACACGCCGCCGGAGATGGGAGTGGACGCTGCAGCGCCCAGCGAGGTGGGCAGTTTCCAGAAGTCAGAGCAGGGCCGGAGAGAAGGGAAGCCAGATGCCCAGGGCGCCGAGGAGTCCAGGAAAGACGAATGGGTGAGGAGAGGGTGCGTCCCTGCCCCTCACCTCCATGCTCCTGGGTCTGTCCTGGATGCCAGAGCCATGCAGCAGCCCCCTAGTCTGTCTCCCCAGGCCGCACCCTCCGGGGGAACTTTGTTCCCAGCAGGCCCCACCCGTACCCCCACTTCAGCTCTGGCTAGGGGGTCTTCAGCACCATCACCATGACCCACCCTCGGCGGCTGGGGCGTCCGGGACAGGAGACTGTGGCCTCTCCCTGGGGTGAGCAGAGCACCTCCTCTTACCCCACTAGCGTCCTGAGGTGGCTGCTTCACAGAGCCCGAGTCCGGGGGTGCCCTGGAGAGCGGAGCACAGCAGGAAGCCCCCACCCGGTACTGGCCCAGCCTCCAGGGTCCCCAGGGCTTCAGCCTAGTTGGCCAGAATCTCAAGCCCCAGCAGGCCAAGGAAGACCGAGTGTGACCAGCCTCCAAATGAGAAAGCAGACTGGTCACTTCTGACTTGACCCCGGCAAGCAGCTTTGAAGTGTGAGTCAGTCCCTTTAACAGGCGAGGAAGCTGCTTGTACAGACGCTTCCTGATGACACCTGTGGCGGAGAGGGACGAGGACTGTCAACTCCCGGTTCCCTCCCTTCTGCTGCAGACCTGCTCTGGGGCCAGCTCTCTGCCAGCCTCCTGCACCCGCCCCTGCCACCTCAGAACCACATATGCCATCCCCTGGCCTGGCTCCGGGGGGGGGGGGGGGACAGGACTGCCTCCAAGTAGCTCACCGGCCTGTGGCTCCCTGAACCCAACGCCCTCCTCTGGCTCGGAGGCCAGCCCCCAGCAAGGCTGAGGGGAGGCTCCTGCTGCCCACAGGGGCTCCAGGACTCCAGGACCCTAACCTCAGGCCCGTCTTCAGAGAGGTGCATGGCCTCCAGCTTCCCTGTCCTCGAGTGGTGCGGGCCCAGCTTTGAGGAAGCCCCTGGAACAGGTCTTCACATGGGAAAATGGCCAGAAAGGCCACAAGAGGGCTGTCTCTGGGGTCCTTGCTCCCTGGGATGGTGATCTGGGCTCTGCTGGTGGTAGGCGGGGCCACCAGAGACCCACGGAGCATGCTCTGCTCTGGGTACGGCAGGAAGCCACAAATCCCTAAGGACAGGGCCTGGAGGGCCCATGCAGTGTGGGCCAGTCCCGGCAGCATGGGCCCACCTGGATGGACAAGTCAGCAACCCTCACCCACTGCCCTGTAACCACATGGGGGCAGGGGGCAGGGACCCCAGAATCCTCACGGCAGGCCACAGCCAAGAAGCCATTGCAAAAGCCACAGAGAGCAACGTTAGCAACAGCCCTCCCTGGATCAGACACAGGGAGACCGGGCAGGAAGAAGCCCCCACTCCTTAGCCTCTGACCCAGGGAGGCCCACCACTCTTCAGCTGGGCCTGACCTCCTTACCCCGCGCCCGGGCCCACTGGCTCACACCACCGCACTACCCAGTTCAGAGGGGTCCACAGAAAACCACCAGCCACCGCTCCCTTCCTTCCACTCTTGAGGCTGGACCTCAGGGGTCAGACCCACCCACCCCTCCCGCAGCCTCCCACCTCCTTAGGTGGACAGGCCGGGAAGCAAAGAGAGTCCCATGCGGGGACCATCTCAGGTGCATTCATTGCCCAGGTCAGACGGGGGTGGGGGCGGGCGGACAGAGAGGACAGGATCCGGGACCCGGGATGCCCCCCGCCCCTGCGCCTCCTCCAGGCCCGGCGGGTGCTCCAGCAAAGCGCCCCACCCCCCAGCCCCCTGCAAGCCCCGCGGTCCCACCTGCTCTTTCCCGGCGGGTGGAGCGGGACAGCGCCTCCCCGCTGGCCCAGCGTCCTTCCCCGCCCAGGGCAGCTCCGCCACCCGCCGCCCGCCGCCCAGAACGCCCTGAGCGGCCCGCGGGGCCCTTGGAGGGTCGGAAGGACGCGGCGACGCTGGAGACCGAGACCATCTGAAATCCCTCGGGGTCCGCGCGGGGCCGGGGCGCGGAGACATTGTGACGTGGGCTCTGGAGGACCCGTGCCCGCCGCCCGCCGCCCGCCGTCCGCCGCGCCGCCCGGGAGCCCCGAGATCCCCAGGCGGGGCAGGAAGGAGGGACGGGAGAGTAGAAAGTTAGGAAAGCGGAAGCGGGCTGCGGCCTCCCTCTGCGCCCCGCCCCGCCCGGGCGCGGGTCCCCCCCCGCCGGCGCAGTCCCCGCGTCCCCCGCGCCCCGCCCCGCCCAGACGCTGTCCCCCCGGCCGGCACAGTCCCCGTGTCCCCCGCGCCCGGCCCCGCCCCGCCCAGACGCTGTCCCCCCGGCTGGCGCGATCCCCGTGTCCCCCGCGCTCCGCCCCGCCGCGCCCCGGCGCTGTCCCCCCACCCCCGAGCCCAGGTCCCCTTGCCTCATGTTCTCCACTGTCCGGCCGTGGTGGCGCAGCAGGCAGACGACCGCGGCCACCGTGGAGGCCGAGACGCAGAGCGCGCAGTACAGGGTGATCTTGGCGTAGAACCTGGCCGAGCGGCTCAGCTGCACGAGCAGCAGCAGCAGCAGCAGCGCCGCGGTCAGCCACGGCCAGAGCTCCATGGCCCCGCCACGCTCGGACCGCGCCCCGGCGGCGGCGTCCCGGGAGCCCCGACGGCGCGGGCCTCGGCTGCAGCTCTGAGTTCCGTCCGGCGAGAAGACGACCTGCGGGCAGGCGACCGCTGGCCTCCTCCCGCGCGCCCGTGCCCCTTATTGCGACGGCGGAGGGGCGGGGCGGCCCGGGGCGGAGAGGGAGCGAGCGCGCCCAGGAAGCGGCTAGGTGAGGCGCGGCCCGCCCCGCCCCGCGACTGCCCTGCCGGCGCGCGATCCGGGGCACCGCCCCGCACCGCCCTGCACCGCCCCGCCCCGCGACACTCCCCCTGCCCCTGCCGCCCGGTCACCTAGCTCCTGGAGGCGCGATCCCGGTCCCAGCCTGGCCGCGTGGCGAGTCACCCCGGGCTCTGGCGCCGCTCCCCCGCGTTCGGGGCCTCCCCGCCCCCTACCTACCCTTGTGTTCCGCGCACCCCTGCGGCCCCTTAACCCAGAGCATAGCTCCAAAGTTACCCAAGGTCGCCACGCAAAGGAGCCCCTGAACCGCGCCCGAGGGACTGCCGTCTGCTCCTTCCGGTCCCCTGGGGCAACTTCAGGGAGAGGGGGCTGGCCCTGGGGTACCTCACTCTGCGGGCCTGATGGGCACACACAGTCCGGGTGGAGGCAGCAGGAATGGGACGGGTTTCTGGGCGTGGCTGGGGGTGCCCGCTTTGGGTGCCAAGACAGTGTGTCACCATGGCCAGGAGCAGATCCAGCCATTGTGCTCACACCTGAGCTCCATGGTCGGCTGGCGGGGGGTGGAAGGAGGGCCATGGCTGGGGATCGGGGTCATAGCTGCAGGGGCAGCCTCCGGGTCCCAGAGAGCAGACTAAGGTGGCACCTGGCCTATTCTGACTGGCTGAGGTCCTGGGTCGGCTGCGATTTCCAGAATGCCCGTGGAGGTCCAGCCCTCCTAAGGGCGTCAGGAAGTATCTGTGCGTCTCTGAGGTTTTCAGGTGCTGAAGCAGCCTGTTACTGACATGCTCTCCTGACAGCTCCGAAACTACCTGGTTTCTTTACTTTTCTCTCTTCTTTTCTTCCTTCCTCTTTCTTTCTAAGTTTAATTCATTTATTTGACAGAGCGAGAGACACAAGCAGGCAGAGCAGCAGCAGGAGAGGAAAAGCAGGCTCTCTGCTGAGCCGGGAGCCCGATGTGGGGCTCCATCCCTGGACCCCAAGATCATGACCCGAGTCGAAGGCAGTCGCTTAAACAACTGAGCCACCCAGGTGCCCCAATCTGTTTTCTTTTCTGTTTTTTCTTTCTTTTTTCAGTGCAAAATGGTGGTTTTGTTAAAGCACAGGGACAGGGCCGTGGGAAAGGAGCTGCTGTCTCAGAGCGGATCTGTGCACCCACAAACGCTTCCCTCCTGGGCTCAAGGGGACCTCTTTGTCTTGGGCAGATGGGGCTCCCCGAGTGGGTGTGGAGGCCGTTCACGATGTTCCCAACGTGTCCCCACGGGAGGATTGCTTCACCTGAGTTCCATGCATGGTGTTTCTCTGTGGGACCAATGAGAGCCTCCTGGCTCCGTCTCCGTGTATCTGTGGGGACTCATCTTTGTGTCACACCATCAGTACAGCCCTGGTCTCTTTCCATTCTTGCGACAGGCTCATGTTGCCCCTCCAGAGGAGGCCGGGAGCCCTCCAGGGAGGCTGTCGGATCCCTGGGCCCCTGGGCAGACGGCAGCAAGACCGGAGAGCACATGGGTCTGTGGGAGTGGGCGGTTACCACACAGGGCTGCAGCCGCAGTCCAGAGGGGGCTGGGTCACAGCGGGCTTCTCTGCGGCTGCCAGCAATGCCTGCGGATGTAGTCCTCAGGGGTCCGACAGGGTGCACGGAATGTGGGTCTCACCAGCTGCGCCGGGCTGAAGGGGCCGCGGTATCTGAGGGGACTTCCTTCTGGTCCCTGAGCAGCGCCCTATCCAAGGGGACCCCTCCAGCTCACCCTGCCCCTATTCCCAGCACTTCCTACGACTTGGTGACGGGATTGCAGGCCTGTGCTGAGGCCCCCTGACCCGGCGGGGCCCGTCTGTCCTGCTCACAGGGGCACGACCAGCACTGAGACCCATGCCTGGCTCGCGGCGGGTATGTACTCCCCAGCAAGTGCACCCCCACTTTACAGGTGGAACCTCCCAGAGGCGAGAGTCCGAGAGTCGCCCTGCTGGAGTGACAGGGGAGGAGCCTGGTCACTATGTCCACACCTGCTGCCTGAGGTGGCCAGTGGCAGGGGCCAGAGGCAGAGGACGGCCTCTGGCTCCCGGGGGCAGCAGTTCTGGGATCACTGCTGTGTCCTCATACAGACAGAAAGTCTCTTACCCAATCTCACCTTCTTCCCCAGTTTCCTCCTGGGGCAATGTTGAAAGAAAACATTCCTGGGGGGGGGGTCTGGGGGCTGGGGACATGCCCCTGGCGTGGGGCGTCAACTCCCCGGGCGTGGTCTGGTCTGAAAGAAATACTCAGTACCGCCCAGTCCTATTTGGAAGGCTAACAAAACCCTTTTTGTCTCTAGAAAGGGAAGCCCGGAGAATCTTCTGGGTGGTGGAGAGAGATTTTCTCTGCAATCAGTGATTCTCAGCTAAGTAGGGATGGGTGTGGCCCCACTCAGGTTCCACCACAGAATGGAGAAGCCTTGGTCTGGTGGGCAGGGATGCGCAGTGTCCTGTCTGACCCTGCCAGGGGCCTGGGGTCCCTACAATGACCTGGGGGCGTGCTGGGGGGCTCCGGACTAAGTCGGCCCCAGTCCCTGCCGGGTAAGAGCCGAGGGCCCTCCTGGGCTCATCCAGATGCCGAGCAGACACAACTGAAGCTGAGCTGTCCCACCTCCCGAGGCCCACAGGAGCTCACAGCCTAGGAGAGGGACCATCACTGGGTTCCGGGTGCCGGGTGCTGGGCCATGGGAAACCAGCTGGCTCCCATGGGCAGAGCCGCTGGAGGCTGACCAGCCCACCTGCCCGCGCACCCAGGGCCGCCTCCTGGGCGGGGCCCTGTGTTCTCCAGGTTTCTCTCCACTTGGGTGGCGTGTCTGAAGGGAAGGGCCAGGGCTGTCTCTGCCTGAAGCCGAGATAAAGTGAGCACTGAGTGACCTTCCCCGCCACGTGGCACCTGGGGCAGGGCCGGGGCACCCGGGCTCTGATGTTCCAAGATGTGGTTTCATCGTTGGCGCAGTTGCCCAAACCACCCAAGCCTCGGCTTCCTAGTCTGTAAAACAGGGACGCTAACTCACCCAGCCGGGCTGGGATGAACTGGGCCATGGCCCAGGCTGGCCCGGCAAGGGCCTCTCCCGACTTCGCCTTCGGCGTGTGGAGGTAGGTTCCTCTCTCGTGGAAACTGCCGGGGAGGAAGTGAGACAGGAGCACGGCGACAGCTCAGGAAGGGCTTCTGGGCAATTCTGCGAGAGCAGGGGTGCGGGCCAGGGAGCCGCCCACCGTACCGCTGGGCACGGGCGTGGTGGAGGGAGCTTCCTATGACCCCTGCTCCCTCTGGGGAGGAGAGGGGCATCTCCGGGGGCCCAGCACCGGGGGAGCAGACTCCTGGAACACAGGCCGTCAGGCTGGATGGGAGGAAGGGAGGAAGCTCGGAGAGCCCGGCGGGTGGGGGTGGGGGAGAGGGGCTCTGGCTTCGGACCTCTCCATGGCCGAGGCCCTCCGCCACCTGTAAATAAAGCAGCCTGTGAATCTTTCATGGGCTTGTGCTTAAAAATAGATGAGGGAAGGCCTCTGGGCAGACTCCCAGGTCTCTGCTGTGGGCAGTGTCCGGGCCACAAACTCCCCAGGGAGGCAGGGAGGGAGGGAGGGGGAGGGCTAGCCGGCCGGGGCGCTGGGGACGGAGCTGGCCCGGGCACGCGGAGCCTGGGACATGTGGCCGTGAGCTCAGGGGCCAATGGAAAGTCACCCTTTCCAGAGGTTGTGCCCTCTGGAGCAACTGGGTCCCAGGCTGGGGGAGGAGGGCCTGGGACGGGCGGAGCAACGGACCCACGGGGAGGTAGGACCATGGGGCAGAAGAGGGGAGACGAGGCCCCAAGAGGAACCGGACCTGGAGGTTCTGGTCTTGGGGCTGAGGCCCGTCCAGCTGTGCAGAAGAGCTGGGCCCCCCACGCGGCGGCCCCCCACGCACCCCTTGCACCCACGGCGCGCCAGTCTGACCTCCATGCTTGCATCAGCAGCCTCACCCGAGGCTCTAACAGCAACCAGAACCCCAGGTTCCAGATGCGCCCTTGGAGGTGGCCTCGCCCAGCCCCCACTGGACAGACAGGAACGCGGGGTCCTGGAGAGGACAGCCCCGGGACTGCAGCCAGCAGGATGGGGCAGGAGCCCCCTGGGTGACCCGGGAGCAGCCCTTCCACCCAGGGCCTCAGCTTTCTCGTCTGAGCTGAGGGGACGGGGATGGGCCCCTGGGGCCTAGGAGGGTAAAGGGGGTGGGCCGCGTGCAGGACCCCAGGCCTGCCAGCGGCCCCTTCTCAGGCCAGCGCCCTCTGATCCCCTCACCCCTGGCCCAGCTGGCGTCTGGACCAGATCAGCTGCCCCAGCACTCCCTGGCCAGCGCACTGAGTCCACGGGGCTGGGGCCAAGCCGGCTGCCCTAAGCCTTGCCCCATCCGCTTCTGGCTTTGGCTGCTGGCTCAGGGGCTGCCTCTGGGTCAAGGGGCCCTGGAGGCTCCCTGACCCTGGAGGGGTCCCACTGGAGGAGAGAGAGGAGAGAGAGAGGAGGCCCTGAGGGCCTGAGAAGGGGCCAACCTAGGCCGTGAAGGCCGGCATCCTGCCCCCAGCACTGGGGCGGGGGCAGGGAGGCTGGCTGGGAGGAGGGTGGCGGCCTCCCAGCCCCGCCTCCCTCACCCTCCCGGGACCCTGCGGAATTCCCGCACCCCTGGGGAGCTCATGGGGTCCTCTCCCGTCCTCCTGACTGCGGGGGGCCGGGTCTACCCCATGAGCCACACCCGTGGCCGGTGATGCAGGCCGGAGGCTCAGGCTCACCGACTTACTAGAGAGCGAGTTTCCCCCTTTCTCAGGGTTGTCCATCAAGTTGTCCCCCACTGAGGCGGGGAGTGGGCAGGAGGGACCCCAGCTCCGCAGACGGCCGGGCCCGAGTCCCACCTGCCGTCGCTGCTGGGCGACTCTTCCCCTCTGTGGGTCCCCGTCCAAGCTGGCCAAAGAGGAGTGATGAGGGACTCAGGAGACGAGGCTCTGACCACGGGACTGAGAGTCCCGCCGCACGTGGGTCCCTTGGCTGCTGTCTCTGAGTCCCAGAGCCACGCTCTTGGGGGGTCTGGGTCTCCCAGGTGCCCTGACTTCTGAGGCCCTTGGAGCCTCAGCCTGTCTGCACAGCTCCCCCCTCCATCCCCAGGGCCTTGGGGCCTCAGGCCCAAGACAGGCTCCCGCAAGTCTTTGGCGACAAATGAATGGTAGAGAAGGAGAAGGAATGAAGGAAGCCTTCCTCCCTGGTCCCGAAGAAGAGCACATGTGCTGCCTGGAGAGTCGGCTCACAGAACCCAGGCAGGGGCCGCCGGACGTCTGCGCAGCCAAGTGGGCACACTGCCCGCAGAAAAGGACAAGGGAGTCTGGAGGTCAGGGCCCCCGGCAGGAGCGGCGGGTGTGCATCTGTGCACGCGGTGGGACATCCAGATACACAGACACAAGGACGCAGCCGTCATGGGAAGGGGCCCAGTCAAGCTGCACACCGGTCTCCGATACCCGACTCCCTCCTGCTCCACTTTCTCACCCGGGGGGCGGGGTGGGGTGTCTGAGCTCTGTCTCTGCCCCTCTGTGCCCTCGCACAGGCAGGCTTGCTCAAATGAGACAGTGGGTTTGGGCCCGATAGCCCTGGGGCAATAGCAGACCCCCAGGGTGGAAAGTGAGTCAGAGCCTAACTCCGTCCGCGAACCAGGCAAAATCCAGGTGAACTCGCAACGGAGGAAACTCCTGCAGAAACACAGAGGCCTTGGTGGGGAAGCCTGGCAGATAGAGATGGGAATCTGGGTGAAGAGAGAAACAGAGACACTGCTTGGGACCGCTGGGCACAGTTATGTAGGTTGTGCACTGCCCCAGTCTAGATCTGTCAACAACAGCAAGCACAGCTGGGGCCACCCTTTCCGGAGCAAGCTGACCTGTTCTCTGGCCTTCGACAGTTGCCACAGACTTCCCCAGCCAGAGGCCCTGACAAATGAGTTCCTGAGTCTAGGAGACTGGGCCCAGAGGTCAGAAGCAAGGCACCCCAGCTCAACGTGAACCACCCGGCTGCACCCTGCCTCTGCCTGGACGTCTGCCAGCACCGCAGCCAACACCCACCTGCACTGGCGCCGTCAGACCCAGTCACCGAGCTCATGAGCTCGGAGCCAGAGCTGCAGCCCCGCCCTGAACCCGGCACCTCCACCCGGCCGTCCCCCTGCCCCCAGGCGGGGTCACCGATCCAGCACGCAGAAACGCAGGACAGCGTCAGACTTGAGTTTCAGATGAAGAAGGAATACGTTTTTAGCTAAGTGTGTCCCCTAAGTTAGGACATTATTTGTACTAAAAAATGTGATTTGTTGTCTACCTGAAATTCAACTCAAACTGGGAGTCCTGCACTGGATCCGGTGACCTCTTCCCCAGACTAGGGGCGGATCCCCTGTGCCCACCCCTGGGTCCTCCCCGGCCTTGTCCCCCGCTCTCGCTGCCCCCACCCCAACCAGCCTGCCCTCTGCCAAACGCCGGGCAGCACTGCCCTCTAGTGGACAGACCGCGGCAGAGGGAAGGAGCCCAGGCGGCAGGGGAGGAGTGGAGGGAGGCGCTCCTGGGGCTCTTGGCGGGGAGGGGGGGGTGCCTGCAGGGGACACACACTGGGTGGTAAAGCAGAGCCCCACAGGCGCCCAGGGCTGGCAGCCCCGACCCATCACCCCTGGACTGCAAGCAGGGTGGACCCGCCCAGAGGCCCCCAGATGGTGCTCGACGCTGGCCTGCAGGCCCTCAGAGCTCTGTCTGGACCAGACTGCCAAGGGGCCTCCAAGGGCCAGGGTGGGTGCGGTACTGGGGGTAGGTGCGTCGGCAGGAGCTTGCCCTGTTTAGTGCTTCCTGGTCTCCCTCTGAACCGCCCAGCCCCATGGGCCCTCTGCAGAGACATCTCTCACTGGCCCCTCTGCTCCCCCAGGTGGCCGGGGCTGCTGGCACCGGCGGGGGGGGGGGGTCTGGAGGCAGGGGCAGCAGAGACCCCAGCCAGCCACCGAGGCCGCTGGCTTGCAGCATGCTCCCTGCTTGCCCCCAGTGCCTAGCATGGGGGAGACAGTCGCTCCTTCTTGCCCCGCCCCCTCCTTCCTCTGGCTCCCTGGTGCCCGTCCCTTCTCCTCTCTCCTCCTGCCCTCCTGTCCCAGCTCCGCTCCGACACGTCTTCCCTGGCTGCCATCCACCGTGCGGGCACCCAGCACAGTGGCACTTGTGGAGGCCCTGGACGTGGCCTGGGAGGCCTCCCTCCTCCATAAAGAGGTACTGAAGAGGGCACCTGGGTGGCTCAGTGGGTTAAGCCTCTGCCTTCGGCTCAGGTCATGATCTCAGGGTCCTGGGATCGAGCCCTGCATCGGGCTCTCTGCCTACTTGTGATCTTTCTCTGTCAAGTGAATGGATAAAATCTCTCTTTTTTAAGATTTTATTTATTTATTTACAGACAGAGATCACAGAATCACAGAATTTACAGACACAGATCACAGCCCCAGAAAAAAAGACATACTGAAGAGTGTCCGCTGCACCTGCTTTGGTCCGAAGACGGATGTCAGATTCAACCATAACAGTTCATTTTTTTCCTCTTCTGAAAGACAAGGAAAACACATCTTTGGGCCCCTAAACACCTGGGGGCCGTGGGTCCCGAGCCATGAGCCTCGTGGAGCTAGGCCTGGCTCGAGCGCCGTGTGCTAAGCATCTGTGGGTCCCGCCAGCAGAGGCTGCTCCTGGCCAGGCACTGGCTGTGCGCATGGACCGGCAGCATGTCCTCCTGTGCCCAGGGGGTCTCTAGCTGGCAGAGGGCCTTTCCCTATGTATCCTGGGGGGGCCTGACACCCGGGAGACCCTGAGCCTGATCCCTAGGTTTCCTGAGACCACAACAGTGCAGCAGCCATGAGCCCTGCCCCACACGATGGCGGCCCTGGAAACCAGGGCCCAAGCTGGCGTCGGCAGGCAGGGGGCGGGGCGGGGGCAGATGTGCTGCCCTCTGCCTGCCCCTCCCCTGGGTTCCCTTCCAGGTCCGGCATCCAGGGCAGGGCTCCAGGTGCTTTGTTGGGGGTCAGGAGCCCAGCCATCTGCATAGTATGAGCTCTCGGGCACCTGATGCAGGCAGGTGGGAGGCGGCCTGGGCCAGGGCTCCCCCTGCCCCCGTCAGGGCCCCTCGGGGAGCACACTGAGTCCTCCCAGCCTGCTGCAGTGCCCGGACACCGCCGAGCCTGGTCGCAGGGGTGAGACCCAAGCCCTGGGCCGCGACTCCTGCCCGCGTGTTTGGAGAGCCCTGTCCTTGCCCGGCTGCAGTTGGTGGATCTATGGGAGGGTCTATTTTTTGTTTTTAATTTATTTAAATACAATTAATTCACATATAGTGTCTCGTTAGCTTCAGACCTTCAGATAAAGTTTCCCCTTTCCCCTTCCACCCCCACCCGGGACACTGCCAGGGCGCCCACCGCCTCCCGTGGGTGCTAACAACCTCCACGCACCCGCGGCTCCCTTGTACACACGGGGCCCCTGATGCCAATTTTCCTGCAGCTCCTCCGTGTCAGCCCAGCCAGCGGGACACAGAGCCTGTCCCCTTTCTCCGTGGCAAATGATCGTCGGGGGTGGGGGGAGGCCTCGGGGGGCATCTCTGCCACACTGTGAGCATCAAACCCCGTAGCGGCTCCGCAGGGCGTGTGCAGGCAGGGATGGCTCACGGGAGGGGGACCCGCATCCACCTCCGGCGACAGGATGGGACTCGGGCTTTCCCGCGCGGACACCCTCACGGCAGCGTGAGCCCCCGCAGCCCACAGGGGCAGGCTGAGAGAGGTCAGCCGGAAGGAGGGACCAGTGCTGGAGGACCCACTCCCAGGAGGCCTCAGAGGAGTCAGACCCACGGACAGACGGACACGGGAAGGGGGCGGGGGAAGGGAGGGGTCGTGTTCCGAGGGGACAGAGGCTCAGTCTGGGAAGGTGGAGTGTCCCCGGGACAGAGGGAGGGGCACGGGGTGTGTGTCTGACGCCCCTGAGCTGTGCACCCAACAGCAGTTAAGAGGGCAAGTTCTAGGTCACGTGTGCGCTGCCACACAGTACACGTAGTGATTATAAAGGCAGCGGGCAGCGGGGGGTGCCTCCTCCCCGCCCCCCACCTCAACACTGGCTGGTCTGTTTGGCCTGGGACCTGGCTGTGGAAGCCGCAGATCCTGCAGTTGTTGGCGGGGGACGCGGGGCAGGAATTGAAGTGAGACAGGTAGAGAGGCCCGCGGTCGTTTTTAAGAAATGCCAGCGCCAAGCGTATGCCCTGGACGGCCTGTGACACGGACCCTTTCCCTCATCTGCTCTGACTCACGTGTTCAGTCTGCATCGGCACGAGCCGCGATTGCACCGTTCTTGAATGTTAACCTTGAACAGAGGACAGCCCCACACGGTGGCCAAGGGCCGCCACTCCCCGCAAGGCAGCTGGGGCAGCCCTGGGGATGTGAGCTGGTTGGGAGGCCAGAGGACAGGCCTAGGATGAGTGGGGAGTGTGGCTCTGGGGAGAGGGGCAGAGACGGACAGAGAGACAGAGACAAGCTGTCCTGGTCAGGTCTCTTTGCTGACCCCACTCCTGACCGGTGCCTCCCCTCCTCAGTTCCCTCAGACCTTGTCTAGGACCTCGCTCTGGAGCTTCCTCCTCCAGGAGGCCCCCTGGGCTTCCCAGCTCAGGTGAGCCCCTTTTTTTGCACACCTGCCTTCCTGCCTTCGCCTATCCACAGTTTTGCGCGTCTCGGTCTGTGCAGGGCGAGGTGGTGTTCACACTGGCATCCCCGGGCACTGGCCAGCGGCTTCTTGGAGACTCACTGCACTGAGTTCCAGGACCAACCAGAGATCACTGAGATCCTGTAGGGCTTTGGAGCATGAGGTGAGGCGGGAGCCACTCACCCTGTCTTCTCATGTGCTGCGTGCACCTGCGGCCAGGGGGCCGGAGCCCTCTGTCCCAAGGGGCATGGACGGCCATCGGGCAGCCACTGCGTGTTCCCCCTGTCCCAGGAGCCCTGGCAGAGCAGGGAGGGAGCAGGGCAGGCCACCTCCCTGATGGGCCCTCTCCTCCTCCCCTTCCTCCCCAGGAACCGGGACCTCTAGGTTTCCCTCTGCAGCCCAGGCTCTGCGCACCAGCAAGTCACCTTGCCACCTGCCCGGAGCTGTCCCCTGCCCGTGGGTCCCTCCTTGCCCTGAAGAATCCTAGCCCTCCGTGAGGCCCCGAATACTGCCTCTGCCTGGATGGGGCCCTCCCTGAGATGCCTCCCTGCCCCGGACTCACACTTTCTCATCGCTCCGTGCGCAGCTAAACCTACTCGAGTCTGTCTCTGCGACATCGTGAGGTGCGGGTTTTTCTGGTGGAGGTTTTGCTCACCTTCCATTCCCAGGTCCCCAGGTCCCAGGTCTCTGATGGTGGAGTTCTCAGTAAATTCTGAATGAGCGAGGAAATCACGGGCATCCAACCCCAGACGCTTCCCAGGGGCTGCCGCTTCCCAGGGCAGGAACGTCAGTCTGGGTCAGCCAACACCTGCCCTCCCACACTAACCGCCCACACCGCTGGGTTCCTCCAGGAGGGGGCCCCCAGGCCCTGTGAACGGCCTGCCAGGCAGACCCTTGCCACGGGGACTGGTGGGGGTGATCTCCCGAGCTCCTTGGCTCTGCTCTGCTACCCCCAGGTTCCCCCTTTCCTCGCAGGGCTTTCCCTGGCCATCCTGCGACCACCAGCTCCGGGGCTGAGGTCCTTGGGGGCCTATGTCTGACGTTGGTTTTCCTGTGTTCTGCCCTCCGAGCAGTGGGTCACTGCCCACAGGCTTGTACGCCTTGGAATACAGGTTTTCTTGACCTTAATCAGTGGGAATCCTGCTGATCTAAATCAGGGCTGCTAGGGGAGATGGCAGCCTTGCGGGTGAGGCGTGGGGGAGCCCCACAGAGCTGGGGCACCCGCCCTCAGGGGCTGGAAACTCCCCCCGCCCACCAGGCACCTGCTCCGACAGACGTCAGTTTGTTCCCTCCTTGGTGGAGAAGGTCTTGGGAGTCCCCTGGGCTCCAGCCCCCGGAGGTCAGCGGTTCGGCAGCGGGAGGGGCTCGTGGGTGTGCAGCACACTGGCCACCTAGAGTGGGACGGACGGTGTCCACTTCCTTATCCAGTGCCCAGGAAGGGGGACCTTATGTGGAGAAAAGGTCTTTGCAGATACATTGAACTAAGGACCTAGAGATGAGTGGGTCATCCTGACTATCTGGGCGGGCCTAAGTGCGAGGACCAGTGTCCCTGCAGGAGATGGGAGAAGAGACAGACAGACACAGGGAGAGGCCAGAGCCCAGGAGCACCAGGAGACGTGGGAGCCCACAGAGGCAGGCAGCACCCTCCCGAGAGCCTCCCGAGGGAACACAGCCCTGCCCGAACCCGGAGCTTGGACTTCTGGCTCAGAACATTGAGAACACAGTTCTGCTGTTTTAAGTAACCGTCTCTGCTCATTCATTGCAGAGGCCCCGGAAAATTCACTCACGGCTCTCTCCCGGCTGGTTCCAGAATCCAGAGCATAAGACGCCAAGTGCTGGTCCTGGGGAAGCTCACTGTTCGTGCGCCTAAGAGGGCAGGGGCCCTGGCCAGCAGCTGGCTCTGCTGGGATGGGGGGGCGGCTGCTGCAGCCCAGGTTGGCTACCTGCAGGAGGTGTGGTCTCCCCATGGCCTGACAGACGAACACCAGGGCAAGAAGTCAGGAAAGAGAACTTTAGGCCAGAAAAGAGAGCAGGAGCTTCTCAAGGACCAGAAGTCCTGTGTGCGTCTGGCATGGGACACAGCGCTGGGGTCCGGTGGAGGAGGGGGGAGCTGGTGGGGCTGACCCCAGGAGGCAGCCAGCTCCTGCCACAGTGTGCGGCGATCTGCTTCTCCCGGTGCTGAGGAGTTCTCTCTAAATGCCTTTCTGGGGCGCCTGGGGGCTCAGTCATTAAGCGTCCAACTCTTTTTTTTTTTTTTTTTTGAGATTTTATTTATTTGAGAAAGGGGCTGGAGAGAGCACAAGCAGAGGGAGAGGGACATGCAGGCTTCCCGCAGAGCAGGGAGCCCGCCACGGGGCTCGATCCCAGGACTCTGGGATCAGGACTGGAGCTGAAGGCAGACGCTTCACCGCGGAGCCCGCCCCCTCTCCCCCCCAGGCGCTCCAGGCATCCGACTCTTGATTTCAGCTCAGGTCACGATCTCAGGGTCAGAGACAGAGCCCTGTGACGGGTCCGTGCAGTCTGCCTCTTATTCTCTCCCCCTGCCTCTCTCCCGACCCTCTCTAAAAACAAGTAAATTAGAGAAAATAAGATAAAATGCATCCTGGACTCTCTGTCCCTTGCTCTTCTGTTTCTCAGGACGTTCTCCCCATGGAAGATGCTTTTCTGCACGTCCGATTCTAAAACTGTCCTGTAACCCTTACCCGCCGCTGTGTGACCCCAAGCTAGAGCAGCTTAAAGCCCTGAACGGTTCTACGGTCCAGAATTCAGGAGCAGCATGGTGATGTGGTTTTGACTCGGGGTCACTCTGACCTTGTGTCAAAATGTCAGCCAGGCACGTGGTCCTCTTTGCTGGGGCTGGGGGATTCCCATGCTGGTGCCGGCGGCGGGGCCCCCGGACGCTTGGACCGCGGGGCTGCTGGAGGGTCCTTACGCCGTGGGTGTCGGCTTGCCCAGAGCAGGGGCCTCGGGGGGCCACCGCCGATCTCGAGCTTGAGGCCGGGGTGGGAATGTAACGCCCCAGAGACTGTGCGCTCAGAGCCAGTGAGAACCTGGCGTAGGGCCCCGACGGGCTCTCGCGGGAGCTCTAAAAGAGACTCTTCCTCCCTGCCTTACAGGTGGCCAAGCTGGGTCTCAGGGGCGGTGAGCAACCCCTCAGGGCCACAGACGGCCGTGCCAGCCTTCAGCCCCGCTCTGATGCCGCCCCCCACACCCCCGCGCCCCCCACGGCTGCCGGGGGTCCCACTCCTCCAGCCCGCCCCGCGAATATTCTTATTCCAATCTCATGGTTCCCTCCACACTTCCTCCCTCCATCTCCCCTTCCCCCTCCCCCAGCCCCCAGTGTTGCAGGAGTTTCTCCTGGGTGGAGGAGGTCAGTCTTGGAGGTCCAGAGCTCCCAAGGTCTAAAGAGGTCTGGGACAGAGGCAGACACGGCCCTGGGCACAGGGAGCACAGAGTCCCATGGAGACCCGGACGTGGGTGGGGGTGAGGCAGGTCTGCAGGGAGTGCCAGCATCCAGGGGGCCCACCGACCTGTCAGACCAGAAGGGCCTCTGTTGGGTGGGGGTGGGAGGTACCTGGAAGTCCCTGCGGAGGGAACAGCATTCATAGAAGCTCAGAAGTAGGGGCGCCTGGGTGGCTCAGTGGGTTGGGCCGCTGCCTTCGGCTCGGGTCATGATCTCGGGGTCCTGGGATCAAGCCCCGCATCGGGCTCTCTGCTCGGCGGGGAGCCTGCTTCCCTCTCTCTCTCTCTCTCCGCCTGCCTCTCTGCCTACTTGTGATCTCTGTCTGTCAAATAAATAAAATCTTAAAAAATAAAAAATAATAAAAAATAAAAAAAATAAAAGCTCAGAGGCAGGCGAGAGCAGATGCATTCTGGGACTGAACGAAGAACAGGGTGGGCGTGGGGGCGGGGAGCAGCCAGCTGGGCGCCCCCAGGACTAGCTAGGGCCCCAGTGGGGCGGCTTGGGGCTCTGCAGACTGTTTATCACTGAAGCCAGGGAGATAAAGCCTTTGACCCAGAATGTCACCCGCAGGGACCTGTCCTCTAGTTAATAATTGCGGAATCGGTATGGATTCAGCCAGGAGGCCACTCACCCAGCCTCGCTCAGGAGGGAGAATGCTCAGACCACCCTACGTGCTCATCAAGAGGCAACGGGTTCTGTAAATTAGGGTCCGTTCAGGCAATAGAACCTGGGGCAGCCCATGAAGTGGGCGCTCAGACTGACCAAGCCCCTTCTATAGGAGAAGCCCATATTCCGGGGCCCTGCGGGTCGGCCCTGAGACCCCCACCCCCCAATCCCCAGGGCCACAGCCCAGCACGAAGCCCCTTGAGAAACCCAAGATGCTGGGCGGAAACTAGTCTGTCTGGGGTCGGAGGGAAGCTTTTTTTTTTGTTACCACGACTGGACAAGTTCTTTTATGGACCATCAAGGTGAAAACACACTTAAAACTTCGCTCGGACCAGCAAGCCCCCAGGAAGGGCCCAGAGGACTCGGATTCTGTCGAGAGAGGCCAGTGCGCCACTGGCCAAGGTTGGGCCGCCCAGAACAACCCAGCCTCGTGGCTCAGGCCCCGGGCACGCACTCCTCAGGGTCTGGAGTCAGGTCATGGGATTGGGGTGGGCTCCCGGGGAGAGCTCTCTTGGCCTGCTGTGGGGCCACCATCTCGCTGTGCCCTCGCAGGTGGAGGTAGGTGGGGAGACAGACAGAGACGGAGGGTGGGGAGAACTCGGGTCTCTGCTCACAAGGGCACTAACCCCACCAGCCCCAAGGACCCTTCCTAACAGCATCCCATGGGGACGGTCAGAACTTCAACACGTCCATTTGGGGACAGGATCCAGCCCCAGTAACCAAAAATAAGAACAGTTGCGATCAGCAACAATGATGACAGGGTTTGCGCAGGGCGCAGGGCTGACACACACGCATGCCCCTAAAAAAATCCCACAATCACACGGACGTTTGCCGGTCTATCCCCAGGCGGTACCAAAGTCATCGCTGTGGAAATAGTCACGGTCATGCCTATTCTTGCCCATCTGTCTCGGTCACATGGTGTTCGGCCCCGTCACTGGTCACTGGTCACCGAACGCCGTCTCTGCCAGCGTGAGGTCTGGAAGGCGCCGCCGTCGTGGACAGAGCTGGACCCGAGGGCCACCACACGCTGAGCTGCGAGACCCTCAGCCGAGCCGGGGGTGACCCTTCCTCCCTCCGCCTGCCCCCCTCTGAAGTACACAAGCAAGGTATGATCATTTAGAAATACCGAATCCGGGCGTGTGTTACTCCAGACGGGACGGCAGCCCTCCGCATCCCCTGAAGGAGTCACGGCTGTTGGCCACCTTCTCTTGGCCTGTCCTTAGCCAGGGTGGACAAGTGCACGTGTGTTCTAGTGTGCACGCACACACACGTGCACACGCACGTTTACTAACGACACACAGGCTCATGACGAACAGTCTCATTCTACACACATGGCTTGGCTTTGCAATTCGTTTTTGTCCCTGTAGTGGGAGGAATGAAGCTCCCACACCGCAGTTATGTCCCCCCAGGGATGTGACCTTACTGGTGACATTTGCAGAGATGACCAAGGATCTCCGGGGAGGGCACCTTGGATTGCCTGGATGGGCCCTGCATCCCAGCCGGCGCCCTTCTGAGAGGAGAGGACACAGTGGGACTGTCGTCCGGGAGCCCTGTGACTCCTGCCCCGGCTGTCCCCAGGCAGACAGAGATGGCCCCAGGTGCCTGGGGAGGTGGCCCTCCACTCCTGACAGTATCCGGCCTGTCCTTCCCGACCCCCCAACCCCTGCACACATCCCCCTGGCCTGGAGGGCTGCTCCTACTGTCATGAGATCTCCCAAGCGTCCTCTTCTCTCCGGAAGCAACCACCCCACCCCCCAGCCCCCCACCCCCGCACTGAAAGTGTCTCTTCTCTGCACGCATAGAAAGCACAGCCCTGCTGGGGAGGGGCCCTGGGCTACCAGCGGCCCTCAGGCAAAACCCTGTGCTCCAGCCTCTTTTCCTAGCCAGAGGGAGCCCTCTGCGGCACTGGCCCTTGGTCTGGGCAGGTTTCCACGGAATCCTAGGCTCCCTGGGCTGAAGTTCCGCGTCCAGACTCCTCACCAAGCCTCCTCAGGACTGCTGCCAGCGGAGCCCTCCCCCTCCACACCCTGCTGGAACACGTACAGTTCCATTACTGGTCCAAGCGGCTGCCTCCGGGCCTCCGCGCACTCTGTTCCTCTGCCTGGAAGCCCGATCCTCCCTGGCCCCACCCCCGCGCTCCTCCTCTAGGTCTCTGTGCGGACATCGCCTTCCCCAGGCCTGACGGTCCCCAGCATGTGCTGGGCCCCTATTCTCCGCCCCTCCCAGAATGCCTGTCTGAAGGGGATGACGTGACCCCTGACCTCAGTCCAAGGCCACTTGGGGCCTGGGGCAGGGGGATGGGCTACTGGAAGGGTGATGTGTCCAGGGGCCCAAGTCTCCATTTCTCCGTTTTTCCTGTGACTTGTGCCCCAGACTACGGGGTCCCAGCTCCGTGGGACACACGGCTCTCCAGAGGAGGACGACGTTTCCACACTTTTCTGCAGCCAGGCTGGTCATGTGACGAAGCTTGCAGGGACGGAGACCAAAGTGGGAACAGAGGTCCAGGTCCTTAAATGGAAAGGCTTGAGCTTCCTCTTGCTCGAGTGTGGAGGTGACGGCTGGGGCTGGAGCAGCCACTTTCGACTCCAAGACAGAAACCATGTCTTGAGAACACCAACACGAAAAGGGCAGGAGTTTAAGTCCCTGGACAGCATGGGTTCCCAGGCCTCGGCGTGCTGAGTGGAAGACAAACACGCGCTGCTCCTGATGAAGCCGCTTGCATTCTGGGGCCCCTCAACTTACAGGAACTCTCGGCTGTTCCCTCTGTGCGGTGAGTGGGAGGGTGCTCCCGGCTTCCCAGATTTATATCCGCCAGGAAGTCAGAACGTGCCCCCTTTGGAAATAGCTCTTGGAAGACCATGTGAGGACACAAAGGCAGAGAGGGGACACACAGGGGCACAGGCAGCCTGCGAGAGGGCGAGCGGAGGCCGCAGGGACGCAGCTACGCAGCCCGCAGAGGCAGCGACTGTCCCCCCGCGCCTGCAGAGGGAGGCCGAGCCCGCAGACACCTTGCCTGCAGACTTCTTTCCAGAACTGGGAGAATCGGTCCCTTTGTCGTCAGCCGTTCAGTCCGTGACGTTGTCACAGCAGCCCCAGGAAACCAGTATGGTTTGCCACTTGCAAAATCACACATTAAAGACACCCCACTTGGGGCGCCTGGGTGGCTCAGTGGGTTAAAGCCTCTGCCTTCGGCTCAGGTCATGATCCCAGGGTCCTGGGATCAAGCCCCACATCAGGCTCTCTGCTCCGCCGGGAGCCTGCTTCCTCCTCTCTCTCTGCCTGCCTCTCTGCCGACTTGTGATCTCTCTGTGTCAAATATATAAATAAAATAATAAAAAAAAAAGACACCCCACTTTGGGGCTGCGCACCGTGGGCGTAAGTGACAGCCGCTGGCTGACGCTGGGTCACTTCTGGATGCCCAGGACGGCAGGTGCTTGCTCTCTACCCACCGAGCAGCCCCACCGAGCAGCCCCACCGCCCCGTGGGCCACTGTTGCCCGCACAGATCCCTCGTGGCCCCACTTCCCAGAGGAGGGGCGACACACCAGACTTCGTACTCCGGATGCAGAGGTGGTCACTGCATAGCAGACGGGACTCCTGCCCACAGCGGGGTCCCCCGTCTCACAATCCCCAGACAGTGAGCCCCAGCTCCTGGCAACCTGACTCCATCAGACTTCAACCTGGTCTCTGGGCTCCTCCCTCAGCACAGGCTGCTTTCCCAAGCCGAGCCGCCGGCTGGTCATGCCCTTGTGGCCCCTGACACCGTACGGGATGCGTGTGTCAGTTCTCTCCTGTCATCTGACAACCGCGCTCCTTGTATCACAAAGGCCACCCACAGTGGGCTGGTTCACATGTCCTGCCGCCCCGGTCCCTGCTGTTGCCGAGCCTTGGGACAGCCTTCTCCCAAGTTCACGGATGAAGATTTCTGGCTCCAACTCTGCGCCCTCTTCCCGGCCTGGGCCCCGTGGTTGAAACACCTCCTTGGTAAAGACCAGGATGAAAGGGTGGGGGTTGGGCCATCAGGATCCCATCCAGACCCTCCAGAGCAGGGCATCCTTTGGCCAGCCTGGGGGTCCAAAAAGGGGACTACAGATATAAACTTCCTTCTGGTCCAGCCGCTGGGACTCTCCCATGGGCTGGCATGGCCCAAAGTTCAAGGGTAATGAGCATCTGGTTGAGGGTGAGCCCGTGGTCCAAAGTGTGGAGTGCAGTGAGTGTTGGTAAGTTTGGTAAAGAAGCTTGAGTCCCGGGCGCCTGAGTGGCTCAGTGGGTTAAGCCGCTGCCTTTGGCTCAGGTCATGATCTCAGGGTCCTGGGATCGAGTCCCGCATCGGGCTCTCTGCTCAGCAGGGAGCCTGCTTCCTTTTCTCTCTCTCTCTCTCTCTCTGCCTCTCAGTGTACTTGTAATTTCTCTCTGTCAAATAAATAAATAAAATCTTAAAAAAAAAAAAAAAAAAAGAAGCTTGAGTCCCTTTCTGCACCTGACCTGTGCCAGCCAGGGTCCCATCAGGTGACAGAAGCCATGCGGTGATGTACACAGGGAGTCTGCCACAGGACGGCCTGAAGAACAGACATGGGGAGACCCGCTAGGGCTGAGCTGGAGGCCCCCGGCCCCAGGCAGAGACCGTGGGTCCCAGGATGGCAGAGAAGTCACTGTGGTGCCCACAGCATCGCTGGGAATCTGGCTGGGGGGAACCTGCCGAAAGCCAGCCCCCCCCCCCCCCCCCCCCCCCCCCCCCCCGTGCTGGGGGAAAGCTGTGGGCGGGGCCGTGGCCCATGCAGCACTCTGCCACAGAATCACACAGGAGCTCATCTTTCAACAAATTTGTTAAAACAAACAGACACCCATGTGCAAAAAAGCCCAACACCCCAAAACACAAAACCAAAACACAAAATCCTACCTTGCCCTATAACCCGCACCATGGACAAAAGTTAGCTTCAAACAGAATCATCGACCTACATGGAAAGCCCCCCCAGCAGCCGCCTGAAACCACGGAGAAAACCACGGAGAGTGCTGACCCCTGTATGGACTCCGTCCTCTCCCGCAGGGCCTGAGCCGCAGTCCAGGTCAGCTTGTACACGAGGCACAGGAAGGGAATGACCAGGCAGCTGATAGTAAAATGGGGCCACAGTAACCGTGCGCTGCGATAGAGTCACATGGCTGTGTTCTCCCTCTCCAGATGCCACGTTGCCCTGGGCTCACCCCTCTTGGACATCATGCGAGGACGAGAGGCCCACACGGCGGGAGGAGGGAGGTGCGGGGCGCAGGTGCGTGGCGCAGCGGGAAGCCACTGCGGGCCGGGCATCCGTCCGAAGGAGGGTCACCTGCGCCCGGACCGGGCCGCCACGGGAACTGAGACCAAGGGTAAGGGGAGACACTGCTGTAGAGAAAACCCTAGAAAAAAACACAGCAGATGTTGCGCTGCTGGGTTAGTCGGATTTCTCAGACACGGCAGGCAAGAGGCGCGCAGACTGTAAACGGGAAAAACGGGTCACTTGGACTTCATGGTGAGGAGCTCGTGCTCACTGAAAGACAAGCCCCGGGTCAGGCGGAGCATCTTGGTGCGCAGTGGTATCTGGAAGTCGGGGGACTCCCGGACCGGAACAAGGAAACAAACCCTACAGTCAGATTCGACGGGAAAGAATTAAATGTAGGTTTCGGGAGAGATCTATAAGGTGGTTCAGCACCGTCTGTCCATCGGGAAATGCGGAGCGCGGAGGCCCGGCTGCGCGCGCCCCCATGGGCAGCAGCAGGGGTCGGGGCCGGCGGGAGTGCGCAGCGCACCTGCCCACAGGCCTCCCGCGCTAGTCCGCGGGGCGGGAAAACCCACCTGCACGCGGAACCCGGCGCGGAAGTTCACGGCGGCTGCGCCCTGGCCACGCCACGTCCGCGGCGAACGCTGACCCAGCCCGGGCCCAGGGCACGGAATTGCTGGTGCTGGAGACAGGCCCGACCCCGAGGCCGCCCCGCCGCGTCCAGTTTCTGGACCCGGGGCGACGAGCAGGGCCGGGGCTGCGGGGGCTCGGACAGAGCCGGCCCGGAGGCGCCGCCGGCCGGAGCCGCGCGCGCTCGCACCGCGTCCACCGCCCCGCCAGGCCCGGACCTCGCCCCCGCGCGCCACCACGCGCCGCCCCTCCCCCTCCGCCCGGGCCTCCGAGACCGCCCGCGGTGACAGCCCCGCCGCCTAGATCGGGGGGGGGGGGGCGCGGGGGCGCGCGGGGAGGGGCGGGGCCGCGGTCGCCCTTCCCCCGCGCGCCCCCGCCGCGCTCCCACCGCCCCGGCCCCTCTCTCGCGCCCCTCCCCCTCCCCGGCCCCGCGCCCCCGCCCCCGCCCGGGCCGGCCGGCGGAGTGCGCCCTCGCGTGGACGTGGACGCGGGCGCGGGCGCGCGGGGAGGCGGCGGCGGAGGGCGGCCGTTGCGGGCCGGCCCGCGGGGCTGAGGCCGAGCCGAGCCGGGCCCGCGCACGCCGGGGGCCCACCATGCGGCGGCTGCGGCGCCTGGCGCACCTGGTGCTCTTCTGCCCCTTCTCCAAGGGCCTGCAGGTAGGCGCCCGCCTGCCTGGCTTTGGTGCAGGCCGCGGCGGCCAGCCGGGGGCCGGCTGCGGGCCGCGGGGTTCCACGCGCTGCGTGGCCTTGGGGCGGCTGTGGGGCCGGGAGGGGTTGGGGAGGGGGCGTTGATGGGGCGGGCGGAGGGGCGGCGGAAGCTGCGGGCTGGCAGACCCTGCCCTCGGGACTGAAGAAGCCCCTCCCCCACGGCTGGACCCCCTCCCCCGCGCGGCCCCCACCCCGGAGGCCCAGAAACCACGCCTGGTCCTTGTCTCTTTCCCCACTTTAAAGAGGTAAGGTTTGCTTTTCTGTAATGGAAGACTTGGGAGACACAGAAACGCTCTCAGAAAGACAGAACCTCCCCGGGGTCATCTCCCAGCCAGCCCGAGCGTGGGGGTGTGCCTGACTCCACCATGACCTTGGACAAGTCACCGGCCCTACCGGGGCCGCTGTCTGCTGGGGAAGTCCAGGCTCCCTTGGGGACCCCGTTGAGAAGCCTGTCGCGTTTGCTCTGGGTGGTCGGAGCCAGGCCCACCTTGAGATGGCCTTGGGCACAGTAATGTTCAAGCAGCCCACACCTCCCTAGCCTCCCCAGGCTGTCCTGGGGCCAGGGAAACAGGGTCCCTGCCAGGGTCGTGCCCTTGGTCCTGGGGCCTGGCTGTCCTCAGCTCCCACCCCAGGGGAAAAAGCCTCAGAGCCAGGAGACATTCGGGTATTGTGTTTGTGTGGGACACCCCCCTGGCCCGCCTGGGTGCATCCTGGTCTTGGGCCAGCAGTAGGCAAGGTGGGTGCTGAGGGGGTCTGAAGACCCCCTAGGCCAGGAAGTGAGCTGTGCACTGCCCCTCCCCCCGGTCCCCTGACCGAGGGGACTTGACCAGGTTGCTGCCTGGGTGGCCCAGAGCTTGCCCTAGCACCCAGGGCAGGCTGCTTCCCAGGGATATGAGCCAGCCCTGCCTACCTGCTATTGTCAGGTCACATTCAGGGCCTCAGTTTCCCTCCTGGACTGCAGGTAGGGTTGGAGCCATTGTGCATGTGGGGCACTGACCTGTGGGTAACGTGGCTGTTACTGACCCGGAGTCAGTGGCTTCACCAGGAGCCAGCGGCCTGTGGCGTTGGCGAGTGGTTGCATGGGATGCACTGAAAAGCAGGACCTGCCCTGTCCTGGGGGCTCACTCATGGGGGACTCATGGGGGCCTGGGACTGCTCCTAGAGGAAGTACCCATCTAAGAGCAGGCTGTCGGCACAGTCGGAGCTGGCCAGGTGGGGACGGTGTCCTGGGAGAGCCTGGCGGAGTGGGTGGGTGTCTGGCTGGGGTGTGGCTGTTGTCCCTCTGTGAGCCTCGGTCCACCCCAGGGTCAGCCCCAGGTCCAGCGCTGCTCCAGCCTGCCCTCCTCCAGGCTGCCGGTGCCCCCCCACAGGCTGCCAGGCCCCCTCAAGGCCGGACTCACCCCCACCAACAGCATTGTTCTTTGCCAGCCGGAAGTCTTGGGACCTTGTCCTGGCAAAACAACACCCCGCAGTCCCCCACCCGCCGTTTCTTTGCTTTCCTGTTTTCCCTTTTGAACAAATCTGACGGAAGCAGATGTGGTGCAGGACATGGGGGCCCGAGGCCCAGCCCTCTCGTTCTGCCCAGCGCACCCCAGTCCTTGCTGCTCTCAGTGGCCACTGAGGCCCCGAGCCCATCCCTGGTGGTCTCAGGGGTCCTCCTGCTGCAGCCCTTCCCAGGAGGGCCAGCTCTGTGAATAGGTGCCCGGGAATGCAGGAGGTGAGGCCCCTGTCTCTCCTGCAGGGGCCGTGAAGGGAACCGCAGCTGCCTGCCCCTGCCCTGTCCTCACGGGAAAGCCAGCCCCTGCCTTTGGCTAAGCAGGCCCCAGGGCGAAAAGGACTGGAGTCGCTGCCCAGTGGGGCACGGGGTGGTTGGAGTCGGAGAGGATGCGTAGCACCTCCTTTAGAGGTGGGGCCTCCAGCCTCCAGCTGGCCCCTGGGTCCTAGCCCCTTGCTCTGGGGGTCTCCCCCAACCCCCGCCCACGGGAGCATTGGTAACCGTGGCCCCTCGGCGG
This sequence comes from Mustela nivalis, assembly GCF_964662115.1. Taxonomy (NCBI): domain Eukaryota; kingdom Metazoa; phylum Chordata; class Mammalia; order Carnivora; family Mustelidae; genus Mustela; species Mustela nivalis. The sequence continues at coordinate 90,195,812 of NC_139032.1, read as the reverse complement.
GCCCTCCTGGACGGCAGTGCAGGCGGCTTGTGATTGGCCTGGGCGGGGGGTGGGGCGGGGCGCTGGATGGGAGGCCCCGCCCCCGCCCCCTGCTGCAGGTGCGTCTGGGCCCCTCACACCTGTAATTCTGCTGGAGACGCCTGGCAGAGGGGCTGAGCCCCCGAGACCCTGTTTCCACCCCACCCCACACACTGTAGGCCAGGGGTGTCTTACTTATTCTCCATTGTGCGTACGTACACAGGACATAAAAGTGACGATCTTACCCGCTTTAAAGTGCACAGTCTGGGGGCGTCAGCGCGTTCACACTGTTGTGTACCATCCCTCTGTCCGTCCCCAGAATGTGGCTGTCTGCCCACGCTGGACTCTGTCCTGTTAGACCTTAACCCCTGACCCCCGCCCGGTGTTTGGGTCCGACTCCTCCGGAGCCTCCTGGGAGTCGATCCTTTGGGATCGGTCACTCCCTACCGGGCAGACCTCGCTGGGGACCACGTCCTCCTTGTTCATACGCGGTGTAGCTGGTGTCAGGATTCCTTCCTCTTAGAGTGAATGATTTTCCACAGTGTTGGACGTACCCTGTTTTGTGTAGCTATTCAGCCATCAGTGGACGCTTGGGCTGCGTCCCTCTTTGGCTCTGGGGACAATGCCGCCTACTCGCGGTGTCTGAGGTGCTGTCTCTTCAAGGCTCACAGGGCAGCTGGGCCGCTGAGGCCTGCCCTGTGCACCTACAGCCTCCACCTGCTCTCTCCACCAACACCCCCTGTCCCCACCAACACCCCCTGTCCCGGGCTGGGCCTGCTTCAGCCGCAACTGCCCACTGGTCAGAGGATGGTGTGCGGGGGGTGTGTATAGGGGGCAAGGGATTTTCCATCCTGACCTTGTCCAGCCTGACCTTGTGCAGAGGTTAAAGGTCATTATGAAATGAGCTAGGAGGGAAATTTGTAAAAAATATCTTTATTCATCAAAACAGAGTCGCCTCCTGTGTGTTCCCCTGCAGTCGGAGATCTATTCTTGCCTGCTCATGAGATGAAAAATTTGGGAGCACCAGGCTGAGGCCCTTGCCCCAGAGTGGGCGCACTGAGGATGCAGGGGGCTGGGGAGGAAGACCCGGGAACACCCGTCTGCTGGGCCGCTTCGGAAGCTGGAGCTGGGCAGGGTGCCGGTGTCAAGGGGTTGGCCAGTGGGGGCACCCACACCCCGAATGTGGCACTCCCTCACTGGCCTCTCTCCCATCAGAGCCGGCTCCCGGGCCTCAGGGTCAAGTACGTCTTCTTGGTCTGGCTGGGCGTCTTTGTGGGCAGCTGGATGGTGTACGTGCACTACTCGTCCTACGCGGAGCTCTGCCGAGGGCACGTCTGCCAGGTGGTTATCGTAAGTGTCGCCTTGGGCCAGCCTTGCGGCTGGACTCCTCCCTGCCTGGTGCTGGCCCGTGTGCGGGGGCCACTTAGAGCTGGCCCTGGATGCTCAGAGGGACCAGCAGGGGACTTTGAGATGCAGCTGAGGGCGGTGGGTGTGGTGGTGGGGGGGCTGCAGGTGCACGGAGAGTAGGGCTGGGATGGTCAGAGATGTGTGCGGGGAGTACTTTAAGCAGGAAGCCTGGGGTGAACAGATGCTGAGGACCTTGAGTGCAATTCCTGGGGCCAGAGGCTCACCAAAGGAGGCTGTGGGTAGGGTCCTTGCGAGGAACAAGGGGTGGGGGGGCGTGCTCAATGGCAGCCCGTGGCCTCAGAGTGAGTGTGACGTGTGCCTCATGGGTGTGCACATGAGGGAGGAGGCGTCATGAGCCTGTGTGTGCCTGTACACAGGAAGGCACATGGCCTCACGGGTGCACCCCTAGTGGGACACCCTGTGACTTGGGCTGGAGGGACCAGCCACACCAGCCCCAGTGGCCCTGGCAAGGCCCTGATTCTTCTGAGCCCGTCCCACACCCTGGCCAGCCTTCCCAGGGAGTTTGAAGCCCCCAGTGAGCTGATGGCCGGGGTTCTGATGCCCCGGGCCAGGCCTGGAGCTGCTCCTCCTGCTGTAAGATGAAGAGGGTCGCCTCTCCTGGGGGACTCTGTGGGACTGACATTGGCCATGGAAGGGCGCAGGCAGGTCTGCTCTGGCCAAGGTCCCACAGGGCCCAATTTGGGGAAGCCCAGAGGTGGGAGAACCCCTGTGACAGGATTTGCAGGAGGCCAGGCGGGCTCCAGTCCCCCCAGCTGATGGCAGAGTACCTTCTCAGAGGGCTGGGCGGGCACAGGACACCGAGGATGCAGTGCCCATGCTTGGGGGAAAGACCTCCTCCTGCCTGTTCTCGGCACACTTCAGAACAGCTCACCAGTGGCCTCCAGGGCCCAGGCCTGAGCTGGGCACTGGACTGATGGCTTTGCCCTCACAGTCCAGGAGCTTGGGAGACCGGTAAGGGTAGACATGGAGCCTCTGGCCGGGGGTGGGGTGGGGGGTGGGTGTTGGTGAGGCCCTGCTGTTGGACTGCTCAGGGTGAGGATGGGGCTGGGCAAGGCTCGGAGCTGGTGGTGTGGCCACCAGCCCTGAGAGGCAGGTGAGAGCTGGAGGGAGCTCTGGGGGTGGGAGGGACACAGGGCAGGAATGAGGGGGGGCGGGAGCGGGGGGGTGGATTCTGGCCCAGGGGTGCAGGGAGCAGCAGCCTAGAGGGTTGGCAGGTATTTCTGAGCCCGAGGAAACCGTATGCCCAGGGGTATTTCCCTGGGGTGTCCTAGGCTATGGGGATGCCCCCTCCTTTCCAGAGGAAACCTGCCTGCTTTGTGGGGTTCATGGTGTGTCCAAGGGTGGACCAGGGGTCATGGGCTCCTACAGGCTCTGGGTGTTTGGCAGGTACTCACTCCCCTGCAGGTGGGAAACGGGCTGGGAGGTCGGGCGACTTGCCCCAAGCCTGATGGGCCAGGACCACCGGGCACACTGACCCCCTCTGCCCGAGGCAGCCAGGCTCCTTCCCAGCTATGGGTGAGAAGGGGCAGTGCCGGGCAGAAGCCCGTCCTTAGCCGGTCCCCTCAAAGGCCCTGCAGTTCTGGGGGGTGGTTCTGGGGCTCAGAGTGAGCCCCCTGTGGAACCCCCTGCAAGTGTGTGGAACGGGTTTCCTCACAGCTGCTTTGCTGTCCTGATGAGTGGCCGTGGCTTTCTGATGCCACACGCAGATGCCTTCTTCCTGGGGCCTCTGGTTCTGGCCCCGGCCTGCGCTCCGTCCCTCCCCCCTACTCTGGTGGCACCCTGCCCTGCACACTGCCCACACTCCTTCCTGCTCCTTCCTCCCGGCCAAGGGCCTGGGCTCCATGGCAACGCTGATGCTCTTCCAGGAAGGCACCCCCCCCAGCTCCAGATGGCTGTGCCTCCCTGTTGGGGGGGGTGGGGGGGACCGAACCTGATTCCATCGACTCCGGTTTCCCCACGTTCCTGCTTGGGTCAGCTCAGACCCAGGGATCAGGGGCTGCAGGGAAGCAGCCGCTGCTCTGAGCCCAGAGCCCTGCCTGATTCTGGCTGCTAGCAGCTCCCAGGGCATCTGGCTAAGGAGGTGGCCTGGCCCGGCCCCCTCCACCACCCTTGGGGCAGGGGCAGGGCCCCATGGTGTCCCAGGCTCTGCGGCTCCTACTTCCTGCTACAGGGGAGAGCACACATTGGGGAGACCCTGACTCGGAGCAGAGGGTCTTGCCAGCATGGTCAGGTATGGCCAAAGGCTCCTGGTTCCCAGCTGCAGTGGTCTGGAGCTGCTTAAGAACCAGGGGCCTCACCTGCAACCTGTGGATGTTGGGGGAGGGGCCCCACGGCCTCAGGCCACTTCCTGGTTCTCCTTCCTGTGCCCAGTGTGACCAGTACCGCAAGGGCATCATCTCTGGCTCCATCTGCCAGGACCTGTGCAGCCTGCACGAGGTGGAGTGGAGAGCGTGTCTGTCCTCGGTCCCAGGGCAGCAGGTGAGCCTTGTGGGGTCTGGCTGGGGTCACCCTGGGGGCAGCGGGAGGGGATGTCAGCTTGAGGACTCCTGTGGCCCCATGCAGGTGTATAGTGGGCTGTGGCAGGGCAAGGAGGTGACCATTAAGTGTGGCATTGAGGAGGGCCTGGACCCCAAGGCCAGGTCGGAACCAGCCCCCCGGCAGGAGCTGCTGCTGTTCGACAAGCCGACCCGGGGGACGTCAATCAAGGAGTTCCGAGAGATGACCCTCAGCTTTCTCAAGGTCAGTTGGTTCCTGGGAGCCGTGGAGTCCAGGGCAGGAGACAGGCTGGTGGGAGCCACGGCAGTGTCCAGGCATCTGGCCGGACCGCAGCTCCAGGCAGACCCTGGCTCAGGGTCTGCGAGCAATGACGGTGCAAAGGACCCCTTCTATTCCCCCCCGCCCCAGGCCAACCCACCCAGGGCATCTGGGCGGGGGGAGAACTCTCCACATGGGAAGCAGACCCAAGTGCCCCCCCTCAGCTCCCTGAGCACTGTGGAGACATGGGGACATGGAGCCCTAGGAGCAGCTCCTGGAGAAAGGACAATGCTCCTGTGGTCAGTGAGGGGGCTTCCCACAGCCCCAGGTGGTTCCCTCCAAGCACGTGCTTCGACGCCGGGCTCTCCCAAGCTGGCAGAAGCACTGGGGTCCCGTGTACAGCCCGTCCGGCAGACTCCCAGGGGTCCAAGCCAACTAGGTCAAGGTGGCATTTGCCAACGCAGAAACCCACCACCAGGCCAGGCTTGCTGGTCCTGAAATGACTCGGTCTCCCTTTCTTTGGGTCCCAAATACCAGGCGAATCTGGGAGACCTGCCCTCCCTGCCCGCGCTGGTCGGGCAGGTCCTGCTCATGGCCGACTTCAACAAGGACAGCAGGGTGTCGCTGGCCGAGGCCAAGTCAGTGTGGGCCCTGCTCCAACGGAACGAGTTCCTGCTGCTGCTGTCTCTCCAGGAGGAGCATGCATCCCGGCTGCTGGGATCGTGCGGGGACCTCTACGTCACCGAGGGGATCCCCCACAGCTCCTGGCACGGAGCCGCTCTCCCAACCCTGCTGCGCCCACTGCTGCCCCCTGCCCTGCACACGGTGCTCCAGCAGTGGTTGGGGCCCGCGTGGCCCTGGAGGGCCAAGATCGCCATTGGGCTGCTGGAGTTCGTGGAGGAGCTCTTCCACGGTGCCTACGGGACCTTCTACATGTGCGAGACCACGCTGGCCAATGTGGGCTACACGGCCCAGTACGACTTCAAGATGGCAGACCTGCAACAGGTCGCGCCCGAGGCCACCGTACGCCGCTTCCTGCAGGGCCGGCCCTGCCGGCACAGCGCTGACTGCACCTATGGCCGGGACTGCAGGGCGCCCTGCGACAAGCTCGTGCGTCAATGCAAGGGCGACCTCATCCAGCCTAACCTGGCCAAGGTGTGTGAGCTGCTGCGGGACTACCTGCTGCCCGGCGCCCCTGCCGACCTGCAGGAGGAGCTGGGCCGCCAGCTGCGCACCTGCACCACGCTGAGCGGGCTGGCCAGCCAGGTGGAGGCGCACCACTCGCTGGTGCTGAGCCACCTCAAGACCCTGCTCTGGAAGGAGATCTCCAACACCAGGTACTCGTGACGGCTGCCCCGGGGCCCCCAGCCATGGCTGGGCCACAGCTGGGCCGTACAGGCTGGACTGGGGGTGGGGGCACAAAGGAGCGCCTGGGGCCCGACCACAAGGGCTGGCCAGAGGACCCATTGCGAGAACGTGTGATGTAAATAAACCGCTTTTCTGTGAGTATCCCTGGGTTCCCTCCCACCACGCTGGACCGGTCTCCCATATCCGCCATCGGCCCAGTGGGGTCCGAGGGGGGCTGCCCTTGCCCAGGCCGGACAGAATGCAGCGTGGTCCTTTGGGTCCCAGTCTGCCAGACAGGCCTCAGCGGGCAGCACAGGTACAGCCTCTCCTAGAGCCACGTTCTGGGGCAGGGGGTGGAGGTGGGGTGCAGAGGGGGTGATGGGCATGCCAGATGCGGACATGTTCTGTGCTGAACTGGGTAGGGTTCCCAAGAAGATACCACGGGAGACCAGGTGTCCTGGTAACGGGCTGCTCCCGTTCCAGACGCTCTGGCAGTGCGGCAGCACAGGACTTCAACAGACGTCCGGGAACCACTGGATGGGAAACCCACCACCATCTCCCTGTCCCGCCCCAAGGGGGCAGTGCAGGTGGCTCCCTCTGCCTCCCTTCTGGGAAGTGGAGGACAAACCCCAGGAGGCTCAGGGAGCTGGGGGAAGGGCTGTGCCCCCATCCTGGGTGGTAGTGGGCCAGAGAGCCTACTCCTTAAGTCCTTGGGGGCCGCTGACCTTTGCAGGCTTAGCTTAGCAAGTGGTTACAATGCCTGGAAAGGAGATGCGGGGACCCAGGTGGACACCGTGCGGCTCCCCACCACCATCCTGCTGCTCAGGCCCCAGCTAATCACACTGTGAGGAAAAGCCAAGTGTTAAGATGGTTTATTTAAGACCAATTTATTCTCAAGTTTTGCCAAAAGAGAAACACTTTTACTAAAAAACATATTCCAAAATTCCAACTGTAATACCCGTCTTGTTAGTATTAATTCCTAAAACTCATCCTACTTACGTTAAATAATAGCTTTCTTCCCCATCTAGATTTTTCTCCCCTGTGGGGTGGGCAGTGGATAATCCAAATATGGCACAAAAAGTTTCGAACTGGGACGCCGGGGGTGACTCCATTGGTCGAGGGTCCGACTAGATTTCAGCTCTGGCCGCGAGGTCAGGCTCCGGGCTGAGTGCGGACTCTGCTTCAGACTCTCCCTGTTCTTCCTCCCAGCCCCCGCCCCAGGCTTGTGCTCTAAAATAAGTCCGTCTTAAAGGGAAAAGAAATTAGAATCACGGGCTCTGGCAGTTAGAAAACTCTGCCAAGACTTTCGTCCCCCTGAACAGTGGCTGGGGAGTTAAGAATCAGGACACAGGGTGCAGGGGAAGCCTGCTCACCCTTCGCTTGCTACACAAGGCACACGCAGGGCTGCGCGGACAGGCCTGGGGCGTCCAAACTGGGGTGCGCCCTGTCCTTGCCCAGGCCAGAGCAGCGACGGGGAGTGCCCCTGCAAACCACCCCCGGACCCCACTTCTCCACCTTCACCCGCCTGCACCCTCTGGAACATGGAACAGTGTCCGCCGACACCCCTGTGACAGCCCCTGCAGCCCCGGCCTGGCAGCTCCACCTGCTGCACAAACGTGATCGCTTCCGAACACCCCGACGTTCTGCAAAATAAATGCGTAGTGTCTTACCTTTTTTTTTTTTTTTAACCTCGAAATCGGTGAGCCTCTCCGGAGCAGCCTGCCCGTGTCTCGCCTGCTTGTACCCTGCTGAGCTCTCCCCCTGCAAGAAGGCAGAAATGCCCGAGTCACACGTGTTGCCCCACTGGGGTTCCCAAGGCCACCCCCCCTCCCCGCCCTAGTTTACAGGGCTCAGTTGTGTCCCTCCCCCGCCTGACCAGACCTGCCTCCTGCACTGCCTGTCTCAAGGGTCCTTAAAGCAGGGGTGTCCGTGGGCACAGGGCCCAGAGCCAACGCAGGGAGCGACGGCAGACCCCAGGCCACTTGGAGCAGCTCCTGGCCAGGGACACACGACTTCCTGGCCCATCCCACTGTCCACAGCCGGCCGCCCGCTCACACCTGGACGCCTCAGAAAACCCATGCGTTTGGCGATCCGAGCTAGAAGCCCGACACCAGGGGCGCCCGCGGAACCCGCTGCCCCCACGGCGGCTCTGGGGCATGTCCGGCTACAAACCATTCTTAGCGCTCACGGTTCTGAGCACTGAGCGTAGAAATAGCCGCTTGCTCTTTGCCCCGACGGCCCAGGTGCAGCAGAGCAGCTGGACCCGGGGTGCCGGCAGGTCCAGCACCTGTGGGGCCGCCCTCCCCGCGCACCCGCCACCCACCTGGAGGCCGGCCCGGCGCCTACCTGGGTCGGGAGGCCGGCGGGCGGCTCCTCTGGCTCCCGTCCGTGGGCCGGGCATCGCCCTCCTCTCTGTGTTAAGGGACAAAAGTGTAACACAAGCCGCTGTCCCCGTCACCGTTTACCGGCCAGGCCACAGCGGGAACACCGCCCGGCGGCATCCGTCCTTCTGTCCTCCGCTAGGGTTTCAGAGCGGAGAAGGCTGCCAGGGACAAGGGAACCCGTGGCTCCTGCTGTCGCCTGTCAGGGCCCCACGGGCAGCCCGCAGTGCAGGCCGCCACAGGACAGCAGCCTGTCCTCGTAGCACCCAGTCCCGAGCCGGGAGACCCCACCGTCCACACGAGCCCGCGCGGCCCCGGACGCACCGCCCTGGAGCTCCAGAAGTCTCCCGCCTGGACAGCGGGGGTCCCCGGCGGGCAGGGGCCAGGGTCACCGCCTGCGTCAGGCCGCAGGCCGTGACCTCTAGTGGGTGCTGGGGCCGCTCGGACCGTGAGCGCGACCGCCCCCCAGAGCCAGGCGCCCGGCGCGCGCTCGGCTGTCGGGCCGCGAACCACGGCGACGCCCCAGGCAGGACGCCGCGCGCAGACAAGCCCCGCTCCTCTCTGCCACCGATGACACAGGTGGGACACGGCGACAGCCGCACCTGCAACGCCTCTGGGGGCAGCGTGGCGTCCCCGGCCCCGCGGATCACCGCCGCCCGCCCCGACCGACGACCCCGAGGCCGCGGCACCGGGGGGCCGAGCGCTACCCGCCGCCGCCCTCCGCCCCCCGCAGACGCTGCCCCGGGCCCGCGCGTCCCTGAGCCCCTGCCCTGCCCGGCCCGCCGGGGTCGCGGCGCCGCGGTCCGCCCGCAGCCAGCCCGGGGCCAGGCAGTCGGGCACCCGCGCTGCCCACACCTCCCGTCGGTCGCCGCCCGGCCCGGCCCACCCCGTTACCTGGCCGCTGCCTGACCGCCGCGGAGCCGACGGCCCCCGGACGAGCCGCCACCCGACGCCCACCGGCCACGACCTCCTCAGCCGGCCGCCGCGGGGAAAGGACAGCCGAGCGCGCGCCGCGCCTTTTATAGGCCGTACGGCGCCCTGCGAGGGTCACATCGCGCCGCCGCTCGCCGCCCGCCACCGCGCCCTCTAGCGGCCCCTCCCAGTCTTGCCGGCGCCTGGACTCGCGGGTCGCCTGGAGGGAGGAGGCGGGGGGCGGGGGCAGGGTGGGCGTTGGGGGCGCCGGGGGCCCCCAGAGGCAGGCAGGACCCGCGGGCGGGAATTCCCGCTGTCCTGCAGCTCGGTCTGGGGCGGGCGGCCATCCCCGCTCCTCCGGGACGGTGGGACCCCGACAACGGCGGAGGCCCCAGGGTCGGGTCCTGGTGGTGGCGGGTCAGCGCGAGGCGTGCAGAGTCTGGGCGCCACGCCCGTTCGCGCGCGAAGGGGCCCCCGACGTGCCCGTCCGCACCCGCGAGCGGCTCCGCGGCTGCTGCCACCCCTGTTCTCTGCAGAAGGGCGTGGGGCTCTCGGGGCCTTGCCCGCGCCCCTCCCCGTGAGCCCCCGTGAGCCCCTGCGGGACCGCTGCGTCACCCGCTCGGACGTGTCTCCCAGTGGCGGGGGAGGGCAGCGGGGGCGGGTGTGGTGTTGTCCCCTTGCACGTGCAGGGCGGACAGAAGGAGCAGCAGGGGCCAGGCTGGGCTGGGGTCACCCTGGCCGCGTGCTTGATGGCTACACCGGGTCCTCGAAGCAGCTGGTCTCGCTGCTGAGCCGGTGATGATGGGGGGACGGAGGGAGCCACGTGCTCCCGGCCCTTCTTGTCCCAGCTGGAGCCAGGCAGTGGTAGGGCACCGCCTTTGTGAACAGCTTCTGGGGGTCAGGGGGCACGTCTCAGCTGGGCCACACCCCCGCCCAGGATCCCAGATCCCCTAGTCCCAGGCAGGGTCTCCAGTCAGAGCGGAGCTCAGAACCTGAGGACGTGGCCTGAGCCAATGAGGACCCCCGGGGTGCACTCTTACCCACAGAGAATGGCCTGAGCCAATGAGGCCCCCCGGGGTGCACTCTTACCCACAGAGAAGGCTCAGCACAGGAGGCCAGGGGCCCACAATGGAGGTAGCAGAAGGAGCGTCTCAGTCCGAGAAGACATCTTCCCCCCCACCCTCTCCAGCACTCTCTCCATGCCCTGTGCATGTCCTGTGGCCACATACCAGGAGCTCCGAATTGGTCTCCCAGAGATTCGGGTGCCCATTGGCGGCCTAATGAGGTGGCAGCAGGCCCTCCTGGGCGGATGGGGGAGGCCAACCTTGGAGCCAGGCCCCACCCAGCTGCGTATCTGTCCGGCTTCCTGGGATGCGCCACTCGCAGTGCAGAAGCCTGGGGCCTGTCCTCTCTCCACAGTCCCCACAGTAATCTAGCCCCCCCCCAAAGACTCTCCCCCAGGTCTCCCGGTTTGTAATGGCGGAGCTGGGATTTGGGACAGGGATGGCAGAGCTGTGCAGCAGAGGCCAGAGGGAGGCTCCCCTGCTGTGTGTGCCAAGCTGAGCCAGGCACGGCCTCCGGGGGTCCACAGGTCTGCTGCAGGCTGGGAGGGAGCCCCAGGCCGTGCGGCTCGTCCTCCTCACTCTGCTCCCTGCAGCCACAGGCAAACAGTCCTGACCATTATGGGACCTGCTTTCAGAATGGGCAGTGCCAGTCCCTGGATGTGGACGGTGGGTCCCGAGCATTACAGCAGATGACCCCAGGGTCTGCCTCTCGGCACAGAGAGACCCGCACCCACCTCCTGCTCCAGACCATTCTCTCCACCCTGTGCACCGGGACCCTGGACACCATCCTCGATAGGCATTAGTACTGGTCCCTACTCTCCCCACCGTCGCTGTGCTGAGTACTCCGGACACTGCAGCTGTGAGAAACCTGTGCCAGAGTTTCCGGGCTGAGTCTCAGGCCGAGCACTGCTAGATGATGGGTGCCCCTGTGGCCGGGGAAGGGTGCGGCTCCCTGTTCTCCCAGGCAGGGGTGCCCATCACCCTTCTCTCCAAGGGGGACCCCCATGTCCTCAGGCACCTGTGGGCCACCCAGCCCAGGAGTTCACCTCCTCTAGCAGAGGACAGATGGGACTTCTTTCTCTGGCCAGAAATATGAACTCTGATCCAAGGAAAGGAGAGCTCTCCTAGGACTCCTGGCCCAGCCAGGCAGCCGTGGCCACTGTGTATGTAACGGAGCGGAGCGACTGGGCCTTGGAGGGAATGAGTGCCTCATACCAGCCTTGCTTCTTGGGGAGCAGTGATGTGTGCAGAAGGCGGGAGGGCCTTAGAGGAGCCTTCTAAGCCATACCACAGTGTCTCCCTTGGTCCTGAAACCAGCAGGAAGAGAGCGCTGAAGACAGAGACTCCAGGGGGATTCCCATCCAGGGAAAGGGGGCCCACTGGAGGGCACTGAAGCCGCCAGTCCTGCCGGCCACAGGCCATTGGCACAGGAACACCTGCGGCGCTTCCTTAGCACATTACCGTGTCCATGTGTCGACAATGATTGGCCCACTCAGTGCTGGTGCACTTCCAGAGTCAGACTAGAAACCTTCCAGGGCTGCTCGTGGGTCAGAGGACCCCAAGCCTAGAGAAGCAGAGGATGTCCCTCTTCCTCCAGAGCTGGAGAAGGCTCTCGTATAAGGAGGAAGTCAGGGAAGGGGTCTCCAGGAAGTGGTGACCTCACTTCCCTGACCACAGAGCCCAACAGAATTGGAACCCCCATCACCAGGCCCCCACATTCCAGGGACGCCCCCCTGCACAGCTCATTGCCTTGGACATTGTCCGACCAACAACATGTTCGCACGTTGCATCCCCAACGCGGGACGCTGGAAGCAGAGGACTGTGCGCTCGGCAAACACTTCCCCTCACTCAGGAGGTCGTTTCAGGGCTGCCCGATGCCTCTGGCCATTCAGCCGAAAGCAGAGAAAGGTGACACCGGGAGGCCAGAGCCGGTCACACAGCCCCACACGCTCTCATCGACGGGCACAGCCCCGGGTCCCCATCCCCCTGTGTTTGTGTGTGTGTGCATGCGTGTGCAAGTGTGTGCGTGTGGGGGGGGGATGTGGGTGTGCATGCATGTGAATGGAAGGAGGACTCACGTGGGCTGGGGCCTTCCTGAGCAGGAGCAGGTGGATGAGGGGTCAGGTGCCTGGTGGGCAGGTTTCCTTCAAGGTCAAGGCTGGCTGGGTGGGACGAGGTGGAGGGATGCGAGCTCCTGGCCGGGGTTGATCCCGAGAGCCCTGCAGGTGTGGGTCCCGGTCCTGGGTGCAGGGCTGTGCACACACAGGTCTGTGTCTGATGTGGGAGCCGCCGGGGGACTGGGCAAGAGCACAGTGGGGCCGGCCGGGCAGGGCTGTGATGCATCCGGGCCGGCGACCGGTCCCTGTCTTTGCAGAAGGCCACGGATGAGGAGGAGAGGCAGGTGGACAGGGCCTCCTCTCTGACCCAGGAGTCTGCAGTCCCAGGAAAGGCTTCCGAACCTCCCAGGGCACCATGCGGAAGCCGAGCCCGAGGGTGAGAAGGCCGGGGCTGGGTGCCTGGGCGTGTGTGGGGATGGGTCGGTGCTGGGCCCCACAGGGACGAGCCCCACAGGCTGGTGTGGGGCCAGGAGCAAGGCCCGGGCTCAGAGCACCCAGCGGGTGCACCGCGCTCGGGGAGCCGTCCCGCTGAGGCTTCCTTCCGGGCTGCGGCTTCTCTGGGAGGCCCCGGGCTGGGTCCCGTCTGTGCCAAGGCACACGCAGAGGCAGGCCCGCGGGTGACCTTCTCTCCTCTCCCAGCTCCGCCATCCAAGGAGCTCGGGCCGGCCCTGACATCAGCAGGAGCTGGGCACTGGGGGACGGTGCCTGCCGCCACCTCAGCCGGGGACCAGCAGCCGGCAGGTGACCAGGAACCGGGCCACGGGGAGCCTGACGTTGCCCAGGAAGAGCTGGTGCCTGCTCCTGCCCCAGGCCCTGCTCCTGCTCCAGCTCCTCTCCGGATCCTGCCCCTGCCCCTGCCCCTCCTCCTGCCACAGGCCCAGCTCCTGTCCTGGATCCTGCCCCAGCCATCACCAGGGCACCTGACCCAGCTCCAAACCCTGCCACTGCCCCTGCCCCTTTCGCTGCCCCTGCCTGGGCCCTTGATCCTGCCCCAGACCCAGTTCCTACCCTGGGTCCTGCCCCTGCCCTTGCCCTTTCCCCTGAGCCTGCGAGGGCCCTTGCTGCTTGCCCTACCCCTGCCTGGGTCCCTGTTCCTGCCCCAGACCCAGCTCCTGCCCCTGCCCCAACCCCTGCCAGGACCACCGCCCCTTCCCCTGCCCCTGCCTCTGCGCTTGTTCCTGCCCCACACCCAGTTCCTACCCTGGATCCTGCCCCTGCCCCTGCCCCTGCCAGGACCACTGCCCCTTCCCATGTCCCTCCCTGGGCCCCTGTTCCTGCCCCAGACCCAGGTCCTGCCCCTGCTCCTGCCCCTTCTCCTGCTCCTGCCTGGGTCCCTCTTCCTGCTCCACACGCAGCCCCTGCCCCTTCCCCTGCCTCCGCAGGACCACTGCCCCTCCCTGGGCCCCTGGCAGGGCCACTGGCTCTTCCCCTGCCTCTGCCTGGGCCCCTGTTCCTGTTCCCGCCCCACACGCAGCTCCTTCCCCTTGCTCCTGCCCTTTCCCTGGCCCCTGCCTGCACTCCTCTTCCCGTCCCTGACCCAGCGCCAGCCCTGCGTCCTGCACCGGCCGCTCCTGCTGACCCTGTCCCTCCCCTGGCTCCCGCTCCTGCCCCTGGCCCGGCCCTGGCTCCCGCTCCTGCCCCTGGCCCTGCCCTGGCTCCTGCTCCTGCTCCTGGCCCGGCCCCTGGCCCAACCCCTGCCCCTACACCTGCTCCTGCGGGGCTCCCAGAGCCCCCTCCACAGCCCCCCGCTCTGCAGGGAGAGCTCCCTGGACGGTTCCCCTCAGTCCCATGCCCCGACCCCGACCCCGACGCCCCACCGTGTTTCATCCCCTCCCCCGTGCTCTTTCCCTCTCGTACAGTGTCACGGTCATTGTCGCTTTCCATGTCCTCTGCGCTCTCTATTATCTCTTTTAAATGAAACGCTTCGTTTTCCGTGGATCTCGTGCTGAGCGCTCAGTCCCTCCCCGGCGCCCTCCCCCCACAGCCCAGAACGTCGCTGGGGAACATCTCCTTCCCCAAAGGGGACCCTGAGCCCAAGCCCTCCCTGCCCGTGGCTCTCCCAGCCCGGCCCCTCGCCACGCCTCAGCTGCTTTCTCTCTCGCGTCCTTCACCTGTTCTGGACGTTTCTGGGAGGGGAACCACCCAGCAGCTGCCCTGGTGTCTGCCCACCTCTTTCCAAAGGGGACTGGGTTTTGTCCTGGGTGTCTTGGACATAGAACTTCGCTTCTGCCACACCGAAACCCCGGATGGATTCCCGAGGAGACGGGATCGTGGAGGCCCCTTGAGTGGGTAGGGGCCCAATGTCGGGGCCGAGACCCCTGTTCCAGCGTGGGTCACCCTCAGACCGTCTGTGTCTGGCCTGGGGATCAGCAGCCCTGGGGAGTACGGGAGGACACAGAGGTCCAGTGCAGGTCCCCCGGAGAGAAGGGGGACAGGCACCCCTGTCTGGGACAACGGTGGGCAGCGCCCATCCCAGGCCGCAGGGGCACCCAGCACCTAGCAGTGCTCGACCTGGGACTCAGCCTGGAAACTGGCCTGTTTTTTCTCAGATGTATGGTCAGGAGTGCTCAGCCCAGCGGCGGTGGGGACAGCAGGGAACGGAACGGCGCTAATGCCCGAGGAGAAGGACGGGTCTACTGCCGCCTCCGGACACAGCCGCCCCCACCACCACATTCTTTCTTTCTGGGAGCCACACCCTTAAGGACAGCCTCTGGCCGCAAGGTCCTCCATCTGCCCTGGTGATAGGTGGTGACACACACCTGTCCGCCCATATCCTCCTCCCGGGGCTTTGAGAACAGGCGTCTCCGGGCAGGGACTTGTGGCGATGGACTGTGTCTGCTGGTGCCCGAGATGTCCATCTGTCCTCACGTCCCTGGAATAAACCACTTGTTGTCCATAGAACTGGTGTCATTTTCTTCAGTCCCTTGGCTCCTTCGGCCTTCGGGGCTGGTTGTCCTCACACCCTTTCCTGGGTGCATGTGTGCGCGTGTGCAGCCGTGCGTGTGTGGCGGGCCAGGTGGCGGAGCACGGGCTCTTCTTGGAACCTGCTTTTCCCTGCCCTGCACGAGACCCCTCCATCCCGCTCCTCCCTGGCTTTTCTGTGTCCGCGTGAGAATCCGCCCAGAGCCCAGGCTGGGTCTGGACAGGGCCGTCCTGCTGTTTTGCCTGCATCATGGCAATGCAGGGAGCACCGGTGACCCCACTCCCTGTTACTTAGGACAGGTCTGCCGCATGAGCAGTCCCCGCTCAAGGGAAGCGCCCGTGAGCTGCTGGCCGCAATGTCCCCGCCTGCTGTCTCCTGGTGCACTCTGAGCCCTGTTGGGGGGAAATCAGGGGTGCGGAGACCTGCCGCCTCAGGGAGGGCTGGGGAGGTAGAGGAGCTGGGATGCGGGTGCTGAAGGTGCTGGAGGTGGCCCGCCTCCAGCCGGCCGGCCCCTGCTCGGCCCCGCCCCTCCTGCTCGGTCACTGGGGGAGCTGAGCATTCCGTGCTGCCTGGCCAGACCGAGGCCGAAGGGATGGAGGCTCCCGCCTGCTGTCCGCTCTCCCAGCGCAGTCCCTTCCCTCCGGCCAGGAGCACATCCAGGGCAGCTCAGCGGGTCGCAGCAGCCAGTGCTAACGCGCTCCGACGGGGCCACGTGCCTGGCAGGACCCGCCCGAGTTGTGAGCGCGTGCCGGGCTCCACCCCGGCCGAGGGAGAAAGCCGGAGTCTGGACCAGCCCCGGGCAGTCCGGCCTCAGGCCTCCCCAGAAAAGCCCGTTATCACGCAGGGTCCGGGTTGCAGGTTGGAACAGGGGTCCCCCGCGGACGGTCTGGGACTGGGACTCGCAGGGCTGCGGGAACGGTCCCACGGGGGCGGGGGCGCGGGGAACAGAACCCACCACCCCTCCCTGCTAACTCGCCAGACAGCCCCCCACCCGCGCACCCCGTGTCCGTCCTCCCTCCCCCGGGGACCCTGTCCTGTAGCTTCCTGGCGCGTCATCTTGTCTCTGACCTTCCTGATGTGGAATCAGACAGCATCTGCTGCTGTGCCGGCCCCTGTCCTTGCGCTCCCCGGAGTCCTCGCTCCTCTCCCTGGTGGCCCGGCTAAGGGCGATGTGCACACAGTATCCCCTCTCTGACCCGGCGCCCCTCCGTTTACCCCCGCCCCGGCTGAGCCGCAGCCGGCTTGTTTCCCGGGGGTGCGGATGGCAGCAGGACATCGCGCTGAGCCTTCCGGCATGCAGGTGCCCGTCGGTGTTGGGTGTGCACCTGCGTGTGCAATGGGGTGGGGGGGTCATGGAGTCAGCATGTGTCCGTCTTGGGAGATCTGACCGAGGAGACTCCCAGGTTCACACTTACAGCTGGGTGTGAGTTCCTGTGGGTCCACGCCCTCTCCGACACCGGGTGTGCTCAGGGTGTGCGTTTCAGCAGCGTGGTCTGTGTGTGCAGGGGTCTCCCGGGGATGCCGTTGGCAAGTTCCTGGGAAGGACTGACCTTTTCATGCACTTCTTCCCAGTTTGCTCTCTTTCCTGGAAGTTGCCTCATCAAATCCCATGGCCATGTTTTCTGGCGGGTTGTCTGTATTTTGATCAAGTTATGGTAGGCACGTGTCCTAGATACGAGTCCTTTGTCCAATAAACGGCCGGCACGTGCTCATCCCTGCTCCGCCTGTTTGACTCTCTGAAAGGTGTCTTCTGATAAAAAGTCATCCGTTTAAGTAATTCCCAATGAACCCATGTTTCTTTTTGTTTGGTACACTCCACACTATAATAAATCTTCGCTGGGCCCAAGATCTTGGAAATGATTCCCCAGGGCGCCTTTTAGAAAGATTATTGTCTGAAACTTCCGCACTTACGATCAAGATCCTCCTGGCGTTGATTCGTTCACGGCCGAGGTAAGCGTGAAGTTTTTTCCCAGATGGAAGCAGTTCACCCTGGACCACTTCCGTGGAGGTACCCTCCGCCGCTGCTCTGCAGAACCTTCTAGCTGTGAGTGAGTGTGCGACGGCTCTCATCTAAAAGGAGTCTTACGGGGGCCGCTGGGTGGCTCAGTGGGCCAAGCGACCAACTCCTGATCTGGGCTCAGGACGTGACCTCAGGGTCATGGGACTGAGCCCCACACTGGGTTCAAGGTTTTCTCACCCCCTCCCCCCGCCCCTCCCCCCCCATGCGTGCTCGCTCCGGCTCGCTCTCTCGCATGAACAAACGGAGTCGATAGAAAGATTGGACTTGGGGCGTCTGGGTGGCTCAGTGGGTTAAGCCGCTGCCTTCGGCTCGGGTCATGATCTCAGAGTCCTGGGATCGAGTCCCGCATCGGGCTCTCTGCTTGGCAGAGAGCCTGCTTCCCTCTCTCTCTCTCTCTCTCTGGCTGCCTCTTCGTCTACTTGTGATTTCTCTCTGTCAAATTAATAAATAAAATCTTAAAAAAAAAAAAAAGAAAGAAAGATTGGACTCTCACAGAAGGAGTTCTTTCTAAAAATTGTTAAAAAACCATACCGTTGATTTTGCCATTTTAAACATTTGAGGTAAAAAGTTCAACAGTGTTACGTGTATTTACACTGCTGTGAACCATGTCTGCGGACATTTCATCTTGCGAATCTGAAATTCTATACCCTTTGCTACTATGTTTTTATGGAGAAGCTTTATTGATTTAGGTTTTAATTTAAATTTCAGCTGTTTAACAGACGGGGCGGTGCTGGATCTGCTGATTGATCGCTTACACGCAGTGCCCGGCGCTCAGCACAAGGGCCCTCCCTCGGCCCGCCTTCCCGCAGCCTCAGTTGGTTCTGTCAAGAGTCTCTTATGGCTTGTTTCCTGCTCTTTTTCTCCTTTCCCTTCCCACAGGTGTATCTGTTTTCTCTCTTCAGCTGCACCTATGAGGGCGACCGCACGGCATCGGTCTCTCTGGCAGACCGACGAATGTCTGGGCCGGGTAAACCACAGCTTCCCCGTCTCCCCTCCCCCGCATCTCCTGGTCGCTACCATTCTGGCTTCTCTTTCTGTGAAGATGGCTGCTTTGGAGAGCCCATGCACAGTCTGTCTTTCTGTGCGGGCTCATCTCACAGAGCACCATGTCCTCAAGGCCCACGCCCCTTGTAGCAGGCGTCAGGATCTCCTTCCTCTCTAAGACTGAATGATGCCCCGAGGATGGCTTTATCCATTCACCCTTGGTGGACACTTGAGTGGCTTCTGGCATCTGGCCACGTGTGTGTTGTGCAGCGTGCTGCTGCGACACACGTGTGCGGACCTTTCTTCCAGACCTGCTTTCAGTTTTTTGGCGCACACAGTCTGAGGCGTGGCGGCTGGATCATACGGTACTTGCATTCCCTCTTTCCGAGCTCCATCAGGACTCTCGTGCACAGTGGCATGCCACGTTACAGCCGCACCGGCAATGCACAAAAGTTCCACGTTCTCCACATTTTGCCAGCATTCGGTGTTTCTGTCTCCGTTTTTTTCTTTTTTCTTTTAATTCTCCTCTCCGGTAGCCGTCAGAATAAGTGTGAAGTGCTGTCTCCGTGGTTTTGAGTCCGTCGTCTCGGACTGTTGGTCGTACTGAGCCTACTTTCATCTGCGTGCTGGTCAGTGCATCCGTCTTTGCAGAATGTCAGTTCTAGGCCTTTGGCAATTTTGAAACTGGTCATTGGACTGTTCTGTTACTGTGTCGTAGTTCGTTCCTTACCCCGGATGGTGAGTCATCGTCAGATCTGTGATTCGAAGGTGCTTTCTCCCGTCCTGTCGGATACCTTCTCGCCGGTTGCTCCTGCGACTCGCGGCGGCTCTGTCCTGGGGTGTGGTCCTACGCGACTGTCTTGTCGCGGTTGCTGCCTGCGTTCTTCGATCCTAAGAAATCACTTATATCCAGTGTCGGGAAGCTTCTCCTCTGTGATTTCTTATGGGAGACAGACAGTTTTAGGACATGCGTGGAGGGCTTTGACCCATATCTGAGTTCGCTTCTGTGCACGGTGAGAGGGAGCGGCCCGTCTTTGCTCTTTGGCATGGGCTGTCCGGCTCCCCGGCACGGTCCGCTGGTCTTGCCGAAGCCCACTTGAGCACGGACACGAACGTTTACCTCTGTGCTCTCTGTTCTGTTCCGACACTGTCGGCCCTCAGTCAACCCCACATTTCGAACTAACGTTCCTTTGTAATATATTTTCTATTTCTGCAAGCAGCAGCGTTGGGATTGACAGAGACTGACCCCCGAGATCGCTGTGGTAACATGGAATCTTGACCGCAGGCAGCCTGCTAGTCTGAGAGCCCGAGACGCCTTTCTGTTGCGTCTCCTTACACTTCTTTCTGCCGGGTTCTCAGCGTGCAGACCTTCTACCTGCTCGGGTGGGCTTGTCCCGAAGCACTTCACTCAGCTTCGACAAATGCAGTTTTCTTTTCTTTCCGTACTGTGTAGAGCAGCACAACTCATTTTTCTCTGGGTTGATTTTGTATCCTTTGCTGAATTCCTCTGCTGGTTCTAAAAGGTTGGCAGGTGTTTTACAGTTTTCTGCATCCGCAGGCAGAGAGAATTGACTTCTTCCCCCCAACCTGGATCCACTTTTTTCTGGTCTTGTCTAATGGCTCAGGCGGGCACTATCGGAAAGAGATGCAGAAGTGGCGGGTCTCCCCGCCTGCTCCCGACCTGGGGAAAGCGTTCAGTCTCCAGCCACCAAGGTGCTGCTCGGTGTGGCTTTTCTCCCATGTTGGGCTACTGCTTCGATTCCTATTTGGTTTCGTGTTTGTGTCAGGTAGGCTGTGGAACGTGCTCAGATCTCTGGGTCAGGTCACATGGCTGGGGATGGGGGACTCTCCTTCCTGCTGGGAATGAGGCTTGTACGTCTGCGGGTGCGCTGCACTGTCCTCAGAGTGTAGCCTGCGTGTCTGGCTTCCTCCGGCCGGCATGTTCCTAGGGCTCCTCGGCGCCCACCGGCGTGAGTCTGCCTTGCGCTGCACACGGCTCCGCCTCTCCTTCCTCCCCGACCTCACTGCCCTACTCACTCTGGTTTTAGCCGCAGCTTGAGCGTCTGGTGGTGTGTGTCCTCCTCCGTTTTCCTTCACGATTTTTTGAGCATCGTGGGCCAGGTCTTTTCTTGTACCTTTTGGAATAATCTCACTAGTTTCCACACAAAATTACCTGCCGAGGTATTTTATAGCGATTGTATCGAATCTTCGCTCAAGTTGGGGGTAACGGCCATCTTCCTGAGACACAGGGATGGGCTTGACACCAACACTTAGAGGAAAAAATTTGAGGCCATAGGAAAGAGGAGAAAATGATAACATGGCACTCATTACTCGAGAAGGGGGGCCGACACCCCATTTGTAAAGAATTCCTGAAAAGAAGAGTAGCCGCACAGTGGGAAAAGGGCAGAAGACATTTTCAGACCCTTCACAAAAATAACTATGGACTTCAACACATTAAAATATGCTTCTTAGTCATAATGAGACATAACTGTCAGAAAAGTTGGAAAATTTATTCTGAGACCAGTAGAAACAGGCACTTTTTTTTTTAAGATTTTATTTATTCATTTGACAGAGATCACAAGTAAGCAGAGAGGCAGGCAGAGAGAGAGAGAAAGAGAGAGCAGGCTCCCCGCCGAGCAGAGAGCCCAACGTGGGGCTCGATCCCAGGACCCCGAGATCATGACCCGAACCAAAGGCAGAGGCTTTAACCCACTGAGCCACCCAGGTGCCCCGAAACAGGCACTTTTATTCATGGTTGGGAAGAACATAACTCGCCTTCCTGGGCAGGTGCTCTGGCCAGATTGATGGGAACCACATGTCGCATTGCCGTCACGCCGCGTTCAGTAGAAACGTCTCCACACCAAACCTCACGGCAACCTCCTTCCTAGCAGCACAGACTGGACGCAGCCCCACAAGCCCGGGAAGGAGCGGGTCCACCCGCGGCCCTCCCCACGATGGGATGCAGTGGAGTGCGACAGAGATGGGAAGGAAGTGGAGACAGACCTTGGAAGTGTCTGCAAAGGTCCGTCTCTGATCCTACTGGCTAGCAGGACTGACCCTCAGGGGACTGCCCCATACATGGGAGCCAGCTCTTTCAAGCACCTTGGGAAGCAGTTTGACCAGTGCGTTGTCAGTGCCCTGCTGTTTGTTGCCACAGAGCTCCGAGCCTGACTCAGTCACTGACAAGAGGGGAAGCCTCCACCAGTTCTCGAGGAGACCACCACCCGCTTCCCCCAGTGACCACAACACCCGCCCTTCAGGGTGACCATGGGGACTGCTTCCTTGTGGGTCGTGGAGGATCCAGAAGACTTCATGGGGGGGATCTAGGAACAGAATTCCTGCCATGCCTGCGGTGACTGGAACGGCCACATGGGGAGAATGGCTTTGGCGCGACTCCGACCAAGGATCCTGCCTCCCCTTCCTTCACCACGGACCCCATGTGGGTCAGTCCTGAGCCAGTAGACTGGGCATCTGCCTACCCTGCTGCTCCCGGCCGCTGCTCCCAGCTGAGCGGAGACCCTTGCCTGAGACCTGAAGTCCTCTCGGACCTCTGCTCCAGCCAGCCCCAGGCGAGCAGGGGCCATGCCTCCTCACTGCTCTGTGCCCAAGCACCCAAACATGTCACGTGTTCACGAATCCGTGGGCTCCCCCAGCAGCCCCGCGACGTGGGGGCCACAGAGTGTCATGTTCACGCTTTCAGCCACTTGTGTGGCATCGGCAGCGGGTCCGGTCGCTGGGGTGCAGAGTGAACCCCAGACACCCTCCCCACCCTTGGAGCTCCCAGCCTACCCTGTGTGGCAGCCTCTCGCCGGCGGTCAGCAAGCGTGGGACACGGGCTCAAGCATCTCCAGCACCAGCCTGCGCCCGGCTGTGGAGCGCTGAGATCTAGAAACACGTCCTGCCCTAGAACTTGCCCTGGCGCGGGACTCGAGCCAGCCGTGGAAGCAGCTCTAGAGGCCGAGCCGGGTCTCCACAGACGAGAGCCGCTCCGGCTTCGTCCCGTGGACGCCCCAGAGGGAAAGCGAGCGCCGGCGTCCCTTCCCGAGGACAGCCCGCTGCGCACCCGTTCCCGCCGCCAGCGCGGCTCCAGCGCCCGCGTCAGAGCCGGAGCGTGGGAGCCAGTTCTCCAGCCGGCTCAACGCCGCCCGGAAGGCCGCGGCTGTTCCCTTCGCGGAGGCACAGGGCCAGGCGGTCAGGCTGGCCCCCTTCTCTCCTCCTGCTGCTTCGGCATCGCCTTAGGATGCAGAACTGGCTGCTGCACTTGAGGCCACCTAGGCGGCGGCTCCGGAGCTCGAGGTGTGCGGGTCACCGACCTCAAGGGCCCCCCTTGCCCACTTGGACCAGCTCCAGAGCAAGTCATCTGGACCCCCCGGCCCACATGAGGCGACAATGCCCGAGGGTGCATCCACGGACACCTCGATCGGTTTCAGAACCAGCTCGAGAGCGAGCACCGGGGACAGAGGCAGCTCCCGCTCCGGCTCAGGCTCCAGCCCTTGGCTGGGCCCACGGCAGGAGCCACGGGCATCCCCAGCATGCACCACGGCTCCGGCCCCTGCTTCTGTCCCGCGCCCGAGCCCCGCCACCCAGAGCCGCCCTTCCCCTTGCCCGTGACAGAGCAATCTCTCTGTCACGTGTTTATGATTTCTACCTGCAACGGTTAATGTGCAGATTCAGTAAAAGTTAACCTTATGTCCCCTTCAGCTGTACCAATAAAGGCCCAAGGCTTCCTTGGGCTCCTCTGGTAACTCTTGGGAACATGCCCAGGGCCACGGCATGAGGTGGCTGATGGCCAGGGGTCCCCAAAATGCCCAAACGGCCCCCATAGGCACCCACATTCGAGAGAAGAGTGCCCTGCGCAGTTCACCAGGCTGGAGACGCTCCAGTAAGCAAACTGTTCTTCTGTTGTATCCCGACATCCAGAGGATGTGGCCCCAGGAGGCCCGACGGAAAGAGACGTTTCCTACACTGCACACTCTGGGTCAGGTCTTATCCCTGACGCCTCTGGCCGTTTGCCTGGCGGTACCCAAAGTTAAGACTGAGAGGCCCAGAGCTAGCCGGTCCCACCAGACACCGCTGTGACCTGACTGTGCAGCCCCAGCTCCCCCCCCGCCGTGTGTGTATGTGTGCGTGTGTGTGTGTAAAGAGAGCTCACATAATGTGGGCCTACCCCGAGCAGGAACAGGGTGACGAGGGGTCAGATGCCTGCTGGGCAGGTCACGTTCACAGCCCAGGTCAAGGCTGGCTGAGTGGGACAGGGTGAAGGGTCTGAGCCTCTGCTCAAGGTTTGTCCCAAGGGCCCTACAGGTGTAGGTCTGATCAGGGAGCGACAAAGGGACTGGGCAGAGCTGTGAGGCCTCCAAGCTGCGCTCCAGAGGCTGCCTTCGCAGAGCTGCGGGGAGGCTGGACTGGCTTCTGCTTCTGCACCTGGCTCCTCGAGTGTGCTAGGGGTGCTGCGGGGCCGGCCCGGGCTCCTTGAATGGCGGAGTAGCTGTGAGAGGAGAGAAGGTCACCCGCGGGCCTGCCTCTGCGTGTGCCTTTGTGCAGACGGGACCCAACCGGGGGCCTCCCAGAGAAGCCGCACCCAGGAAGGAAGCCTCAGCGGGACGGCTCCCCGAGTGCAGTGCACCTGCTGGGTGCTCTGAGCCCAGTCCCTGCTCCTGGCCCCACACCAGCCTGTGGGGCTCGTCCCTGTGGGGCCCAGCACCGACCCATCCCCACACACGCCCAGGCACCCAGCCCCGGCCTTCTCACCCTTGGGCTCGGCCTGCGCGGGCTCTGCGCGCTCCAGCTGGGCCAGCAGAAGGTGGGCACGGCGCTCCAGGTCAGAGCCGGGCATGTTGAGCTGCACGTAGGCCACCAGCTGCTTGAGGCAGGGAAAGTCTGGAGGCTGACAGAAGTCCTCCGAGTACTGGTCCAGCCAGGTGCCCAGAATGGAGGAGACGGCACTGGAGGCAGGCGGGCAGGCGGTAGCGTCAGTGGCCTGGCCCTTCCTTCTGCACAGCCCCCTGGGGCACCCCCAGGGATGCGCCATCCAGAGGCCGGGCCCACCCCGCCCACCCCCACCGGCCATCCAGGCAGGGGCAGGTCTGGCCAGCAGGTGCGAGTTGGTGGTCTCCACGGGAGGGAGACCATTTCTGGTGTGAGCACCCCTGCCTTCCTGGGGGGGCCTGACCCACTCCTCTGTCTGTCTGGGGTCCCTCTTGCTGCACCGTAAACCCTAGGAAGGTGGGGAGGGAGCGCGGCGTCTGCTCTGTCCCAGCCCTGGGGCACACGGTAGGCGCTAGAGCAGTCTGTGGGGGAGGAGGGAACGGGCGATGTCCCTCTGCCCAGCCCGCCTGGGCTCTCGTGGCCCTGCAACTCCCAGCGCCTGCTCCGATGCCTGCCGGACCCCATTCCAGGCGCGTGGGGTCTCCTCTTCCCACCGATACTATTCTCGGGAACCGCAGGAGGGTGGCTGGCCTGGGGCACCGAGGTGCGAGGCCCCCGTGTGAGCCAGTGGCCCCCAGATTGGGTCAGGGCAGGCAGGGCTGGAGTGGGCAGTGAAGCAGGGGACACACGGCCCTCAGGGCCCAAGCCCAGCCCCAGCCTCCCCTCTGCCCCCAGGCCCCAAAGCCCAGCCATAGCCGTCTGACTCGTCCTCAAAGCCCAGCCATAGCCGTCTGACTCGTCCTCCTGCAGGAGAGGCCCCCACAGCTCCGCCCTCCAGCAGTGATCACAGACATGGTGGGCCAGGGCTCTGCTCAGTACCCTGGCCCCTGCCAAAGCCCCAGATGTCCCCAACCTGGGAGACAGGGGTTCTCCTCTGTCCTAGGGTCCCTCATCCTTTGGATGACGAGAGCGCAGAGGTCCATATGTAGAGAAGGCCAGCTGTGCGTCCCGCGGAGTGTCCTGTCCCCACTGCTGCTTTTTAGTCCAGGGTTCCCGGCGGACCCCCACCTGGAACCGAGGCCCGCAGGGCAGGGAGACTTGTCCGCCCTGTTCCCTGACTTAGGCAGGCTGCCTAGACGGGGCTTCCTGTCCATGTGCGAAGAAAACAAAGCCCCACAGCATCCACAGGTCTCTGAGTGGGTCCGCGGCCCCTCTGCCAGCCCCCAGGGACCCCCGCTCTGGCTACAGTCTGGATGGGACCCCCAGATGGAATGTGAAACCCCTCACAGCGGGGAAAGCGGCTTTCGCCGAGACACAGGATACCGAGGATTGGGGCAGAGAGCGTGTTCGTGGAGGAGACGAGCCCTCCCGGGCTGGCCACGGGATCGGGAACCTGACCCAACAGGCCCGACGGCAACCTCATGTGCGGGGTCGGGCCTCGCGGCACACGGGGTCCACATGGGACACCTGAGGCTCAGAGAGGGTAAGTGCCCTGCCCGAGACACACAGCCTGCAGGTGAGGGGGAGCCGCTGTGCCAGGTGGGGGGCCCTGCTCACCTTTTGGGTGCAGCAGGTGTGGGACCGGCCGCGGGGGTCGCTCCCGTGGGAGGTGCAGGTGCACCCGGAGAGGGGACACAGGAGAGGGCGCCGCCCTGGCTCCACCGGCTTCCTCGGGGTGTGAGCGCAGCCGTCTGCATCTCGGGCTCCCGTCCGCAGTCAGGGCACACTCGTTTTCACAACGGGGCTAAGCTTTGGACAAAGGCGGGACGGTCCCACAACAGAAATTGCACGAATATTCCCGTCCCCATCCTGAGGGGCCACAGAGTATGAAGGACGGCCGTGTCGTCCTACACGTGTGCGAAGGATGATCGTGCACCTGCCGAGGCCGGGGCTGCAGCGGGGGCAGGGGGGTGGGGGAGCAGCCCGGATCACAGCCCTGCACCTGGGATGCAGGCATGTACACCTACAGCGCTCGGGATAAATCCTGGGGAGACGGATGGGAAGCCTGCACCCCATCCCACCCAGTCAGCCTTGACCTGGACTGTGAACATGACCCACCCAGCAGGCATCTGACCCCTCAGCATCCTGCTCCTGCTCGGGCTGAGCCCCCTGCCGTCCCCCGCATCCGTCTTAAACACACTCACACACGGACACACGTGGGCAGGGGAACTGCGGCTGCACAGTCGGATCACAGCAGCGTCTGGCGGGACGGGCTGGCTCTGGGCCTCCCTGTCTTACCTTTGGGGCCCTCCAGGCAAACGGCCAGAATAGCCGGGTGAGACCTGACCCACAGTCTGCAGTGTAGGAAACGGCCCTCGCTGCCGGCTCCCTGAGACCACGACCTACGGACATCAGGATAAAGCAGGACAACAGGTTGTCCATCGGAGCATCTCAGCCTAGTGAACTGGATGGGGGCTGCCTGTAGAATGGGGGTGCCCGTGGCAGCCCCTTGGGTATCTTGGGGACCCCTGGCCATCAGCCGGGCATGTCCCCCACCCCCAGACCGTGGCCCTGGGTATGTTCCCAAGAGACAACGCCCACACCCCACAGCCCCGCCGCCTCCAACCTCGGCCTTCTTTCCCCTGGTCACCTCCGGGGTCCGCTCTCCCTTGACCCCATCTGCGGAGGGAGTCTGTGTGCGTCCGCGGGGGCGCGCGCCGGCACCTGTGCCCACACGGAGATGCCCAGAGGAACGGGCCCCACATGGGAACGGCGGGCAGGGTCCCCCAGGATCTCAGGGGCGTGCTTTCCAAGGAAACCCCTCGGGAAGGGGCAGCCCGGGCCTGGGGGGTCGAAACCCTCCCTGTTCCCCGAGCCTCTGCTCACCTGTCGGGTCCGGGCCAGTCCCCGCCGCTGCTGCCCTCAGTCTGCCCCTGTCCCAGGAGGGGCTGGACGAGGAACTCGACGAGTGGGCTCCGCGGGACTGGAGGATCCCACCTTCGGGGCGGGCGCGGCGCAGGACCGTTTGGGGCGGGCAGGGCGCCCCCGCCAACGGTCGGCGGTGGCAGGTGGATCCTTGCGGGCGCGCGCAGGGACCCGCAGACAGCGCATGCGCGGGACCCCGGCTCCGGAGGGCGTGCGCGGCAGGGGGGCTCCCACGGGGCGGGTCCCTGTGTCCTCGTCTCCACTGCCTGCTCGGGGACCCCCCTCCCCTTCTCTTACGCGGGGGCGATGACTGAGTGGACGTGGAGACCGGGGCACTAGAGAGAAATGACACATACCCCCATCCTGTGTCCTGACCCCATGTTCCTCTGCCCTGTTCCTCTCAGTGCAGGGCGGGGTCAGGGGAGGGGGAGCTGGAGGGGACCCGTCTGGGCAGGCAGGAGGCCAGGCCGCCTTTTCCTCCTTGGGGACCCTCCCCCTGTCTTCCTGGCAGCAGCCCCCTCTCCCCAAGTCCAGCCCCCCGAACACCTTCATGTGCCGGCCTTAATCCCCAACACGCCCTCCTGAGGTGGGAGTCCCTGACCCCATTTTCAAAGTAGAAACCTGGGGTCCCCAACGTTATCACAGGAGCTTGCCTGGCACCGGGCTGTGGCATGGCCCTGCTGTGGGTTTGAACCCAGATCCATCTAACCCAAAGCGTGAGTTTACACAGGAGCGGGAGGAAGTAGCCTCTGAGTGCAGCCTTGGGGTTAGGGCATGTGGGATGGGGCCGTGGGGAGGGGCGGCAGGGGGCGCTGAGCCGCACATTCCCGACAGGCTCCCTGGGGGCAACGCCCTGTAGAAGCTGGCGTGGGGTGAAGGGTGCACACTGGGGAGGGCATCTAGACCCCATCACGCAGGGCTCTCTGGATGTTGGGGAAGGAGGCGGGGTCCCTGCAGGATGTGGGGTTCAAGGGACACAATCCGGGCAGTCTTATCAGAGCCACTCATCGAAGATTTGGACCCCATCACGCAGGGCTCTCTGGATGTTGGGGAAGGAGGCGGGGTCCTTGCAGGATGTGGGGTTCAAGGGACACAATCCGGGCAGTCTTATCAGAGCCACTCATCCAAGATTTGGAGGGAGGTTGGTGGGCATGTTACTGCCCTCACTCAAGTGTGGATCACCAAGCACCAGCCAGGGCTGAGGAGGCTGCCTCAGTTTCCTCCTGTGTAGAGTGGGGTCCCTGGGGGTCGCCTGCCTCCTCCCAGGCCTGGGCGTGCTGCCCGGAAGGTCCAGAGATGGCTCCTGGTCAGTAGCTGTTCCAGAGCGGCCAGTACCAAAGAGGTCTGAGTGAGAGGACCAAAGGGACGCCCCTTCTGCCCAGCTGAGCAGGACACTCTTGGGCGTGGTGCCAGTCCGCAAGTCCAGGCCTACGAGGAGCAGCTTCGCCCCCGGCTGGGTGGGTGGCAGCCAGGAGCTGTGGTTGCAGACCTTGAGCCACAGAGCTCGTGGGAGGCCGAGGCTGCCACCGATTGGGAGGAGGCTGAGGAGGGGGAGGTGCTGCTGCCCGAGGCTGCGATGGGGCCTGAGGTCTCCAGGGACTGTCAGAAACACTGGATTGTGCCGGGCACTCCATGCAGCATCTCGCCCAGAGGCTCCTGGAGACTGAGGCTTCTTGGGTCCTGGTGGGTGTGCAGTGGGGACCCGGGCTCCAGGAAGCGATCTGTTAGGGGGAAAGGGTGGGACAGTCACCTTCTTTTCCTGGCCGTCAGGGACTCTGCGATGGGGCCCATGTGGATCTCCTCCACATCCACGTCGGGCTGGAGGAGCTGCCTGAGTGCACCCAAGTAGGGAGGCAGTGTCCCTGCTGGGTGGGGAGGGGCTGCGTCTGAGCTGCTCACAGGACGTGGAGTGGGGGCTCCTTTCCGTCTTGGCTGCTGTGTTGGGGTCTGGTGGTGGAGTCGACAGGCTGACATTACACTGAGCAGACGCCCTTGCTGAGTGGGTGCTCTTGGGTGCGTATGGGCCCAGGTGGCAGTGGCCCACACGCAGGAAGGTGTGAGGAAGTGCACAGAAGACAGTGCCCTGGGCCGTGCAGGGCTTTCTGCCCGTGGGCATGCTCCTTGGCAAAATTCAGCCAGTCTTCTTGTTCGTCGAGCACAGAAGGTGCCTAAGGTCGTGCATGGTTCATGGGAAGCAGGGCAATCTGTTGCTGGGCGTCATGCCCGGCAGCAGGGGCGGATCAGGCTGACGTGACGGTCTGGGAGTGGCCTGGATTGCCAGCTGAGGTAGAAATTGCCCAGGTAGCCTGATCTACGGGGGTCTGTAACTGCTTCTCCACCCAACAACCCAGACCTGGACAGTGGCCCTGAGGCTGACTTGTATTTGTGGTTATTAGTTTCCTCTGGGTCAGTAGAAGAAGATCTAAGGAAACCTAATGTGAGTAGAGCAAAAAAATTAGGAAGGTTAGAGCAGAGATAATTGGAGGAGAAGAGTGCTCAAGAAAAATGGGTTCTCTTTTAGAGATTTACCAAATTCACAAAAGAGACCAAAATGGAACCATTTTAGACCAATGTACTGGCTCACTGAGTTGAAGCTGGTAATTCTGAGAAGTACGCAAACTACCCAAGTGACTCCAGGGGAAATGGAAACCCCAAGTAGACCTCCAGTGAGTAAATTCCCTCAGCAGCAGCAACAAGAACTTCACAGCAATAAAAG
Source organism: Mustela nivalis (assembly GCF_964662115.1). Taxonomy (NCBI): domain Eukaryota; kingdom Metazoa; phylum Chordata; class Mammalia; order Carnivora; family Mustelidae; genus Mustela; species Mustela nivalis. The sequence continues at coordinate 90,166,415 of NC_139032.1, read as the reverse complement.
TCCAGAACCTGAGGCTTTCACCGATGATCTGTCCATGCATTTAAAGAAGATATCATAGCAATCATAGCAATCCTTCTGAAACTGAAAAAAGCACAAGAGGAGGGAACACTTCCCATGACCCTAGAACGCCAAATCGTCCTTTTTTCCAGACTGACAAAGACATTACAGGAAGAGACAACTGCTAGTGAAAATCCATTATGAACGAGATAAAAAAAATCCTCAGTAGAATTCCAGCAGACAGAATCTAGCAGCACATCGGAAGGACGATGCATCATGACCAAGGGTGACATACACCGGGAGTGCCAAGGCTGTTCAACGTCGCTAGTTAATGTCGTAACGACATCAGTAAGAAACGTGATCATCTCGATTGATTAGGATAAGCTTTGACAAAATCCAAACCTCTTCATGATCGGTGCTCACGGTAAAATAGAAATAGAAGATTACGTTGTGATAAAGGAGGGTGCCTGGGTCGCTCCACGGCGTGAGTGTCTGACTTCTGGTTTGGGCTCAGGTCATGATGTCATGCGTCCTGCGGTCCAGCCCATGGCAGGTTCTGCCCTCAGCAGGGGATCTGCTGCGGATTCTCTCCCTCTCCTCCTCTCTTCTTTCACGTTTTCTCTCTCTCTTCCCCCCAACCTCTCAAATAAATAGTCTTTAAAAATTATGATAAAGGATATTTATTTAAAAGCTCATATGTATATTATTCTCAGTGGTGAAAGGCTAAAAGTTTTCTCCTTCAGATCCAAAATTAATCAACGATGCCCACTCCCACCACTTCATGTCAATAGGGTCACTGAAATTTGGTCAGAGAAAATATACAAGGTGAATTATTAAAATGGAATGGAAGAAAGTGTTTATTTATAAATGACATCATCTTATATGCAAAACTCCAAAGAATTTAAAAAAAACACCTCTATGTGAGATTATAACATTTTCTGAGAAGGTGTGAGCAGAGAAGACAGACACGTATGGGCCAATGGAAGACCAGTGAGAATCCAAGAATACAGCCGTGTGCGGCCAGTTGTTTCCGAACATGGATACCAGGGTCATTCAAGGAGGCAAGAACACTGTTTGCGACAACCAGTGTGAGGAAACCAGATGTCCACATGCAAAGATGAAGTCAGAGCATGACCTCACACCATGTAAAAAGTTAACGCCAAAGGGATCAAGGAACAAACTTTAAGAGCAGAAACTCTGAGCACTTCAGAAGTAAACTAAGAGCACTTAGGGGCACGTCTTCATTCCTTTGGACCTGGCAGCGGTGTCCCTAATACGGCAGCCAAAGCAGAACAACAGAGAAAACAGGTACATGGGGCTTCGTTATTGTAAAAAACGTTTGTGAATGAAAGGACGCTCTCAAGAGAACGTGAGGAAGCCCAAAGCGTGGTAGAATGTTTGCAAACCCTAAGTCTCACAAGGGCCTTGCCTCTAGAATGTACGAGAATTCCTACAATTTAAGAACATGAACAATCCCACTCAAAATAATTTCCCCAAAGAAGACAGCCAGACAGCCCGCAGGCACACGGGAGGGGACCCTCACCAGATGGTGCGGAAACGCAAGCCGACACCACCGGGACACACGTTTCCCCACCCCGGAGGGGCGAGCCGGACCAAGCAGGAGGAACCAGTGTTGCAGAGGAGTCTGGGAAACAGGAGCCCTGGACCGTCTCTGGGGGAGACGTAACATGGTGGAGCTACAGGAGCCGAGGGGTGGCAGGTCCACAAGCTGGTAGGCATGGTGTCCTCACTGAGCCCATTCCGCTGGTCGTCCAAACCAAGGACTTGAACGCAGGCGCTCTAACAAAGCCCGCACAGAAGTATTCCCAGCAGCCCAGCTGACAAGACCCGAAAGAGGAAAGCAGCCCCCGTGCGCGTCCACGGGTGAGTGGATCAACACGTCTCGGCGTGTTCCTATGGGGGGGTTCATTCAGCCAGAGCAGGACCAAGTGTTGGTACTCGTGGTCCCTTGGAAAACATTATACTCAGTGGAAGACTGAGTATATACTCAGAGTATATACTGCCTGATACTGCTTGTATGAAAAATTCATCACAGGTAAATGAGTGGGCCCAGCGCCAGACTCGTGGTTGACCGGGACCGGGCGGGAGGGGGGCTGGCCAGTGACGGACCGCTCCGTGGGCGCAGGGGTTTTCTCCAGGGCAGGAAACGTTCTGGGCCTGGATGGTGGAGATGGTTCACAGCCCGGGGAAGGTAGTTAATATCGGAATTGCACACTTGGAAATGGTTAAAAAGATACCGTTTATTTTATATTAGGTTTGAAACATAACATACCTGAATCATGAAAAGAGAAAAAAAGCAAACCCTGAAAGAAAAGGAGCGCGTTCCCCGGAGAGGACAGGAAGACGCTGGTCCTGGACCTGGCACCGGGTGTGGCTCCGCCGCGGGAGCGGCGGTGGGGCCGGTGGGGGCTCTGTCCCTGGAGCCGGGGCTGGATCTGGTCTCGCCCGCACAGCCCCCCAGCCCCAGCCCTGCGGTGGGAGCCCGCGCTGGCTCCGCGTCGGGGGTGGGGGTGGGCGCCTGGCCGAGGCCGGCAGGAATGGCCGCATCCTGCCCCAGGACCTGGAACGGGCCGGCCTGGCATGAGTCTGCGGCCCCGGGGGCTGCCCTCCCAGCTTGTGGGCCCTCGGCAGGAGCTCAGTCTGCGCTCCTCGGCGGCAGGGGGCTCCGTGGGCTCCCCCCCAACCAAGCTGGTTGGGAAGGCTCAGCGCCCCTGGGGGAATGATGGGGGAGTTACCGAGAACAGAGACCCGGGTCCTTCCGAGCCTGCAAGGGGCTGACCGGGTCGGGTTCCCGCCTTCTCTTGGGAGGCCGCAAAGCTGCCGCAAGTCTGGGGGTTGGGGAGGTGTGGAGGGTGCGAGCGTTGAGGAGCAGTGCTCCGGGCTTGTGGGGGGCCCAGCGCTGGAGGCAGGCGTCCCGCCATGGGGCAAGGGGAGTCCTGGCAAGGGCGGCCGTGGCGGGGGAGGCCCCTGCAGGTTCCCAGAAGAGGCAGGAGACAAGGAAGACGACAGGACAGAGCTTCCCAAGGAGGACGACGTAAGGCTCAGAGGACCTCCGAGGCCCGTGGGGACACTCAGAGGCCCTGGGGATGTTGGCCGAGATGCTGTCCCTGGGGCCGAACAGTTGTGTCCCAAACCCCCAGTCCACACTGCCTGAGGCACTCTTTGTTGCATCGAGGGACCAGGGCCGGGGACCAGGAGGACTCCCAGGGCGTCAGGTCGAAGCTATCCTGACTTTGCCTCCCTTTTCAGGACTTGCTGTGTCCCGAGGCGGTGCGAAGCCTCGTTCTGTCACTCTGGGTGCGGCCGGCCCCGTGGTCCGGAGCGGATTCCTGGTGCCCGTCCCGCTGCTCAGCCTGAGCACTGTCCCCCGTCAGCTCCCACAGTGACCGTGAGTGCCACGGGGACAGGGAGCACGTGGTTGGGGGTGCTCAGTTCCCAGCTGGGGGCCCAGATCCTCTGCTGGACGAGGGAGGGGGAGGGGAGGAGGGAGGGAAAGAAGAGGAAGGTCTGGAGGGCGGGACGGACGGACGGACGGCCGGAATCTGGGAGGGAGGCCGGGAACGCACCGAAGTGCGGCGCCTCCATCAGGAGTCCTGCTTGGAGGGAGGTCCGAGGGCGTCCCAGCCCAGACCCTGGACGGTGGCTCCGGGCACGTGCACCTGTGCCTCCCCGTCCTGCCCTTCCTTCTCCCGGGCCCTCCGTCCTCCTGGATCCTGTCCGCCCCGCCTCCCCCCATTCTGAGTGTTCCCAGGAGCGGGGGGGGGGCAGGAGGGCGTCTCAGGAGGGGCTTCCCGTGTCCCGTGCCCCGACGACGCTGGGACAGGAGCTCCGGGACGCGCTCTCCTGAGGACGGGGACCGAGGGTGGCGTCCATGTCCTTGGGCACGAGCGCGGTTCCACTCCCAGCTGGCCCCACTGTCTCTCCGCGCTCTCTCCCTTCGGGCGTGAGCCGCCGCGCCGGACTTTCCGGGCTGAGTCCCAGGTCGAGCACTGCCAGGCACTGGGTGCCCCTGCGGCCTGGGAAGGGCGCTGCCCACCGTTGTCCCAGACAGGGGTGCCCGTCCCCCTTCTCTCCAGGGACCTGCCCTGGACCTCCGTGTCCTCCCGTTCTCCCCAGGGCTGCTGGTCCCCGGGCCAGACACCTGCCGGTCTGAGGGGCACCCGCGCTGCCTCCAGAGGGTTTCCTGGGCTAGAGGCCTCCCCCGGGAGCTCCGCATCCCTGACGCATGCTCCCCCCGTGCCTGTCTGCCGCTACCCCCACCCCCGGCTTGCATGCTTTCGGTCTGTGCTGTTGTGGGACCCCGTGCCGTGGAGCCTGGTTGGGACCGGAGGCCGGGAAAGCTTTCTCTGGCCTTGGGTGGTGAGCGATGCGTTGGCCGCGTGGGGTGTGTCTTCCAGCTCTCTGCCTTGCCCTGGTGTGCGGGCCCCGGGAGGAAGCAGCCGTGTGGTGTCTGGGGTCAGGCCGGGGTGTCCCCGCGGGAACAGGGGTCTCGGCCCCGACATTGGGCCCCTATCCACTCAAGGGGCCTTCTGGCGTGTGCCGCACTTGCCATGCCGGGCTCTCCACCCATGGCTCCCTTTCCTGCCCTCCGTGCATCTCCTGTGCAGAGAACAAGGACGAAGATGTGGACAGGACAGCGTGCTAGGACCCCAGCACCCCCGGCGGATGGGGGCTACGAGGGTGGGGTCATCCCCAGCTGTGCTCCCGTGAGCCAGGAGGCCGAGGGCACAACGCCTTCCTCGGCACAGGAAGATCTCACGTGGCGGCCGTGGGTCCTCCAGGCTCTGAGCGGGAAATGGAGCTGCCGGATCCGTCCAAGGATGGAAGCACCAGCCCGGCTCGCCATCCCTGCGGGCACAAGGCTCCTCCTTCCTGGCTGCTGCCCGTTTTGGCGGGTTCTCCTTCTCGTGAGCAGGGAGGGCCAGGCCGTCATGCCATCTCAGGGACAGTTTTCCTGGGACGTCCACCTTCCAACTGCCTAAGGGGGGGTCGAGCCCCAGATCTGTGCACTATCCAAAACTGGGAGAAGGAAAATCCGTTCTTCATTTCAGTCGTTGGTAAGGGACTGGCTTCTTCCTATGGTTACTATACTTTGATTTTGGGAAATCTCTGCCGCTCTGAGGTCTTGAAAATGTTCACCTCATGTTCTCTGCTGCAGAGCTTCTTAAATAATCTCTTGTTTATATGTAAACCGTCCGGAAGTGACTTTGGTTGGTAAGACCACTCTGGGAAAAGAATGGACCTTCCCGAAAACACTAAGGTGGCTCTCCTATATGATCGCCATACTGGGTAGTCATTTTCGGGAAATGAAGTCAATTTCTTGAAATACAACCTGCACCCTCCCACCCGCTCTCCAGAGAAGGGCAGCCGCCCTTAGCATGGGACACTTGCGTGGGAAGTCGTGGGCAACCCTTCTCTTGAGGCAGGTGCCTCCCTGGACAAGGGCCTGGCCCAGGGCTGGGAGGTCTCCGCAGCAGCACATTCAATGTTCTGGATACTAGAAAGAGACTGAGTACAGCAGCAGGCCAGTGAGGGGCAGGACACACAACTCCAAATATGGTACCTTAATACATGAAATACAGAAGTTGAACGAACTTTTGCAGAGAGCACAGGCAGGAAGTTCCCTGTGATCCCTAGCCATCAGCCCGTCTACCCGGAAGCAGGTCAGAATGTCCCATGAGGATCTTTAATCCCTGGACCACAGGGAGGACAGTGCTGTCACCAGAGCCAAGGAATATAGGGCCCCCAAGGCTGTATGCACAAACCTGCTGAAATTCACCCTTATCTCCTAGTTACTTCTGTGCCATTTACCAGCCCTCAACCAAAGCCTAATGTTTGTCCATTCTTCACATGTCCATTGCTTCTTTGTCTACAAGGTAGACACCTCTCCTGATCTCCATGGTCTTGGGAGTGAGGCTCCCACAAATTAATCAAGACGTTTTGCCTGCTTTTCACCTGTTCACCTGTTTTTGTCCATTTCCAGACCCAGAGAAGGGACTTAAGAGGGTGGAGGAAAACTTTCTCCTCTCCTGCAGCACTGGTGGGGAGCTGGGTGGGGGAAAATCCACCCCGTCTTCCTGGCCTTGGGTAAAACCGACCTCTGCTGGGAAGCAGCACAGGGCAGTGCACGGCTGGGGGAGCCACAGAGAGGCAGGCGGAACACGTAGGAGCTTTCTGACCCTCAGGCACAGGATTTGACTCCATTGACAAGTCCAGGCTGCGACGGTACTATTAAAGTGAAAGCATCCTGAAACCAGACCTTCCCCACGCCAGGCTTCATGATTGCTGCTCCTTGTAGTTGCTACCCTTGACTTAGTGGCTTTTCTGAACTAACTTTGTCATGTCTGTGTTCTTGTGTGCGGCCCCTGAGGGCGAAGACTGTAAATTTTTTCCGGCGAGATAAACACAACACCAGGCGAAGTGGGTGTAGGGCAAGGTTTATTTATTTATTTTTAGATTTTATTTATTTATTTGACAGACAGAGATCACAAGTAGGCAGAGAGGCAGGTAGAGAGAGCGGGGTGGGGGGGGGGGACAGGCTTCCTACTGAGCAGAGAGTCAGATGTTGGGCTCAATCCCAGGACCCTGGGATCATGACCTGAGCCGAAGGCAGAGGCTTTAACCCACTGAGCCACCCAAGCGCCCCTAAGGCAAGGTTTATTAAAGGTTCTCTCCGGTGAAGTTTCAGGGCCCAGGTGAAGGGGAGCCAAGAAAGTTGCACCGGGAGGAGGTGGGCACCCTCGGGCGAGGTTCCACAACTCTGGAAAGCAGAGTGGGGAAGTCGCGCCCAGGGCAGGGAGGAGGAGGCTTTTAAGGGGTCTTGGGGGGGGACTCGGGGGTCTTTTGGCAAGTTTCCCTTATTCGGATATCTCGCCTGCTCGTCGGGGTCCCATTGGTCCATAGGAGCCTGGGGCGGGGGTCTCAGATTCCTGCTTGAGTCTTTGTTCTCCTGTCCGAGTTCAGGTCTGGTGGCGGGAACTTTCGCCATCTTAAGTAGCCCTTTCTGCCAGCCCAACAGTGACCATGTGTGCCACTGCACGAACTGGCTGGCTGTGACCCACAGCCGTTGGCCGACACAAGGGGCACAAGACAGACAGGAAGCAGGGGAGAGGGAGTGGTCCTGGCAGAGGGCACAGTGCATGCAAAACCTCGGAGTCGGGCCTGTACAGTGCGTGCAGGACGCCCGCAGCCCCCTGGGTGGGACACAGGGTGGGGGGCCGCGGTGGGAGAGGTGAGCTAGAGAGGACGGGCGGGCGGGAGCAGAGCACAGAGGGGCTCATAGGTTATGTTCCGGGAAACCGCTGCGGCTCCAGGAGGAGAATGGGCTCTGTGCAGCGGGGGCCAGGGAGACAGCATGGAAACTGCCGGAAAGACGAGGCAGCCTCACCTAGAGCAGGGCAGGGAGCCCGCAGAGCTACTCTGTGGGAACAGGGAGGTAGGGAGAGGCAGGAGAGGAAGACTTGTTCCCAGCAGTGTGGGGGAGGGGGAGGACGCAGGGAAGATTGCCAGGCGTCCTGCTGGGGCGGGGGGGAGGTGACGCCTTTCACTAAATCTGGGTCTTGAGAGCAGCAGCTGGCCAGGAGCTGGGGGTCATTGTGGGACACACAGGTGAGCCCAGAGCCAGAAGGTGGGACATCAGAAGAGAGGTTGAGGCTAAAACCAGACGGGTGGGGGTCAGACCCTCAGGTGACCCCGTCAAGTCCACAGAAGCAGCCTGGCTGCTCTGGGCAGCCCCGAGGGGAAGAGGATGAGGCCCGGGTCAGCGACGCATTGCCCAGGTGCAGCGTGAGCCTGCCCAGCAGCCCCTGTCCCCCAGCTCACAGCCAGTGCCCCGGGCTGTGACCCTGCCCTCACCCCACTTACCTGGCCCCTGCTCGTCTGATCCCTAGAATCATGCTTCTGAGGCTCGGGAAGCCAGGGCTGTGGAAAGAGCCATCACAGGCCACTGCTGAGGAGGGGCGACCTGGGAGGGCTGTCCACCCATCCCCAGAGAAGCAGGAGCTGGGGCCCGTGCGGGGAGCCCAGCGTGCCTGGCGCAGCTGCCGGGGCTTGGGCGGGACCAGGAGGAATTAACCCCAGCGCAGGGGTGACAAATCACACCCACGGGGCGGCAGGAGGGCTGTCACTGTGGACAGCGCTGCCATGTGACCTCCCGCGGTGGCCAGAATGAGACCCTGTATGAGGACAGTGCAGCCGAGGCTGCTCCAGGGAGCAAATCCTGGCCATGTCCCCATCCTCCAGCCATGGGCCTTTACTCCATTGTTCTAGAAACTTCTCTATGTGGAAGCTAAGAGCATGGCAGGCCCGCTGGCCTTCCGCACTCCCCAGCACATGGCTCCCCATCCGTAAGTGGGAAGGACAGCTCACTCACAAGGGGGGCCTCAGTGCGAGGGTTGGGGTGGAGGGACAGCTCATCAGGCTGTGTCACCACTGTGGGGGCGCTGGGGTGAGGGACAGCTCTGCCGTTGCTGCTTGGAAGGTCCAGACGGCGGCACACGTTTCTTGCCCAAAGAGGACCAAGACTAGTGTTATCAGGAGGAAGGCCACAGTGCGAAGGGAGCGGCATTTTGTTTTTCCTGCGAAGCAGCAGAGGGGCCCGGGTCCCTGCGCTCTGCTCCCGGCAGCCTGCCCACTTCCCTCCTGTGGGCGGCACGTCGCCTCCCATCGAGGCTGCCTCCCGCTGGCAGGTGGCTGGAGCCTTCTGCCCGAATCGGACGACCTGATCCACGACTGGCTTCCCTCCTGCTCACAGGGAGAGGGCAGGCGGCTCCGTGTTCCCAGCACATGGCCCGGGGTTCCCCACGGATCCCGGAGTTCGGCGGGTCTCCCTAGGGCCTCTTTCCCCCGAGCCTGCCCCTACCTTGCAGTCTGAATGCCCGCGCCGAAACGAGCACTAGAGGACGACACCGAAGACGCGACCACCGCAAACACGCACGCGCCCTGCAGCCTGGCCCCAGAGCACACGGGCGAGCGCGGCCACGGCTAAAGGGGCAAGTGTCCACTCAATGGCTGCACTTGGAGTTTCCAAAATCCTACTTCAGTGTCGTGAGGGACGCGGTCAGTGAGGGGCGGGATCACGAGACAACAGCTGGTACAGGAGGCTAGGACGCGCACAAGCCAGCGAGACCGCCCGAGGGCACGACAGTTTTATTTCTTCATTTGGGGGAGGGTGGAGAGTGCACAAGTGGGAGGAGGGGCAGAGGGAGAGGGAGAAGCAGGCTCCCCACTGAGCAGGGAGCCCAGCCTGGGGCTCCATCCCAGGACCCCGAGATCATGACCTGACCCGAAGGCAGACACTTAACTTAATGAGCCAACCAAGTGCCCCCGGAAAGCTTTTAGAAGAAAACAAAGGACTACATTTCTGTCACCGGGGCAAGCAGAGATTTCTTACACATGACACCGAAGCACAGAGAATACATAGAGTTCATCAAAATTAAAACCTTTGCCGTCAAAAACCTCATGATGAAAATTCAAAGACAGGCAACAAATGAGGAAAAAAAAAAAAAACATTTGCAAACCAGCCCTCTAATGAGGACCAGGTATCCCAAATTAAGGAATTCTTAAAATTCAACAAAGAAGATGAGTCCTCGTCTTGGTGCGCCCCTGGTACGTCCATACAGTGGAATGACTCAGCAAGAAAAACAAGCATGGGGAACCCGCTCCGGCGCGGCGGAACCGTGAAAACACGCTCTCACAGACAGAGGAGGCAGCTGCGAGAGGTCACGTGGTCGAAGACTCCATCGATATGAAAAGTCCAGAAAAGGGGAAGCTCCAGGGACAGAAAGTGGTTGCCTGGGGTGGGTTGGAACAGGGAGTGTTGGAGCAGGTGGGCACCGGGGAATTCTGGGGAACATTCCACGATTCAGGACACAGCTCTGGGAACTGCCTACAAATGATGGAGCAGCGCCGTTAGAAGAGGTGCTAGTTATGGCGGGCAAACGACACCCTGATAAAGCTATGACAATAAGGTCATCCTGGGCTCCTGGATGACTCAGTAGGTTACGCGTCCAACTCTTGGTCTCAGCTCAGGTCATGGGCTCAGCAGGAGTCTGCTGAGGGTTTTCTCTCCCTCCCTTTCTGCCCTTCCCCCCCTCAAACAAATAATTCTTAAAAAGATACAGTAAGTGCCATCAACAGAACGCTGGCCTCTGAGCTCCGGGAAGAGAAACCCTAGGTTATTCAGAGGCAGGCCCAGTCCAGACGGAGTGGAGGTCAGGCCTGTAATTCTGAGCGACCCCACTGCTCCCTGAGACCGCCGCAGGAGAGGAGCGCCGGAGCCGGAGCCCTGCCATTTCCCAGGACTCCGGGGCACGGCACTGTCTGTGCTCCAGGGTGCAGGGTCTGAGGGTGAAGGAGCTGAGGACGTCGTGGGAGCCACCCACAAAGCAGCCTGGTCGCCCCACACCCGGCTGACCGCCTGCCGCCTTGCCCGCCCTCTCCACGGCCCTCCAGGTCCCCTTCCTGCCTCTCTCTCTCTCAGACTGGCTCCTTCGCTCAGCCCCTTGTCCTCCCGCTCTCCCCTCACATGCCCAGCTGATCACCGGGGAGCCGTCCCCCAAACTGGGTCCTCTCTTGGCACGCCTGCCTCCCTCATTTTCACACCCCGGGGGGCTGGCTCTCCATTCATGTCTCCAAGGTCACCTTCTCACCTGGCTCCCTGTGGCAGCTGTCCCTCCCAGTCCCAGGCCTTCTGGTACTTATCAAGTCTTTAAAAACACCGGTGGAGTAAAGGGATAAGGGCTGTAGGGAACCTGAGAAGGGGGATCGTTCCCCAGCGTTCTCAAAAGACCTGAACTCAGTCTTCAGGTCTGCATGGGGTCAGTCATGGGCCAGAAGTGGCGGGAACCACAGGGCTGTGGGGACCAGCAGCAGAGCCCTTGGTCCTCAAGAGTCCCAGAGCAGGTAGCACGCTGGTCCCTGCAGCCTGAGGTCAACCCGGACAGCGCAGGACACTGTGAAATGGGGTTCTGGGGTGAACAGTCTGGAAAGAGTTCTTGAGATGCCGTAGGCTCAAGAAAGGTAGTTTTATTAAAGCTCGGGGACAGGCCCCGAGGGCAGAAAGAGCTGCACTGTGGTCACGAGGAGAGACTGATTCTATAGTTTTAGGTTAGGGGCACCTTAGGACGAGGGTGAGTCTGTAAGGAATTTGGAAGCAAGGTTCCCAGGACCTGGAGGGACGAGCTGCGGCTAGGAAGAGCTCACTGCCTCGGGTCCAGTAAAACCTGTCGTGAGACCCTTCAGATGTACATCCTCGGGTCATATGCTTAGGGGATGACCGACAACACATATCTCCAAGGGGACTTTTACAGCATCCTGGGGGTCGGGCTAGTGTCAAACTAAGGCTGCCTTCCGCCTCTAGCGAACATGACCACTGGGGCGGCTCAGGTCCCAGAGGAAGGTCGCTCTGCCTGTCCTAAGGACTTGTCAATGGGTGTAAGTTGTAAGGAAGTTTGATTTTTTTTTTCTCTATTTCTTTTGCTTTGTTTTCCACAGCAAGTTCCTGGGGCACGAGGACCTCGTGGGCAGATGCATGAGTTCTCGCCCTGACTGCAGCCCCCACCCCAGGGGTGTACGTGGGTCATGACTAACTTGGCTGCACACTTCCCGTGTGGTTTGCTGTATCAATGCCGTGAATCCATTTTTTTTTAAAGATTTTATTTATTTATTTGACAGAGAGAGATCACAAGTAGGCAGAGAGAGAGAGGAGGAAGCAGGCTCCCCGCCGAGCAGAGAGCCCGATGTGGGACTCGATCCCAGGACCCTGAGATCATGACCTGAGCCGAAGGCAGCGGCTTAACCCACTGAGCCACCCAGGTGCCCATGTGAATCCATTTTTTGAGGAGAAAAGGGACAGAGGGCCATAAAGGAGGCTGAGGGCACAAGCAGGAGGCAGGAGCTGCCGCTGAAAGGACCTGGACCCCAGGGTCCACTGGGGGGGTCCTTCCTGCCTTGTGACCCAGAGGGTGACTCAGAGCTCCCTCAACCAGTTTTCCACCAGTAAATGAGAGGCCCACTCACCACCCGGCTTTCCTGAGGGTCAGGGGCGGGAGCAGAGCCCTGGCTCACAGTAAACACTAAGGAGCGGGAAGTATTTGGGGGCACAGCGAGCCTGAGCATCACAACCCATGACAGCTACTCCCAGACATGCTCCAGGGCCGCGCCCTTGTCCCCCATGCTGGGGGGGCTGCTCTCTGCGATGCTCCCCCTCACCCCCAAACACCTGTCGGCCCAGGGCGGAGACACGCGCAGTCCTGGACATCAGAGCACTGCGGGGCGGCCCCCACCGCACCTCCTGGCCGTCGGCCCACCACGCCCTGGCCGCAGGGACGCTCGCGCGGCCTGAGCACCCTAGTGCAGGGAGAGGCAGCGGCGGGTGCAGAGGGCCGCTCGCAGGGGCCCCAATCTCCGAGGGACCGGGATCCAGACCTCAGACCTCGGGGGCGCCCAGCCCGCCTGGTCCGGGGAAGCTCCCGACTGCCCGTCGCGGCCCGAGGCTATGGGAGCCCCTGCCCGGCCTCGGGCGCGCTGCTCCACATCCAGACCACGGCCCCTCGGGCTCCGGCGGACGCCAGTCACCGGCCAGTGTCTGCGGCGTCTCGGCCTCGGCCCCGCGTCCCTGGCGACCTCCTCGCATCCTTTTGGCGCCGGCAGGGCTCCTGCCTCTCTGCGACCTTCCCCTCGGCTTCCCGGGCGCCGACGGGGGCGGCTGCGGTGGGCCCGACTCCCCACCGCCCGACGGAGCGAGGGGAGCAAGAACCAGGGCCTGGAGAGGAAACCCTTGGTCCCGGACGACCCACCGGGTGGAGAGGCGGGCGTTCCCAGACCCGCACTGTCCAGGCCGGTCCCAGCAAGCCCGGCCCCGCCCCTGGGCTCGACCCCGCCCCGCCCCTGATCTCGGCCCCGCCCCTGGCCCTGTCTGTGGGCACCAAGCCCGGTCCCTGGTGGAACACAGAGCCCAGACCCCTGCTCCGCCCACCCACCGTCAAGGTGGAACCAGGCGTGGGCGGGACCGTGCCGCCCTCCGCCCGCAGAACGCTACCCCCCACCCCTGGCAGCCCCCCGCGATCCCACCCAACGTGGGTTCCCCATTTCCCAGATCCTAGGACCCCTCCGTGGCCTATGGATGCTGACTGAGTGCCCCTAGGTGCCTAAGCGGCTGCGCCCCAAAAAGTCTGGGCCGTGATATGGTGTCCCTCTTGTGTGTGTGGGGGGGGGTGGGGGTTGCAGGAAGGGACATTCTGAGGACGGGCAGGATAACCACCATAGCCCACTCCTCTCCAGAGCACTGTTCCAGAGGCTTCCTCCCAGTCTGCAGAGCAATGTGGTAGGAGCTCCTGGGATTCTCCTGCCACAGGTGAGGAAGCTGCGACTCAGGGAGCGGAGGCACACCTGAGGGAGGAGGACTCACCTGCCCTCCTGCCTTGCTCAGTCCCAGAACTTCCTTACTCCCCGCTCTACTCAGCTCAGCCAGGATCTTTCCTACCAGAATGTCACCTCCCCTGTGCTCCATCAGGGAGCAGAGCCCTCCGGAAGCCCAGGGTTCTGGGCCTGACACTCCTCTTTCTCACTCTCTGCCCCTGTCCCCTCCCTGTCTCCAGGCAGATGATGACATTCCCCCTGGCTTTAGCAGACGACACCTCCCTAAGGCTCTCCAGTACTGTAGGGACACCTGCACACAGCCTCAGCTGGTCTGTGCTGTGTCCCCAGTGGCCCCCTCTTCCCCAGCTGTAAGGCAAGAAGGGAACATACAAAGGAGCAGCCCTCCAGCTGTGGCTCGCGAGGGAAACTGGGACACCAACGCAACTCGGACACAGTGGGACAGGGTCGCTGGTCATCTGGAGGCTGCTGCGGCAAGCAGACGAGACGCTAAAATACCGAAATGCCACCAAAGGGTGACCCCAGACATGGAAACAAAGACTCACAAGTGTCATCACAGGAGGAACACACAATGAGAAAAAGCGGGGACAGAAGAGATGGCGGCCGGTGCCTTTAATAGCGAGGCAGGGGAAAAGAAAGTCACGGTGAGTGCAGGGGAGCACACAAAGGGTCACAGCAGAATGATTAGTTTGATGGAACTAGAAAGCTCAACAATTGATGCGAACAGAAATCAGGATCTAGGATGGCAAATATAAGCCCGAAATGTATGGATGATCCCAAGTGTGAAGAGCTTCGATGGTCCTGGTAGGAGATAAAGAGGCGTCGATCGTGTGACATGCATTTTAAAGAAAAATAGTTACCTGACAGCTTGAAAAACATTAGCAAGGAGCCAAAATATTATAGGAGAAGGTCCATCAAGAAAATCAGGTGTGTGGGGCGCCTGGGGGGCTCAGGTCTGGATCTCCACATGGGCTCTGTACTCCGCGGGGCGTCTGCTTGAGATTCTCTCTCCCTCTGGTCCTCCCCTTTCCGATACATAAATAAAATCTGTGGTTTTCTGGAAAAGGCATAGCTCCGGAGACCTGAAGAGCTCAGAGCTCATCAGTCACCTCCCTGGCTGGGGAGGAGGGAGGGACAGGCAGAGCACCGGGGATCCTGGGGGACAGTGAAACTCCTCTGTCCGATGCCGTCTGGCAGGTGCACGTCATTCTCTATGGCCCCAAACCCATGGGGTGTACAACACCAAGAGGGACCCCTCATGGAAACCACGGACTTCATGTAACGTGGGCGCACCGAGAGTGTCTCCCATGTCGAATATGACAAGTGCCCCACACGAAGACAGGAGGTCAGCGCTAGGAAAAGTTGTGCTGGAGGGAGGGGCGCAGCCGGCGAAATGTCCGGTGTGCTCAGTCCTTCTGGGCGTCTCAGACTGCTCTGAAGACATAAAACCCATTGAAGCAAAGAGGCAGTAGACACAGAGCATTGGAACAGAAAAGCTGACTGAACCCATGTTACGGGTCGAGTAATGCCCCCCACAAAATACAGCTTGATGTCCTAAGCCCTGGCACCCGTGAACACGACTCGATGTGGACTAGGGGCTTTGTGGGTGCAGTCAAGACACAAATTAACGTGAGGTCATAGCGGAGTCGAGTCGCTCATGACCCAGGATGACTGATGGGCTCACCAGCAGGGGAGAGAAGCGCAGAGGACAGCAGCCGCAGAGAGACGGAGCAGGGAAGCTGCGAGCCCAGGAAGACTGAGGGCGGGCGGCCACCGCCGGGTGCTGGGAGATGCAGGGAGGCTTCTTCTACCCCGAATCTCAGAAGGACCGAGGCTCTGCCGACACCGGCATCCCAGACTTCCAGCCTCCAGGACTGGAGAGAGCAAATTTCCGTTGTTTTCAGCCACTCGGCTCTGGTGCTTGGCTACGACAGTCCTCAGACGCTAATGCAGCCCCACCACCGAGTGTGCTGTGACTGACACACGCGGAGAGTCCTGGTCCTCTTATCTGGCATCTCATCCACATCCGTTACACATGAAATAGGCCCGGCAGTTGTGTACACCCTCCACCGCCTATCCCTGCATGAAAAACATCCGTCCCCTCCATGAAGTCCCCTGGTGCCCCGTGTCCAGACGAGCACCGCCACCTCCCTCCGTGGCAGCCCCTGTCTGGGATCAGTCACCACAGAGGGGTATCGCCCCCGCTTGGCTAGGGCCCGTGGAATCCGACTGCCTGTGCCCTCCCGGGTCTGGTCTCCCACTCAGCATGGCGTCCTGGAGACTCATCTGCGTTCCTCAAGCGCGTGCGACCCATTGCGTCTCTGAGCTGAGGAGTTCTCCAGTCAGGGAACGTCCCACTTCGCTTGCCTGCCCTTCTCTTGGTGGACATCCGAATTGTCTCCGGTCTGGGGCTTTATCAAGAAGGCCGATCGAAACATTCCTATACAAGTCTTTGTGCGGACATGTGTTTTCAGGTCTCTTGGGCAAATACCGGGGAGTGGAACTGAGGGTTTCCAGGGTGGGTGTGTGTGAACTTGCCCAGAAAGTGCCAGTCATTCTCCGGAGCGCTTGTACCATTTTGCCTCCATTCTTTGCAAATGCCCACAACAACGTTTCGAATGATCCATCAGTAAGCCATAAAAGAAGCTCAACACACTCCCCAGAGTTAAAATTATGCACTTGCTCTATGCTTGCTATGAAACTATACATCCAGAAACACACAACTAAAAGATTGCAACAGGAATCACAACCGACTCTTGGAAGTTTTAAGATTTCTTTTAAATAATTCTGAGTTAAAGAGGAAATAAAGCAGACTGTTTGGAAAGGAATGACAATGTGGACGAACCAACCAACAACAGGGTAGAGGCTTCTTTCAACAAATGAAATAAAGCAGATAATCCTGGAAACTCACGTAAAAAGATCAGAAAGGTGGAGAAAGAAAGCACAAAGAAACAGCATTAGCGATAAGACAGTATGATTTTAGATTACAGAGATTGAACGTTACTGTAAAGCTTAAATCCTCTTCTTTTTGCCAACAAATCTGAAAATCAACGTGTGAGGTAGACAATCCTCCGAGAGAATGTAAATGGACACACTTGACTCAGGAAGTAGAACACCGGAATGCGACTCTAGAAGGAACTCATGTGCCACAGAAGGAACCAGAAGAGCCCACCAGGTGTTAGCGCCATCGGTGACAGTAGGCTCCGCGGGCTTTCTGAGCAAAAACAAACCTCGAGATGATCCAGATATCCCAGAGCATAGAAAATAACGTTCTGAATTCAGTCTCCCAGACCATCTGGACCACGATAGCACAGTCTGCTGAGAAGACCCCAAACGACCCCCTTAGATGGGTCCTCCGGGTGACTACGGACAGAAGGAAGAAGAAACCAAAATGGCAGAGTGACGCACCGCCACCGAGTAGGGCCAGTTCCAGATCTGGGAGGGGAATGAAGCCCAGAAATAAGGATTTTGCATTTACAAGTCACGCACATTAATAATAAAGAGAGAAATTATATGATTCTCACAGTAGACTACAAAAAGATTTGACCCAACTCAAAATCCACTCCTGATTTAGCGGGAAAAACTACAGTTTTCATTAAGCAAGACTAGAGGGAAACATTCTCAGCGTAACAAGAGAGGGTGCCAGGCAGCAACCACAGGCAGAGTGTCCTGCGCGGAGTCCCCAGTGACGCTCCACTTCAAGTAAGGAAGGCAACAGGGATGCGCCAGGCCAGCCACGGAGCCCCGCGGAGCACTGTCTGCAGGTGACTCTGGCTGGACACGGCCCGGGGGGCTAGTCCCGAATCGTCATTTCACAGAAGACCAAAGAGTGCAAACTGTGTGGACCAGAAGCCAGGGGGTGTGCAGGGCAGCGTGCTCCGAGCCACGAGAACAGTGGACAAGAGGGAGAGAGAGAAACTGAACCAAAGATGAAAGAAATGGGGAAGCTCCAATTGTTTTTCTTCAATCTCAAGAACTACTTTCTTCATCAAGTGATTTTTGAAGGAAGTGTTAGGAGGGAGCTGGACAGGTAGGTCGTCAGGCCAGAGTCCACAACAAGAAAATATGGAGTCAGGATGGCTAAGATCAAGCAGCGCTAACATCCCATTTTACGGCTTAGACAGGACCTAACTAACATTCTGCTTTATACCTTTGCAGAAATGACTTCAGCAAAACATCCTGAACTAAGGCAATTAACCACAAGGCATTTGTCCCTATCACGGGCAGGGGGCAGTTAAGACATAAGCCCCCAGATGTCAGCAAAAAAGGACCATCAACACATTGACATTAACCTAACAGGGGACAGATATGTGACCAAAGCCCGAATGGCAGGACTCAACAAGCCCTGACTGCTTAAGATAGTTTTGCACAAGAGCTCATAAAACCCCCTAAAGTTAGAAACTCTAGGGGCAGCCCCCTCAGAGCCCCCGCCTCTGGGAGGTTTACACGCTTGCTCAATCTACTTTGCTTTGGTGTCCACCACTCTTCATCGGGTCTGCCTCGTCATTCTCAGAAGCTGCGGGACCAAGAGCTGCGGGCACTAAAGGCAGAGAATTCCTGCAACAGAAGGATCCTGTGTGTTGTGTTCTGTGAGCTCTCAGCTGCTCAGAACGGGGGGCTGGGCACACACGGAGGATGGTCTGCAGAGATGGGGGCGGAGCGGGGGCAGGTGCACCAGCACAGGGGAAGCACCTGCGGCCGCCAGCATGGGCCAGGCGCTGGGGGCGAGGAAGCGGCGGTCTCCCTCCAGCCTCAGGAGGACCCAGCCCTGGCTTGTGAGCCTTCCCGCGGACTGCGCTCCTGAGGCCACCTCCAGCAGCCAGCGGTAGTGCTGCTCAGCTGGGCGCAATACTTTTGAAAACTCCAGCCAGGGAGTCGGGGAAGCGTCTGACTCTTTATTTCGGCTCAGGTCCTAATTTCAGGGTCGTGAGATGGAGCTCCCAGCCGGCCTCCACACAGGAGGAGCCTGTTTAAGATTCTCTCCCACTGACCCACCCCGCCTCTCACTTGCATGCTCTCTCTCTCTCTCTTTCTCTCTCAAAAACATAAATTAAATAAATAAAAACTCCAGCAGGCTCCTTTCTGCAATTTGACAAAAGATGTAAAAGTGACATGGAAATGCAACAGCCGAGAGCCATCAAAGTACTCGTGAGGAAACAGGCGGGAGGGCGTGCGGCCCGGACGGAGGCTGGACTACGGGCCTCCAGTAACTAAGACGGGGGTTATGGCCACAAGCCCAGACCCACAGACAGACCCAGGCCCATGGGGACGGGCGACACTAGGAGGCCGATGATATTGCAAGTCAGGGAAAAGACCTTTCCTCTAAGTTTCCAAATGGGTTTTCAATCAGTGGTGCTCAGATAATGGTTATCCAGAGACAGGAAAATTAAATCAAATCCTGACATTAAAAGCACACACAAATCAGTATCAGTAGATTAAAGACCTAAGTGTGAGGCAAAAACATAAAACTTCTGGACACTATCTTCTAACAGAAGACACTATCTTCATGATTTTGAAGCAGGAAAGGAGTTCTTAAATTCACCCATGTGAAAAGAGTTATAGTAGCAACATAAAAACCAGAAGAAGAGATTCTTAGCTCGTGTCTGAGAAAAGTACTAACACCTTAAGCAATAACAAACTCCCACAAATCCGTAAGAAACAGAAAAACAACCCAAAGCCACCAGCTACCGATACACACAAACCAAACCCAGAAGCGTGCTTTCAGGCTGGGCCTCACCCATTGTCTGGGAACAGCGCCGGGCTTTGAGGGGTCATGTTTCGAGAGTCTCTGGGCATCAGGCACTGTGTGGGTACTGGTGTGTACAAAGAAGAGATCCTCACCTCTGCCCTCAGGAGCCCACATTGTGAGGACCAAGACCAGTGGGAAATGGAGGCCGAAGGGCAGGGCTCGGCCAGGAGGAGACGCTCTGGGCTTCACAGAGACACAGCGAGGAGCCGCGCATCTCAGTGGTAGGAGGAAGAGTCGATCAGAGAAGGCTTCCCGGGGACGGCGACCTTGCAGGCACCTTGAAGGACAGCCCGGTTTATACTGAGGATGAAGGGGGAGCCTCCCGGGGAAAAGGACTCCGAGACCCAGGCGCTCAGGACAGCACCACATCCCCCGTGCCTTCCCAGGGGAAGCCCTGCTAAGGCGGCCGCCTTGTCGGGAGACATCCCGGGCCCCGGGCTCCTCAGTGGCGGATTTCGGCGTGATTCTTGGGCACCGCCACGTAGCGCAGTCTCTTGAGGTAAGGCGGCCTCTGCAGCATCTGTTCGTCCCACAGGTACTCCGGGGACAGCACCTTGGTGGGCTTGTGGTAGAGAAGGTACCTGTTCAGGTGGCTCTCGTCATGCCACACGGCCTCGATCCCATTGGCCTGATCGACCACCATCGCCTGGTGACAGGCCGAGGTCAGCCGGAGAACCTCGGCCACTGACCCCCCAAAAAAGCCTCCTGCGTAGTAGAAGTCACCCTCGTCTCTGGGAATGTAGGCTTGGGACTGCGGCCGGCGCTCGTAGGTGAAGGACTCGCGGGCCGCCCTGAAGAAGCCGGGGTGCAGGGTGCCGAAGAGGGGGGACAGGATCTCCACGCCCACCTGGTCGCTGAACTTCATGTCCACGTCCATGCACACCAGGTAGTCCACCTCGCGGAGGAAGCGCTGCTGTGAGAAATTGCTGATCATCTCCATGCGGTGCATGGACACCTCCTGCCAGCGCGCATAATTCCGGACCTTGAGGACCACCAGCTGCCTCCCTTCGGCGAGGGGCACGTTGGGCACATCGGCTGGCCGGTCGGTGAAGATGTAGTAGGTGACCCTGTGTCCCACCATGAAGTACCTCTCCGCCGTCTGCAGGAACAGCTCCAGGAAGACCACGTACCTAAGAGCAACGACAGCACCGCAGAAAGAGACGGTGGGCATCACACAGACCAAACAGCCACCGAAGAACAGGCGAGCGTGAGCAGCTTATGGCACCACAGCCACACCTCGAGGGCACCCTGCTCAGTGAAATCAGCCAGGGGCGCCGTTCAGGCGCTTCCTGATCGCACTCGCACGGGCATCTAGAATGGGCAGATTCATAGAAACACGCAGCAGGAGGCGGGTGCCAGAGGCTGGGGGCGGGGACACAGGGAGCCAGAGTGTAAGGGTACAGAGCTTCATTCTTCCCAGAGGAAAATGCTTGTGAAGGTGGGCAGGTCCTTTCCTATTGATCACGTAGCCTCAACCATAAGGTATTTTCTTAATCCATGAGATTGGCAAAAATTCAAAGGATGGGTAACATCTAATGACCAGTCTCTCCCAACTAAGGACCCACCAATGGCTTCTTCTCCTTAAAAAAGAAAATGCGAATCAAGATCCTACAGTGGTCTACCAGACCATACAAGGTCTGCCCCTGACCTCGGCTCCTTCCGGCTGTCCTGCTGTGCTCACCCCTGCCGCACCTTGCACCCTCTGACTGGTGCCCGGAACCGCCCGTGCCCCATAGCTCCTCCTGCTGGCAGCAGCACAGGTGCAAGCCGACGGGAAAACGCAGCGGGCTGTGCACCGGACCCGTACATTTTTCCAGGTGGAAATCAGAACTCAATAAAAAGGAGCGAATAAGTCCACAAAGAAATGTGCAAACAAACCTCTCTCCACCCCTGACCCAGCTTGACCTGTTTTAGAGCCCAAATGACCATGGAGCATATTTTGTATTTGTGTTTTACTTGTTCTTCTGTCTTTTCCCACTAGACTACAGCTCCATGAAAACAGGGCCTTCACCTGTGTGGGTAACTGCCTTATCCCTACAGTCCACACACAGTGAGTTTGCAGGAAAGACCTTGGTAACAGATGAGAAAGTGGCTACTTCGCTGTGTGGTTGAGGGCAAGGGAAGGCAGGTATTCTCGTATGCCACTAATGAAAAGACCAATTTTTATAATCCTTTCAGAGGGCATACGAGAAAATATATCAACACTTTAAAGATTTATTTATTGAGAAAGAGTTTGTGGGGGTGGGGGAGGAGCAGACTCCCCGCTGAGCACAGAGCCCAATGTGGGGCTTGATCCCACAACGTTAGGTCATGACCCGAGCCAAAATCGAGAGGTGGACGCCCTACTGACTGAGAACCACCAATATACCAAAGCTTTAAATGTGCCCATTCTCCCCCAGATTCACTTCCAGGACTCCTCTCCACAGATTGGCTCATATGTCGGAACAAAGACCCAAGTATAAAGGTTTACAGGCGACTCGCATCACAAAATTCTGTGGCACATGCAGAGTGGTCAGAACCTCCCTAGATGGTGGATGGGGATATAAAATAGTACAACCAATATGCGAACATATTGGGAATGTTTTACAATACTATACATGATTTTGACCTAGGACTGAGCAATTCCACTCCTGGATGTTCGATCAAGGAAAACTATAATGTACATCCACAAAAGATCTGTCCGACTATCCATATTTATTCATAATGTCCAAAACCTGGAAACGGGGTGTCGGGCAAAAGAAAAATGGGTTAACCAACGACAGTACACCCACGCGATGGATGGAGTGCTGCGCGACAAAACAGAGCTGCTGATGCATGCAAAACTGCGGTAAATCCCCAAGGGATGATTCTGAGTGAGGAAAGACAACACTGAACAGTATGTACTTTACAATTCCATCTTAAAGAGTGGGGAAAAAAGTCAAAACACTCCTGCGGGGGAGGTAGGAGGGGGAGGCATTGGCTGGGAAGGGGCCCGAGGGAACTTCGTGAGGGCTGGTGGGAATGGCGTATGAGTAGAAAGGATTCTGGTTACACAACTATATGCATTTGCCAAAACTCAGCAAACCTTTGTGTATACAATTTACCTGGAAAGAAGGAAAGCCACCAACGCATCTCGAGTTCTAGTTGATGATCACTGCTGATGTCCCGGATTCACCTTCCGTGTATATCAAAAGCAGTAAGAACTGACAGGTGGACAGAAGGGTGACAGGTGGGCAGATGAGCGATCATGCCAGCATAATAAAATGTTCCTCGCAAAGCTTACAGATTTATGGGAAACCATGAAAAGAAAGAGTGTATGCAATATGGGAATCCCAAAAGGAGAAAAGAACGAGAAAGGGACAGAAAATGCATTTAAAGCAATAATGGCTGAAAACTTCCCAAATGAGCCAGGGACATCCAGATTCATGAGGCTCAAAGGACCCCAAAAAAATCTGAACCTGAAAGGAATTAGAGAGAGATACATTAGAATTAAATTGCCAGACGTCAAAGACAAGGAGGGCGCCTGGCTGGCTCAGTTGGAAGGCGGTGAGGCTCTTGATCTTGGGGTCGTGAGTTCGAGCCCCACATTGGGAATAGCCATTACTAAAAAAATGAATAAACCTTAAAAAGTCAAAGACAAGGAGAAAAATGTCAAAGTAGCAAGAGAAAAATAAAGTCACCATGTATAAGGTAACCCTTCTCTGAAGACTACGGGAAGCTTTCTCAACAAAACACTGCAGGCCAGGCGAGAGTGAGAAGACGTATTCAGAATACTGGGGCACCTGGGTGGCTCAGTCGGTTGGGTGTCTGACTCTTGATGTCAACTCAGGTCGTGATCTCAGGGCTGTGGGATCAAGCCCCTCGTCAGGAGCCTGCGTAAGATTCTCTCCCTCTGCCCCCCCTTCCCACTCCCATGCTCTCTCCTTCTCCAAAAAACAAAAACAAAAGTAAAAATATTGAAAGAATCCTACCCCAGCAAAGCTGCTTTTCAGAAACAGAGAGATAAAGCCTTTCCCAAAAAAAGCTGAGGGGGTCTGTCAGCCCCAGCCACGCCTTACAAGAAATGTCCCAGGGCATCCCACTCTTCCAGCAGAAAGAAACCGGTTCCAGTGACTTCCTATGAGCCTACTGATGCATGTAGACAACTCACTGGTAACGGTAAGCGTCAGTCAAAGTAAGACTCCCTAGTGTCACAGCAGTGCATACGTCACTTGCAACTCTTCCTCGAAAGTTAAAAAAAAAAAAAAAACCATAAAAACAAATCGTAACCACAATAATTTTTTCACGGAAACACCATATTTAAAAATGCACAAATTGCAGCATCAATCACCAAACATGCGAGGGGGAGAGGATGAAAACCAGAGCTTATGGAGGCTATTGAAGTCAGGTTGTTATCAGCTGGTTATTGGGAGAAGATATTTTATGTAACCCGACAATCACAGCAGGAAAGCCGGTCACAGACACACAAAAGATTATGGTGAGGGCGTCAAAGCTAAAGAGAAACGAGCAATAAAGGTCCACAGGTAGAAAACCGTGAGCAAACCGGTGAAAGTAAGTCTTTCCCTCTCGATAATTACTTTAGACGTTTCTAAATGTAAAAGGATTCTGCAATCAAGAGACACTGAGTAATAAATGGATATATATATATATATACATATATATATATATTTTTTTTTTTCCCAAAGATCCAACGATATTCTGCCTGGAAGAGACTCACTCTAGCTTTAGACACACAGAGCAAGAGCAAAAAAAACCAAAAAAGCTGTTTCAAGCCAACAGTGTCTCCAAAACGGGGGTAGCTATCCTGACATCAAAGTGGGCTTCGAAGTAAAAATGATCAAACAAGATGAAGAATGTTATGATCTGATGATAAAGTGCTCGATCCCGGACGAAGAAATGACAACTGTAAACTCTTACGCACCCGACATGGGCGCACCCAAACCCATAAGGCAAATACTCACAAAACTAGAAGAGAAATAAGCAGCAATACCGCATTGATTGGGGACTTTAGTAACCCCACTCCCAAGCACGGACAGATCATCCAGACAGAGACGCGGTGAGGAAACAGCATCTTTGAACAATGCTGCAGACCCAGCGGACCTCCCGCACACACCCAGAATGTTCTATCCAACAGCAGCAGAACACACGTTCTTCTCAAGGGCACATGGGACACTTTCTGGGTAGACCATATGTTGGGCCATGAAACAGATGTTAGCAAACTCAAGAAGTTGAAATCAGACCAAAGAAAATGTTCAAATGGCCAGGAGGTCCATGAAAATGCTCAACGTCACTCATCCCCAGAGAAATCCAGTTCAAAACCACAACAAGATGTCACCTCACACCTGTTGAAAGGCGAGTGTCTGCAAGACGGGAGATAACACGTGTTGGTGAGCACATGGGAGAAAGGGAACCCGCGTGCTCCGTTGGGAGGGAAGGCAAACCTGTGTGGCCACCGTGGGAGGCAGTAGGGAAGCTCCTCCACAGTTACAGAGAGAAGGGCCCTGGGGCGTCCGGGGGCTCAGTTGGTTCCGAGTTGGACTCTTGGTTTGGGCTCAGGTCCTGCTCTCAGGGTGGTGAGACTGAGCCCGCATCGGGGTGTCCGTCGGGCCCTGTGCTGAGCCAGGATCCTGCTTGGGTTTCTCGTTAGCTCTGACTCTCCTCTGCTCACAATCTTTGTCTCTCTCAAATAAATAAAATCTTTTTTTAAAAAAAGATTTTATTTATTTATTTGACAGATGGAGATCACAAGTAGGCAGAGAGACAGATAGAGAGAGGAGGAAGCAGGCTTGATCCCAGGACCCCGGGATCATGACCTGAGCTGAAGGCTTAACCCACTGAGCCACCCAGGTGCCCCAAATAAAATCTTAAAAAAAAAAAAAAAAGAACTGCCCGAGGATCCAACAATCCCACTTCTGGAGGCATAGAGGTAGGTGACAGAGACAGGGATCGGGACAGAAGATCAAAGCTGTATCTCCAAGCGACAACTTCTCTCCCATGTGTGCTGCGTCATCGCTTACCAGAGCCAAGACACGGAAGGTACCGAAGTGCCCATCAGCAGCTGACCGGACACACAAGGCGTGTGCGCATGACATGCGTCACTCCACCACGATAAATAAAACAGCCCTGCCATGTGCAGCAACAGGCTTAAAACCTGAGGCCACAAGGCTCTATAACATGGGTCAGGCAGACGGACGAACACCGTACAACCTCACCCGCACGCGGAACCTAAGAAAACCTGACCCACGGCAACAGAGAACTGGCGAGCGGCTAACTAGAGGCAGGACAGCAGGACTGGGAAGTGGTGCAGGGGCTGCACCGTAGAATCTTCCAGACGGAGGACGGGTAAGTTCTAGGAACGAGACACGCAGCTGCGACGGCAGCTAACATGCTGTGCCCACGCCCGTCAAATCACCGTGCCGTTCGCTCACTCTGCACCTGCTCGAAGTGACGTGTCCGTTATAGGCCAATGACACTAGGGAGAGTGTCATTGGCCTATAACGTCGGGGTGTCGGCGGCCGGACGTGCACACGCTCCCGGGACACTTCCTGCCACTCGGCCGCACGGTTAGGTGTCTCGTGCCGCGGTGTTGTTTGTCACAGCGCCGCGTGGGCCTCTGCAAAGCAGCCCGAGCCGGGCAGGGCACCCGGGCTGGAGAGCGGGCTGCCCACCAAAGGAACGAGGATGGTCCCCCGGCGTCCGAGGGCAAAGGCGCCCGAGCAGCGGCGCGTGAGGGTGAAGATGTGCTTCGTGAGACACGAGGCGGTTTGCAGAGCAAACCAGCCATCCCAAAGCCCTGCCTGCAGCCTGGAGGGCTCGGATCCAGCTGGGCCCCCGCCCCCCGGTAAACCCGCCGAGGCCAACTAGGAGACGAAGCCTCGGGTGGCGTGTCTGGGACGGGTTGGGGCGACAGAGCAGCTGCTGAGGGGCTGGGGGGATTCGGCTCCCGGCCCGGCGGCTGGCCCCCGCGGGCGGTCAGTGGAGGCTACCCGCCCTCAAAGGCCGGCGCTCTGAGCTCTGGGGCGGGTGACTCTCGGGTGTGCGGCTGCTAATTCGAGCAGGGGTGTGCCTAGCGGCCCCTGCAAGTCCCACGGAGTTCACCTGCACCCCAAGCCACCCCTGCCTTCCTGCCCCCCAAGAGCATCTCATCCTGGAAAAGAGCGACACCTGGTGACACGCGCCCCTCTTCAGCACGGCTGCCCAGACCTTCCTTACTTTTTGATGGCGAACACGGTCAGCCCGATGGTGGTGTTTCTGAACTGCGCATCCAGCACGGTCGAGTCGAAGACCCCGTCCCAGACGATGGGAGCAAACCAGGGGGTCATGACCAGCACGTCCGCCCTCCTGGGGGAAGAGAGCTGCACGGGTTAGAGCCGGGCGTGGACAAGCGCGGCGGAAGGGAAGGGTTTGTCCAGAGGGTCACCGTGTGGGAGCAGCAGAACGAGAAGCAACAGGACCCCAACCTGCAGCCCTGAGCCGTGACACTCCCGCCCCTCACTGCCCTTGCTTGGAGTGTGTCCTGTGCACCCGCCGGGGGCCGGGTCCCACGGGACACTCCTGCTGGGAGGCTGCCACCCTGATTCTGGGGGGGAGCTGCATCTCCGTGAGGCAAGAACTAAGCCCCTTTCCCAGCAGATGGTAGAGTTTACATCCTGGAGGAGGCTTTAAATCTGGGGGTGCCGAGTGCTTCAAACCCAGCGTGTTCCCCCTACAGCCCATCTCTCTCCAGAGCGGTCACGTGTCATGTGCTCGTGGCCTCACGGGGCTGGTGGCTCCAGAATGTCCGGGAGAGGCGGGTGCCGCTTCCAGAAGGGCAGCGTGCGTCTCCAGCTCTCCCGGCGGGGAGGAACCGCGGCGGGGCTGGATCCCGCCTGCCTCTCCCCAGCTGCGGGGCCTCGGCATGAACCTTCACCTCTCTGAGCCTCAGTTTCCCTGCTTGTACGGCGAGGGCTGACCAGGGAGGCCTCTGGGTGACCTTCCTGTCTGAGGCCCCCGCGACGGGCTGCCGCGCTGTCTTGGGCAGAACAAGCAGGAGCCGTGGGCGCGGGCGCCGGCTCCGGAGGCCTGGCTGTGGGGACTGGCCCGGAACTGTGGTCCCTGTGACACCGGCAGCCTCGGAAAGACCTCAGGGCCCAGCCTGCGCAGGCCCCTGTCCCCCGTCCCCATGAAGAAATAAGAGGACACGCATGGCACCCGGGACCAAGGACGAGAGGAACCTTCCCTGGCCCCGGACCCAGGATCCATGAACCCGGCCCCCGTGAGACAGTGCGAGGAGGGAAGGAAAGGCCAGGAGAGGCCACGGCCCCGGAGAGGAGCCAGGCACCGGCGAGCCCGCGGCGTCGGTGACAGGGAACCGAGGGCCGGGCGGCAGGGACTCGCTCACTTACGTGGGATTGAGGACCTGGGCCTTGGGGTAAGCCAGCCTGCGGAGGAGAGGTGCGTCAGGGACAAGGGACGGGCACACCGAGACACTGCGCGGAGCCCGTCAGTCTGTGCCCGCAGCTGCAGGGTGCCGGCCTCCCCGTCCAGCTGGCCTGCTCGGTGGCAGCCGGCATCCAGCCCCAGGCCCCCACCCCCTCCTGCGGGCCCGCCTCCCTGCTCCCTCCCCCCTTCCTCCCCTGTTCACTCCCAGACCCCCACGGCGCTGCCCACCCAGCCATAAGGATGCTTCAGGCTTCCCGGGGGTACAGGGATGAGGCTAACGCCCCAGCAAAGGGAGGGGCCGCCCCTCACGGTCTGTGAGGACTGCTGAGGTTCTAGATCCCCGCACCTCCTCCTCTCCCTGGGCGCTCTAAGTTCTCACACGGGTCTGCCTCATTGCGGCTGAAGTCCCGGGTCCTGCTCTTACCTGCGGGCTGGGAGCATGAGGGCCGGCCCGGCCCACCCCATCCACCCCTACACTGCTGGCATCTCCCTCACGGCCCTACCCAACACCCACCCACTGGCAGCCTCCTCGGTCCCCCAGACCCCGATGACCACAGCCTCCAGTTTTCCCCTGAGCTGAGTCCCCCACAAGTGCCACACCTGAGCTGGGGTGGCCACAAGGCCTGAGGTCAAGAAGAGACTCCCGTGACTCCCACCATCGAACGTCTCCCCCTGTTTTGCTTTGACCCTCATTCTCCTGCTCTGCCCGGGTCCCCTGTCCTTCCTTCCCTGTGAACCAGCCTTGGGAGGGGCTGACGGGTGACGGAGGGGAGGGAGGCTCCTGCTCCCTTACTTGGAAAGAGACACAGAAACAGCCGAAAGAAGTGTCGCCCTACCTGGGTACCTCAGGGACTCTGCAGGTGTCCCGGTGGCAGTCACTTTCGCTGAGAGAAGAAAACAGTCCTCAGAGCCCAGGGCCAGGTCCCGGGAGAAACGCTGCCAAGCCAGACGGGCAGGACTCCTGCAGGGGCCCCCACGCATGGCCCCTGCAGAGGAAAGCTCCCGTGTGAGGCAAAGCTTAGGCCGTGTGGCCAGGCGAGAAGAGTAGGCGTCCGCCACAGGACAGAGGGGCCCTGGACACGCTGGCCTTGTCTGGGAGCTGGGGCGCAGCTCCGCCCAAGCGGCCTTCCCACCGGAGGGGGACAGCAGCCCGGGGAGAGCCCCTCCCTGCAGGGAGGCGGTGCGGAGACCAGAGGGTAGAAGCTGGGGTGCCCGGGGGGCCCCTGGAATCCCCAGGAACCTGGCAACAACCCCCAGGACCTCCCGACCCTGGGAGCCCAGCTCCCCGCCCCTCACCTGGATGGCTTCGGCTGTGGGACCGCAGGGTGGTCATCCTGGCTGCGGAGAGGAAAGGCGTCAGCGCACGAACAGCAGCGACCGCGAACACTTAAGGGGGGCACCCCGGGCGAAGGGGAGGAGCACACCCCTGCCCCCATCCCTGCGGACCCCAGCCAGCCCCGTGAGGCCGAGGGAGGCCCGTCTCGGCGAGTGGAGAGGGGCCATCCCTCAGAGGCGGCTCTCCCTCGGCCCTGCAGGCGGGGGCCTGCTGCAGAGCCCCCCGTCCATCCATCCTGCCTTCCCTGGACAGAGGGGGAAGAGCTGGGGTGGGGACTTGGCTCCCTCGCGCTGCTGGCTGGGAGTGCTCGCCTCCCCTGCCGGCGGCCAGCCAGGAGAAATCAGCTCCGAGAGGACAGCGGGGCCTCCCCTGCCTGGGCCCTTGTGGGGTCAGAGGGTGCCCCATCCCCGGTTGGCCCCACTGACGCAGCTGGAGGGAGGCCGGAACCAGCGCGCCGTCCCTCCCGGATTCCCGTGCATCCGCTGGGCCGCGAGTTAACTCCGTGACCGTGACCGCGTCTGCTCCGACAGAGGTCAGAGCCCCGCCCTGTCCTTTGTCACGGTTTGAGAACACACGGTGGAGGGAGGAGCTCGGAGTCACCCTGGGAACCGAGGGCCTCTTTGGCTATAATTACCTCGAGTTTGATACATACGTGTATTTCTACTTCGGTTCTAGATCTTTCTAGAAGGAACCACCCTGACTCCAAAGACTCCGCCATTACCTTTGAGATGCTCCTCTCTGCCCCCATCCGGGAATCAGCCTGAAAACATTGCTGGGGACAAACAAAGGTGAGAAGCTGAGTCTTCTCCGGGCCGGGCACAGACCGGGCTGAGACTTGCACACACGTACTCTGAGCCTTTCGGCCTCTGGCTCCTGAGGGAATGGACGTGGGGCCCAAGCAGAGCCCTGCTGACCTCCCCGCCGCGCGCCCTGCCAGGCGACCGGGCCATTATAACCCTATCCTATCACCACAGTCACCCATAGCTTGGATGGGGACCCCGGCATCAGATTCACCTAGATGCGACCCCAGGCCCCGCACAGCCCTGAGCCGTGAGGAGGGCCTGGGTAGAAACCTCTCTTGCGAACCAGCCCCCGGGGGCTCTGCAGGCGCTCTGAACTCAGAGCCCTGCCTCCTCTGTTTTCTAACAAGTCACATAGAGGGCAGAAGCCGAAGGGCAGGTCACCAGCTCTGTGGCTCACCAGCTGAGCGACAGGGCAGGGAGGCAACCTGGGGACGCAGCGGGGGTGTGCCATGTAGCGCTCGTAACCCCAGTCTTGGCGTGACTCGCTCTCCTGCCCTCCCCTCCCCTGCCCTGGCTTCCCCCATCCAAGCACAGCTGGTCCCTCCTCCAAGAAGTTTCTGTGCGTCCCTGTGAAGGGGCCTCCCCCTGCACTGTGGGTGGGATTTGGGTTAGGGGGCCAGTCAGGCCTAACCTCGGCCCCTCCACATGGCCGCCTGGGGGGCAGGGACAGGGCCTGAACCGCCTTGGGGTCCCAGGTACCCAGGCTGGAGCCCCACAGGAGTGGAGGGAGAGAACATGTGAGCAAGACAGGGGTGTCCGCACAGAGGCAGCTGAGCTGATGATGGCAGCTGAAGACGCCGCACGGGGAGAACGGGGGTCTCTATCCCCCGTGGCCTTGCCCACCTCGTGACCTCATCTGCTTTCGGACAGCAGCACCCACCGGTGCAGACGGAAGGGGGGCTCCGATGGGCACAGACCAGACGGAAGAGGTCACGACCCCCCCAGGAGCCTGGGGGCAGACCCCTGGGGAGTCAGAAAGGAGACCTGGCTCCGTCTGAGGCTCTGTCAGTGTGAGACTTTCTTCCTGCTGCCAAATTAGATGGTGATTTTCCCGTCGAAGAATTCTGTCCTAGGATTTATCCTGGTTTGCGTGAATTAAAAAAAAAAAAAAAAAAAGACGTCGAAAGATTTTAAAATCACTCTTTGCATTTTGAGGTCATCTTTTAAAAATGTAAGTCTTCATTTGAAGAAAGAACTCTTATTGTGAGCTCTTGAAAAGTGCCCTAAAGTATGGGCTTATTCACATCAGGATGGGATTTTTAAGTTACACTCAAACAAAACGTAAAAATTCTACACCCACAGAAAATAGAGGCAAAGTCCAGGCGGGAAAAAATCTGCTCTAAAAGAAAACTTATATCCAGAAGGAAATAATCAGATGAATCTTTTGGTTTCTAAACTTTTACCAGTCTAAAAAAATTAACAAGGCAATGCAGGGTATGTCAAAATGAGGGGAACAGAAGATAAAATGAAATGTAAACATGGAACAATGCAGAGGGAGAGGGAGCTGGACGACTAAGTCAAATGAACCCCTGCATCTAGGTCAAGAAGAGAGGCCAGACCCCTGACCCAGGGTCCCAACCCAGAGCCATCGGGCCGCCGTTCTGGGCACCTGGCTGTCACATCCATTGTGAACAGCAAGGCCAGAGCGGGTGAGGGGTTCAGAGCTGGGTCACAGCAGGAAGCTGCAGGCCATAGGGACACGGGGCTCCAAATTCTTAAAGGCACGACCCGGGAGGCAGCAGGGACTCTCGGCGCTCCCCGGGGTCCTTATGTTATGGGAAGAACAGGTTCTCGCAGTGAGAGGACGCGCTCCGAATCCGACTGCGGGACGGGCTGCTTCCCGAGGGCGCGCCTCTCCTGCTGCATGAAGCTCCAGGGGGACCCGGCTCACCTGCGGGACAGGCCGTGGAGCCAGCTCAGCCCCCGTGACCCCAGCACGACACAGGCAAGCCCCGAGTGGGGGCCAGGGCCCCCGGGAGGACAGCACGGCAGCTCAGGAGGTCCCCCTGCAGCTGGGCAGCCCCCACGTAGTGGGCAGAGGCCCCCTGGAATGTCACGAGCCCCGTCTCTGTTCCACATGAGGCGGCTGCCCTTGTTGCTTAGGCCAGACTCGCTCTAGGAAGCCCCAGCAAGTCTCCAGCTCTGGCAGGTCAAGGAGTGTCTGCCACCCCGGCCGGAAGATTGCTCACATGACAACCTATCTCTGTCCACTCGCCCTGCCAGACCTGACGCTGTTCACGGGGATCTGGCCACTTCCCGCCTTGGAACCTGGGTGTCACCGGAACCTCTGGGGCCTCGGTTTCTCGGGAGTAAAATGGGGACAATGATGCATGTCACCCTCTGGGTTGCCAGAGAAGGCACGAGAGCGTCCATCAGCGTTTTGCTCAGAGCCTCGCACAGAATGAAGGTCCGGCAGATGGAACCTCCCTCGAACAGATAGATTCCTTTTCTTTTTTGGAGAGAACATAGGCGTTGTGGGGAGGGGCGGAGGGAGAGGGAGAGACGTTCAAGCAGACTCCCCTACTGAGCGCGGATCCCGACGTGAGGCTCCATCTCACGATCCCGAGGTCGCGACCTGAGCCCAAACCAAGAGTCGGACCCATAACCGTTGGAGCCGCTCAGGCGCCCCAGTAACCGATTTCTTTACGGAAGTCATCAGTGACGAGTGTAGAGCTCTGAAGCTGAAGCCCGAAACGCGAGCGCCTGCTTATGGTCTGGACTCCACCTGCCAGCGTTCAGCGTCCGCCGCAAGTGGGGGCGGGGACAGTGTCACCTCGCGGGTAAGGACGGTGAACAGAAGAAGGATCCACCAGATCCTGTTTTTCTAAGGGGATGCAAGTTACTAAGTTTGATTTAAAACATAAAATTTACTGTTTCTTTTAAGCTAATAAAATGCGGTTTTAAAAAGAAAGTCTTGTCCGTCGTCCACAGGTGTACGTCAAGCGTCATGGGAGTTCCGTGCGCTGATGTTAGAAACAGGGGTTTCTAACAGGCTCTCCAGCTCGGCCGTCGAAGCCCTCCACACCCCTGGCTCCTACACGAGCCCATAAGTCATCGGGGAGCCGAGCAGGGTGCCAGCTGCGAGCCGGTGCCCCGCCGAGTGGAGGGACCTGAGGCTGGGGCCCCACCACGCCCCCTCAGCTTCCTTCTCTGCAAAAGGAGAATGGTGCTGGTCACGCCTTCTCCGGGGTCATTGCTGTGGGCCAACCCTAGCTGGTTTCGGGAACTTCAGTCAAATACGCCATCCTAAATCCCCACCTGGGGGCGCCTGGGTGGCTCAGTGGGTTAAAGCCTCTGCCTTCAGCTAAGGTCATGATCCCAGGGTCCTGGGATCGAGTCCCATATCGGGCTCTCTGCTCAGCACGGAGCCTGCTTCTTCCTCCCTCCTCTCTGCCTGCCTCTCTGCCTACTTGTGATCTCTGTCAAATAAATAAATAAAACCTTTAAAAATTTTATTTTAAAAAATTGATAAATCCCCAGCGGCCATTGGGGTCCCAGCCCCGCGCCCCCCTCCATCCGTGTTACCTGTAGAAGCCCAGGAGAGCGGCGAAGAGCAGGAGCCCGCACAGCCAGAGGTTGGCGCTCTTTCCCCAGGCGCCTGTGGAGGGAAAGCCTCAGTTACTCGGGGCTGGGTCACCTCAGTCACTTTGTTGAGGCCAAAACTGGGTCCTGGCCAGGGACGGGCTCAGGGCGGCTCCAGCTGGAAGCCCTCCTCTTTGGGATTCCCAGGGAAGGGGGGGTCATCTCTCCTGGAGGCACCGAGCCCTGCCCTGCAGCCCCCCAGCCCCTGCCCCGGTGCCCCTCCTTGCTGACAAGCCCCCAGGGAATGGGTCCCCTCTTACTGCTTTATTCTAAAGAGGGAGAGTGAACAAGCAAGAGCACAGGGGCTGGGGGGAGGGGCAGAGGGAGAAGCAGCCTGTCCGCTGAGCAGGGAGCCCGGTGCGTCTCCATCCCGGAACCCCGGGACCATGACCTGGGCTGAAGCCAGAGGCTCAACTGACAGCCAGCCAGGGGCCCCGGGGCCACCCCGGGGTGAGGGGGAACGCAGCGTTAACTGACTGATGACAAGACACATGAGGTCGGACAGACAGGGCGCACCAACCCAGCAGCATCGAGGGCCTTCCAGACCCCACGGGCTCCTCCCAGCCCTGACGTGGTGGGTGTTCTCGCTAGAGTCCCCCGTAGGACGCCCCGGCCAGAGAGCCCCCTGCAGCGAGACCCCTGCCGGAAAGACGCACGTCGGAGGGAAGCCACTGCATGCGTTGGTTAAATCTCAGCTGAGGGCAGTGGGTGTGGCAAAACCCTCCACGGAGGAGTCTCCTCCTCCACGGCCCCTACTGTTGGTCTCACAGCACCCAAGTCCCCGGTCCCAGCAGCCAGAGTCTCCTTGAGCACTAACGTGTCAGGGGTCCCAGGTCATGCACTGAGAAATAAAACACTGTGACCACGGACGGCTGGGGGCAGCCCGGAAACCGTCACCAAAGAATTCCACTCGGTCCAAGACAGATGTGTCTGTCTCCTCTAACAGGAAAATGTGAAAACCCAGGGACGTATCCCAGTGGGGAATCTCAGAGACGTACGCACAAATAAGAGTAGGTTTCGTGGCCTTGGATGAGTCCAGGGTTTTAAAACTGTGACACCAAGGGGCGCCGGCTGGCTCTGTCGGTGGAGCGTGTGACTCCAGATCTTGGGGTCTTGGGTTCGAGCCCCACAAAGAGTGTGGAGATGACTTAAATAAATAAATAAATAAATGAGCTTTCAAAAAGAGAAAAATATAATACCCAAAGCAATACCCATAAGAGAAAAACGCATATGTGGGGCTGGATGAAAATTAACAAGCTCTGTGCTTTGAGTGACACAGTTAAGAAAATAAAAAGCCAAGCTGGGCCAGGAAAAAAACTATTGCCAAATCCCATATAGGGGAAATGAGGTTTATCTCAAAACTCAATTCCATGAAAACACACTCCACCCCTCTACGGTACACATCTCATGGGTATGTAAGTTCTGACCACGCGCTTCACTGAAGACGATATGCAGAAGCCCTGAGCAGGTTTCACGGGAAGCATCCTGCGCCGGCAGGCACGAGGCACCGCACGTGCAGACCACAGTGACTTCCAACGACTTAACTCCTGGAATCAGCCAGAGTGACCACACAGAATGCCGACGAAGATGTGGCCCAGCGAGTTCTCAGATGCTTGTGTGGGGACACACGCCGTGCAGCTGCTTTGAAGAACAGCTGGTCATTTCCCACGGTACAACCCAGTCATTGCAGGAGAAACAAAACCGTGTCCACGCAGAGACGTGCACACACGTGTCCACCAGCAGCCTTATGGGTCAAAGCCCCAAACAGCAAACCACCCAGATGCCCATCACCTGAAGAGTGGGTCACCCAGTGGGTCACCCTCTTGAGATGCGACCACAAGACAGCCAAAGGAAGGGACTGGGGATACGCCCCCCTCTGCGCAGAGGGATCGCAGGACAGGGACGCTGAGAGACGGGGGGATGAAACGAGTAGTCACTGTCCAATTCCTTTTGCGTCAGATTCTAGAAAATAGAAACTAGTGTGCAGGGATGGAAAGCCGGCGGTTGCTTGGTACGGCAGGGGTGAGGCAGAGTTGGATGGATTGCGAAAGGGCAGGAGGGAGTGTCTGGGGGTCTGGTTATATCTTGATTTGGGTAATGACTTCATGTATGTACACAAATGTTAAAATTTATCTAACGGCACACTTTATGCGTTGTTTGTTATAAGTCAATTAATCTCGGAGCTGGCTAAAAAAAAAAAAAAAAGCCACAGTGAGGTAGGATCTCTCACCACATGAAAGCCCTGTCCCGGGCTCTCTGGGGGCTCCTGGGATCACGGCCTGCCTGCACCGGGGGTAGCTCTAGCCTTCTCCCGGCAGGAACAGGGCATAGGGAGCAAGGTCAGGGGATGCCACCCCTGAGGAGCTGACCATTGGTTCTTGGGAATACAAAAACCCCTTAGACATGAATGACGTCTGCCTCCCAAAGCTTACCTTAACCCAGCAAAATCTTACTCCTTAGTACTGCCCCTTTTAGGGACTTAATTTTTTTTTTAAGTAGGCTCTGCACCCAACATGACCCCAAGATCGAGAGTCCCAAGTTCCTCCCACCGAGCCATGCAGGTGCCTCTCTCTCCTCAGGGGCGACTTAAATTCAATTTTGTCTTCCTCCTTACAGTGCCATCGCCCAGGAAGGGTGAGGCTTGGAGACGCCGCGGTAGGGCGCGGAAGGAGGTCGGGCCGGTCTCCACAGGGAGGGACACCTGGCCGTGTTTGCCCAGAGCCAGACTCACTCCACATCTGACCCGGCGAACCCACTTGTGGGGCGCGACACTCCCGAGACCCCTGCCCACGTGAGAAGCCACTGCTGCTCAGAACGGCTGTTTGCAGAGCGGTGAAGCCGGGAAGTGGCCGCTGTTCCTCGTGAGGGGCTGACTGAAGTCGCCAGCGGGCGGCCACCGAGGCGAGGCCGTGTGGCTCTAAGGAGGGGCGGGCGGCCTTGGCACAGGCGGGTGGGGAGAATGCGAAGCCCAGAACAGCAGGAGCAGCACCAGCGCGCTGCCCCCTGGGTGTTATTCATGCTCACCGGGAAACCCCAGAGTGTGCACCGGCGTAGCCAGAAGCAGTTAGCTACGAGGGGGAGACCCTTTCTGAGTTTGGCCCCGGATTTTTTTTAACAGTCCCAAGCGAAGACAAATGAATATGACCCAGTGAAAATAAAAATTGGAAGCAAGGTTGAAAAAAAAATCGTGGGGACAAATTTAAAAAAAAAAAACAGTTTCGAACTCCTACCCCCAAAACACTACACCCTTCACAACAGCAGCTCCTATGATTTAATCAGTAACAGCAGCTGGTGAATTGGGTTTTATGTTTAAGATTTTTACCTCTAAGTCATGTCTACACCTAAGGTAGGGCTTGAACCTACCTACAACCTTGGATCAAGAGCCTCATGTTCCACCCACGGAGCCACCCAGAGGCCCCATGAGCTGTTTTCAAGGGCAAGTGCCACGGGGCGACAACTCACATTAAAGGCATTCCAGCTCCCCACAGTGAGAGCAACACAACGGAGACAGTCCTGAGAGGCCAGGTGTCCCCCGTCAGGTGTGCCCGGGGCACCGGCCAGCCCGCCCAGGTAAGGTGTGTGCCAGCAGGTGAGCCGGGAGACCAGTGAGCAGAGCAGGGCCCGAATGGCCCAGCCGCACGTCTGAGAAGCATTTGCTTCCCTCCTGACCTGCCCTCCCGGGGCCCTCCCCGTGCTCCCTCTCCCCGCAGAGGACAGCTTGAAACGTCATCCCCAGGCCGTCCGTCCCTCCTCCCAGTCTCCGGAACCAGCCTGTCGCGCCAGCCACCCACTGGGACTCCTCTGTCTCTGGCTGGTTCCGCCCCACCTGCAGTCCTAACCCCGCACTCTCCCCTCTGCCCCCGGCCAACTTGACTCATCAACGCCATTGCACTCTGGTCTGCCCTCTGGACACACCTGTCGGGCCACCTCTGCCCCTCCCCCACGGGAGCACAGTTGTTGGAGGCTCCGTGCGTGGTCCCAGCCTTCCCCGCCGTGCAACAGAGCGGTATCTGTCCCATCTGGGCTGCTGCCCCCCTCCCGCCATTCCCCAGCCTCCGCCTGTCTGCGGACCTCGGACTTGGAGACCTCAGCACTCATGGGCGTTCCCCGCAGAAGGGACCTCAGCCCTTTCACGGACAAACAGGCCCGTGGGTCCCCATCACCCCTGCCCCCCGTGGGGAGCGCTTCCTGTTTCAGGGCACCGGGACCCCCGGAAAGCTCGGGGCCATCTTTCCACCTTGTTTCCTTCTACCCCGAACTCAGCCCTGCAGCGCACCGAGTCAGCCACACCTTCAGAGCGCGGGGGCAGCTGCTGGGGCGCGCGGCCAACGGCGGAGAAAGTGCGGCAACCCTCCACGATGGAGCACGGGATTACCTCACCACCCGGCAGTCCCACGGCCGGCTCTCTGCTACTTGCCCCCGGGGTCCTGCGTGGTCTCCACCCTGCCCCGGGCACCAGTGCCGTGGGCTCTCACGCTTCTCTTGCCCCCGCTCTGGACAATGCCAGCCCACAGTCGGAGCTCAGCAGACGGCTGTGGGTGGGACACCTCCAGCCCACACCTGGAACAGCCCAGCGGCCCGTGGCTCAGAGCGGGGTCCGGGGCGTCCTGGCCCTTCCAGCTAACTTTCTGCCTGCCCCTTCTGACACAGAGCAGGCCGGCCCAGGTGAACCTGAAGGCCCCGTCGGCTCACTGGTCGGGTTGGCCGCACGCAGGGGGCTCTCCTGTGATCCCGGATGCAAGGCACACACGTCCCGCGCACTCCGGAAGAAAGGAGGGAGCGCTGAGGCGGCTGACTTGCTGGGGTCTAGCGAGCCAGACGGGGAGAACACAAGGAGGAGAGGCAGGAGGGGCACAGGGGCGGGGGGCAAGGTCAAGGGAAGGGACCGACAAAACTGCAACAGCAGAAAGTACCTGGTGTCCAAGGACCTGGGGGTCGGGGCGGAACAGAGGCCCTCCCCAGAGGGACTGGAAGCCAGAACCCCGGGCCCCAGGGGGTGGCCTGCAGCACTTTGACCAGGGCAGGTCTGAGCAATCAGGGATGAACTGGGCGCCCCACCAGGTCCTGACTTTCAGACCAGAGTCCCCTCCTGTGAGGCTCTAAGGAGAGGTAGCCCTGGGCGAGGGCCGGCAAGTCGGAGGCTGCCAGCCTTGTCTCCTTTGAGAAGCTCGGCATCAGAGCCAACGCCTGCCCCTAGTGGACCCCACCAGGGCGTGACTGTCCCCAGAGCTGTGGTCCCCACCTTCCAAGGAACCAGGAAGCCCTTGGATGCTGCCCAGGGGCTCATGCCTTCTGGCCATGGGATTCGGCCGGCTCTAGGATGTGCCCTTCCCACCACCGACCGCCCACACCAGGTCGCTGCGTTGGTCATGGAGAGCAGACACACTCTAGAGCGAGGACGGGAGTAAACAGTGACGGCCCGGCACGTCCCCCCCAGCCAGCCCGGGAGAGGGTATCTTCAGGGAGCCTGGCTCCAGGCCCAGCCCCCGCCTGGCCGCGTCTGGCTGCCTCCTATCCACAAAAGAATTCTGATGACTAAATATCAGGAAATGCAGTGGCTTTTGTCTCTGGTTTTCTCTTCTGGGAAGACATGTGCAGTCCTGCCCCGGCTGCACCGTGACTCCCGCAGGGGCCGGAGAAGCCCCATCCCACTCTGCGCCTCCTCCCAGGCTCTGGGGGGCACCCACCCAGCCAGCCTGTCCCAGGAGGCTGGAGGGGACAGAGGGAGGACCCCAGGGCTCTGTCCTTGTCCCCTGGATGTCTCTCCAAAGCCTCTTCCTCCTGCTCTCGGGGGAGAGGGCTGAGCAGAGCGTGGGGGGCCTTCCTAGAGGCCACCAGGATGTCCTCTCTCTCCTCCGGCCGAAGGAGGGGTGACTGCAGGGCCTGGGGTTCGTCCCCAGCTGTGGGAGGCACCTGAGAGATCTGGTTATACAAGGCCCAGTCACTTCCATTAAGCTGGGCTTCGGACGGCTGTTCTGGAAGGTTCATTGAGACCACACTGTGTGCCAGGCCCCTGCAAAGGGCCACGGATGAGAGGCTGAATACAGAGCCAGGTCCTGGGCATTCACAGATGCCCACAAACAAAGGTCAGACCCTTGCCCTCCTGGTCACTGAGGAGAGGCAGCTGGGAACAGGGTGGCCCCGGGCAGAGCTCTGAGCAGGTGGACCTGGCGCTCTCCGTGCTGCCGTAAGAGTCCCTGAGGGGGCTCACTACTGTTCCCATCGGGTGGGGGACTTCAGATGCCCAGCCCTCCAGCAGGGCTGCCCCTTCTACGGCCACAGGGGCTGGGCCCCAGGGCCTGCTGGTCCTGCTGAAAGGAACCAGAGTTGTTGATCTGACTTGAGTCCGGAGAACAGCAGAGGTGGCAGGGACAGAGGGCCAGGCAGGGACAGAGGGCTGAGAGCCAGAGAGAAGCCTCCCTACCTCAGCCAGAGAGGCAGAGGCCACCGCTGGGAAAGGGCAACAGACCTCACCATCCTGGCCAGTGTGGAAGGGGAGGGGTCCGGGCCAGAAGGGGCCTTCCTCCTGTTCCCTCCCCTCCATGTTCCTTCCTTCCCTCCCCTCTGCCCTTAGATGACAGCCTCACGAGGTGACCTTGGGCCAGTTCCTGGCCATGGATCTGACATCGGGAGCCTGCCCGTACCCACAGGAGACTCCTGTTCCCTCAGCCTACTTCCTCATCCCCCCTCTCCCGGCCCCCTTCCCCCCACCCCACCCCAACCCCACCCAGCAGGTGCCCCCGCATCCCCACTCCAAACCCTGGCTGTGTCTGGGATCTGAACTGTTGGGAGGGACTCTGGGCCCCCTCTCTCACGGGCAGGCTTCACAGCAGGAGGAGGTACCCTCCCGGCTACCTGCTTCACCCCTAGGACTCTGACAAATACAGAAAGGAGAGCCCAGGGAGGGCTGGGCAGGACTCCTGGGCGGGGAGCTTTGCATGTCAAATCAAGACATTTCCCCCAAGGGTCTGCCTCCAACCCCAACACTGCTCTTGCCACACTGTCTGTGATACTCCCCTGGGCACCACCGTCACCCCTGCCCAAGGGCACAGCCACTCCCACGCACAGAAGCAAATGTAGCTCCCAGACCCTCCCTGCTCCCACTGCTGCCAGCTGTCCCCACCGAGGCCAGGTCTGGACTCCAGATCCTTGCCGCTGAGAAGATGGTCAGAGGCCCATGGAGGCAGCCTTCACCCCATGCTGGAGGCTTGGTTCCTCCCCCTCACCTCTGGGGTCCATGGCTCCTCTGAGGACCCACAGGCCAGGTGCCCTGGAGGCGGAGGCTGGGGTCGGAGGTGGAGAGCTCCTGGGCAGAAGCTAAGCGCAGCTCAGACCTTAGGCTCAGATCCAGACCAACCCGAGGAACAAAGTCCCAGTTCCCTTCTGGGTGGGAGGAACCTCAGCAGGTTTCCGGTTTGCCCAGACCTGGCAGAGAGAGGCAGCTAGGTCAGTCCCATGACAAAAACCAGACTTTTCAGCTAGATGCCCATGGCTAGCTGCCCAGCTGGCACAGAGGCGGAAATAGCCCCCTATCTCCGATTACCGAAGGGCCCAGCTGGGGGGTTCCCCGCGCTCTCAGGGCCAAGGTGCCTATATTATGGACGCTCTGCACACACGTTCACAGCAGCAGGATCTCAGGGGCTGATGGGTGGAAACAGCCCAAACGCCCATCAACAAACAAATGAGACGCCGTCTGTCCACACAATGGAATATGATTCAGCCATAAAAAGGAATGAAGTCCTGCTACAGGGAAGGAATCGCAAAAAACCGGGCTCGGTGAGAGAAATGAGACCGAAGGTCCGCATTCTGTAGTCCCACTTCTGTGACGCGTCCGGAGGCGGTCACTCAGTGGGGAGGAGCGCAGGCTGGTGGGTGCTGGGGTGGGAGGGAGGAGGGAGGGGGAGGGGCTGCTTAATGGGCTCGGGGCCTTTCTGGGGGTCACAAGAGCGTCCTGCAGCAAGAGAAGGGTGGCAGCCACGCGACAGCGTCAACGCGCTCGAAGCCATGGAGTCAGGTGCTTTAAAACGTTCGGTTTTCTGTTATATGAATTCCATCCTAACAATTTTTATTAATTTTTTAAAGATTGTATATTAGAGAGAGCACAGGTGGGGGAGGGGCAGAGGCAGAGGGAGAAGCAGGCCCCCTGCTGAGCAGAGTGTGGCGCCCCACGCAGAGACTGGCCCCAGGAGCCTGAGACCATCACCTGAGCCACAGGCAGACAATTCACCAACCGATCCACGCAGCTACCCAGGCACCCCCTCCTAATAATATTTAAAAAAATCAGCTGTGTTGGGACGCCCAGGGTGCTCAGTCGGTTTAGCCACTGCCCTCGGCTCAGGTCATGATTCCATGGTCCTGGGAGTGAGCTCCTCATGGGACTCCATGCTTCGCGGGGAACCTGCTTCTCCCTCTGCCTGCTCTGCCTGCCACTCCCACGGCTTGTGCGCGCGCGCTCTCTCTCTCTCTCTGACAGATAAATGAATAAAATCTTTTAAAAAAAATCAGCTGTGTTGTATTTTCTACCGTTGGCTCACAATGAACCAAAATGACGTCGTGTTTTCCCTGCCAGCCCAGCCCCTGGGTCTCCTCGTTCCTGGTTGGGCTCCCCCGGCCCTGGGGGGAGTGCTGGCCTCCGATGCTTCAGGGGCCGAGGGAGCAGGCGGGTCCCCACTCCCACACCGAGTCTGAGAGGGCTGAACGAGCGACGGAGAGGCTGCGTGAGAACCAGCGGGGGCTGGTCACTGACACGGGCCTGGGCAGCCCGGCAAGGGCCCCCAATGTTCCAGCCTGAGGTTGGGGTCTCAGAACCACCATGTGGTACCATGAGGCTGAAACAGTGGTCCAGACCAGGAGAAACAAAAGAGCACCTAAATGTCAACAACACAGACTGGGCCAAAGTCCCCAGTGCAGTGCCCACAGGTGGGGCAGAGCCAGATCCAACAGGAACTAAGGTGGACCAGGGGTGATGCGGCCCATGCACAGCTGGCAAGGAGCCCTTCCCTGCGGTTACAACCGCTTAACAGCTCGTCCCATTACGGT
This sequence comes from Mustela nivalis, assembly GCF_964662115.1. Classification (NCBI taxonomy): domain Eukaryota; kingdom Metazoa; phylum Chordata; class Mammalia; order Carnivora; family Mustelidae; genus Mustela; species Mustela nivalis. The sequence continues at coordinate 90,124,111 of NC_139032.1, read as the reverse complement.
TTCTTCCCTCAAAACCTTCTCCCCACGCTGCTGGCCTGAGAGACGTTACATTCACCCGGTTTTCTCGGGGAAGTTTTCTTCTGGTTGAGAGCTCACCTGCGTCACATCTTTATAAACTATGTTCCTTCCACACGTTACTGAGTTCAAGCTGGCTCTGCGGTCCAAGTGGAACCTCCTTCCCTCTGATAAGGGAACAGGACGGATTATCAGTGATGACGGCTGTGTTTACTCTCTGCCCGTGACGTTCTTCCTGTTTGCTTTGCTTTTTATAGCTTGGAAGGACCGTTTTCTTTTCTTTGTGCTCTTTGTTGGGCCCTTTCCTTGAGGATACTTTGGTGTTTCTCTTTGCAACTACTGAATGCTTCCCCTTCTTTTATTTCCTTGTGTGTTTTGTCCCTGCCTCTCTGTGTCTTCATGGGTGAAATTGGAGGAGTGTGTAGTCTTTCTTATGCTGCTTCCGTTTTACTGCGGTGATGACCTTTCTCCCATTCTGACCTTGTCTGACATATTTTAGAATTTTTTGTATTTTTTAATATTTTACTTATTCATTTGACACAGATCACAAGTAGGCAGAGAGGCAGGCAGAGAGAGAGGGGGGAAGCAGGCTCCCCGCTGAGCAGGGAGCCCCACATGGGGCTCGATCCCAGAATCCTGAGATCATGACCTGAACCAGAGGCAGAAGCTTAACCCACTGAGCCAACCAGATGCCCCTAGAATTGTTTTTAAGTGACTTCCACACCCAGTGTACGGCTCGAACTCACAACCCTGAGATCAGAAGTCACATGTTCCACGGACGGAGCCAGCCAGGCACCCCTTGCCTGATATTTTTTAATCCTTCTGCTTTTAATCCTTCTATTGCCTCTACAAGGTCATTTTTCTACTTTGGGCTTCCTTTAGAGAGGTGATTGGTTTTTGCTTCTGTTTTTTGTTTTTTTTTTTTTTAATTCCTGAAGAAATATTTGAGCAAATTCACTGGCACGTGTTCTTCAAGTGCACCTGTCCCTGGCTCTCTCCTTTGCACCGGGTGGTATTCCCACACAGATCTCACGCAAATTCCCACGTGGACACCCATGACAGAGTAAGGTTCTTCCCCGCGCAGGTATGTGCACGGGTCACGGAAGCAGGAGGAGACGTGATTATCTTTCAGAGCAACAGGATTTTCCTTATAACCGAGGGCTGGGTGTGTAGCTTCAGCTTTTACACCCCCGAGTCGGAGAGAACAGGAAGCTGTGGGGACAGTCTCGGAGCAATGTCGCTGCCACCCCACCCCCACAGAGGTGCTCCGGCCAGGTGGTTGAGTCTTTGTCCCCATGCCGCACTCCGCTTCCCAGGCCCAAACTCCCACACGGGCTCCAGCTGCCATGCTGCCCCTCACACTCCCGGAGCTGACACAGGCTTTGCATCTGCCTCTCGGAGCGGGGACTCACGGATCCGCCCAGAGAGCGGCGACCGAGGACATCCGCTCCTCACTGCATTTTGCTCCCGTTCGATTCCTGCTGGCTTCTGCGCCGTCAGGGGCTGTGTGGGTCGGGACGCCAATGCCTCCTACTTACAACAAGATCGTCTTGTTTTCTGCTTTTATTTTCCTCGCTGGCTTTGGTGCCTTCAGAAAGAAGAAATACCAGCTTCGTGCTGACTTCTTCAGGGTGGACGTGCCCTAATCTCTTAATCCCCTTACCGCTCAGCCCCACAGACTTGTCATCCACAGCTTGCCGCGAGAGCCAAGCCTGATGTAGAAATGTGTGCCAAGGGCGCTGGCCGCCAGCCTCTGCTCAGGAGGCATCAGCCTCTTCAAAGCATCCTGGCCCTCCCCCCGGACCCTGAGTAGGTTGCATTTCGGTGCCCACTGGAAGTTGGGTGCAGCCGTGGGACTGGTTTGGGCCAGTGAAATGGGAGAACATGTGGCGCTTGCAGACAAAAGCTTTGGATCCCACGTGGAGTCTGCCTGTTTTCTTAACTGGTGAACTTTACCAGTTGAGCAGACCAGTTTCAGGTTCCCTGAAAAAGCGCGAGGAGCCGGCTTCCTCATCGCTACATCCATCTCGCCTTCTATCTCTAGACCTGCAAGCGGGGTCGGACCCCAGCAGGCCCCGAGTACCCAATTACAAGGTCAAAACAGGAAGGTTGAACTCACTAAGGGAACAGAAACATTTGCTGCTTTATACTGGGAAAAAAAAAAAATCAGCGAAGTATGTGGGAACTGATCCTGGAAGTGCTTGGCCAGGAGGAGGGACGCAATCCCAGACCGGCTGGCGCGTGCGACCAAGGTCCGGCGCGCTAGCTAGGGAACCAGGACGGATTCAGTGCTCGCCTCTGCTGCCCACACAAAGCCTGGAGTCCACTGAGGTCTGCACTAAGGTAAGTGAAGCTCCCAGACATCCCCGGAACAACAGAAAGGTCAGATCCCCATGGAGAGGTAGATGCGGAGGAGCCTGGTCGTGTCACCTGCTCACCCACCCAACAGATGGTCACAGGAGGATCAGGAAGACACACCTTTGCCACAGGCAGAGCTCAGACGCCTTGGAAAAGCAGCATGGTGGTTCCTCTCTGAAGCTGGAACGCTGTGAGGCCATAACTGAGCTCCCAGGGCCAACGCAGGTGTCTGTCACGACCCAACAGCAGAGAACATGCAGCGAACTTTTATTTCCACAGGCCACGTATACAAGGTTCCCATGACTTCCTGCCAGACTAGAGCGGTGAGCTGGATGAGACGACCCACTGGGGTCTGCGGATCCTCGGTCCCCCATCCCCAGGTCTGGCCAACAGACGCCTCACTTGGGCTACCTGATTGGTCACAGCCCCTCTCTGAATTTCTGAACATGCATTAGTTCAAGTCCTGCGGCCCCAAATAGGAGGGAAGGCCGGCTTCCTTCTTCCCAGCCTCACCCAAAGAACCAGTGCCAACGAGAGACTCCTGCTGACCTAAAAACCACCAGTACTTTGCCCCCAAAATGGCTTTATTCAGGAATAGCAGAGAACTATAATTTGGGACATGCAAGCTATAACAAAGCCATCGTGAAACCCAACAAAGAAAGGAGAGTTACTTAATGAGGACGCTAGAAGGGGCTGTCCTGACCCGAAGTCCCCTGGGCGGGAGCAGGACTTCAGGGCGAGGGCAGGTCCTCACCGGCTGAGCCGCTGGGCTGGTGGATTTCTCGTCGGAGATGCAATGTCCCTCCTTCCCTGTTGGGTCCGTCCTCGTGATTCCCTCTTGAGGTTACATCTCCTGGGGTTTGGGACGACGGTTCTCCCTGGAACAGACTCTGGCCGGCACAGTGCCCAAGAGCTCCTCTTCCTCCCCTCCTGACTCCACTTCAGTGAGCTCTCCCCTTACTACTTGTCATCCTACCACGACGTTTGGGACTGTTGGAACCCCAGTGCCCGTGCAGGAGGGGTTCGGAATAGGGCAATCTTCATCCACTTCCCTCTGCCCCAGGAGAGTGGGCTACCTTTGAAACTGGGGACTACCACCATTTGGTTCTGGAAATGTTTCTGACCTTTGGTCCTTGGACGATTTCTCCCACGATGCTACACGCAGGTGTCACCACTGAGGCACACAACACCCAGCTTTGTCTCTCAGGCCTCCGAGAACCCCTTGTGATTTTCTGACCCTTTCTTCTCTATTGTCCACATGCCATCGTCCACTAAGGCCCCCGAATGAGCTGCTCCTGTTGCTACCTGGCCCAGGACACATCACGGGCTGCCCTGCCCCGCACACCAGCAGCCCCGAAGCTCTGGGCCAGGGAGGGACGTGACTGGCCAGGCCTGGGGAGGCCGAGAAGGTGAATCAGGGTATTTTCAGGGTTGACACTTGGGGTTAGGTTCCAAGACCTGCAAGTAACTTAGAAGTACGTTTTCAACTTCTAAATGTGGAACTTAGGCAATCACCTCTTGACTCTAACAACTAAACCCTGCGACAGCCAGACATCATGCCTGGGAGGGCGCCGGTTCCTTGATACGGAGCTTGCTTCATGGACCAGGCGGTGAGTTCTCGTTGCTGCCCTAGATGTGGGTGGCCAGCCGGCCGCTTGTGTCCAGACACAGCACTCTGGGTCCTTAGATCAAGCTCCCAGCCTGCATCTAGATCTCCCCAATCCACTGGTTCCACTGGTGTTTCTCGGCCTGAGAGAGGCACCACATAGCCTCTGCCTTTGTTTGTGGGCAGATTTCCCCTGGGGGACCCGCAGCTCCGTCACTGGGGGCGTCAGCACCCCCGATGGAGGCGTCAGAGCCCCTCCATCCTGCCCTGACCTACCTTAGCCTCTGCGGGGCTGTGGATCCTCAAGTCGGCTCTGGCCAGGATGGCCACGCCAGCCTTTCCGTTACCGTCGATGTACTGGAGCTCCGCCAAACAGTTAGGAACGGCTTTACTGAGGAATGACTCATGAGCCACGAACCCCCGGTCTTGCGTGTCTGCAGTGGCTCTGCTCCCCTGCAGGGGTGTGTGGAAACCCTCCGCCTCCGTGGGCGGCGCGCATCACCCCGCCGAGTCCTGGCTCCCAGCCGTCCTCGTCTGCTGCCTGCTCCGGCACGACACCCTCCACCCGCCCCGGCTCCCCCTTCCTCCCGGCACGGCGCGCGCCCCGCTCGTCCTCCGGCCACCAGCGTTCTCTCCACCGAACACTTATTTATTTCAGAGAAACAGCACGAGCAGGGAGAACCGAGCGAGAGCACGAGAGATTGCGAGCAGACTCCACGCTGACGGGGGAGCCTGATGGGGCCTTGATCCGAGAGCCCTGAGGTCCAGACCTGAGCCAAAGGGAGAGTCGGGGGCGCCTGAGCCACGAAGCCACCCAGGGGCCCCCAGCGGGCATCACGGTCTTAACACTTCCCGTGTGGCTGTTCGCCTTTAGCTCTGACTTCGCTGCTCTTGCAGAGACTCAGGACGGGGCCCTCCCAGTCCCAGCCACGCCGGTCCCACCCTCTGCCCGTGGCGAGGCCGTTGCCAGCCTGGACTTGGGCTGCAGCAGCTCTGAGCTTCCTCCCTTCCAGGGGGGCTTTGGACGGACACCGACAGTCCCCAAGGCCACACTTTCCCGGCTCGTGTCCACACGGCAGGGGAAGGAGGAGCCAGGGAAGAGCCCCTCAGCGCTCGCGCCCTCCACGCCTCGCCACCCCCCAGACTTGCGGGCAGCTTTGCGGCCTCCCAAGAGAAGGCGGGAACCCGGACCCGGTCAGCCCCTTGCAGGCTCGGAAGGACCCGGGTCTCTGTTCTCGGTAACTCCCCCATCCTTCCCCCAGGGGCACTGAGCCTTCCCAACCAGCTTGGGGGGAGCCCACGGAGCCCCCGACCGCCGAGGAGCGCAGACGAGTTCCCGCCGCCGGCCCACGAGCTGGGAGGGCAGCCCCCGGGCCGCAGACTCATGCCAGGCCGGCCCGTTCCAGGTCCTGGGGCAGGATGCGGCCCTTCCTGCGGGCCTCGTCCAGGCGCCCAACCCCACCCCCCGACGCGGAGCCAGCGCGGGCTCCCACCGCAGGGCTGGGGCTGGGGGGCTGTGCGGGCGAGACCAGATCCAGCCCCGGCTCCAGGGACAGAGCCCGCACCGGCCCCACCGCCGCTCCCGCGGCGGAGCCACACCCGGTGCCAGGTCCAGGACCAGCGTCTTCCTGTCCTCTCCGGGGAACGCGCTCCTTTTCCTTCGGGTTTTGCTTTTTTTCTCTTTTCATGATTCAGGTATGTTATGTTTCAAACCTAATATAAAACAAACGGTATCTTTTTAACCATTTCCAAGTGTGCAATTCCCTGATTATTAACTACCTTCCCCGGGCTGTGAACCATCTGCACCATCCAGGCCCAGAACGTTTCATGCCCTGGAGAAAACCCCTGCGCCCACGGAGCGGTCCGTCACTGGCCAGCCCCCCTCCCGCCTGGTCCCGGGCAACCACGAGTCTGGCGCTGGGCCCACTCATTTACCTGTGATGAATTTTTCATACAAGCAGTATCAGGCAGTATATACTCTGAGTATATACTCAGTCTTCCACTGAGTATAATGTTTTCCAAGGGACCACGAGTACCAACACTTGGTCCTGCTCTGGCTGAATGAAGCCCCTCGTAGGAACACGCCGAGGCGTGTTGATCCACTCACCCGTGGACGCCCACGGGGGCTGCTTTCCTCTTTCGGGTCTTGTCAGCTGGGCTGCTGGGAATACTTCTGTGCGGGCTTTGTTAGAGCGCCTGCGTTCAAGTCCTTGGTTTGGACGACCAGCGGAATGGGCTCAGTGAGGACACCATGCCTACCAGCTTGTGGACCTGCCACCCCTCGGCTCCTGTAGCTCCACCATGTTACGTCTCCCCCAGAGACGGTTCAGGGCTCCTGTTTCCCGGACTCCTCTGCAACACTGGTTCCTCCTGCTTGGTCCGGCTCGCCCCTCCGGGGTGGGGAAACGTGTGTCCCGGTGGTGTCGGCTTGCGTTTCTGCACCATCTGGTGAGGGTCCCCTCCCGTGTGCCTGCGGGCTGTCTGGCTGTCTTCTTTGGGGAAATTATTTTGAGTGGGATTGTTCATGTTCTTAAATTGTAGGAATTCTCGTACATTCTAGAGGCAAGGCCCTTATGAGACTTAGGGTTTGCAAACATTCTATCACGCTTTGGGCTTCCTCACGTTCTCTTGAGAGCGCCCTTTCATTCACAAACGTTTTTTACAATAACGAAGCCCCATGTACCTGTTTTCTCTGTTGTTCTGCTTTGGCTGCCGTATTAGAGACACCGCTGCCAGGTCCAAAGGAATGAAGACGTGCCCCTAAGTGCTCTTAGTTTACTTCTGAAGTGCTCAGAGTTTCTGCTCTTAAAGTTTGTTCCTTGATCCCTTTGGAGTTCACTTTTTTACATGGTGTGAGGTCATGCTCTGACTTCATCTTTGGATGTGGACATCTGGTTTCCTCACACTGGTTGTCGCAAACAGTGTTCTTGCCTCCTTGAATGACCCTGGTATCCATGTTCGGAAACAACTGGCCGCACACGGCTGTATTCCTGGATTCTCACTGGTCTTCCATTGGCCCATACGTGTCTGTCTTCTCTGCTCACACCTTCTCAGAAAATGTTATAATCTCACATAGAGGTGTTTTTTTTAAAATTCTTTGGAGTTTTGCATATAAGATGATGTCATTTATAAATAAACACTTTCTTCCATTCCATTTTAATAATTCACCTTGTATATTTTCTCTGACCAAATTTCAGTGACCCTATTGACATGAAGTGGTGGGAGTGGGCATCGTTGATTAATTTTGGATCTTAAGGAGAAAACTTTTAGCCTTTCACCACTGAGAATAATATACATATGAGCTTTTTAAATAAATATCCTTTATCATAATTTTTAAAGACTATTTATTTGAGAGGTAGAAGGGAAGAGAGAGAGAGAGAAAATGTGAAAGAAGAGAGGGGGAGAGGGAGAGAATCCGCAGCAGATCCCCTGCTGAGGGCAGAACCTGCCATGGGCTGGACCGCAGGACGCATGACATCATGAGCTGAGCCCAAACCAGAAGTCAGACACTCACCCCGTGGAGCGACCCAGGCACCCTCCTTTATCACAACGTAATCTTCTATTTCTATTTTACCGTGAGCACCGATCATGAAGAGGTTTGGATTTTGTCAAAACTTATCCTAATCAATCGAGATGATCACGTTTCTTACTGATGTCGTTACGACATTAACTAGCGACGTTGAACAGCCTTGGCACTCCCGGTGTATGTCACCCTTGGTCATGATGCATCGTCCTTCCCATGTGCTGCTAGATTCTGTCTGCTGGAATTCTGCTGAGGATTTTTTTATCTCTCTTCATAGTGGATTTTCACTAGCAGTTGTCTCTTCCTGTAACGTCTTTGTCAGTCTGGAAAAAGGACGATTTGGCGTTCTAGGGTCATGGGAAGTGTTCCCTCCTCTTGTGCTTTTTTCAGTTTCAGAAGGATTGCTATGATATCTTCTTTAAATGCACGGACAGATCACCGGTGAAAGCCTCAGGTTCTGGACTTTTATTGCTGTGAAGTTCTCGTTGCTGCTGCTGAGGGAATTTACTCACTGGAGGTCTACTTGGGGTTTCCATTTCCCCTGGAGTCACTTGGGTAGTTTGCATACTTCTCTGAATTACCAGCTTCATCTCAGTGAGCCAGTACGTTGGTCTAAAATGGTTCCATTTTGGCCTCTTTTGTGAATTTGGTAAATCTCTAAAAGAACCGATTTTTCGCTGATTTTCTTGAGCACTCTTCTCCTCCAATTATCTCTGCTCTAACCTTCCTAATTTTTTTGCTCTACTCACATTAGGTTTCCTTAGATCTTCTTCTTCTTCTACTGACCCAGAGGAAACTAATAACCACAAATACAAGTCAGCCTCAGGGCCACTGTCCAGGTCTGGGTTGTTGGGTGGAGAAGCAGTTACAGACCCCCGTGGATCAGGCTACCTTGGCAACTCCTACCTCAGCTGGCAATCCAGGCCACCCCCAGACCATCACGTCAGCCTGATCCGCCCCTGCTGCCGGGCATGACGCCCAGCAACAGATTGCCCTGCTTCCCATGAACCATGCACGACCTTAGGCACCTTCTGTGCTCGACGAACAAGAAGACTGGCTGAATTTTGCCAAGGAGCATGCCCACGGGCAGAAAGCCCTGCACGGCCCAGGGCACTGTCTTCTGTGCACTTCCTCACACCTTCCTGCGTGTGGGCCACTGCCACCTGGGCCCATACGCACCCAAGAGCACCCACTCAGCAAGGGCGTCTGCTCAGTGCAATGTCAGCCTGTCGACTCCACCACCAGACCCCGACACAGCAGCCAAGACCGAAAGGAGCCCCCACTCCACGTCCTGTGAGCAGCTTGGACGCAGCCCCTCCCCACCCAGCAGGGACACTGCCTCCCTACTTGGGTGCACTCAGGCAGCTCCTCCAGCCCGACGTGGATGTGGAGGAGATCCACATGGGCCCCATCGCAGAGTCCCTGACGGCCAGGAAAAGAAGGTGACTGTCCCACCCTTTCCCCCTGACAGATCGCTTCCTGGAGCCCGGGTCCCCACTGCACACCCACCAGGACCCAAGAAGCCTCAGTCTCCAGGAGCCTCTGGGCGAGATGCTGCATGGAGTGTCCGGCACGATCCAGTGTTTCTGACAGTCCTGCAACTCCTCTCATTCCGGTCGTCCCTGGAGACCTCAGGCCCCATCGCAGCCTCGGGCAGCAGCACCTCCCCCTCCTCAGCCTCCTCCCAATCGGTGGCAGCCTCGGGCTCCCACGAGCTCTGTGGCTCAAGGTCTACAACCACAGCTCCTCGCTGCCACCCACCCAGCCGGGGGCGAAGCTGCTCCTCGTAGGCCTGGACTTGCGGACTGGCACCACGCCCAAGAGTGTCCTGCTCAGCTGGGCAGAAGGGGCGTCCCTTTGGTCCTCTCACTCAGACCTCTTTGGTACTGGCCGCTCTGGAACAGCTACTGACCAGGAGCCATCTCTGGACCTTCCGGGCAGCACGCCCAGGCCTGGGAGGAGGCAGGCGACCCCCAGGGACCCCACTCTACACAGGAGGAAACTGAGGCAGCCTCCTCAGCCCTGGCTGGTGCTTGGTGATCCACACTTGAGTGAGGGCAGTAACATGCCCACCAACCTCCCTCCAAATCTTGGATGAGTGGCTCTGATAAGACTGCCCGGATTGTGTCCCTTGAACCCCACATCCTGCAAGGACCCCGCCTCCTTCCCCAACATCCAGAGAGCCCTGCGTGATGGGGTCCAGATGCCCTCCCCAGAGAGCACCCTTCACCCCACGCCAGCCTCTACAGGGCGTTGCCCCCAGGGAGCCCGTCAGGAATGTGCCACTCAGCGCCCCCTGCCGCCCCTCCCCATGGCCCCATCCCACATGGCCTAACCCCAAGGCTGCACTCAGACGCTACTTCCTCGGGCTCCTGTGTAAACTCACGCTTTGGGTCAGATGGATCTGGTTCAAACCCACAGCAGGGCCATGCCACAGCCCGGTGCCAGGCAAGCTCCTGTGGTAACGTTGGGGACCCCAGGTTTCTACTTTGAAAATGGGGTCAGGGACTCCCACCTCAGGAGGGCGTGTTGGGGATTAAGGCCGGCACATGAAGGTGTTCGGGGGGCTGGACTTGGGGAGAGGGGGCTGCTGCCAGGAAGACGGGGGAGGGTCCCCAAGGAGGAAAAGGCGGCCTGGCCTCCTGCCTGCCCAGACGGGTCCCCTCCAGCTCCCCCTCCCCTGACCCCGCCCTGCACTGAGAGGAACAGGGCAGAGGAACATGGGGTCAGGACACAGGATGGGGGTATGTGTCATTTCTCTCTAGTGCCCCGGTCTCCACGTCCACTCAGTCATCGCCCCCGCCTAAGAGAAGGGGAGGGGGGTCCCCGAGCAGGCAGTGGAGACCGGGACACAGGGACCCGCCCCGTGGGAGCCCCCCTGCCGCGCACGCCCTCGGGAGCCGGGGTCCCGCGCATGCGCTGTCTGCGGGTCCCTGCGCGCGCCCGCAAGGATCCACCTGCCACCGCCGACCGTTGGCGGGGGCGCCCTGCCCGCCCCAAACGGTCCTGCGCCGCGCCCGCCCCGAAGGTGGGATCCTCCAGTCCCGCGGAGCCCACTCGTCGAGTTCCTCGTCCAGCCCCTCCTGGGACAGGGGCAGACTGAGGGCAGCAGCGGCGGGGACTGGCCCGGACCCGACAGGTGAGCAGAGGCTCGAGGAACAGGGAGGGTTTCGACCCCCCAGGCCCGGGCTGCCCCTTCCCGAGGGGTTTCCTTGGAAAGCACGCCCCTGAGATCCTGGGGGACTCTGCCCGCCGTTCCCATGTGGGGCCCGTTCCTCTGGGCATCTCCGTGTGGGCACAGGTGCCGGCGCGCGCCCCCGCGGACGCACACAGACTCCCTCCGCAGGTGGGGTCAAGGGAGAGCGGACCCCGGAGGTGACCAGGGGAAAGAAGGCCGAGGTTGGAGGCGGCCAGGCTGTGGGGTGTGAGCGTTGTCTCTTGGGAACATACCCAGGGCCGTGGTCTGGGGGTGGGGGACATGCCAGGCTGATGGCCAGGGGTCCCCAAGATACCCAAGGGGCTGCCACGGGCACCCCCATTCTACAGGCAGCCCCCATCCAGTTCACTAGACTGAGATGCTCCGATGGACAACCTGTTGTCCTGCTTTATCCTGATGTCCGTAGGTCGTGGTCTCAGGGAGCCGGCAGCGAGGGCCGTTTCCTACACTGCAGACTGTGGGTCAGGTCTCACCCGGCTATTCTGGCCGTTTGCCTGGAGGGCCCCAAAGGTAAGACAGGGAGGCCCAGAGCCAGCCCGTCCCGCCAGACGCTGCTGTGATCCGACTGTGCAGCCGCAGTTCCCCTGCCCGCGTGTGTGCGTGTGTGAGTGTGTTTAAGACGGATGGGGGGGGACGGCAGGGGGCTCAGCCCGAGCAGGAGCAGGATGCTGAGGGGTCAGATGCCTGCTGGGTGGGTCATGTTCACAGCCCAGGTCAAGGCTGACTGGGTGGGATGGGGTGCAGGCTTCCCATCCGTCTCCCCAGGATTTATCCCGAGTGCTGTAGGTGTACATGCCTGCATCCCAGGTGCAGGGCTGTGATCCGGGAACAGCAGGGGACTAGGTAAAGGACAGCAGGGATGGCGGGGCAGGGCTGCGATACCTCCGGGGCAGCTAGGGTCCCTTCCAGAGCCCCGCGGAAGCTGCACTGTTTTCTGCTTCTGCACCTGCTCCTAGTGGCCTTCGGAGGCATCTCCTCCATCCAGAGCTGCTGCTGAACTTGGAGCCGGCCTTAGCTCCTCAGATGGAGCCGCTGGGAGAGGAGAAAGGTCTCCCGCGGGCCTACCTCTGCGTGTGCTTTTGCACGGACAGGACCCAGACTGGGGCCTGCCAGAGAAGCCACAGCCAGGAAGGAACCCTCACTGGGACATCTCCCCGATCGCAGTCCACCTGCTGGGTGCTCTAACCCAGTCCTTGCTCCTGATCCCAGCCCAGCCTGTGGAAGCTCCTCTGCGGGGGGGGCCCAGCACCGATCCATCCTCACAATCCCACAGGCACGCAGCCCCGGCCTTCTCACCCTCGGGCTCGGCCTCCGCAGCTTCCAGTTTCGGAACTGCTGTCCAACCTACTACCAGTAGGGACAGTGACCTGAGCAGTGTCACAGGTTTCCCCAGGCAGTCCCTAGCACCTGCTCCTGAGCCCCGTGTGCACACTCCCTGCACCCGGGAGAAGGATCCGGGGTCCTTCCGGATCCGCCGGCCTCCGCCGCCGGCCCTCTCCCAATCTTCCTGAAGGACTTCTGCAACGGCAGAGACCAGTAGCCAGTCTTGAGGCATCACGCAGTGCCATCAGCTCCCCCAGGGACCCGGGGCAAAGGAGGGGGCCGCAGGCTGTGTGGACCGTGCACAGACCCTCCGACGTGCCCGCGGCCATCCCTCGAGAGCCCAGCTGAACACACTTGAGTCCTGGCGACACTCACCTTGGGGTCGCCCACGCAACACTCCCTGACTGACAAGGACACACTGAGGCTGCCTGGCCTCTGGCCGCCCGCACCCTAGGGGTCCTCCTAATTTTCAGTGCAAAGGGCAGTGGAAACAGAACCCAGCCCCTCCAGCTCCTGACCTGGCCTCGGGATGCCCCAGCCCATCAGCCCCATGGCCATTTTGCAGACCCCCTGGCCATCAGCTTGGCAAGACTTCCCTCCTGGTATTCTGCATGCTGAGCATGTTGCCAGGACAGACAGAGAACAGAGACACACAGACACACAGAGAATGAAGGAATCCATGAGAGGGAACCAGAAGTCCCAGACTTCCCTCCATCGGCCGGGAAATGACATCCCATCATTTCGCCCCATTCTCTTCCAGAGAGCGCAGTCACACCGGCCATCCAGCCTGGGGGGAGGGAGTCCACAGGGACGTGTGCGTAGGACTCGGGAATGCCTGGGAACCACTGTGGGGATGGCCCAGCCTATGGGCACACGCGAGGCCCTGGGACCGGGACATACCCCTAATAGGAGCCCCTGGAAGTCTGTGTCACCAGGGGACAAGGTCAGAAAGTAAATGGCAGCCTTCCCCATTGGGTCCAGGACACGGGCAGCAGGGGAGTGGCTTTGCCTGGACCCCAGAGCAGACCCGGGGCCCTCTGAGCTGTGTTGCATACCCAGCCCAGCCCCTGCTCCCCCTTGCATTGCCAAATATGTGCACCAGCCTCCTGTGATAGCAGGGACGGGTCGTCTGTAGAGTCCTTCCCCAGATGGCGTCCCGAGAAGTAGAAGCCAGAAAACCCCACTGCACAGATAGAGAGCCTGGGGAGGCCCTGGGAGGCACAGGTCTGTTCAGGGTCACAGTCCCGGGTAGAAGCAGGAACCCGGACTGAACCCAGCTCTCTGTCCTCAAAGCGAGGACAATGGTTGCATCAGGACTCACAGGGGACGTGGGTGGGCTGTGTGGGTGCCATTGTATGGACGGGGCATGGGGTGGAGGGTGAGCCCCGAGCAGCTGGGGGAGGGGCCCTCGGGGGCTTTGCTGGGAGGAGGAAGTCGGGGAAGGGGTCCCAGGAGCGGTGACCTCACTTCCCTGACCACAGAGCCCAAAAGAATTGGAACCCGCGTCACCAGACACTCACCTACCAGAGACAGCCCCCTCCCAGCTCATCGCTTCGGACATCGTCCAACAAACAAGATGTTTGCGTGTTGCATCCCCAACTCGGAACGGTGCAGGCAGAGGACTGCGCGCCTGGCAAGCACTTCCCCTCGCTCAGGAGGTCGTTTCAGGACTGCCGGACGCCTTTGGGCATTGTCAGGAAGGACCAAACAGTGACACCAGGAGGCCAGAGCCGGTCACCCAACCCCACACGCTTTGTTCGATCTGAGTAGCCCCAGGTATCCCACCCCCACGTGAGTCTGTGTGTGTACATGTGCGTGTGCATGCATGTGTGTGGAAGGAGGACTCACGTGGGGTGGGGCCTTCCCGAACAGGAGCAGGTGGATGACGGCTCAGATGCCTGTTGGGAGGGTCATGTTCAAGGTCAAGGCTGGCTGGGTGGGACAAGGTGTGGGGGCTACGCACTTCTGCCCAGGGTTTATCCCGAGAGCTTTACAGGTGTGGGTCACTGTCCTTGGTGTAGGGCTGGGCTCCAAAGGTCTGTGTCTGATGTGGGAGCAGCAGGGGGACGGGGCAGGAGCACAGTGAGGTCGGCAGGGCGGGGCTGTGATGCATCCAGGCCAGCGACCGGTCCCTATCTTTGCAGAAGGCCACGGATGACAAGAGGAGGCTGGCGGACATGACGTCTTCCCTGACAGAGGGACTTAGCAGTCAGGGCTCCTCTGGAGCAGGAATGGGGGACAGCCTGGGAAAGCCTTCTCCACCTCCGAGGCCACTGTCCCCAGTGGTAGGATGTTGGACAGTGGTCCAGGCCCGGAGCCCACGGAAGCTGAGCCCGAGGGTGAGAAGGCCAGGGCTGGGTACCTGGGGTTGTGTGGGGATGGGTCAGTGCTGGACCCCGCAGGAAGGACCCCCAGAGGCTGGTATGGAGGCAGCACGGGTCCCCCTCAGACTGGCAGGTGTCTGGCCTGAGCACCAGCAGCCCTGGGGAGAACATGAGGACACAGAGGTCCAATGCAGGTCCCCCGGAGAGAAGGGGGACGGGCACCCCTGTCTGGGACAATGGTGGGCAGCGCCCATCCCAAGCCGCAGGGGCACCCAGCACCTAGCAGCGCTCATCCTGGGACTCACCCTGGAAACTGGCGCGGTTCTTCACAAATGTATGGTCAGGAGTGCTCAGCCCAGCGGCGGTGGGGACAGCAGGGAACGGAACGGCGCTAATGCCCGAGGAGAAGGACGGGTCCACTGCCGCCTCCAGACACAGCCGCCCCCACCACCACATTCTCTCTTTCTGGGAGCCACACCCTTAAGGACAGCCTCTGGCCGCAAGGTCCTCCATCTGCCCTGGTGATAGGTGGTGACACACACCTGTCCGCCCATATCCTCCTCCTGGGGCTCTGAGAACAGGCGTCACCGGACACGGGCTTGTGGCGAAGGACTGTGTCTGCTGGTGTCTGCTGTGTCTGTCCTCATGTCCTTGGAATAAACCACTTCTTGTCCATGGGACTTGTGTCCTTTCCTTCAGTCTCTGGGCTCCTTCGGCCTTTGGGGGTCACTGTGCACGCAGCCCCTTCTGGGAAGAAGGCGGACATGCCTGGGGCTCTGGAGCAGGCTTTGGGGCTCTCGCTGCTTCTGCCGCCGCATCTGCCCAGGAGTGTTTGTCAGCTCTAGGCCAACGGCCAGTTCTGCATCCTAAGGCGATGCCAAAGCAGCAGGAGGAGAGAAGGGGGCCAGCCTGACCGCCTGGCCCTGTGCCTCCGCGAAGGGAACAGCCGCGGCCTTCCGGGCGGCGTTGAGCCGGCTGGAGAACTGGCTCCCACGCTCCGGCTCTGCCGCGGGCGCTGGAGCCGCGCTGGCGGCGGGAACGGGTGCGCAGCGGGCTGTCCTCGGGAAGGGACGCCGGCGCTCGCTTTCCCTCTGGGGCGTCCGCGGGCCGGAGCCGGAGCGGCTCTCGTCTGTGGGGACCCGGCTCGGCCTCTAGAGCTGCTTCCACGGCTGGCTCGAGTCCCGCTCCAGGACAAGTTCTAGGGCGGGACGTGGTTCTAGATCTTGACTGACTGCAGGCAGAGCTCGCCGACCCTCATCCCTGGGATCAGCGAGAGCAGGTCACAATCCTTCACGCTTGACATCCTCACAGGAGGTTGGGGTGCCAGCCCCAGGACGCTGGATGACAGAGACTGTAACCACATGTGCACAATCTCACGTGACATTTTGATTCCTGTGAATTTCTTATCCAAAATTGAGGATTGCACCTAAAATCCTGGAATTTGGATTTCTCTTTAAAATCAAATCAGGGTGGGGGGGCGCCTGGGTGGCTCAGTGGGTTAAGCTGCTGCCTTCGGCTCAGGTCATGATCTCAGGGTCTGGGGATCAGTGGGGAGCCTGCTAACCCCTCTCTCTCTGTCTGCCTCACTGTCTACTTGTGATTCCTTGCTCTCTGTCAAACAGAGAAAGAAAATATTAAATAAATCAAATCAAGTCTGGTGCGGTGCCAGGGTGGCTCAGTCAGTGAAGCGTCTGCCTTCGGCTGAGGTCCTGATCTCAGAGTCCCCGGATCCTGCCCCGCATCGGATCCCTGCACAGCGGGGAATCGGCTTCTCCCTCTGCCCCTCCCCCATGTCATTCCCTCCCTCTAAATTAAATAAATAAATGCATTTTCAAAAGAAAGAAATAAAAAATAACATAAAATCACGTCTGGCCACAGGGAGCCAGCCCTCCCAGGCCGCACCGCTGCTGGGAGCTGAGTCCGGACTGGTCTGCACGCTCCCCACAGTCTCAGGCCTCCTTTGGAGGACACACTGTGCACCTTGGAAGGTGGGACCCCTGCTCAGAGAGCATTCTCTGGGCCCGAGCCCCTGCAGAAGCACAGGAAAGGCGCCCTTGGCAGGTGGTGAGTCTGGGCTGAAGGTGTTCTGTGCCCTTGCCCGTGTGTGTGCTCCTGGGAGGGCCTCTGTCCCACTCGACAAGTGTGCCTGTAGCATGGCTCTGGGTCCCTGTGTGCCCCCTGTCCCACCCAGAGAGTGGGGCGAGACAAGGAATGCAGGGGCCGGGAGTGCCCGTGGGCTCAGGTGATCTGGACCGAGCAGTGCCATCAGCTCCGCGAGGGGCCCGGGGCAAAGGAGGGGGCCGCAGGCTGTGTGGACCGTGCACAGACCCTCCAACGTGCCCGCGGCCATCCCTCGAGAGCCCAGCTGAACACACGTGAGTCCTGGCGACGCTCACCTTGGGGTCGCCCACGCAACAGTCCCCGACTGACAAGGACACACTGAGGCTGCCTGGCCTCTGGCCGCCCGCACCCTAGGGGTCCTCCTAATTTTCAGTGCAAAGGGGGGTGGAAACAGAACTCAACCCCTCCAGCTCCTGACCTGGCCTCGGGATGCCCCAGCCCATTGGCCCCATGGCCATTTTGCGGACCCCCCCCCCCCGGCCATCAGCTTGGCAAGACGCCCCTCCTCGTATTGTGCGCGCTGAGCATGTTGCAGGGTCCTGAGGGCCACTGGCCCATGGCCTGGCTGCCTCCAACCTCTTTCTTCTGACCCTTTGTCACCTTCCCCATATGCACTCCCCTTCTGCTCCCAAACTGGGCAGAGAGAGAGAGAAACAGAGAGAGAGAATGAGACAGACAGACGGACTCTGTGTGTGTGTGTGTGTGTGTTGTGTTGTGTTCTGGTTTTCCTGTGGGGCTGCCATGCTGGTGCTGACCACCAGGGGTCAGGCTGTGCCCACTGTGTTCAGGGAAGCCACCAGAGCAGGGAGGGGACACCCAGGGGTCATGCTGGGCGCCCCCTGCATCTCCCCCAACAGGCTCCTCGGGTTGGAGCCTCCACGTCCACCACGTGAGCTGCTCAGAGGCAGGAGGGGCTCTGACACCCTCTCGTGGACACATTCAGCTACCGTGCCCCTCACACTCACCCTAGCAGGGGCTGTGCGAGGCCTGGGGGGGAGGCTGGAAGGTCCCCAGGAGGGACCCTGTGCTCCAGGAGGTCCCAGCCCAGAGAGGGGGATGGACCAAAGCGCCAGAACAAATCCAGGTGAAAGGGAGGGGCGGGGCCTGCAGGGACGTGAGGCACGGGGGAGGGGGGCAGGCAGGAGCCCCTGGCAGGGGGTCTCACAGCCTCCAGGGTGAGCGTGATGCTGGGAGCAGGGTGGGAGGAGCGGTCTTGCCCCGTCTGAGAGCAGTGTGTTGCGGGGGAGGGTCGGGGGCACAGAGGGTTTGGCCAAGAGGAGCTGGGAGAGAGCTGGACATCGCTCTGGAGGGAGGGGCGGGGGCCAGACCCCAGCCTGCAGGGAGGGCCTCCCGGCTGTCTGTGCCGTGGGACCCACGGGCCTCCCAGGCACCTGCTCACCCTCCGAGAGCCAGAATCCCGACTCGGTGAGGAGCCCCTGCCTCCTGGTCCCCCAGAGGCCAGGGCTGCAGTCCCCACTCAGGCCCCACTGGGGCGGGCTCCGTCTCCAGGACCGTTGGCGGGTGTTGGCCAGAATGGGGGCAGCAGGACTTGCCTGTCGGTCGTCCTGGGCCCTCGGTAGGTTCTCTGCACTGGGGTCTCCCAGGGCGGCTCAACCGTATGGACTTGCGTCTCCAAAGCCCTGGATCAAAGAGAGACACAAGGACAGACAGAGAACAGAGACCAGAGACATACACGGAGAAGGAACCCACGAGCGGGAACCAGAAGTCCCAGACTTCCCTCCATCGGCTGGGAAATGACCTCCCATGGTTTCGCCCCATTCTCTTCCTGAGAGCGCAGTCACACCGGCCGTCCAGCCTGGGGGGAGGGAGTCCACAGGGACGTGTGCGCAGGACTCGGGAATGCCCGGGAACCACTGTGGGGATGGCCCAGCCCATGGGTGCACGTGAGGCCCTGGGACCGGGGCCTACAGCTAATGGAGCCCCTGGGGTCAGAAAGTAAATAGCAGCCTTCCCTTGGGGGCTGGGACACGGGCAGCAGGGGAGTGGCTTCGCCTGGACCCCAGAGCAGACCCGGGGTCCTCTGAGCTGTGTTGTGCGCCCCACCCAGCTCCCCCTCGCATTGCCAAGTGTGTGCACCAGCCTCTTGTGACAGCAGGGACGGATCGTCTGTAGAGTGCTTCCCCGGATGGCATCCTGAGAAGTAGAAGCCAGAAGACCCTGCTGGGTAAATGGAGAGCCTGGGAGACCCTGAGAGGCACAGGGTCTGTCGGGGGTCACAGTCCCGGGTAGAAGCAGGAACCTGGACCAAACCCAACTCTGTCCTCCCCAGGGAGCCCTCCGCAGAGAGGAGGGGGCAGGCGCTCCCCCAGCAGCAGGTGAGCTGGGGAGCCCGAGGGCACAACACCTTCCTCTGACCAAGAAGCTCTCAAGTGGAGGCCTGGGTCCTCCAGGCTCTGAGCAGGAAACTGACCTTTCCAGATCCGTCCTGGGATGGATGTACCAGCCCAGGATCACCGGCCCAGTGGGCACAAGGCTCTTCCTTCCCAGAGGCCCTCCATTGGGGCCGGTTCACCTTCCCCTGAGCAGGGATGACCAGGCCCTGGCATATCTCGGTCCCCTCCCCCGACGCACACCAGACACAGCCTGGTTGGTGCACGGTCAGGAACCACATTCCCATCGGACCCCGTGCACGCACACACCCACACACAGACACACCCACGCGCGCAGCCCACGAGACCCTTGACCCTTCCTGGGAAGCTGCTCTCTTCTGTTCTCTATTTTGATTCAAAACCGTAGCCTCTCCTCCAAGGGAGCTCACGGACCACAAAGCCATGGGATCTGTAGGGACCCCAGGCCCCCTCACCCCACCGCCACTGCACACCCTCGTGCTATCTCCTGCAGGGCTCTCAGACACAGACGTACCAGGCCAGGTGCGCACCAGCCCGGCACTACATGTGTCCAGGTCTTTCCTCCGGTTTTTTGAAGGAGACAAGCTGGGTAAAAGGGGTGGGCATCTCACACCAGGAGTCACACAGCAGGAGGAGAGCAGACCCCTCCCTGCGCTGTGGAGGGGGTGTCCACTCTGCCAGCCACCTGAAGGGCTTCAGGTGTCAGGGTTTGGGGAGGACACTGCGTGGGTGTGGGCTCCCTGCCCAGCCAGATAGCTCCTCTCCTGGATGTAGGGTGTGGGGGGCTCAGATCCATTCCTTTGGGGGTACTCTCCTCTCCCTGGGTCTGCTCCAGGGGTCCAGGCATGGTGACCTCAGAAGGGCTTGGCAGATCTGCTCCCCGTGACCAGGCTAGTGCCAGAAACAGGCGCTCAGTGGGCTCTGCCCCTGGGCAGGCCTGGCTCAGCCAGTGCGGGATAACGGGACTCCGACTGAAGAGTGCCTGGCCCTCAGACTCAGCGGGCTCTCAGGCGGACCGAACAGCCAGCTTGCTCCCCTACTTGCTCTCCCGAACACACAGGACAACAAGGATCACAGGAGCAGGGTCCCCGAGGGTCAGGGCTGGCCCAGTGCTCATCAGCCCTGACGTTTTTTAAGCCCCACTTTTTGGGGGGGTCGGTGTATATTGTTCTGATGATGCTGAATGCAGAAGCCCAGTTTCACAAACGGGGTGAAGCTGGGATGAGACTTGGACTCCCCCCAAGGAGGAAAGTGTAGGGGCAGATACGGTGCTGCCCGTGTCCTAGCCCCCATGGGAAGGCTGCTATTTACTTTCTGACCCCAGGGGCTCCATTAGCTCCCCAGGGACCTGGCTCCCTGCCCTCCAGCCCCTGGGTTCCAAGAGGCCCAGCTTGACAAGCACAGAGGAAACTCATTGCCTCCTTTTATACCAGGAAAAACAGGTTTTGTGAGACTGGAGGTCTGTCCTCAGGGACACATCTCCTGTTGCTGCCCACCCCCCCGGGACCAGGGCCCAGCAGATAGGCTGAGATGGATTCCGCAGCCTCTGCTGGGCTCCCAAGAAAATGCTGGCCCTTGTTCCAAACAGAAGTTTCTTCCTCACGGTAAGAAAAGGGAAGCCGGGGGCTGGAAGCCCTGTCTCCACCCAGGTAGACCCTCCACCTGCCCCGGGAGATTAGGGTCTAGGGAATCCTGCTACTCCTGATCATTCTAGGGTTCTAAGACACGCCCCTTCTTCCTGAGAGACACTCTGAGGCACTTTCGAGGACCCGGGTGGGTAGGTCAGAGCAGGGGACCAATTGTGAAGGTCTGTGGGTGGTGGGGGATCTGAGGACAATCTTTGAAGAGCCTCCAGCCCAGCTTGGCCACTAACCAGAAGAAGAACCCTAACCATCCCCCTGGGACGTTGCCCAATCCCCTTGGGGAACTCAAACCTAGGGATCCCTTCCCCTGGAGTTACCAGTGGGGAGACAGACCAAGGGGAAGTTCTTCCTTATCAGTCTGGGAGAGTCAAGTTCAACTTCATGGAAAAACCTAGAGATGGATTTCCTTACACCCCCCTTTTATAGATGAGTAATCAGAGGACAGGTGAGGGGGGGAATAGACACGTGATTCTCGAGGGTAACACGGACATGACCCCTCCATAGCAGGCCTCCCCTGGATTGGTCCTAAGCTGCTGGACAAGGTGGCTGATCCCAGCAGCAAGACCACACATCTGGGACCAGAATTCCCCATTTAACCCCTGCTCCGGTCAGCTCCATGCGAGCAGGAACGACGTCACGTCATTGCTGTAAGCCCAAGGCCCGAGAACAGTGCCTGACCTCTAGCAGACCCTTACATTTTCTTGACTCAATAGACAAACAAATCCACGTACGGGGCCGCTATGTTACAGAGGAGAAGCCACTGCGTCTCTGTCCGTGTGTGGATGCATTCGTGTGTGGACTCGGGGCCCCGGACGCTCCCTGCTGTCCGCAAGCACCTGGTGTCTGACAGTGACCCCAGCGCCGCCTGACAGCCCCACCCACCGTCAGGAAGGGCGCCGGCAGCCCTCGTGGCCTTCCTCATCCTAAAAAGATATTTAAGGAATACTTAATAAAAGGTTTTTCTAATTACATATATAGGGGCAGAGCAAGTTGGGAGGAAGCAGCTGACGACAAACCAGGGCACCAGTCCCGCCCGCCGCTCCCTCTGCCCCTACACTTTCCTCCGTGTGGCTCTTGTTCTTTCGGGTTCTCCTCGGGGCTCCCTTGAACGCTTCAGGTCTCCGCCTGGATTCCTAGCTTAGCCGCCTACACTCTCGGATTAGGACGCCATCCAAATGCGTGCCCTGCGCTGGGTCCGTCTTCCTGTCCCTCCCAGTTCTTAGTCGCCGTAGTTTAAGGTCACAAACACCGAACATGCCTTCAGTCTTCCTTCACCTTTCCATCCACCTAGCTCCTCTCAGGCCAGCCCTGAGGCTGTCCTAGGTTGGATTTGTCTCCTCCTGGGAGATGGGGGGGGGGGGTAGGGCCATCGGACAGCGCTGGTTGGGTCAGGAAAGGGCCGTGGCCGGCTGGCAGAGGGCTGGCCCGTCTGCCAGGGCCACAGGGCTGGGTGAGCCCTGTCTGCATCACCTCTTTATTTCCAGGGAGGAATCACTGTTTGCAAGCCAGCTTGAGCCTGGCTTCCCAGTGGCATAGACCCTTCCAGTCCCGACAGGTCCCTGTGGTTGCGATAACAGTGATTCCTGAGCCTCAGCCTGGATGGAGGCTGCTGGAAAATCTCCGGGCTACGCCCTGGTTACACAATTGTAACCAGAGTCAGCAAAAAACAGTCAAGAGTGGATAAAGCATGTGATTCTTGATCTCAAGGTCTTGAGTTCAAGCCCTACATTCAGGGTAGAGCTTGCTTAAGAAAAAAAATAGATTCAGTCCCAGACTGGGTCCCAGAAACCCAGTGTTTGCTGCTAAAAATGGAAGCAGGACCTTTCAGCCAGCACCCACCAGCGCCCCCAGGCCTGTGCCAGGCCCCTGCATCCTCTGGGGACAAAAGCCCTGCCTTACAGGACCCTCTGGTCCTCAAGGGAAACCCCAGGGACACAGTGACACCCCTGCAGGACGTGAGAGGCTGTGCCCAGGAGCCAAGAAGACCTGGGTCTACAATTTCATGCTGCATCACTGTGACCTTGAACAAACCTGTAACCTCTCCGAGCCTGATTGACCTTATTTCTTTCCCCTGCAATTTCTCTGTACCCAAACCGTTTGGGCGCCTCCCTTTTTGTCCTTCTGTATGCCTCTCCCTCAACAGCACCCAGCAAAGGCCTCTGCCTCCCAGGCCTTCTGGCTCTTGGAGAGCCGCAAGAGGGTCCCCCCCCCCGGCCCCAGGAATCAGGAATCACCGGTGTGAACTAGGGTGTCAATGCTGCCTGGCAACCCCTTTTGGGGGAGGAGGGAAGGCTCAGGGAGATTTGGGAGGCCCTGAGCTAAACGGCGTTTTGCTGGGTTTTCCTTCTTGGGATTGTTTCGAAATTCTTCTAAAAACAAAGTTTTTCTGATTTCTCAGGTCCCCACCCTCGCCCTGAGTTCCCGGACCGACTCTTCTCGCTGCGGGGGTGGGCCGCCTGCGTGAGAGGCAGCGGCCCGCCGCGCGCTAGGACCCCGGGGACGGGTACCGTGGCCGACGGGCGGGGCGCGAGCTGCAGGTGGGCAGGGGCTGGGACTGGCGGCCGGGTACGCGGGTGGGCGTGGCGGGGGCGGGGCGCGCATGCGGGTGGGCGGGGCATACAGCTCCTTTCCTCTCGCGGGCCCCGCCCCCCATTCCCGGGCCGGAGACCGCGCGCCCAGCCGCCCGCCCTGCCCCAGGGTCAGCCCCGGTCGCGGCTACAGGCGCGGCGCGGACCCCGGGTATCGCCGGAGCCCTGGCGAGCTGAGTTCCTGGCTTCCGGGCCGGGGTGCGCCCCTCCGTCCGTCCTAAACCCCGTCCGGTCGCAAGGGGTGAGTCTCCAGCCGGCGGGGACAGTCGCGCTCCCCCCGTCCCGCGTCGCGGGGCAGTAGCGGGCGAAGTGCGCTGTGCGTCTGGGCCCCAGGCCACCGGGTGCGGACACGTTTGGCCGAGGAGGACACCGAGGCTGGGGTGGAGGGAGAGGAGGGTGACTTGCCCGAGGTTCCCGAGCCCGGGAGAGTGCACGCGCGTTCCCGCCGTCCCCTGGAGAACCCAGGCACGGCCCTTCCGGTGGAAGACGCGGCTGCCCGCGCCCGCACCCCATCCCTACTCCACCGCACCCGCAGCACGGCCGCCCCTCCCGGCGCAGCCCCCGCCCCGGCCTGGTGTGTCCCCACTGGGCCGGCTCAGGGCTCGATTTCCGGTGTCCCCCTGGTACCCCCTGGAGTCCACCAAGCCCCGCCCGGGCGCTCCGCCCTGCGCTGCGAGGGCGGGGATTGAGGGGGAGGACCTGAGAGTCCAGACCGGGGGACACTTGGCCTCTCCAAGGCACAGCTGCAGGATTTAGCTGAGCACGGAGCCACTGTCCCTCTGTCCGCCTACCAGAGCTGTCAGAGCTCGGGCCACCCAGGGGAAGGCAGGGAGCAAGGAGGGATCCCCTATCCCCTATCCAAGCGTTCCTTTGCAGGTGTTCCTTGAATCCCGGAGATACAGGCTCAGAGCCTGACAGCCCTTGGGAGAGGTGGACTGACTCCAAGCCCCCTCAGTCTCTCCTAGTGCCCAGGTTCAAAAGCTTGACCCAGCAATGCGCTGCCGCAGATTGGCCCTGGGCCTAGGATTCTGCCTGCTATTGGGCATCGCCCTCTGCTTTCTGTGGTGAGCATGTCCCCATGGAGCCCTCCCTTCACCCCAAACTCCTCCATTTCTTGGCATCTCAACACCCACATCGTGACCCCTTTATGGATTCCTAGGTCCCCCCCAACCTCTCTTGGAACTCCAGTCCCCCAACTGCAATCCCAGTAAGACCAAACTAGTTTTGCTTTCTGGATTTTGATTAGCAATGGCCTCAGGGCCTCTGCACCCCCCCTTTCCTCGGCTTGGACCATTCTTCTAAGATCTCCTGTACACACACCACAATTCACCCCATGTGTTCCCTCTGTGAAGCCCTCCCAACACGGCCACCACCACCCCCTTCACTCCCTCGTGGTTAGGGCCTGGCATCAAGAACATTCCCGTCCCTGGAACGAAGACCGCACGGGTGGATAATGGCCACATGGCAGGAGACCAGGAGGCTTTGACCTCTGAAGTCAACCAGACCCAGGGAGTGGTGGGGGATCCCATCAACGTGCACCAAGTGGGTTTTCAGCCTCATGAGAGTCAACAGGTGTTTTTCCTTCCCAGGGTGTATGTGGAGAATTGGCTGCCCTTTTCCTATGTCCCCTATTACCTCCCCTGCCCAGAGATCTTGTAAGTACGGGGCGGGGAGAATTGGGGCCCTGTGGGTTGCCTGGAGTGGGGCCACTGGGAAAGTTTTTTGGGTCACTTTGCAGGTTATGAGGTCCTAAGCTCATGATTCTGATCAGTTTGATAAGTGCTGGGTCATGTGTGGGCCGTGGAATAAAAGTCCCAGGTCAGTCCTCCCGTGGCCCTGCAGTGGAGGCTCTGTGCTTTGACCTTGAGCATGCCACAGTGCTCTGAGCCTCACTTGCCTCCTCTGAAGAATGGGATGATGGCGGTGCCCTCCGGGGCCACCTGGAGCATGGAGCACGAGGACAGCTGTAAGCCCTCATGCAGCACGCGCCCCATAGCAGGTGATCAGGAAACAGTGCTCTTAGGTCATGTGTTCGGTGTCGATCCAAGGAACAAATGAGCATGGGACCAGACTTCCACCGCACACCGAAGCTGACTTTTTGACAGTTAAGAGTGACAAAATGTGCTCCAGGGGGATCTCCACGATAGCAAAAGGCAGGTTTCAAATTTGGATCATGGACTGCTCAGGAGCCGCGAGGCATGGGTCGCCGTCCTAAGCACAGAGTATAGTCCGTCAAGAAGCTGGCCTGGCCTGGAGGAAGCAGTGGGTGTTCCAAAAAGCAAAAACCAGAACACCTTGCTCGTTCGAGACACGGGGTGGGAGAACACTATCTCCTGAGTTTCAATTTTCATTTCCTTGATTTCTGCGGAGGATCTCACCTCCCCCAGCCCTCCCCATGAACTGAGCTCCCTCCTCCCTGACGCCCCCTGCCGTATGCCTTTGCTCCCCGACCCCCTGCCTGCTCACAGGGGCTCAAGCACTACCTTGGGCCCAAAGTATTCGCCACATTCTTTTTCTTCCCGGTTTGTCTCTCGTTGGGGTCCACTTAGCTCTTTTTTTAACAGATCGAAGTTGGAGAATGTTTGCGAGTGTAAATGGTCACCTTTGTCTTTTCATGTGGAATTCTTCACTTCTAGTTTTCCTGCCTACGGGTGCGAACATGTGAAGTTGGCTTTTGTTTTGTTTAACTTTGGGGTTTTTTTTTTTTTTTTGGTTTTTGTTCTTGTTTTTTGGCTCCAGCTCATCTGTGGCTTCAGCTGATGGCTGCCGAGCTCTCCAGTGAGGCTGGAGCGTAGCTGGGCTTGGGGGAAGGTGGGAGCCCACTGCCCTCTCCCTCCTCACTTCCTGCCTTCGCCGCCGCCATCACTTTCTGAGCGGGGACCTGAGCGCTTGTTGGGGTGGAAACTAGGGCAGACAACCAAGGGGATGGACTGACTCTTAGAAACTGTTGATTCAAGAGTTTAAACTGATCACGGAGGACAAGCATGTATTGCAGGATCCCACTTATATGAGTTCTCTAGAATAATCAAATTCGTAGAAGCAGGGGTGCCTGGGTGGCTCAGTGGGTTGGGCCGCTGCCTTCAGCTCAGGTCGTGATCTCAGGGTCCTGGGATCGAGTCCCGCATTGGGCTCTCTGCTCAGCGGGGAGCCTGTTTCCTCCTCTCTCTCTCTCTGCCTGCCTCTGCCTGCTTGTGATCTCTCTCTGTCAAATAAATAAATAAAATCTTTAAAAAAAAAAATTCATAGAAGCAGAAGTAGAATAACGGTTACCAGGAGAGTCGGAGGGGAGCCAGTGTTTCATGAGGACAGAGTTTCAGTTTGGGAAGATGAGAATGTTCTGGAGAGGAATGGTGGGGACAGTGGCACAACAGTGTCCGTGTGCTTCAGGACCCTTAACTGTGTACTTCAAACTGGTTAAAATGGGGACACCTGGATGGCTCAATGGGTAAGATTGTTGGACTCTTGGTTCCAGCTCAAGTCACGATCTCAGGGTCATGAGATCAAGCCTCACGTCAGGCCCCAAGTTCAGCAGGGAATCTGCTTGAGATTCTCTCTCTCTCCCTCTGCCCCAACCCTTTCTTTCTGTCCTTTGGACGAAAAGTTGGTAGGAAAACTTAAGGAGGCTTAAGCTATCCCGTTAAAGATGCCACATTGAAAATTCCTCAGGGAGGGGCAGGCACGGTATGCTCAGGTGGTCTGGCCGGACAGCTGACCTCGGGCCTCTTCTGCAGCTGCTGCCCTGCCCGGGTGGCCTCGGGCAGACCTCCCTCTGGGGAAGGACATTATTGGGAGGACTTTCAAGCCCGAGGAGTCCAAAGTCTGGCCCCGGGTCCTTCCAGCCGGCTGGTGGCAGGACCAGGGGCTCCGTGCAACCCGCAGGGTCCTCCCCCTTACTTCTCCCCTGAGGCTGCCCTCGGCTGCAGCTAGTGGAGGCTGGCCACACAGCCTGCCTGCCAGGAAGGGGACAAGCTGCCTTCACAAGCGCTCACTCAGTGCTGGGCATGGGCGCATCCCTTGGTCCCCGGGCCAGCTCGGAGGGTGAAGGATGGTTACCCATTTTACAGATGAGGAAGAGTGGGGGCCCGACTGGTAGAGCTGAGCCAGCCTGGAATCCGGGAAGCAGGCCCCGGGGAGGGCAGGCTGGGGCTCGGGCAGGTGCCGAGGCTGGCGGAATGTCTTCACGGAAACCTCAGCTCTGCTCTTTGGGCCTTTCCACCTGGGTCAAGCGCACCCAGGCCCTGCAGGCTCCTCTTTACCCACGGCCGGCCGGTGTAGGTGGTGATCACGCCCACCAAATGCTGTCGAAGCGACGCCCTGAGTGGAGGCTGTGTAGCTGGGTCCTGCAGGTGACCTTCCCGTGGGCTCCGGGGACTCAGCCCAGGTCCCCAGGCGAGAAAGGGGCAGAAACTCAGGTCACCGGCTCTTTGCAGCTTCTCAGAACTTCTACCCACTGCCAGGCCCCTACAGAGCGATATGTTTGAAAGAGCCTCAGCTTTGCAGACAGAGGACACTGGGTATCAAGCACCACCCTCCCACTTAGCGATCTGGAGGGACTGCTTCTGTAGGAGCCCAGCCCCCCCGGGGGGGCGGGGGGGGAGCAGTGGGGAAGGAGTCGGGGGCGGGGGGGGGTGCTGCTTCTCCACTCTGTCCTTCCCTGAGTAGCTCTGTCCCCAGCCCTGGCACTAACAGTTCTCTCTCACCTCTGCCCCCAGCAACATGCAACTGCAGTATAAGGGGGAGAAGCCATTCCAGCCCGTGACCCGGTAAGTGACTGCCAGTTCCCCCTTTGTGGCCCCAGGAACCTGGGGGCTGCCTCCCCTCACCACTGACCCTTCTCGGTTACAGGTCCCTGTACCCTCAGCCCAAGCTGCTGGAGCAGAGGTGGGTGTTGGGTGGGGCCTGGGTGCAGAATGGAGAGTTTGGGGGGAGGATGGGGGGCCTGGAGGGGGTGGGGGGTGCAGGTATAGTGCTCCGACTTATAAGCTGGGGTGGTGGGGGTGTCAGGTGGCCTTGGGGCCCAGGTAGTCTGGGACCTGGCTTCTGGTCCTGTTCGGTCACTAGCTCTTCACCTTGGGCAGACTGCCCAGAGCCTTTTGTGTACAAGTGGGTAAGAATACCCGCTTCGTGGCCGACTGGACAGAGAACTAGATGAGATGGTGTTTGCAAAAGGTGTAGCTCCAGGCGCCCGAGTGCCTCAGTTCATGTGAGTGTCCGACTCTTGATCTCAGGGTGGTGAGTTCAAGCCCCACGTGGGGCTCCACGCTGGGCATGAGCCTACTTAAAAAAAAAAAAAAAAAAAGAAGCAGCACTGCATAGTAGGTGCTCAATCTGGGGTTCCTTGCTACCCCGTTTGGATTAGGCACTTAGCAGGTGCCCGAAGTGCCAGGGTCCCTTACACAGTGGATGTGCGTTCACTCCTGGTCCTCTTGACCACGCCAGGGAGGAGCCATCGTCTCCACTTCCCATAGGAGGATCCGGGGCCCAGAGACAGGGATGAAGCGTGGGAGGCAGGACCAGGATGAGGCTGTGGCTCTCCCGAGGGAAGGGCCTCAGCCCCTACGGCCTCCCCTGCTGCCAGGCCTGCGGAGCTGCTGGCGCTTACACCCTGGTTGGCACCCATCGTGTCCGAGGGAACCTTCAACCCCGAGCTGCTGCACCACATCTACCAGCCTCTGAACCTGACCATCGGGGTCACGGTGTTTGCCGTAGGGAAGTGAGTAGTGGGCCGGGTTGGGGGTTGTCACTGAGCCCTCAGAGCTTACAGCCTGGGAAGGAACAGGACCGGGACACAGGTTCCCGCCTGGACACCAGGGAAGACCTGAGCCAGGCACTGTGCACGTGGGAAGGTCGGGAGCAGAGGGTGATGAGGGGAGGGCTTCCCGGAGGAGGGGGTCTGGCCCTGGCATGGAAGCAGGAGAAGGCCCAGGTGAGGGAGCAGCAGGAGCCTTTGTGAGGACACCCCGTGGGCCTCCTCACCCCTCTCCGCTTCCCCAGAACCGTCGAGGCAGGCATGAAGGACTAGAAACACTTGAGACGACCTCACATAACTGGGGGTCCGTGGTCAGGCCGCAGGCAGGTCAAGCCCCGCACCCAGGTCCCCCTCCCCCCTCCTACTCTGGGCCCGCCACTCTCTGGGTACCTCCTGGTTTCCTCTCCTCCCCCTCACCCCGCCTGGCCTTGCCTTTAGCCACCACCAGCCTCCCCTTGCGTCTCATTTTCTGGTTTCCTGAGGGAGAAATCACGACGGGGCCCCAATACCTCAAGTGCTGGTCAGGTGACAGGTGGCCCGCCTGGGGTCAGGTTCTATCGGCTTCAACCTGGGGGGGCACAGCCCCAAGCCCCCAGCACCACTCACCCCGCCCTGACGCAGCCACTTAACCCGCCAAGTGGTCACTTTCCTCTCTCTGAGCCTCGGTGTCTCTGCCTGTAAAATGCAGATTATTGGGGGACCCCGGGCTGGCTCAGTCACTGGAACGAACGTTGTTGATCTTGGGGTTGTGAGTTCAAGCCCCACATTGAGTGTAGAGATTACTTAAAAAAAAAAAAACAATAAACTTTGAAATGGGGATTGTGGTGCCTGCCTTAAGGGAGTTTGTGAGGCTGGAAGGAGCTGAGAATCCCTTCAAACACTGCCCGGCACCTAGTTCAGTGCTCACGGAAAGTCAGCTGGGTGTGCAAATGGGAGAGTCCCTTAAGCATCCTTCGTATGAAGGAAGAGGTCAGTACTGTGACTATGGGGGTGGGACAGAGGACCCCGAGGTTTCAGACCTGAGTGGCATCTCCAGGTGAAGAGCTGGGAGGTGGACCCCAGCCTGGGGTGAGCCGTGCCCCCACTCCCCCTGCCCCGCCTGCACGTGGTGGGGCGGGGCCAGCAGGGCCGATGACGTCATTCCCACCAGGTACACGCGCTTCGCGCAGCCCTTCCTGGAGTCCGCGGAGCGCTTCTTCATGCAGGGCTATCGGGTACGGTACTACATCTTCACCGATGACCCCGCAGCCATCCCTCAGGTCCCGCTGGGCCCCGGCCGCCTGCTCAGCACCATCCCCATCCAGAAGCAGGCCCGCCGGGAGGAGATCTCCATGCGCCGGATGGAGCAAATCAGCCGGCACATCGCCGAGAGGGCACACTGGGAGGTGGATTACATCTTCTGCCTCAATGTGGACATGGTGTTCCGGAACCCATGGGGCCCCGAGACCCTGGGGGACCTGGTGGCCGCCATTCACCCCGGCTACTACGCTGTGCCCCGCCAACAGTTCCCCTACGAGCGCAGGCATATTTCCACCGCCTTCGTGGCAGACGGCGAAGGGGACTTCTATTACGGTGGGGCGGTCTTCGGGGGGCGGGTGGCCAGCGTGTACGAGTTTACCAGAGGCTGCCACATGGCCATCCTGGCGGACAAGGCCAATGGCATCATGGCCACCGGGCAGGAGGAGAGCCACCTGAACCGCCGCTTCCTGTCGCACAAGCCCTCCAAAGTGCTGTCCCCTGAGTACCTCTGGGACAGCAGGAAGCCCCAGCCGCCCAGCCTGAAGCTGATCCGCTTTTCCACTTGACAAGGCCACCAGCTGGCTGAGGAGCTGACAGCAGAGCCAGGGCTGCCCTGGAGGGGTCCCCAAGCCCCACAGCCAGTGCGCCCCAGTGCCTC
Organism: Mustela nivalis; assembly: GCF_964662115.1. Classification (NCBI taxonomy): domain Eukaryota; kingdom Metazoa; phylum Chordata; class Mammalia; order Carnivora; family Mustelidae; genus Mustela; species Mustela nivalis. Next base: position 90,093,378 of record NC_139032.1, on the reverse strand, counting down.
CCTTCTCGGGCCCCAGGTGAGACCAGTCCAGCCCTGCCTACCTCCGTCTCAGCAGAAAATGGAGGCGGAAAGTCTTTTGTAAACTGTAAAGTGCTGCACCCACATGAGAACACAAAGCTCACACAGCCAGGCAGAAGGGAAGCAGAGGTGAAGCGGACAGGGCCCGGTGGGCCCTACCCAGTGGACGTGCCTTTTGGGGCAGGCTCTGGAGTCAGCCCTCCTCCGTGCCTGAGAGTAAAAACTCCGTGCCCACCTCTGCCCCGTTCCACTGCCTATTGCCCTTAAAGTTGCACTTCCAGGCGTGCCTGAGGGGTTTAGTCGGTTAAATGGCTGCCTTCAGCTCAGGTCATGATCCCAGGGTGCTGGGATCAAGCCCCACATCAGGCTCCCCGCTCAGCGGAGAGCCTGCTTCTCCCTCTCCCTCTGCCTGCTGCTCTACCTACTTGTGCTCTCTCTATCTCTCTGTCAAATAAAGAAATAAAACCTTAAAAAAAATTTTTTCACTCCTGAGCCCCTGGTGTGAAAGGCAGCCCAGATCCCTCTTCCCTGGCTGCTGGGGTTCCTGGGTCCTGTGCTGTCCTCCACCCACATGGACCCAAGCCTGTGCTGGGCCACGGAAGGCGCCTTGGCAGTGGGACAGGCCTGGCTCTCTAGTCAAACCTAGCCTGTACCGCACAGTGGGCCACACTCCCTGGCACCAGCCACATCCTTTGTAAGAGGGCTTGGGCAGCTTTTAACAAAGGTGGCATGGAGGGTGCCTGGGTGGCTCAGTCAGTTGGGCTGCGGACCCCTGGTTTTGGCTCAGGTCATGATCTCAGGTCCTGGGATGGAGCCCCACCCCCACTACCTGGGGCTCTGAGCTCAGCAGGGAGTCTGTGTGAGACTCTTTCTCTCCCTCCGCCCCTCCCCCCAGTCATGTGCATGTGCATACGCATACACGTGCACGCTCCCTCCCTAAAATGAATAAATCTTAAAAAAAAAAAAGCTAGCGTGTGCTAAGCGCTACCCAGGGTGTTTTTCCCCTGCACATCTGCGGGTAGGTGCGGCCAGCCACCAGGAACCCGGGTGGCCTGGGTTTCAAACACAGTCAGCTTGTGGGGGTGCAGAGAAGGTCCAGTTGTGCAGAAAGTCTGGACTAAAGCTGACCACTGCCACAGACGGATTCCGTTCCTGTGAGCCCATCAGCTGGGCTCTGGTGGCCTCTTGGACCCCGAGCCCAGAAGACAGGTGTCCGCGGGCACTCCCAAGGCCAGTGTCAGCCTTGGCCCCATGAGGCCGCCGATGGGGCTCCCAAGCTGTGGTGCAGGCCCAGGATTAGAGGGCCTGGGTGGGCAACCTGGCCAGGGCAGGGGCCCCAGAGGGACTTGCAAGCACAACCCCCCCATGGGTGTGTCTGCCTGGCAGGACAGGGTGGGCGTGGCTTCAGGCCCTGGTGGCCCAGCACTCACTCCTCTGGGGGCAGCTGCTCCTTTGCCATGGAGGGTGAGGGGGGTACGCTCTGGCCACATTGGGAAGAAGAGGCACCCCCCCGCCACTTGGCCACCGCTGGCAAACCTGGGGTTCTGCCCAAAGCCTCCTCCTGTAGCCTGTGGTCTGGCCGGTGAGCAAGGACAGACAGCCAGAGCTAGCAAGGACAGATGGCCAGAGTGTGAGTAGACCAAGCAGACAGAGTGAGCAAAGGAGACTGCTTGGGCTGGGAGGACAAGTCAGGGAGAGGCTCTGGGGGCACTTCCCGGGGAAGCAGGACAAGGCGGGCCCACAGCCTGTGTGTCCCAGCAGCGAGCCCCTTCCCAGAGCATCAGGACCTGCCCTGTGACGTGAGTTGTTGAAAAAGCAGGACTTGCCTTCAAGGGACTTCCACCTTGGGCCAGGGAGAGGCCCCTTGGCCTGGAGACCACAGAAGGCCTCTGGGTTGGGGGTGGGGAGGTGGCCCTGAGGCCCAGGTGGCAGCAGCAGGCTTGCAGGGGAGAAGGGAGCCCCTGCCTCACTCCCAGCCCTGCCTCTCCTGGACCCCGCTGATTTCCCACCTCAGCCTTGCCCCAAACCCCCAAGGATAAGGTTGACCCTCGTCCCCGCCACAGGGCACAGCCCTCAGACCTGAGTTGAGGGAGTGACAGGACCCAACTCTTGGAACCAAACCAGGGTCCAAACTACTTTCCAAAACAGAGCTGAGGGCTTGGAGCCAGAGCTGCTGCATGGGAGGGAAGAGGTAAGGAGTCTGGTGGGGGTTGGGAGGGTGCAGGGGGACAGGGCCTTAGCCTGCAGACGGGGGGGGGGGGGGGGGGCACAGAGACTGTCCCAGCAGTCTGACGGGATCAGATCCGAGCCCCAGGCACCACTCTTGACAGGACCCATCCGTTTTGGGGGCTTCGAAGTTTTCTAAATTGCAAAGGTACTTCTTTAAGGAAGACACAAAATCACAAATACAAAATGTGTGCAGCACAGGCCCCTGACACTCAAGCTTCCTGTCCCTTACGGCCAACTGCCTCCTCCCCACATGTGACAGTCCCACACCATCGCTCAGCCGCCAGGCCTGGTCCGTACACCTCTACTCACCTTGCCCACCAGTCAGGTCTGCCTGTCCCGTTACCCTGCTGACTTTTGGGGACTCACGCCTGATGTCCCCTCCAGGAAGCCTGCCTTGATTTGTGCCCCACTCCAGAGTGGATGCCTTTTAGCTTTCCCACGAACCCTTCTCACCCCTGTGCCATTTACAAGGTCTGCCCATCTCCACCCTGGCCCAGTTGGTAAACTCCAAGACGGGACAGACCGTGGCTGGCCTGGTTTCCCCTGGTACCTGAAACCCAGGAGGTACTCTGTGAATATTGAATGACTGTGTACGGGGTGACAGCTGAGAGAACACAGGATTAAGAGTGTGTCCTAGCACCTATGGGCTGTCGGACAGTTCCTGTAAGGCCCTGGATTAGACGAGATTATGGCTGGAGCTCCACCTGGGCGGCTACTTCAGGACGAGGCTCGGTCTGGGCCCTCCAAACAGCCTGCCCCACCCCGGAAGGAGGCAGATGACCGTCATAGCCCCCATACACAGGAGTAAACAGCCTGCTCATTCCTACTTGGTTTTGGGGTTCCATGCTTGAGTGAGGGCAATGACATATCCACCAAGCTCCTTCCCAATCTAGAACTCAATGCCTCTGATAAGACTGCCCTGCTTGTATCCCATGTCCCCCTCCTGCAGTGACCCCAGACTCCTTGCCCAACGTCCAGAGCCTTCATGATCTGGTCCAGATGCCCTCTCCAGTGGTCACCCCTTGCCCCACCTCAGCCTCTGTAGGACCTTCCTCCCCCAGGGAGTCCCCCAAGCCTTTGCCCCTCAGAGCCCCCTGCAGCCACTGGCTCTCACATGGCTCCCATCCATGCCAGCCTCACAGCCAAGCCTGGGCTCAGAGGCCACCTTCCCACGCCCCTGTGCAAGCACAGCCTTTGGGTCAGATCGAGCTGGGTCTAAACCCACAGCAGGGCCGAGTTCCTGCCCTGTGCCAGGGAAACTGGTGGCTGCTCGGAGCCTCATTGAAAATGGGGTCTCTGATCCTGAGTTCAGGAGGTGAGCTGGCGGAGCCCCAACCCAGGATAAGGCCAGTGATGGTCAGTGCGGGGGCTCAGTGAGGGTGAAGAACAATGACCCTGAGTCCCCCGTTCACGTCCACATCCGGACTTGAACTCAGAGCTGAGTGACCTTGATCTCTGGGATCACTGCATGTATCAAAAGGGATGGAATCAGGAGCGCCCAGGGAGTTCCTGGGCAACACTAAGTACACTCAACACTCCCGCACCCCCCGAGGTGGGCTCCTTCCTTTCTGGGCCCCTTCCCAGCCCTCTGACTCCAACCAGGGCTGCGGCCAGGGACAGGCCAGACCTCATGTCCAGGGTCCTGCCAGGAGAACCAGAAGAGATGTAGGGGAGGAGTAAGGGGCAGACTGACCTTCTTGCCTGTACTTGGGGTCCTCGGCCGCCTCCAGGTCCTCTGGCCCAGCCGCGCACCCCGCAGGCCTCTGCAGGTTACATGTGGGGAGCAAGACAGAAGGATAGCGCTCTTTTGGCGACTCCCGTGTAGATCTCCATGCCAACCCGGCCCAGCGCCCTATGGCCCTCCCTCGTCCGCTTGGGTTTGGGGCAGCACGAGGTCCGGGCGGGCGCGGAGACAGAGTGCAAGCAGCTGGGAGGGCCGCGGGGTACCCGCCGCGCGCTGGACCCTCGGTGTGCTGCGGCGAGGCGCGGCTCCCGCGCACGCGCTGGGCGCGGGCCCCCCACAGGCCCCGCGTGCACGCGTCCGTGGACACGAGGCTCGGCGGCCCGGCAGTGCCCGCCCACCGCCGCCCGCTGGAGAAGACGCGCGCCCCCCGAGCGCGCCCCCGAGCTCGCGCGGCGGCGCCCGCCCCTCACACCTGCGGCGGACCGGGCGGGGCGGGGCGGGGCGGGGCCGCGGCTGTCCCCGCCCACCGGCCGGAGCCCGGGAGTCCGGGCGGAACCAGGCAGCGGAGCCCGAGCGGCCGGCGGCGCAGCGCGGCGCAGACAATGGGAGCGGCGCGGACGGCGACGGCGGCGGCAGCAGCGCGGGCGGCGGCGGTTGCAGAGCTCCGGGCCCGGCGGGGACGGGAGGCCGCGCCATGAGCCCCGCAGCCGGGCGCCCCCCTGCGCCGCGCGCGGGCCGAGGCGAGCGGCTTCTGCGAGCCCCGGGCCCCGCCCTGGGGCTGGCGATGCGCTGCCAGGGCTGAGGATGATGGTAGATTGCCAGGTGAGTGCCCCGGCTCGGCCCCGGCCGCCCTCCCAGCCGGCGGGGGTGGAGGGAGGACCGCATGTCCCCGGCCCACACCCCATCCGGCGAGGAGGGAGCACGGCGCCGGGTCCACGCTGAGCGCGCGCTTACGCAGTTCCGCGTCCAACCCCTCCTGGTACAACTGGGAAACTGAGACCAGGAGAGCCGGGGACTGGCCCGGGGCGCGTGAGGTGAGGGGAGTCCGGAGAAGAAGAGAAGGTTCTGGCCTCCCAGGCCGGTGCTCAACACTCCCGTGGGGTTTCCAATGGCAATGAGAACCCCTAAGATCCTGGGGGACCCCGTTCACCCCCTCGCATCTGCAGCTGTTTCCTCTGAGCATCCCCATCCGCCCCCAGGTGCATACACACATGGACTTCACAGATGGGGGCCATGGGATGGGGTCGGAGGAGGAGTGGACACTGGAGAGGTGCCAAGGGGCGAAAGAAGAAAGGCATTGGAGGCAGTCATGGGGCAGGGACATCCAGTCTCCTGGGAGCATGCCCAGGACTCATCCATGGGGAGGACAGCCATGTCAGACTGGTGGCCAGGGGGTCCGAGAGGTGCTCAGGGGGCTACCCGGGCTGGGCACTTCCCCCAGGACACCTGGAGAGGACAGGCTCTGGGGTGCTGGGTATACCACTTTGGGCACCTGGACTATGAAGAGACCACCCCCCCCCCCCAGTTGGAGGGGCTACAGCACAAAAGGTCTCAGCTTACTCTTCTGTCCTTTGGGCTGTCGGGACAGAGTGTCCCTAGGGTCCCACAGGCTTGTGGAAGGGTCTGTTGGCTTTGGATCTCCATCCCGGACACACTGTGCTCACAACCCTGGGAAAGTGCTTGGTACTTCCTTGAGGTCCTTCAGAGGAGAGGACGGGGGAGCTTGGGCGGCCTGTGGGGCTGAGGACCTGGGGAGGCAGAACGTGGCAGAGCACTGACCACTGGTCTGGGTACCAAGGTCAAGACCCTCCTTGCTGCAGCCTGAGGGGCCCCATTTGGAAAGGGTTCCAGAGTCAGTGTCCTGCCCAGGGTGAGGAGGCCTTAGGAATGCACCGATCTCGAGGACTGGAGAGAGAAATGAGGGACAGGGGAGGCTTCTGAAGCTCCTCACATCACCCCCAGAGCCCCCAGGTCCTGCTCCTTTACCCTCTAGGGGCAGGGAGAGTCGCTGCCTTGACTACACCCAAACAAAGGTGTGTGTGTTGTTTTCTGGTTTTCCTGTGGGGCTGCCATGCTGGTGCTGACCACCAGGGGTCAGGCTGTGCCCACTGTGCTCAGGGAAGCCACCAGAGCAGGGAGGGGACACCCAGGGTCATGCTGGGCGTCCCCTGCATCTCCCCCAACAGGCTCCTCGGGTTGGAGCCTCCACGTCCACCACGTGAGCTGCTCAGAGGCAGGAGGGGCTCTGACACCCTCTCGTGGACACATTCAGCTAGCGTGCCCCTCACACTCACCCTAGCAGGGGCTGTGCGAGGCCTGGGGGGGGAGGGAGGCTGGAAGGTCCCCAGGAGGGACCCTGTGCTCCAGGAGGTCCCAGCCCAGAGAGGGGGATGGACCAAAGCGCCAGAACAAATCCAGGTGAAAGGGAGGGGCGGGGCCTGCAGGGACGTGAGGCACGGGGGAGGGGGGCCGGCAGGAGCCCCTGGCGGGGGTCTCACAGCCTCCAGGGTGAGCGTGATGCTGGGAGCAGGGTGGGAGGAGCGGTCCTGCCCCGTCTGCGAGCAGTGTGTTGCGGGGGAGGGTCGGGGGCACAGAGGGTTTGGCCAAGAGGAGCTGGGAGAGAGCTGGACATCGCTCTGGAGGGAGGGGCCGGGGCCAGACCCCAGCCTGCAGGGAGGGCCTCCTGGCTGTCTGTGCCGTGGGACCCACGGGCCTCCCAGGCACCTGCTCACCCTCCGAGAGCCAGAATCCCGACTCGGTGAGGAGCCCCTGCCTCCTGGTCCCCCAGAGGCCAGGGCTGCAGTCCCCACTCAGGCCCCACTGGGGCGGGCTCCGTGTCCAGGACCGTTCGCGGGTGTTGGCAGGAAGCATCTGGGCAGTGTGTGGTGCAGAGAGATATTCCAGGGGGATGTCCTGTGGTCAGGCTGGATTCAAGGCAGGGAGCCTGAAGATGGGATGTAATCGGGGCCGGACTCTATCAGGCCCTCTCACGCGCTCTGTCCTCACTGCTCTAGGTGACCTGCTGAGTCGCCATCAGTTTCCTGGGGCCCGGAATGCTGGCTTGGCTGCACTTGGCCAGGGTGGCCGAGGTCGGGGTTCGTCCTGGGGGAGAGGGTGTAATCCGTTTTTGTTGCTGCCATAACAAGGTACGACAAATTGGTACGACTTTGGCTCAAAAGAAATTTATTCTCTGTTGGTTCTGAAGGCAGAAAGTCCCAAATCAGGTGTCAGGAGTTCTATGCTCTCTCTAGAAGCTCTGGGAGAGCTTCTAGATGTAGCTTCTAGAGCTACATCTTCCAACTTCTGGTGGTGCCAACCCCCCACAGCATTTCTGGACTCACAGGTGCGTTGCTCCAAACCCTGCCTCGGTCTTCACATAGCCTCCTCTGCGTGTGTGTGTCCAGTTTTCCCCTTTTGTAAGGACACCTGTCACTGGGTGAGGCCCATCCTAACCCGGTGACTTGCAGGAAGACACCGTTTCCAAGTGAGGCTTATTCACAGGTGTTGGGTTTGCTTTCTGGGGACACAGTTCAACCCACAGTAGGAGCACTGGAGTGATTCTCACCCTGAAGACTAGGCACCCAGGTGCGCTGGGGGCTGGGGAGAGCAGTTGGGGTGTGGGGAACTCGCTGGTACCCCTCCGGGGCAGATGCCCGCCCCCCTCCCCGCGCCAGCGGCGGGCTGTGGTGTGCCATCAGGAACAGCAGGTGGCGCCGTGACTCCCCCCTTTGCCGCTTCCCCAGCCCAGCTCCGCGCACCGCCCGGTAGACAAAGGTCTCACCTTCCAGTTGCGAGGAGACAACACTCAGCTGTAAACACAACAGCAGCATCGTCATTTCAGGGGTGACACACACCGCAGAGGAAGTCAAATAAGGTGGGGCCACACGGCAGTGACTCGGTGGTGCCCCGGAGGGGAGGCCCGGGAACCTAGCAGGGCCAGGCCCCCGCGGGTGGGGAGTCGGTGTTTCCTTCTTCACCGGCAAGCCAAGCTGTCCCTTCGCAGCCGTTTTCAGGGGCTCCTCGCAGGGCAGCTCCGGTTACCCTCTGTGGTTTCCTGGCAGCTCACCGGTTCCTGCCGGCCAGGGCGGCTGTCTCTGATGGCGGCACTTGGAAGCCAGCCATCCAGAGACCTTGCCCAAGGGACGGCAGCAGCTGCCTGAGCCCCCCCATCCCCGCTCACCTGGTGGGGTTCTGCCCCATCCTCCTACAAACTGGAGAGGGCCGCCTTGGGCTGAGGAGAGGGGCCCCGGGCTCCCCACGGGACAGTTGCGGCTTCTAGGGGCATCAAGGAAATGAAGCCAAGTGCCCAGCGTGTTCCTGGCCCCAGAAGTGGGGCAGTTTCCTACCGTAGCCCCTGGGCACTCCCTGGTCCCAAGAGGCTGAGGCCGCTAGCCCTTGACCGTGGGTCACTGACTAATTCCCACAACGGATACTAACCAAGAACCTCTGCAGGGGTCGCCTTGGCGGAGAAGGCGAGACCACGGCGACGAAATACAGGAATGGGGGGTGTAGGACAGAGAGTAGGTCCTAGGAGAACGGCTGGGGACCTGGGGTCGGTCGCCACTTGGCCATCAGCAGCATGCCAGCCACTGGGCTGTGCCCTGCACAGTAACTCCCAGACCCTCCCCCACGTCCGCAGGTGCTGTGGGCAGCGGGCCTGTGGCGCCTTCCCTGAGCCTGGCCTTGGGCTGCGGTGTCGCATTGTATCCGCAACGTGGGTACCACTGCCGTCTGCATATACCGAAGGGGAAACTAAGGCACTGGACGATGAACGGTCGCGGCAGGGCCGGTGGAAACATGTCCTAGTGTGCAGACAGGCCCGGGGAGGGGGTGCTGGGCCGAGGGGCTGGCACCACATTCCTTGTGATTGCAATGAACTTCCCATGTCAGGGCTGGACAGGCCCCGAGGTGATGGTTAACAGTGGGCGTGGAGACATAAACAGAGTTAATGAGCCCCTTTAGCCTCCCACTCCCTCCCCCCCCCCCCCCTAATGAAGGCCTTGGGCTCTGCGCTCTGCGTTTTCTCAGTTCTGAGGTTTTGATCCTCCGAATCTTCGCTTAGGGTCGCTGCTGGGTGCGTCTCCGTGGGGTTGGGGCTGAGCTTCTGGAACCGAGACGTCTCCTCCCAGGGCAGCCGAGCCAGAGTGAGGAGGTGGAGAAGAGAGGGCATCCCCCGAAAAATGACAAGCCCCAGAAGGAGGGAGAGTCCCCATGGCAACCTGCAACCTGGAGCCGTTGCCTGGCAACCGCGGGCCCCCAAACACTTGCAGGCGGGAAGGCTCAGGACTAGGGCTTTCCAGTGGCCTCAGTAGAGACCCTAGCTGTAGGGTCTGATCCACGGTCACCCACAGCCCCTGCCCTAGATCCTTCCTGAGGGAAACCCCAGTCTGCTTCTCCCTCCCCCTGACTCCACCCTGCCAGTCAGCCACCTTCTGTCATGCCGTCCCCCTAGCAACAGAAGCTACTTCCTGGATACCTGAGCCCCGTCGGTGGTCGGTGGTGGCGTCGGTGGTCGGTGGTGGCGTGGTGTCAGAAAATGTAGGGTCAGAGGACACAGTAGATGAGCAGGCTGCCAGCCCGGGGAAGAAGCTGGGCTTGGGGTCCAGGGAGGGTGGAGCGGTTAGAGCCCCACAGTAGGGGACTCCGGTTCTGTCCGGGCCAGCTGAGGCTGACTAGCTCTGTCGACCTTGGCAAGTCGCCAACCTCAGTTTCCCCATCTGTGGCCCCATCTTCCCCCATGCCTGTGTGTTCACCATTCGGTGCATGAACACTGGGCTATATATAAATCATGTCACTACTGGGGCTTTGGGGTGGTCTGGACCAGACTGGCCTCTTGAGCTTGCTTCTCCATTGGCCTGCTTCATACCTGGGTGCCCGGGGGAGGCAGGTGACCTCATGGTTAAGGCCATTGGCTCGGAGGGCGACACCTGTGTCCGTATCCCAGTGCAATGCTTATTACCGAGTATCCTTGAATGGGCGCTGAACCCCCCTGAGCCTTGCTTTTCCTCCCACTGTGAGCAAAGTGGAGAAGAAGGAACCCCAGCCTTGTGGGCTCTGTTAGGGCCCACTCTCGCTTATGGGCACTGACCCCGTCCCTAGCAGTGAGCACGCAGACCAGATTGTCTCCACAGGGAGGGAGCAAGGAACCCCCTGCCTTGCCTTGGAATGGAGGAGAGAGGGGCTTTGGGGTTTAGACTGCCCTAGGGGGTGGATTTTGGAGCTGGGAAGCCTGTGAGGCCCAGGTACTCTCAGGTGTTCGCTCTGGGAAGGGCAGTGATTCGTGGTCTCGTTGGTGATCTCAGGGGTTCGCCAGTGCCCTCAGGAAACCAGGATTCTAGTCTGACCTTGACCATTCCTTCACTCTGTGGTCTGGGGCCATGACCCCGCCCTCTGAGCCTCCCAGGCACCCTCTGTCCAAAGGGGAGAGGACGTGCCCACCTCAGGCCTTGGGTGGCATCCTCTGCCCTGTGCCGGGCCCACACGTTGGATCTGGGGCAGTGGGGTTGGCTTCCATTGCTCCCGCGGCGCGTCTCTGCCCACTCTGGCCAGCCGCCCCTCACTGGTGCGCGGCGGGAGGAGGGGCGGGGCGAGGACGGTGCAGACAATGGCCCCGGGCCGGGCGGCGCCCGGAGCGGAGACCGGTGGTCGCTGCAGGCCGGCGCAGGGCGACAGCAGGAGGCGCGCTCCTGTCCTTGGCTCCAGGCAGGGTGCAGCCCCTGCCCGAGTTCATGCTGGTGGTCCCGCTGAGCCTGCGGGCGGACGAGGTGAGCCTCAGCCAGGCTTGCAGCTGGGGAGGGGGGACGGGGAAGGGCCACATGGTGGCGGATGATAGGATGTGGGAGCGCTATCCCCCGCCCGCCGGACCTGAGAGGGGTGGGGATCCCCTTGGGGCTGGAGAGCACCCGGGTTCTTCCCTCTTTCTGGGCCGGGATCAGGAATGCATTCCCTTGGGGAGGGCGGACCGGATCTTCTCTGCGTGCCGCCTGGGGTTCCCGGTGTGCCCACCTGACCTGTGTGTGCGCTGCTGGGCTGGGGAGGCTGTGGTCGTGGCTTCTGAGTTCTGAGTCCAGAAACCTACCCACCACGTTGGGGATCCTGTGGTGTGCAGGCCTTCCTTTGTCCCCTGCGGTCATCTGCCTGTAACCGCCTGTAACCGCCCTCAAAGCCCGGAGGGCGGGACCAGGATGTTTAAGCCCTGGGAACCGCCGCTACCTGAGCTGCCGCCCACTGCACCCGGCTGGGCCGGGGAGGGCAGAGCCCAGCCTTGAAGCTCTCTGTCCATAGCTCTCAGCATGCAGGAGGTCTAGGGGGAGAGAGAGCGCAGGCTTGGACTCTCAGGATCCCAGACCGGTGGTTCCCTCAACTCCCCCGTGGACTCAGGGATGCCCAGGTGTGTGAAATGCCCCGGAAGCCCCCCGCTACCGTCTGCAGCGCAAACCCCCCGCAGGTGGCAGGAAATGTCTCTTCCCCCTCGAGGAAGGCAGATGCTGGGGTGGCCCACCAGCTGTGAAGACAGGCGGTGTTGACTGCCCCTGGGGAGCAGGGGGCTGGCCTTGAGTCGAATCCACGTGGTTTTCTAGGTGGGGAAACAGCCCCACCCCACCCCCGGAGAAGCTGCGTAGATGGCCAGGCCCTACCTGAAGGCGAACTCCACCCGGATCACCTTCTCCCCTGGGGCCAGAGTTCTAGGGTGTGCTGCCCAGGAAGGTGCCCTGGGGTGCCCTTTGGCCCTCTGGTTGTTCAGGGCTGAAGTAGAAGGGTGAGGTCGTCCACCTGGCCTGAGGCGCTGGGTGGCCAGACAGGTAGGTGACAGCTGCGGGCGGCAGAGCGAGGTGAGCGGCCGGGGAGGCAGGCAGCGCCCAGTGCAGAAAGGCCAAGCTGGCCGCATCCCCCACCGGCCCCCACCCTGCAGCAGAGGACTGTATTTCCGCAGGATTTCAGGGAGTTTTCTACACAGCCACATGGGGCCAGGAGATCCTTGCACAAAGCGCACGTCTCCCCCTTCCCTTCTCGCCGGCCCTGCCAGAAGCAGGCGTGGGGCAGGCCCTGAGGGAGCAGGCTCCCGGGTCTGGGGACCCAGGGTGGCCACCGTGTTCAGGCAGACGTGCGGGGTCTGGGGGTACATCCGAGGCTCCGGGGTACCGTGAGCAGTCCAGCACCTGCACGCAGGAGCCTCTCCATGCCTCCAGGGGACGGCGCGCACTGGAGTGACTCTGTGGCCACGTGTATCCTTCTGTGTGCCAACAGTGGGCGTGACAAGCCTAGTGGCAGTGGAGCGCGCCTGTGTGGGGAGGCACTCGTGTGGGGCGAGTGGAAACGCATGACTGATTACGGGGTGGGGGAGAGACAGCACACGCACGTGGGGCACGCCAGTGCCTGCGTGTGCGTGTGTTTGTGCCTTGCTTTTCCAAAGGACGGGGCCCAGGTTGTGACCACGAGGAGACCCGCGTGTTCCTGCCACCATCCACTGGCCTGTTACCGGGTTTCTCGGCTGGGAAAGGGGTTAATAAGTGTACACAGCTCGTGAGGTTGGGTTGCCTGATGGCAACCTGGAGACCTGTATCGCCCTTGGAGGGTCCCCAGCACAAGGGGCATCTCGTAGACGTCTCCCATGTAGGAGCACGTGGAGGCGGACAGGAGAGGCCCAGGGACCTTGCCAAAGAGGAGAAATCAGGGAAGGGCCAAAGTCGTGGTCTTGACCGAGGGTCAGTGGGGGACAGGAGGGGGACAAAGGCTGTGTCTCTGAAACTGTCACTCAGCCCCAAGGCCCTGACCACCCCCCTCCCCGCCCCCCGCTCCTCCGGGAAACTTCCCTGCCGGAAGAGGGAAGCAGGCCCCAGCCCGGCTGCCTCCTGGCCGCCAGCTGGGGCCCCAGATCCCTTCCAGAGCCCAGGGCAGCTCTGGAGGTCCCCCTCTGAAAGCAGAGACCTCCTTCCCAGGCCCTGGGCCCCCACGTGCAGGCAGCGGGTGGGTGACGGCACCGGGCACACGGTGTCTCTAGCACAGCGGGCAGCCTCCTCACCACAAGGGCCCATTTGTCCCAACTCCTCGGCCCTGAAGCCCCAAGTGACCAGGCCCTGCTGGGCACAGGGGCCTGACTGTGGCCTCAGCTCCCCCCACCACCCTCCCCTCCTCAGCCCGCCCTGCCCATGCTGCATGGACCGGCTGCTTAGTCTGGGCCAGACCCCACGGCCGTGGGCCGTGCCACCTCTACTTACCCCATGAGCGGAGACCCATTTCCCCAAGCACTCCTGTCGTGCCAGGAATTTCCAAAGAAGCGAAAAGCCCAGGCTGAAGCAGAGCTGAGCCGCCTGCCTCCCCACCCTGCTGTCCTCCCACGGCAGGCTGGCTTCTGGGAACCTCCTGGCTCCTGCTTCCCAGAAAGCCTGGCTCGCCTCCAGCCTCTGCTCCCAGCCTCGCTCTCTGGAAAGCACTCGCATGGCAGGTTGGCAGAGAGGCATGCCCTTCCCATGCCCTTCCTCCTTGCCATCCCTCGGGCTCCTCTCCAGCCTTGCTGCCTCCTCCAGGAAGCTTCTCGGAGGATCTCCCCATGAGCAACGCGCGTGAGCCCCGAACTCTGAGTATTTTCCAATCTGGGGACTTTGAAACTGGAGGAGCGGTGTGGACCGTCGAGCCTGCTGGTGCGTCCCGGGGATTTGTTGAGGGCCCGCTGTGTGCCTGGCTCTGTTGGGGGTCCCTGCCTGCTCTCAAAGAGGTCATACCCCTTCCAGTTCTTAAAAAGAGGGAAGAACCGAAAACACACTTAGAACACCAGTGCTCCTTCCACTCCTGTGACGGCAGCACGTGCGGGAGCAGCAAAGTCCCCCGCTTACCCGTGAGCGGCTGCGGGAAGGCGTCTCGGGCCCGGCAGCGTTCCGGCCCTGGCACGTGAGGGGGAGCGGGACCAATGCTGCCCCCAGGGAGCTTACAGCCCACGTTGGGGGGTGCTAGTCTGTGAACTGGTTTTTTATCCCCTTCGGGAGCCTTCCTCCTCACGGCACTTCCTAGCTCCCCCAACCCACGTCCATCAAAGGACGCAGCAGGCTCAAGCCCTCTCACCCTATTCTGTGTTTTCTGCTCCAAAATATCCACCTTCTGACGCGCATTTTGCTTCTTATGCCCCCAGACCAGAAGGTGATTTTGACCCGTTTTGTTCCCTGGGATATCGCTGGCACCCGCCCCCGGCCTGACGCCTAGCAGGGGCTCAGGGTGCCCGTGTGGGCTGAGTGCTGGAGTTGTAGCCCAGGGCTGCTCTGGTCTGCGATGGGGATGCCACACACCATTGCTGGTCCTCAGGCCCGTGGGGTGAACTGAAGTTCAGAGACTTTCACAGCAGTTCGAATTTGCTGGGAGGATTTTCTAGTGCATTTTCTGAAGGATTGGTTGTCCCTGACTCAGTGTCCCAGGCTGCTTCGGGGTCATGTGGGGCCCTATCCTAAGTGCTTCCATCCAGTACTTCAAACTTTTGGGGTGGAGGCCAGACAGGGGTCAGCCAGTGGGAGGCCTTAAAGTCAGACGATGGGCTCACTGTCAAGATGGGCATGGGGGCAGGCCCCAAGGGGCAGGGAACTGTCCTCGCTGGCTCAGTGGTGCCCTTGGCAGGGCCGGAGCCTGCCGGGCAGGGAGCCTGCGGGAACAGCTGGGGCAGGGCCTCGATTCGCGGAGCCTCAGCCTCTTGGCAACCCGTGTGACTCAGTGGGCTGGTAAAAAGGGCCGGCCGGCAGGCGGCCAGCACAGGGGAGCCCTGGGCAGCCAGTGAATCAGCAGCGGGAGCAGCCCACCAACCTCCCGCTGGGTTACCGTTCTGCCTGGAGTAGGGCCAGGCCTCAGCTGCCGAAATAGCCCCTCCTTGCCTTTCTCCCTGCCAGCTCTCCTGGCCGTGTTTCTTGTGACCCCACCATTCCAGGGGGTCCCCGGGTCTCCCCAGCCTGGAGCAGGGGAACGGGCCTTCCTCTGGCCCCTCTTGGCCCTTTTATAAGCAGTGCCCACAGAAGGGCACCGGGGGGCTAGGATCTCGCTCACCTCTTACTGTATAGAGCCGGGGAGCGGCTGAGAGCCCAGCCTCCCAGCCAGGCTGCCGTGTGACTTGGGGTGAGTTTGCTGCGTCTCCAGGCTCCTGTCCCTGAGCTCACCCCCTGAGCTCCGGTCCTGGCCTCTCACGTCGTGACTCTTAAATTATATCCACGCGGGCACATCAGTGAATGGTAGAAATATTAGGGGGAGGGGCGGTCATCGATTCCAGCTTAGACACTGCATTGCAGGTGGGGGGGGTTGGGCGGGATGACAGGGGACATCAGAATCAGAATCCCAAGCTGGGTGTCATACTGGGGGGCAGACATCTCCCCCGCTGCCGACAGGGACCCAGCAGCCCCAAGCCAGCCTCTGCTGCCAGGAGCAGATCCACGTGTGACCTTGAACCCAGTCCAGAGCAGAGGAAATTGAGCTGCCTTCGGGGCCAGACAGGACAAGGCATGCACCTGGCCTTGGAATGGACCCCCTGTGCCTCCTTGGGCTAGTGGTTTGCCCTCTCTGGGCCTTGATCTTGAGGTGATTACTGGGGCTGTATCTGTTTGACAGATGCTTCGTGGAAGAGTGCTTTGCCCCCGTCAGGGACCCCCAGAGACAGGGCCAGGCTGGGCTCGTGGGAGCCGAGGGGGTGACAGGAGCTGTGTGTGTGTGCCTCCAAGGCGTCTAAGTGTGGGCAAGCCTTCGCCTTTGGCTGCAGGCAGCGGTGTTTACAGGGCCCTGGGTCCTGGGCCTCTCTCACAGCTGAAGGGGGGGAGAGCCAGAGTAGGCGCACCCCAGTTCTAAGCCCTTTCCCGGCTGTAGGGGCTTGTCTCTCGCATGCAAGGCTGCGGCGTCACCTGACCCAGCAGAGCCTGAATGGCAGTGGCCGCAGGTCCCCAGAGATGAGGGGGCCGGGAGCTGGGCTGCCCCACGCCCCTGGCGGGACCCTGAGTTGGGTCAGGAGGCTGCCGGAAAGAGGAGCCGAAGCCAGGCAGGCCTCTCCTATCTGCTTCCTGGACAGGATGTTGTGCCGGGTAAACAGCTTAGAGAAGAGTCACTGCTCTGGCTCTGAGTCACAGCTCCTAGCGACAGCCACTAGTGTTTATAAACAACGTGCTTTGTACCCACCAGGGCCTGTCCCCCGGAGCCCGCAGGGGGTTCCCCCAGATGTGGAATGCAGCAGCCCACCCAGGAATCTGTCCCCGCCGGAGGGCTTGGGTCTGGGTGGCGAGGAGCGGTGGCGCGTCTGTACACGCATGCGGGTTCAGGAGTGGGGTTTCGCTACGTCTGGGCTTGTGTGTGGCTGCCCAGGTGCATTTTCCTAGAGCCATCTGGTACGGCGGGCAGGGCCGAGGACCGTGGGCAGGTCCCAAGACCTGGGGTTCCGGGACAAGCGTCTCAGGGATGGT
The DNA here is from genome assembly GCF_964662115.1 of Mustela nivalis. Lineage (NCBI taxonomy): Eukaryota > Metazoa > Chordata > Mammalia > Carnivora > Mustelidae > Mustela > Mustela nivalis. The sequence continues at coordinate 90,077,031 of NC_139032.1, read as the reverse complement.
GCGAGTGTTCCCCCATGTCCAGTAGCTGCACAGGAGAAGCTTGTGTGTGCTTGGTCGGGGGGGCAGCCCCAGTAGGTGGCAATGTGGTGGGAATACAGGGGAAGCGCGCCCCCGCCCCCCCCCCCACGCCCCCGTCCCCAGCCCCCAGAGCCCTGGCGCTCCGGGGCTGGTCTTTGGTTCCAGGCAGTGACAGTGACTCGGGGCACCATGTGGTGACACCAGACTGGCAGGGAACAAAGGCGCCTCTGCTCTCCCCCTCTTGGCTGGGGGGAGGGGTGGACGCGCCCCGCCCCGCCCCACCCCTCCCTTGCCCCGCCTCCTCAGGGCTCCTGCTCTCTTGGCCTCTAGCTGACAGCTGGTCTCCCGCAGCGGCTGCCTGGGCCTTCCCGGTCAGCCGGGCCCCAGTGAGCTCTGCCCCGGCAGAGCTCCTGAAGGACTCGCTCGAGACTGGGTCCTGAGGCCAGAATGATCGGTGGTGGGGGCCTGGGGTGGGGGCAGGTCAGGGTACCCAGTGTGGACGGCTGGGGATCTCTGGACAAGGGCACAGAGAGCCTTGTTTGACACTCAGGAGCCATGGAACGAGCGATGGTCCCTCACCAGGGGCCCGGTCCCCAGGAAACGCCCAACAGATACACCTAAGGGGCAGCCCGGTTCCCTGTTGGTTCCTACCCTGGACACATGCTTCCTCTAAGGGCACATTCGCCCAGCTAGAAGCACTTTCCCGTCCACTGACCCCATCCGCAGCACCGGGCTCAGGGGCGCACCTTGCACTGAGGAGGTCAAGCCTCAGAAAAGGCCCTCCCTCCCCTCAATTCATCTGGAGCCCCCAGAGGCACGGGCGAGCTTGCCGGTACCCACAGGGCAGGCAGGCTGCGTCAAGCGATGCCCGAGGTCCCGCAGCTAGGGGACAGCCTCTGCACCCCCGGACCGTCTCCCTCCTTGGAGCCTCCAGCCCGGCTGCACCCTGGCCTCTGCTTGCTGCTGGGAGACAGTGAGCATTTCTGAGATCTCCACTGAGATCCAGCGGCGGGGCCCACACGCTCGCCCTGCACGGGCCTCACATTGCCGTTTGGCGCTCGCTCTGGGAGACGGAGCCAGCAACATCTGTTGAGTGTTCCTTACGTGCCGGCGCCGGAGCAGGCTCTCGACCGTGGGAGTGATCAGGATGCACATTGCCGAATCCCCAGGCACCCTTGGGCCGATTTTACAGATGAGGAAACTGAGTCAGTATGAAATGCTAAGTCAGTGGCCCAGGGGCTCAGGGTGGGCTGATTCAGAGCCCGGTTGCCTCTGCTGTGTCTCCCAGGTCAGAGTTAAGCGTCACCGTGTGCAGGAGGCCACAGTGGCTGGGGGGGGGGACCCCCACCACCCCCTTCACCCCCACCCTCTCCCACGTAGAGGCTGGAGGCAGGGAGGACTTGGGATTCTCTTGCGGGCAGCGGGACAGAAGCTGTTGGAGGGATTTTACTGCGTGGGGAGCCGGTCTTGGGCTGTAGGCACAAGGGTGGCATGAGGGGGGTATGTTCCACCAGGAACCTTCAGCTCAGTTTCTCTGATGCCCACCCAGCCCCCCAATCCTGGGATGCCCATGTCCCCAGGGAGTCCTACCTTGTGCTCACAGAGATTCTTTCTTCTCTATAAGAAATATCCTCTGGAGCCCAGTGAGGAGAATTCCAGGTCAAGAGAGACCGTGAAGCCGGGGTGGGGAAGAGTTTGTGTTTGAAAAACCTGCGCATCTCTCCCGCCCACCCCCACATCCATAACAGTTCAGGAAACTGAGGCTCGGAGAGAAGAGGAACCTGCAGGTCCCGTGGGAAGGCAGGGCTGGGCGGGGACAGGAACCCGGTCGGGCTTGGAGCGGCCCTCTCCGCCGGGTCCCCTGCACCCCACAAAGCCACCGGAAGAGGATGTGAAACTCAGAAAGGCAGAGCGAGTGCTGGCGGGGCTCCGTGTCGGAGCGGCATGGTGGGCTCCAGCACCCCCGCGGTAGGCAGGGGACCTGATGTGCCTCCAGGCCGGCTCCGGAGCCCCTGCACCACCCTCTTTGCTCCCAGCCCCCGTGGCACCCTGGCAGCCAGGAGCAGGACATCCATCCGGCCAGGGTCCTAGCAGGGTAAGGAAGCCACCGTGCCTCTCAGCCTCTGTCTTTGCCCTGAGACCTCTGGGTCTGGGGATTCAGGCTCTGAACACTGGTGGAAGGAGCGTCTGGGCATTCTGTGGGGATGCAGACAGGTGCAAGTCTTGGATTCCCCCTGTGAGATCTCAGGCAAGTCCTTGCTTCCCTGGGGCCTCAGTTTTTCCATCTGTCAAGTGGGTGTATTGGGCTCGATCCGTGGTTTCCAATGGCTGATTTGCAGCCAAATGGGAAAAATGGGCACAAAATCGTGAGCTTTTCTTAAACCAAATGCCTCCTTTTAACTGCTGCTAAACGAATGGTGTTTCTGACAGTGTGTCCTCCTAGATAACTTTTGGTGGTACCTTTTCTGGAATAATGGTGATGATGTTTGGTTTCTGGCTTTTTTACTACCCTGCTTGGCAGGATAGGCAGTTGGCAACCTCGGTTCGTCCTTACAGTTTAAAATGAGATCTTACGCCCGGGAGCCAGGGCAGGGACGCTTGAAGGGAGAGTGCCGGGAAGGCTTCGGGAATGAAGCGGTAGCTTGGCATGGGCGGGGTCCTCCGTGCCCCCCCCCCCCGATGGCACCGCGCCCAGCTCACAGCTGCCTGGTAGCCCCATGGGCCGAGCCCTGTTTTGATCTCGGTGACTTGTACCTGCTGCCTTTCTAGCTCTGGGAGAAGGTTTCCCGGCAGGCAGTGGGAATGGGGATGGGGCCTTGGGGTCCTGGGGAGACAGCGGGGCCCACCCGAGGACCTGGTCTGAGCTGGAGCTGCTGGGCCAGCTCAGGACAGAGCCCCGTGCCCCCGGCCTTGGCAGGCCTGTGGCCTGGTCCCAGCGGGGATTCCTGGCCCTGCCCGTCATGGGCCCGTCATGGGAGCAGGTATGACAGCCACGCCGATGACACCAGGCCTAGGCACTCGGGCGCCCGAGCCATCGGGGCAGGCAGGCACACAGACGGGCAGACTGGCAGAGGGCCTCCGCAGGAGCTCAACCCCTGCCTGGCTCCCGTGCCACCATGGCCCGGGAAGCCGGGCCCACTGCCCCCAGGGCCAGGAAGGGCTGGGTGTTCTTTGCCTGTGTCTCTGTGGTGACGGCCAGGCGCAGGGCCACCGCCCACCGCACCACTCTCCAAAGCCCCACACGTTGGCCGGCACCTGTGCCAGCAGCAGCCACCGAGGTGAGTTTCTGGGGCAACTTGCGCTTCTGCCGGGAGGCCGGGTGGGTCCCAGACAGTTCGGAGGCCCGGGAAGTGGTTCCCGACCGCCACCCCTCCCTCCCTCAGAACTTGTTGAAGGAGCCTGGTGGGAAGCCAGCAGGTGTCCTCAGCCCCCATCCGGGTGTGAGAGGAGTGGGCACCGTGAACCCCGGCCCAGGCCGGCCTATTGACCTGCCCCCAGCCTGGGCGGCCGCTGCCGGGTGGCCGTGGGTTGTCCTAGCAGTTCCTGGTCCTTTGGTGCTTCTCAGATTTCCAAGGGCTCTGTGCGTTGTTTTATTGTCTGCTCTCCTGAGATCCAGGCGATGACAGTATTAGTATCTTCCCATCTTCCTGATGGAGAAACTGAGGCAGGAAGGTGCAGAGCAGGGACTTGAGCACAAATCCAGGCTCCAGATCTTAAGAGAGAACTTTCCAAACCTACAGGCCCCCTCCTCGGTGTATGTGCCGTGCTCCTTGGACGCAGGCTCCGCAAGGGACGGGACCCCCGCCTCCGCCTCTGCTCGCCCACTGTCCTCTCTCCGCCACGCTGTTTCAGGCTCTTGCATTTCCCTCTGTCTGTGTCCCCTTCTGCTTCTTTCTCCTTTCCTCCCGTCACCTCCAGCCGTCACACGGCAGATGGGCGGCTCGCAGAAGTGTCGGGTGTCCATGGTCCCTGGGGCGTTGGGCACTGAGCAGTCCAGGAGTGGCGGCGGCATTGTCAGGGTGGCCCCGTCCCCCCTCTGTGGATGGCGTTTATCATGGTGAACGGGCTGCACTGTGTTCCTCTGAGTAACGCCACACACACCCTGGGAGTTGGGGTCGGGGTGGGCGGGTGAGCACCCACTTCCACGGGAGGCCAGCGAGGCCCCAGAGCAAGCTCAAGGCCGATCCGGGGCCCATGGGATGCCAGTCCCGGGCGTTTCCACGGCTCCAGGCATTGATGTATTTTGTTCTCCTTGCCCCCGGGACAGTAACGCCCTGTGAGATCAGAGATTGGGGGTGATAATTATGTCACATCCCTCCACCCAGGATGGACTCCTGGGGGTTTGGACGCCTCATTTTCTGCCTCCTGACCAACTCCGAGCTCGCCCTCGGGCCTGTGGGAAAGCCCCCTCCCCCCCCAAGGAGGAGGAGGAGGAAGAGAAGGAGGCCCCTGGAAGTTCCCAGGAACCCGGAGACAGAGACGGAGGGGGTGGGGCTCAGCCCACGCTCTGGGCCCAGGTGTCCCAGCCCCTGCCGCGGTGTGTGCTCACCCGCCCACAGCAGGCCAGCCCAGGAGCCAGGCAGGCCAGGAATGGTGACGCTGACATAAGGAAGTGACCCAGGAGCCCGGACAGGCTACACCCTCTTCGTGTGCTCCTCGGGATCTAAATATAGCCCACAAAGGACAGACAGGGGCCCTCCACCTGCCCAGAGGAAGGTGAAAGGTCTTCCCCCGAGGCCTGACCCAAGTCTGGGTGGCCACCAGCGCCCTCTGTGGCCTTGGCCCAGCCCAGGTGGGAGGAGGTGATAAGCAGGACCTGTGGCCCTGTTGCGGCTCCAACTCCTCCCCAGCACTGCGGCCGGGCCCAAACCCCATGCCCCGGGACCCCGTGCCACGACAGAGCTGGTCTAGAGTGGAAGGACAGCAGCACGTAGGGGTCACCTGTCACGTACTGGGATGGGTGGCAGGTGGGAAGCACGGGCCCGGCAGGAGACCGGGGCTGGCTCGAGGCTCCAGGGATCGAAGCAGTTCTGTGGGAGCCTGGTGGGGCGCTGTGAGGGGCCCCAGATGGAAGCCAGAGCCACTCCAAGCAGTCGGTCTTTTGCCCTGAAGGTTGTGGGGGCACTTTTGAAGGGTCAAGACCCCTCTGACTGCCATGCGTCTGGGGGACCAATGGTGGGTTGGAAGCAGGAAGGAGACGGGGCCCCAGAGGTTTAGCCTCCGTACCCCCCTCCCTTCAACTGCTGCTCGGGGAGCCTCCCAGCCAGGCAGTGATGGAAGGCCCGATGGGCCCCGAGCCTTGCCCAAAGGAGACCGCTGCCGGTCAGCTCCCGCCCAGCCTCCCGTGGCTCGGGGACACAGACCCCAGGTGACCGGATGGTCTGAAGTTACAGGAGAAGCAAGAAATGTGGATTTTTATATGAAATCACCTGACCTTTACTGTTGGCTCAAAAATTTAAAAATACTTTGCGAGCCAAACAACACACACGCGTGGGCTGGATGTGGCCTGCTTCCAGCCCCTGACTTGTCAGTTCTCAGCCCGTCTTGGAAGCTTCCTCTGCAGGGAGCATCCTGGCCCCGGAGCGGTCTGTACAGCATAGCGCTGTTCTCGGGCCACCTTGTGACCCCCGAGGAAGGGCAGGTGTACTCCCCAGGGAAAGGCTGGGAACCTGGGACCGCTGGGGTGGGGCGAGCTGTGAGCAGGATGAGGGACGAACGGAGGGCCCCAAGTCCAATAACCCCACACCTTCTACAGTACTTTGTGGCGCTTCTCCCAGCAGACCGTCCAAGGGCAGGGGCAGTCACCTTGGTTTTCACTCACCAATATCACCAGGCTGCCTCCAGCCCCAGGTGAGCCGTAGGGCTGTTTCCCAGCACCCACAGCCATGGCCTCCAAAGGGAAGCCCGCAGCCTTATTTGTTACGACTATGCTCAGGGGGCCCCTAGGCGTGGGGCGAGCCAGGCACATGGATAGTGGGGAAGCTGGCCGGGTGTGCACTGCCGTGACCTGGGGTCCGGGGATTGTTGCACTCCCTCAGTGGCTGCTGGGAGCCTCAGGAACCTCAACGGTGAGGCTCAAACTCTGTCCTTTTTCCTTTTTTAATTTCTATCATGGCAACTTCCAACTAGACAGAAGAGTGGGGAAGTACATCAATACATCCCAGCCGTACCGCTCCCCGGTGTTCCAGGACACTCTGGGGTCCGCTCACCACCCACCGCCCCAATGTCCCGCGTCCCCTACGGCAGATGCTGTTTGCACAGATCCCAGGCACACAAATTCCAGTATGTCCCTCTAGTCGGCACTGCATTGCTACGATCATGCCCAGACGGCGATACTGAATATCACCCAACATCCAGCAATGTTCAAATAATCTCGATCGTCCCTTGGGTTTAGTGGTATTTTTTTTAATAGTTGCCCTGTTCAAATTACCATCCAAGTTGATCCAGTGTTGCATCTCGTGACGTCTCTTACCTTTCTTTCAGTCTACGGCTTCCCCTTTGTTTATTTTTTCTCCTGGAACGAATTTGTTGAAGAAACTGGGTGGTTTGTCCCATAGAGATTCCTACCGTCTGGAATTTATGGACTGTCTCCTCCTGGTGTGTTTAAAAGGCAGCAGCGCAGCCTCCTCCCACCTCCCCCATAATTCCCCCAAATGGAAGTTACATGCAGAAAGCTGGTAGGGTTCGCGGTTGGCTTTTGGCAAAAACACTTCATGGATGACTTTGTTCTTCAGGTAGCACCTACCGCCCTGGGCTCCTCTTTTGGGCTGCCCCTGCCCGTGGTAAGGGGTCTGCCCCACAGCTTTGGGGCAGGATCATGAAGGGAAGTGCGTGACGGCTCAGGAGAGGGTCTCGCAAGCCGCTGGCGCCCCGTGAGCCCCGTGAACCGCAGCCCCAGTCACTGACCGCGTGGGGTGGAGTCATGGGGACCCCGAGCACCTGTGTGAGGGGCTTTACCGGTTACCTCCTTAGTCATGCTCCCTTTACGCAGGAGAAAGCAGCCTCGGAGGTGCGGTGATTTGCCTGGGGAAGGGGGGTCCCACAGTGAGAAAAGGGTGGTAGCTCGGCTTCAAACCCCGGCATCTCGGTGTGCAAGCCTGCCCTCGGCCACACCAGCACTCTGGGAACTGAGACGTGTGCAGTGTGCATGCAGCTGGAGCCGTGAGCAGGCTTGCCAGGAGCCCAGAGGAGAGCCCCCAAAGGGCAGAAGGACTGGTTGAGTAAAGGCTACGCCGTCCTGCCCCCCTCCCCATGGATAATGTGCAGGTAACCTGGGATGGGGGGGCAGCCCAGCCAGTTGTGTTGGGGCGGGGCGGGGGCTGGAATTCCCCCTCCTCACCACGCCAGCCCACCTGGACCCTTCAGGCCCCGGACCTGGACCTTCAGGGTTGGAGAGGCGGGGACAGCCGGTGCATTCCTCCAGTCCTCGGGAGTCACTTGGCCTGCACCTACCCTTTTCCAGGCAGTAAAATGGGCTTGAGCTTGCATCCAAGGGCCCTCCCTGGGAGAAGGAGATAAAGAGAACCGAGCAGAGGGAGATAAGTGAGCATGGGCAGGTGCTGAATTCCCTCCAAATTCCCAGAGGCGGAAAACTTGGCCCCAGGAGAAGGAGTGGGAAAAGGAGCTTCTAGCCAGAGGGCGGTGGCCCTTGGCCAGGTCACCTTTTTGTTGCTCCATGAGGAGCTCCTTCCTCCAACTGTGCCTCCCAACTGGCCCTCCCTGGGGGCAGAGCCCAGAAGCTTCCAAAACAGCCTCCCCAACTAAATCTACTCATCTTGCTAAAAAAACAAAACAAAAACCAAATAGCATTTATTACATGTGCATGATTATTACAGTATTGTAGAAAAATTAGAAAACTCTGGAAGTGAAAAGAAAAAAATGTGCAGTGCTGTTCAGAAATAACTACTGTCACTCTTGCAGAGGAGGTCCCTCTGGTCGAATGCATGTGTGCAACGTCTGGTCTGAAAGCATGCTCGGCAGCCTGGTTTCCCTACTCCCCGGTTACATACACCACGCTCGTGGCTCTCCGGGTGCACAGGAGCACCGAGGGTCCTGTGAGTTGGCCCAGGGCAGAGCTGTAATCCTCCCTTCCGTGAATATGCTTGTACAGGGACCCATGTCAGTGCCTCTGATTGCGTTGGCCTTAGGGGGAATTCCTGAGTGGATCATTGAGTCCAAGGGCAAGAGGATTTTTAACGCCCTTAATAGAAAGTGCCAGGTTGTCTTCTACCTGTCTTTGTCAAGGCCTTGCTTCCTGGCTGGAGGGTGCTCAAGCTCCCCGTGTGGAGAGCTGAGTCTTGGCACACAGCGGGCGCACACAACCGCTCCTGCTCTCTCGTTTTACAAATAGAGAAACTGAGGCCCAATAGTAGGAGACCGGTTCTGGGGACATTGGTAGCATTGCCAGGGTTGCTCGCAGCAATGGCTGGGGCTCTTTGAGGGCTGAGGCCAGAGGCCAGGCAAGGCCCCAGCAGTGGGTTAGGTGTGCAAGACGGTCCTACTGATTTATGCCTGTAAATACCCTCGTGAGGGGCGCCTGGGTGGCTCAGTGGTTGAGGCCTCTGCCTTCGGCTCAGGTCATGATCCCACGGTCCTGGGATCGAGCCCCACATCGGGCTCTCTGCTCAGCAGGGAGCCTGCTTCCTCCTCTCTCTGCCTGCCTCTCTGACTACTTGTGATCTCAGTCTGTCAAATAACTAAATAAAAATCTTTAAAAATAAATAAATAAATACCCTCTTGACCCGGCTGTTAAGTCCAGCCTCCCTCTAGACCTCACAGGCTTCTAGAAGGTGTAGCTGGGGCTCCCTAGCCCTGCAGCCTGACTCCCACCCTCACACTGCCCTGAGATCTTGACCACTCAAGTCTCCAGTGGCCCCAGCCGACCAGCCAAGTGACCGGTGCTCCAGCAGGCAGTCGTCCCTCTGGACCCCTTACCTTCTTGAATGTCTAGAAGGCTCCAGCCCGGTGACATCTGTCGTCTTCTACCCCCGCCCCACCTCCTTGACAGCTCTTCCACCTCCCTTCTGCTCCTACCTGCTCCTGGGCACGACCATGGGGCTAAAAGGCAGTACTGCAGACAAGGGTAGGGCTTCTCCCCAAACACACACAGCAGTGAGGGCTTTCACGAGCACGCGTGCGCCCAGCTCACAGCCGGGCGCAGGCACCAGCCGGCCAGGGCCCTGCATCAGTTCCCGGGTGTGACCAGGCTCAGAGAGGTAAAGCAATTTATCCAAGGCCTGGCTAAACTTATCCGAGCTAAACTTCACTGGGATCCGTGGGAGCCAGTTCTGACACCAGGGCGGCGCGACACAGGCACCGCACCCACGCAGGGTGTCTAACCGCGGCCCCCCCGCAGCACGCACAGCACGTGCGCTCCGGGGCTGCCCTCCAGCCGGCTGGCAGGGGCGCGCGCGCGCGCGCACACGCAGTCACGGGCCCCGGCATCTGCGGCCCCGCCCCCACCACCGCGTCGCCGGCCCCGCCCCGAGGCCCCGCCCCCGGCCTGACCTCCGCGGGGGGCCGGGCCGCGGGCCCAGAGCGCAGGGCGACGCCGAGCCGCGCGGGCCGCCGCCGCCCCCGCCGCGCGCCGGGCGGGCCCCCGCGCCCGCGCCGCCCTGGGTCCCGCGGCCCGGCGGGCCGCCCGCGCGCCCGCGACCGTCCATGGTGCAGCGCATGTGGGCCGAGGCGGCCGGGCCTGCGGGCGCCGCCGAGCCGCTGTTTCCGGGCTCTCGGCGGAGTCGCAGCGTGTGGGACGCCGTGCGCCTGGAGGTGGGCGGCCCCGACAGCTGCCCGGTGGTGCTGCACAGCTTCACGCAGCTCGACCCCGACCTGCCGCGCCTGGAGGTGGGTGAGCCCGACGAGATCGCGCTCCTCGCGCCGAGCCCCGGGGCAGCGAGGCGGGCGTGCGGGCTGCCGCGCGATCGGTCCGGACGTTCGGGGACCAGAGCGCTCTCTGGCCCCGCCGAGCCGAGGCGCGCCGGCCCCGCGCCCCTACCGCCCGGGTAGACTTGGTCCCGCGGGCTGTCACTGGTGACGTCCCCGAACTTCTGACAGCGGGGCCTGGGCCGCCGTTCTCCGTCGCCTGCCCCGGGGCCTGCGCCGGCCGTCGGGCTTCGCGGTGCAGGTGGTGAATAGTGATCAGGGCGGCGCACTCGTCGGCAGCTGGGACCACAGCGGCCTTCCAGGCGGTACCCCTTGCGGGCAGACGGAGATCCGATGTTCAGGGCTGCCGCGAGAAGGGAGGTGGAGGGCACCAGGCAGGCTTCCAGCCTGTGCTGCGAGGTGTCCAGGCAGGGAGGTGGCGGGAAGGGCCTCTCAGGCTGAGGGCGTGACTCATTTCTGCTTGATTAGAAAGTATGCGGACACCCTCGTAAGGATTGGGGAGGATTCAAAGAAGGGGTCACGATGAGGGGTGGGGGTCACTAGGTGAGGGCTGGGTCTCTGGTTTCTGGTGTGCTGTGGGCAGTGGGGCCCAGTGGGTCATGGGGTCACAGTGGGTTGGGGGGCTGCCCTGCCCCTCGAATCTGTGCACCTGACTGCCGCAGAGGGGGCAGAATCCAGGGATGGGTCCCCTGGCCACATTCCGCCTGGGCATGGGGCCTGGACAGAAGCCATCTCTGGGTCCAGGGGCTCAGCACATATCTAAACCAAATCAGAGCCTTAATGGTGAAGTTTGAAACCCCTGCTGGTTAGGTACCCCTAACCACCGCCTTGGTGCCCCCCACCCTTCCATCATGTTAGGCCGCAGTACCAGGATGGCCGGCCTGGATCTTGCGCCTTGCCTTGACCGGGAGTAGATAGATGCCTGTTTGCCCAGGGATAAAGCATGTCTCCATGCCCTTGGGGGGAAACCTTGGTGGGGGAACTGTGGGCCTGGGAGATTCCTCCTGAGCTGGGCGGGTGGCAGGGCCAAGCGAGTTCTCCAGCCCTCGTCCAGCCACAGCTCCAGTCTTTGGCGGCTGGAGCGACCCCCAGGGACGGTGGGGGTGGGAGGCCTGACACCAGCCCAGTACTCATCTGACTTTCATTACGTCTGGCAGCGGCCTGGGCTTTGTGCGCTGGGAGGGTCTGGCCTGCATGCTCGAAGGGGCCAGGCAGGTTCCTGGCCTGGGTGGGGCGGGCCCTTGCTGCTTCTCTTCCTCTCTCAGTCTGTCTGCATCCCAGAGGAACCGAGCCGTACCCCTGCCCAGGGGTCTGCCTTCCCTCCGATCTCCACCCCCCCTTCCCCTCCCCCTCTCCAGCTCTCCCTGCTGCTCTCCCTCACCCGGCCTCAGCATCGAGATCCAGGCCATGGCGGCTGTTTAGAAATCAAAGGGGAAGCTTCTGGCTGGGGCAGGAAAACCAGGGTCCTGGCAGGAGAGGAGGCCACTGCCGGAAACCAAACACAATGACCATTTACCATGGGCCGAGGGGAGGGGGGTGGGCTGGGAAGTCCCTGTCCGTCCTGCCAACACACGCCCGCCCCCCATCCTGGAGCTGATTTCCTGGTCTCTGTAGCAGGCCAGAGCCAGAGTGACCCTGCTCGGGGTCCCTGTCCTCTCTGGAAACCACCAGGCGATTTCTGCCTGCCCTATCCCCGGCCCCATTTCCTTACCGTGCCTTCCCTCTCTCAGCTGCCGGATGTCCTTGCGCATCTGGGCAGCCTCCCATCGTCATGATCGTGAGCCGGGTCACAGCTGGCCCAGCTCGGCCAGAGGGGCTCTGTGCTCTCCGGCAGTCCCCTGGCCCATGCACTTGTCTCTGGGCAGGCCACTGCCTTGGCCAGGCAGGAGGAGATCTCCCTGTGCAGCAACTACAGGCTGCGGGCCCTGCTCCCACGCCCCAGCTGCCTTCGACGCGGCCCTGCAGAGTAGTTGTCCACCGCACTTTATAGTAGACGGCGGGCCAGCGCAGCGGGGTCGCTGCTCTTAACATACGCACAGCGAGGAAGGACGTGCTGCCAGGTCTTGAATGGGGGCCGTTATTTATTGGGCTCCTGCTGTATGCAGGAGCCCACTGCAAGGATCCGAGAGGGCTAGGGCAGAGCTCATGGTCAAGGCAATTAAAAGTGCATGGGGCCCCGGGGGTGGGGGCACGGTGGGAGCTGCACGGGGGACGGAACCAAACACCGCAGACAGGAGCCGGTACTCTATGAGAGGCTCCGTGCTAAGTATTTTGCATGAGTTTTTGTCTCCTTGCTGTCAGGATTGCCCATTTAACAGACGAATCACCTGAGGCACTAGAGCTAGATAGCACAGACTTACCGAGCTCGTGAAAATGGCAGAGACGGGAGTCTGGCCCCCGTCGTGTGACCCTGCAACCGCAAGGCCTGAGCACCGTCTGGGCGGCAGGGAACACGGAGGGCTTCTCTGTTCCTCAGGAGAAGTAACTAGGAGAGGCCGCCGCCCACCACCACCCCCAGCCTCCTGCCTCCTTCCTGGCTGGCTGGGCTCTTGATCACACTCTGTGCTGCTCTGCTCTGAAGTTTAAGCCCCAGGGCTCATTTGCCTTTGACCCTGGAGGCCTTAGAGGTGCAGCCTTGTTGGGGGTCCTTGTCTGCAGACTGGAATCTGTGAGGAGGGCTTCTTAGCTCACTCCAGACTGCAGGGCCTTGGAGGGGACTGACTGCTACCAGCTGGGCCCCCACGGACCCTGGGGTTCCCCTCTTGCTCAACTCCTCAGGGGTCCCAGGAGAAGAGGAAGGGGGGCCAGGCTGGCTGGCACTGGGCCCTCCTTCCTCCTGTAGGTGGGAGGCATTGAAGCATGCCCGGCTGGATCCCGGAAGCAGCGGGGACAGTGGGACTCAGCCTTGGGTGACTGCTCACAAGCTGGGCTCGGTTCGATCCTCTACTCGGAAGCCGGACTTGTGTTTCCAGGCCCTGTCTTTGGGGCTGGTAGAAGGAGTTGGAGTAATTACGCACCGGCCCTGGGCAGCCTCTGAGCAAGCCGGGTGGTGGTGGAGTGGGGGCGATTTCAGGACACAGTGCCCAGGAGTCGAGGACGGGCTCTTAGGGGCTGCTGGCCAGCTGCCCAGATGGCTCCCAGGACACGGCCCTGCACTGTGGCCACCCTGCCCCGGGCTCGGGCTCCCGGCCTCCTGGGCTCAGAAACGCAGTGTTCCCAGACTTGCAGCTCTGGCGACGGGGCTCTCCCGGCTCCCATTCGGAGGGTGGGGAGCCGAAACCTGCAGCCTAGTGCAGGAGGGGCAGCACTTTGAGCGGACCCAGTCCCGCAGCCCTCCGGGCCGGCCTGCAGCTGGGCGTGGAAAGAGGCTGGCTCGAAGACGGCTTGGTGAGCAGGAGCAGGTGGGGGGCTCCAGGGTGTAGGTGTTGCCTCTGCACTCTGGGGAACGGGGAAGGGTCGGACACACCTGGAGCCCTAGTGTCCTCAGAAGCAAGGGCCAGGTTCGCACACACTGGTCAGAAGTTGGAGAGGAGAGGGAGCTGCAGGGGAAGGCCAGCTGGGCTTGCAGCCCTGGACCTGCTCCCACTCCTGGAGCCTCACTTGTCCTCATCTGTAAAATGGGCCCGAGACCAGTTCCTCCCCTAGGATTCAGGTGAGGACCAAGGGAGCCTGGCAGCCTGACAAGTGGTCCCACAGTGCCTGCCTGGCACAGTGTCCAAGCCAGACAGGTGGCAGTTGCCATGATTGTGTTTTCTGACAAGGTGCCAGGGCAGTGTCCATGCTCTGGGGTTTGAGGGCAGAGTTGGCGTGGCGCGTCTCAGACCCGGTTCCCATAGTTGAACCTCAAGGCCCGCAGCTGGAACCCCAGCAACAGCCACTCCGGGGAAGGGTGCCGGGTACAAGACAGCTGGGCCCCTCCATTGCCAACCAGCAGGGTCACCTGAGGAAGGTCCTGCCACCTCTGGCCTCTGCTCTGAGCCCGAGTGCGGCAGCCACAGCGGAGCACGGCAGCAGCCAGGCCTAGATGGGGCGAGGTTCATGGGCCACGGTTAAAATCCGGGCCCTGGCTGCCACTTCCTGGCTCCTGACCTGAGTGAGTTCCCCACCCGACTCCTCCCTCACCCATCAAGTAGATGTGACAAGTGTGTAAAAAGCCTGGCCCCCAGGAAGCATCCACAGACCTCGGACTCTGGTTGGTGGTGGACGCTTGGTTGTGGCTCTTGGGGCTGGACGTTCAGCTGGCCCTGCCCCACACCCCCTTTGGACCCAGGCCACCGTCCTCCTCAGCTGTCACCAGCTGCACTCCCTCAAAGGCCTGACATGGGGTGGCCTGCTAGCCTGACAGCCAGGAGCTGGCCTTGGATGGACAAGAGGACAGGCAGTGGGCACGGCCAGCGTGGAAGTCCCTCCCCCTCCCCCCCGTACTTGAGGCATCCTCCCTTTCTTTTCTGTACATGCTGATGAGTAACTGGGTTCAGGCTGGTGACAGGGGGGTCCTTGGGGACAGCCTCTTGGGGGCTCATGAGGCTGGTCACCAAACTCCAGTGTCTGGGGTCACTGAGCTCCCGGGTTGCCCTGGCCAGCCAGCCCCGATACAGTCCGAAGCCCAGGCTGCCCCTATGGGACGCAGTGCGTGGGGCCAGGAGTGTGGCTCAGCCCCACCCGGGGCTGACCTGGGGTCCCCACTCGGTCCTGTCCATGTCCTCGGACTCAGGGAACAGGACACCCACCAGAGGGTAGGGGTAGGGCCTTGCTACACACCAGGAGGCTTTTCCTTCTCCCCAACTTGTTGGAGCTTATGGTCCAAGAAATGAACCAGGACTCGGACTTGAGAAGTCCTGGGTTCTCTCCTCAGCCCAGCCCCGCGGCCGGCGGCCTTGGTGTCCATTCCACGAGTGTTTGCAGGATGCCTTGTCTGAGTGGCCCGGGAGCCTGGGATCCCAGGAGGGCTGACCAGGCCCTCTGTCCATCTCCCATCGCCACTCCTGCACGTGAGCAAAAGGCCAAGGTCAGAAAGCTGCAGGGCTGGCTTGGGCAGTTTAGGACTCCTGCCCTGTCTGTAGCGGCTGTCCTGGAGGCTCCCACGGGGGCCCTCAGGGTTTCCCCGCTCCGTGTCTGTCAGCAGCTCTGTGGGGCTCTGGTCCACAGGCGGTGCCCAGTATCCTCTGTTCCCATTTCCAGGGTGCGTCACGTGCCAGGTGCTGTGCACTGTCTCTGGACCCTCTGTCGCCCTATAGAGAGCTGCTGCTCGACCCAGTAGCCTAATGGATAAGGCATCAGCCTTCGGAGAGCTGCTGCTCTTGTACCCATTTCCCGGATGAGCTCACTGAGGCCGGGGCAGAGAGGCTCGGCAAAGCTGGAAGTCAGAGCCCTTCATGAAAGATGGTGTCCTGGGGTCTGGTGGGCCCCACGGAGGGTCCTCATGTGCCTGGGGCTGCAGGGTGCCGACCAGTGTCAGGGAAGGGCCTGGGGTGGCATCTGTGACTCTGTGTCCCTGGGTGGCAGCTCAGCAGGGTACATGAAGGACCTCATCTCATGCAGGCGCAAGCCACTGTGGTCAGAGCCACCCCTGCCCCGCCCACGTGGGACCAGGTCTCCACACGTGGCCTAAAGAGACAGGAGGACCCCGTGGTGCAGGCTTGAGCCTTTCTTCTCTGGGTGTCTCAGCCCTGGACGGGGTCTCTGTGGGAGGAGCCGGTCTGCCGAGGAGGCACCTGGGGAGTTTGGAGGCCCCTTACGGCCATCACCCTAAGGAAAGCCACACCCAGGGAGCAGAGGGTGGATGCGAGTGACACTGCCATCTCCCTGCACACAGGCACGAGCCGCCTCCGGGAGAGTTGGCAGGGCTGGGGAAGAGCCAGCAGGGCCCCTCTGGTCTGTCCCAAAATGCGGGTGGGATGGGGCCTGGCCTGCAGTCACTTGGGGACAGGCATGCTGCTGGCCTGTCACCCTGAGAAGGCTGATCAGGTGACATCCAAGTAGTTTCTCCTTCTTCTTGTCCCTGGGGCTCTGGGCTGCACTCAGAGGGACAGTGGGGTGCGGGGCACTTGGGTGCCTGTTCTGCCGGCGTCTGCTTACCAGGATCTGGGGGCACTGCCCCACCCAGACTTGACTTCCACTTGACCCAAGCCGTGGAAGGCCAGGCAGCATGTGCAAGGCCCAGCTGCTAACTGGATCCCAGGAACCTGGGGACATTGGCTCCCCAAGGACACAGCCATCCCTGTGGCGTTCTGTTCCCCTAGAAGTCAGCCGAGCACCCTCCTGCCCTGAAGAGGCCTCCCCGAAACCATCTGTCCGGTCAGCCACGCCCATCCTTCCCCAGGAGCCGCCCCTTCTGCCCTGCCAGAGCACCCCCCACGTGGGCCTGCGGGCGCTGCCCTCTGCCTGCAGGGTGGCCCAGGGTCGCCTACAGGCACAGGGCTCTGCCCATCCTGCTGCGGGGGGGCCCTTGGGGGGACCGATGCCTGGTGTTAGCTGCTTTCCCTCTCAGTCCCTGGAAGCAGGGAGGGGTAGGACACAAATGCCCTGCTCTGCCACTTCCTGGCCTGGGCCCCCGGGCCCTTTGCTTCAGAGCCTGCCCCTCTGTGCAGGAGGTGGTCACGGGCTCCTGCACCCGGCTCTGGGGGTCTGCTTTCTTCCTGCCGTGGCTGTGGCTGCCCAAAGGAGCCAGAGCAGCGCCCCATCTGTGTGACAGGGCGATGACTCCCGGCATCCCGCCCCGCCCCCCCCCACCAGCCGGCAGAAGGGGGCCCCTGGGGGTGGGGACGGGGGAGGGGCTTGGGGACCACATACTGCGCAGGCCAGCTGCTCTGCCGGCGAGGCCCAGGGCTCACTGCGGGGGTGGGGGGTGCTGCTCTCTGCACTTGCCAGGGGATGGCCACTGCCTGCCCGCAGCACCCAGAAGCCGGGGTGGAGCCCCACTAGGAGCCAGGTGCCCTGTGCAGTTCAGGGGCAGGGCCCTCTGACGGGCCCACCGGTCCTGCATGGGGCCCCCCAGCTCACTGCCCACAAGCCGGGTGTTCCTCCAGCTGAGCCACACGTGACTAAAATAACCATGGAGAAGACCAGGCCCTTCCAGCCCCGGCTTGGCCTCCGCGGGAAGTGGGCTCAGACCCCTGAGGACATGACAGGGTGGTGGCCCCCCGTCCAGCAGGGAGACAGCTGGTCTCTGCAGCCTGCGTCCTCTGAGGGCTCTTCCAGACGGGGGAGGGAACACGAGTATCTGTCTCAGCTTTTCTGCTCAGGAAGAGGCTCCCCTGTCTAGTGGAGGGGTGTGGGTGTAGGAGGTGGCACTCGGGGCACCTCTGCCCGTTCCCTGCTAACTCTCCACAGACAGGCTGGCTCTCTCTCCAGAGAGAATGTGATGGCAGCAGCTTCCCCGTTGGTCCAGTGCCCAGCATGAGAGGGCGGCCACAGGTCAGAGGAAGTGGCCTTCCTGAGGGGAGCTGGCCTCCTGCGGCGCACAGGGGCGACAGGAGGCGAGAGGCCCCAGTACCCCGTCGCCGACCCCAGAGGTGCAGCAGGGGCCCTGCCAAGGCGGCGGGCTTCAAGGAAGGCTGTGTGGGTGGGCTGAGTCAGCACCTTTGCCTGGGTCTCCTGTAAGCTGCACACCCACCTTGGGCTAGGGCAGTGATGCGTGGTCCCAGCCGCTGGTATGGACCGTGCGGTCGAGGGCCCTGTGCCGGCTGGCACGTCCCAGCTCCTCCCTCAATCCTCAGAGGCCTCCCTCCCTAATGCAGCACACCCCCCCCCCGCCGTGGGGGGCCGGACAGGCAGCGGGGCTTGGAGATTACGGCCCGAGGCCAGCCTGCCCAGTGGAAGGGGTCACTGACGCCTAAAACAAGGGTCTTTACTTCCTGTCCCAGGCAAAGTCCCGTGGTTTAGGGCCCAGTGAAACCCCAGTCATCTGCCCAGCCACTGCACCGTCACTGTTTGCCCGCTGTCCCCACGCACATGCCGCGGACGGGAAACCAGGATCTCCTCTGTTGCCCAAGAAGGCACAAGGGCATGAATGAGCAGAAAGGGAAGGAAGTGGCCTTGGATGTGGCCATCGGGGATGCCCTACGCCTGCCCCTGACGCGTGATGCTGACTCCAGGGCTGGGCCGGGAGGAGCTGCCCATGCCTGCTGAGTCAGCTGGGGAGCAGGGAGGAGGGCCTTGGGGGTCCTGGTCTGTCATCCACCCACGGTGATGCGTCTTTGGACAGGTCGCCCCTCTCCCAGTGTCCACGTCCTCATCTGTGACATGGCTAGAAGGCAGTACCCCTCTTGGGGGTAGAGGGGGTGACCCTGGCCATGAGCATGTTGCTGGGGGTTTCCAGGGCCTGGAGGGCTGGCGGCTGAGGGCGTGGGAAGGGGCGGGCTGGGGGCTGCGTTCTCCTGCGTTCTCCCGCCCCAAAGTGACTCCTGGGAGTCACCGGCCTGGAGCTGCCAGCGCACTTCATCCCTGCCAGGGGCCAGGCCGGGGTGGGGCGGGGGGGGGTGGTGTGTGGACGCCGTGCCTTGGCTGGGGACTGGAAGGCTCACGGGGGCAGCCCCTGACGGCCCCACCCCGTCTCTCCAGAGCTGCACGCAGGAGATCGGTGAGGAGCTGCTCAACGGCCTCATCTTCTCCATCTCCCTACGGAAGGTGCAGGCGCAGCCCGGGGCCAACAAAGGCCAGCGCTGGCTTGGGGTGAGTGCGGCCGCAGGGCTCCTACCCCCAAGAACCCACAGTCCCGCTCCCAAAGGAGCCTGGGCCTCCACGCCCTCCCCGCTGCCCAGCTCTGGGCTTGGGCAGGAGCAGGGTCACTCTGCACGGGACACCCGGGAGGCCCAGTCGCTGAGCGTCCAACTCTTGATTTCGGCTCAGGTCACGATCTCAGGGTCGTGAGATCAAACCCCGCATCGGCCTCGCATGGTGCGTGGAGCCTGCTTGAGGTGCTCCCTCCGCCCCTCCTGTGCACATGCAGACTTTCTCTCTACAAAGAAAAGTTCATTCACACCTGCATGAACATCTAAAAAGACACCTTTTTACTGCTTCCCCTTGACATTGGGCCCCAGGTGATTTTGTATTTGTGCCCCAGTCCGGCAGGTTTTAACTCCCGCCCCCGGCTGTGGCCGTCCCAGTAGTCGGCAGCCCCACCTTCTGCGGCAGCCCCACCTTCTGCATCTGCACAGGGAAGGGCCAGTTTCCCCCCAAGGCAGGGAGGCTTGAGCTCCTCTACAGTTCGCTGTGGACCCGAGCACGGCCACGTGACCCCTCCGGCTCAGAGGGCCTGACTCGGCCACATACCATTCCAGAAGGGAGGCCAGTTGTCAGGGTGATTCAGCCCTTCAGTGCCATGGGCCCGGGCTGCACAGATTCCCTCCCCAAAAGGAGCTTCTGTCTTCTCATCTCAAGAATGGGCATGTTTTGCCAGAGCTCAGGGGGTTAGTGCTTTTCCTCCTCCAGCCAACAGACTGACCCGGAAGGGTTGTGTCTGCATGTTTTGTTAGTCCCCATATCAAATTCTCTTTGTTTGTTTGTTTGCTTGTTTTAAGGTTTTATTTATTTATTTCACAGAGAGAGGGAGAGAGGGAACGCAAGCAGGGGGAGTAGGAGAGGGAGAAGCAGGCTTCCCACCGAGCCAGGAGCCCGATGCGGGGCTTGATCCCAGGACCTTGGGATCGTGACCTGAGCCCCCCAGGACGGCCCTCAGATTCTGCTTCTAAAGCTGAGCTTGTTTCTCAGCTTGCGGCAACGCGTGTCTTCTTTCCAGCCTCACATCCCTGCGCCCTTGGGATGTCATCTGAGCTCGGGCCCCCCACCCTCCTGGCCGCCCCGGGCACTACCGCTGACCACCCCCCTCCTTCGTCCCGTCCCACCCCAGTGTGAAAACGAGTCCGCCCTGAGCCTGTATGAGACCTGCAAGGTGCGGACGGTGAAGGCAGGCACGCTGGAGAAGCTGGTGGAACACCTGGTGCCCGCCTTCCAAGGCAGCGACCTCTCCTACGTCACCATCTTCCTATGCACCTACCGGGCCTTCACCACCACCCAGCAGGTCCTGGACCTTCTGTTCAAACGGTGAGCGGCCCCCCGCCCCGCCCCGCCGGCTCCGCACCGCAGTCCGGGCAGGGCAGGGTGTCTCGGCCGCAGCCCTTCCCCGCTTGGACACCAGGCCCCTGCTGGACATTTTGCATAGTTCTGTGAGCGGGGCAGACCGGCCTCCCTTCCCTCCTGGGCTTCCGCTGTAGTCGGGGGGTCAGCTGGTAACCCTAGACGTCATAGCAGGTACGGTAGACGTGACGCCCTCACGGCCTCCTCTAGATACGGATGTATCCTCCCTTACTCTGACGAGGACGGCGGCCCCCAGGACCAATTAAAAAAGTGAGTGGACTTTGGGTCTGATGGGAGGGTCCCCTGTCTCCCAGGTGGGGGACATCTGGGGCTTTGGTGGGGGCAGAACCCTGGCCCCCACGTCTGTGACTACTACTGGAGGGCTGCGCTGTGGGCGCCTCTCCTGCAGAAAGACAGGAATCAGACCGCTGTGGCTGGGCTCCCGGGGCCTGGGGGGCAGAGGGGAGGCTGGGGGCTGGAGGCCAGGGTTGGGCCCTGAGGCCATGTGTCCCCACTGCCCGCCCCAGTCCTGTCTGCTCTGCTGAGATCCCGGGGCCACCAGCTCACACGGGGGCCTCGCGCCTCGGTGCCCCAGGCCAGCCACCCTCCTGCGGTTCCCGAGAATAGTATCGGTGGGAAGAGGAGACCCCAGGCGCCTGGAAGGGGGTCCGGCAGGCATCGGAGCAGGCGCTGGGAGTTGCAGGGCCACGAGAGCCCAGGCGGGCTGGGCAGAGGGACATCGCCCGTTCCCTCCTCCCCCACAGACTGCTGTAGCGCCTACCATGTGCCCCAGGGCTGAGACAGAGCAGACTCCGTGCCCCCTCCCCACCTTCCTGGGGTTTACGGTGCAGCAGGAGGGACCCCAGACAGACAGAGGAGTGGGTCAGGCCCCCCGGGGAAGGCAGGGGTGCTCACACCAGAAATGGTCTCCCTCCCGTGGAGACCCGCACCTGCTGGCCAGACCTGCCCCTGCCTGGATGGCCGGTGGGGGTGGGCGGGGTGGGCCCGGCCTCTGGATGGCGCATCCCCGGGGGTGCCCCAGGGGGCTGTGCGGAAGGAAGGGCCAGGCCACTGACGCTACCACCTGCCCGCCTGCCTCCAGTGCCGTCTCCTCCATTCTGGGCACCTGGCTGGACCAGTACTCGGAGGACTTCTGTCAGCCTCCAGACTTTCCCTGCCTCAAGCAGCTGGTGGCCTACGTGCAGCTCAACATGCCCGGCTCTGACCTGGAGCGCCGTGCCCACCTTCTGCTGGCCCAGCTGGAGCGCGCAGAGCCCGCGCAGGCCGAGCCTGAGGGTGAGAAGGCCGGGGCTGGGTGCCTGGGGCTGTGTGGGGATGGGTCGGTGCTGGGCCCCACAGGGACGAGCCCCACAGGCTGGTGTGGGGCCAGGAGCAAGGCCTGGGCTCAGAGCACCCAGCGGGTGCACCGCGCTCGGGGAGCCGTCCCGCTGAGGCTTCCTTCCTGGGTGCGGCTTCTCTGGGAGGCCCCGGGCTGAGCTCTGTGTCTGCAAAGGGACATGGAAACTTCTCTCCTCCTGTAGCTCTGTACCCTGCTCCAGCGCCAGCGCCAGTTCCAGAAACAGCTCCAGAACTAGAGCCAGCTTTAGCACCAACTCTCCTGCCTACTCCGGAGCCAGACGCGGCTCCAGCACGAACTCCAGAGCCAGACGCAGCTCCGGCTCCTGCTCTAGAACCAGACGTGGCTCCGGCTCCGGCTCCAGCTCCCACTCCAGAGCCAGATGTAGCTCCAGCTCCCACTCTAGAACCAGATGCAGCTCCGGCTCCTGCTCTAGAAGCAGACGTAGCTCCGGCTCCTGCTCCAGAACCAGACGCAGCTCCAGCTCCTGCTCCAGAACCCGAGCCATCTCTGTCTCAAACTCTAGAGCCAGAGGCAGCTCCAATGCCCGAGCCTCCCTGGCCTTCAGCTGTTGCTGCAGAAAATGGGCTGAATGAGAAGCCTCACCTCTTGGCCTTCCCTCCCGACCTGGTGGCAGAGCAGTTTACCCTAATGGATGCAGTGAGTGCCTCTCAGTGGTGCGACAGGGCAGGGGCACCCCTTCCTCTGGCCTTGGGTCCATGCCCTGCCATTCCCCGGTCCCCAGCTGGTGTCCCGCTCTAGCTCCCAGTTCCAGCAGGACTCACTGTGAGATCCGCAGACTGGGGACATAGAGATGGGACCCTCCCACCCCAGCCTGCGGGGACTGTGGATTACATGAGGGGGAACGGTGGAAGGCTGGGTGGGCCTGGCCTATTTGGTGGGGAAGCAGAGCTCCCTGAGGGGCTGCCTGCTCCCTGGGTCAACCCCCCGATCTGCCAGGAGCACTTATTAGGCACTTATTAGGCACCTGCTATGTACTAGAGTTTCTGGCAGAAACCAGAGCCCTAAGGTATGACACCCACAGCGGGCGTGCACCTGGATGGGGTCGGGGGGGGGGGGCAGGGGGGCGGACCCAAGGCATGATGGGGGAGCCGGAAGTGCTCCCTGCTGTGCAGCTGTGAGGCCCCTTCTGGTGCTTGGAGTCGGTGAGGGCGGGCTGCCGAAAATGCTAGACTCTCCTCCAGCGTGTCATCCGGGGCCACTTGTGCTGGGGGCCTGTGGTAGGCAGAGAGCAAAGTGCACACACACACACACACACACACACACACACACATGCCTGCAAGGCTCCAGGCACATCCTGCCCCACATCGTCCGCTCCCGAGCTCAGCCCTGACCAGGGGCTCTGCCTGGGACGAGGGGAGCAGGGATCCTGAGCCGGGGTGTGGCCGAGCTGCGTGACACACCCCCTGCTCCCCAGGAGCTGTTCAAGAAGGTGGTGCCCTACCACTGCCTGGGCTCCATCTGGTCCCAGCGAGACAAGAAAGGCAAGGAGCACCTGGCTCCCACCGTCCGTGCCACCGTCACCCAGTTCAACAGCGTGGCCAACTGCGTCATCACCACCTGCCTGGCGGACCGGAGTGTGACGGCCCGGGGCAGGGCCCGGGTGGTGGAGCACTGGATCGAGGTGGCCAGGGTACGCCTCCGAGGGGCTCTGGGGAGCCCCTGTCTCACTTGATCTGCCCTTAGGGAGGTGATGTGGCATCCCGGGCCCTTCCTTTCTCCAGGGTGCGCCGGCCTTGACCAGCGTATCCCGACGCCCGGGTACTCACTGCCCCACGACTCCCTCCTGTGGGCTGTGCCGCGATCCCCCTCCTGGGAGTGCTGCCTCCCTGGGCTCCACCGGCATCGTCTCCCCCAGGTCGGGAGCTCCCAGCCAAGGGGACCACAGCTACGTCTCAGCCCTGCTTTCCCTCCCCCAGGAGTGCCGCGTCCTCAAGAACTTCTCGTCCCTCTACGCCATCCTGTCCGCCCTGCAGAGCAACTCCATCCACCGGCTGAAGAAGACGTGGGAAGAAGTTTCCAGGTGGGCGTGCCTCTCAGCAGGAGCCCCAGGGGGGACCTGGGACCTGCCAGGGGCCAGCGAATCCTGGGCCAGCTGGCAGGGCCTCCGATTGTCTGTTGGCCTTAGGCAAGCAGTTCTGCCTCGGGACTCAGTTTCCTTATCTGGCAGCTACGAGATTGGGCCACACTGGAGATTTTCCTGGGTTTGCTCGGCAGCCACACCACTCTGTCCTCTTAAAATCCCAACGGGTTGGAACAGAGGCCCCCACACACGGCTCTCTTGCCCGGGGCCGCAGAGCGGGACCCTGTGTGGAAACCACCCACCCGGGCAGTTCAGGGCCTTGGGCTCTGAAATAAAATGGATTAGTACGCAACCCCTGCGTGCCGGTCCCAAGCCTGTCCTCCTTTCCCGCAGGGAAAGCTTCCGAATCTTCCAGAAGCTGTCGGAGATCTTCTCCGATGAGAACAACTACTCGCTGAGCAGAGAGCTGCTCATCAAGGTGAACCCTGGGCGGAGGAGGGGGGGTCTCAGAGGAGGGAGGGGCTCAGCGAGCAGTTCTTTGAAAGATTCCAGTCCTGTCTTGTCTGGACTCTGCAGAGTGGGATCTTTTTGGTCCCTGGCCAGTGGGGGGGGGGCAGTTTGGGAACAGGAAACCCTGGTAATGGGATGGTGGGGGTGCAGTCAGGGGACGTTCCAGAAGGGATAGGTGAGCTGGCAGGATTAGCAGGTGTCCTGCTTCCTCCAGGCAGGTGGCTGGATGGGGCCAGGGGTTGGGGGCTCCTGTCTGCCACAGCTCAGGGGAGGGCTCCCTGCCTGCCTAGTGCCAGGATGCCACAGGGGAGGCCAGAGCCCACATCGCAAAGGGGCTGCCCGCCTTGGGACCAAATGAGCAGACCCAGGACGCAGCTGTGGGTACGGTGGGGGGCTCCTGACTTTGCCCCGGGCCAGACACCACAGATGGATCCCAGGGAGTCTTGCTAGGCTCCCCCCACAGGGCCTCCAGTTTGCCAGAAGACCAGTTAGCAGGAGTAGGTCTCCAGCTGGGAAGGAGGAGCCCACTGTCCTCCGAGTCCCTCTGAGACCTCGGGCGAGTCCCTGCTCTCAGAAAATGGAGGTGTGAAGAGCCTGGGGTCCCTCTGGTCTCTTGACTCGGGGAGGCAGTGAGGCACGAGGAGAAAAGAAACGGGCATGAGTTTTGTGCAGGGCTTCACCCCGGGGCAGGCGAGGGAGAAGAGCGACAGGAGCAGGTGTGGGATGCAGAGTCCTGGGAGACCCCAGGCGGCAGGTGTCTGCTCGTCCGCGCTTCCCAGACGAGGAAACGGGCTCAGGGAGGGTGGGCTGCGGTCCCATGTTCTGGCACCACGTTGGTACCAGTGACCAAGGCCCAAGGTCAGGTCTGTTGGAGGAGAAGCTGGGGAGGAGAGGAAGGTCTCGCTGACCCTGTCCTCGACCCTGGCAGGAGGGGACCTCCAAGTTTGCCACCCTGGAGATGAACCCCAAGAGAGCGCAGAAGCGGCCGAAGGAGACGGTGAGTGTGCGCGAGGCTGGGAGCCACAGGGGCTGGCCTCCCCGTGAGGAGAGAAAGGGCCACCCCCACTGCCCTCCCCACACCGTGCTGCTGCCGTGCGGCGACCTGCCGGCTAGACCAGACCCCCTCTGGGCCCTGTGAGGGCCAAGCCCTGACCCGCTGCTGTTGACGGCGCTGTTGACGGCGCTGTTGACGGCCACCAGAGCAAGGGCCTGGGAGAGCCGGGCTTGGGACGGGTTTAGGGGTGACGAGGGTCACCAGAACCTCGGTGACTTGCCAAACCCTGGGCCCAGAAGGTGACTAGGGGAGCTGGGGGCCCGTGGCTACTAGGAAGGAGTCTGGGGGAGACGGCTGAAGGTCCCCAGGCTGCTCTGAGTGGGAGGCCGGGGTGGGGGCTGTGGCCGAGGGGGGCCCTGGTCCCGGCTCATCGGCCCTGCCTCCCGGCCGCAGGGTGTCATCCAGGGCACCGTTCCCTACCTGGGCACGTTCCTCACAGACCTGGTGATGCTGGACACCGCGATGAAGGACTATCTGTATGTGAGTGAGCCCTGCGGGCCCGGCCGGGGTGGGAGTGGGGCGGGGGTCCTAGAGCCCTGGAGGAAGGCGCCCCTCACTGAGCCCTGAGCTCTCAGTGCTGGGCACACCGCATCTGAGAGCCCCCAGCCACCCCGTGCCCAGCTCCCCCATGAGTGGAGAGCTAGGTGCCCAGCTGGTGGGGCCTAGAGCTGCAGGAGGCTCGCAGTCTGTCCTCAGGCAGTGGCCATGGACAGAGAGGGGCTGGCCATCCAAGGTCAGGCACTGGGGCGGCCAGGCTGGGCCGTCTTGCCCCAGGCCTCAGTCTCTCCTGTCCTCAGAGGGTTGGGCAAGAAGTTCCTTAAGGCTCTGCCCGTCCCCCACCCCCACCCAGCCACCCTCAGATCCCAGGACCCGCCCAGAGCTGGGGTGTGTGCACCCACCTGCCCCCTGGTGGTGCAGCCGGGAGTGCAGCCTGAGAGGGGCTGAGGGGCAGTCCTGGACAAGGGGACACTTTCTGAGGGTCGCTGGCTGTTGGCTTTTCAGGGGAGATTGATCAACTTCGAGAAGAGGAGGAAGGTGAGCCTCTGCAGCCCCTACGTGTCGGCGGGGGTGTGGACTTGAGACCCACGGGTAGAACGCTGGGCCGCACCCCGCTTCCTCTCGTGTTCCTGGGGCGGGTGTGATACGCAGAGGCTGGGGGGCCTGTCCCACCGGAGGGCAGGTGCGGGAGGCCGGAATCAGGGATGACTCCTTGGGAGGGCTGCTTGGACCCGGCTCTGAGAACAGGATGGGCCTGGGCGGGGGGGGAGGGGGCATGCCCAGAGCCCTTTCCATGCCAACGCCCTCCTGCCCTGCCCTCTGGCCCCAGGAATTCGAAGTGATCGCCCAGATCAAGCTGCTCCAGTCGGCATGTAACAGTTACAGCATCGTGCCTGAGGAGCACTTCCGGGCCTGGTTCCGGGCCATGGAGCGGCTCAGCGAGACGGAGAGGTGCGTCTGCGCAGGAATCGGGCGCACTGGGCGGGCTGTGGTGTGGGATCGTGGTCGGCGCTGGACCGACTGGGCGTCCAGACCGCCCCCTGCCAGGCAGGTTCTAGGAAGGAGACCTGGGTGTGCCTCCCCGTAGCCTCACAGCCGTGCCTCTGTCCCATAGCTACAACCTGTCGTGTGAGCTGGAGCCCCCCTCCGAGTCCGCCAGCAACACCCTCAAGGCCAAGAAGAACGCAGCCATCGTCAAGCGCTGGAGCGAGTGAGCACCCGGGGCTGGCAGGACGGGCTTCCTCCCTGCTCCGCGCAGCCTCGGGCTGAGCGTGCTTCTGCATAGTAGGGTGACCCTGACCCCTCAGTCCCAGAGCAGGGACGGACATGGGCCTGATGACGGACCAAGCGCTTGGCACAGAGGCTGCACTGTGGAGTGGAGGGGGCAGGGGCGGGGTGTGGCCCCAGGGGAGGCCCCCCAGATGAATTGATTCTTCCACGCAGCCGCCAGGCCCCCAGCGGGGAGCTCAGTACCAGCGGGAGCTCCCACTCCAAGTCCTGCGACCAGCTCAGGTGCGGCCCCTACCTCAGCAGCGGGGACATTGCCGACGCCCTCAGTGTCCACTCGGCCGGCTCGTCCAGCTCCGACGTGGAGGAGATCAACATGAGCTTTGTCCCGGAGTCCCCCGACGGTCAGGAAAAAAAGGTGACTGCCACACCCCCTCTCCCGGGGTCCAGGTCCCCACTCCTCAGCCCCCTACAAGTGGCCAGGAAGCCCCAGCTCCTACACGGAGCTCTTGGGGTCCCCGCAGTGCTGGGCACTGACCAGGGCGCCCCTGCTGATCGTGCCGTCCCCACAGTTCTGGGAGTCGACCTCCCAGTCGTCCCCGGAGACCTCCGGCATCAGCTCGGCCTCCAGCAGCACGTCCTCCTCCTCGGCCTCCACCACGCCCGTGGCCGCCACGCGCACCCACAAGCGCTCCATGTCCGGGGTGTGCGGCGGCAGCTCCTCGCTGCCGCTCTACAACCAGCAGGTGGGCGACTGCTGCATCATCCGCGTCAGCCTGGACGTGGACAACGGCAACATGTACAAGAGCATCTTGGTGGGTGCCCGCCGCGACCCGGCCGAGCGGCCGCGGGGCTGGGAGGGGCCGTCGAGAAGCTTCCCTGGAGGGCGAGTGCCCCGGAGAGCTTCACGGGGGGAGGCGCCTTGGGGGGAGCGGGGTGACCCAGGGGTTGGAAGGAGCGCAGGAGGCCTGAGGTCAAGGGCTCAGAGCTTGCGTCTGGATCTTGGAGGGAGACAGAAGCTGGTTGGAGCGGAGGGCAGGCCACGGGGACTTGGGGCTTCTCTATGGGGGTGGGCTAGGGCCAGGAGGTGCAGGGAGGCCAGTGGGGAGGCAGGGACCATGGCAGGCTGGTGGCCATGGAGGTGGCTAGACCACGGAGGTCCTTCAGGGCTTGAGACCAAGCCAAGGGGCTTTGTCTCCAGACACTGTGTGTGGGGAGTGGAGGCGGCAGGGGGACTCATGTTCCAGAGCTCAGGCTGCAGAGAAGTCACATGCACTCCCCAAAGACCCCCCCACCCCGATCCGCTCACACCGGGTCAGGTGCTCCGTGACACACCTGTCCTGTGCTGAGCTTGACTGTCATTAACGGGCACCCGCATGACCCCATGTCTAAGGCCCGTCTGCACTGTGGCCTCGGGGTCGAGGCAGGAAGGGTCAGACCACGCTGACCACCCCTGAGCCTCCAGCCAGCGCAGACCTGGCACAGAGGCGACCCCTGGGCTCCTCTCTTCCCTCCAGGGCTGGGCCTCGACGCTGTCTCTGCCCTGGGTTCATTGTTCCCCTTGTCCTGCGGGGACAGGCTCAAGGGGAGCAGCCCCCAGGAGCGGGCAGGTTTCCGAGGTGGCATGGGAAGAAGGTGGCAGGCTTGTAAGAGAATGAGAGGGGCAGAAACAATTGGGAAGAGCGCCCCATCCCTGCACAGAGGCCTCCCGGGGCAGGACGAGAGGGAGGGGTCCCTGGGGACCTGGCACCCAGCCTGAAGCTGAGCCTTGTTCTGCAGTGTGAGGCATCTCCAGGGGTTCCCGGGGCTACCCCCTGCGGGGGGCTTCTCCAGGCCCTGCACCCTGATGGTCTGCCCCTTCCCCAACCCAGGTAACCAGCCAAGATAAGGCTCCGGCGGTCATCCGCAAGGCCATGGACAAACACAACCTGGACGAGGACGAGCCGGACGACTACGAGCTGGTACAGGTCATCTCTGACGATCGCAGTAAGTCCGGTCCCGCCGCGTGGGCCCTGGGAGCAGCCCCGCGCCCCAGCCCCAGGGCCCACGTTCCCAGAACCCACGCAGCCATCTGGGGGTTGGGCAGCCTCGCGCAGGCGCCCTCACCAGCCCCCGGCACGTGCGTGCCCTTGGCTGGACGTGGACAGGCTGCGGGAGGCCGAGCTCCAAGCGCCTGGCACCGCGCGGCGAGGGGAAAGGGCTCTTCCTCCGGGGCCGGGCAGCCCAGCCGCGCGCCCAGGGGCCGCTCACAGGAGCGCCCTGGCTGAGATGGGGCACGAGTGCTTCATTAGGCGTCGTGCCCGCTGTGCACCTGAGCCTCAATACGTTAAAATCCACGCACACGTGACATTGTCCGTGTCTGCTAGGGCTGCTGTGACAGGCCGCGGCGGCCGGGGCGGCGGGTGGACGAAGACGCGTGGATCCCAGCGCACAGTGTTCTGGGGCTCTGGCGAGGACCTCGCCCACAGGGAAGACAGCCACCTTCTCCTGGTGCCCTCACGTGGCAGAAGGGGCGAGGGTCCCCTTTTATAAGGCGTCCGTCCCATTCCTGATGCTCCAGTCCCAAAACCTTTCACAACCCAAAGGCCCCATCATCTGGGTGTGTGGATTCCCACCCAGATTTGGGGGGACACATTCAGACCACAGCAGACACTAAGCACAGGTTCTGAGGGGTCCCGCTCGGTGGATGAAAGCTGGGAAAGCGGCAGAACCAGGGCCAGCACAGACTAGGAGGCCGACGGCGGGCCTCAGGGAGCTGGGGCACGGCCCTCCCGTCGCCTGTGGTTTCCTCATCCGCACGGGGGAGATAACGAGCCAGGGGCTGATCCATACAGACCTCTAGGGACGTGGGGCTCTGTTCTTTGCCATGAGCTGCCAGCCATTAGCCCAGACGATTCATGGTGACCCCCAGCACCCCCAAAAGTTGTTTCTGGACTCCTCTCTCACCTTCTCGCACCATTTTGGTAGAGCAGGGCAGGGGTAGCCTCCATCTTCAGGACAGGAAGCCTGAGGCGCAGGGCAGGGTAGGGAAGGGGAGGCAGGAGCAAGAAGCTGCGTGGTAGCGGGCTCCTGGCCACAGCAGGGAGGAGAGGAGCAGCTGCCCGGGGGTGTGGATTCTCCCGGACCCTCGCCCAGAAGACCTGGGGCAGGACCTGCCCATTGCTGGTCCCCAACCTTGGTCCTGAGTAGGGCGAGACTTAGGGGAGGTGTTCTGGATTCTAGAAATCTTTTGGCTCGAGGTCACGGTCAGCAAAGGCAGCAGGGCGGCGGGACGGACGGCCCTTTGCCCACTCCAGACGGAGGTGGGGACTTGGGGAGTCAGAGTCCCTTTTCAAACAAGAGTGGTTGGCTTTCCTGAGTGCCCCTCGGTCTCCTCGGCAGGTGTCATTTAGAGGGCTCATCGTACTCCTGATGTTGGATTGGGGGCGTCTCAGCTCTTTGGCTCAGGCCTGCTCTGGGGGGCCCTCAAGTGGTGGCTGTTCTGTGGGGCCCTTGTAAGCATCTGTGACCCTCTCCCCGCCCTTCTCCCACCAGAGCTGAAGATCCCTGACAACGCCAATGTGTTCTATGCCATGAACTCAACGGCCAACTATGACTTTGTCCTCAAGAAACGGACCTTCACGAAGGGGGCAAAGGTCAGGCACGGCACCAGCTCGACTCTGCCTCGCATGAAGCAGAAGGGACTCAAGATTGCCAAGGGCATCTTCTAGGTAGTCCCCGGCACTGGCCAGCCACGGGACCACTCTGTCGGGCGCTGGCCAGCTGGGTGACTAGGCACTTAGAGACTCCAGTGGCCAAGGCCAGGCGGGCGCCTTCTGCCTGACCTGCCAGCTCAGGCCACCCCCAGACTCCAGGTTCACCCTGAACCTCCCCTGCTGCCGGGATTGACGCCTGCTGTTTGCTGGGCTGACCTGGCCTCCCGTGGACCACTCGCTGCCTTAGGTGCCTTCAGCTCTCTGGAACCAGAAGACTAGCTGACTTTTGCCAAGGAGCACTGCCGACGGCCATGGCGCTGCGCCTGCCGCTGGGCTCCGCCCTCTGTGCACTTCCCCTGCACCTGCTCAGGTGTGGGTCACTGCCACCTGTGCCCAGGGGCACCCCAGGGCACCCACTCATCCACTGGGTCTGACCACTGCACTTCTCTCCTCATGCCCACGGGCGCTGGCCCGTGCCCTTCTCGGGTCCCGGGCCCTTTTTCCACCATGCTAGCCTTTCCCAGGCTGCACCAAAGATACCACCGTCGGGGCCAACAGAGCGAGGGAGTCTCACCCACCCCCGGCCCAGCCCTCCCCCAGGAGAGGAGGGCGGGGAGCCTTTCCACAGATCACACTCTTCACCCGGCGCGCGGGGACAGTCTCTGCCGAGGCCCGTTGTCATTGACTCTCACGACACTGCGAGTGCCACCCACCGCTGCGCCCTGGGCTTCACGAGACCACACGAGACGGGGGTTAGTGGGAGAGGAGAATCGGGGGAACGGGGAGGGGTGTTGAATATTTGTATAAAAGGCAAAAACAAAACAAAAAAAGTTTACCAGTGGGGGAGGGGCAATATTTATTTGTTGTAAATAGCAAATGCTAGACTTGAATCTTATATTAAAATCTGGTTTCTACTATAGCTTGGGAGTTGCGATTTGGTTCTTTCACTTCCTGCGCTCGTATAAACGAGATACAGACTCTCGCGTTCTATGTGCAAACAGGAGATCTTGCGTGGTTACCGGTTCGTCGTATGTGGGACAAGTGCGAAGAGCCAGCCACCCTTCTTCCCATTGACTTAAGGAAACGTGCAGGCCTAACTTCCACAGAGCAGATGCTCAGCCTGGGGTCATTAAGCTGGGCACTGAGCTGGGTCAGCCCCCCAGCACCCTTGGGATTCGAGGTTGGAGGTACTTTCACAGGGCTTAGCAACAAGCCCAGAAGCCTGGGTGTCTTTAAAAATAGCATTTGTGGGGCATGCAGGTGGTTCAGTAGGTTAAACGTCTGAGCTCAGGTCATGATCCCAGAGTCCTGGGATCGAGCCCCGCCTAGGGCTCCCTGCTCAGCAGGGAGCCTGCTTCTCCCTCTGCCTCTGCCCCTCCCCACCACCAACTCACCAGAGCTCTCTCACTCTCTCTCAAATAAAATATTCTTAAAATAATTTTTAAAAAAAACATTTGCAAGAGAAAATTACAGAAGCAGGAGCTCAGGGGTCAGTCTCTCCACGGAGACCATTTGACTGTGGGGAGAAAAGGATCGGAATGAACCATCTGGGGACTTTGGAACACCCCGCACCCAACACACAACAGTCAGGGGAGTACTTGATGACAAACAGCCATGGGACGTTAGTGATGAAGGAGATCGCTGCCAGTCCGCGCGCACTGACCACCAGGGCAGCAGGACAGAAGCTTCAGTCCCCGAACAAGGAAGACATGGCACGACATAGTTTGGAAAAGTCAGTATAGAAACGGAAGATGCAGCTCTCGGATAACAGAAGTGAGCCTGGAGGAGGGGGAGAATCTGGTTTCCAGAATTAGCACATTGTCATCCTCAGTATCCAGTTCCCAGCACATTATAAAACGCACAGAGAAATAGGAAGACCGTGCTGCCACGTAGGAAAAAAGAACTTGGCAGACTTCCCTGATGAAGTTCGTGCATCGAAGTTACTAGTCAAAGACATTAAGTTGACTGCCTTAAATATGCTTGGTGAGCTAAAGGAAACCACAGACAGCAAAAACAAAAAACAAAACAAAACCCCAAAGGAACTCTATGATGTAAGAACAAATAGGAAACGTAATATTGAGAAGTTATGAAAAGGAACCACATAGAAATTCTGGAGCTATGAGGCACCTGGGACGCTCAGATGGTTGAGCGTCTGCCTTCAGCTGAGGTCATGATCTCCAGGTCCTGGGATCATGCCCCATATCAGGCTCCCAGCGCAGTGGAGAGTCTGCTTCTCTCTTTCCCTCTGCCTCTCCCCCTGCTTGTGTGCTCTCCCTGGCTCTCTAATGAATCAATAAAATCTTAAAAAAAAAATCCTCTGGACAGTACAATAATTGAAATGAAAAAACTCGCCAGAAAAAATGAAAAGGAAAAATGAAAAGAACTCACCAGAGTGGTTCAATGGCAGATTTGCACAGGCAGAAGAAAAAATCAGTGAACTTGAAGATAAGGCTGGCGTCATTACTCTCCCTGAAGAGCACAAAGGAAAAAGAATGAGGAAAAATGAACAGTCCCCTCCAGGAGCTGGGTGACACCAACAAATGAACAGCATCCGATACCGAGAGACCCAGAAGAAGAGAGAAAGGAGCAGAGAGATTATTTGAAGTAAAGATGGCTGAAAACTTCCCAGTTTTGATGAAAGACTACATCTACACATGAAGACGGTCAATGGACTTCAAGCAAAAAAAACTCAAAGGGACCCACTATCTCTTCAGGGTGAAGGGGAATGAGGACATTCCCAGATAAAAGAAGTTAAGGGGTTTTGTTATCAGTAGACCTGCCTACAAGAAATCCTACACGCAAACCCTTCAGGCTGAATGAGAGAACACTAGACAGTAACTGAAAGCCATAGGGAAAGTAAAGAGCTCAAGGAGAGGTAAGTAATAGATCACTTAAAAAGCCTGTATCATTTCACTTTAGGTGCATAGCTCCTTTTTTCTATGTAATATAAAAAGCAAATTTATGAAACTGTAAATCTGTTAATGGGAACAGGATACATAAAGAAAGTGGGGCTGGGAATTCACAAGAGCTGAGTGTATACTACTGAATAAACTTGAATTACCAAACTAGGTTGCTCTAAGTTTAAGATGTTAATTGCAATCCCAAAGGTAACCAATAAAATCTTTTTTTAGAAATACATACAAAAGGGTGGAAGGGAATCAAAAGGGTGCACTATAAAATAATCAGCTAAATCCATAAAAAGCAGGAGTGGAAAAATTGAACAGGAAGTATATAGGACATGCAGAAAACAAGTAGCTAATGGAAGAAGGAAGTCATCAGTAATTAAATATAAATGGGTTAAAGGTTCCACATAAAAGGCTGAGTTTGGCAAATGGATTAAAAAAACATATTCTACCAATATGCTGTATTCGAACAGACTCGCTTTGGTTTGGGGGAGTTTTTTCTTAAGATACTATTTATTTACTTACTTGTTTGTTTGTTTGTTTGTTTGTTTAAAAGAAAGAGCTCAAGCAGGGAGGAGAGGGAGACGCAGGCTTCCGATGAGTAGGAAGCCTGACATGGGGCTCTAGCCCTGGACCCCTGGATCATGACCTGAGCCAAAGGCAGATGCTTTTTTTCTTTTTTTTAAGAGAATTCTCAGTGTTTATGTTTTTTGTTTTTTGTTTTTTTTAAGATTTTATTTATTTATCTGACAGATCACAAGTAGGCAGAGAGAGAGAGGAGGAAGCAGGCTCCCCATTGAGCAGAGAGCCCGATGCGGGGCTTGATCTCAGGACCCTGGGATCATGACCTGAGCTGGAGGCCGAGGCTTTAAACCCACTGAGCCACCCAGGTGCCCCCAAAGAGACTCCCTTTGAGAGAAATCTGAAAAAAGGTTGAAAATCAAAGGGTGGGAAAAGATATTCCACCAGAACAGCTCTATTATCTGACAACATTGATTTTAAGTCAAAAAGCTAACAAGAGACAAAGTCAGTATGCCCCGATAAAAATTTCCATTCATCAAGAAAAAAATAACAGTTGTAAACCTCCATCCCTAAAGCAAAACCTGACATCTTTTTAAAGGGAGTCGGAGACTTGACTACGTGACTTGAACAATGGCTGGGGGAATCCGGGCAGACGATGACTCGGGACAGAGGACTGAAACCGCGCCCGGTCAGACCCGGCGCACAGAAGCGGAGGCCTTCGCCACGGCAGCCCGGCACAGCTTCTCAAGGGCACGTGGGACATTCCCCAGGACACGCCATCTGTGAGGCCACGAAACACGTCCTAATAAATGGTAAAGAGTGAAATACGCGAGTATCTTTTCCAGTCAGGTGGGATAGAAGCAGAAGGCAAGGGTGCCTGGGTGGCTCAGCCGTTAAGCGTCTGCCTTCGGCTCCGGTCGTGATCCCGGGGTCCTGGGATCGAGCCCCGCGTCGGGCTCCCTGCTCAGCGGGGAGCCTGCTTCCCCCTCTCCCCACCCCCACGCACTATCTCACTCTCTCTCTCTGTCAAATACAAAAAAAAGCAGCAGCAGCAGCAGCAGAAGGGAAAGGTGGAAGGAACACGGGCTACTCAGAAGAACGTAGAAATGAAGGAGCATAATAACGCGGGGGTCAAAGAAGAAATCACGAAGGAGGTCGGAGAATAACTTGACACAAGTGGAAACAAAAACGCAACGTACTGTAAGTTTCGGGACACAGCGGAAGCAGGGCTAACAGCAGAATTTCTAGCAGCCGATGCCTATATTACAGAAGACGGAAGATTTGAAGTCAGTAACCGAACGGTAACACTTGAAGGAACTAGAAAAAGAACCACCAAAGCCGACAAACCTTTTAGCGAGACCGACCGAGGGGAAGTGTGGCGCGGGAATCTGCCGTGAAAGCGGGAACAATCAACTGCACAGAACAAGAGGGTTGTGAGGAAGTGCTGCGGTAACCGTATGACAGCGGTGACCGTGTGACACAGCGACACACGCTGGAAACGGCTCCAGCCGTCGGGAGGGCTGGCGTTGTGACGCGCCGCAACACGGATGGACCTTGGAAACACGGCGGTCCCACTTCAGGTATATCTAGAAATATCTAGAGCAGGCCAACTGAGGGGCACAGAAAGTAGAAGAGACTACCAGGTGGGGGAGGGGAGAAGGGAGAACGGGGTTTTATTGATTAATGGGTACAAAGTTTCTGTCGGGGGTGACGACAAAGTTCTGGAACTTGGTATGTGATGTTTGCACAACAGTGCTAATGGCACTAATGTCACTGAATCGTGTCTTAGAAGTAGTTAAATTGGCATGTTTTATGTTGTATATATTTTATGCTGTTTTTTTTTTTTTATTTGACAGAGAGAGATCACAAGCAGGCAGAGAGGCAGGCAGAGAGAGGAAGGGAAGCAGGTCCCTGCTGAGCAGAGAGCCCCGACGTGGGGCTCGATCCCAGGACCCCGGGATCATGACCTTAGCCGAAGGCAGAGGCTTAACCCACTGAGCCACCCAGGCGCCCCTATGCTGGTTTTTTTTTTTTTTTAAGATTTTATTTATTTATTTGACAGACAGAGATCACAAGTAGGCGGAGAGACAGGCAGACAGAGAGGAAGGGAAGCAGGCTCCCTGCTGAGCAGAGAGCCCGATGTGGGGTTTGATCCCAGGACCCTGGGATCATGACCTGAGCCAAAGGCAGAGGCTTTAACCCACTGAGCCACCCGGGCGCCCCTGCCTTATGAGTTTCTTAATATGCTCTTTTCTCTTGCTTACTTATTGTAAGAAGATAAGGTATAATACAAACACAAAGTATGCGTTAATCGTTGGTGCTACCTATGAGGCTTCTAGTCAACAGTAGGGGTGTTAGCTGTTACATTTTTGGGGAGTCAAACATTATATGTGGATTTCTGATGGTGGAGGTGGGGGTCGGCTCGCCCAACCCCCATGCTGTTCAGGGACCAGCTGTATTTTCAACCTCATGCTCTGGCTATGGGCTGTAAAAAGGTAAAAGCCCGAGGAATTGTGGGATGACCCGACAGCGGCAGGTGTCCCCCAGGCCCGCAGACATCCAGCAAGGCTGCCTTAACCAGAGAGGCCTTTTCCGTGCAGCCTAGGGGGGAATCCCCTCTTCACCCCCGAGAGCCCTCGACTAAGCCAGGAAGCCCAGCATAGCCACGGCGGTCCCATGCCAGCCTGATTGTACCCTCCATCTTGGGGGGACGGGTTTGCCCCCTGTGCAGCTGTGCTGCATGGCGGCCGCAGGGCTCAGTTCCCCAGACCTCAGTCTTCCATCTGTGGCTAGAGAGGAAGAGTGTGCTGGCTGCCTCGAGGGGGCTGCTGTCTCCAGCCCCACCCCCACCGCCAGGCAGAGCCGCTTGGGACTCCAGAATCTACTCTCCTTTGAGCCCTCAGCACGGCCTCACAGAGTCGAAAGAATGGGTGAGGGGTGGGGAAGACACCCCCCACCATCGTTTCGAGCACTAACTTTGGAGTTTCATGATCCGAGGTGTATGACCCCCTCTTGGTGTCCCCGACCCCTCACTGTGGCCATGGTGACCTCAGGCTGCTTAAGTTCGCCACCCAGTGAAGGATGCCCAGACTCCCAGATGTGGGAATGACCCTGACCCTGACCTCCGCCTCCCGCCCCCAACTCTGCCAGAGCCACCCAATGGCCAATCCTCTTGCAACTTTTGCTTCTGACCTTCCAGTAGGAAGCTCTGTTCTCTCTTCAACTTGCATCCAGCTAGAAGCAGAGTCCATTCTTCCTCCCAGGCCAGGTGCCCAGACCCCAGTTAGAACACGGAGGTCCCTGCCGAGCCCCAGAGGAGCTGGTGCTGCCGGACCTCACCGGTCCAGGGGAGGCAACAGCCCCCAGAGCCCAGGTCCTCTCACCTGTGGCCACTGCCCACCATGACCCCCGGGGAAGCAGCAGCCCAGGGTGGGGGACCCACACCTGCAGCCCGGTCCTGCTCGGACACTTCACGTCTTCAAACCTGTCTCCTCCCCTCTAGCGGGAGGGTCGTTCTCCAGATTTCCTGGAGCTTGAAGACTGACGGACCCCAGGGTAAGGCCACCAGCCCAGCGTCTGGGCCTGAGCCTGAGAGCCCCGCTTCCTCCAGCTGGGGCCTTGGGAGCAAAGGAAGATGCCAGACAGACAGATGAAGCTTTATTCGGGAGGAGCTCTGGAGGGGAGGTGGGCTCCCCGGGGTCACACCCTATGGCTTCTTAGGGCTGAGGACATTAGAAGCCGATGACTACAGGCATCTGAGCTCCCTCAGAGTCCCCAGAGGGGGGTGCCGGGGCAGCCTCCGAATCCCCAGAGGGGGGAGCAGGGGCGGCCTCAGAGTCCCCGTTGGGGGGAGCGGGGGCGGCCTCAGAGTCCCCGTTGGGGGGAGCGGGGGCGGCCTCAGAGTCCCCAGAGGGGGGAGCAGGGGCGGCCTCAGAGTCCCCCGAGGGGGGCGCGGGGACGGCCCCATTTCCGCTCACTGTGGGCAGGGCCTCGTAGGTCAAGGTCCAGTAGCGCAGGTAGCTGGCCCTCAGGTGCTGCTTCATGGAGTGGCTGTCCATCTTCTTGGTGATCTCCAGGTAGTTGCCACTTTCTATGCTGTAGGGATCCCAGTGCGTGGGCACAGCCGAGTGTCCTATGTTGGGGTCCCTGCAGGCAGGAAAAAGGCTGGGTGGGGGTGGGGACTTACAGGAGGCTGGAGACCTGTGTTCCTAGCCCACCTGGGCCCTGGCTTGCCTGGACAGCACCTCCCCGCCCCCGCTCTGCACCGCCCTTACCTTCGGGGCCCCTCGCAGTCTGGCGCCTTGGCACTGGCTGGGGACGTGGAGCCCCAGGCCGTACTGATCCCAGGGCCCCGGGCAGTACCCCAGCCTCACAGACAGACAGAGGTACCGAGGTTGGAGGAGCTTATGTGGAAGTGAGGGAACAGAGACTAGAACCCAGGCCCTCAGGGCCAGGTGGCAGGGGCTCTGGGCTCAGCCTCACTGCTGCCTTACCCAGTTCTGGCAAAGTTGGTCCAGTAGGCAATCATGGTCTTGGAGACTGTCCTGTCTTGGGTCCGGTAGCCTAGGGGGGTGGCGAAGGGCTTCCCAAAGACATACTGGAGGTCATCTGCGTGGTCAGCCCCCACCCATTTGGGGTAGGTGGGCATCCGAGAGGGGTGGGAGAACATGTAGGTGTAGGTTTTGGCGCTCCTGAGGAGGGAAGGGAGAGCACCCCCGTTGGCAAGGTGCTCACCTGGGGCCACCCAGCGCAGGGGTGGGCTCCGGAGGGAGCCATGGGGGGAGCAGGGAAGGGTCTGGGGAATTCCCACAAGCCTCATGAAGAAGCTGGGATGCTGACACTTGGGAAAGGGAAAGCCGTGGGCCAAAGC
Organism: Mustela nivalis; assembly: GCF_964662115.1. Taxonomy (NCBI): domain Eukaryota; kingdom Metazoa; phylum Chordata; class Mammalia; order Carnivora; family Mustelidae; genus Mustela; species Mustela nivalis. The sequence goes on along the minus strand of NC_139032.1, from coordinate 90,038,374 downwards.
CACAGATTCGGGGCATCTACGATTTCAGTTGTGTTGATAATTCACCTCCACAAAACCCACTAAGGCAGCTTTCTCCTGATATTCAGTATCAAGAAAGATCTTTTTTGCCCTGCAAGTGAATTTGTATCTTAATTTAATTGAACAAGCTATATACCCTCAGATGTTTCCCTTTTTGCCTTGACTGACAGGAAGCTCAGAGCTACATTTACTGCTTAGCTGCTGCGAAACTTTCTCTAGATGCCGGGTATATTGTCTTCTTACTTTTTAAACATTCTTAACTTTTGTTTAATTTCATTGGCTATTATCATATAGAGATTTTTAATGTGGTCCCAGGCCAAAGTTATTTTGAAAGTAGGTCAAGTTGAAACCCACAACAGAGACCATCATCATCCAGGGTTCTTTCCTTCCATGCAGCACGAGGGGAAGGTCGACCAGCTCAAGAACTTTTCAGTGGGAGGGACTGTGGAGTGAGAGAGGGCACTGGGTGCCGGGCTGGCCAGAGGATCGCGGGGGGGTTGCAAAGCCCCCCTGAGGCTGGGAGGTAGGGAGGGGCCCTCTCAGGTCTCGTCAGGCCTGGACAAAGCAGGTGGCACAGGCCCAGGTGGGGACCCAAGCCCGGCTTTCCCAGGCCTCGAAGACACCCATGAACCACCCTCCCAAGAGGCCTGAGGGCTCCAGTGCTCCATCCCAGGTGGGTGGTCCTCCCCAGGGGGCCTCCCCGCCCAGGTCCTCACTTGGCATTGGCTCTGTGCTGGGCCACGGCAATCTCGGTGGGCACCAGGAAGAGGATGTCAGTCTCCAAGTCCACCACGGTCTTCTTCTTGGTCTCTTGGGATGCGTCGAGGGCCCAGGGCTCAGTGTAGATGTCAAAGGTGGTGTTGGCACCCCTAAGCCCCTTGGTGATGGTGAGCCCGCTGACGAGCTTGTAGAAGTCCTCTCTGCAGGGACCATGCCAGCATTGGCCCCTCTACCCAGTGCCAGTGGGAGGGTATCTGCACCCCCACCCAGCAGAGGGCCACAGGAGGCCCCCCCAACCCGGGTCTGACCTTTGTCAGCCACCCCTGGGCACTGCCCCCCAGGCCCCGCACCCACTGCTTACTCCGTGACCTCCTGGTTGTTCTTGTTGATGGCGGGCACGTCGATGCCGGCAAAGATGTGGCCGTCCATGTTGTTGGTGCCCGCTATGTAGTCAATGTCGGCCGTGTTGGCGTACAGGTTGACGGGGTCATTGGGGATGAAGTCTCCGTCGACGACAGGGAGGAAGCCCAGATAGTGCAGCATGGGATCTGGGTGGGAGAGAGGCGGGCTCTGACACGTCCTGTACCCAGACTCGACCCCGGCCCGACCTCCTGCCTCCTCTGATCCAGACCCGGCTTCTCCAGCCTCAGCACCGCCGACATTAAGGGCGGGATAATCCGAGGCCCAGCGCCTTGCAGGATGTGCAGCCGCATCCCTCAACCCGCGGGATGCCTGTGGCACCCCTTCTGCAGTCGTGACAGCCAAAACTGTCTCCCAACACGGTCATGCGTGCCCTGGAGCAGAACTGCCCGCCCGGGCAGAACACCACCGGTCTAGAGCCCAAGGCTGTCCTCCCTCAGCCTCTGGGAGGAAGATGGGGAAGGGATTGAGACGACCGATGATGAAAGAGGCTCACCCCCTCTCGGGGCTGGGTTCCAGCGTGTGCGCCAGAAACTGCGAGGTCCTCATTGTCCTGCAGACCCCCTGAGCTGGCCCCAAAAGGACTGCAGAGCTGGCTCAGGGCACGTGGAGGCAGCGGCCTTCAGGAGGCCCAGGCCGGCTGCTTTTCCTCCCAGTGCACGCCAGAGGGAACGACTGGTTGGCAGGTGGGGCCACGTGTTTGCTTTGCATCCGCTTTGCTCAGAACACTGTTGGTTAATTGGCATCAGGTCAAGACGCAAATGATGGGGTCTCTTAGCATGGGAAGGGTGAGCAAGGGCTAATCCCAGCCCACTGGGCTGTCGGGGTCCCCGGCGTTCGGGCCCAGAGGAGCAGAGCTGGGAGGACCAGAGGCTCCTGTGGTTGCTTGGTGGGTGTGTGTAGACTGCACGAGTGGCAGGGAGAACAAATGACCGTCTAGGACAAAGCCTCTTGGTTTTGGGTCCATGAGTCTCCCTAAAATTGTCCCCAAATGACTGCGGATGTGTGCCTCGTCAGGGGGCGGAGCCCATGTGATCATCTGCTTCTCAAAGGGTCATGACCCACTGGGGTACAGAGGAAGAATGTCTCCGCTCCTTACAGCCGGCCGACTGAGCCTGCGAGGGTGCTGGGGCAGCACGCTGCCGCGGGAGGCCAGCCGTCGCGGCCGGGTCAGCCTCACAGCCGGCGGCCCCTCTCTCCTCCAGGAGCATGGCCGTCGCCGACCCCGAGCCCCCCGGGCCCCGCCCAGCAGCCTCCACTCACACTCCATGCCGGCCAGGGGCATCTTGTAGGCCAGCGTCAGTGCGCGGGGGTCGGTAACCTTCAGACACTTGGCCATCCTGGCGGTATCGTCCAAGGGGCAGCCCACCTTCTCAGCGATCTGGAGTTGGGAGTAGGCAGGGGGGTGAGGCCAATGCCCTGGGCAGAGGGTGCTGCAGTCCAGGACAGAGTGGAAAGGAGGGAGGCCCCTCCCCTGCCCACCACAGCTCCGCCTTACCCTTTTGGCCCAGAAGAGGGGGTTCTTCTGGATGGCCCACGGGCACAGGGCCACGCCACTCTGGCTGATGGCTCGGCGGATGAGGCCCTTGTTGTAGGGAGAGAGGGTCTGCAGCACACACAGGTCCCGTCACCAAGGCCTCACGCCACCTGCCCACCCCAGGCTCAGCCAAGGACACCCCACGCATCAGTTCCAGGCCCTCTCCTCCCTGCCCCCAGTGGCTCCCTCCCACACCCTCCGGGGCAGGTCCCACCTCCGGGGGCCCCCAGACCTGTAGAGAAACGCTGGCGCCTCCAGCTGACTCCCCAAAGATAGTGATGTTGTCGGGGTCCCCCCCAAAGGCTGCGATGTTCCTCTTCACCCAAGCGATGGCCATGTGCTGATCCCGAAGGCCAAAGTTACCTGGGGGCAGCGTGGGAGAGGGGCCTCCGTCAGGGACCTGTGGCCGGGTCTGGGGGTGCCAGGGCCTGGCCCACACGGGGTGCACAGTGCGTGTGTGCGGGCTGAGAATGTTCTCGACTGCACACAGACCCTGGCTGAGCCCCTAGACGTTGAATGGTGGGTCTCCTGGAGGCTGGCCGGTGGGCTGCTGGGGCAGGTGTGGGGCTCAGGCTGGGGACGGGGCGGGGGAGCCAGAGGAGCTGCCGCTCTTCTCCCTCCCTCCCTCCCACAGCCACCCTTGTCTGTCTGGCTGTCCTGCAGCTCCTGGGTTGCCCCGGCAAAGTCTCTCCCTGGGCTCCCTGCACCTGCTCCCCAGGCCTCTGGGTCCCTGTCTGTCTGTCTGTCCGTCTGGCAGCCTTTCGCTCCAGCAGCCAAGGGGCTCCTGCCTCTCACAGCACCTCTCCAACTCCCTGGCTCCGCAAATGGGATTCTGGGCCTTTCTAGGCGGACGGGTGGCAGCTGCTCGAGCACGTTGGGCGCTGAGGCGCGCCCCCGCCGAGCTCACAGTCACGGGGCGGCGCACTCGGTCCCCCACCGCGCTGCCCAGGACAGCTGGCGGACCTGGCAGGTTGGCGTCCCCGGTGCTGAGGAAGCCCAGGGGCCCGACGCGGTAGTTGAAGGTGACCACAATGACGTTGCCTCGCGTGGCGATCTCCTCCCCATCATACAGGTAGTTGCTGAGAAAGTTGGCCCCGTGGCCGGATCCCATGAGGAACGCGCCTCCGTAGATCCAGATCATGACGGGCAGGTTCCGGGAGACTAAGGCAGAGCAAGGCAGGCCGGGTCACCCCAGATGCCGGCCCCCGCCCCAGGCTCCCTCCACACCATGTCGATCGCAGGGAAGTTCGGCTCCAGAGCCCCCCAGACACGAGGGCAGGGCTCGGGGGCCACCTGTGGGGTGCGGGGAGGGTGAACCCACCTTCCTTCTTGCCCTGGGGGACCCAGATGTTGAGGTAGAGGCAGTCCTCTGCCCCGTAGGTGTTGTCCTGGGTGATGGTGGCCTGCAGGCACCGCTTCTTGAAGTCCTTGGCCTTCAGGGTTCCTGCGGACGGCCCGTGGGACAGGTGTGAGGATGGCAGCCGCCCCACGGCCCCCCCAGGCGCATGGCCTCACCAGCCCCTGCCCTCTCCCACCTTGCCAGCCGGGGTGCCGCTGGGGGTTCTCCAGGGCCTTTGGGGGTGCAGCAAAGGGGATGCCCTTGAAGATGTCCACATAGTCGCCAAAGAGGCCAAGCTTCTTGTTGACACCTTCCACGAAACCTCCTTCCGTGTACACTGCGCCCAGCTGGGGGTAGAGGCCGAGGCTCAGGCAGGCCCCAGGGGGTGTCCCGAATGGGGGTGGGCGGCGTCCTGAACAGGCCCCAGGGCGCCCAGATGCTCCCCAGAGACCGCTTCCGGCCACTTGCCTCATTGCTAGAGGCACAGCTTTCTGCATTGGTCCTGGACCCTGAGGGTGTCCCGCTCCCTGAATCTTGGGGGAAGTTGGGTCAACCAGTGTGTTCCCACTCCAGGGAGCCTTCTGGGTAGGCCAGGGCAGGTGGGGTAGAGGTCTGGATCTCGGAGAAGGCCATCTAGCTGTGACCATGAGGCTGTTAGCGCATCTATAAGATAGGTGGCGGCAATCTCCCTCACGGCCCATGTGCTTCCCTTGTGTCCCCTGCCCCTCACCGTGTCCAGCTGGTCTCTAGTCAGTGGCCTGGTGCCAACTCCTCACAGCCCCTGTGCTCAGTGCCGAGAAAGCCCTCACCTCCCCCGAGGCCATCAGAATCCCTGCTGTGCAGCCAGTCCTGACTCCGAGCTGGCCCCACGTGGCCAATGCCACCCATCTTCAGGAGGGTTCTGGGGGCTGGTGCGCATCTACCCTTTGTCCCGGAAGGGAACTGAGGCCTGCCTGCTTGAAGTCACCCTGTGGGAGAGCCAGGCTCTCATCCCCTGCTAGAGCTGCCTCCCCATCTGTCTGGTCCCGTGGCGGGGATCTGCTTCCTGGCTCTCACCTGTGCTAGGTTCAAGAGGGCCAAGGACAGGGAAGCCCCCGACCCCTCGGCCCTGCTGGGGTCTCAGCACCCTGTAAGGTGGGGGCTAACAGGGGAGGGGGTTGGCTGGAATTGGAGAGGAGGCCGGAGCAACTCTGGCCACGTGCCTCAAGGGGGCAAGGCACAGGTGTGCTCCCCCAGCCCCACCCCATCTCTCCCCGCTGGGGAGGAGCAGCCTGGTTTCAGGCCTCCAGGCATCTTTTCTGACAGGCTTCCCGGCTGCTGGGATGGGGCAGCAGGCCAGGTCACTGCCTGGGGACTGGGAAGTCATGTCTCAGAACGGAGACTGGCCTGAGGGCCCTGGATGGGGGCAAGGAGGGGACGGGGACACTGGCTGCTGGAACAGCGGGAAGCAATCCTGGCCCTTTCTGCCCTCAGAGAAGCCCCCCCGCCGAAGACAGTGACCTCTTGGGGCCAGCACCTAAACCTCCGGGGCCAAGGGGCAGGCCCCAGGGCAGCTGGAGGAGAGTGGACACCACCCGGCCACGTGTCTGTGGGGTTTGGAGCCTGAAGCCCTCTCCCCGCCGTTCCGCAGACTGCGGCCGATGGCGTACCCGCCCCGGGTGGCCTCCTGACTCTCCAGCGAGCAGCTGGGGACCACTCTCTTGGGACCTGGAGGTTAGGTTGGGAGCCACTCTGGGGTTCCAGGTTTCTGCTCAGCCACTGGTGGCTGTGTGAGCTTGGGGGACAGCTCGTCTTCTCTGGCCCCTTCTATGAAGAGGGACATCAACCCCTCTGGAAAGAGCCAGGGGGGTGTTGGGTCCCCAGACTCAGCAAATAAAGACTGAGGACTCCCAGTTGCCTTTGAATGTCAGGTAAACTGACATTTTGTTTTTAGTGTGAGTATACCCCAATACTGCATAGAACATACCCTGAAATCCAGATTTAATTTGGCATGCTGTACCCAGTAATGGGAACATACACAGAACATGTAGTGCCCAGGAAATGCCATTTTGACCATCGGGTTCTGTTTTCGGGTTGGCTCTCCCTGCCCATGACGCTGCCCGTCCTCCCTCCGCGGTGCCGCCCCACTCCCAGGTCTCAGTGAGAGGCCGGTGGCCCCTCTGCCGGGCCCTCGCTTACCTTGGCCGCGCTCACGGTTGCCCAGCAGCAGGTGAGGCCCAAGACGACCAGCCCCAGGTGACCCATGGTGTGTGCCAGCCCGTGTGCAGCCTTCCCTCCGGCCCACGGGTATTTATGGGGTTGGAGCCGGCCAGGACTCTGAGTTGGCAACTGCCCGCAGAGGGCCCCTTTTTCCTCCTCCTACTCAGCCCCTTCCTCCAGCCTGGCCACACTCCAGGCCATGCACCTGGGGCCAGGTAATAGCCAGTTTCCAGCTACCTCGGGCTGGGCCAAGGTCACGCAGCAGGCCATGCCCGTGCGCACACACACATGCGCAAACACGGTGTGGGAACAGGCGATCTTTCCCAGGGCTGGCTGCCCCCGTGGCCCTGGTGCCACAATGCACCTGTGTGGCTTACTGCCCACCTGGGAGCCGAGGCAGATGGCACAGGGCACAAGGTCGCCAGGCTGTTGGCTGCCTGGGTGAACAGCGTCGTGACCCGGCTCACTGATCTACAGGCACTTGGTTGCGCCCTCAGAGAAAGGGGCATGTTTGGTCTCCGTGGCCTGCCTGCCACCCATCCCCAGCTCAACAGCGGGAGCTTGGAGGGAACTGGGCATGGGACTTCTAGGACACAGATGGCTGGGTGCCACTCGTCAACCAGTGTGGTTGCCCCTCGTTATCAAGGGCCCGCTGGGTGTGCAGTCTGAGCCAGGGGTGGGGACCCCCAGCAGCACAGGGGATCGGAGTGCTAGGATGGAAGACAGGCTCAGGCGGAAAAGGCAAAGGCGGAAGTGGGGCTCCAGCCCAACCCTGAGGGCTTCCTTAAAGAAAAGGAAAAACCAGGCTTTTTGGCCACAAAAATGGGCCACAGCACGACCCTGGGGCAAAGCCAAGCAGAGACAGAGACCAACCAACAGAGAGAAGGGACAGAGATGGGGGTGGGGGAGAGAGAGAGAGAAAACTGAGCACAGAAGTAAGGGCGACAGCAAAAGCGGCCAGTTCCCTGTGGCTGTGCAGAACTCTGGTCACCAGGGACTACTTATGAGAAAAGGCAGGCCACCAAGGACAAGACCTGTGATGGGGCCTTGGAGTTCGGCTGCCCCCGGGGTCACAGCTCACTGAGGATGCCCAGGCCCTACTGCACGACCCACCTCCAGGGAGGCGGGTGCATTCACGAGCCAGGGGACAGAGGAGCCCCATCAGGCCGATAGCCCTGCTGCTTGGGCCCGGGCAGGCCCTCTGCTGCCCGGAAGCCAGTGCCGTGGACAAGGCCATGGCCCCACGGCTATTGTGTCTGCTGCCACCAAGCCTGCCCTCCAGATCCCAACGGTTTGGGACAGAGTGGACGAGAGGCTTGAGAAAGGAGGGGAGGGCGGGGAGCGCTGGGCGACTGCGGGGGAGGGGAGGGGGGAAGGAGGCGTTAGTTAAGCTAGAAGGGGCTGTGCAGGCTGGGCTGGGGCTCGTGCGCTTATGGCTGCGTGGTGGGAGGACAAGCGGGGCGAGAACCTGAGGCCCCCGTCCCACCCCAGGACGGGGATTTGTTAACTCACACCTTCTGTCCAGCTTTTCCAATTCTAAGAACCTGCTCTACAGGAAGTTATTCTGAATATGGGGGAGGGGACCCCTCCTGGTCCCCAGCAGCAGGGAGTGGGGCCACGGGGCGCTCTGCAAGGCAGGTGGCCAGGACCAGCCACTACAGGCCAACTGTGAGCCACGGGGGCTCCTGATTTGTCCCGAGGGCTCCCCTGGAGCCTGGGCAGCAGACGGGCTTGCCTGAGGCATTGGACTTTAGAATGTGACTTAGGGACCTGTCACAATAGGTAGAAGGGGGTGACCGGGCTCATCTCTGGCCCAGGCTGCTCTGCAGGCCCGTGGCACAGCCGCCCCCCGGCGTGGGTGGGAGTGCTCCCCAGGGAGAGCCAGCTCCGTCCCCCAAGAACCCTCCACTACCTCCGGTTTCACACCAAGGAGCAGAGATGCAACACGGTCTGTGTCCCCAGGACTACTCAAGAACACGTCTGGAGCAGTAAGGGCTGAGCTCGCAGCTGCAGGACCATCTGGGGCCTGGAATCTGGGGTGCTCCCAGCTGCTCCCCGCCAACCTGCAAGAGGAAACTGTCCCGTGGCTCCGACCCCCACAGCGAGACACTGCTTTCTCCTTGGAACATGTATTTTTAAGGACAACTCCAGCTGGGTCCCCAATGAATGGGATCCAAAACCAAGGACAGCCCTGGCCCATCTGTGACCACGGAGCAGCTTTCTTGCTGGTGACCAGCCATCAACCCCGAGGCAAGGCCGTCCCCCTCCCCTGGCCACATCACCCCCTCCAGCTTCTGCTGTTCTCCGCCAGAGAGAGGTGCCGGGCACTGGCTCAGCCTGCTGGATGCTGGGCTGGCTCCTGACTGCTAAAGCCAGGTCACACCCTCTGGGGATGTCCCCAAGCACCTGGGGCCAGAGCGCAGCCCTGTGCAGCTGGTGTCACGGGCACACGGGCAGGACCAGGGTCAGTTGTACCCAGCCCGAGACCCCAGCTTTCCTCTGGCGGGGGCGGCTCGCAGGGCCGCTCCGGTTACCGTGGGCAGCACTGGGGAGCCACGGCTTGTCCCGGCTCTGTCGCCAGTCTCGTGTGATCAGGGACACCCAGCCTTGGGAGCAGGGCTGTGTCACACGTAGTCCAGAATCTCTGTCTCCATCTCGTTGTCACTGCCATCGGATGGCTTGAAGTCCTCCTCCTCCTCCTCTTCGTCCTCCTCGTCATCCCCAGACTCGTACGTCAGGGGCTCTTTCCCCCTGTCGGCCTTGGCCGGGCTGGAGAAGAGAGCTGGGGCCGGAAGACAAGGCCGTGTGTGTCCCAGTACAGGCTTCCTGGGTGGCCCCCAGACCAGCTACTGCTGGCCTCAGCCCGAGAGAGGTGCCAGACAGCCGCACGTCCAGACCAGCCATCAGGCTGCTGGAGGCCTGTTTACAATGACGGCTGTCTGGGCGCAGGCCCCGGAGCAGCTGCCGGGGAAGTACAGAGGGCCAGGGCCTGGCACTCCACAGTGTAACAAGCACTTCAGGGCACCACGGAAGCCAACAGCTTAGAAAACCACGTCCCCAGAGGCTGGGTGGCTTCATGGGTCCGAGGGACCCCGAGAGTGTGCAGGAGTGCTGTGAGTTTTTTTCTGGGAAAGGGTCCAGAGCCTCAAGCAGAGATCTCAGACAGGGCCGTGCCCCAAACAAGGCTGGGAGTCCCTACACCCGTCAGCGCCGGGGAGGCCGGCGGGGTCTGGAATCTGGGGCTGCTCTCGCTCACATGCCCCCGCCTCATCAGACCCGCAGACCAGCAAGTGCTCCCTACTCCCCACATCCCAGCAGCAGCCAGGGTCGCTGGTCCCCCACGCCTGCCCCCCTGCTCTCCTGGTGCAAGGAGATAGGCAGGACGCACCCCCGATGGCTGGAAGAGGTGGCGGGGGGCGTCCGGGCACACAGCGGTGGTTTCAGCCCGACTCTAGCCCTGCCCTCCGGGCCCGTCTCCTGCCTTGAGCCCCCTGGGCTGAGCAGCCTGACTCCCTTCCAGGGAGAGGCGGGCAGCCTGGCGGATGCAGCTTCCGGTGGGATGACTCCACTGGGGTGTAATTTACTGGGAAACGGGGCCCGTAGGGATCCTTGCCCTGTCCCAGCGCAGGGCTCCCTGCACCCTGAGCGCTCACCAGGCCTCTTGGAGCGGATGGTCTGCCGGATCATGAGGGACATCGTGTCCCTCAAGTCATCGCTGGTCTTGGGAAGGCACCAGCCATCACGCTCCGTGCAGCAGGTCTCGGCCCCGTCGTTGCGGTGAATAATCCTCTGTAGCCTGGGGGTAGAGACTCGGTGTTTGGGGGAGCTCCGCCGACGGGGGCGCCAGGGTCCGGCAGAGGCGGGCCAGCGCTGGGAATGGCCGCACACAGACGGCCGTGCAGAGGGCTGAGCGTGGCGCTGAGAAGCACCCACGTGGGGAGCACCCACGGAAGCCGGCTGCGCCCAGCTGAGGTCCCGACCAATGTGGGCCGCGCCCCCAAGCTGCACACTTCGGAGGAACATGTGTACTTTCGTGCAGAACCCCAGGCTCTCACCGGAGTCTGCCGCGTCTAACGTGCTCCCGTCTCCTCCTATCCCAGTGCCCCCCGCCCCCCCTTTTAAACATGACTGAGAACAGCTGGCTGGAGGTCGCAAGGGCTCTGGGGACGGCCCGGGGAGGGCACAGGAACAGTGTCCCGAGCCTTCACATGCGTGATGGAGGAGGGGTCCCCAGCTCTCTGCCCAGGGGTGCAGCCCAGGCGGATCCCAGAAACTGCTCCTGTGGGCCACGAGGCTGACGGAGGCGGCCCAGCTCCTGCTGCCCCGGCAGGGCTTCCCGCGGAGGCTGACGCCCAGCAGAAGAGGGGCAGGGAAGGCCTCGGTCCCGAGCGCCACCGTCCCCACCCTCAGTACGTACTCGTCCACGTTCAAGTCACACAACTGGTAGAACATCTGTCGATAAGGCGGCAAGGCCCCCTCCCGGAAGATGTAGACCGAGTCCTGGGGAGAGGACAGGGGGACGAGACGGTGCGTCAGAGCTCAGAGCTCTCCCTGGCCGGTCCGCGCCTGGCAGGCCTGACTCCCCCCTCCGCCAACACCCCGGATTCAGGCCGTGTGGACAGGCCAGGGACCAGGACCCGGCATCCAGAGGCTCTGACGCCCTTGGCCCGGGGCCATGAGCCACGTGTGTGGCCAGCCACGTGCTAGGGTGTAGACTGTCATGCCTGCTTTGCGAGCCTTCGACAGTCCGCCCTCATTCCTCACCACCTCCTACCAACTGGGCCCCACATGGTGCCCGCTGAGAAGCAGGGTTTACTGAGTGTCCATTTTCTAGAAACAGGGACGGTGGCCTGAACGACACAGCCTGAGGAGCAGGACAGCTATTGAGGCCAAGACACGGCAGCCTCATGAGAAGAGGACGCGGTCGGCGCCTGTCTCCACGCTGCCCCTCCCGCGTCAGCTGCACGTGCCTCCCCGCAAACAACCCCCCAGCGGGAAGCCGGGTTAGGGACAGAGCCTAAGGGGGTGGGAGGCCCACAACAGACTCCGGCCTTCGAGTGTGCTGAGGAGCCCATGAGGCTGTGAGGGTCCCAGGCTCTTGGCTGCCGGTACCCCACTCCACCCACAGTGCAGGGCCAGGCGGTCTGCTATGGCTCTGCGCGCACGCACACACCCCACTCGGCCCATCCGGGCGGCGGCCACAGGTTCACAAAAGGCAGCCACGTGCAGTTGCTGGGGTCACCCATCCCTCTCTGCGACACACCCAGATGGTCCTGAATGGCCACAGGGCTGGGTGGTTTGCACCAAGCCCTTGGCGCGCTTCCCAAGGCAGTCCTGGAAGGCACCAGTGGGCAGAGCTGCCTGTCCAACCCCTTCCTGGTGGCCCTTAGGGACTCTGGGAGCGGGAGTGCGCCCGGCCTGCACGAGGGAAGTGCCTCCTCCCCACGGTCCACGGCGCCCTTAAGCAGGTGGGCTGCTGCTCCCCTCTGGGGCCCCAGGGGCACCCACCTTGAGCTTGTACTTGTTGGAGGTCGCTTTCCGTGTGCCGGGTGTCCCCGACGGACCCAGGCCCTGCTTCAGGTCATGCATAGTGACGAGCTGGCTGGCTGTGAGGGGACAGCAGTACTTGGGAATAAAGGGGACATTTCTCCCCACCCCTCCCTGGCGTGCTGGTCAGCAGCACCCTGGGGCAGCCCCTTGGGACCCCCTCCCCCACCGGCCCAGAGGCCCATCTTCCTCAGTGTCTCTCAGCGTGAGGGCAAACCAGCCCAGGGCCACCGGCGAGCAGAGGCACTCACGCATCTTTTTGACGGTGATGGGAAGGCTGTAGTTGTAGGTGCTGCGCTTGGCCTTGACGGGCATGTCACTCGGGGCGTAACCTGCAGACCAGGAAAGGCGTGAGTGATGGGAGCAAGTGGGCGCAGAGGCCCTCCGGGCAAACAGAACTGGCTTTGTGCCACTGGCGCACCAGGGGTTCACTAGGGCCGGCTTCTGAGAAAGGAACGCCAGGCACCCACGCACCAGGTACCAGCAGCCACTACTCCAGCGCCAGCCACGTGGGACCGTGAGCAGCGGCTCACTGCAGGCCCGGGGGCTGGATGCTTACCAGGCGCCTGGCCCCCACCGCAGGAGCCAGCAGCAGCGAGAATAACCAAGTGGATGAACAGCGGGTCAGTAGCTCGAGGGCCAGTGGTGGAGCCAGGACCCTCACTTCTACGCTATTCTACAAAGATTTCACCAAGAAGCAAAGGTTTTTTTTTTTTTTAATCTTCCCCACGTGGATCACCCCCACGAGAGAGAACGCTAGCGGAAAAAGATAGTAAGAGAGAGAGAGACAGCAAGGCAAGGTTTTAGTTATTTTTACCGTATTTCATTCCACAACGGATTCGGAAATCAAGGACTTGATAAATCTTGGCATCTGGGTTTTTTCGGGGATCATACCCGTATCGAATCCAGAGGCTTCTCCAGGGGCCTGTTATCTGGAGACAGAAGGTGGAAGGGTGAAGTGGGGCGAGGCCCGTCCCTGGCTGGCTCAGGGATGCAGGCCCGGGGTGGGGCAGCTCAACGCCCGAGACCTGGGGACAGCTCTGGAGCCCCCAGCCAGCCTCTGCCGTGTATGGCTCTGTCACTTTGGGCTGGTCACTTGGCCTTTCTGAGCCTTGGTCTTCCTGTTGGAGGTGTCAGGAGCCCCTTTTCCCATCGCTTCTCTTTTTTTCTTTTTTAAAAGATTTTATTTATTTATTAGACAGACAGAGATCACAAGTAGGCAGAGAGGCAGGCAGAGAGAGAGGAGGAAGCAGGCTCCCTGCCGAGCAAGGAGCCCGATGTGGGACTCGATCCCAGGACCCTGAGATCATGACCTGAGCCGAAGGCAGCGGCTTAACCCACTGAGCCACCCAGGCGCCCCTCCCATCGCTTCTCTGAGGATTACATGAGAAGATGCCCCGGAGCCTTTCCCACGCCACCTGGCACACATTATGTGCCCAGGGAGTGTTTCCGCCATGCCAACGGGCATACACCTGAGGTCCCTATGTCCAGAAAGCTGATGCTAAAAGACAGACAGCAGCTCTCTGAAGTCTGGAGGCAAGAGCCTTCCTTCTGCCCCACCTGTCATCACGTCCTGGTCACATCTCAGCCTTGCCTCCCCAGGGCCCCATGTGGGGACGCCTAGTAAGGGAGAGTGCTTTCCTCCGGCGCCTCTGGGAACCTCGGTAACAACACCTCACCCCCAGGGCCTCCTGGACTGAGCCAAAGGCTGATCTGCCCCTCCCACCCCCACTGAGCCCAGGCAGAATGAGCCAAGGCTGGTGGCCCTGTGGTTAGGGGACCTGGGCTCTGCAACTAGGCTGGGGATCCCAAGTGCCTCTGTCACGTGCTGGCTCGAGGACCTCGGCACAAGTCACCTCTCTGAGCCCTGGCTCTGCCTCAGAGGCAAGAAGGGAATCCCGCTGCCACCCCCCAGGAAAAGGGATAGAATACATACCTCTAAAGGGAATGTAATAATATGACCATCTGGTCCTTAGAATGTTCTCAATACAAGATCACTTAAAAACGTACAATCCCTGGGGCGCCTGGGTGGCTCAGGGAGTTAAAGCCTCTGCTTTCAGCTCAGGTCATGATCCCAGCGTCCTGGGATCAAGCCCCACATCGGGCTCTCTGCTCAGCGAGGAGCCGGCTTCCCGCCCCCCCCCCCGCCACCTGCCTCTCTGCCTATTTGTGATCTCTGTCAAATAAATAAAATCTTTTAAATAAAACGTATAATCCCTTTATTTAAAAATTATAACTACTCTTTAATCCTAAAATCATCCAGTATGGGTAGCATCACTGGGAGGCCATGGAGGGCCTCCCTGGGGCTGTAACAAGCCACCGGGATGGCGGGGGTGTTGCTGGGACAGGGCCACCCGTTCTTGCTGAAGCTCCTAGAGGTCCTATCAGCGATCAGGGTGACTCTGGTGGGAACCAAGGTGAGGCACTCACCATGTAATAGGCCATGAAGGGCAGCAAGACCTTGAGCTTGTCAGGATGGATGCTGATATTGGCCTTGACGGCATTTCGTGACCAGACGGGACGGATTTCAAACAGCTGGGGGTCAAGGCAGAGACTGAAATGAGCACCAGGAGCTTCCTGCCCGCCTGGCTCAGGCTCTCCAGAGTGGTCTGGTCCCCAGCAGAGCCTTTGGGAGGTGAGCTGGTGGAGAGCAGGGGCTGACCAGGCAAGGAGCAGCCTCCAGGAGCCCCTGCACTCACTCACGGGTCCCTGGCTTTGGAAGCGGGGACCACACACCCAGCCTGGGTCAGGTGTGGCTGCAGGGCCTGGGTGTTCTGGAACGACCACGAAAGACATGGCCTCTGTCCTCACGCAGCTCACAGGATAGTGGGGGAGGCAGATGACCGAAGGAGCCAGAGCAGGGCAAAGATGGGGACATGCCAGAGTTCTGGGACCCCGAACCCCAGCCTGGAGGGTGGAGCCTCAGTTGGGACGTCGTGAAGCTGAAGGGGACGGCCTGGCCCACGGGAGGACTGCAGAAGCCAGTGTGGCTGGGGGATGGGGGCCGGGAGGCCTGGCTGGGGACTGGGCTGTGCCTGGAGGACCAGCAGGGCCCTCGGAGAGCCGCCCCCCACGGCTCCCCTCCAGGGACCAGTAAGGCTGGAAACCGGTCAGGTGTCCACAATCTCTTTAAGAAACAAACCCCCAAGGAAGAGCCCGCTTCAGCAAGGGCAGAGGGGAGCCTCTGTCAGCAGCAACGTGGCCTCCGTGAGAACCTGCTGTTCACGCCTGGGCGGGCCTGAGCAACAGAGGCCCGGCAGCTCCTCCGGGGGCCTGCCAGCCTAGGGGGCAGGGGGAGGCAGGTGGAAGGCCCCTCGGCCCCCTCCAGCACTAACGGGGGTGAAGCCGCAGGGGGCCCCCAGCAGGTGCTCCATCTGGTTTCCTGCCAGCACGGATGGGTAAAGGAAAGCTTCCTGAACCCCAGAGCTGCACCGGAAGTCGCGAGCAGGCAGGGCACTGACTGCTTGCACCCCTCAAGGACCTCTCCAGAACTCTGAGAAGTACTTGAAGTATTTTCAACCTTGGGAATGTAGGGCTTATGTTGGCATGGCTCGGAGATGTGACATCTGGAGACGACATGTTCCCATGTGCCCATGACCCGGTTATACACAGTCAGCACAGCCCCGGGCAACACGGGGGAAGGGCCTGCGGGAACAGAGGCGGTCCGTGGGGCTCACCCTCCGCAGCTCCTCCTCCACCTTGCGGTCCGTGGGGTTGGTGGAGATCCTCCTCCACGTCTGGACGGCGGCCTCCAGCGGCTGTGTGGGCACCTCGTCCTCCTCAAAGTTGACAAAGATGGCGTTGTGGGGGCGCCGGGCCCTGCTCAGGCCGATGAGGTTCTCGCCTGAGACGGGGGGGTTGTTGTAGCCTTCCCTGGGGCGGAGAGAGCTGGGGTGGGCTGGGGCACCTCCAAGGGGACCCCAGACACGGGCCTGCTGGACCAAGCAGGGAGCCCACCTGCGGGTGCCAGTCCCTGGAGTCTGGGCTACGGGTTGGGGGGGAACCTCAGCACCTCTGCCGACGGCTGGGCAGGAACGGGGCAGCGACCATGCCCACAGCTCACAGAGGTCTTGGGGCCTGCAGCTTGGAAACCGGGCAGCGGTGTGGGGCAGGTAGCCGAAAGCGGTGAGGCTGCTGCTCTCACAGCCGCACCGAGACCCGCGCGCACCAGACAGAACCGTGTGGCACGAGCAGGGAGGGCTGGCGAGGCGCAGCCAGAGGGCACACTGGGTCAGCTGTCCAGCAACACAGACGACATATACGGACTCCCCTGATTTACTTGCTTAACCCTCAAGACAACCTTCCGAGGAAGAAACCCATTTCCTACAAAGTAACCGACAGCAGCTAGAAACCTCCCTAGGGTCAGAGCTCGTAAAGACAAGAGCTGGGAGCCCGGGTCCCGCTACCCTCTGGGTGGTTGGCATCTGAACTACAGCTGGGTGAAGGGAGGCTGAAGGTCATTACTGAACGGCACCGGCCTACAGCACAGGGGTCAGGAGGGAGGGTTCTAGAGGCCGCTGTGCTCAGGCCGCTCTGTTGGCGCCAGGCCAGGATGCCCAGGGGGTCAGCTCATTAAGGCAGATGTCGGGGGGCCTGGGTCACTCAGTCGGGTGGGCATCTGCCTTTGGCTCAGGTCATGATCTTGGGGATCGAGCCCTACATCACACTCTCCTCTCAGGGGGGAGTCTTTTTCTCCCTCTGACCCTCCTCCAGCCCGTCCTCTCTCTCTCAAGTAAGTCAATAAAAAATCTTTAAAAAAAAAAAGTCTGGTCGTCAGAAACGTCAAGCCTGTCCCGAAGCAGGAAGACACAGTCTCACGAAGCCCCACAACCCACCGTGAGCGCCAACGACTCCCACGCGGCCGATTTCATCCCATCCGTACCCCACTCCAAACCCACGAAATTATTGGGAAAAACACTTTTTCACTTTTTAAAAAAGGGTCCTTTACAAGATGTATTTATTTCAGTGGGGGATGCCAGCGAGAGAGGGTGAGACAGTCTTAAGCAGACTCCGTGCTAGTGAGGAGCCGGACATGGGGCTCCGTCTCACAACCGGAGGTCATGACCTGCGCTGAAACCAAGCGTCAGGTGCTCACCCAACTGAGTCACCCAGGTGCCCCGAAATACATTTTAAAGCATGTCCTGGACTCCTACGCTCCCATTCAGGTGATTATCACCTTTTATTTATTTTATTCTATTTTTTTTGAAGGGGGAGAGGCAGAGGGCATGGGAGAGAGAGAATCTTAAGCTGGCTCCACACCCATCTTGAACCCAAAGTGGGGCTTGATCTCGTGACCTTGAGATCATGACCGGAGCCGAAATCAAGAGTCGGATGCCCAACCGACTGAGCCACCCAAGTGCACCCAGGTGATTACTACCTTTTAAATTTGTTTCCATTCTACCTTAATTTTCTACACAAGTAAAAACCATCTGCGTATTTATAAGGAACACACTGGAAAATAAAATTACAAAGATGAGAGCAAGTCTGTGCCTTTTCTGTAAAGTGACTGTTAGAAACCACCGCCAAAAATGTGTAATATGACCCTGACTTCAAAGACATCCCCCAAGACCCTGAACACCCCTAAGAGAGAAGGCCCTAGCAGCTCACTCCCGCTGGTGGGCTGCCTGCTGGGCCCCGGTCACCACAGGGAAAGGGCTCCTTGGGCCGCCTCACCGGGTCCCCCACTGACTTGCTCAAGGAGGAGGGACCCTGCGGGCCAGCCTCCCAGCCTCTCCTCTGCCCAGGGTCCTGCAGGAAGCTCAACTTCCCTGGACCCCAGGAGGGGCCAACAAGGCTGCAGCCCGGCCACCCCCCACCAGCCCTGGTGTACCCCAGAAGGCCAGCAGAGCAGAAAAATCAATAGTGGCCCTGGGAAAAAACGCAGGTTCTTTCCATTTGCTGGAACATCGATAAACCACGTGGAGAGGGAAAAAGGGCCTGTGGTCCAAGGGCAGCCGGCCTTCCTCCCCTGTGCCTTCCCCAGAGGACTGGGAGCAGCTGCCTACGCGTCCCACAGGACAGACAGGTGACTCAACGGCCAGAGCCCATGCCAGGGCCCAGCAGCGCAGCGGTGTCTAGTCTCCCTTGTGTATTCTGTGTCTGTTTCAGGCTCTGAAGGGAAATGCTTGTGGGGGAAGTAATCAAAGCGTTTCAGAAATATGCAAATCGTCTCTCCTATGCCTAAAACTCCCGAGCCGAGGACCACACAAGCGGAAAAACCCGTCACCCCTCCTGGAGGATTTCAGCTGGGAGAGGTGTGGCCTGACCCTCTGTGCTTACACCGTTGTTATTTTCTGCCCCTGGAACCACCACTTGCTCCTGTGGGCAGAAAGGGCGGGGGATTCAAGAGACCTGAGTCTTGTGAATGGAAGCTGCCGGGAGGCCTGCTTCTGGCTGGGGACACTGGGGAACGACTGGCACCGGGAGGCGCGGGGGACGCCGGTACTCTCGCCTGTCCCGGCAAGAGCGCGGCAGGTTTGCCCGACAGCACAAGGCCTTCCACGTGGGAGGCGCCCAGACTGATTTCTCGAGGACATGCTGGGAAGCTGGGGCCTGGCAGGGGCGGCAAGTGCGGGACGGGGGCCAACCGCAGAAGCTGGGGCCGCAGCTGGAGTGTTCGCTCTGCTTTGGGCTGTGCTTGGAACTCTCCGTGTTTTTTAAGGGAAGACAACAATGCACTTTCTCCTTAGGATCACATCTAAGGCCCTCACCATGGTCTGTGTGACCTTCACCCCTACCACTCTCCCAGACTCCCTCTGCAACCACTCCTTCACAGACACCAGTCCCCTGGTCTGGAATGTTCTCCCCAGATCTTCACCGGCCTGGATACGTCATCACTCAGGTCTGTTTCAGATGTCAGCCCCTCTGAGGGCCTCGAGGCCTCACCCACTCACTGCCCTTATGTCCTTTTATGTCCTCTAAGATGCGCATCTGGCCATGGGCCCATCGCTCACTCCTGGCTCACTTGCGCTCCAGCCAGCTCCCCACCCAGCCCAGCAGGGACCTCATCTGTCCTCTGCTGACCCAGGGCTCCACGCAGTGCCCCAGGCCATGAGCCTGGATCCGCACTGTTGATGAAAACATTTAGTGACAGAAGAGGACATCTCCTTCTCTCACCCCTCTACAGGTCACTGCTCTGGGCTCTGTCTTCCAGAATTTTCTAGGTTTCTACTGTCATGCCACAGTTTATTTTTGTAGCACAGGATGTGTTTCTACACCTGCCTTTTTCACAGAGCAAGGCACCCCGGCCAAATGCTACATCGGCCCACGAGCCTGCTCTCCCACATGCTGCATGGGGTTCCCTGGCCTGGAAGGGCTGAGCGTTCACTAGCCGCATCCCTACTCACGCACGCTCACTTGTTTACTCTATCAAACTTTGCCCGCCACTCACTGTTCCAAGTATTTCAACAGCGGAACACAAGTCTTCCAAGTCTTAAGGCGACATCCTTATTCCTTCTCCATGGTGTGGGAGCTCAGAGCAAGGTCTCTACGTCACCGGTTCGGCTGCCTCTGGGACCCAGGCCCCCTGACCACAGGGCCCTTGCTCTGAAACGTGATGTTGCAGCAGCCGGGGGGTAGAGTGGAGGGGCTTACCGGTGCTGCGTCTCTGGCCGATAGCAATAGTCCACTGGGGTGTCCAGCCGAGAGAAGATGGGTGGGGGGATGTAGAGCGGCAGCTCTTGGTGGAAGAAACTCTCCTTCTCGGGCTTGAGCATGAGCACCTTGTCGTACATGGACATGTGCCTGCCGCCCTCGTCCGTGTGCACCGCCAAGTACTGGAAGTCGGACATTCCTGGAAAGAGAGGCGGCCAGATGGCAGACACCCCACTACACCCTCCCAGGAACTGGCGGCTGCGGCGTCGACACCCACACGTTCTCCGAGGTACCTAGGGAGCCTTGGAGGTGGGAGCCAAAGCAGCACCCTCTGAAACACTTTGTGCACGCAACTCTGTGCACTTGGGAGTCTGCCGGCAGGGCTGGGGGTCGGAGAAGATGCGGTGCGAGAGGGTCTGGTCTAGGTCAGCACTTCCGGAAATGCAGAGTGCACACGACGCACCTGGGGCCCAGCTGAAGACTCTGGGACGCTGTGCCTCAGACAAGCCCCCAGGCCGGCCAGCGCTGCTGGCCGGGATGTGGACTAAGTGGCCGGGTGCCAGCTCAAACAGACGGATGAAAAACGCATCACGGGAAGAACTTGCCCCAGGAAGGACAGCCCTCGTTGGACAGCACCACATGCCACCAGCACGACTGACGTTCAGAATGCCCAGTGCAGGATCCCGGGTCCTGGTTCCATCCTTTTCCACCTCCCAGCCCCTCTTCTACATCCATGCTCTCCGCAGACTGTCAGAGAGCTGCAGCTGACACTGCATATTCCACTAAGGCTCCCTAGTGATCTGCCAAGCGCCTCCTGCGTGAACTGGCCCTTCACGAGGGCCTGAGGAACCCAGGCTCTCACACTACAGAGAAGAGCCGGAGGCTGAGGGCAGCTGAACGCCTGCCCAAACAAACTGGCTCTTTCTTACTCGCCCACCCCGCCCCGCCCCTTACCGCTCCTCACTGGGGCTCCCTGTGGGTAGCAAACTGACTGAGGTGGCCAAGAGTTCAAAGGAACACGAGGTCCCAGGGGGCTGAGATGATCTGGGAAGGCTTCAGAGAAAAGGCAAGACCAGTACAGTCAAGGCCTAGACACAGTTCTGAAACTGGAGACCTGCTAACCATTCTTATTTGGGCCCATATAACGGCCTTAAAAATTACGGGATTACTCAGAACACGAGCCTTTCTGGAGAATGCAGACGAGCAGCAGTGAGCCCACAATCCGCTGACGGCTGTGCATGGAGGGGGAAACGTGCGCCTCCTGGATGGGGCCTGGACTGTTCCACTCTGTTCACCCCCCGCCCCTCATTCCAGGGCACAGACTGGCCCCCTTCCCAGTGTGAGGACCCACAGAGCACCTACAGGATGTGGACACAGGTCCTAAAATAACCCCACACAGGAAGCTGCAGTTACCTTGAAACTTGTAAATGGTGGAGACGATGCCAAGTATCTCTATGTCAAACGGGGCCCCGGGGTGGGGCTCAGGCCCCAGCACCTCCCTCTGCCGCCTGGTCTTCCTTCTGACCCGGAGCAGCAGGCTGCTGGTACTAAAGCGGTTGGCACACACAGGGTGGCAGTAAGGGTCCTTGGGCCGGAAGTACAGCTCCAGCCTCTTGGTGGGGTCCGCATAGATCTGTGGCAAGGCAGAGGCAGAGCGAGGCAGTGAGCAGCTGAGTGACGGGCAGAGAGCTGCCCCTCGCTCAGTGAGAGCCCGATGGTGACCCAGACCACAAGGAGAGGGCCAGGGGGCGCAGGGTTCATTCTGAGCTCTGAATTCTCAAAAGACCCATTCTTCGAACCCAAGTATCTTCCTTTTTATCTGGTAGAGAAAATGAGGTTAGTCTCCCCTTCTTCTAAGAGGCTGGAGGCTGCAGACGGGGACAGCCAGCTAAGTAGAGCCCCCCCACCGCAAGGGCCCGTTCAGTGCAGGGAATCAAGTCTACCATGGAGGAACCGAGGCTGGCGGGGGTGGGGGTGGCTTGTCTTGACCTTCCTCCCCCAGATACTACCTGCCCCACACGGTCATGCTATCAGTCTCACAGGCAAACGTTCCCAGGTCCAAAGGAAATGAAATCAACCAGGAGGAAGCACTTTGGCTCTGCCTAGCTGTCACCTGTCCTTTCCGAGCCTTGTTCCTTCTCCCTTAAAACGAAGATACGAACAGCACCTGCTCACAGGACTGCAACAGCGACTAAACGAATTGCTGAACCACGGAACAGGCAACACGCTTAGTCTGGTGTCCAGCTCCTGGTGAACACTGTACGCGGGTCACCCACCCACGAGCGCTTGCCCGGCACAGGGCAGGAGGGACACAGTAAGGGTCAGCTCTGTGGCCACAAAAGCCCCAGCAATGCTCACTGGGCCAAGAGTATCCGCCTTCCAGCTTGCTGGTCCCCACCCAGCACTGATGCTGCCTGGTCCTTGGGAGGTGCTCGGGAACCCGGGGGGGGGGGGGGGTGCGGACGGACAGGTTAGGAGCCCCGACCTTCAGGAATCCCCTCTCACAGGACACGGATCAGTGAGACTGTGAGGCTGGGGACAGCCCCCGCTGGAGGCCGGCAAAGAAGCTGCACCCGCTGCACCCAAGGGGAGGGTCAGCGGCCGGTCTCTTCCAAAAGGCTCACACTGCAGCCGGCTACAGACACCTCTGGGGTTCGTGAGAGCGGGGGCCCTGGGTGTCACCGTGAAGTGAGTAAGCCAGGACGAAAGAACAACACGCGGCTAACCGGGCCCCTGTGGCGTCCGGTGCTGCACGCGGGTCCCCCCCATTCACGAAGCCGGAGGAAGCGCAGCGAGCGCAGACTTCGGGGGGAGACCCGCGCGAGCTCAGGCCCCCACCGCGCGCGCCGCAGTGTGTCTGACCCGACTCTTCCTCCCCGAGGATTCACCGGGAAAAGGGGCTCCGGGACCGAACCCGCTGGGCGGCCCGAGGGCCCCGTCACGCACCCGACGACTTCGGGAAGAAGGCACACGGCGGGAGCGCCCGCGGCAGGCCGGCCTCCGCCCTCCTGCAGGCCGCAGCCCCGGAGCCGCGCGGCCGGGACAGACCACGCGTGTGAAAACGTCATTCCACGCTGGAATCAGCCGGTCGGGGCGGCTCGGGCCACGCCACGGTCCCCGCGGTCCTGGGACGGGGCGCCCGCTGGGGCTCCCTGCCTCAATGCCCCGCGCCTGGGCCTCCGCGGTGAATGAAGCAGCGGCGGCCGGCGGGGCCCCGCACACGCGGACCGGACGGACAGGACCCCCCGCCCTCCCGCGCCTCCACCGCAGCCCGTTCCCGCGGCTCCTCAGGAAAAGGGTCCAGCCCCGCCTGCCGGACGCCGGTCCCCGCCCACCCGCCGCCCCGGCGCCCGCCCCGACTTCCGCTGCCGAGGAGCCCACCCGCCCCGGTGCTCCCGCCCCGCCGGCCGAGGTCGCGGACGCGGTCGCACCCGCCGTCCCGGCCACTCCCCCCCCGTCCCGCTTCTCACCCGGGAAACGCCCTCCTCGCCGCCCAGCGTCCGCAGCATCCTGGACACGTCGCGCACCACGCCTGGGTACTCCACGCACACCATGCGCCGCTCGCGCCGCAGCTCCACGGGGACCGCGACCCCCGGCCCCGCGTCGGCCGCCCCCATGGCCGTCGCCGCCATCCCTGCCCGTCTGGCCCGGCCCGCCGCGGTCCGCCCCTGCGCGCGCTCCGAGGGGCCTCGCCGCAATGGTTCCGCGGAAGAATCGTTCCGGGTCCCCTCGCCGCTCGAGTCTCTCTACATCCCAGGGCTCCGGCGGACGCGAGGCCTCTGAAAGCAAAGGCCAAGTCTAGACCCCCCAGGCTTCGGGGTGAAGGGTCGCCTGGCCCTCAATTTAGGGTTTAAAAAAAAGAGGGTATCCCCGAGGGGCGGGGCAAGGGCTTGTCGCCGCCAGCAACCCGCGAGGGACCCGGAGGACTGAGAGACGCCGCCCAACTTTCCATTTCAGCCAATGAAAACCCGAGGGCCGACCAAGCGACCGGGGGAAGCCTGCTTCCGCCCCTTCTCGCCCGCTCATCGATTTTAGCCAATGAGAAAGTAAAACTGGACCAGGTTCCCACCCCTTCCTATGTCTCCTTCCAATGAGGACTCGGGGGCGGGCTCGGAGCACACTTCCGGCCCGCCTTCCGGCGTGGGACCGTCGCGGCTCTGGGTAGCTTTCCGGCCGAAGTCGGCCGCGGGGTCTCCGTGGGTCTCTGACCTGCTCCTGGCCGCCGCTCGCGGAAGGGGCCTCCGGCGGCGCGTGCAGGGTCGGGTGTGGGAGGGCGCGCCGCACCTGCACGCACGGAAGTCCCCGAAGCGCCTCGGCCGCGGGGCTCGGGGTGCGGGCGGGGGCCGACCCGCCGCGAGGCCTCGCGGGGCCGGGGCCGAGAGGACGGGGAGCGGCGGCTGCGGCTGGCGGAGACCGGGGCGCGAGGGGACCGGGCTTCCCAGAGGACCTCGGAATGGAAGGGGCGCGTGTCGGGGTCGGCGGCCGCACGGGCCGTGGAGGGGGTCCTCCGAGGAGAGGCCGTCCCCGTGGCGGCACCGCGAGCGGTCCCCGGCGGCAGCCCCGGACGGCCTCTCCGGCGGCCCCTGGGGCAGCGGCGGCCCCTGGGGCAGCTCCCGCCCCCGGAGGAGGCTCCGTGCGTGAGGCCGCGTGGGTCTCCGGGGTGCGTCGCGCCCCCGTGACGGCACCGCGGATGTCGCGCGTCCGCTTGTCCCCGCGCCCTGCGCAGCGAGCTCGGTCTTCGGGGGGGGACTCTCAGCGCGGTCGGCGAGGTCCGCCGACAGGCCGGCGTGTCCCGGCAGAGCCCGGGGCGTGCGGTGCGCGGGGGTCAGTCCCGGTCCCGGCCCGGCGGGGGCCCTGGGGGGAGGCGAGGACGGCTTTGGAAGGTGCTTCGTGTTTGCTCTAAAGATCCTGTCTGCTCACTGGACGGGGAGGACGGCGCGCGGGCGGGGGGGGGGGCGGGGAGCAGGCTCCCCGCTGAGCAGGGAGCGCGACCCGGGGCTGCGTCCCCGGACCCTGGGGTCCTGACCGGAGCAGAAGGCAGAGGCTTAACCGACGGAGCCCCCCGGGCGCCCCTGGGAAATGTTTTCTGTGGGCCCCGGGATCTGAACGTTGCTTTCTGGGCCCCTGGGTCAGTCTGGGAAGCACGCAGGAGGTCACAGTAGGTGTTTCCAGTTCCTCAGCCAGGACTGGGTCGGCCCCGCACCCTTCGAAGTGGACAGTAGTGTTCACTTTGGGCCACCAGGTGGCAGCAGAGCGTTCTCGCGGGCAACACCGCCACCTGGTGGTCACTGGTGCCCGTGACACCTGCAGGAAGGCGAAGCAGCCGCGGAAGGAGGAAGGGGGGCGGGGGGCGCGGGGAACGGAGCCTCGCGACTGTCCTGCGCGGGGGGTGCGGGGGAGGGGTCAGCAGCCTGCTTCCGATCTCGTCCGGCCGCAGGGAGGCCACGCCTCTTCTCCGACCCACTTGCACGCATGCGCAGGTCCCGAAATCCAACCGCGCCCAAGTGCTGGAACCTCGGAGCGCGCCCAGGGGCTTCCGTTTTTCTTTTAGCCGCAAGTGGGGTGAACGGTTGCCCCGAACACTGGCCTTCCTGGTCAGCTCGGCATCCCAGAGCGGAACCAAACGAAATGCACGCAGGAGGGAACTTCAGAGTTGCTTCACGAACAGCGTTCACGTTGCTAAGTTAAATGTTCTCATACGCGCCAGGCGGAGGTACATTTGCAGCGAAGCTAATAAAATCTAAACGCCAGGGCCCCTCGACTGCAGGTGCCTCTGGGAGGTGCCTAACCATCGTGTTCACACCCGCATGCGCTTTCATAAAATTCTTTAGAAGTAAGACATTTCGACCACAATTACCGACCTGGCCTGCCCTCTGTCGCACCTGCCCTCGTGTTGGGAAGCATCCAAGGGGTCACAGGCATTTAAGGGACTTGACGAAGGGGAAGTGCAGCCGGGAGTCCGTTGGGTTTGGATTCCATGGAATACGCGTGTGGTCCACAGCCGGGCTGTTGCTGGCCATCCTGCGTGGGAATGACCCAGGAACACACGCCACCGTGATGGCACACGGAGGACGTGGTTCTGGCCAACCCTTGCAATGGAAGCTCTCTGTCCGGACGTGACAGCGCAGACTGAACAAGTACAAGTGTGCCTTCTGTTTGGCTTTCATGGGAATCGCACAAAATAGAATTTCCTGGAATTCTGTGTAGGGCTCGATTCTGTAGCAGTACTGTGGGGAGCCTGCATGTCTGGGTGCAAAGTAGCGTGTTCTACGTTCTCCAGCATATCTGACCTCCGTTTGCTACAGCGTTCTCTGTGCCAAGTTGCAAAGCTGAAAAAAAAAGGAGTTCTAACCAGCAGGAACAGAAGTCGGATTTTGATAGCCAGACTTTCCATCCTCTCTGCAGAAAACGTTACAGATTGTCCAGGGCCGGCTTGCTCAGTCTGAAGAGCGCCCACCGCTTGGTCTCGGGGTCGTGAGCTCCAGCTCCAAGTCAGGCATGGAGCTTACTTAAAATAACTACCAAAAAGAAAGTTTTTAAAGATTTTTTTATTTATTTGACACACAGAGAGCACAAGCAGGGGGAGCAGCAGCGGGAGAGGAGAAGCAGGCATCCCGCAGCTCAGAGAGCCCCATGTTGGGATGCTGGGCCCAATTTCAGGACCCTGGGATCATGACCTGAGCTGAAGGCAGGCATCTAACTGGCTGAGCCACCCAGATGCCCTCCCCCCAAATTTTATTTTTTTTAAAGATTTTATTATTTGAGAGAGAACGTGAGAGGGAGAAGGTTAGAGGGAGAAGCAGACCCCTCCGAGCTGGAGCCGGGTGGGACTTGATCCTGGGCCTCCGGGATCATGACCTGAGCTGAAGGCAGTGGCTTAACCCACTGAGCCCCTCAGGTGCCCCCCAAAAAAATGTTTAACAAAAATTACTGTACGTATGAGAAGGCGGACAACGAATATGTAGCTAAAGTATGTGGGAAAAGGCGTTCTAGGGCGATGTCCAGCCTTTGATTAGTATAAATTTTTTCCTGGATACTTAGATGTCATATAGAATTGTTTATCATTTGTCATAGGTTTTTTTTTTCCCTCATTCTAAATAGTGATTTGCTTTTCCACCTAATTTTGTGTTCTTAATTTTGTATTCTTTGGTGTAGACGAGGACCTTACCAACGTGTACGCTTCCAGCACCAACCCCCAATCTCAGAACTGCCCCAAGCTGTTTCACTGTTACGTGGCAGCACGGGGTCATTCACAGCTTTCTAAATCCTAGCTCAAAGTGGGATCTCTGGGGACACCTGGGTGGCTCACTCCGTTAAGCGTCTTGGCTTAGGATCCTGGGATCAGCCCCGCCTTGGGCTTCCCTGCTCAGCGGGGAGACTGCCTCGCCATCTGCTCCTGCTGCTGCTCCCCTTCTTATGTTATCTCTCACTCTGACAAATAAATAAATAAAATCTTTTTTTTTTTTTTTAAAGCGAAACTTCTCGGGGTGCCAGGGTGGCTCAGTGGATTAAAGCCTCTGCCTTCAGCTCAGGTCATGATCTTGGGGTCCTGGGATTGAGCCCGGCATTGGGCTCTCTGCTGAGTGCAGAGCCTGCTTCCCCCTCTCTCTCTGCCTGCCTCTCTGCCTACTTGTGATCTCTGTCAAATAAATAAATAAAACTTGTTAAAAAGCGCGAAACTTCCCTTAGGATCTTTTCCAAAGTCTGTCCTGCCTGTCAGGGTGTCCTTCTGGCCCCTCCTTCCCACTCCGCTCCGTCTCTCCCTCTCCCTGTCCCTGTCCCCTCACTTGAACATGTATCCAAATAGCCATTGTGATGGTTTTCCTTGACCCATGAGGTTTTTTTTTTTAGAAATCTCTTGCTTGGGTGGCCAAGCAAGCCACCTGGGTGGCTCAGTGGGTTAAGCCTCTGCCTTCAGCTCAGGTCATGATCCCAGACTCCTGGGATGGAGCCCTGCATCAGGCTCTCTGTTCAGCAGGAGCCTGCTCCCTCCTCTCTGCCTGTCTCTCTGCCTACTTGTGATCTGTCAAATAAATAAATAACATCTTAAAAAAAAAAAAAGTCTCTTGCTCGATATCCCTAAATTGGGGAATTTTAAAATTATCTTTTCCGTTCTTGACTTCTAGCTCAATTTCACAGTAGCCAGGGAACAAATTCTACATGATTTCAACGCTCTTTTAAAATGTTTTGGGACTTGCTGAGGCTCCTGGGTGACTCCGTCGGTTCAGCACCAGACTTTCGGTTTGGGCTCAGCTCATGATCCCGTGGCGGTGGGATGGAACCCAGAGACCAGCTCCGGGCTCAGTGCTCAGTCTGCGCGGGATTCTCTCTCCCTCTCCCTCCCCCTCGGCTTCTCCCCCGCCCCCTGCTTGGACTTGCTCTTAAATAAACAAACTAATGAATTAATTTTAAAAATTAAATTAAAATTGAAATGTATTGGGACTTGCTTTATGACCCAGCACACAGCCAGCCTTGTGAAGCATTCTGGGTCCATCTGAAAACAATGTGGCAAGTGCGATGTCTTATATCTTTCCTGGGTGTACCTGCGTGTGGGCACCCACTGTGTGTGTGTGTGTGTGCGCGCGTGTGTGCGCGCGAGCGAGCGTGCGCGCACGCACGCATCTGCTTAGTCTCAGAGATGTGTTAAAATTCCCCACGTAATCATGACTTTGCCTCGTCTTCTCTCAGGTGTGTGATTTGGCTTTGTTTCTGTCTGAGGTCCGTGTGTTCGTGTACACGTAAATTTGGAAGTGTTAAGTGCACCTGACGAATGGGCCTTTAATGCTCATGAACTGTTCCTCTTCGTCTCTAGGAAAGTCTAAATTGTCACTACGGGAGGTTTGCTTTGGTTCATGATACAGTTTTATATATATATAGTTTTCTGTCATTTTACTTTCTGTGGGCTTTGATTTTTGTCTTTTTTAAGCAGGATGGAGTCTGGTCTTCCTCCTACTCCCCTCTGTTTTTGGTCCGGAGTATTTAATTGTGTTATATTTAAAGCAAAGCTGATCTGTTCTGGTGTAAATCTTTTATATTCCTGACCCGCCTGTTCTGTCTTCCCCTCCCCTTTCACTTCCTCTTTTATGCTAATCATATTTTATTATTCTATTTTCCCTCTAATAAATAGCTGTAAGTGCTTTTACTGGTTACCCTAGAGATTATCGTATGAATCCTTGTTCTATTAAAGTCAAACATAAATTAGTGCTCTCACTGTTTCCACAACAATGCAAAGACAGGTTTAGACCTCTCTTGCCTTTTGTGCCATTGTAACCGTGTGTATATACGTATGTTTTAATATATTACATATAAAATATATATCACGAGAGTATTATATATGAAAAATAAATCTACTTTTAAATCAACTTTATTGAGGTATAATTTATATGCAATGAAATAGACCCTGTTTAAGTGTGTCGTTCAGTCTATCTACAAATATGAGTGTAATCACCACCTCAATTGTGAAAGAGAATATTTCAGTCACCCAAGAAATTCCCTGGTGCCCTTTGCAGTGAATCACCCTGCCAAGTGGGCTGGTCGCGTGGAGAGCTCAGGGCTTGCGTGGACATGTTAGGCGATGCTGGTGACTTCCCTCCCGAGACCACCCACGAGGGGAAATTTCTCCAGGAAGGAGGTAGAATGGGTCCTGGACAGTCAAGGGGGAAAAAGACAAATGATGCTCAAATGATACCCCAAGGGGTCCTTTCTCAGGAATAGAAACACCAGGAATTTGGGTGTCACCCTGGACTCCCCAGGCTCCCCGGTCCCCCAGCCCATCCACTGCTGTGTGGCCCGCTCTGTCCCCTGAATCAGGGTGCCAGGTTCTCTTCCCTCCCCGTCCATCACCCCGGACAGCTCACGTCCCCTGTCAGCGTCCCCCTGCCCGCAAACAGCCCCTCACTGGTGTCT
The DNA here is from genome assembly GCF_964662115.1 of Mustela nivalis. NCBI lineage: Eukaryota > Metazoa > Chordata > Mammalia > Carnivora > Mustelidae > Mustela > Mustela nivalis. Next base: position 90,009,095 of record NC_139032.1, on the reverse strand, counting down.
GACGTGCTCCCTCCACGCATAATGATACTCCATACCCAGGGTTCAAAATCCAAAGGACGCTAAACCTACGAAGAGAAAAGCCCCTCCGATTCCTTTCCCCAGACACGAAGATTGACTCATCTTATCAGTTTCTTGTTTCTCTTGTTTATCTCCCTGAAGATAATCTGCAGGGTTCTAAGCAACATTATATATATATATATTATATGCATATTTTATGTTCCTCCACCCCCTTTATTAAAGTGAACGGCTAACCCACACAGTTGTTACTTTGTTTCCCCTCTAGTAAACATTTGCACGTGCTTTTCCTGGCTCTCCTGGGGAGATACTAGGACCCTTGATCTATTCAAGCCAGCTATACATTAGTGACCGCAAACGACAGCTCGCGTCCCCGCCCCTCCGCACCGTCCTTTCTCACCGGACAGTGGACCACGGGGATGACCCCCACACACACACCGATCAATCCACACGGCGCTTCCTCATTTTTCTGACCGGACGCCCGCTCTCCCGCTGGACGGTTGGCCCCGGTTTCCTTCCAGCCCTCTCTGCGGGATACTTCGGTTGTTTCCGACCTTTGGCAAACGCGGTGCAGCCATGAATCACTGCGGTGTGTCCTCGCGCGCGCTGCCGGCTCGAAGGGCGTGTGCACCTGTGACTCCGCGGCCGGTGGCGGACGGCTCCCCGGTCCGGGCCTGCTCTGTTTATCATAGCTCCCTGGGTGAGGCCCGGCCGGCTCCGGGTCGCGGGGTCTTCCCCCAGCACCGGCCTGCCGGGGTTCCCGACACCCAGGAGCTCTTCATCTGGAGGGGCTGCCTGACCCCCTTGGGGCAGCCTCCGCTCCGGCCGGGTTCAGGGCCTCCCCGCGTTCCCCCTGCAGAAGCCAGGGGGCGCTGCTTCCCCTCGGTCGCAAATCCAACCCCCACCACACCTCCGCCGCCCCCCGCCCCCCGCTGGCCGCCTCACCCCTGCTGCCCTTCCCTATCGGCAGCGAGTCTGGGGGTCCAGCGCCCCCTGATTTTCCCGACGCCTTCCCACCAGACAGCTTTTGTGCCCCCCCCCCCTCCAAATTCCTGGCAACCCCTCCCCGGGACTGCCCTACCCTGTCCCTCAGCTCAGGGTGACCTCTAAGAAGGGGTGTCCTCGCACTCTGAGGCCCCTGCATGGGGCACACGGGCTGCCCCCTGACCCTCCACCCCGTGTTCCCTGGCCTGACGGTGGGAGGCCGGGTCTCCTTGCCGGTTTCCCACGGAGACAGACGTGTCATCAGGATCCCTCAGCACGCGACGGGGCACCAGCCTGAGCCTGGCTGGTCTGAGGGCTCAGGGACCCTCAGAAGCCAGGAATGACCTGTGCAGTCAAGTGTGCCAGCATTTTGGGGCCACAGCCTGGAAGAAGGGAGGGAGGGAGAGGGCAGAGGGTGCGGGGAGCGCAGGCAGAGATGCTGTGGGCTGGCCAGGGCTGTGGGTCAGGTCCCAGGAGAAAGGTCAAAGCCAGGACACCCCTCGGCCGCGTGGGCGGGGCTTGCCTTCAGATTAGAAAGACTTTGGGCAGAAGTTCTTTAAAGTTCTACTTTGGACAAGACTGTGCCTCAGTTCTACCCCCTGGGAGGGACACTTGGCACCCAGTGTTTACATGGGAAGTGCTCATAATGGACCAAGGGTGCCATTTGGGATGGGCCTTCCAGTCTGATCAGATCAGACGGCGGGCTGGCAGGGCCCTTCTGTCTTCCCCAAGGGTGGGGGTGCTGCCCTTCTGGTGCAGCTCTGGGCTGCGGTCCCTGGCATCCTCTCACTGATGTGGGGGGCAAGGGGCCTAGGGTCATGGCCCGTGCAGGCTCAGGTCAAGGGGCAAAAGAATAGAAAGCACCCCTCACCCCCAGCCCCATCTGTCACAACCTCTGAGCCCTCACAGCCTTTTGGGATGGGGAGGACCAGGCTCATTAATTTGTCTGCCCACCCACCCAACCACCCACCCATCTAACCAACCACCCATCCATCCGTCCGTCCATCCTTCTAACCAACCACCGTCCACCCGTCCACCAGGCACACATCGCCCACCCACCCATTGACCCACTGAAAGTATCTATGTGCCGAGTGCTGGGAAGCAGTGGAGGCCCGCACGGAACGTTCTCAGCGGTGGCACGTCCGAGTTATTTACTGACGGTCATGATCAGCATCACGTGGGATCGTCACAGGGACCCGCGAGTCGTGCTCGTGGGGGCTGAGGCTGGAATGGAGGAGTGAGTCGGTGAGAACTTGAGGGAACCGCCTTCCGGGCAGAGGGACTCTAGCCCAGTTCCAAGAGCCCGGAGGCAGGCAAGGCCCATCTGGGAGAAAGAAGAGAAGGGCGTGGGCTTCCGGAGCTGCCGCCTCTGGGTGCCCTGTGGCTAACCCCTGGGAGAACCCCCGCCCCCCAGGCTCTCCCACAGCCCTGCAGGTCCCTCGGGCTTCAGCCGAGATCAGGGCCCCCTGGCGTTGCTGGCCTCCGCGGAGGGGCCTCTCCACCTGGACTGCGAGCCATTCAGGCCTGGGCTCCTGTTCTCAAGCCTGTGTTCAGCAAACACCAAGGCCACACTGTAACCCTCAGCTTTTTACAGATCGTAAAATTTGCCATTTTAACCATTTCTATGTATACAGTTCAGTGGTGTTAAAAGTACCCACTTGATGTGGGGGTGGGGGACAGCCACCAGCACCAAAACACCCAAATCTCTCCCATCTGGCAAAACCAAAACTCTGGTCCTATTAAACCAGCTCCCCGGGGCGCCTGGGTGGCTCAGTGTGTTGAGCCGCTGCCTTCGGCTCAGGTCATGATCTCAGGGTCCTGGGATTGAGTCCCGCATCGGGCTCTCTGCTCAGCGGGGAGCCTGCTTCCTCCTCTCTCTCTCTGCCTGCCTCTCTGCCTACTTGTGATCTCTTTCTGTCAAATAAATAAATAAATTCTTAAAAAAAAAAAAAAAAAAAAAACCAGCTCCCCATCCCTCCGCCCCGGCCCTTTTTGAGGCGGAGTAGTATTCCGGTGTAGGAATAGACCAGGCGTGCACCATGCCTCTGGGAAGCCTCGTTCCTGGTTCAACCCCTTGGGGCCAAGCACACGGCCAACAGGCAGGTGAGTTTTGGCAAAACTCTAGAGTGAAGGGAGCGTAGACCTCGTCTTGACCACCTCTCTTTCTGGTGCAACTCAAGGCCCCAGAGGAAGAAAGGGTTTTCCCCCAATGTCACAGGGGGCTTCCGAGGAGTTCCAACCAGGGATTTAAACAGTCCACACTATCTGGCCTCACCGTCCCCCGACACATGACCTCTGCAAGCTTCCCCAGATAAAGCAGGAGAGGCAGCGGGACATTTGGCCCTGTGTGCCGTGTACCGTGTGAGCCCTTGTCTGAAAGTCACTTCCATTCCAACCAGAGCCTCACCCCCCCTCCTCTGGGCCTTGGATTAGAGACCAGAGTCTGTCTGGGACCACTTGTGGGGGCCTTGTGCATGCCGGGTCTCCAGGGCAGCTCTCATTGTACAGACAAGCAATGGGCCCAGGGCAGAGAAAGGACTTGCCCCGGGTGACAGAGTCCAGCCTAAGGCCCGAGCTCAAAGCCCATCGTCTACACCGGCGGAGGAAGCTGGCTCTCACTGCCCTAGCCTCCTCCCCATGTCCAGAGCTCTCGGGAGATGGAGTCGGCGCCCTAGGGCAGCCCAGGTCTGGCCCATCTCCAGCCTGGAGAGTCAGGATCACCTCTGAAGACGTCCCCAGAGCTGATGTGGGGGTGTCACCTTTGGCCTATCCCTGTCCTCCCTGGAGGAGGCTCAGGCACCATCAATGGCATCATGGCTCCTCCAGGCTCTTCCTGGCCCCCATGAGGACAGGTGCCTCCTCTTCCTCCGCAAGGCTTGCAGGCCACGCCGGCGGGGGGCACCGGGGGTGGCAGGCATCAGTGGGTACCCTCCGGTGAACTTTCTGCGGAAGCCCCTGCCCTTCCCTTTCTGCTGTCCCTGCGAGGGGCGGAGACAGGACGGCAGCAGCACCCGTGGCTGCGGGTGCTTCCTCTGTGTCCCGCTGGCTGCGTGGTGGCGGGCCCTGGGCCCTCAGCCCTGGCAGGGCCACCCAACGGCCTGTCTCTCTCAGCCAGACTTCCTCGAGGCCAGGCCTCCGCGCCCCACACCTGCAGCAGCCCCCCTCGGCTTTAGAAGGTTTATCTGCCAGAGGGGCTTTGAGGGCGGGGAGCGGGGCCCCTTATCTCCCTGCCAGGGCCCTGCCCTACGGTTGGGGCTTTGTAATCTGACATTGTGATTTTTTCACCCTTGTCCCTACCCACCCCCCACCGGGAGGGAAGATTTGCTGAATCATCCCGGGGAGGTGGTTGCAGGGGGCTGGGGGCGAGGCAGCTGGAGGGCAGTGATAAGTCTGAGGCCGGGCCGGGGGGCGCTGGGGGCCGGCCTGGAGGAAACCCAGGGCTGTGACGGTTTCCAGCTAAGATTGTTGGCTCCTGCAGAGCTGCCTCCCGGACGCTCCGCTCTGGAAGCCCCAGTCTCCCTCCCAAAGGAGGCCAGAGGAGGACTGGGCCGCAGGTGGGCTGCCTGAGAGCCACCGGGGCCTGGCTGTGGGACCCTGAGCCCCCACAGGACGGCTCCCAGGACCATCTAAAGCACTCGAGCTTTATACATTGGGCCCTTGCGGCCCAAGAAGGGCACCAGCTGGCCCCCAGACCCCCAGCAGGTTGGGAGTGGAGCCAGGGGCTGACCTGAGGCCTTTGTCTCCGAGGGCCTTAGTACCACTGGTTCCTTGGCTTGGGGCAGTCCTCCCCCACTTTGATGTATCAAACCCTTTTTGTCTTTCAGATGTCTGCTTCCTCCAGGAAGACTCCTCTGGCCCCAGGGTCTGGGCTTGGTAGCCCCTTGGCCTCCTACAGTCCCCTAGGTGCCCCTTCTCCTAGGTCTTACCCCACCAGGGCCCAGAGTGCACACCCAGCGAATGCTGTGGAACGGAGATTCGGGTTCTGTCCTCCTGACCCCAAGAGTTTCCCTCTCTTGGGACTAAAAGTCTGAGATCTGCAAGAGGGGAGGAGAGCCCCAAGGGTGTGGGCAGGCCCCCGGCCCTGTCTCTGCCGCAGAGCTGAGCCAGGGGCAGGGAGAGGTGGTCTCAGCCCGGGCCTTGCCCGGCCCTGCACGGTGCCCTTCACTCCTCCTGCACGGCGGTCTGACTTTCAGACGTCTGGAAGAGACAGTTATGCCCCCAGCATTGGCAGTGGGCTGTTCACAGAGACAGGGGTCCTGCTGGACACCCGCCGTGGGAGGGTCTGGACCAGAGGCCAGGCTGGATGAGCCGGGACTTCCCCAGAATGCTCTCTGCTCCCTGATTTCTGATGCCCCCCAGCGTGTGGTGGGCGACCGCAGGCCGGGGCAGAGGGGTGATGGACGCCCCTGAGTCAGTGGCCACATCCCCTGCCGCTCCCAAAAGGGGCTTCTGGGGCAGGAAGAGCTGCCCGCGGTGGTCGCTTGGCTGCCTTCCTGCTGTCCAAGTGAGCCCAGAGATAAGTCGTCGCTGGGCTGAGGGAGGCCTGGGGGCTCGGGCCTTCCCCAGAAATCATGTCAGGGTTCCTGGTGCGGAGGAAGGAGCCTGAGGGCCACGATAACCTCTTTATTTTTAAGAGCTCTGGGAGGAAGTCCCAAGTCACCCTTTGCAGAAATAGCTCCGAGCTCCATTCTGGTGTCCGTCTCCAGCTGTCAGCGGGGACAGCCCAGGAGAGGAGCCCGGGTCAGTCCTCGCGACAGCAGGGCGGACACCTGGGCCCTGGGAGCCCGTGGAGCCGGGCCTGTCCTCCGAGGTCAGAGCCACCAGCCAGTCGGGAGCTCCTCGGAACAGCCTGTGGGAAGAGCAGTGGCTCTGGGCCCAGCTGTGTGCGCAGGGGCTGGCCCTGGTGACCGCCTGGGGACCTGCAAGTCCCTTCACCCCTCCTCCACCCCCGCCTCCGTGTCCTCCCCAGGAACACTGGGGTGATGGTGCCTCGCCCACGGAGTCCCTTTCCGCGCGTGCTCGCCTCGTCGCCCGCAGTACCACGGTCTAGCTCATTGCCAGGAGCGCCCAGCACAGGCCACAAGGAGGAGGTGGGCGCCGCCTTTCTGTCTTCCTCCACTGCAGGCCGCGCCCCGTGTGGGGACCCTCGCCAGTCCCCATGTGCCCCACGGGCCCTTGCATGGGCAAGCTGCCCGGGGCCACGCCCACCCCTCAATCCCCTTCTTTGAGAGTTGGAGAGAGGAAATCTGGAACTCTGGGACCCTGGGGCAGACAGAGTCTAGAGACTCCCAAGGCCACGGGTGTCATTTTACAGAAGGGGAGGCCCTGAAGCGGGGGCCAGAGTGGTGTTGCAGCCTCCAGACACCTTGCCTCGGGCTCTCTCCGTCCCCACCTCTCTCTTACAGGAGGCAACTAGCCCCTCTCGGGGAGGCCCGCCCGGGCCACCCGTGGGACGGGAGGTCCCCGTGTCACCCTCACTCCTATTCTGTCCCTCCTCAGCGACCCCACTGAGCTCCAGGAGGACAGATGTGGTGTTAGAATACCCCACGGGCCTAGCTGGTGCCTGGCAGGTGGCACGCATCCGTCTGTGCCTCTGGAAGGTCATGGGCCTGGACAGGGCACCCTAGGGAGCATGGCCATCCACTCTGTAAACACAGACAGGCCTGGCTGTCCACTGGTGCCCCAGGCTGGGCAGAGGCAAGGTCCCTGCTGGCTACCCCGCCCCCACGAGCTCTTGCTCTCTCTTCTCCCTCTTAAACGAATCACCTTTCTCCCCCACCCCCCACCCCCTCCTGCCAAAAAACCCCCACATCATAGAAAACCCAGAAGAAGTCTTTCTAGAAAAGGGAATTTAAAAAATCTATGGTGATGCCGCCCTCGCCCCCCAGTGTAGCCCCGCAGACCTTGGGGTTCGCTTGACCCCCGATGGGGAGTTTTGCTGCTGAGGTCAGGCTGTCTGTGCCCCGAGCTAGGGCCGGGGAGCCGGACTCCGGCAGGAGCGGCTTCTCCGTACAGGTGGAGAGCTGGTCTTGCCGCCTCTCCCGACCTGAGGGTGTCATTCAGCCTCTCATCCCCACTACCCTACGTCTACACTCGCTGAGACTCCGTTTCCTTTCGCGAGGCAGGGATGATGAGGTATTTGGCTCCAGGCTGGGCGTTTGGCGCCTGACCTGAGCCCGACTCTCACCCCGAGACTGCAGGTGGGAATAGGAAAGAAATGCCCTCCTGTTCCCTTATGTGTTCGGGGATAAAGAACCTTCCAGAAAAAGGCCTCGCAGAAGGGCTAGGCCGCATCAGCACCGCTCTGTGCCCGGGGAGAAGCAGGGTGTCCACTCTGCACCCGATGGGGCTAATCCTAGCTCCATTTGCGGGTGTGCCTGGGACGTTGAGGGTCCCCTCCAAGGAAGCCCAGGGGGCCTCTTCCTCCCTGGCTCTTGTCGTTGGGGCGAAGTGGTTGCAAGTCTCTCTCTCCCTCTCTGTCCTGCTCCCCTTTTCCCGCTCTCTGGGCCGCAGGCCCTTGATAACACTTGGAAGGCGCTATCAGCCGGGAGCGCCCTCCTGCCCTAGCCCACCGTCGCGCTCCATACGGACGGTTGGCAGCAGGCACCGTCTGATAAAGTTATCAGGCCAAGCCTGAGCTCCGCTGCTCTGTCCGCGCTCCTGCCTCAGATTTCCCTCCTCCTGCTTTCCTGCCGCTGCACCTCCTGCGTGGGAACCCCGCGTCCTGCCTGGCTCCGGGCGGGGACCCCCTGGAAGCTGGACACCAGGAAGGTGGGTGGGAGGGAACAGCCCCCCACCAGGGCCAGGAGGAAGAGCTGCGTGTCTGGGGTCTGCTTCCGTTGCTCCCAAGCCAGGGGCCTCCCCTTCGGGGTCCCACCCCACCTGTCACGGAGGAGCCAGGGGCCCTGAGGGGGTCGACCAGCCATCCTAGCCTTAACTGGACACCTGCTAGGGGCTGGGCCCCAAGCTGAGTGTTGGGACAAAGGATTGGACCCAGTGCCCTCTGCGAGGTGGCTCACAGGCTTGGGGGGCAGGGGCAAGGCCTCCAGCACTTGGCAGGAGAAAGGAACCGCCTGTGGTGCTGGGCACAGACCCATAAGGGAGCCCTGGGCCGGCAGCTGGGGGGAGGGGCGGAAAGGCAAACCTCAAAGCAGGGAAAGGATATTTGAGCCGAGGGAGCCTTTTTTTACTGCCAGTGATAATGTTATCATGCGTGCCCACTACAGAAGAATAAAACACACACACTGAAAACTACGGGGGAAGGAGTGCACACGACTCCTTTACTCAGCAACAGCTCGTGGCGCGTCGATACGCTGTCGCTTATCCTCGCAAACTTCCTTCCGTGTGCGCAAGGGACCAAGTGGAATCGGGTGGTGATTTTCAGACCGCTGCTCCACTGCAGATACCGTGAACAGCTTCCTCTGTTGACACATTTATTCTGCAAAATCTATTTTCTCTTCAATTTTTTTCAGTCGAAAAATATAAACACACACACACACACACACACGCACGCACACGCACGCACACACACAGATCCAAGTTTCCTTCGGAAATAGCCCCGAGGGTGCAGCCCAGACATCCTTCCCAGCCCCCAAAGGCGGCTGTGATCGTTGGTTTGGTGGATTCTCTTCAGATCCGTTTCCTTAAGGGTCTGCAAAGATACGACGCTGCCTTGTTGTTAGGGAACCAACGAGCTGTGCTGAAACAGGCATCTGGCTCTGGTCAGACCCCGGGGCCCCGGCAGGCCCGTCCTTCCAAGGCACCCAGGCCCGTCTCAGTGGCTGGGTGCAGCCCGTCGTCGGGACGCACCGCACCGCCGCTCACACAGCCCAACCTTCTCCTCTCACGGGACCTCAGGGTGGTTCCGGGCTTTCTCCCCCCACTGCCAGTGGGCTCCAGAAGATGCTCTTGCGGCTGATCTGAGCACCCACCCGTGACTATTTCCTTCACGAGAACTCCTGGAGTGAACTGGAGGTCATGGGCAGAGCACATGTGGCTGACAACTTTCAGGCACTGGAGCTGGGTTTGAGGCTGAGAGAGGGTTCCTGGGAGGCAAGAGGGCGCTCCTGGCAGAGGGAACCCTGTGGGCAAAGATGCGTGTCTGAGGCACTAAGAGTTCTCTGAAGGCCTTCCGGGAGGAAGACATTGCTGCTTGGTTTAGAATTCCGGGAAAGTGGCTCAGAATGACCTTGCCATTGTTCTGTGTGTCTCCCCTTTCTTCTTGGGGAGCCTCCACTCCCTGACCAGCCTGGGCCACACCGCCCGCCCACGCACCCGTCCACTCTCTAGAGCTGAAATGTCTCTTGGGCTCCTTGCCTGCTCTCCAGATCAGTCAAGGGCTTGGGTGCCTTTAGAACATTCTGGTGGGTCTTGGGTCCCTTGTGCTGTCTGGGGCTGGCACCAGGCTCTGTCCCGCCATGAGTGGCCAGTGGGCTTCATAGACCTCTGGCCAGCCCAGATTTTCATCATTCTCTGGTCGCGTCGCCTCGATCCCCTGCCCACCCCCACCCCTTTATCTGCCCCGCTCCTTCCCTCTGGGGTGGTGTGTCCCCACACTGAGCGGCAGCCCATCCAGGGCAGTGGGGGCTAGGTCATGGGGAAGGGCTAGGGTTTCATTTGAGGGGATGGAGGCATGTACATCTGGTTTCTCGGGAACGTTCAGAATAGGTCCTATTCTTCTAGATGCTTCCACTTCCTCCCCTGCCCCAGCACCAGGCCCTGCCTGTTCACCTCAGTCCCTCTACTTCTTCCAGGCCACCCCGCCTCACTCTGTGGGGGGACAGGCTGGGACAGGCCGGTGTCCACTCAGCCAACACAGAAGCCTGGGCTGACCCTGGAAGACGTATTTCCATCGTTATCAGTTATGTCCATGGAGGGTTCTGCTGGGCACCTCCCACTTTGTCCGTCAGGGGCCCGGGTCCCAGCTGGGGCCCCGGCGGGCTGCCGTGTGGGATGTGGCCACGTCCCGGGGTGATGTGGCCCGACGCTGCCACCGCTAACTGGACATTTTATCTGAACATTAATTCAGTTGTTGCATTCCGTTCCCTAACGCAGCTGATTTATTTTAGTATTAAAGTGTGCTCTTAACATTGCTAACTTTGTTACCCACTGCTGAGCAAATCGCTGTGCCGGTGCAGCTGCTGGGGACATCTGGAGGTCTCCCGAGGCCCAGCCGCAGCCCCCCAGCCCTCAGCTGGGCCAGGGAGCGGTCACCCTGTCATTTCGGAGGCCACAACGTGCCCTGGGTTCTATATAAACAGAGTCCCCTAGAGTTGTGCCATCCGTCCCACAGCCCTGGGGGAAAGGCCACTAGCCTGGCTTCCGAGGGACCTTGTTGCTAATGGGCAGTGTGTGACTTGGGCCATGTCCTCCCCCTCTGGGTGTCTGTACCCTTACATGGCAGAGGCAGGCCGTGGGCGGTCACCACAGGGCTTGACAGTGTCTTTCCAGTTTACACATGTTCACTCGGTGGGGACTTCAGAGCAGATAGGCAGCAGAGGGGGACGCAGGTGGAGGATGGGACCGTGACGTTCCTGTGCACACCTGCCGAGCCCCCTGCTCCTGACAGAATCTGGACGGGGTGCTCATGGCCTGCAAAGTGCTGGCCTCTGTGAGCCTCCTCCAGGGAGTGCAGCCCTGCCCTGACGCCTGTCCTTCCTGTGACAGCCCTGGGAGGGCTTGGGGTTGGGAAGGGGCAAGCGGCTTTACTCTCAGGCTCAGGCACACGCAGAGCAGCCCACAATCCCCCACGGGAGCCCTGAGCCGGGGGCCTTCCATATGGGGCTGAATCCTCCCCCGGGGAGCAGCATTCACCTGCCCCACCCTGGCCTCCTTTCTCAGCTATGTGCAAATGGGGTTCTGGCCTCCAGGGCTCCGAGGCTGCTGTGGCCCCCAACCCCCACAGCGTGTGGGCCCTCGGTGGGGGCGCTGATCACTGGAGCCTCCACGGACGAAGAAAGGCGCATTGTCTCACCCAGTTTCTCTTCCTCGCCCTGCCCTGCTGCAGAAGTGGCCAAAATCCTAATAGTGGTGTGGTTTTGTTTAGCAAACAAAGAGCATGCAAAGCAGTTCCCATCCGTGTGTGCGTGCACACACACACACACACACACGCAGGCACGCCCAGCACCCTTCCTTGTCCCTGACACCCAGGACTGGCCCCGATGTGTGGCTCCCTGTCTCTGGGCTCCACTGCGTCCATGGAGAGGAGGAGAGGAGGGAACACGTGGTCTCCAAGGCTTTGTTGCGAACCCCCACAAACGGGGAGCCTTCAGAGGAGGCCAGACCACACCCCTGTGCAAATCCCAGCCCCCTACCCCTGCTTCTGTGTGCCTGATGGGGCACTCTGCCTGGAGTAACAAAAGGAGCCTCTGGAATGAAGCAGAGTAGGGGTCCTGCCTGGCCAGACCCCGAGCTGGGGAGACGGGAGGTTGCCACGCCCCCCAGAAGGCCTCAGAACCCCACAGATTCACAGCAGAAGAACGATCTCGGGGGAAGCATCTGTGGGTGTCTTTGGGAGGAAGGTCAACAGAGGCTCGAAGACCATCTTGCTTTGGAATCAGATTCTAATCCCAGCTCTGCATTTGCCTGCTGCATGATCTTGGGCAAGCTGGCCAACCTTTCTGAGCCTCCAATAACCCCCTCTGAAAAATGGGGTAATGATACCTTCTTTGCAGAGGGTTGTGTGGGTTCAAGTTGATGTGTGGGAACCCTGCACTCTGGTCAGTACCTGGAAAGACTCATTTAGAAGTGCCTGGTGGGGGGACCGGGTGTGGGCTTTGTGCTGAGGGCACTGGAGACTGCCTTCTAGCAGAGGACAAAGTGACACATGTAACTCCCATAGCAAGTTCAGTGGGTCCTGAGCTGTAAGCGGGGAGCCCGAGGAACTCCGATCTCAGAGCTGGGAAGCCTTCAGGTGGAATGGCCAAGGGAGGCTTCCTGGAGGAGGCAGCATTTCAGCAAGCCTCAGAGGATGGGCAGGACTTCAACAGCGGCTACTCGTGGCCAGCCAGCACTTAGCACGTCCTCAGCCCTGCTCACTGCTGTGCACGCGTGGTCTCGGGGAAACTTCCCAATGGACGAGGAAGCTCTGTCACATCATACAGCTAGTGGAGGGTGGCACCAAGCTTAAGCGAGTCCTATTTCAAAGTCCCTGTGGGCATATAAGTCTCTAGGGATTAGGACGAGGATGGCATCCTTGGGGGCCATCATTCAGCACTGGCCGGTGATTACATCGAGAACTTTGAGATGGGAAGATGACCCTGGATCATCCCACCGAGCCCCATGGGGTCACAGGGGTCCTTCCAAGAGGAAGACAAGAAGGTCCGGCAGAAGAGTGAGGTGGGTGGTGGAAGCAGAGGTCGGAGCTACCCGCTTTCGAGAAGGATGAAGCAGCCACAGCCTCTCCTGTAGGAATGCAGCCCTGCCCCCACCCTGGGTTTTGCTCCCAGGACTCATTTTGGGTTTCTGACCTCCAGAACTGGACAGGGATAAGCTGTATGGTTTTAAGCCACTACCCCTATGGCAATTTGTTACAGCCGCTGGTGGAGACTGATACAGCTCCCGAGGGCAGAAGCCACGCCCCAGGAGGTCCCTTCGCTTCTGTTTCCTCACTTACCAGTTTGGTCTGAGTCCACATCTCCCAACCCCTCTGCCAGCAACTCCAGAGCTTTCTCTGACTTTTTTTTTTTTTAAGTTTAAAATTTTTTAGTAATTTCCGCACCCAATGTGGGGCTCGAACTTAAAACCTTGAGATCAAGAGTCACGTGCTCAACCGACTGAGCCAGCCAGGTGCCCCAGCTTTCTCTGCCCTTCCAAGCACCCTACCATCCCTCCCCAAAGCCTAACTTGCACCCAAGAGACACTTAATAAACACTGGTCAAGGGTAAATAAATCTGTGTCTTTATTTTTTATTTTTTATTCCTGAGAGCATGACTGCTTGTCTCTCCAGCCCCTTGGCCTGAAAGCAGAGCCAGAACCCTAGGGACCAGCTGCGTGCCAGTCAGAAGTGGGGGGCAGCCGGCACATCTGGCTGAAGCAGAGGGGAATGAGGCATTGGGGCAGGAAACCGCTCTGGCTGTCCACGGCAGCCTGAAAGAGACCCACTCAAAACCAGGTTCCAGCACAGTGGGCAGCAGGCAGAGGGGGAGAATTTCTGTTTGGATTCCTATTCTGGACTATTCTCGACATCCTCGTTCTCAGGGGGCTATGCTGGCTTCCTGGGCTCTGCCCGAGGGAAGGAGCCCAAGCTCTTAGACTTCTAAACAATCTCAACTCCAAAAAGACCCAGCCCAGTCCCCATATTTTACAGCAGGAAAACATCGGTCCAGGGGGAAAGCAGCTTGCTGGAGGTCACACAGCGATTCTGTGCGTCTCAAGCCAAGCTGAACGATTCCTGCCCAGCACTGACTCCGGGAGACCCGGGATCTAGGCACAGGAGCCTGGCCTCCCTCTGGGTCAGGGGACCCCAGGGCAGGCTGCCCAGGAGATGGGGGATCTCGGCGCAGGAGAGTGGCCTCCTCCTGGGTGACGGGACCTCAGGGCAGCCTGGCCAGAGCCTGGGGCAGGTGCAGCCTCACTTGAGATTGTGCTGGCTTTCCCGGTGCCGCCGCAGGTCCACCTTGCGCTGGAAACCCTTGGTGCACAGCTCGCAGCTGAAGGGCTTGAAGCCAGTGTGCTTGCGGCTGTGGGTGATGAGGTTGGAGCTCTGGCTGAAGGCCTTCCCGCACACCTGGCACTTGTGGGGCTTCTCACCTGCGGGGCAGCAGGGGCCGCGTCAGGACTGTCGGCGCCAGGCCCACTGCCCGGCCGCCCCGCCTTCGTGCCCCGGACTTGGCTGGGTTACTCGGCCCGACATGCGCTTTAGAAAAGAACTACAAAAGGGAGCCAGGAACACAAGGCCCCCGGTTGCACCCCCGGCGGGCAGGGACCGCGTCCAGGAGCCGAGCAGGGAACGAGGGGAGGAGTGAGCGGACCTGCGAATCCACCTGCTGGTCTCACTCCCCCCCTCCCCCGCGGTCACACTGGGGCTCCTTCGTTCCCGGGGTTTTTCCCACGCAAAGTGTAGTTAAGGAGCACCCAGCCCCCCGCGTGGAGGGGAGCGCCCCTCGCTTTGTAACTTGAGCGCACCCCTGCCCGCAGCGGGGCCTTTTCCGCGTGGGATGGGGGGATGCGGGGAGAGGCGGCTTGGGCCGTGCGGTGCGGCGCGGCCGGGGAGCCCCGGGCCGGCGAGGGGCGCGCCTCACCCGTGTGGATGTAGGTGTGTTTCTTCATGTCGGACTTCTGGTGGAAGCGCTTGCCGCAGAACTGGCAGGGGTAGGGCCTCGTGTCCGAGTGGATGAGCAGGTGCGTGGACAGGGTGGACGAGCGTTTGAAGGCTTTGCCGCACATCCGGCACTCGAAGCTGCGCTCCTGCCGGAGGAAACGGCGCCCCGGGGGGTCAGGCGCGGGCGGGGCCTCGAGACCCGGGACTGCGGCGCCGGGCGCAGGTCCGGGCCCTGCCGGGATCCCCTGAGGAACAGGACACTCGTTGGGGGCGCCTCGAGAACGCGTCCTGGCAGAGCAAGACCCAGAGACCCCCGTTTCTGCATCCCAAGAGGGGGCACCGAGGCCTGGGGCCTGAGAGGCCTCCTCTGGGCTTTCCCCTGCAACCTTCACGGTATCCCCTGCAAAATGAGCCTCACCACGGGTTTGTTGACTGACTGATAGAGCGACTGACCTGGGACATGGTCATGGGCTTTGCAAGGCTTTGGTTAAGAGTCTGTATTATTGGGACCTGTTTCTGGCTTCTGCCGCTTCGAGGCTGCATGACCTTAGACACGTCATTTAACCCCTTGAGACTCAGTTTCCCCATCTGTACATGAGAACAGCAGTCATGAACTCAGAGCGTAGAGAGCTGAGCCAGCAACGAGCATGGGGTGAGCGCTCCCAGCTGAGAGCTCTCATGGCCCTACCCCGCCTCTCCCGGTGTTAGCAGCTCAGGTCATTTTGGGCACTTTCCCTGGAATGGAATATTCGAGAAGCTAAGTGGGACAAGAGGGTCATTTAAGCTTGACTCCAAGATCCTAAAACTCGAAGCCGGGGACCCTGGCTCTGCGCACACAGCCCACGCCGATCATTTCTGAGCATCTCCCTGGGCCAGGAGCCCTCCCCGCAGCACACTTGGTCCACCGGGGAGGGAAGTCAGTTAAGAGTGGGTGTTGGGCAATGATAAGGTAACTGGCACTAAAGCACGATTATTCATTATCAAGAACAAGGTAAAGTATGTATGATATAATAATTTTTAAAAGAGGGTTTTGGGGACCCAGAGGAGGGAATAAAGGACCCCCGATCTGTGTTACCCTCAGGGGCAGGGTGAGGGGTCCGGCCACAGCCCCGAGGCTTCCTGTGGGAGACACAGAGGGAGGTGGGGGGGTGTCCTGGGCATGGCCTGCTGCCCACCTGGGAGTGGACGTGCGTGTGCTGCTCCAGGCTCACGGCGTGGCCGAAGGTTTTGCCACAGACGTCACAGGCGAAGGGCCGGGTCCCGCTGTGGGAGCGGCGGACGTGCACTTCGAGCCCGTGTGGAGTGGAGAACACCTGGGGGCAGGGGGCAGAGCATGAGGCCACTGGGGGCTGAGGAGAGGGAGATGGGCCTGGGGTCCCAAGGCTACCCCCAAGCTCCTCTACACCCAGGCACAGATGGGCATAAATCAGGAGAAGCACCAGAGTGCCGATTCTGCTGGAATTGCTGTGTGTCCTGGGAAGGTGTCCCTTTCCCTCTCTGTGGTTTGGATTCTTGTCTAGAAAACGGGGGCTGTGGGAGCATGTAAAAGGCCCCTCCTGGCCCTAGCTAGGGGCTGAATGGCTGGAAGTCTGCCACAGCCGCACGTGAAGGCTGGCACCGACGTCAGATTGCCCTGTGCTCTGGGACCAGTGATGCAGCCTCGCGGAGCCTTTTGTCCGCATCCCCGGGCTCAGCGAGCCACAGTGAGGACGAGCATTCTGAACCCTCGGTCCCCCCGAAGGACCCAAGATTCACAGCACAGGGAGCACCCCGCTGCCAGGGACCCGGGGAGGGGACACGGAGCAGGGCCCACGAGCCCACCCACACCCCAGCTGCCTACCTTGTTGCACTTGATACAGTGGTACGTGTCCATGCCCGGGGAGCAGCGGAGGCTGAAGTCCAGGGGCGGCTCTGTGCTGGGCACCAAAGGGCTACCATACAGGCTGACGGAGCGCTCGAGGAAGGCAGACTGCATGGTGGAGGCGGCCTGCCGGTAGCTGTGGCCGTAGGACGAGGCCAGGGCATCCCAGGAGAAGCTGGGCTTGTAGAACGGGGGTGAGTCGGAGTCCCTGTCCTGGGATCGGGGCATTACAGCAGGGCCCTCTGCGGAGAGTGGGACACACGTATGGTGCTGATTCATTGAAACTTAGGGCACTGCTCCCTACCTCTCTCCTCCTACTGACCTCCTGCTGAGGGTTGTGGTGTGTAGTCCCAAACACTGACTGTGGGAGAGGGTCTGGGTCCAAGCAGAAGCTGGAGAGCCCAGACTGTATCCAGATGGCCTTGTCGGTCTATGCTGACTCCGTAACTCCTAGGATCCCTGCTTCCATGAGCCCATCCCCCCTCCATTCCATTAGCACTGGCTGGTGGGGAATGGCTGGGGTCCCTGTTGGGGTACCTGGCACCAAGGGCGTCCTGGTCATGCTCTGGTCCAGCTCCAGCTCTGACTCGCGTTTGAGGTCAGTCCAGGTCAAGCAGTGGTTTGGGAACAGGGTGCTGAAGACAGGATCATTGCTCAGGACTTGGTCCCTGGCTGCTGTGGGGAGACAAGACCATCCGTGACACCAGGGGACCCAGGGACGCACTTGCTGCTGCCCCCAGATGCTCGTGTGCATGGGCCCTGCCCGGGATGGTGGCAGCAGGGTGGAGGCCAAAAGGAATCCCTCGCCAGGGAGAACTCCTGGCCCAGTGCTAGCTTTCTGAGCACCCAACAGCTCTAGATGTTTTCTGAGTCTGGTTACGACTCACATGTCCTAACCAGCTCCAATCCTGATGCTCCCACCATCTCAAAGGGTCAGAAGAGAGGGATTCATTCATTCATTCTTCATTCATTCAACACATTTACTGAGCTTCTGCATTTGCAGAAGGGATGCCGCCGCCTCCCCCACACAGGGGGCAGGGAGCCCTGGGTGGGTGCCACAGGGGGAGAGCTGACTCACCGGGGCTAAGGGCAGGAGGCCAGACCGGGTCATCTTCCTGGACGCGGGGCTGATGGTAGGTGTGAGCTTTCTTGCTCTTTACCAGGAAGGAGCGTGGCATGGTAAGTGTGCGCCCACACCTGCGAGGGGGAGAACAGTTAGGAAGGGCAACAGCCTCTGTATTTTAGAGCCTTTTCCTGACACCGGATTCCACTGTCCTGACTTCAATGGTGCCCCCAGAAGTGCCGAATGAGTGTTGAATGAATGAATGAATCCCTCTCTTCTGTCTTCCCAGAACCTGTGAATGCGATCTTCTGCAGAAACACGGTCTTTGCAGATTTTACCTAAGATGAGGTTATCCTGAGTTAGGGCGGACCCTACGCCCAGTATGTCCGGGGTTTTTATAAGAAGTGGGAGCCTTGGGCCCAAAAACACAGACGCACAGGGAGAACACCGTCTGGAGGCAGGAGCAGAGCTGGGAGGGTCGCGCTTATGAGCCGAGGAGCCCAGAGGATCGCTGGTTCCACCAGAAACCATGAGAGAGGCTTGTGACGAACTCCCCCCAGAGCCTCCAGAAGGAACCGACCTTGTGGACACCTTGAGTTGGGACCTCTAAGACTCCAGAAACAAATTTTGTGTTGTTTGAAGCCTCCTGGTTTCTGGTAGTTTGCTGCAGTGGCTACAAACCCTAACCTGCCCCCATGCCTCCCTCGCTAGGAAATTAATACGCCCGCCTTCTAGAACACCCACACGGTCAGTCTTCTACCCACATGCCCTGAATCGCACCGAGAGCAGAGAAGGAAGGACAGGGGTGTCTTCAAATATGACACACGGTGGCCCCCCCCATCCAGAAATCTGCATTCGCGCCCCTGTGGGAGCAGCACTCGGAGGCCATGGAAGGAGCGGTCGGAGCTGGGGTGTGAGCCGGGCGCTTAGACTGGCAGGTCACCCGCTGTGCACTTTGGGGCAGACACTTGACCTCTCTGGGCCGACTCCCTTTTCTGTAAGGCACAGCATCCAGGCTTCTCTCTCTCTGAGTGGGGGTCGAGGAGGGGGTTGCAGTTGCATGTGGGGCTCAAGGCCTGAGAGGACTCCCCCATGTCACCCCGCTGGGAAGCCGGAGGGCATTTTGTGCCTGTGGTGGAAGAGGCCAGTGTCTGGCACCTGTGAGAACGAAGCAGTGGGCAGCCCAGCTCAGCTCAGTGGTCACCGGACCCACTCTCAGGGGGTGGGGGAAGACACAGAAATCAGGAAAGGGACCTTGGGTGGGGGTTGGGCGGTGGCAGAGCCAGACCAGCCTGAACACCTTGATACTTGCCCCCACACCCCTGCCAGATGTTACACGTCCTTAAAGCTCTGCTGAAGGCTCCTGGGAGACAGAGAACATCTGAGTGGTCCTCTCTCCTCCCCACCCCCAGGCCAGGCCCAGGCAGGAGTTCAGGAAATACTTCGCCAATGCCATTCCTGGTGGCCCCTCTGCTGGTCCCATCCCCAGACCTCAGAGCTGGAGCTCCCTTCCCCAGGCCAGCCGCCCTGCAGGGCTGCAGGGACCGTAGGGCCAAGCGCGGGAAAAGGATTACAGCTGCTCCAACAGCAGCCAGGGCTGGGTGATAAGGCCAAGGAGAAGAGCTGGCTGGGAGGAGGCAGATTAGAGAGAGCAGCCTGGAGCCCTGCCTTTGGAGCAGGCCCAGGGAGTCGCCCCTTCCCCCCAGCATGACCCCAAGCCAGGCAGGAGAGGGACGCCTGGCTGTGCCCAAATCAAAAGCCATCTTCCTGGCTGTGTTGGGGCAGGAAGGACCTCTGCTACAAAGAGGCGTGCGAAGTGCTCAGCCTGGTGCTGGGGCTGCAGGACCCTGAGCAGGTGATGGCATCACAGCCTGCAGGAGAAGAAGCTTCAGGAAGGCAGGCACAGCCCACGGCCTGTCCAGTCCTGTCTGGTTGCAGCCCCAGGACCCCGCCCACAGCAGCTGTGCTCTGAGGACAGGGATGAGCCCGGGACCGGGAGCAGGGACACGCTCTAGGCTCTTCGCCTCTGGGATCTGAAAAGAAGAGGTGGGACTTGCAGGGGTCCAGTCCAGCTGTCAGATTGTGCCCTTCCTGGGCTTGCCTGGCCTCCTGTCTCTCTCAGGCTTGTCGGGAAGCCCGCGGTGGCCTTATCTGCCAGGGGCAGTCTTCCTCTGCCTCCTCCCCCTCCCCCAGGGCTCCTCTTATCCCCCTTTCTTCTCCCTTCTAACTCTTGGCTCCAGGAATCCCTTAAGGAGGCTGGGCCCTGGGCAAAGCCAGAGGAGACCCCCACATGCCAGGGGAGGTGGGGTTTGTGTGGTCTTGCCCTTTTTTCTAGAGGAGGCTCTGAGGGCCACGGTCTCACTATCAAAAGATGATCTATTATTTTGTGCAGAGTATTTTAGTAGCAAGCCAAGGAGAACCGAAGCTAGGCATCGGACTGTTGGAATGGCCAGAGATATTTCTTGTAGCCAGGATCTGTGTAGCCTTAACTCCGTGAGTTCGGACCTGGGAGCTGAGTGGCTACTGCTCCATTTCACAAAGGAGGAATGTGGCTTGGAGACCGGCTCCTGATCCCAGGCAGATCCCGGGCTGCCCCCGGCCCCGCCTCCCGGCCTCTGTCGAGTGAAAAGACACGGGGTCAGCACTTGGCACAGAGGGAATTCCGCCTATGTGCTAAGAACGGTGTCTAGGGCTCATGATGAGCATTATGCCATCAAACTGACACCCATTGGGGCAAGGGTAGAGTGATTGTCTTCTGGGCTCACAGGGGAAACTGAGGCTGAGGGAGAAAGGTGGCTCGTTGAGGCCCTGTGTTCCTGTCCTGCTGGGACTTGACTCCTGGCCCAGGGCTCTTACCATCGGCACCTGGGGTCTTTCCAACCACCCATGAAGACGGACTGCCTGGGGCAGGGAGAGAAGGCTGGTTGGTGGGGCAAGATGATGGAAAAATCATGTTCCTCTGATCGCTGTCTTTCCTAGAACCCACAAGCTGCACATGGGCTCCTAGAGAGTTTGAATGGAGATGCAAGAGAGAAAGACCTCCTTCAAGAAGCTCTAGTTTTCCCTTCGGCTCAGAGCCTGAGGACACCACAGAGGTCAACTGCTCAGAAGTCAAGACAGCACAAGTTCATGGATGCTCAGGGTCCGCTCTCTGGTTCCCTTCAGAGCCCCCAGTCTCCCTCCCCCACTCCCTAGAATGTTCTCTCCACCAAGCCTGGCAGAGTGGCAGAGCCAACCCCAGGGCTTCCAGTCCTTAAGCTCCCCGTGGGGGTCAAACACACCAGGAGAACTTCCTTTTGGCTAGTGGAGTTTAAAAAAAAAAAAAAAAAAAAAGGGAACCAATCACCTATACTGTAGTTAATTAACAACCACACCGTTTTGATTCACATGGACCGTTCTGAGAAAGAGCACAGAGCACAGATTGTGAAAGAACTCAAAGATTTCTTCATGAAACAGGGGCCGTGATGGTATCAGTCTCCGGAAGGAGACTCGCTGTTAACATCTCTTCCAAACCCTCCATCCCGATAGAGGGTGGCCTGACCTCGAGTCAGAATCTCGGCCCCGCACCCCTACGTCCAGCTGGACTCAGAGCCACAGCCTGGTGACTCTGGCACAACGAGGTGCCACAGGCCTCCCATGGGGCTGAGTCTGACCTTGTGACCTTGAACTTGGCCATGTCTGCCTCCCACCTGGGGCTTGGCTTTCCTATCTCTCAAAAGGGACCGTTGGACTAAGAGATTTCTAAACTTCCCTTTTGCTCTAAAATCCCATGCACATTTTGTTGACCTTCGGCACAGGACTGACCTACCTTGGCTGAGAACCTCATCACTCGGGTTCCCTTTTTGGGAGGGTTGGGTAAGACTGTTGTTTCTCAGAGTCAGTGACAGAGGACCCTATGGACTTCCTTTATATTTAAAGACATGACTCAAACAAACAAACAAACAAAAACCCCTTTCCACGTAGTAGTTAGGGGAAATGGGTCTGTTTCATGTTAGGGGCCCCGGCAGAAAGGGGTCATTATTTTTATTTGAGATTTGCCAGCAGTTCTCAAATGTCTCCTCCTAAGTTCACAGACTGCAGTGTCACAAGAGAGTGAATCAACTTCTGAGTTTAGACCCAAAAGGACTGCAAGCAGGGACTCAGGCATATTTGGGACCCCCAATGCACAGCTGCGTGATTCCCGGTCACCAAAAGATGGGCGCATCCCCAGTGTCCATCAGCAGATGATGGAGAAATGAAATGCGGCATATCCATTTCGGATATGGCCTGAAAAAGGAAGGAAGACAGCCAGAGGCTAGAACATGGATAAATCTTGAGGACACCATGTAAGTGAAATATGCCAGTCCCAAAGAGAGGGTTGCTGTGGGACCCGTCACTTACACGAGGTCCCTAGAGAAGTCGGATTCATAGAGACAGAAAGGACAGTGGTGAGAGCCAAGGGCCTGGGGCAGGGGGTGGGGTGGGCAAGGGAGGGGCGTTGGTGTTTAATGTGGACAGAGTTTCAGTTTGAGAAGGTGAAGAGAGTTCTGGAGTTGGAGAGTGGGGATGGTTGCCCAACACTGAGTGCATTTAATGCAACAAAAGTGTACACTTCAAAACGTTTAAAAAGATCATGGTCCCAGCATGTATATTTTACTACAAAAAGAGCAGAAATGAGTGAACAAAACATTTCCTGGACATTTCTGAACTGGAGCAGCTCCCACTGGTTTGAATTCCTGAAAACAAATGAACAAAAAACCCCTCCCTCTAATTTAAGGAGGGGTAAGGTTTTCTGTTTTTTTCTGAAAAGGGACGAGATCATAGGTGATCAGGCTATTTTCCTGGGAGCGATCTGGTCTCAGAAGCTTCAGGAGTCCTCGTGGTCTCCAAGAGCACCCCAACCCCATCCACCCTCCCGAAAGCTTTGAGGAAATGTTCTGCGTTGGTTTTGAGTAACTCCATCCATCCAACCCAAGGCAGATATGGCTTTCTGATGCTTTCCAAGCACCTTCTGCAGGGCAACCAGCACACCAACCCCCCGAGTCTTGAGTTGGAAGACACCTCACACATCTTCTTCTTTAAAGGGTCCCTTGTGCACCAGCTCCAAGGAAAAGAAACTTGCCACCTCGCTAAGACTGAAATCTTCTACCCACTCATTGCCTGCTGAGAACTGGTCAGGAGGTGTGAGCCTCCGTGGGCAGGTACAACTTAGCTAGCTCCTATCAGATTCATGTCCGGAGCCTGCAAATTCATTTGTCCCCTCCAGGACACTCATGAAAGCTGTGGACCTTCCCTGCAGAAAAATGTACACAAGCACATACCCACAGCTCTTCTGCAGATCACCCCCTCCCTTAACACGTCTTAGTTTAGGGTGGGCACCTCGCCCTAATGCCCAGACTCTAAACTCAGCCTTTTTCCTCCCAAAATTAGGTAGAAAAGACTGAGACGCCCCCTGCCCTTCTGCAGCCCTCCGGTTTCTGGGGGCTGGGGGCTGGGGGCTAGGGGCTGGGAGTGGTGGACCAGGCGTTTTCCCTTCTCCCCTCATGGGGCCCTGGATGGGAGGGCACTCCCTCTCAAAGTGCCCCAGGAACTTGGGTGAAGGGCACTGGGGAGTATGGGCTGCTGGCGGTAGACCTTCCCTCAGAGTTCTCTCAATTTCACTCTGATCTTATAGACAAGGGAAGCTCGGGGTGATGGAGGGACAGGGCCACCCTAAGCCAGATGCCTGAATGAGCGTCACCCCATGCTCTGCCCTGGGAGAGCTAGGGTTGAGGGTATGACCTCACACACACGGGTGATCCCGGTCAGACCTGACCCAGTTTTGGAAAAGCCCCTACAGGACTCTGCTTCCCACTGCCTCCTCTCTGCTGGGTTCAAGGGCATCTTGTGGGAGAGATATCCCTGTCCCTTATTCTTCCTGTAACTGCCAAAGGGCCCGGGTGACCTGCCTGGAAACAATCTAAGTCAGACATGCAAATTTCAAAAGAAGAGGCTGGGATGACAGCACTCACCTGTCCCCAGCTCTGTCGTCTGGTCCTGGATGTGGTCTTGGTCTTGGTGGGAACCTCCCAGCCTCCGGGGATCGGTTCCACTCTGTCAACCTCGGACTCTCTGCTCAAATAGATACTTCTCCTTTTTTTTTTTTTAACTCTCTCACTCTCTCTGGTTTTTTTTTTTTTTTTTTCCTCTTCTGTTCCCCTCCTTGATTTTCAATCTGATTATTTGTGTCAAAATCTGGCGGTGAAGGAACAGCCAATAGAGAGCGCCCGAGCGCGGGGCTGCATTTGCTTATCAAAGCTTCCCCGGGCTCCGACTTCGGGCTCCTGCCGGCCCTTCACCCCGCGAGCCTCGCTCTGCGCCCAGACATTCTAACGAACGCCTCCTGGAAGAGAAAGAAATGGCTAACTCATTCGGTTTTTAAACTTGAAGATTTTTTTTTTTTTTTTAAGCATTTATATACCTGATTTTGCATAAACTCGTAACTTTGTTTGTCTTTCCTTCCTTCCTCTGTCTCCCTCTGTCCCCCTCCATCCTGAGCCAGGGGCAGCCTGCTCCAAAGCCACGGCAGACCGCCCTTAGAGAGGTCCCTCTTGTCCTTGCAGAGGTGGCCTTTGAAAGGAAGAAAAGCCGAGTTCGCGCTTCCCCAGCCTGGACCCCGGGAGAGGTCAAGGAGCAGCCGAGGTGCGTCCGGGCGGCGTCGGCGGGCGGCTCAGCGCGCTCCGGCCCCCGCGGCAGGTGCACTGGCCGTCCCCGGCCCTGCGTGTGCCGCCATCTAGCGGCCGCGGAGGAGATGGCGGCGGCCCGCCTCGGTCACCGGGGAAGCGGGCCCAGCCCTGCTCGGCCCTCACATCCCATTTGGCACCGAGCCCCACCCCGCGACCCCCCACCTTCTCCCTCCTTTGCCCCTCGAGCCTGATTTATTTCAGGAGGATTTGCATAAGGGGAGAGCGCACAGAGCGGGGCACTGTTAGGCGGATTTGCATGCTCTCGCAGCCCAGGGCTGGGGAGATTAGGTTTCCCGAGACAAGAAAACAAGTTTGGCCATGGGAAGCCCCTTCTTAAACTGCAGATCCGCCCGGCATGAGGAGAAAGGGGGTTTCAGGTGAGGCTCCTCTGCGGCCACGTCCAGGCTGTAGGTCAGCCGGGCCTGAGCGATGCCACGGGGGTCAGGGGCCTGGGGGGCCTGGGTTCCAACCATCCCGAGGAGGCCTCGGAGAGAGAGCGTGGGGGCATCTGGAGTATTCTCTGGATGTTCCCCATTGCCGACAGTCAACGGGACCTGTTTGTCATTACGCAGAAAACTTAAAAAAGAATCCAAGGATGTAAGAAAAAAATGCCCATTTCTTCCCATTCTCCCTCCATTATGCAGGCACATCCCTGCGTTTCGCTTGTCAGCCCTTTCTTTTTCCACCCGCTGTTATTTTGTTTAAGTACCTCCCCAGTTCTCCTGCGGCTTTTATGAACAGATTTCATGCTTTCCACGGTTTACCTTGCCCACCACTTCTTCATTTGGGGCATAAGGCGGTTTGGGGTAGCGCAGCTGCATTGGGTAGACGCTGCTCTGGGGTTGTGATCTCACTTGGGATGTTTATCTTTCTCCTTTAGTAACCACTGCAGGGACTCCCTTCCTAGAGCAGGACCCCAGCCCGGAAGTGAGAGCGGGCCTTGTCTGGAGCCACGCGGACTCCTCTGTGGGAGGGCAGTGTCCCTGCCTCCAGCCACCTGCGTGCACTTTGCGGCCTGGAACCTCCCAGGCTCGGGGTCCCCTCCCACACCACTGCCCTTAGCAGGCAGCCCTGCAGATGAAGTGCCTTCATTAGTTTCTCCCTAGGGCTAAATCACTGTAGCATTCTGGTGCCCATTCATTCAATCATGTAATCCAGTTCCTGCTGGTACCTGGCCTGTCCCCGACTCCTCCTTCTTCCGTCTGCCTCCTGCCTTCCTCCCTGTCTTCGTCATCTCAAGCTGCCATAACCAAATAGCACAGACCAGGTGACTTCAACATTTATTTCTTGCAGAGACCAGGAAGTCCAAGAACAAGGTGCCGCAGACTCTGCTTCTGGTGAGGACAAGCTTCCTGATTTTCGGCAGGCCACCTCCTGCTGAGTTCTCACTTGGGAGAGAGAAGCGAGGGACAGAGAGAGAGAGAGAGAGAGAGAGAGTGGGAGAGAACTTAAACTCTGGCTTCTTTTCCTTTTCCTGTAAGGACACTAATTCCATCACGGGGGCCCACCCTCAGAGCCTCATCTAACCTAATTACCCCCCAGAGTCCTCACCGCCAAATACCGTCACACTGGGGGTTAGGGCTTCAACATGAATTTGGGGGATAAAAACATTCAGTCTATAACTCTCTTAGATCATACATGTTTATCGAGTGCCTGTTGGGTACCAGATGCTGGGGTTTCCAACAAGAACCAGATGGGAGCTATCGTGAGCGCCTTCCCTGTCCAGCGGATGGGACACAGTGCTCTGGAATTTACAAACTAGGCTGATAAGCGCTGTTATGTGATCATGGAACACAGGGAAATGAGCACAGACGTGGAGAGTCATGAGAGTTAATGAAGCCAATGGAAGCGACATCTAGGTTGATGCCAGGCCGACTTGATTGGGAGACGAAAAGTAGGGGAGAGTGTCTAAAAAGGACAGCATGTGCAAAGAGCTGGAGGCAGGACCTTTGGGGGGAACTGACAGCACCACATTCATGTACCGGTGGGCTGTAGAGGGTAGAGGAAGGGGAGAGAGAGATGAACCTAAAAGGAAAGAAGGAGCATGATCATGAAGATTCCTCCCTGATTTAAAAACTTTTGGTGATTTCCCTTTACCTAACAGGACACAAAATCCAGCTTCAGAGAGCAGCATTCAGTGTTTCTCACAGCGTCAGACCTCTTTCAAATAACAGCAGTTTCTCTGATGCTAGTTTAATAACAACAGCAAAGCAATTAGTTCATGTCACTGAAAAGTTCCAGCTTCAGGCATGGTTGGATCCAGATGCTCAGATGGTATTGTCTGGATCTGGATCTCATTCGTTCCCACTCAGGACATTTGCATTTGTTGTCCCCTTTGCTAGGATGGCCTAACTTTCAGATCTCCCCATGGCTGACTCATTCAGATCTCAGCTGAAATGTCACCTCGGCAGAGAGATTTCCTTGGCCATTAACTAAAGCAGGACCTTCCCACCCCAGCCGGCTTTGGCCCCGTCAGCCTACCCTTTGTTCTTTGCAGCAACCATAATTATCTGAAGATGTCCTGCTGATTTATTACCTTTTTACTGATCTCTCGTTTGGCCTGACCGCCCACACAGAATATAAGCAGTCCAAGATCAGGGGTGGCGTTTGCCTGGCTCACAGCCCAGTGAGTCTCCAAGGCTGACAACAGTGTATGGTCGACACCACTGATGTTTTTACAGAGTGAATGGACGAACGAATGACCGAATCCGTGCGTGCATCTCTCTCTCTGCATCTCGCAGCCTTCCCTTCTTCTCTGGGGCTGAGATGACCAGCACTGCCAGTTGTAGTCCTACCAGCTGAGAAACACCAGTGGAAAACTAGCCCGGTTCTCTGTAGTTGTGGCAGGAGGCCCCAGAATGACTTCGATTGGCCCAGCCCAGTCACACAGCATCATCCCTGCTCCAATCACTGTGGCCGGTGGGAGGGATATGGGTCTCTCATTGGCCAGAGTGGCCCACCTCCGGCCCAAACCTCGAGGAGGCACGTTGAGTTTGGGGAGGGAGGAGCGGTTGCCACCACACTGAGTAAGGCCAGCAAGGTGTTTGGGTCACGGCTTCCACCTTCCACCTTCCAAGCATCTTCTAATTGTCGCCTGAACATGCTGCCTTCTTTCCAGCTAGAGGCCAAATCCCAGCCCCTGCCTCTGCCCTTCCTGTTCCCTAAGTCCGGAATGTTCTTCCCTGCGATCTCCTTTGCAGCCCAGTTCTGCTCTCACCTCCTTCAGGAAGCCTTCCTAGATGCCCGCAATCCCAGGGGCCACCCCGGCAGCCCTTGGATTCCTTGTCGGTGGGCACTCGGTGGCTTGCCGATGGGATCGGCAACCACCTATAGGCAGGAGTGCTACGGAGTCCTCTCGCGGCACAGGCTGACCTCGGTGATGGGCATGCGGCGAGGGCCGTTGCTAGGCCCAGCAGTGTGCAGAGCCCCCTACCCCCTGTGCTGATACCCCAGGCAAGTGCAGGCCTGGGGAAGGTCTGGGGAAGCGATGAGGGAGCGGAGGCGGGTGACGGTGCTGTGCTGGGTGCGCAGCCGGGCCAGGCTCTGGGCCCGGCACCCGCGGGCATGAGCTGTTTAACCCTGGGCACCTCTCCAGTCTTGGCTCAGAATGGCCACGGAACGCAGAATGCAACGAACACGAGCTGAGCCGACCCACCCCGGAACCCTCCAGGATGGACCAGATGGTCCTTACCCTGGGGTTGGGGGCGCCCAGCTCGCCCCTGCGCCCCGGGGCCGTCCTCCTCTACCAGAAAATCTCCCGTTCTCTGCCCTGCAGAGAGTTCAGGGGACGGTGGAGCTCTTCCCCAGCCCAGGCTCCCTGCCAGGAGCCGCAGGCACCCGAGGTGGCGGAGTCCCGCTTGCAAACGCAGCGTATGGCCGTGCCCTGCGGGCCGGCAACCCCACCCCCCGAGCGCCCCCGCGCTTCCAATTAACCAGAGCGCCGCACGGTGGCGCTCGTTCCCCCTTTTCTCCCGACGAAACCCAGCCTGGAGACCCGTGGGTCCGTCCGTCCGTCCGTCCGTCCACCCACCTAAGTACTGCTTAAATCCCAAGAGTGATATACGGTCGGAGAACGAAGAAAACGGTAAGAGTGTTCATTTCCGCGTGATGTGTATTCTTTTAGTTCCTCTGCTCCCCCCCCCCACCCCCAGACCCCTCCCCTCTCCACAAGCGGGTCTGCGCCTGCAGTTTTCCAGTTGGAACAAATCCCTGCTGGCCCTTTGCTGCTGAGCCCCGCGCCGTCGGGCAGGGCCTCCCTGGATCTGTGCGCGCCCCCGCCCTGCGTCCATGAATCCGTGGTGGGGACCGGACACCGCGGTGGGAGGACCGCGCGGCTGGAGTCCGCCCTGCGCTCCTTTCGCAGAGCCGCGGGTCGGCCTCAGGAGAGCACGGAGGGAGGGGTGCTCTGCTCAGGCAGGGGTGTGGGCGAGCGGCCCCGGGACCTGGTTCCTGTCCGATGCCTCCCAGCAGACCCGGCAGGGGTGTCCAACAGGGCACGTGGGGACCCCGTTCCCAGGTTCAGGAAATAGCCGAGGACCAAGAAGCCGACCTGCTCCATCCACCCCGTGACTTCTCCCTGGGAACCTCCTCAGAGACTTTCCAGCGATTTCCCTCGAGCAAATGTGAAACCCTACCCTGAGGACTGGAGAGGCGGGGCGGGGGGGGGGAGCCACAGATACCCCCATTCAGCCCCCGAGTTTTCAGAAGGGGAAACTGAGGCCTCAAGAACCCTAAGAAGTGGGCGCCTGGGTGGCTCAGTGGGTTAAGCCTCTGTCCTTGGCTCAGGTCATGATCCTCTCTGCTCAGCAGGGAGCCTGCACACACACACACACACACACACACACACACACGCCTCTCTGCCTACTTGTGATCTCTGTCAAATAAATAAATGAATAAAATCTTAAAAAAAAAAAAAACTCTAAAAAGCAAAGCCAGGACTGGGACCCTGGCTCCCTCAACCTTCTTGAAAGTGGGGATCATTGTTTTATCACCTCCAAGCTAAGTGTGTTACTTGTGTCTTCTAAAACGTAACTCCAGAGAGGATGTCCAACTCTCCAGTCACTGGAGTGAAATGGAAGCATCGTACTGGCCTCCAGACCTAGGATTGCAGCCGGGTCTTGACTCCCACCAGCTGCAGGACCTTGAACAGGCACTACTAGCCTCCCGTGAGCCTCAGACTTTACATCTGTGAAATGGGGCTAAGGATAATGCTTCCTTGGAGTTGTTGTAGGTAGGAAACCATATTTAAATGCTAAACCCTCTAGAGCTGTGACTGATCATTTCTCAGCAGAAATATTTGTTAACCGGTGATGGGATTCTTTGATTCTCTCTTCAGGGACACAGCCAGGAGCAGAAACAGGGCAGGGTCAGCCTGATTGCTACCAGGTGGGCTGTGCTAATTTACATGGGGGTTGATTATTAATGAAACACCTGACATTTGGTTACTGCCCTGTCCACTCCTGAGGACTTCCTGGTCCGTGTCCCCTGGATGCTCGCAGGACACTCACCCAGAGGCTGCAGACAGGACGAGAGCTTTGGGACCATCGACCTGGGCCAGACAGGGTGGAGGGGATTCACAAGCCTGCCCTTGGCGTCTGCGGGAGCATTTCATCACTTGGAATTACTGGGCAGATGATGGGAAACAGAGAACCCACCCCCAGCAGCGCTGGGCACCGTGACCAAGTCCACGCAGCTGTGAGGGCGATCCTTCGCTCATCCGCTCTGGAACCATCCAGCAGGCAGGCTACACCAGTACAGAATCCGCAGGAGACAGGCTCCTGGGGCTTTTGCTCTGTTTACATCTGTTTTGCATATGCCGGCTGCCTCCGTGGACGTGCCAGCTACCTTTGTCTCCGCCTAAGAAAGTGATCTAGATGCCGGGCTGAGGGGGGCAACCGCGTGCCCTCGTGACTCGGACAGTACGTCCTTGAACGGAGGGACGGCCATGCACTTCTGCACGTTCACCGGTTTGCAGATTTAAGAGGACGCACAGGCCTCCTTGGGAAAGCGGGAAAGCGTTCTTCCTGCCCGGCCGCGGCCGCTCCACTGCTGGGCGTACACCTGAAAGCATCTGAAGGAGGGACTCAAAGAGCTGTTTGTACTCAACGTTCACAGCCGAAGTGTTCACAGCAATCCAGTCGGGGAAGCGCCCCATGTGTCTACTGACGTGAGTACAGCAGTAACCAGTCTGGGGTGGCCCAGTCGGTGAAATCTCTGCTTTCAGCCCAGGTCATGAGCTCAGAGTCCTGGGATCGAGCCCATCGGGCTCCCTGCTCAACAGGGGGTCTGTCTGAGGTCTTCTCCCTCTCCCTCTGCCCCCCCCCACCTCTCTACAATAAATAAATAAATCTTTTTTTCTTTTTAAAAAAACTTAATGTATTTCTATTTATTTTTTTATTTTTTTTTTAAAGATTTTATTTATTTATTTATTTGACAGAGAGAAATGACAAGTAGGCAGAGAGGCAGGTAGAGAGAGAGAGAGAGAGAGAGGAGGAAGCAGGCTCCCTGCTGAGCAGAGAGCCGGATGCGGGACTCGATCCCAGGACCCTGAGATCATGACCTGAGCCGAAGGCAGCGGCTTAACCACTGAGCCACCCAGGCGCCCCTGTATTTCTATTTAAATTCAATTAATGAACATAGAACGTATTATTAGTCTCAGAAGTGGAGTTCAGTGGCTCATCAGGTGCATATCACAGCCAGTGCTCGTCACATCATGTGCCCTCCGTAGTGTCCATCACCCGGTTACCCCATCCTCCCGCCCCCTCCAACAAGCCTCGGTGGCTTCCTATGATTAAGAGTCTCTTGGGACGCCTGGGTGGCTCAGTTGGTTAAGCAGCTGCCTTCGGCTCAGGTCATGATCCCAGCGTCCTGGGATCGAGTCCCACATCGGGCTCCTTGCTCCGCAGGGAGCCTGCTTCTCCCTCTGACTCTTCCTTCCACTCTGTCTGCCTGTGCTTGCTCTCATTCACTCTCTCTCTGACAAATAAATAAATAAAATCTTAAAAAAAAAAAAAAAAAAAAGAGTCTCTTACGGTTTGTCTCCCTCTCTGATTTCGGCTTGTTTTATTTTCCCCTCCCTCCCTGACGCTTCTCTGTCTTGTTTCTTAAATTCCATGGTGAGTGAAACCATAATTGTCTTTCTCTGATTGACTGATTTCGCTCGGCATAGTACCCTCTAGCTCCCGCCACGTCGTTGCAAAGGGCAAGTCAATAAATAAATCTTTAAAAAAATAGACGTGGTCTATCCATACAGTGGAATATTGTTCAGCCTTCAAAGGAAGGAGATCCCGACGACAAGACAGCATGGGAGAGTCTGGAGGACACAACCACGCTGAGCGAAACCGGCCAGACACAGAAGGACACGTCCTGTTGGATACCGTGTATCTGAGGGACCTACAGAAGTCAGGGTCACAGAGACAGAAAGCAGGAGGGCAGGTGCCAGGGCCTGGGGAAGGGGAAACAAAGAGTTAATGTTCACTGGGGACAGAGTTTCAGTTTTGCCAGATGACAGAGTCTGAAGAGGGATGGGGCTGACGGCCGTCCAGTGTTGCAAATACGCCTCACGCCGCTGAACTGGGCACTTAAAAGGGGTTAAGACCGTAAATGCTGCGTTATGTGCGTTTTGCCACATTTTACAGCCCATCCATCCCGCCCAAGCCCCCACGTCCACAGACGGTGCAGGGAGTCTGGGGGACTTCAGCATCTTGGGATCAGAATTTTCCTTCACTGCCTTTTCCAATTACTTTTCGATCTTCGAAGATTTTTTCAAGTTTTTATGTTGAAAAATTTCCAACAGGAAAGCAAATGAAATGTGTCTAATGGACACGTATATACCCAGCACTGTTCTTCGAGAGTGGTTATATTTGCCCAGTGTGGTTTATCTCTCTAGATGCATATGTGTGTTTGTCCAAATACGTTTTGTTCTGATAAAATATTCTGAAGGTGTACTGCACACGTCATGACGCTTCGCCCACAGACGCTCGAGCGTGTATCTCTGAAACACAGATATTTCTTGCAACATCACTTAACTACAGTTACTAAATTATCAGATATCCCCCAATCCCATCAAATATTCTGTCTATAGTCACATTTTCGCAGTTTCCCCCAATTTTCTTTTAGAATCCTTCTTTCAGAATCAGGATCCTGTCCCATTTCGAGCGCTATGTTTGCTTGTTCCTTTACTCTCCTTTGTGACACAATAGTGCCCACCACCCCTTTCTTTCGATGTTGATTTCTGTTGTTGCTTTTGGTGTTTTCTTTTTCCCTTATAAGAGCCCAGACCAGTCTGGCGGAAGGTCCCGCGTTGTGGGTTTGTCTGATTCCTCATGGTGCCGTTTAACCTGTACCTCCCCCCATACCAACCGAAAGTTGGGGCCAAGGCTTGAGTAGACTCTGGCGGGACATTTTAGGATGGCTACTTCCCCTGTGATGCTATGGGCCGTATGGTATTGGACGACCCTCATGTCAGGTTGCCTCCCCCGCACTGCCCTGCCACAATGATGTGCAGCTTGGTCAGCTGGTTTAAGTCTGACAGCCGGGTCTCTCCATCATAAGGGTGAGCTGAGAGGCAATCTGTGGGGTAGAACCGTCCTTACAACCATCCTCTTCCTCCCCCTGACGGCCTTGGCACCCATTGCTGGTTCTTGCCTGAGTCAGCCCCTTCCCTGGAAGCTGCAAATGGTGATTCTACGAATCCTACCATTCCTCCTGGGCTTGTTACCTGGCTTTTTTTTTTTTTTTTTCTCTCTTTTCTGTAAAGAAGAGCTTTCCTTCCTAATGTGTGAATGAACCATGGGTTCTTACGACAATGAGAATGTAAATGATGAACTTTTCTCGTTTACTGCTGATTTTCATCGTAAGGGGTTGGCATAATTAGATCTTTTTCCTCTTCTCTCTTCTTTTGTCCCCTTATGTTGGATCATTGCTATTGAATCACTGGTTTTTATTTATTATTAAATAAAAACGTATTATTAAATTACAGAAATTACTATTTGCGGTCAGTGTTTCAGTTTCTGAGAGCTGCTGTAACAAATGACCCCAACTGGGTAGCTTCAAGCAATGGAAACTTATGTCCCCTCTCGTTCTAGAGGCCAGAAGTCTGAACTCAATTACATTTCTTTTTCTGTGAACTTTCTGTTCGTGTGTTTTGCCCCCTCTTTTTTTGCTATGAAATAATTGTGTTTTCTTAAGAGATTCTTAAAAGTTCTCTGTACCTATTAGGAGGCTCATGCTATAAGTTGCAGATATTTTCTGTCAGCTTATTTATTTTCTGACTTTGCTTATTTTCTTACTGCCATGCGAAAGATGTTTCGTTTTGTTTGGGGAGGCTTTCTAATTTGTCGGCCTTTTCTTTTGTTGCTTCTGACTTTTTGGCTTTTTTTTTTTTTAGATTTTATTTATTTATTTGACACAGAGAGATCACAAGCAGGCAGAGAGGCAGGCAAAGAGGCAAGAGGAAGCAGGCTCCCCACTGAGCAGAGAGCCAGATGCAGGGTTTGATCCCAGGACCCTGAGATCATGACCTGAGCCGAAGGCAGCAGCTTAACCCACTGAGCCACTCAGGTGCCCCAACTTTTTGGCTTTTTATAAAGGGTTGTTTTTTTTTTTCCCTCCCCTTCACCCCTGAATACAAAAAATTCACTCATGTTGTTTTCTTCCAACACTTGTATTATTTCACTTTTGACACTGAGAGCTCGGGTCCCTTAAGAGTTGATTCTGGCAGAGGGTGTGAGGTAGGGATCTACACGTATCATTTTCCGAATGATCACTGCATATTCTTCAGAGGAGGCACAACTAACACAGAACCTCTAATCGTGAATGTCCGTGCTTTGTGGGGTGCAGGACCGGGGGGGGGGGTCTCAATGGTGGCCGTGAGATTAACATGGAACATTCTGGAATGTGGCCTTGCACACTGCATTTCAAGCAGCAAGTAGAGGTGTGATGGGGATTTGCCCAAGGAGACAGCCAGCCCAGCATTTCGGTCAAATGAGCAAGCTCCAAAGTCAGAATGAAACATTCAACAATATCCAACAGGTGACTCTCAAACCTTCAGGGGCTCTTCACCGCCTCCAGGTATAATTAGGCTTCTTATTCAGCTCGAGGCCCTCCATCTGCTGGCTTCTTTATCTACTGTCTCACGCATATCTTAAACCTGACCGTTTATCAAGCAAACAGCCGGTCTTGCTGGAATGCCTTTGCTCAAACTGGGTGTTCCTCCTTTAGTCCCTCTGCCCCATCACCATTCAGCAAATTCCTGATTCAACCACAAGAAAAGTTCGTAACCCACCCCCACCAAGTAAGTGGCCTTCATCACACTGACTCTGAGTACGACCTCTTTGTCTGTCTGCGGCACTTTGCAGGTTGGTCTTGGGCTGGACCTGGCTCTGAGTCCCGGTACTGTCGGTCCCTTTTCCATCGCAACACTGGATTCTGTGCTCCTTAAAAGCAGGCACGGGGGATTGAATAGTGCCCCCCCCCCCACCAAATTCATGTCTAGCTGGAACCTCAGAATGTGGCCTTATTTGGAAAGAGGGTCTTTACAGAGGCAGTGCAGTTCGGATGAAATCATACTGGCTAAATTAATGTGGGCCCCAAATCCAATGACGGGTGTCTTTATATGAAGAGAAGCAGACACACACCGAAAACAGGGCCGTGTGAAGACACCCAGGGAGAAGGTCACGTGAAGACCAAAGGAGGGAAGTGAGTGACCCTGCTACAATGTCAAAGTCTGCGGCACCATCCCAAGGCTGGAGAGAGGCATGAAATGCAGTTTCCATCAGAGCCTCCAGAAGGAGCCAACCCTGCCCACACCGTGACTTCAGACTCTGGCTTCCAGGCCAGTGAGAGAATACATTTCCACTGTTCTCAGCCACCCCGCTCGCGGCAATTTGGTAGGGCAGCTGAGGACACTCATACAGCAGGTAAGAGCAAAAACAATGTTTATCGACGCCCACACTGTGGCAGGTGCTCTGGGTCTCATGCTGCACTGTCCCAGCAACCCTCTGAAGCAGGTGGTTAAGGCATGGGCGTCATCCCCATCTCTGGCTGGAGAAACTGAACTCGTTCAGCGACTCCTCCAGGCCATATAGCTGGGCTGTAGACCCAGGATCCCCACTCTTCTGGGCCCCTCTGACCTCACTGAACAACTTGGTTTTTGTGCTGCACACTGGCGGCCGGTTTTTCTTCCTGACCAAGACAGGGGTTGGAAAGGGCATTCTTAAACAAAACCTCAAAAACCCAAAGAATAAGTCTCAAAAAAAAAAAAAAAAAAGGAGATGAATTTGATAACATCAGGATTAATGTCTCCTTTCCAACAAAGTATAATACAGTCATTAGGATGATAACAGACTGGGGGAGACACGGGGAGTATCTGTAGCCGACAAAGGGCACGTTGCTAGAACAGCGGAAGTGCTCCCACAGATCAACACGGGAATGACAGTAACTCTACCAACTCTGCTGCGACAATGGTCAAAAGATAAGAATCAGCGATTTATAGAGGAAGAAACCCACAAGTTTAACAAGAATGTGAAGAAATGCTCTATCTCACTAATAGAGAAAGGTAAATTAAAACAAGAACATGTCACTGTAGCCCTATTATGCTGAAAAAAGGAAAGAGCTAGTCAATGCCAAGTGTTGGCAGGGAAGTGAGCACTGCCACGGACTTCTAGTGGGTGTAGACTGGGGCAGTCTTTCTGGGGCACCATTTGGTGGTAAGTTGGTGCAAAATTTTTGGAGGTGATGGATATGTTTAGTACCTTGGTTGTAGCAATGGTATCACGGCTGTATGCATATGTCCACAAGCATCCGGATACATTCAATTACATGTGTGCAATTCCTTGTGTACCAATTATATCACAATAAAGCTAAAACAATTTCTCTAAAAACAACAACAACAACAAAAAGTCAGTCCACCAGTTCTACTCCTAGAATATGCATCCCCCCAAAATTCTCAGCCCTATCCATAAGGGAACAAGGACAGTGATGTTTCTCACGGCGTTGTTTCTGGTGGGACTGTGGCTGTTATTCCCTGGGAGAGTGGAGAGTAGATCAGGTTAGATTTGCGTCACTGAATAATTGTCAGCAGTTTAAAGCTACTGGCTACATGAACACAAAGCAATGAGATTCAAAACAATGGTGAGTGGGGGGGAAAAGTAAGAGACAGATTGCCATCTGAGACATAAACCATTTACATAAGTTGAAAGTACATACATACATACCTATGGAGTCAATATAGTGTAGTGTAGACATTTATTGTCTTCATCTTTCGGACACAGGGCTAGACAGCGAGGGGCTGAAAGCCCGCAAGAGGACCACGCCAGCGGATGAGGGAGAAGTATTTTGTACTGGTGGTGTCCTTCCAAAGGCCTTCAGATCTCATTGCACCCGGGAGGCCTTCTGTTTGCAGAAGAGAGAAACCTATACCCCAAACCAGCATCGGCCAAAATAGTTGTTGCCTCATGGCACTTGGGAGGCCAGCGCAGATCCAGCCTCTGGGGACTCTGAAAACTCAGGAGATAACAAATCAGATTTCTTTTTCCATCTCTATTGCTGTTGCCATGTAGGTCTTCTCCATCTGTTGGCTGGGCTTCTCTCAGGGCTTGGTGTAGGACACGGGGAAGTGGAAGGTCACAGCTTCCTCACCCTGGTTTAGCAACCCCACAGGAAAGACACAATCTCTCTTTTCGCATCCATATAGAGACCCAGGGAAGCACCCTGATTGGTCCAGCTCAAGTCACGTGTCCAACAGTCAACCACTTTGGCTAGAGGATGGGGATCTGGGATTGGCTAGACTGGGCCCAGGTGCCTGTGGCTTGAGGGTGGTGCTGTGGTGGCCCCAGGAAGGGGAGGGGGAGACGCTGCCCAGGCAAGTGTAGTGGACGTCTGTCACATGCATAGAGGCAGTACCCCCTGCAAACACGGGCTCAGCTCCTTTGTTTCTTGTCACATGGAGATGGGCGAACCAGGACTGGTGGAGAAAGCCCAGCGGGGGAGCTCCTGCCACAAGGAGGCTCCAGGGTGCCGCCTGGAAGGTAGTGGTCACATTAACTCCTATTCAGCAAATGACAAAACTTAATCCCAGAGAAGGAGAAAATATCCAGGCAGCCCGAACTTAGAGTGGCAAGGGATGGTGGCTGGACTGCCTCTGCCTGTTCTCTCTGGCCTCTCCGTTCAAACACCTGGTGGTCCACATTGAGAGAACAATTACCATCCTTCTTCCAGACACTGTATAAACAGTAAGAATGTGGTGAGGGCCCCCTTGAGGGCCAGTAGTGGATGAGCTCCATGGATCACTGCTCCCTACCACGGAGAACATTCCAGCAGGATGAGGTCAGAGAGCCAAGGAAAACTGGGGGTAGGGAGGGAGGTTCCTGGGTCAGAGCTCTGGAGAAGTGCCTGCCCCCCCCCCCCCCCCCGACTCCACCCCTAACCTGAACACTCTAATCACCAGACTCAGAAATCTCCAAATGCACTTGGGTCCCTGCCCTGGTATGAACACAAAGGCAGGAGTCCGTTCCTGTAAAATGGTTTGTCGACTGGCGGAACTGGGAGAAATCAAATCCTTCCCAATCTCCCCCAACCTTTTCATTTCTGGACCCCAAGCTGATTGTGCTCCGGTGGCTACACAGAATCTAGCATTTGGTGGACCAGGTCCTGGGAGTGATGGATGTTGGCCATGGGCACAATTAACACAGGAACAAAAGTAACATGTATTGAAGCAGGTTTTACCCTAGTTATGTTTTCGTGTCTCACGGATTCAGCCTCAAATCCCCACTAGGCAGTCATTATCATTCTCCATGCTGTGGACGAGGAAAACTAATGCTAACTTAGTTGCTACAGTGGCAGAAACCTACATCCAAATTTGAATCAAGAACTCTTGGCTTTGTCCTCAAGGCCTTCTTCACCACGTTAGACTGGATAAATCCCCAGCTCAATGCCCATCTCCCCTGTAAGTCAGCCCTGCTATAAAGGTTGTGCACTGTACAAGGGCCTTCAGGAGGGTTGGGAGTGGGAGGGTAGGAGCTGAAATACATCCTGGGTTCTGCTCACTTGAGCTGTGGGCCCAGAGGGGTGTCTCTAATTCTCACAAAGGCGCCATACAAGCTAGCAGCCACCCTACTCAGGACCCCGCTAGGCCCCTTGGAATTCTGACAGCACCCACTGTGGTGTCTGGCACCTGGCCCCTTAAATCACAGGCTGACTTGCATTGTGACCCAACTCGTTCCTATGACAAAACCTGCCAGTCCCCTAAGTCACCCAGCATTTGCTGCCTCCAGGCTCTTGATTCCTTGGTGCTTTTGGCCTGAAATGCCCTTTTCCTTCCAACCACCTCTCCATTTCCACGTCATAGAAACCTACTTTTCCTTGAAAACTCCAGCAGATGCCCATTCCTTCAAAAAACCTTTCACAACCCACCCTTCGACTCCTCTCTCCCTCTGCTCTCTCACTGTTTGTATGGGTCAGAGCGCTGACTGCGCCCGCCTCTGACGCAGAACAGCACCTGTTGAGCATTTCCTGTGCGTGGGACTTGAATCCTCACTTCAGGAAGGCTATCGGCCCATTTCACAGAAGAAGAAACTAAGGCTGAGGGCTTCCAGACGTGTTAGGTTCACAGAGCTAAGTAGAAGGAGCGGGGCTAAGGCTGTTTATTTTAAAGCTGTCTGCTCTGATCGGCGTAGTTGTTTCCCACAGCCGTGGTGACCACGTTGCAGTGTTAGCAAGGCGGGCTCCCGCAAATATTCTGCAAAGGAAAGAAGCTGCCCCGATGCTGTTTTCCCTCCTTGCCTGGGCGAGCTGCCGCTCTTCCAAAGCTCCAAGGCTGACCCTTCACCCACGCGGGCCCCAGGGGCTCTTTGGGAAACAGGCTCGCATCTCTGCGGCGGGGCAGAGAGAGACCCCAGCGGGGCGCCCGGGTCTGCAAGGGAAGGAAAGGCGCGGGACAAGGAGGCAGCAGGCGCCCCAACCACACCCAGCCCCGCCACCTTGTTTACGCCTCTTGCACGGCCCCTCCCGCCGGGCCTGGCACGTGACCTCCGCCCCGCCCCTCGCTCCCTCGCGTGGCTCCTCCCGCCGCGCCGGCCCTTCTTTTCGCCTCCTTCGGAGTCACAAGATCTCTCAGCGCCCTCCTTTCGGGATCCCTCCGCCCGTCCCCGCCCCCCTGACTTCCAAACTCTCCTGGGTCCTTTCTCGACTGACCCGCATTATCACTCATGAACAGGAAGGCCTCTTCCGTCCAACGGGGCTGCCGGCTGCGGTCATCTGTCGCTGGGGTCGAGAGGCAGGCCAGACCCAACTGGGAACTCTTTTTCGTGGCGGAGGCTGCAGCGGCCGTGGACATTTCACGACGGGGGGAGGTGCTGTACGTCCAAGATGGCGGCGCCCTGTAGGCTGGAGGAACTGTGAGGTAAACAGCTGAGGGGGAGGAGACGGTGGGTGAGTATGGGGGTGTCTCCCCCTTCTTTTCATGGGGGCTTCTCGGGGCAGCCCTGGCAGCATGACCCCGGTCTGGGAGGCCCCGAGGGGCTGGGGCAAGGGGCTCCCTTGCTGGAGAGGGAACCCCGGGAAGGGGTGTTCGGAGAGCTTTCCCCTCCCTCTTATTACGCGCTAC
Source organism: Mustela nivalis (assembly GCF_964662115.1). Lineage (NCBI taxonomy): Eukaryota > Metazoa > Chordata > Mammalia > Carnivora > Mustelidae > Mustela > Mustela nivalis. Next base: position 89,969,603 of record NC_139032.1, on the reverse strand, counting down.
CTCTGGCGGGGCCCCGCAGAGCTGGCGAGTCCCTGCGGAGGAGAGGCGGGCCGGGCCCGCACTTCGCCCCTCCTCGGCGGCGGAGGGGACGGCTGCACCCGCGGGGCGCCGTGCCGAGGGCAGGGGTGAGGTGGGCCCCTTCGCCAGCCCCTCACTTTGTGGGGTGACAGGTTCTCGCGGGGTGCGGAGGGGGGCAGGGGAGGGACCCTTGGCGGGAGGGGAAGGGCCGGTGGGGGGAGGGCGGCTGGTCCTGGGGCTTCAGGAGAGGGGTCAGGGGTGGGGAGGAGAATGAATGGAGGCTGCCTGCGGGCATCGGAGACTCGCGTGGACTCGGCGTCCCCGCTGAAACGGGCAGGACTAGGGGCCTCCCTCCGGGTGCGCTCGTGGGTGTTTAATTGACGGTGAAAGACAGTTACCTTCAAGTCGGCAGAGGGGAGCCTCGAGAGACAGCTCTGTGCAGAGCCGCTCCTAGACGCTCATTCATTCATTTGAGGAACTGGAGATGGAGAGCCCGCAGTCCGGGAGAGCTGGTAGAATTCAAGCTCTTTGTGTTTCCTGTTGAAGAGTTTTGCTTCGCGTGTTTTGGATTTGGGGGTGGGACTGCTTGGGAGGGGGCGCGGCCCCCCTAATAACAACAGCTCGCGAGTCTGGAGTACTCGCTAGGGAAGCGCTTGGCAGCCCTCCTCTCCTTTAGGGCTTGCGACCAAGGGAAGAGGCGGCCACTGTTAACACCTCCATTTCCCGGGTCAAGAAACTGAGGCCCAGAGAGATGAGGGTTACTTGCCCAAGGTCACACCCCTGCGTTTATCTGAGCCAGGGCTGGAATCGGGGTCTGGGGCTCTGCCGAGGGTTCCAAGACGGCGCTCCTGTCATGATTTACACTCACATTCATCTGTTATACTCTCATTTATCTGTGATTTGACCAAAGCCAGCCTGTCATTCTGTTAATCAGTTGGCCAGAGTTTGTGCACAAGTGCCTGTGCGTGTGTGTGTGTGTGTGTGTAATTTTGAAGAGGGGTACATCAGCTTCTGTACCTTAGCTGTATAGGTACATAGCTGCAGGTGCTTGTATACTCTAGCCTTGTTTGGGATGGCAGTGTTGTGCTTGTAAATATGTTAGTCTAAATTAGGCTGGCAAGTGTTTGATGTTTTTGTAAAACTGATGCGTTTACTGCAGAAAGAAGGCCTACTAAAATCCTTGCTAGTTTTTTTTTTATGGAAAGCGTAGAAATAGCACTTCACTTTACACAGAGTAAGCTGTAAAAGTACTAAAATAGAATAATACTCTTCTGAGATACTTTGATTTATAATTTTGGGATCAACTTGGAGTCATCTGAATTCAAACGTGCTGGCAAAGTGGAGCTGTAAATTTCAGGAAGCATCATAAAACCGAATCTTCTGGGAGCCCTTGATTTACTGAACAACCACCTGTGATTCTTAAGTTGAATATTCCTGAGTAAACCTGGAATATGCAAATGCGAAAGCTGATTTAAGGTTGTGCAGGGAAATGTCCCTGTAACAGTCATGCATCAGGCAAATGAGGCTCCTCAGAAACACTGAAACATTCTTCGCTATTGCCCTGGGGAGCTGCAGAATCTTCCTCCAACCACCTGGTGTAAACTTAAGGGGTATTTATAGAAGATGTAAAATGAAAATATCCTCTTACTAAAGTTAATATCTTATCCAAAACACTCTTACATCACGTGCCTGGAAGGGTAGATGATGTAAGCTTTCTTCACTTCATGCATTTCCTGGTGTCATAAAGACTTGGTATGTTTCTAAATTCCTAGTTCGATTCTTGGGCGGCTACAGCTTTCTCACTGACCTCGGTTAAGTTGGAGTGTGTCAAGTCCTGTGACTCAGTTGTACTCTCCCTCCCTGGGCTAAGAGCAAAGATATCTGGGACTGCTGCTGTTGTGGTGTAACCTGATGCCTTTTGTGCATGCTTGGTTTCCGTCGTGAGCTGAAACGGAGGAGTCTTACTAGGACAATTCAGACACATACCTGTCTATGTAGTGTTTACTGAATAATGCAAATGCGGGGAACAAGAGATCTCAAAGCAGTAATGTTCACCAGCACCTTCCTGCACAGATGTCTGGCTTCATAGTAGGTGACCCTACATATTTGGTCTTCAAGGATACCCTGGAAATATATTTTAGAAGTCATAGGTGATTCTCATGTACACCAGAAGTTGAAGACCAGTGGTTTCAAGTATCAATTTGGCTATTTTTCCTTTAATGTATAATGTATTGCAGAGACATTTCCTAAAATAGTTTCTAAACTCTGGTGTGGGTAGTGGTGGGTGAGTTTTGGGCTCTGAATTACAGCTGACTTGATCTTGTAGCTCTGTCTTCTTTCACCATTTGTTAGGGTACAGGGATGTTCTTTGCCCGGTTCCAGAGCCATAGCTGACTAAAATTAGCTTTTCCTGGAATTAATTGTACACTCTTGGATGCAGATGAACCCAAAACAACAACACATCAGCCATTTTAAGCTTTTCCTAAAAATCAAATAGCTTTTGACTTTTCAAAAGCCATTGAAGTTTTTTGAGTTTGTTTCTTCATCTTTGAGATAAGAGAGTTGAATTGTGAATTAGACGATTTCTGATAAATTTCTGGGATTTCAAGTCCTCCTGGGGCTTCAGCTAAACATTCTGAGTAAATTGAATCCAGGTGTTAATGGGTTTATAATAACTAAGCAAATTGGTGACTCTTAGCCTGAACCGTTGAGTGATGACTTGTTTCTCCTTTCCTTTATATCACATGATTTTTTTTAAAAAGGTAATTCCCTGTAAGTTCATTATATTATAAGTCTCTCTTTGGGAGATTAATTTTGTTTGTCATATAAGTAGCTGAAATAAAGCGTGAAAGCAAAATGTACTCAATAACATTCAAACCTGTAGCTGTTTGCTTTTTAAAAAAGTGTGTATAATTAGCATACATGCACATTTGAGTTTTTTCCCTCAGTGCTTACTATAATTTAGTTTGCATGACAATACTAATTTTTTGCATTTAAATTGGTCTGAAAGAGGTCTCCTCTCAGCAATTTGAGATTTTTCTTTCTCTGATTTACTTTTTAAGCCTATAGTTATAAGAAATTAGTCATCTATTTTTTATTTTTATTTTTTAAAAATATTTTATTTATTTATTTGACAGAGAGAAATCACAAGTAGATGGAGAGGCAGGCAGAGAGAGAGAGAGGGAAGCAGGCTCCCTGCGGAGCAGAGAGCCCGATGCGGGGCTCGATCCCAGGACCCTGAGATCATGACCTGAGCTGAAGGCAGCGGCTTAACCCACTGAGCCACCCAGGCGCCCCCAAATTAGTCATTTAATACCTAATGTCTATGTGTGGGTTTTTTTGAGGGAGTTAATAAAAAATACCCCCCCCCCAGAGGTGAATACTCTTTTTTATATAAAAAAGGTATATGGTGTTAGGACCTTGCTAGTTTCTTCTTGTCCCTTGTGCAGTGCTAACTTTTGTTCTGTCCAGGGAAGTAGCATAAGGTAACAGATGAATGAAACAGAATGTCATCTAATGAGTAAAGTGCATTAAAAACCTAGCTTTGATACAAAACAAGGCATGGTAGTTACTGGCCTAGAACTCACAGATCACTTTCTAAAGTAAAGGCACCATGAAGTATTTGAGTAACAAGGGACAATTTTGTCTTTCTGTTGGTGACAGAAAGCCCAGTAGGGAGTGATAAGGAAGAACAGATGTAGTGACCTTCACGTCTGCATGCGGCCGGTGAGACCGTGCTACTTTGAGTGGTTCAAGGAGCACAGTAGCATACGCAAAGTGTATCCATTTTAAGTTCTGGAACGGTTTTATCAATGTTTCACATACAAGTTGTTACATGGAGAGACTGCTAAGCCTTATGGACCCAGCAATACTGGACAAATTTTGTTCAGTAGCAATACTGTTGTAAGCCTTTTTATTTGGTGAGGACTTACGTGGCTAGTACTGTGCTAAGCATCTGACATGCTTGATGCCCTTGAACTCTCCCCACAACCTTAAGAGATAGGATAGGATAGGGAGATGAAGAAACAGGCCTAAGGTCACTTATTCACCCTCTGAGCTGGGATTTGAACCCTCTTGGTTGACTTCAGAGCCCAAACATTTCATCTTTCATATTGATAAACGACATGAAATGCTAATCTCATGAACTGATTCATAGGTCAGTGGTTCTTAACTTTTGGGGGGCCTCAGTTCCCCTCTGAAAATCCGTGGGAAGCTTTGAACCAAGTATCCCTTCCTATCCCATGACTATCAAATAGCTCTTGCAGACCCCTTCAGGAACTTTATGGACCCAGCCTGCAGCCCAACTATTCTTCTTCTTCTTTTTTTTTTTTTTTTTTTTAAGATTTTATTTATTGGACAGATAGAGATCACAAGTAGGGCAGAGAGGCAGGCAGTGAGAGAGGAAGGGAAGCAGGCTCCATCCCAGGACCCCGGGATCATGACCGAGCTGAGGGCAGAGGCTTTAACCCACTGTGCCACCCAGGCGCCCCACACCTGATTATTGTATATAGATTGCTCCTCTTAAAAATGGACTTGGGCTTTATTAAAAACAATTTTTTTAAAAAAACCAGTAGGTAGGAAAGACCCAAGCCTTTTAAAGGTGGACCTGTGTGCTGTTTGTATTATAAATCCTCTTGTTAAATTTTTATATTGAAAGATTCTTTACACTTCCTTGGGAATTCAACCTTAAATGCTACATTTAAAAAAATCAGAAGTGGAGATCTCAGGTGTGGAACTTGCTAAATGCTTGTCAGGCCTGGCATTCAGTCTGTGTTGGTACCTTTAGCACCTGGCAGAATTCCACTGGGCTTTTTTCCAAGGTTTATGCACTATGTATTTTTTTTCCCTTGTGAACCTCAGAGTATTTATAAAATTATTTATTAAATATATGTTTTTAGTGTTTCTTGGCATCATCCTTTTTCTTCCTGGACCAGTGGTTCTCAGCCTTTAGTGGGCATCAGAATGACCCAGAAGACTGAATCAGAAACCCAGAGTTTCTGATTCAGAGGTGTGATTCGAGGTCCAAGTGCATTTCTGAAAATCCTCAGGTGCTGCTGCTGTTGCTGGTGCAAGGACTGCGTTTGGAGCCGCTGGCCTAGACTGTCAGTCAAACCCTGTGTCCTTGTTCCCTACGGTATTTCTATTTTAGTTCCATGAACTTGAAACTTAAAGAAATCTTAACAGTTTGCTCAGATTTCTTTTAGGGGAAGCTTGTAGAGTGACTCTTTGAAGCATATGTGGTATCTGTGTGACCTTATTTTCTCAGTAAATAATTTTGTTCAGGCTAAAAGAAACATTTAGAGAAGAGTGGTATCTTACTGAAATTGAGCTCTGTCCCTGCTGGCAGGTTTGACAAGATTCACCTTCGAAATAGGGTATAAGCTTCAGCGAGTTGTCCTTCAAGGGCCTGGATGGCGAAATATTCTTTTTTTTTTTTTTTTTAAATATATATATATATATTTTATTTGACAGAACACAAGTAGGCAGAGAGGCAGGCAGAGAGGAGGAAGCAGGTTCCTTGCTGAGCAGAGAGCCCGATGCGGGACTCGATCCCAGGACCCTGAGATCATGACCTGAGCTGAAGGCAGCGGCTTAACCCACTGAGCCACCCAGGCGCCCCGGATGGCGAAATATTCTGATTGGCAAATCTGGAGCTCCCCTGCCCCAGTTCATGTGACCTTGAGAGGGCCCGCAGCTGCGAGACCGTGGAAGTCACCCACGACTACACTTTTTGGCAGGTTTTGCCATCAGCTGCTTCCCTCTGACATACAAAGTAGTGTTTCCTACCCGCTTCTCCTTCTGTGTGTCTGTGGGAAGAGGCAATCAGAGCTAGTATCTTATCCTTTTTGGATGCTTTTGTGCTGAAGGTGGCTTCGTTCACTTGATAGTATATTGTCCTAAGAAATCACCTGAGTCCGTTACTGAGCTGGAGCTGAACACAATAGTGTCCTAGTGTATGGTTATTACTGTTATCTTTGTTATTAACACAATGGTGGGATGGTTCTGTTCTGCTGTCCTGTACTTGATATTGAAATAGTCTGTGCCTGAACCTTATCTGAATCGTCTTTGAATTTATAGATGAAAAACCCGAGTAGGGACAGCAGGTGTGGCGAAGGGCATCTGCCTGCCTGTACTTGTTGTAGACAGCTGTGCGTAAAATCTCAGGCCATGTGGTGTACAGTTCCGGGGAGTCCTAGGACAGAAGGCCACACACAGTACTGGCCTTCCAAAAGTCTGGACGTGCAGCTGATATTCAGATAAAATACTTTGTAAGAGCATTTTCTGCGCCTGCCACTAGCGTTTCATAAGGAGGTAGATAGCTCTTAGCCCTCTCACGGCTTGTACTGCATCAGGCCTAGTGCAGAGAGATGTGAAAACGTGTGTATGGGTCCTGTCAGTGACAACTGTCCGTGGCTGTGAAGCCGTCCGTGTTAGGTTCATGTGTAATCCTACGTATATAAGCCATCTATCTGCAAACACCTTAAGAATCAAATTAAGGTGAACTATGAAAACAAATTGACCTGTGCTTTTTGTTGTTGTTTTTTAAGATTTATTTTTTTATTTGAGAGAGAGAAAGAGAGAGATCATGAAATGCAACAGGTCAGAGGGAGAAACAGACTCCCTGCTGAGCAGGGAGCTCGATATGGGACTCGATCCCGGAACTCCAGGATCATGACCTGAGCTGAAGACAGATGCTTAACCAGCTGAGCAGAGCACAGGTGCCCTGACCTGTGCTTTTTTTTTTTTTTTTTTTTTATAAGATTTTATTTGTTTATTTGACAGAGAAAGATCACAAGTAGGCAGAGAGGCAGGCAGAGAGAGAGGGGGGAAGCAGGCTCCCCGCTGAGCAGAGAGCCTGATGCGGGACTCGATCCCAGGACCCTGAGATCATGACCTGAGCCGAAGGCAGCGGCTTAACCCACTGAGCCACCCAGGTGCCCCTGACCTGTGCTCTTTAACCTCAAATTACTAACAGCACAGAACCCTCTTCTTCTTCCAACCCACGCGCTATTTATTTATTTATTAATTTATTCAGAAAGGCTGCTCGTAGGAAGTGCCACCACAGTGTCAATTTTAGGTGAGAACACAGCTTTTGGGTCAGATATGAAAGAGGAAAAATCTAGATCTGGGGGCCTGTTTCTTCTTTAATTTGGCTCTTGAAGAAAAGAGTGTGGCCTGATCCTGTTAGGCTGTGAGAGGTGCTCCCTGCCACGCCCTTTAGGGGTACAGATCCTGGAGGAGAGCCTTCGGCATTCCTCACCTCCTATCAGAAGTTCAAGGTCACATCTCACTTGACTGACCAGAGTGATTTTAGCTAGTAGTACTCCATAGGGCAGGATCTAAATATAAATGATTAAGTAAATAAATAATTAAAAATATAAATAATGCAAGTAGCCTTTGACAGGCCAGCCTTAGACTGATGACAGTTTATTACCATTTACCATTTTTTGGCCTAGCGATAAAGAATTTAAGAAGTCTTAATGTTGGGCATTGGACAAAAAAGTTCTGATTTCCTGGGCCAATCCCTTTGTCGAGGATGGTGGTCTTGGCTGGGCGGCTGCAAGAGCGCCTCTCGCGTATGTCCCAGCATTACCCTTGCCTTGGACGTTCCTTTTCAGGTAAAAGATCCAACTAGGATGAATTGTAGCAGAAAGTCTGTGTGACCTGCTGGACCGACAGCTGATGCTGAGGTCCTGGATAACGGAGGCATCTGTGTTGGAACTCTAGCTCTTCTCTTTTCTCTCTCTCTCTTTTTTTAAGATTTTATTTATTTATTTGGCTGACAGAGATCACAAGTAGGCAGAGAAGCAGGCAGAGAGAGAGGAAGGGAAGCAGGCTCCCTGCTGAGCAGAGAGCCCAATGCGGGGCTCGATCCCAGGACCCTGAGATCATGACCTGAGCCAAAGGCAGAGGCTTTAACCCCCTGAGCCATCCAGGCGCCCCTCTAGTTCTTTTCTTGATTCACCGGCCAGGCAGGCACTCCCTGTCTGAATGATCTGGCTGGCCCTTTGCCTCTCAGCAGCGGACGTAAAGTTGGAGTATGCCACCAAGACGCACTGCTGTTTAATGCCTAGAGTGTGCTCCACAGGGAGATGTAATTACCTGTTGTCTGGGGCACGAGATTTTGATAGTGAGAGAGTTGTTCGTGCTCGAGCAGGGCTTCGGGCATCGTGGTGTCGTGAAGGGCTTGTGGGCAGGCTGGCCCGCGCTCACCCGCTGGACCGACGCAGCGCCCGAGGCTCCGCTTCTGCCCTCTGCCTCCCGCCCTGGATTGGCGACCGGAGACGTTGCTGAAACCTTTGCTGGACCACGCATGGTGTCTTTGCCTCTCGGGTGCCACATGCTGCAGTAGGCCCCGGGTGTCCACTGGGGGACCAGACAGATGGTTCCTGTCCTCGTGGAACTTACCATCTCGTGGCCAGACTGTCCCTAAAAATAGCCTGAATGGCCCACATTTTAATGGCGAATTGGAACATATAACGTGCTTACTTAAAGGAGATCATTTAGACAGGAAATACGGTAAAGAGAGGACGAGGGGAGAGAAATGATAGTTGTCCACAAATATTTTATGCTTGTCCTGTAGAGGGATCAGATGAAGGTCGTGCTGTTCTGAAGGCCAGGATTCATCCTCATACGTTTATTTAAGAACTACTGTAGCGGCTTCCGTGCAGTCAGACACCGTGGTGGCCGCTGTATCTGCCGCACTGACTGAGCTGCTCTCTCTCCCCGGGCGTAGCTGCTGTTCCAGTGAGGGAGACGAGTTCAGTAACTAATTACGCTTATTTAATTGGGTTGTGGTAAGTGACACAAAGAAATAGAGGCTGCTAAGCAAATAAGACAGGGGACCTGACCTCGTCTGGGGCATGGGAGTGGAGGGAAGTAAAGCCTTCTCTAATGGGGCAAAAAAAAAATATTTTTAAAGATATATTTATTTGAGAGAGAGTGAGAGAGCGCACGTGCCCGCCCATATGTGAGTGGGAGGAAGAGCAGAGGGAGAGAGAGTCTCCAGCAGACAACCCCTGAGCACAGAGCCTTACTTGGGGCTCGGTCTCACAACCCTGAGATCATGGCCTGAGCCGAAGCCCAGAGTCGGATGCTCAACCGACTGAGCCACCCAGGCGCCATGGGACAAATGTTTAAGCTGAGACTGGAGGGGTGAATGCTTAGTCTGGGAGTGGGTAGGCGAGGGGGGCGGGGCTGTAGGGAGGGAGGGGAGCATGGGGCGGCGACCAGAGGGAAGCCCCACTAAGTGCTTTGCACTGGGCACTGTTCCTGCGCTCGGGGCCGCTTGGGTGATGACTCCGTGCCCCGTGCTGTGCTGGGGCTCCCGGAGGCATCGTCTTGTGTAACCCCACACGGCTTTCTGAGGTAGGGGCCGCTATTCTTCTCACTTTCCAGATGGAGTAACAAGGTCAGACGTTAGGCACCTGAGAGAAACTGCCAGAAGTGGCCCAGCTAATACATGGCAGAGCTGGGATTGTACCTTGGAACTCTAGGACTCGAGAGCCCATCCTGCCCATTTGTTTATAGCTCCAGTAAATAGCTAACAAAAGGCAGAGATTACAAGTTCAGCACAATATAAAGAATTTTCCAGCAACCAGCTGTTCAGAAATGTAGACAGAGAGAGGCACGTGCGCCCGCTGTTGGAAGTGTGCATTCTGGTAGAAACTGGTTGCAGCAGGAAGGAGGTCGAGACAGGTGAACCCTAAACTCCCTTGGAGTGCCTCGGGGATGTCACTTCATTGTAAAATTATTGTGTACAGTACATGTGTTTTTTCCCTTCAGTGACCATGAAAGACACCAGGTTGACAGCACTGGAAACCGAAGCACCAGTTGTCCCCAGAACAGGTAAGGTACAAACTCGGTGCAGTGGTGGGAGAGGACAGAAGGGAATTGCTTGCCTGTACAGTTGTGCAGGGGTGTGTGCGTGTGTGTGTTTGCACTCAGGATTTAACAGTTCTGGAGTTAGCTACTTGCTAGGACCTGGTCCTTCCGTGGCATGAAGTACTTTGTCAAATGACCCAGGGTTTATGAAGTGCTCGTTCAGTGCCGGACACTGTGTTGAGCGCTTTCCTTGCCTGTGTTACTCATTGTCTTCTTCACAGCGACACTTGCGGTGTGGGATGGGGCTGAGATGTTGGTTGAGTTTCCCAAGGTGGTGTAGCTGCATTTGGTGGACCTGTGACTTAGACCAGTTCCGTCCAGCAGCGAGCTTTGGTTTTCACCCTAAACGAAATTGGAGACTTTGTGTTGGAGCAAATCATTTGCCTAGTGCAGAGACGCTCAGCCCAAGCTGCAAATCCACCTGTGCTCTCTTGACTGCACCCCCCCCCTTTTTAAAAGATTTTATTTGTTATTTATTTGATAGAGGTCACAAGTAGGCAGAGAGGCAGGCAGAGAGAGAGGGAGAAGCAGGCTCCCAGAGAGCCCGATGCGATGCGGGGCTCCATCCCAGGACCCTGGGATCATGACCTGAGCCGAAGGCAGAGGCTTTAACCCGCTGAGCCCCGCAGGCACCCGGAGCTGCTAATAATTGCTGACTACCTGTGGCCGTCATGTTGATAAGCTTTTTGTTTACATTCTTAGCCTTCACAGACACAAAACTACAAGCCATTGTCTTCCTAAGGCATTTTTGTAAGGTCTGTTTAGGAATTTGATTAGTGACTGTAAAATGTGTTAGGAGGATTTCAGTTTTTACTAACATTGTTTTCTTTATATTCTTTATGTTTGGCTCGAAGATGATTTATCATGGATGTTGCTGACTGTGATTTTGGGTTTTTTCATGTCATAAAATTGAGGTGACAGATTGACATTTTATTTTTTATTCATCCTTATGAGATGGGAAATATTCCCAAATATGACTTTTTCTTGAAAGACTAATTAAGACTGTAAGTTAAATGCAGTTTTAAAAGGTTATTTTGTTTGTAATAAATGCTGCAAGATAATTCTATAAAATTTAGAATTAAAATATAATTTTCTCTTAGCCATCTGTCATAAAAATTTTTATAAATACTTGGCACAAAGAGCGATTACTCTTATTTGTAAAGGTATGTTTAATATTCGTATTGCTAGTTAACATATTTAGTCATTTGAAAGTTCTGGATTGTTTTTGAATGAAAAAATCACATTGATCAACTAAAAGAGCTTTTATTTTTTTTATCAGTATACATTTGTACTTAAACTGACAGAGTTTCAACTTATAAAACACAAAACTTGGATGTTACAGCTAGAGCGGTTTACCTTTATTCAAAAGTGAACATTCAGATGTTTAACAGTAATTCTCAACTCATGCCTTGTGCACCTTGTGGACAACGTGCACGTAAGGTATCATGGTAACGACGTGTAGTTGTTGATCACACACACTCAAGGGCGCTAGAAATGCTGCCGAAGTAGGCAGTTGACAGTTCAAGGTTTCAGACATTCTAAAGACCAAAGCCAGTTGTTGGCCAGATGTAGGGACTCAAGTCAAACTTGGGTGAATCGCTATTTTCCCCACATGTTGTGATCGTACTGAGTATTCTGGTCAGTTGAATCCGATGACCCGCTGTAAAGTTTAAACTTGGTTTGTTCAAAGGTGGTCACTAACCATGCCTCTCTTGCTTTCAATTGGGTGGTCAGGAGAGACCTGAGAGACGGTGACGTTTTGAGCAGAGACCGCAAAGACAGTCAGCCAAGCAGGGATCTGGGGGAAAGCATTCCAGGGAGAGAGGTGCCGGGGCAGAGGCCTCGAGCAGGAACCAGTTTTCCTGGCTTTTGGGACACTGGGACTAGCACAGAGAGATGATGGGGCAGAGTGGCGCAGACGGAAGCAGACGGAGGGTGGGGGGTTCACAGCTGGACAAAGCACATGGAGCCTTTAGACCACTCATGGGGTTCGGCTCTTAGTGCCTCCATGGAAAGCCATTGCACGATTCTAAACAGGAGAGGGATGGATTCTGAAGTCCATATTTCAGTGTTTGTGGTGTTTTGGTGGCAGATGCATCGTAGGGGAGTAGGCTGGGAGGTGCTGGGGCTTGGATTGGGCCCACAACGAAGGGGATAGCAAAACCAGGGGGTTTGCTGACAGATCAGAGGAGAGGGTGGGAGCCGGGAAGTGGAGAGCATCGCCGCAGTGTTCCCTTTGGACGGATGGATGTGTGTTTTCCTGAGATCCAGGAGACCTGCAGAGTGACAGGTTTTGGAGTGGGAGTGGCTGTTGAAAGTCGTGGCTCCCTATGCGAGTAGTGTCATCTGTAGACTGTAGTGTGACATGTGACCGTTGAAGATGACACTTACCTAGAGGAATGCTGCTTTGGCACGTACCGTACAGAGCTGTACTCACCTGGCATTGACTTCCGGCCTCTCTCACCTCCTGTGTTCTGTACGTGGTTATTCCAGAATGGAAGAGAGGCCTTCACCGCTGTAAGTCGATGCTGCACGAGCCTGTGGTCTCCACGTTCACGGGACTTTTCCCAGCCGACCTTCCCCAGGCTGGAAGGTGTGTCTAACGTGGGTGTGCCTCACCCGCCGGCCCCATGTGCAGGTTGAGCAGGCCCCCTCTCCCCTCGGTGCACCCACTGAGCCCTGCCCCCTTCCTCCTCCCACGTCAGGTCTCCATTGTGTGTGCTGAGTTGCTCTTCCTTCTCAGCGCCCTGCACGGAGCCCTCTGGAAATACTTGAGTGAGTTTTAGAAGAAGAAATACTCCGCTCATGGGAGTGACTCTAAAGCTCATGATTAAACGCTCGGGGAGGGCCTTTCTGAATGTCAGAACCCTTAAACTTTGGGACACTTGCATGAGGAACCTCACCTGAAATCCAAGATTTATATTTTGGGGGAGGATTAAAAAATGTGGTTGAAAGGTAGAATTTTAGAACCAAAGAGAAAAGCTTGTTGCCAGAAATGTACCAATGTGGTTTAGAATGAAACCTTATTTTTGCTTTCTATAAAGTATCTGGAAGGAGCAGCTCCAGAAACCAGACTTTGCACCTCAAATGACATTCACACACTGAAAAGCAAGCGAACTGGCCCAAGCTGGTCAGCCCTGACTATGGCCAAGTTGACTGGACGGGCACCATCTTTGTTTGGAATGGAACTCCTGCCCCGTGTTCTGGGCTGCCTGGATTTGGGGACCAGCTCTGACATTACTGCCTTCTGAATACACAAAATAGAAACTCAGAGTCTCACTAGACTGAGACTAGGTAGGTAGCAATTTCACTGGAACAAAAACCAAACTGTGGGACAAAAATGCTTTTAAACCCGAGAATCATTTGTGATTTATCCAAAGAAGAAAAGAATGTGAGGGCTAGCCAGATGAGTATGCTATTGAAAAAGTCCTCTTGAAAGTGGTGGCCCCAAGATTTTTACTGGTTTTCTTTCTGATACTTTTTGGGCCCTGCTCGGAGTCTTTATTTGCACAGAGTGTATGCGTATGTTCTCTCATTTAATTCTCTCCGTGGACAATAACTCCTGACAGGTTGGTATTTTCTTCACTTGTAAAATTAATTTAATCCAACTCACAAGGTGAAATTTCTGTCTGTTTTAAGCTCTGAACTCTTTTTTTTTTTTTTTAAAGATTTTTTAAATTTATTTGTTAGAGAGAGAGAGAGATACAGAGCGCAAGCACAGGCAGACAGAGTGGCAGGCTAGAGGCAGAGGGAGAAGCAGGCTCCCTGCCGAGCAAGGAGCCCGATGTGGGACTCGATCCCAGGACGCTGGGATCATGACCTGAGCCGAAGGCAGCCGCTTAACCAACTGAGCCACCCAGGCGTCCCTCAGCTCTGAACTCAAGAAAATTTTGCCAGTTGTAAGTCCTGTGAAATGGAATCCCTTCGTGATTTACCTGTAAGATTTATATTCAAGGGTGTGAACCTGCAACTTCTTACGCCATGATTAGCTATCAGAAATGCATGTAGATTCACGGACAACAAAATCAGTGGCTGTTGCAGGGTTGTAATTAAGTAAGAGCATAGATAATAGTTAATACTCACCAGTTTCTGGGGCCATTGGTGCTTAAATTTGGCATTCTTGCATTCTTGCATTCTTGCAGGAGGCGCTTAACTCTTCAGTGGGCTTTTTCTTTAGTATAGTGTTTCCTCCCTAGGTGCTTGTTAAAATGCAGGTTCCTAAGCCCCAATGTCAGTTTGGAATGGGCCAGGACACTGCATTTCTAAGAGGCACCCCAGGTGGCCTGGGCCCACCCTGGAGCAGGAGGGCTTCTACCTCAGCCCCTTGGAGCAGCATGGAGGAAGCACCATGGCGGCCAAGGACAGTTGCAGCCCTGGGCCTGGGAGTTGAGCCATCCGAGTGCTGCTTTACCGGGTGACCTTGGCAAAGTTATTTATCCTTTCCGACTCCATATTCTCATTTGTAAAAGAGGATATCTGCTTACCTCACAGAATTGCTTCAAGGATCAAAACCACGAGTTTGCTTGATGTTGAAGGGCTCAGGGCTTTGTAGTCGAGCAGATCTAGGTTCAAATTTCAGTTCTCTGGTTCTGCCTCTTGCTAGCGTTGCAACCCCAGGCAGATGGCTTCGTTTCTGTTTCTCGCCCCATAAAATGGGGACCAAAGAACCAGCCCCGTGATACTGGTGTAAGGACTGGATTCATTGATGTTTGTGAAGGATGTGCAGGTCTATCTCTTAATGATCCTTGGTTGTGCTTGTTTTGAGAATAGACCTTTAGAAAAAGAAATCATTGTAAATATGGATAGTGACACTTGGAGAATTAGCTGCCTTTTTTTTTTTTTTAAAGATTTTATTTATTTTTTGACAGAGATCACAAGCAGGTAGAGAGGCAGGCAGAGAGAGAGAGAAGAGGAAGCAGGCCCCCTGCTGAGCAGAGAGCCCGATGCGGGACTCGATCCCAGGACCCTGAGATCACGACCCGAGCCGAAGGCAGAGGCTTAACCCTCTGAGCCACCCAGGTGCCCGGAGCTGCTTTTTTTTGTATAAAGATCAGTCAGCGACTCTGCCCCCAGCAGGAATGGAGTCTCTGAATGGGACAGATTTACCTTGTGCCCCTTTCCATGCCTCTTGCCTGTGACCGGTGGCATTAGAATGTGACTGATGTTTGTGTGAAATACCGAGATGTGGTCCCTGGTTCAAATGAGGTATCGAATGTAAGGTCTTGTGACCTAATAAGCTAGACCAGCTTCCAGGCATTGATGGGAGTGTCAAGAGGAAAATAGTATGTTTTTAGTTCTTTCTCTGAAAATAGCTCACCTACTTTTTATTTATTTATTTTTTGAAAGATTCATTTATTTGACAGAGAGAGTAAGAGCACAAGCAGGGGGAGCAGCAGGCAGAGGGAGAGGCAGACTCCCCACTGAGCAGGGAGCCCCATGCAGGACTTGGTCCCAGGACCCCTGGGATCGTGACCTGAGCCGAAGACAGACGGTTCACCACTGAGCCACCCACGTGCCTTCTTCTAGTTTTTAGATTGATGATTTGAGATGGAAACGGTCTTAGCCAAAACCCAAGGCAGAGTCGGAAGAAGGAATCAAAGTAAAAAACTGTGCTGTGGTCCCGGCATTAAGTTGCCGTGACAGTTCCGACTGGCGGCGGTGTCCCGGTCTCTCTTCGGTGGGTGCGTTCCATAGATGTCCTCTTCGCAAGTTTGTCCGATGTAGAATTATGCTCACACCCTGGCTTCTTTCCTCAGAATTCTGGACGACAGGCTTTTCGCTGCATTGAACACATGCTCTGGTTTGTCTTGCAGGCAGTTTTTTTATGAGGAGAAACGGGGCCATTTTGTCCCACTGTGTGTCTTCCTTTTTCTCAGTCTGGTAGGGGCGCCAATGAAGAGCCCGCAGAGTCGCTAGTGCACGTCCCGGACCTGGCGCGGCGCAGTCGTGTAAGACAATGGCCCAGCAAGCGAACATCGGGGAGCTCCTGTCCATGCTGGACTCCCCCGTGCTGAGTGTGCGCGATGAAGTGACAGCTGTCTTTAAAGAGAACCTCAGCTCTGGTAAGCGGGGCCATGCCCGTTTGCGCTCATCTGCGCATCAGAAGAGACTGACCCGGGGGTGACTACAGTCTCCTGATGTTGGTTTTCATCTTCCAAGGAGAGTTTCTAAAACACTGAGAAAAGAGCAGCTATTGCTGGGTTCACTCTCTGTGTGCTTTAAGCTTTCGATTACGGAAATATTTAGATAGACACACAGACTTACTAAGTAAGAATCACATGATGACCCCATGGCCCAGCTTCAAAGTCACTGCCTTCTTGTGTAGCCTCACCTCTCTTGCTCCCCCCACAAGTGTGTTCAAGCAGATGCCGTGTGGAAATCACGTATGCGACTTCTGGTGTAAAAATGGGTGACCTCTCTCTTTCTTTGCTTACTGGGTTGATAGAAACCCACTATTGATCACAGAAATGGGTGCTGTTGGCAGGAGACTAACTCAGTATTCAGACTTTTGGAGTACCCATCGTCCCACAAGCCTGTACCGTGTGTCCCACTGACAAGAGTCTGTGTTTCATTATAGCCTTGAGTGAAGTTTAGAGAAAACCAGTAAGTGACTGGTTCAGTGAGTCTTGTAGAGCCGAGCAGTGGGGCCCCAGGTCCGCGGGGAGACTGAAGAAGGTCAGAGGGGCCCACGCGGGAGGGTGTCTGCAGCATGTTGTTAAGTGGAAGAAGACACACGCTCAGACTGTGTTCGTGGGCGTGGGGGCTCTGTGTGCACATGCGCACGTGTGTGGTTTTCCAGAAAAAGGCTGGAAAGCCCGTGGACCAGACTGAGGGATGTTGGTCTCTGAGGAGTGGGTTGAGAGAGGCCTGTAGCGAGGACTTTCGTCTTCTGTACTTTCCCATCATCTGAACCCTTATCCGCGGACACGGTTACCGTCTTATAATCAACGATGGCAATCAGGGAGAGAAGACAGCATTTCAGTGCTTCCGGGGATGTTCAGGCAGGTTAATCTGGTATCATCCTATTGTTAAACCTCAGTGGATTGACGGGTAGAAATAGAATGTCACGTAACTTTGGAAGCATTAAGAAACACTTTCTGGATTTCATGACCGACAGCCATTTGAGGTGAGTTGAGGATATTAAAGGAAATAACTCTTCCCTTTTCCTCTCTTCAGACCGTGGTCCGATGCTCGTCAACACCTTGGTGGATTATTACCTGGAAACAAATTCTCAGCCGGTATTGCACATCCTGACTACCTTGCAAGAGCCTCACGACAAGGTAACTGCTGGACATCAGGGCTGGGCTGCTCAGTCCGGCCCTGGCCTGTGCGACGGCTCCTGTGTGCACCCCCCGGCCCGTGCAGTCTGTCAAGAGCGTGCTCCTTCCGCCTCTCTTGCCACAGACGATCCTGTTCCCAGATTGCAACTGCAGAGAGAAATAATTGGCAAAACCCATGTGTCCTGAGAAGTTTACAAAATAAAATGTATTCCAGAGGTGTTTTAAGCTCTTGCTATTCCAAGAAATCCTATAATTCCATTCCTGTCATTGTACAATGACAGCCTGACCCGTAAGGTGCCCATCTTTAAATTCATGCTTTGAGTAGGATTTTGGACTTAATCGGTGTGGGAAAATCTGTGGATCCAGACAGCTAATGGGCCTAATTGTGGAGTCCTGTTGCCCAGCACCAGGCTCATGCAGGGCTCCTTAGTGTTTATTTTTGTTGGTGGAAAATAGCTCACAAGGCATTGCTGTTGCACACTTCGGTGAAGTGTTGAGTTTCTTTCTTTTTTGTTGAAAGATTTAATTTATTTATTTGAGAGAGAGAGAGGTATTGAGGGAACACAAGCAGGGGGAGTGGGAGAGGGAGAAGCAGATGCCCCGCCGAGCAGGGAGCCCGATGCAGGACTTGATCCAGGACCCTGGGATCATGATCTGAGCCAAAGGCAGTTGCCCAACAACTGAGCCACCCAGGAGCCCCACCTGTTGAGTTTCTGTATGCTAGTGGCTCACCAGGATTTGAAGACCCAGCCATTGTGTGCTTTTCCAGTATATTTTGTTCTGTTGAATTTTAATTTCTAGACTACCCAGTTTATATTTGGGCCAAACTGTGTAGACAGGGCTATGGTACCATAAGCAACTGCTTCCAGCTGGATCCCCTCACAGCGTCAACAACCTGCCGCAGGCTTGGGGCCAGCGCTTATTGGAAGAAGTAGCTTATTTGTACTTTAATAAGGAGTGAGGGAGTCTGCCCCCCCCCCCAACTTGCACATGTGTATCATGGGATCTTTTTCAGGACTTGCTAACTTGCTGCCCTCTCTCTGGCAAAACTTAGCGGTGTTTGGTATGCCACTGTGATTTTTAAAGATCTTTTGTGGCCTTTGCTTCCCATCCGTGGCAACTCAAGGGACTGGCATACGTCACAGCTACGTCTGTTGGTGTCCCCTACTGCGTTCGGATTTCCCTTGATTTCTTCCCACCCCCACCCAGCCTTACTGAAACCTCTTTCTCCTGATCTTTTACGTGTTTAGCACCTCTTGGACAAAATGAACGAGTGCATGGGCAGAGCCGCCTCTCGGCTATCCGCCCTGTCACTGCTGGGGCATGTCATCAGGCTGCAGCCGCCATGGAAGCACAAATTCTCCCAAGCACCTCTTTTGCCTTCTTTACTCAAATGTCTCAAGGTACGATGTTTGCAAGGGTTTGAATGAAATGCCTTTCTGAGTATTGTTTCTGAACCTCTGGGGAGCTTTAAAGCAAGTAAGCTAGGTTTGAACTTTGAGAGTTTAGAACCTTTCAGCATTTGGCTTTCCTCGACTGGCACATCGTCCAGAGTTGGGGCTCGGTCCGTTCTCTGTGCGCCCCTGTCATGGTGAGCGCCTTTTGTCGAAGCAGATACGGTTCAACGTGACGTTATTCCCACCGTCTTTGACTCCGTCGTCCAGTCTTCCCTCCGTTAAACATCTGGTTTCTCTTTAGGGGAAGCTCGGATTCTCTTTTAGCTCGGGGAAAAGTAGCTGCCAGCTCTGTTTAACCATTTAGGAGCAGGTGCTGGTTGCAGCCATAATTAAGGTTTTGTTAATGCAAGGCCTCCGGGGTCGCAGTCTGCCTTTCGCACTAAATGTAGTGTATTTTTCTACACAGCGAGTCAAAACCTAAATAGAACTTTGGGGTTTTAGTTTTGACGGTGGCTTGCTGAAATACTCCAGGCTATTAGCTAAATCTCTTGTAATTCCCGGACCCCTTTCCTAGCTGTAGACTAAGACAGTGTGGCTAATACTAACTGCCTCTACCTCACAGAGACGTGAAAATACCCAGTAGTGTTTGTTCTCGGTGGGCAGCACCTTTGGGTCGTCTGATATAGCACCCTGCAACTGATTTGTGTCTCTGCAGCGGGGTCGCCATGTCATTCCCCCTGGAGGTGGGAGTCGCGTTGCTAGGGTTTCCTAAAAACATGGGACTGAATGTTGACAAAAAACAAGGAAAATTGGAACAGCTTAACTTTTTTTTTAAGTGAGTGGATTGGTGAGAATATAACTCCATCTTGAGGCCGCACGGTTCAGTTCAGGTTGTAGAACACTTCCCTTTTCCAAAAGGGTAAGTAAGCTTCGGCAGTCACTCATGGGCTGCTACCCAGGCCATCCGTTAGAGTATTACCATAAGCAAATTAGGGTTAGTCCTTTGTACTGGAACTGGTTATGTGTTCTTGATTCTCCTACCCGTATTTTATGTTCTTACTCAACAGGTGTTGGCCATGACAAAAGGCTTAGTGCTTAATGTAAAATGAAATCTACTTAAGGCTTTATTTCCAGACTCGTAGATTTCCTTTTCTTTTTTAAAAGTAATAATGAAGTCTTAGCCTGCATGGTAATCTTCCGATTAATATTTTGTTTCTTAAATCTGAATTCCAGTTACTTGGCCAACATTCATGATTTAATTATGGGTCAGGTGAGCCGCTGTAGCTATGCCGAGTTGATTCATTATCCATTGGGTATTAAATATCTTCAATTAGCCTGAAGTTATATGACTTGATATTTAAACTATAGACATGGTCAGAGGTCACCGTTTCTTCTTTTATTTGCTGATCTGTAAATGCTGCTATAAAGGTGAGCAATTAAGGAGACTTGTTAGCACTATGCTAATTTCTTCTTAGAGTATTTTTTAAAGGATGACTTCTGTTGTCATCCTTTAAAAAATACTGTATTACATTACTTGTGTAGTGTTTTTTAAAAGGATTAACAAAAAGTAAGTGAAGTGAAGATTTGGTTGCATGAACGGAAACTGTCGTGTTCCTTTGTTCTGGTGAAGGCAGCTCGTCATGCTTCCGTCCATGTGCTATAGGCAGAGTGTCCGCCGGCTGGAGGACTTGGGCGTCCCCAGGTCAAGGTGAAGTTTGTTTCCCATATAGCTTTGTGCGGGGGCAGCAGAAGTGATCTTGGTAGACTCACTACAGTCGAAGCCGATCCGTGTCACTCCCCCCAGACGTGAGGGATAGGGACATGAGTCCGTGAGGGGACCTGTAATTTGTGATCCCTGTGGAATTTAGAGCAGCACCTTGGTGTGCTGGTCCTGACGCTGTGCCTGACCGACGGCTCTCCCTGCCTGGCCGTTCCTTCTGCAGATGGATACCGATGTCATCGTCCTCACAACAGGTGTCCTAGTGCTGATCACCATGCTTCCCATGATTCCACAGTCGGGGAAGCAGCACCTTCATGATTTCTTTGATATCTTCGGCCGTCTTTCGTCGTGGTGCCTGAAGAAACCAGGTAAAGGTGTCCTTACCTACCTGTTGTTCCCTGCCAAGTGAATGCTTTCACTCGTGATCAACAGGTCATGGGCTGGGAAGGAAGGCGTGTAGAATTCCGTGGCTCGAGGGGGTGGTGGTCACCAGCAGCTGA
Organism: Mustela nivalis; assembly: GCF_964662115.1. Classification (NCBI taxonomy): domain Eukaryota; kingdom Metazoa; phylum Chordata; class Mammalia; order Carnivora; family Mustelidae; genus Mustela; species Mustela nivalis. Next base: position 89,948,803 of record NC_139032.1, on the reverse strand, counting down.
GGAGTGCCTTGGGTGTGTGCGTGCCTGCTCATTGTAGGCACAAATACGAAGCCCGGCTGTTGGACACCTTCCTCATTCTGTTGGCTTAAGAGCATTAGTTGTCAGAGAAACTGGTAGGATGTAAAACCTTCTCATTGTTGGTAAACTTCCATCTCTCAAAATACCTTCACAGTCTGGGTCACAGCAATACAAGACTAGGCTGGTGGCACCTTTTTTGTCTTACTCTGCTGGTCTGTTGTCACAGAAGACAAACCTCGGGTTCTGAGAAACCCGTGTCTTGCATGTGAAGGAGGGAAGATGCGGTGGGTCCTGATCGGTGTCCTTGTTTTGTAGTAGTGGGATTTCTTCCCATCCTGGCAGGGAGTCAGGCTCTATCAGCTGATTCCACAGCTGTAAGCACGTGATACTTGGAGTCTTTCGGAAGCCCAGCACGAGCTGTTCATGTCAGAAAGATGAAGTGTGTAAGCCATGTCACACCAGATATGTGGCTTCCTGTACGGGATTAAATAATAAGTGCAAGAGCCAGGTGATGCTGGTTACTTAGGACGCTCTTGGGGGCAGAGGAGTGGTCTGTGCATTATTGTGGAAGAGCCGTGCGGATCCGGCGGACTCGGGCTTCTCCGCGGGGTCTGGGTGAGGTGCGATGGACAAAGTGTTGGGTTTCTCCCACTCTCAGAGCTTTAAGCTAGTTTCTGGATAATAGTTTTTTCACTCCTTAGTTACGAATTTGCAGAGCTAAGACTACAGTCTGATTTCAAAAGGATCTCTCACATTTGTTCTGCAAATGTTTGAATGCTCGTCCTGCACCAAGCACTGTGCTAGGCACTAAGGGTGCAGAGGTGAGGGAGACAGGACTGTTCAAGAAGCTCAAGAAATTCATGCTGAATGCGAGAGTGGAGAGGTATCCTTACAGACTGGGAGGCCCTGGCTGACTCAGTTGGTAGAGCACGCTACCCTTGACCTCAGGGTCTTGAGTTTGAGCCCCGTGCGTGGCATAGAGTTTACGTAAAATAATAATAATAATAAGCCACAAGAACAGATTTTAGGGCGAGTGATTATCATGAGAAAGTTAGGTCAGCATTGTGAGAGGGTCGAGGGAAGACCGGAGAGGAGCTTTACATCTGTCGGAGGCTTATGGGTCATTCTCAGTAGATCGGCATTTATCCAAAGGCCGTAGGGAGCCCCTGATAGATTTTAAATAGGGGCGTTTGGTGTGTTCAGATTTGCCTTTTAGAGAAACATTCGTTATCTGCGGAGCGAGGTGGGGGCAGTCGACCGCAGGTCACGCTGGTGGCCGCGTGCTCACCTTTGCTTGTGTCTGGCTGAGTCTCCTGTTTGTGATTTCCTGTTTCAGGCCACGTGACAGAGATCTATCTTGTCCATCTCCACGCCAGTGTTTACGCTCTCTTTCATCGCCTCTACGGAATGTACCCCTGCAACTTTGTCTCCTTTCTACGCTCTCACTACAGTATGAAGGAGAACTTGGACACTTTCGAAGAGGTGGTCAGGGTGAGTGACGGCTGCTCATTGGAGAGTCGCGTGCCGTGCGCACGCTCTGCGGCGGGGACCCGTGCATTCAGTAGGGGACAGATTTTGAAAAGCAGTTCAGCTCTGCCCCCAGCCCCAGCCCTGGGCAACCACTGATGTCCTTTCTGCATCTGTAGACTTGCCTCCCTGACGAGCGCTTCCCAGACGGGGATCACATAGTGCGTGGTCTTCTGGGACTGATTTCGTTCACTTGGCGGAATGTTTCAGGGGTCATCCATGCTGTAGCAGGTGTCAGGACTCCTTTTTATTGTCAACTAATACTCTGTTGCGGGGAGATGCCACAGAAATTTAACCTTTTATAATTTGTCAACCCCTACTCTTCTAGCCAATGATGGAGCACGTGCGAATTCACCCGGAATTAGTGACTGGATCCAAGGACCACGAACTGGACCCTCGAAGGTATAGAGATGAGGCTGGCAACTCAGAATTTCACAGCGTCTCTTGACAGATTAGTCATGTGATCAAGGCGATGTCCCTCCTATGGGGTTATTTGGGAATATAGGTTCTTCTACGTAGAGAGTCACTGTTCTGACGGGCTTGTACAGCTCAAACTTCGTACTTGTCGGAAACACACTCCTCACGTACAGAATTAACAGCTCCTGCCAGGGAGCGGAGGCAGTTACAGGGCAGACACGTGGCCCGCGGAGCCCCCGGAAGGCTATGGGCTCGGTGGCAGCGGTGACTGTGAGGCAGGCCGAGCGGCGTGTGGTTGGAAACAAGTGGGGTATGGGAAGCGTAGATGTCGAGGGGAGAGCCGCCCCTGCAGGTGGCCAGGCGCCCTCCAGGGGACCCCAAGAAGTCTCCAGGTTTATTCCCCGGGGGAAGAGCAGCTGTGAGACTTCCCAGAGACTTCCCATTCGAGGATGCTCGAGGATGCCGGGGTGGGGCGGGCGGAGCTGAGCGGGAGTGACCCCCTGCACGGGGCGCTGCGATGCCCAGCTCCCTCCTCCCCCTTCTCCGGCTGGCAGCTAGGCAGGTGCTCCCGCTGGCAGAAGACGGGATGCTTTTTGGGGAAACCTGTCCATACATAACTGACATTTGGGGATCTCCCTCTGAAAAAGCTGGTTCACTGCCTGATCTCCCCTCACAAGCCCTCCCTCTGCCACACGGAGCCGTAGTTGGTGCGAAACAGCTTCGTGTGAGAGAGACGGGCACGGGGACAGGTGTACGTGCTATGCCCGTAAAGTGCAGCGACGTCACGGGAGTCCCTGCGCCCGCAGCCACCAGCCAGTTCCTCCCTGTGCTTGCTCCCATCTTTCCCCCCGTTTCCTGCCCCACTCCAAAGAAATGTCCAGTCTTGCTTTTATGTTAATCGTTCTTTCTTTTCTGTCAAGTTTTACCCCATGTATTGTTGTGCTTTTGGAAAGTGAGTTGGGAAGTGGAGCCAGGCTAAGGAAAGGGCCGGTCCTGTGGCTATCAGATGCGGGCTCCCGGGAGGCGAGAGCAAGACACCGCTGTCCGCGCCCTCATCTGACTTCCCTGCATGGAGAGTCTGCCGGGCCCCGGGCGGGGGCGTCGGTGGGCCCGGTCATGCACGGGGGAGACCTGAGACACAGTGCTCCCCCAAGTCAGAGCATCTGGCAGGGCCTGCAGCGAGGCCGGTTCCTGGATGTGCTGCTGAAACGTGGCAGAGGACGAAGACCGCTCATGTGCTGCCTCTTGGCTCACGGTGACCAGCTTCCAGGAGCAGGTCAGGGCAGGGTCTGCCCGCACCGCGGATCCCGGCAGGGAAGGGAGAGCAGGGCCTTCATCGGTGCTCACTTAGGACAGACTGAGCAGAAACAATGTATCGGGCTGGGGTCACCTGCACACTGCGTCCCCCCATCAAGAAGACAGTGCGGGGACGAGGGTGATGGCCCGCCACATGCCTGTCTATTTGCCCGCCTGCCGGATCCGTGCCTTGTGCAGAACCTCCCATCCCCTGTGTCTCCTGCCTCTTTTCCAGGTTTGCTCTTGTCTTCGGGGAGTGTACCTTCCGGCAGCCATGTGGTTGGTACAGACTTCCGGGCCCTTCATTCTGCAGCCTGAAGGCTTTATTCAGACATCGCGTCTTGCTGCCAGTGCTGCTGCTGTGACCCCAGGCTCTTCTTCTTTGTCATGGCTGTGTTGGCCGTGTTGGCTGTGTTTTTCTCTGTGGGAGCCGGTAGAGCCCTCCCTGTATTCTTCTCATGTTCCAACATTGCCTCGTCAGAACCTACTCTCCTTCTTTAATCTGGAAACTCTTTCTTTCACGTTCTAGGAAAGTTTCTCTAATTATCTTGTGCTTGATTTCCTTCCTTCCGGTATGTCTGTCTTTCTGGAGCTGCTGGGATGTAGATCGGGGCCTCCTAGAGTGTCCTCTACTTTTCTTTGCTCTCCTGTTTTTTCTCTCTGCTCTTTTGTTCTTTCTGAAGGTTTCCTCATCTTTAGCTTTTAATCCTGTTGTAAGTTTCCTTCCTCGTGCCTTGTTCTGGGCATCTAAGAGCTTTTCATGGGTCTCTCAGTGCTCCTCTTTGTAGTCGCCTGTCTTAGGTCTCATGGATGCGCACATCTTCGAGTATCTGGGAGTTGTTTGTTCCCCGTGCAATCCGTACACTGTCTTTCTTTTGAAGTCTTTGAGGCTTTCCGCAAAGATCTGGTAATCTGCGGGTGTCTGGGTAGGGTGACCAAAAAGCTGTCCACAGGGTGGGACTTGTCACCTCTGAGCTTCCTGGGTGTGTGTGTGTGTGACGTGTGTGTGTGTGTGTGTGTGTGTGCGAGAGACGTGTATGTGGTTGTGTGTGTGTGTACGTATCTGGCTGCTGCTGGAGGGAAGAGCCTGGTGGTGAGAGAGGTTAGTGGTCTTGGCATTCAGAATGGACATGGCTCACTTAAGTGTCCTCAACTATTTCTGGAATAGCTCAGTCCCAAAATCTGTTTTAGTCTCTCCAGAGAATAGCCCAGATTTCTGCTGCCCAGGAGTATAGAGGTGGGAAGGGGATCTCGGGACCCTCAAACAGTTCTCACCCTGTCTTCCCCGCGCTAGCTGTCCTCACCTACCTGCCGTTTAGCTCCCGTGCCAGAAGTACTTGACGGGTAAACATTTTCTAATATATGTATATATTTATTTTATTTTATTTTTTATTTATTTGACAGAGAAATCCCAAGTAGGCAGAAGCAGGCAGAGAGGCAGGCAGATAGAGAGGGAGAAGCAGGCTCCCCGCTGAGCAGAGAGCCCGGTGTGGGGCTTAATCCTAGGACCCTGGGATCATGACTTGAGCCGAAGGCAGAGGCTTAACCCACTGAGCCACCCAGGCACCTCAACGTGTAAACATTTTTTTAGCTTTTTAAGGATCCTGCGGTGTAAGTCAGGTTGACTTTTAGGTTTGAAACAATGGGAGCTTAGGGTTCTGCTTCCTTGGATGTGCTACATAGGTTGCCTCCGGCCTGTCTGCTTTCTAGCTTCAGGAGCCTGTCGTGCTGCTCTGTCTTCGCCCATTCTCCTCCTTCCCATAGGTTTATATTTAAAAACAACCGAATCCATACTGTAGACTTGGTAGGTTGGGGAGGTTGTATAATTGGATGCATATGTTCAGTCTGGGATACTAACTTGGAAGGCTCCAGGCCAGCCTAGAGAGCCTCGCTTCCAGTCGTAGGCAGGGGTCATCTGGCTTTCGAGGAAAGCTCTAGCACAAAAGACAAGAGACCAAGATAGGGGCGCCTGGGTGGCTTAGTCGGTTAAACACCTGCCTTTGGCTCAGGTCATGATCCCAGGGTCCTGGGATTGAGTCCCTCCTTGGGCTCCCTGCACAGCGGGGAGTCTGCTCTTCCCTCTGCTTCCCTCCCCGCTGCTTGTGCTCTCTCTTTCTCAAATAAATAAAATCTTTAAAAAAGAGAAAGAGAGAGAGACCAACATAAAGAGAAGGAAAGGGAGCTAGAAAGAAACATAATACAGAGAGAGGAGGAAAGTATCTGAGTAGCCACTGAGATGGGGCATTTGAGTACACGCAGAGGTCAGAATGCCATGGAGGGAAACATTCAGAGACAGAGAACCCTTGAAAGTGAAAAATGAGGGCTCAAGTCAAGACTTCAACAAAAGAACTAGAAGGTAGAGTTAAGACTGTCTCAGAAAGCAGAATCAGTGGATAGAGATGAGTTTTCTGAGCAGAGAACTAAGAAACTTAAAATAATCAGTCCAAGAAGCCAACATTCAAGGAAAAAGAGCTATAGAGAGGAGAAAACTTTTGTGAAAACATAATAGAAGAAAATTTCCAATACAAGTATGAAAAATACGAAGAAATATAGCAATCAGGATATTGAAGGACATGCCTGTCCTGATCAAAGGGGCTTACCTAGCGCCCAGCTTCCGTCACACTTACCTCCCATAGACCCCCTTCTCAGCTAGCGACTGGGGCCTGCACTCTATCAGAATGAGAGTGGAATCTGGTGAGACTGAGCCCAGGAGGCAAGGGGAACTTGACTTTGGATCGTGGTCACGGGAAGTCTTTGGGTAACACTGCATAGCAGCCCTCCGAACAAACCAGTTTCGGCGGAGTGAGAGAGAGAGGCCTCCAGAGGGGAGCTAGTGCGGCGGGCGGCGGGGGTCGGGGGGTAATTCCGGTGCTTATGTGCACAGCGTCGTGTAAAAGTTGTATCAGGCCTTGTTTCAGAGCTGTTGATTCTGGTTAGGAAGATTGTAATAGAAACACAGAGGACTCAGGACAAGAAACAGAAAAATCCAAACTCCAGGATAAACTGAGTCTAACAGAAAAGGAAATCTTATAGTTCACTCTAATTTCTGAAAACTAATTTTGAAGAAAACGAAACTATGATACGTCTGCTGAGAGCAGGGAGGAGGGAGAAGGATTTTCCGAAGCGGTCTGTGTCCTCGCTGGCCCTAGTAGAAGTCTGCAGGGGATGGGTACAGTCCGTAATCGGGAAATTCAGAGCGTAGAGCGTATTCTTTCAAAATAATATGCAGGCGGGGTACCGGTTCTGCCGACAGACCGGGGAAGTGGTTGAGGGGAAGGACGCGGGAGGGACCTTTTAACTGACTCTTTAAACAGCCCTGTTTCATCAAATGCAAGATGTCACGGAGCCCTTCTATTTTGGGTTCGTCTGAGAAAGAAAAAAATGCCACAAAAACTAACACACAACTAATTAGATCTGACTTCTCAGTTTCAGAGACATTGGATGTGAAAAATGCTTTTAAGAACCAAGGAAATAGCATAAGTCCGATTAACTCAGACATGTAAATGTATATTCTACTGTGTTGTGAGTCCACTGGATTCTCTAAAAGCGGGGCTCCTGCGTGTACGTAAGCGTCCTGACCTGTGCTGTCCCCTCTCCCCTCGCCCCTGGTGCCGGGAGTACCTGGGGAGGCGGCCACCCTTAGCACGCAGGAACCCCGGGCAGGGAGCACCCGCTCAGACTTCAGGGGCGGTGCTGATGCGAAAGGGTTTGCCCCTAGGGATGCTGCCCGTGCCCTGGGGACTCTCTGGTTCTGTATTTGGTATCCCATCGTCACCGTCTCAGATCAAGTGGTGCGTTTTCTAGAGCAATTGTATGGAAGCTGATGTTTTGTTGGGGTAAATCCATGGCGTGCCCTTAGTGCAGTGCTGATTTTTCTGTGAAATTTGGAACATGAAAATGAGTCTTGCTGGGTTCCTGCTTTCTTGGATAACTGGATAGCGAAATTACGCCGTCTTAAAGTTCATACTGGAGCAGGTCCCTGGTGTATTCATTATTAGGGCTTTGTAGACCGCTTGGCAAATACTGGAGAGGTGAGAAGGGAAAGGACATCGCCCAAGACTTTCGGGTCTTTTAATCTGAACACTTGGTGCCCTCGTCTCTCTCTCGTGGCGTAGCTCTGAGTAGTTTTGAATCTTTATTCGTCGGAGCTCACTATCCTGACCGTCTTAAACCGCTGAGTCTTGTAAACACGACTTTTAATATCAGCTTTAGGGGGTGCCTGGGTGGCTCTGTCGTTAAGTACCTGCCTTCAGCTCAGGTCATGATCCCAGGGTCCTGGGATCGAGCCCACGTTGGGCTCCCTGCTCGGCGGGAAGCCTGCTTCTTCCTCTCCTACTGCCCCTGCTTGTCTTCCCTCTCGCTGTGTCTCTCTCTGTCAAATAAATAAATAAAATCTTTAAAAATAAATAAAATAAAATCAGCTTTAGGGAGGTATGGTTGACATACAATAAGATTCATCCGTTTGTTAAGTTTTGACAAGTGTCACACTCACGATACAGAATGTGTCATATGCCCACAAGGTTTCTCCGTGTCCTTTGTGGTCAGTCTCCTTCCTGACACTTGGCAGCCAGTGACCTGTTGAGAGCTTTTTAGGATGGTGTAATAATTTTTCTTCTATAGAATATATCCCCTTGGTGTGATTTTGGGTTCTTTTCTTTTTTCTGTGATGAGCTGTGCTGAGCATTGTTGTGTATCTTGCCGTGTGTTGATTTCCACAGGCTTAAATCCTAGAAGTGGAACTGTGGGTCATATGACAGGAATCTTTGGCTGATTTAAAAAAATGTCCGCATGGACTTCCTCGAGGTTTGAGTCTGTCTGCGCCATATTGCCGGTCTAGAGAGGGGGTAGGACCCCCTAGGCTCTGACAAGAGACCTTAAATCCCACCGCAGCCACCAGCAGTTTCCAGGCCTCCCCGGACCTTTGATGACCTTTGGTCTGGGGGAGAAGCTCCCCCAGTGACCGGCATAGTTTGTGCTCTCTTTGGAGGCTCTGCCCAGTTGTTTGTTGACGTTTTCGCTTCGGATGAGGTTCTGATAACCCGATATGCCCAGTTTAAACAGGGAAGGTGGAGGTTAGTAAGCACGGTGTAATGCTTGGGCTGGTGGGGTTCTTCTGCCTTGTCCGTCGCTAATCCTGGCTCTGTGCCTGGCCTTGCATTAGCATTCTTGAGAGTTGGGTGTTTGATTAAATGGGTTACAGCTTGCCTTTCTTAACTGTCGTTGCCTTTTCTAGGTGGAAGAGATTAGAAACACACGATGTTGTAATAGAGTGTGCCAAAATCTCTCTGGACCCCGCAGAAGCCTCATACGAAGACGGCGACTCCGTGTCCCCGCAGGTGTCCGCGCGCTTTCCTCATCGTGCGGCCGATGTGGCCGCCAGCCCTTACGTTGACACGCAAAATAGCTGTGGTAAGAGTGACCTCGGCTTCATCTCTGGAAAGCATGGCTCATTTATATCCGCTTAATTTTTCTTTTCCTGGGGTGAGACTCACTGCAGCGTCTAGGAACTGTTTCCCAGATGCTGAAAATTAAAGCCTCCAGTTTCTCCTGACTAACCCCTCTTTCAAGTTTAATTCGGAGCCCCACATCTTTGGTCTCCTACCCGACAGTACGCCAGCGGACCAGGGATGGGTCTTTAACACAGAACAAGGTGTATGGACCTGAGGGTTTGCTTTCCTGGAAGCACCCTGACAGGGGGTCTTTGTTTCAGACGCTTGCAGTGAGGCCCCTGGGCTGCTGCACTCACGGACACAGTTTGAGTGAATCTGGACAGTTGAGAATTGGTTTCTAGAGAAGCCAGGCTTATCTGTAGGTACTACCGATTAGGGGTGTCATCCAGGCTGTGCTTTTTCAAGTTACCCTGAAGTTTTTAACTTGACATCAGACCTTCCTGAACTTGGGGAGTTTGGATGGCTATGTTGGTTGAGTGTCCGACTTGATTTCGGCTCAGGTCATGATCCCAGGGTCCTGGGGTTGAGCCATGAGTTGGGGCCACACTCTGGGGGGGTCTGTTTGACATTCTTACCCTCTTCCTCTCCCTCCTCTTCCCCCTCTCCGCTCGCTTTCGCTCAAATAATCTTTTAATAATCAATTTTTAATAAATAATCTTTTTTGGGGAAAGATTTTATTTATTTGACAGAGATCACATGTAGGCAGAGAGGCAGGCAGAGAGAGGGGAAGCAGGCTCCCCGCTGAGCAGAGACCCCCGATACGGGGCTCGATCCCAGGACCCTGGGATCAAGGGTCTTTCTTCAGAGACCAATGTCCTGAGCCGAAAGCAGAGCCTTTAACCCACTGAGCTACCCAGGTGCCCCTAAATAATCCTTTTTAAAGATTTCATTTATTGGACACAGAGCGAGCAACAGAGAGACAGCAAGCATAAGCAGAGGGAGCGGCAGGCAGGGGGAGAAGCAGGGTCCCCGCTGAACAAGGAGCCTGATATGGAGCTTGGTCCCAGAACCCTGGGATCATGACCTGAGCTGAAGGCAGATAGATGCTTAACCGACAGAGACACCTAGGCGCCCTAAACAAAGAAAATCTTAAAAACCAAACCAAAGAACAACCTTACCGAGCTATTTCCAAAGAACACTTAAAAAGGCATTTAAGTGTTACTTTGTCCCTACGACATCAGCAGTCCCCTCAGTTATCTAAGAAATATGAACATTATCGTATTGGTTTGGGGCCGTTTTTTCCCCCAGAATCATCTCAAATCGCACACTGATCATCTCAAACCGCACACTGATCTCGCATACTCTTTGCCTTTCATTGTAGGGAGTGCTACCTCGACCCCGTATTCCAGCGCTCGGCTGACGTTGTTAAATACGCCCGGGCAGCCACCTCAGACTCTGAGTCCCCCATCGACACGGCTGTTGACTGAGCCGCCACAAGTATGGAGTGAAAGAGTGCGCCTGCTTGCTTCTCTGCGTGCTGGTGAAGCGGACCATTGGGGTCGGGAGTTAGCATCTGGTTGGGATGATCTCATTGTGCTCATTTTAGCAGTTATTTTTAAGGAAAGGTGGTATTAGGAACGGTGGTTACTATTGCCACTTGGGTTTCTCTTGGAGTCTAGATTTACAAAATGCATCATAATAAAGTTTTAATAAGATGAGTTTTTCTGTCCGGTCATGAGTACAGGCCTTTAGGGGTGCCTTGGTGCTCTTTCTCACTGCTGACCCGCCTCATTAACTCCCCAGGCTGCTCTCTGGAGCCCATCTTCGGTTTGTGGTATGACCACTCCTCCAACGTCTCCTGGAAATGTCCCACCTGATCTGTCACACCCTTACAGTAAAGTCTTTGGTACAACTGGTATGTACGTCTGAGGTGGGATTCGGTGGGATTTGGAGGGTTGGTCTGGGCCTGCTGTGTGTGACGAGGGACTGTCTCTTAATCCAGCAGTGAGTTTGGGGCTGCTTGCAGCAGTCAGCCTGTGGTTGACAGTTCATACAAAGCTTGGGGGTTTTCTGAACCTAGAAAGTGAACCAAAAAAAAAAAAAAGACTCAAGCTGCCTAGAAAGTTCACTCTAGTGGCTTTCTTTATTGTCGCAGGCAGGTTGAAAAGATTCAGTTTTCTAATAGGCTTGGTGATGGTGTGTATGTTGTCCTTGCCTGTGAGCAGGTGGAAAAGGAACCCCTCTGGGAACCCCAGCAACGTCTCCCCCTCCCGCCCCGCTCTGCCCCTCGGACGACTACGTGCCCATTTCCCTGCGGCCGGCCACAGCCACACCCCCCAAGAAGGTACGTGCCGGCGTGTCTGTGCTCCCTGTGCCCCAGCTCAGTGACCCACATGCGGCCTCACTTTGGGTGCGAAGCTCGTTATGTCAGATGGAATTTGGACCCGGTATGTGGTGGGTTTGATTCAGGGCAAATGAATATAGACTCGCGAGCAGCTCTCAGAGTGTTAACTGCTTACCCTGGAGCTCCCGAAGCCTTTCGGGGGACCCAGGAGCTCGACGGCTTTCGGAGTAATACCAACCTGCCCTTTCCCTCCTGACCGCGTTGGCGTTTGCACTCATGGTACAGAGCGATGCGGGGGAGAAGGGCCGGCCCCCAGCACAGATCAGGGCTGGCACCAAACTGTCTGGTGCACGCCGCCTTCTGTCACGTGTGTCTTCGGTTTGAAAGTACAAAAGATAAAAAAGCCAAAATGCCAGTGCCTTAAGAGTGTTCATGGAAAGGAGTAAGAAGGATTTATTTTAGTATATCGTGACCCTTGAGGACATACCTATTTGATATTCTTTGAGAGAAAATAGGGGAATCCATGACAGACCCTGGTGCCGTGATGTGAGTTGATGGCTAGACCAGCTGTGTTTCTCGGGGAGCGCCAGTGTGATGTGAAGGGACAGCCGACCGACGGCCGATGCTTGTTTAGACCCGGGCGTGGGACAGGCTGCTGCTTACGTGACCAGCTGTCACTTCAAAATAAACAATGGACAGGCTTTGCTGCTGGTGGCAAAATTCAGTTTTCAGGTAAAACTAGAGTACGACAGACCTGATCTCTGTCGCTATGAGCTTGATGGTATCCCGAGACTTTTGTGAAGAGATTGAAAAGTTCTAGGGAGCCCGGTGAATAATCGAGTTTTTTATGTCATATGGTGAATATTTCCACACTGGGAAGCTCAACGGGGCGAGTCAGGATCTTCTAAGTGTCCGGTTGTGCGATGGTCCAGAGCCGCCATAGGCAAAAGTGCAGAGCCCAGAGTCCCCCCGTGGTCTCGAACACAGCATGAAAGGTGGTGTGGCCTGCTTTCAGATTTCACGTGGTAACCCCTGAGAAATGACTCCTTGTCAAGTCATCAAAGGTTAAGTCATTTTATAACTACTTAACACTGGGGCTTAGAAGTTCCTTCGTATGCTTTAGCCAAAATAACACAGTGCAGCAGCTTGAGCGCAGAGGCTGGTCTGAGCTTCCGGCTTCCTTCCATTCAGCCAGACACGGAAGAGGGAGCACGAAGGCAGAAGAGGTTCACTCATCTCACTGACTTTGTGTGTATTGTTGTGGAAACTGTAGTTATTTTTCTTAAGAATTTGTATCATTTATGTTTACATATAATGGATTTATTATTGTTATTATTATTTTTTAAAGATTTTATTTATTTATTTGAGAGAGAGACAGTGAGAGAGAGCCTGAGAGGTGAGAAGGTCAGAGGGAGAAGCAGAGCCCCGTGGAGCCTGGAGCCTGATGTGGGACTCGATCCCGGGACTCTGGGTTCGTGACCTGAGCCAGATAGTTGCTTAACCAACTGAGCTACCCAGGCACCCTGGATTTATTTTTTTTTAAGTGAAGTAGTAAACATTTTTAAAATGTTTGTTTTGATTTCTAGTGTAGTAACTGTACTAGAACCACATAAATAAAAGCTCATGGGACTCCTGGTTTTTAAGACTGTGAAGGTACTTGAGACCAAACAGTGCTTAAACCACTGAGCCAAATGTTAAACTCTTTTATAATGTGTTAAAGTTTAGATTTTTAGGATATGTCTTTTACACAAGAGAACACATACACAGTTTTCTGCCTGATGACATAAGTGGTACCTATCTTTTCAGGAAGAAAAAACAGATTCAGCAAGGCCCTGTCTACATAGACAGCACCATCTCCCAAACGACAGAGGACTAGGTAAAGTCTCTGCGTAACCCTAGACCTTGCTTGTCTCTTCCTGGGTTGTGTGTGCAAACAGGGAAATTTGGGAACACCACACACTGATGAAGGCCAGAGGTAGTGAGGTGTAATTAAGTCCAAAAACCAACCTAATAATAACATCAAAAAAAGCCCTTAAGTTCTTGCCGTGAAGTACCTGTTACGTGCATTTTGAGCCGGTCCGGTTGTGGTGTTTAGCTGATCTCTCAGGTGTTGAGAATGGAGAATTTTATTTTCTGGGGGTTATGGTTTTCAGTACCTTTAATTAGATTCCCTGCAGTAGCCTCGTGTTCTGGGGCCGCTCCGGGGCGGGGGCGGGGCGCGCTGGTTCTAGTCTCTTCGCCTCACACGGCAGGAAGAAGGCTTACGGATGCCGTCCACGCGGGGCGAGCGCTTTCACAGTTGGGGGGTTACCGTGTAGTTCTTTGACTTGAGCTGTTTTCGTTTCTCCTTAGAAGAGCTACCTGGCAGCAAAGGTTCTGTCGCTCTAAGTGACCTTCCAGGGTTTTTAGGAGACCTCGCCTCCGAAGAGGACAGCATCGAGAAAGCTAAAGAAGAAGGTAGTGTGAGGGTTCTGGGCTCGTACGAGATTACTGCGAGATGGTAAAGCTCTCAGCGCACCCTGAAACCGGGACCGAGTGTCAGCTCTCCCAGGCTTGCTTGGTTTTTCTTCTCTTGGGGGAAGAAGGTGGGAGGTGTATTCTGGGTCCTATGCCAAGGAAAGGGGTGGCCCTTTAAGTGTTGCACCGTGTGGCCCTTGGCAGCACACAGCCCTGCACAGCCCGGCCGTACCCAGGTAGCCCGTTCACAGTGCTGGCTCTTGTCTCTCTCCCTCCCCTCAGCGGCCATCTCTAAAGAACTGTCCGAGATCACGACGGCCGAGACTGAGCCCCTGGTTCCTCGAGGAGGCTTTGACTCTCCCTTCTACCAGGACAATCTCCCGGGCTGTCCTCGCAAGAACCATTCGGCCACCTCTGGCGCTCAGGGCGCCAGTGTGAACCCTGAGCCTTTAAACTCCTCCCTGGACAAGCTTGGGCCTGACACACCAAAGCAAGCCTTTACTCCCATAGACCCGCCCTGCGGAGGCGCCGCCGAGAGCCCTGCCGGGCACAGGGAGCGCCAGACTTCGCTGGAGACCAGCATCCTCACTCCCAGCCCTTGTAAAATTCCGCCTCAGAGGGGAGTGGGGTTTGGAAGTGGGCAGCCTCCCCCTTACGATCATCTTTTTGAGGTGGCATTGCCAAAGACCGCCCATCATTTTGTCAGCAAGAAGACCAAGGAACTGTTAAAGAAAGCAAAAGGAAACGCAGAGGAAGACTATCCGCCCTCGCCCTCCCCCGCGGAAGTCCTGGACAGGCTGGTCCAGCAGGGAGCGGACGCACACAGCAAGGAGCTGAGCAAGTAAGGCCCCGCCGCGGCGTCCCTGCTCTCCCCGCGCCCGCGGCAGGAGGCTCGGCCCGAGCCCGAGGGCAGTGGGGCTCATCCTCTGTGCTCACGGAGGCGGCCGGCTGCCCTCTGTCCTTCCAGCCGCTGCCTTTGCCCGTCCGCGGCCGCCAGCCCCAGCGGGGCTGTCCTGCAAGGGCGCTTGGGCGAGCTCACCCGGGGGCTGCCCTGCGGGGCTGTGTGCTCTGAGAGCGTGAGCGGGGGTGTCTGGTATCCGGGTGACCTAGGAATCCCTGTCCCGGTGTGTCCTCCTGCAGCCGTAGGTAATGCGGTTCCTCTGATGGAAAGCAAGTCAGTGGTTCAGGGCGAGCCCTCCCGCATGCCTGCGCTCGCGCACAGGCTTGCCTCCCGGAGGCCTGAGCCGCTGTCCCCACCCTTCCTCTACGGCCTTTTCCAACCCCGTTATCGAGGGGGGGGCGAGGGAACCCCACCAGTTCCAGGGTTCGAGTCCTTGGCTCTTGCTAAACAAGGTCTTGGTTTTAATTTTTCTTCAACGTCATGATCTCAGGTGGAATTTGACAGAGATTTCTCTTGTTGAGTGAGATTTGGTGTAACGGGCTCAGATACATGGCACCTCAGGTACATGGCTCAGGTACACGGCACATTGAGTAGAAAGTAGCTGGCAGTATGTTGGGGCGCTCCGTCGCCTCGGAGAGCCGAGCAGAGATCGGCCATGGCACGAGCTCCAAGGGAGGACGTCTGTGCCCCAGGGAGCTGGTCGTGCTTGGTGGGTGTGCTGGTCCCCGTCCGCTGTGCACCGCCACCTCTGAGACCCTGGGCACCTGGGTACTGAAGCTTCGTTAGGCTGTTGCTGCTTTTGACTGCAAGGAAGTGATCCAGCCTTGCGGCAATGAACAGCCCCGAGAAGGCTGTCCGGGCGAGCTCGGTAACTTTGTCCCCCCGCAACTTCCTTCCTAGGTTGTCTTTACCCAGCAAGTCTGTCGACTGGACCCACTTTGGAGGTAAAGTTGTTACTTGCACTCCAGACCAGCCCACGTGGATCCTGCGTGCTTGTCGCCTTTTCTGTCCTTGGAGGAGGCGTGCCCTCTAGGAACAGGTCCCCCTTGGCTGCTGCTCCAGCCAGCGTATCTCCTTGGCCCCTAATACCTCAGATGTTGCAAAGCTAGCATTTTCTACTTCTGGAAAATGGCACGTAGCAGGTGCTTGAGGCTGGAAGTGCAGAAAGCGCCGACCTCGTGCTCGGCTTTCGTAGGAAAGAGCCCAGTGAGGTCGGTGGCGCGAGCTGGGCCCCGGGGAGGACATAGCATGGGGGGCAGGAGGGCGCCTCGAAGCACCGTACGTGTGGTTTGGGGGTGTGGGGAGGAGTCAGGAAGCTCTCAGGAGCCCTCCCACCTTCTAGCATCTTGTGCTCCTTCGGAGGGCGGCCGTTAGTCAGTCCCCCTCCCCTCTCCTGACACACGACCGGCGCTGAGACGCAGGCGGCCTTTGCCGAGGGAGCGGGGACTTGTTGCTGTGAGAAGCGCGATTCGGAAGCTGGCTGACCTGGGCGGGGCGTGACGGAACCATCTGTAAAAGGCCTCTCTGCCACCCTCCCTCTGCTTTAAAATCAGGCTCTCCTCCCTCAGATGAGATCCGCACCCTCCGTAACCAGCTGCTCTTGCTGCACAACCAGTTACTGTATGAGCGTTTCAAGAGGCAGCAGCACGCGCTCCGGAACAGGCGGCTCCTCCGCAAGGCGGTCAAGGCGGCGGCCCTGGAGGAGCACAATGCGGCCATGGTGAGCCCCCGGGGCCCATGGGCAGGGCTCGCCTCGGGCTCGGGGGTTCGCGCGGGCTCCATCTTCTGGAAGGAGCGGCTGCCGGCTCAGGCCCCAGGTGTCCTGTCCCAGCTCCATGCGCCGCCGCGGCTCGGGGTGGTCGCTCGGTCTCTAAGGGTGACCGAATGACCCTGGTGAGACAAGTGGCTTCCGTGTGTACTTGTGATAGCCTACGATGGTCCACAGAGTCAGAGGCGCGATTTTATTCCTCCAAATGCAAAACCAGCTCTCCTGAAGCTGTTTTGTGACAAAAATCTCACAGCACCGGGGGGAGCCAGTCAGATTGAGGGGCTCTGTCGTTCTTCTCCTCAGAGAAGAGAAGCCTCCGTAACCTCTGTTACCATTCCGCGAAACGGGGTGGAGGGGGCGAACCGGCAGCCACTTTGCAGCCGTGCTGCCTGAGGAGGTCCCCGGACTCCGTGCTCACTGCCAGGGTGGCAGCCGGTGTTAGGGACCTGGCTGCTTGGTGTTTTATTAGAGGTCTTGGGCCAGCACTGGCGGTTAGGACTTCGGAAGGTGTTGGGAGTAACTGGCACCTGAGAGAGGTTCTTCCAGTGGCTCCCGATCCCTGTGCCGCTGGCAGGGCAAGTCTGGCTGGAGAGTCGTGAGCTGATGGCTGCGGTGCCTACGGTTAAAGCTTCAGGGCGGCGTGTGGCCGTCGGCACTGGTGACACGGGTGCTTTACTGCCCCTGCCGGGAGGCAGCTAAAGTGATCACGTCTATGCTCTCTGCTAGAAAGACCAGTTGAAGTTGCAAGAGAAGGACATCCAGATCTGGAAGGTCAGCGTGCAGAAGGAGCAGGCCCGGTACAGCCAGCTGCAGGAGCAGCGAGACACGATGGTGGCCCAGCTGCACAGCCAGATCCGACAGCTGCAGCACGACCGCGAGGAGTTCTACAACCAGAGCCAGGAGCTGCAGGTACGGGCGGCAGCCCTGGGTCTGGGCAGGTGGGACAGGGCATGGAGGCGCCTCACTCAGCCCGATGGACGGGAAGGGCTTTTCTCTCTGATGCGGCAGCGCATAGATGGCATCTCGGGCCAAGGTTCCCCCACCAGCTCAGGTCGTACGCGGCTCCTGTGGCAGTTTGGTCACTTCCCTGGCATTCCAAGGCAAAAAGAAACCCTGACTGTTGTGCTTTTAAGCAGATCTGAACAACTTAGTCCTTACGCCCCGACAACCCAGCAGCTGTTTGAGGACTGTAGACCCAAGTTTACGTTGTTGTAGATTTTTTTTTTTAAAGATTTTATTTATTTATTTGACAGACAGAGATCACAAGCAGGCAGACAGGCAGGTAGAGAGAGGGAGAGGAAGAAACAGGCTCCCTGCTGAGCAGAGAGCCCGATGCGGGACTCGATCCCAGGACCCTGAGATCATGACCTGAGCCGAAGGCAGCGGCTTAACCCACTGAGCCACCCAGGCACCCCTGTAGATTTTGTTTTTAAATGACCACCATGGCTCACCAGTGCTGTGTGTGTCCCCGTTGGGCACCGCAGAGGCACAGACTTGGAGCCACACTGGACACCGATGCCCTCTTTTCCCATTTCGCGCTGGTGTTCACACAGTGCTTTGTATCCCAGCAAACCCCAGATCCCTGCTTCGCAGACGTGCCTACATCCCCTGCCCTCGCTAGCGCGGCTGCTACTCCCTCTCCGCGGCCTCCAGCGTGCAGTTCACATGACGAGCGGCAGGTGTCGCTGTGTTTCCCTCAGACACTTCACACCTCCCCGCCCCAGCCCTGTGGGTTGGCTTGGTTTGGGGACTGCAGATCTAAGAGCTTCTTGTTCTTTTGCTAAACAAATCAGGAACTCAGAAATCATCCATAACTTGATTTTTAAAACTAAGAAACTAAATCCTGGTGACCCAAGAATAGTGGAGCAGCTGCGAAGCTGGGCTCCCCCACTTGTCCGGGGATTGACGGCCAGGTGGGGTAGGGCCCTGGCCGGAGGCAGTGGGTAACTTGCTGGTGCGTCTCTCCGGGCAGACGAAGCTGGAGGACTGCAGGAACATGATCGCGGAGCTGCGTCTGGAACTGAAGAAGGCCAACAGCAAGGTGTGTCACACGGAGCTGCTGCTCAGTCAGGTGTCCCAGAAGGTAAGCCGCGGGCAGGCTGGGTCTCCTCTCACACCTCTAACTGACGGTCTTCCTCCAGATGGGGTGAGGCCGTTATCTGCGTGCCTCCAGCTGGGGCTCCCACCCGGAACGAGGCCCGAGGCCGAGGCGGCCTCCCCTCCCCACCACCACCCCTCCTCGGGGGCAAGGGGCAATGTGTAGAGTATTTTGGTGCTACTGGGCAGGGACCTGGGTGCTGCGACCCGCCCCACAATGCACAGGACAGGTTCCGCAGTGGAGAAGCACCCAGCCTGCCCCTGGGCCTGTGTGTGCCCCTGGGAACCCTCTCTTAGATCCTCGTTTACATAAACGTGGGAAGTTTGCTTCAAAATGCTCCTGAGCTAGGGTCCCTCCTGTTTTGGGATTCACCACACTCTGTACAGTTTATGTACGAGCAAGTGCGTCTTCCTGGGCTTTAGCCCTGGGCTCTGTCCCCGCCGTGAAGGTCGCACACGCCTGTCCTCCGCAGGCATCCCGTGGGTGGCCACTTTGATGTAGCGACTCTCCACTGCTTCCCCTTTGCTCAGCGCCGTTTTGAAGTTGCCGTGGGACGCCTTCCTCCCCGCTAGCACTTGTGTTAGGGGATTTGAAACCATGGGAATTTATTGTCCTGTAGCACTGACACCCGGAGTGCAAGCCGGCCCCTGTGTGCACACACCGGCCAGTTGTGGGCCACGGGGGCGCTGATGTTGCCTGCCCTGTTTTGGTTAGCTCTCGAACAGTGAGTCGGTCCAGCAGCAGATGGAGTTCTTGAACCGGCAGCTGTTGGTCCTCGGGGAGGTCAACGAGTTGTATCTGGAACAGCTGCAGAGCAAGCACTCGGATACCACAAAGGTATGCAGGGGCTCGGGGAGCCATGCCCGGGGCGCGGGGAGCCCATAGGACCCAGGCAGCGGGTCTGCGGCCGCACAGCATGGTTGTGGCCCTGTGGACAAGCCCTCCTCGGCTGTTGTGCGAGCTTGTTTCCCCCGGTTGGCTGGCTTTGCAGTGACGTCAGGGTAAGTGAAAGTGCCGCATGGTAATTGATACAGAGTAGCTGATAAAGGGTTTGTCTTCCCTCACCAGTGCCCGCTTCGAGAGGGGGAGGGAGAGAGAGAGAGAAACAAAAAAAGGATAGGAAGCCAGTTCTATTGAACATAACTCTTGGGACTGTGGGTATATACTGGTATACATATTTTTTCTTCCTTTTAACGTTGAATTTAATTTCAGCAGATGGCGGTTCAGTCCTGGCAACAAGGCCAGTATTGGCATGATCTTACACTAATTAGTGTCTCACCAATGGTGTTGAGGCAGAGGTTTTATGTCACTTTATAAATAGCCTCAGGTAATGTTAGTGAATGAGCTGGGAATGAGTTGGGATAGGATTTTAATAGTAAATGCTCAGATGCCTCCTGTCACTAACTTCTCCATCACACACAGGCTTACTTTTTAGGATTTCTTGGGTTTGTGCTTTGTAAAGCTTTTTTGGCCAAATGTAGAAAGTAGTCTTGGAAGCAGAGAGATGTAATTTTCATAATAGAGTTAGTTACTCCTTATTTCGCAGCTCCTCTCAGCTCTCAGATTCAGACTCCCTTTAGAAGGATGTTAAATGTGGAACTTTCTAGAAACCAGCTAGCACTCATTTTCGAGGTATAATGGGCTTGGAAAAGAACAAGGGGAAAAGAGACCTAAGAGACAGGAGATCCTCTGAAAATGCTGACCGAAATGCATTCCTGACATCTGCCGAGAGAAGTCAGCTGGGCTGGCCTCTGTGCTGTTGCCTTCGGCTGGAGCACTTGGACTCCTGGGACCTCCCACAGCCACCTGATCTCTCTGGACCCTGTTTCACAGTCCCTATGTGGATGTGATGACCCTGACTTGTAGCAGCTGGGGTGTCCACGGTTGTAAGCAGGAACCAAGATACCCCTAACCCAGCTTAACAAAAAGAAGTTCGTTACTTCACTTGACAAGAAGTCTGAAAGCCGGTGGGTTCCGGGCTGGCCCAGTCAGTGTAGGGACAATATCTAAGAGCCCGGTTCTGAGTGCCTGACTGGCTCGGTCTGTAGAGCATGCCCCTGTCTTTTTAGAATTAAAAAAAAATTTTTTAAGGTTTTGTCTTTTTTTAGTTTTTTAATCTGTTTATGTGATGTCTATACCCCACGTGGGGCTTGAGCTCACAACCTTGAGATCAAGAGTCTGGACAGTTGGACAGGAGCATGTGCTTCTTGATCTTGGGGTTGTGAGTTTGAGCCCCATGTGGGGCATAGAGATTACTTAAAAAAAAAAAAAAGCGTCCTGTTTTTTCCACTCTCCTGCACCACTTGGCCTGTCTTAGCAACCTTGTCCTCTGGCTAGCTGTGCCGATGGTTGCAAGGTGTGTGAGCCACAGGAATGGCGGTCATAGGGAGTCAGACACCACAATCTCCCCTGGAAGAGGAGAGGTCGCTTCCTGCAGGTCCGTCAGTGAGGAAACGTTGCCAGGAACCCTCTACCAGACTTCCCACCCTTGCTGTTGGCCAGGATTGTGTTTTGTGTCCATCCCTAGCTCAGTCATTGCCTTGGACCTGTCAGAATTTGCCTTCGGACGTGGAGTCAGGCTTCCTCTTGTTCAGTCAAGTGGGGAGGCAGGGCGGTACCGGAGAATCAGCTGGGGAATGGCTTGGTAGGTGTGGGGTAGGACATCCTGCGGTGGTTGTGAGGGTTCATGGAGGCGCATGGATGTTCCTAGTCCAGTGGTCGGCTTGATTCTCCATAAAGAACTCCTGTCACTGATGACAGAGGCTGGTTCACCTCACCTGTGCTGAAGTCTGGAGTCCTCGGGCACGGCTAGAACAGCCATGATCCGGTGCCCAGTCCTGAGTTTCAGTCTGTGGAGTTCCACTCCAGGAAAGCAGTCACTGGTCGTCTTCGAGGCTGGGACACCCCCATGGAAGTTCCATCTCCTTGCTCCTTGTTTTCTGTCCTTTTTTTTTTTTTTTTTTAATTTAAAGATTTTATTTAGTTAGTTGAGTTGCTCAGGGTTCAGCTGGCTTGGTCTTTCGGCAGGCAGCCATCTGCCTGGCGTGATCTCTAGACCTTCGGGGTGCCCGAGGCACATGTGTGGCGTGGCCTGAGCGAGCCTGTCCCACTGGGCTGTGCCCGCAGCCTTTCTCTCAGTCGGTGTGTGGGGACAAGAGCCTGACGGAAGACACATCAGCTGCGACCCCACTATGTTGAAAGAAGCGGTATCGGGGTAGCTTCCTCTGGTGTCCAATGTGACATTGATGTAGTTGAGCTCCCGTTCACGTGTTTTTATATAAAGTCTATTTTTTAAATCTTTTTCTTACTGATACATAAACTATAACTTTACTAAAAACTTAGAGATATAAAATGTATTTTAACTCACTCTTCTCCTGGTGTTAGACTTAATAGCACTTCCGGGTTTTTGCCCTCCTACCTCGTGATATGGTGATACCTTTTTGTGCACAATGCCTAGTCATGTTTCAGATGATTTCCTCAGGGGCGGATTTCAAGGAAGGACTACTAGATTAATACTTCTTGCCAGCTTTCTTTGCAGCAAGTTGTAGGACCTCAGATTTCCAGCAGCAGTGCCCCAAAGCGCCTTCTTAGTGCGCAGAGCCTTGCTCTTGCCCAACGAAGGTAGCACGCGTGTTTCCTCGGGGACTAACTCCAGCCCCTCTTGTAGGAGGTGGAGATGATGAAAGCTGCGTGTCGGAAAGAACTAGAAAAACACAGGAGCCACGTTCTCCAGCAGAATCAGAGGCTTGATACCTCCCAGAAACGGATTTTGGAACTGGAATCTCACCTGGCCAAGAAAGACCACCTTCTCTTGGAACAGAAGAAATATTTAGAAGATGTCAAAGTCCAGGCAAGGTAACTTCGGTGGGCACGGGTTTCCGCGATGTTGGTTTCTTTTGTGAGCGGGGCTTCCTAGATCCTGGGGTGGTCTGTGTTTCAGAGGACAGCTGCAGGCGGCGGAGAGCAGGTATGAGGCTCAGAAAAGGATCACGCAAGTGTTTGAATTGGAGATCTTAGATTTATACGGCAGGTTGGAGAAGGATGGCCTCCTGAAGAAACTTGAAGAAGAAAAGGCAGAAGCAGCTGAAGCGGCAGAAGAAAGGTAGGAGCAAAAGAGGTGGGAGCAGCAGCCTTGTCCCTGAGCCACCAGCAGCAGAACAGGGCGTGAGAAACCATCCCCGGTGGCCTCTCTGGTTCCCTGTCCTTGGCCCTGAATTGCAGGATGTGGTCACAGGAAGTGCCCACACGTGTGTCTCCATGTCCCATCCATCGTTGAGACTCGGTGTCTCTTGCCGAGGCCTCACGCTCAGGTTTTCCCGCTCGAAAGCGTAGAGTTCGGTGTCTGCATGAGCCCGCGTAGTCGCACGCCTCCCATCCCCCCAGGCGCTGCCAACACCGCCCCCTTCTCCTCCCTGGATTTCTTACAGGCTTGCCTGTTGCAAGGACGGCTGCCCGGATTCTGTAACGGGGCACAACGAAGAGGCATCTGGTTACAACGGCGAGACCAAGCCCCCTCGACCCGGGGCCGGCAGCGCAAGTAGAGGGGGTGGAGGTAGTAGTGGCAGCGGCGGCAGCGAGCTCTCGACCCCGGAGAAACCCCCCAGCCAGAGGGCAGGCCTGTTCAGCAGTCGGTGGGAAACTGCCATGGGAGGGTCCGCCACCAGCATCCCCACAACTGTCGGCTCCCTCCCCAGCTCAAAAAGCTTCCTAGGCATGAAGGCACGAGAGTTATTTCGTAATAAGAGTGAGAGCCAGTGTGATGAAGACGGCGTGACCATCAGTAGCCTTTCCGAGACGCTAAAGACAGAACTGGGCAGAGACCCGGGTGCGGAAGCCAAGACCCCCCTGAACCTTGACGGCCCGCACCCTCCCCCCCCGAACCCGGACAGTGTTGGACAGCTGCACATCATGGACTACAACGAGGCTCATCATGAGCACAGCGAAGGATGACGGTCCGTCGGGTTAACTTGCGGGTTGCGGGCTTAGAACAGGAGGTGTGAATGCACGAGCCCAGGCTTTCCTGTTTCCGGGGTCTGGGTGGCTAGCGCACGCGGTGGCAACAGGATGGAGGTCCTTTTGACAGTTGACTTGACACAGAACGGTTTTTGGATCTGGCATCGAAATGCCTCTTAATGTCCCCCTCAGCCCGCTCCTCAGCCCGTGTTTCGTTTACCCAGCAGTGTGGACTAATCCGAGGGCCGGTGTGCGTTCCTCAGTAGCTTTATTTTCTTCCTTCCCCCGCAATGGTCGCGCCCTTTGAACCTGTGCAATATGAGGCCAGATTGAATCTTTGAGTCTAACACACACTCTCTCCTTTCCTGACACTCGGAGAACGGGTCGGCTCTCCGTTAGCCCAGGTAACTGGTGTTGCAGGTAAGTCTGGTTCTGTCCCTTTCCGCGGGGGGGTAGCTTGTGAAGCTGGTTGACTTCATGTGAGACCTTGTCACTGCTTTTTGGTTCTGAAGCAGCAGCTCTAGGGAAACAGTGGTTTATTCGCCCTTCCGTTCTTTGGCAGTTCTGCTTTCTAGAAAGTTCTGTGTAAACCGTGTGTTGGTAAGAGGCGTCTGGAGCTGGCGCCGTGGAGACTGCCCTTCCCCTCTGGGAATGCTCTGTCCCTCCTTCCCCGCTACCTCTTACTTATTTGGTGTTTGCTGGAAAGCTGGGACCGTTCCGACCAGGCTGGCGTGGGGATGGTGAAACCCGCTCCCTGCAAGGGTGGGGGTGCTGAGCAGTCGCCTGAGAAGCCCTTGTGGACGAGAAGCTGTCCCTCGGGCAGGGCTGTGCTAACTGAGCCTCAGGGTTCAACTCCTTACCCCGGTCTGTCTGCCTGTCTCCGTTCGTGTTCCCGTGAGCCTCTCGTTTATGTCAGCTTCTCGGCGATGCTGCCGCAGAAAGGCTCTGAAGGTCCAAAGAGTTTCTTCAGCGTTTAAATGACCATTGCTTCTCAGGCTGCTGGAGCCGCCTTGCTGTTGCTGGTTCTAGACCACTAAAAAGGTAACAGCTTTCTCATGCCAGCCAAACTTTCCAGGGCCAACCCCATGGCGAGCTTGATGATGCTTCCCTTTCGCACGTTGGTAGTGGCCGAGCCTTCCAGGGTAGAGTCCCGGTGAGCATTGACAAAGGTGGTCTGACATGCACCCCAGGCTGCCCGCACATGCTCAGGGGAGGGGACCCCAGCGCAGCCTCTGAACACAGGCTCCAGAGGTAGAAGCTAGAAGCTGAAGAGTTGTTGCTTAGTGTCCCAGCTGAGGCAGGGGGAGACTGGTAGGAAAGAGCCGATGAACTTGGTTTTTCTCTTTTATTCTTTTAGTTAAAAAAGCATACGAAGGTTCAGTCGTGGGGCGGGGGAAGGATGGACTGTAATGGTACGAAATCTTACTGCTTACAGACGCTTCAGCACATGAGGGGAAAGGTCTCTTCTTTTTAGGGTTGTAGTGGATATTCTAGCACTCCTAACCAGAGGGGCCGAGGTCATGAGAGACGCTGTGTCGCCACAACTGCGCTAGCGCGAGACCTCATCAGGACAGGATCTCCTGGTGCGCCCAGCGGCCTGGCCCTGCCCGGCCTGCGCCGCCAGTGGCCGCCACACGTCCTGTGTGGTCTAGTGGTAACCACCCGTGGTGAATTCAGTTTTGTCCAAAGGAAAGCTTGAAATTGAGCATGTCCTATTTCCTAGTTCAGTTTTAGAAAAGCAAACACGAACAAATTCAGAAAGGAAAAAAATGTTAACTGGATTCCTACTGAAACCAGGTCAGAATGCTTACCCTCCCCCCAACCCGAGGGACCTGTGCCGTGGAACAAAGACACCAGGCATTTAAATCAAAGCCTTTTCCCTGATTAACTGGCAAAGGCAGAGGCTGATGTAAAGAAAAAAAAAAACATTTTTAAGAACCGAGCAGATCGTACGACTATAGGGAGTGAGGCGGCAGTGTGGCGGCGTGGGCCGCGGCCTGCGCGGGAGGCTCCGAGGACAGGCGTCTCGGCCCAGGGCCCTTGGCACATCCCTCGGGCCCTGGTGGCTGCTCAGCTCAGTGACCGTGGCGGACCCAAGGGGGCTGCGCTCGGCTTCCTTTGAGTTCTAGGGGGCCTGGCTTTTTATTCGGCCGCGGCTGGGGTATTGAGGCCTCAGGGTGTTGAGGTACGCAGTCGAGACACTTAGGGTGTTATGCCGCAAGGGACTCAAGTCCGTAGTAAGGTTTAGTTTGGTTTTAAAAACAATAAACCTGCCAGGAGTCAACAGGTCACTTGACTGCGCCACAGCGAGTCTTTTTGAGGACGGAAGGGTGACGGCGGAGGTATGCGAGGGAGGGAAGCCGGCTCTGGGAGCTGCCAGGACGGATGGCGCAGAGCAGTCAGCATCGGGGCAGAGCCGGTCTCCAGACGGCCGAGCAGCAGCTGGTGGTGACCCAGGTCAGGCTCGGGCTGCCTCTGCCCTGCCACTCGGGGCGGACTTGCCTGCCCCAGAGCCACATGGCCGGTGTGTGGGACCTGCTCTGATCCCCAGCCGACACAAACCAAGGTCAGCTCGGGCCCTGGGGTTGGAGTCTGCTTCTTGGGCAGCATGAAATTTGTTTTCAAAAGTAGCACGACGGTATCCTGGGGGTGGGGATTGGGTGGGGGCATGGTGGGCAGCAGGGCGGAGTGGCTGCGGGCTCTCCGTAGAGAAAGTACATTCCCGAGTCCACTGTGGGACGGAAGCACACGGACCTCTCTCAGACAGGACTTTGAGGGATTTTTAAAAAGCTTTTGACAGGGTTCTGCCACAAAATCTACAGAAATTGTTAGGATAGCATTGGGAGAAAGATCTGGTCACAAGAAAGAAAAATCCAAAGGCAGGAGACAGGTCACTTCTTGGGTAGGAGGTTTTAAAGGCTTCTGTGCAGCTGAGGCTGCTGTGGCCTTCCTAGCGTGGTCAGCAGAGTGTTCCAGCTGCTGGGGGCTCTTAGCAGGCTCCGTGGGGGCAGCTGCCGTGTGAACCAGAATGCGTATGCCGTGTGGGGCGGAAAGGGGCCAGCTCTTCGGAGCAGGGAACCTGGGAACCACTGACACGGATGGCGAGCCCACCGTGCCACCGTGGTCCGAGAGGCCGGCACATCATGGGGCCAGATCGGATGACAGGACAGGAAACTCCAGACCGTGGGCTGTCCCCGTTTCCAGTGGTTTTGTCACAAGAGGCCAAAGTCTCATGGTGTAGATGGGGTTGGCTGACATGGTGGCTGCGACGAGGGGACCCCTGAGCTGGGCCCTGGGGGTTCAGACTCCCAGTTCCAAATGAAAACGTGGGTGTTTCTGTGTAGAGAATATAGCATGTGCTGGGATTAGCCAGTGGGGTTTGTACCGAATACTAGAACGGGCCACTCGAAGCCAGAAGGAATGGAAGAAGGAGCGCGGAAGTGCCACGCGCAGGCGGCGGTGGTGGGGGAGGAAGCCACGTGGGTTGAGCAGGGCGTGGGCGGTGCAGAGGCTTGGTCTGGAGCCACGGTTTGGTTGGAGGGCCACCCAGCCTGGGGATGTTCTCGGAGAGGCCAGCCTCTCTCAGAGTGGTCCCAGGACAAGCCTGATGCCGCCCACATCTGCAGGGACGAGGGTCTCGTGGAACGACCCCGCCAGTGCAGCGCCCTCTGCTCGTTTCCACTGTCCAGGTGCCTGCTAGAGACTGACCCACGTCTCCGGCCCCAGCACGTCTGTGTCTGTCTCTGCCCAGACTTCTGTAACGTGCGCCCTGCCACCCCCCACCCCCGGTGCCGTGGTGCCATCGGTCGCCCTCGATGATGCTTGTCTGGATAGGTGAAAGCGCGCGTGTAGGTCGGGGCCTGGCCTCGAGGCTGCTGCTGCGACCCTTGTCCCCGTGTGGCTCATGTCCCCATCAGTGCCGCTCTGACGCTCGCGGGGAGAGCGGGTTCCCATCTTTGCCTCGCTGTCCTCCGGTCTGGATGCGCTCACCTGAGAAGAGGGGCCGCAGGACGAGGGAAGCCTGCTGGGGGTAGGGAGTGCCCGGGTCCGCCACTGCAGCGCAGCCCTCTGCCCCCTTTCCCTCCGCCACCACATCGTCCATCGGGGAGACGTAGGCTAGTTGAGTCACTGGAACAGATGTTGTAGAGGAGACCCCTGCGAGTTTGAGCACCCCCAGATCCACCCCTCCTCCCTTCCCCCACTAGCTACAGTGTTCGGACAGGCGGCCACCCGCAGACACGCCGGCTGGTCCGAGGTGGCCAGGCGTTTTGCACAAGGAAGAATCAGTGATCACTTTTCGGGAGACTTCTGTGGACCATAATAAGTATGTAACGGAGAAACAGATTTTGTTAAGACGTAATCTAGTTTTGTAATTCAATCATGGATCAGCCACATGTGGCTCACGTGCGGTTGAAAGGGGTCCCATCAGTGGAAAAAAAGGGTTTTTTAACTGACTGCTTTTAGTTAAATTTGAGAAAGTCCTCTCTTGTCAAAAGGTTTAAACCTTCCCGCCTTGATCTTAAAAGCATGTCCAACAATCCACGTCAGATGCCATAAGCAAGAACCGCGAGAGAGAAGATGGTACAATCTTAGTGAACGGGAATTGGAATCGAGAGGGTTTGCTGTCCTTCTTAGAACGTTCTAAAATGTCAAGGCAGTTGCTTGTGTTTAACTGTGAACAAATAAAAATCTATTGTTTTGCACTACTCTGCTGTGTTAACATGAAGTGACTCACGCTGGCCTCTGAGGGGCTCCTAGGCCAAGCGGGCACCCGCCCACGGATGCAGAGGGCTCCGGCCTGGCTTGGTTGGTCACCACGGGTGGCTGGAGGAGATGCTGGCAAGTAGAATCTGCCTTTTGTCTCTCTGAGACCCTTTTTGTGCCAGCCAGTTCTCTGGCGCACAGCCACAGATCCTGTCTCTGCTTCCAGTTCCCACCTTCCCCCACTGATGGGGGGGTGACCTGGGTTATCCCCGCCCAGGCTCTCCAAGCCGGGTGGCCTGCAGGGCCCGTGCTGCTGTCCTGCCTCGTGCTTGGAGTGCACTCGCCTCCCTCTGGGTTGGCGGGCTATTGGCTTTTAACACAGGCCTTTCGAGGGGCGCCTGGGCGGCTCAGTGGGTTAAAAGCCTTCAGCTCAGGCCATGATCTCAGGGTCCTGGGATCAAGCCCCGCATCCGATTCTCTGCTTGGCAGGGAGCCTGCTTCCTCTTCTCTGTCTCTCTGCCTGCCTCTCTGCCTGCTTGTGATCTCTGTCTGTCAAATAAATAAATAAAATCTTAAAAAAAAAAAAATACAGGCCTTTCAGGTGCCCAGGTGACACGGAAGTCATCGAGAGCTTATTGGTCACGTGCTGTGAGTGTGCCAGGGAAAGTGCAGCCGGCACCCCCCGCCTTCCTTCCCTTACGCTGTCGGGTTTGGAGGGAGGCGGGGAACCACCTCAGACAATGGTTCGACCAGCCTGGCCTCTCCATCTCGTCCTTGGAGCAGCCACTTCCAGCTGCTCCGGAAGCCGGTGTGCTCGGCCCGTGTTAATGGCAGAAGCAGCTCTCGGAGAGAAAGACTCAGAGGTGGCAGTGTTTATTCCACCTGGAAAGCTCAGGTGTCTGTTCAGATTCTTGTCTGAACAGCTTCTAGCTATGGAAGGCCAGTCAGGAGCTGGGCTGTGGCCTCGACACGAGCCCCTAGAGCAAGAGTCTGCGGTGGGTGTTCCCGGCCCGTGCTTCCGTTGCTTGTGAGGCCACCGGCCAGTGTCCTCTGAGGTCTGAGGGTGAACGTTGCTCTCTGTAAGGAATAATTCTCAGGAACCCGAGCCAGGCAGAAAAGTGGGAGAACACTTTTTATTCTTGTCGGTCGCCCCCGAGGAAGCAAGAATACAGAAGCTAGGTCGCCCCCTGCGAAGGGAAAAGCCGACAGTCAGCCAGCACTTCCAGCAAGCTCAGAAGCCAGAGACACATTTTAGAACGTCGGGGCCGAGACTGTGTTGTGGACAGCAGGACACGGTCCTTGCACAGGAGCCACGAAGTCAGAATTCTTTCAGCTTCTCTCATGGTCTCCCTCTCCCAAGTAAAGGAGAGCAAAGGCAGGTTCGTTCCCTTTCGGGCTTTGGCCCGGAGACCTGATCACACCGAGGAAGGCCACTGTGCTGGCCCTCCGCGCCCCCGCAGGCCAAGTAGCCGGGCCTTGCCTGCAGTTGCCGCAGTGGCGGGAAAGGTGCCGGTAGGCCTCCAGCTCGACAGCTCAGCCCTAAAGCCGGACCTGCAGCGTGGCCAGGCCTGGCCGGGTGCGGGCTGGGAACCCCCAGAGCACCCAGGCAGGCCGCTGGCCCCAGCTCTCTGCAGCCTCCCCGGGACACCCTCTTGCAACAACACTGGACGTGGGGTCCTTGTCGCTGGCACAGAACTTGACACTCAGAGGTGGGGAGAGCTTAGCAGTGAAAGAGAGGGGGAGAGGTTCTTGACAGTACATTGGGCAAGCTCTCTGTGGCGGGGAGTGCGGGGGCCGAAGGATGGATCAGCCAGTGGAGACCGAATTAAGTGACCAAGCGCCCTACGGGCCGCGCCAGGTTGCCGGCTCTGAGTTAGAGTCTCCCGCCGGGTGGTCTCCAGGGAGGTTTGGAACATCCTCTGTCCTTCCCCCTAGGCCTGGGGCTGTCTTTTATAAGTGGCCTACATTTGTGCTTTCTTAACCGAGGCTGGGAGCCTGCGGTCCAGGGAGGACGAGCGGCCGCACCGGCGGCTTCCTGGTGTGCCTGGGTCTCACTCACGTGCTGTAGGGCTTTGCGGGGCAGCTTCTCCGAGTGGGCGACCCACTCTTTCATTAAGTCCAGGACGATGGGGATGAGGCTGACGACGCCTCCGTAGTGGTTTCTGGCCTCGTCGCAGCTCAGGTGGTTCACCACGTCGTGCGGGTACCTGCGGGGCGGCAGGAGGGGCTCCGTGCAGACCGGGGCAGGTTCTGGTCCTGGACGCCCCTCACAGTCCCCGGGGGAGGCTTCAAGCCGTGCAGGCCTGGCCGCAGTCTTTACCGAACCGTGTGGTTCGGCGGGCTCGTGGCCCAGGAGCCCCAGCTGATCCGGCCGCGAGGGGCAGGACTCAAACCCCTGTCAGGGACGCTGGAAACCTGTAACTGCTCCAAAACGTGCTGGTTCGTCCCGCCGCCTCCTCTCCAGCCCGGTAACTCAACAGTGTGCTCCAGAGCAGGGCGCCCTGGGCTGAGGGCCGCCAGGGCATGGAGTCGGAGCCGCACACACTGCCCTAGTTGGGGCTTCTCAGTGGGCTTCTGGGAAACTTGGGCCCTGCAACCCCCTTCCCTTTGCCCAGTGCCAGGTCCAGGGAGAGGGCTCAGGTCCCGCTCTAAAGCAGCCTGTGGGGTTGGCCCCTCCAGTAAGCCGGTGGGCCTGGGTTTGCCACTGGGGCAACGGGTCTGGACCGTTGCCACAGGCTCTGTCCGTGGGACGTACCTGCCCTCTCCCCGGAAGCCTGCTCCCTCCTGCGGGGCCCCTCCCGTCCCCGCCCGCCTCGCTCCCCTGCGCCATCGCACAGGCCACTGGAACAGGCCCAGAAGCGACTTACTTGGCTCTGAGGCTGCTCAGGTCGTTGCTCTGGCTAACGAGGGATTTGCATTTCTCAAGCAGGTTGTTGGTGACCGGGGTGCCAGAGTGCAGGGCTTCGAAGTGCTGACACAGCTTGTTCAGCTCCGCGCAGATGTCCAGGAACATGAGCAGAATCCGCCGGTCCGTGGAGTTGTTGCAGTAATGTTCCGTGTAGCTCTGCACCTGCGAGGGCATGTACGGCGGGAGCTCGGGGCACCGCCACGCCCCAGCCCTCCCACCCTCCCGGAGCCGCGGGGACCGGTCACCCCAAAGCGTCTAAACGCAGAGCCACTGCCTGCAGTCACACTGACGGAGGGTCCCGGGCGCCATGCAGGCCAGGCCTCGCTGCACACAACTCGCTCCCTGAAACCCCACGCACCGGGCGCCTTCTGCAGTTCTCAGTTTGCCCGTGACCGTCGGGGGCTCCGAGGTGAAGAACTTGCTCTGCTGGCAGTGAATGTGGCCAGGCGGCACCCCCTGCCCCGGCTCGGGCTCTGAGCCCCACCAACACCTGAAGCAGAGAGCACTGCTCCCTGACCTTGGATGCCACAGGCCCACGCGGGACCCACTGCGGGGCACGGAGAAGACACTAGAATCCTCTGAAGATTCATTGTCCTGTGTTTCCAAGGCAGAGGAAGGCGGGGACAGGGGAGCCGGGAGAGGGTCATCCGTAGAAGAAAATGTAGTCTTTACCTCACACCACATGCCCCGACATCGACTCTAGGAGGAAGCACTGAAGTGCCAAAACAGAATGAAAGCTCCCCGTGACCGTGTTCCGGACGCAGGAGTTGGGACGCCTTTCTCAGGTCATTAAAGGTGTTGAGAACAGGGAGACGGCTGACCCACTTTCAACCCACTCCTTGGCGGGGAGCCGAGGTCCTTCCTGGGCAAGGGCTCTTCCTCTCTAGGCAACCTCGGGCCCCGCTGCCCCCATCGCTCTGGTTCTGAGGTCAGGCAAGCCAGGAGGCCTGGCCTTGGGCCGAGGAGGAACTGGTTCCCGTCCAGGCAGGATTCACCGGCCCATTTCCTAGACACAGGCCCTACCTGTGGCGAGTGGGTGGCCGGGGGATTCACCTCCCTCCCCTAGCAGCCAGAACATTCTATGTCTACACCAGGGTTTTCTGGCTGCTGCTGGTTGCCCTTCTGTTGCCGGGGGAGGTCTTCCTGAGCGGTTCCGAGTGCAGCGGCTCTGTGCTGGGGCAGAGGCTCCAGCAGCTTCCCTA
Source organism: Mustela nivalis (assembly GCF_964662115.1). Taxonomy (NCBI): domain Eukaryota; kingdom Metazoa; phylum Chordata; class Mammalia; order Carnivora; family Mustelidae; genus Mustela; species Mustela nivalis. Next base: position 89,916,820 of record NC_139032.1, on the reverse strand, counting down.
TCTGCCGCGGAGGGCGAGGGGGGCCTGGCCCGCAGGGTGACTCCAACAGAGTCACTGGGCTACTGTTGTGTGTGTGCGTCGGTCACCTCTGGGTAACCCAGGTCCGGGGATGGCAGGGTGAGGCCCCAGAGTCCACACTTCCCCTGGAGAGTCAAACCCTGGGGCCACTGTGTACCAAGAGCCTTTGCTGAACTGAAGGCGAGAGGGCCACTCCCTGTGCCCATGAGGGGCTGGGGCCGCTGAGCGCTGATGCAGAGTCGAGCAGAGGCGGGGGCAGGGTGAGGGTCTCAGATGCTCCTTCCTGACACTGAAAACCTGTCCAGTGGCCTTGGAAGTCTGAGCCTTTGGGGAATGGGCCACAAAAAGGATGTAGCTACTTGACTTCCAAATAGTTCAGGGGAAAGAGGCTATTTTCTATAGGTTTAAAAAATGTTCAAGTTAAAAAATCGAGAGGGGCTTTTACATCTATTAGAAGAAAGTTTCTGAAGGATGCTGCTGGCAGGGCTCCTGCTCTCTGTGGGTCTGTGCGCTTCTCCTAAGCAGGTTGGAGCTCTAGTGCCCACCCCCGCCCCACCCCGTGAGCCGCTGGCCTTCTACACGCTGACTCGTGGGCCCGCAGCATGTCTGCAGTTGGGACGTCCCTAGGTGTGCACTACTGGCTGGAAGGTGTGCGCTACTGACTGGAAGGTGAGCTCAGTCTCGAGGCCTCCAAGTTCTGCAGAGCACACTGGGATGGCAGCTAACCCACGAGGACACCAGGTTCAGTGAAAAGGTTTGCAGATGGGGCTAGAGGGCGGAGCAATGTGCTTGGCCCCTCGCAGCTTCTCAGACCCCACTAGTGTCGGACAGCCAGGACCACAGGCGTCAGACGCTGGCTGAGTCTCCCTCGTGATCTCCCTAAATCCGCAAACGCCCCGGAGGTTCTCACTCTGCAGCGCAGACAACCGGGCACAGGTGCCTCCGGGCTGGCGGTCACAGAGGGCACGTGGTGCCGAGCCGGGACCTGAACCCTGGCCGCCAGTCTGCAGCCCGTGTTTGTAACCCCTCCTCACAGGCCTGGGGAGGGGACGCCTGGCTCGTTCCACTAGTTAGGCTGCGAGTCCCGTCTCTGGCACAAAGCTGCTTGCCCGCCCCCCCCGGGCCTCAGTTTCATCTTTTAAGCAAGGTATTGCCCAGGAAACCTGCGCCTGGCAGGCCCCCAAGGGCCCGGCCCCACCGCCCGTCAGCCCGGGAGCCGCCACCTGTCCGATGCTGGAGATGGGCCGGATCTTGTCATGCGCGTTCTCCCTGCAGCGCTCCAGAGCGGCGACGAAGGTGAACTGCTGCTGCTGGAAGAGCTTGTACTTCTGCTCGATGTTTCGGAGAGACTCCTTCACCTCGTTCATGGTCGTCCTCCGCCGTCACTCACAGGAGAAGGGGGATCTGTGCGGAGGAAGAGCGCGGGGCTGAGGCCCCCGGGCACAGGCTGCACACCCAGCTCTGGAGTCCCAGACCAGCCTGCCTAGGCCCCCTTGAGGGGGGGGGGAGCACCGTGCTCACTGCAGATCCTCCAGGCTGTTCAAGACAGAGCAGAGCCTGACCCACGTCCCTGTACGCTCCCAGGACATGTTGTCATCAGCTGTGACTTTCTTCCCTCAAGTGTGGGCAAGATTACTCTGGTCCCGAGTTTCTCCAGTCCATGGAGACACGCACACACATACACACACACAGCCTCCAGTGCCTTCCTGTGCTGTCAGCCACAGAGGGCATCACAAAACACATCCCAGAAAATTAAATCTGTGACTATCCCTTTGGACCAAATCATTTTAAAACATCTGCCTCTTTGCAATTGGTGGGAAAGTCTAGGGATTGTTTCCAGTGGGCCAAGCAGAGGAAGAGCCTGTACTAGGGGGTCGAGTGTGGAAAGATGCAGTTTCCCTGCTCTGTGCTTGGGTCAGGAGCCCTGATCTCAGGCCAGCACATTCTCAGAGCAGGGGCTGGCCCTCAGCAACTACTCCCTGCCTCCCACGTGCATTGCGGGAATGAGCCTGTTGGGAAACATGAACACCGCGGGGCGTGCTCTCTTTTGGTGCCTCACAGACTGTCCCTGGTGTGGCTCAGGTAGTCCACAAGGTGTCTAGAATCTTCTGTGAACAGAGAAGGCTGTGGCTTCTGCTCTCTGTGACATCATGGTTTTGCTGAGCCCATGCCAGAAGCCCAGGTCCCAGGTCCCAGAAGGCCAGAACCGGAAGAGAACCCAGGCGGTGAACGCCCCCCCTTAGCTCTGGGGGTGGGCAACTGAAGTCCAGGTGTCAGAGCGAGCTTGTCCGACACAGCCTAGGTCCCAGGCTTCCTGACACTGAACCAGAGTCCTCAAGGCTGCCCCAGCCGCCGCGCCTCCGCCACGAGGCACCTGCACTTCCTGTGCCCTGCGTGAGCGGGGTTCAGAGGAGGCTGAGCCAGGCTAGGGTCCAAGTGAGTCGCTGCAAGGGCCGGGTGGGGCCGGAGACATCCCAGGCTTCCCGGCAGGTCCCAGGTAGAGAGGAATGAGCCCGAGGGAGACAGGAGGCCGTTTCTTTCTGCTGTGTCTCCCTTAGCATCCGGAACCCATGGCAGGGCTGGAGCAGGGAGGGCATCTCCGTGCCGAGAAGACGGATGGAAGGAAATGCAAGAACAGACGAGAAGGTGGCCTCCAGGACGCACTGGGGGAAGGGGGCGGGATAACGGTCCCCTGTGAACCTCATGGGTTGGGAACATTCAGGAGCCGTGCCCAACTCCGCCCCCTATCCCCACCCTGGGGGCCACCATGCCTGTTCGCTCCCTGCGACTGCGGCTCCATGGGGGTGGGGGACCTGGGCCAGGGCCGGGAAGGGCGCCGGTGTCTCCCACTCAGTCCCTTGCCCATTGTGGGTGAGCGGGAAGGGGAGCCTGGGTTGTGGGGAGGCGGTGGGGGCCCGCTGTTTGTCAGACACCCGGACCACCTGCCGAGGACCCCTATCCCCTGCCCAGAGGCGGTGGGTTGGACGTGGTGAAATGCGGCAAGGTTTTAGGGTGGGCCCCCCATGGCATAGGCTCACCAGGTGGGTGAGGCCGGTGAGCCACGCAGTGTGAAATTTCGGGGGACACCGCAGAGCCCAACAATTGAGCCAGGTAAAAATATTTCACATGCTACTTGAAGAAATAAAAGTTAATACCAAAAAAGTCCACAAAGTACCTGAATTTTACATAAACGCAGGAAGGGATCCAGGGCTGGGAACAAGCAATATTGATCCCGTCTTTAAATTTTTAATAGTCGACTCTCGATGGATTTTTTCCATTTATTTTGATTTTTTTTAAATGTTATTCGTCCCGATTACAGGGCCTTGGGGCCCCCTTCACATTCTGTGCCAAGGCAACCGCCTTGTCTCAGTTTGCCTAGTTTGGGCCTGGGGCTTACAGGTGTCGTGGGGCTGAAGGCCTAGAAAAGTCGGAGCCCAGCACACAGGTGGGTCTCTGGGGAGGAGGGGGAGCACGCGCTCTCAGCCTGGCCTTCCCTCATTAATACTCAGTGCTGTGGTGGGTGGTTAAGAACCCAAGCCCTGGAGTCCCATAGTCCCGGGTTCAAATCCTGGTTTCCCTACTTCTTGCCAGCCTCGGGGTGAGCCTCCAAGGGCCAACATGCTGTTGGGAGAGGACAGGGCCAGCCTCCAGCCTTGAGGTGGTGAGGTGGCAGGTGGCAGGTGTGGAGCCCAGGGCCTGGAATGCGGCAGTGTCTGGTTGCCAGGGCGGTCAAAGCGCTGGGGTTACACGGTGTGTGCACAATCACGGGAGCGTGCCACGGCAGGTGTGCTGTGCACCCTGAAAGCCGCAGAGGCTGCTGAGGGCTTGACCTCAAAGGAGAGAGAGGCGGGGAGGGTGGGCAGAGGGGCAGGGACCCTGGCTAGAGGCTGGGCGGGGGTTATGTGGCAATATTGTGAGCAAGCACAAAAGGCACTGGACAGGGTAAGGCCGAGGGACCCCGAGTGCCAGACAAAGCTAGGAAAACCACTGGAAGCCAAAAGGGGTAAGAAGCATGTCATAAATTCATTCGTTCATTCATTCTGCAATGCCTCCCATATGTAAGACACCATTTTGAGTGCTGGGTATACACAGCATCGAGACAAGATCCTCTTCCCTGGAGGGATTTTTATCTTTCAGAGTGGGAGGCGAAAAGTAATGAGTAAACAAACCTTGTTTTAGATGCTAAAGAGAAAAGGAAGCAGGGCAGTGGGACGGGTGTGTTGGGATGAAGGGCTTCACAGTCTACAAGAGGGTCCTTTGCAGGAGGGATGGGGCGACTAGCGCCATGCTCCAGCCCTCGGGGAAATCCTCAACACCCACCCAACCCATCTAACAGCAAATACCCTCCAGGGGGCCCTTGGACAACCCTGGCCATGCATCAAGTCCTCACCTATGAAGGAACCATGATTATCCACAAGTGACAGATGACAAAGCTGAGGTTACCCAGCTAGGAGAAGTGAGCAAACCAGGATTCTGCATTCAGCTCTGCCTGACTTAGAGTCTGGGCTTTCGGACAGCTCCCTCCCCACTCTGTGATGGTCCAGAGACAGACATGCCAGACATCAGACTGACCAGGGCTGGGAGCAGGTGGGTTGGCTTGAGGGAATACCAAAGTCCTGAAAAGCTGCCTGAACCCTCCTACTGTCCCACCTATTGGCTGGACCCCTGGGCCTTATTTCCACTCCTGTTGAGACTTTTCTCTGTTCTCCATCCCCTACGGGGCTTCCCTATGTGTCTGACTTCCTGCCGCCCTCCTGGGGCTTCCCGGGGCGGTTAAGTTCTCTAAGGCTACAGCACTACCTTGGCTGGTGGCCCCAAGAGCCCCTGAGAGCAAAACTGACTTGGTTCTTGATCCTAGCGACTTGTGACATGCAGGCCAGGAATGTCCTGAGAAGAGCTGTAACAAGCTATCCAAAGTGATCGGCCCTTGAACAAGCCTCACTGCAGCCAAATCAGTGTGGATGAAAGGCACAGAGTGCAGGCACTTCTCGATCTGGGGGAGGAGGAAGGAAAAAATGATTACCCCATAGGTTTTAGGCTTTAATTGATTTGTATTTTTCCAGGCTGCTAAGGAAGATTAAATCGTGGTACGAAAAGCGCCTAAGGCTTAAAATAAATGAGGAGAAAGGCAAGTCATTTCAGAAATGTCCAGGAAGCAAACTGAACCTCTCCAGTGCAAATTGAGGGTTTGGTTGGTGTGCTCTTTGTTTGGGGGGAGGCAGCTCCCTCTTCTTCCCTAGCTGTCTCTGCGGTTGGCTTTCACGAGCCAACCCAGGTGCATGCCTTGAGGAAGCAGCTCTGAGGGGAGGAGGAGGAATGGCAGCCTTTGCCATTGGAGGGCACGTCGCTGGGCAAGTGGCTGGTGGTAACGGCTTTGGCTAGGAGTCAAGATGCCAGTCCTGGCTCTGCCTTTGCTTAACAAGTGAACTTAGCCAAGAATTTCCCCCTTTCTGGGCCTCCGTTTATGCAGCTGTGAAATCAGGGGGTTTGGATTAGAAGATCTTCAAGGGGACTTCTGATTTTAATGCTTCACGGTCAAGAACTGAAGCATTAAGTCATTCATGACTGGAAGTCACTCAGCCAACTACTTTACACCATTCCGATCCTCCAATTTCTTAGTGGTAAAATGGGAATGAAAGTACCTACTTCTCAGGGCAGGTGCAAAGGTCAAACGAGGTAATATGGCTAATAGTAGCCCCTATGCCTCGTGCACTTCCTACACAGCAGTGACCCATACTTCGGGTATGCTAGCTCCGGAATCCTTCCTATACGCCCCACCTCACAGCGGGGGAAAGAGGCACAGAGCCGGCTCACCAGGCTAAGAGCCAGGACTTGAACTCGGGGCAATCTGTACTGACAATGTCAGATGTCCTGTCTGACTGTCTGTCCATAGTTTTGTTAAGAACACCGAGGGCTCAAAACCAGGAGTAGCTCCTCCTAAAAATGGCAACAGACAAAAGCCAGAGCTCCCAGTTCAGTGCTGTCGGACGCCAGGCTGCCCTGACCCACCGGGACTGGTGGGCCGCCCGCGCTCCCTCCCTCCACCACGTCCCACCCGACCCCGACCCCCTCCCTTCCCTTCCCCCGGCCCGCTTTCCCCTGGCTGGTGCTAGAGCGCCCTTCACTTACAGAGCGTTCTGAAGCTGGAGTGCCTCCGCGGGTGTCTGGGGCCCCGGAGGGGCGGGGAGGCCCTTGCCGGGGCTGGGGAGGCGGATGGGTGGGGTGGGGAGGTCGGTGAGAAGGGGCGGGGCCGCGGCCCGATTGTTCCCCTGGGTGCCATAGCAATCGGGTCACGTGGCAGGCCCGCCCCACCCCGTAAGCCAAGGCCTCCGCGTCCCAGGGACTCCCCTACTTCTTCAAACCGTTCCCCAACTTCTATTCATTTTAAAGACGGGGAAACTGAGGCCCAGAGAGCAGAGCTAGGCGGCCCTCCGAGCTCCCAACGCCCGGGTCGGGGTGCGACGGCGGAGCCAGCGCAGGACCCGCCTCCCGTCCCCTCGGTTCGGGGTCGGGGGGTTGACGTGACCGTGGGCGTCCCAGCCCCGGGGGTCCTCCCGAGGCACCTCTGGTCCTAGAAGGCCACTGCTGGAGCGGCCCGAGGGGTCCTGCTGAGACGTGCAGACGGCGGAGCGAGGCCGGCGCGGGGAAGCACCTGCCCCGGGGAAGCACCGCGCCCCGACGGCTGAGCGCGCGGGCGGAGCAGCCGGGGACCAGGCCCCGCTCCAGCCTGCGGGCCGGCGGCCGCGCGCTGATGACGCAACGCGGCGGCCCTAGCGACGCGGTCTCCAGGGAGCGGGCGCGGACTGATGACGCGGCGGCGCGCCGGCCCTAGCGACGCGGTCTCCAGGGAGCGGGCCCGCGGCCGGGCGGCATGGACGCGACCACCGCCCCGCACCACATACCCCCGGAAATGCCCCAGTACGGGGAGACGTACCACGTCTTCGAGCTGATGCAGGTGACCGGGGCAGCCCCGTCCTGTCGCGGCCCCGGGCGCCGGCCGGGAGCCTCCGTCGCGAGAGCGGGGTGCGCGGCGGCGACCCCGCCGCGGAGGGGCGTCCCACTCCTGTACCGCCGGGCCCCGAGGGGTGACTCGGTCGGAGGACGCCCTTGCCCCTAACCTGCGGACCCAGGACGGGGGAAGGGGGCGGGCCACCCGGCCAGCATTGGGTCCCGGCTCCGGGCCGGCCGCTCCATGGCCTGGACCAAGTCCCATTCGCTTCTCCGTTCGGCAGCGGTGCAATGCCAGGTTGCAGGAGCTGGTCTTCGGGGGGCCCCTCCCGCACTGACAGTCCCCAGCCTGTCTGCAGTGGTGGTTTCTGAGCTGCGGAGTGTCCGGGCTCAAGGTGACATCGCCGTCCCCGAGACGGCTGCCTCCCGGGACAGCAGCATTTCGCACGTGGCCCGTCTTCATCAGGGCCAGGAGTTCCCGCCGCTTCCAACCTCTCCTGCTGGGCGTCTGACTCCACTGGGCCCTCTGGCCCTGGGTGCACTTTGGCAAAGCCCCGCTTCTTCTGGTGGCCCTTCGGCACCTCCCAGCAAAGGCTTTCGGGAGCTGCACTGAAAGGTCTGTCCCTCCGACGTTGTGAGGGCCAAAGGGAAGCGGGGGCCCAGTTTCCAGAGCATTTGCTCCTCCAGATACAGCCTATCCCCAGAGGGGTCACCCGTGCTCTTTGAGCCTCTGACCCGCACATGTGAGAGCAGAGCTCAGACAGACCATCACCGTGTCTCCAGCAACCACAGGCTTCCTTTGGGAAGTGTTAACTGGCAGAGGGAGGGAGAGAGAGTTCTCTGAAACCAAGCAGCTTGTCTAAGACAACGGCCACAGGCAGGCTGAGCAGCTCCCCAGGGGCGCGGTGTCTCCTGCTGGTGGGGTGGAGCAGTCCGCAGGCGCTTTCGCTCCAGGATGTCGAGTCCTTAGTCATCTGTGCGTGCTCCCTCCGTGGGGTTTACACTTTTTATTTTCAAATAATTTCAGACCCAGGGGATGTTAGAAAGATAGTACAGAGTTCTGAGGTACCCTTCCCCAGTGCCGCCTGCGAAGACCATGGAGCCTCACTCCTCGGCATTCACAGTTGTACGAGACAGTTCAGCAGATGGAGTCCTTAACTGGATCTCCTCCGTGCTTACCTGCCCTTCTTACGCTGTTGTGTGTGCACGGTTCTAGGACGTGTTACCACGTGTATCGATTCACAGAACCACCACCACAATCCCACTTTCACGCAGTCGTTTCTTGAAATCAACCCATTGAAAAAGAGTTAACCTGTTTTACTTCCTGCTAAGCAATATCCTTGATATCTGAGGTTCCCTGATACACATTCGATACACAACTGTTTAATAGTGAAATAAAACCACTCCTCGGTGAACCACCTAGAATCATCTCACCCTGTCTCCACAGTGAGAGCCGACTAGAGGCCTGGGCCAGCTGGACCTTCCAGCAGCTGGGGAAGCCAAGGCTTGGGGAAGGGAAGGGACTGGCTGGTGAGGTGCAGAGGGGAACTAGGACTTCTCATGTCCCTAAAGGAAGTTTCTTACTGCACCAGCGCAGATCCTATTACCTTCCAGTTCTTTCTGTGCCTCTTGTTCTGGAACCGTGCAAGGTGCTTTTCCTTGGAATTAAATGGCCAGACTATCCCAGGACTGTTTAGAGCCCAGGCTGGTAAATATTCTCTCCCACCCCGGAAGGACACGGGTAGCAGTGGTGGCCATGCGCCCCAGCAGACATCGGCTTTGGGCACCTACTGTGAGTGTGCCCAGCACCGGGACAAGGGTGAGGCAATAACGGGGACACACAGGGGCTGCAGGAGCATGTGACAGGATTTATCTAGTGAGTGTGATCAGAAAGGTGTGTTTTCATGGAGACTGGAGGACTCAGGGGGACAAGTGTTCTAAGCTGAGGGAACATTTGCTAAGGCTCTGAGGAGCACACGAACATGGTGCATCACAAGAACTGAGAGAAGGCTGGTCTGGGCAGCACAGATGGACAGAGGGGAGAGTGGGCCCGCCTGTTTGGAGGCTGGGGTGCAGTCCTTCCACGTGTCTGCCTGGCGATACCCTACGGCCCTTCCGTCATGCCTCTGCTCATGGGGACCCAAGCAGATGGCACCTGGAACAGGGGCGGGATCCCAAGTTCAAGGCAGGTTTGGTGGATGTGGTGGAGAAATCAGGCCCCATAGCCCATATTGGTAGCAACCAGGATTCTGGGCGGCCTGAGCCTGAGCCTGGGGATCTGGATGCCCATGCAGCTGTTAACCACCTGGATGTCTGCCCTGTGCCCACAGAACATGCTGGAGCAACTCCTGATCCACCAGCCCAAGGACCCCATCCCATTCATGATCAAGCACTTGCAACAGGACAACGATAATGGTGAGCCATTGGGCCTCCTCCCCCTCCCCCTCCTCCTGCTTGACAGCTACGAACCACTCCATCCTCCCTGTGTCTGAGGGGGGCGGGGCTGGGCAGAGTGGGGAGGGGTTTTGACAACTTGGGGTGGTGGCTGATTGAAAAATGCCTGCATTTCTTTGGGGGGGGCACAGCTTAAAAATTCTCTTGCCAAGTTATTAAAACGAAAACCTCCAAACGGCCCATGGAATCAATTATTAATGCTTTCGTGGGTCCCATCTGATCTCGCCTGTTGGGTTTAAGCTCTGTGATGACTTCACTTGTCAGGTGTAAATTTGGTTTCTGGGCTACCTGGACAGGCCGCACTTGGGTCTTCCTGATGGTCTCATGACTGGTGCCCTTAGGGAGTGCCAGAGCTCCCCCAGATGTCCGTCCAAGTGCTGGTCGGCTGGACCCAAAGCCAGCGCTCAGGACCAGGGAGCAGAGTGGGGGGCGCTCCATTCCACGGTTGATTTGCCAAGTGGAGGGAGGCTCATTCCCGTCCCGTGTGAGCTGTCGGGGAGAACGGGTGGCTGGGAGCTTTGATGTTTCTTTCATTGGCGCTCTGGCCGCTTTGAAGGAGATACCAGCATACCCGTGAAATTAGCACTTGGCGCAGCTGAACGGGGCAGAGGCCTGAGATGCCCCGTGGTGGGGTTTGCACACCTAAGATGAGAGTGGACGCTGAGCAGTTTAAAAACAGCTGCAAAGAAAGGGTGAGAGGGAGGAGACCCCCGGCCTGCAGGTGCCCTGGGCACAGCTGGCCTTTTCGGCATGCCCCGCCCCCCGATCCTGACCTGTCTCAGGCTTGGCTTTTGAGCATCAGAGGGGCTGCTCGGGGACCAGGGCCATTTCAGCCACCTGAAGCAGAGGCTCACCGAGAGCACAGCCGTGCCCGCCTTCCTGAGCCTCTGGTCAGGGAGACTCGAGAATTGGCGTTGGCTGTGAGCCCGCTTGCCCCAGGTGGGTGTGGAGCCAGGAGCACGGAGGGCCGGGAGAACCACTTTCTCAAGCTGTCCACCTGGCCTCCTTGTGTTCCTGGTGGGGTGACTGTGCCCCACAGAGACACCCCTAAGAGGCCTCTGTTCTCTGATGGGCTGTTTATTACCCGGCACAGGGGTGCAAGGTGGCTGCGTTCCTTCCCGGCGGTCCTGCCGCAGATGGCAGTGTCCTGGCTCGTACACCGGCTGTGCTCGGGTACGGGGCTGCAGGTCGGCGGGGTGCCGGCGGGTCCCGGAGCCTGCCTGCGGGGAGGGGCGCAGGGGCCGCTTCCTCCTGCTCATTTGAAACATTCCGCTTTTGGGTCCACGTACCGGGGCCCCGTGTGCACCAATGCCGAGCCCCAAACCTCATCAGCGCCCCCGCGGGAAGTTCAGGAGCTGAAATTTGAGGCCGGTTCTCACTATACCTCCGTCGCGCTCCTCTGCGTGCAGACCCAGTCATCAGCCTGCCCGCCTCACCAGCACCTTCTTGTCGTGGGCTCGGGGCTGGCCTGACCGCCACCTCTGCTGCCTCCCCTCTGCCTTCACCCCCTTCCACCGTCCTCAGCACCCCTCCATCACTCATCACGCTTGCCGAGGCCACCTGCCTCGGAGCCTTGATTCCTTGTCCACACTACCCTGTCCTGTTGCTCCTAAGCAGCGCCAGGAACGCAGACGCGCCCCATCTGACTCTGGCCGGGGCCGGCCTCCTACTCTCCTCAAGAGGCTGGACGCAGGGTTTTGGGCCTGATACTCTCCCAGGGAGCAGAGGTATTGGATCCCAGGAACCACGGTTTTGGGGGCTTGATTTGTTCCCGCAGCCCTCCGCTGCCTCTCCCAGGCCTTAGGCTGGCCGCTCTTCTGAATGTTAGAACATCCTTGCCCTTTTTGCTTGAGTCCCAACCACTAAATGAAGAGCAGAGAGGGACACCTGTGGGTTCCCCCTGCTTCCCACACCCAGGCTTCTGCCAACAAGGGAAGCAAAACGTGGGGGAATGCGCGGAGGCTGGGCAGAAGAGCTTTCCCGAGTTTTCTTGGAGTGGGGGAAGCCGAGAGCCGTCTAACTCCGCTCTCGTGTGTTCTGGAAGAGGACAGTGGACAAGGGGAGGCCTTCTGACGTCCAGTGAGCATTTCCAGTGCCCTGGGCCGGTGAGTGAGGTGGTCTTGCCTCCTTCCAGCCATGCAGGGGCCTATGTTTACTGGAAGCTGGCGCTCAGCTCTTCTGCTTACTGGGCATGGTGTGGTGTGGGCAGAGGTTCCCGCGGCCGGTGGCTGGTGTAGAGGGAGCGAAGGCTCCAGACTCATGCCGGTGAGCTTGCACAGGAGGCAGTGAGGGGAGCCCCCAGCACGGGGCTGGCAGCCCCTTCGCCTCGAGAAAAGCAGATTTAGTACAAAGTGAGCATTTACAGTAGCCCTGGGCAATATTAAAGCAGGTGATGGTGTATATAATGGTATGTTGCGTTTTTTATCAAACGTTTGTCCAAGAAAGCTGTGTATTAGAGCTCCAATACCTAAGGGTTTTCTTGTGAATTTTAAATCATGCTCCTAGTTAAACCTCAAAAGGATCTGTGGATGGAAAGGTTTTTTGATTTCCTTTGAAGTGGTTTGAAGAAGTTGATTACTCCTGGCAGTCAAGCAGCCTTTTATGACACTGTTTATAAATAATTACTCATGAGCAGAGCCGGAGTTCCAAGGTGTTAGATTTTAAGAAACTGAAATTAATCACATAAATGTGTGTGAGAAATTAGGTGGGGAGAAAGGCCGTGGATGTTCCCCTTTTAAAGCATTTTCATAGATGTGTGCAATTTGGGTGCCACTTACTAGAGTCCAGAAGGGGAGGGTTTCCTCAGCAGCCCGGGAGCCCCATGACTTTGTGGAGATGGACGCCTGGCTTGGGAGTCAGCTCATTCCCCAAATGTTCTTGTCCCCCAGCTCATTCCCCTTCTCTTCAGGCTCCGCAGGCCCGAGCTTTGAGGAGCTTGAGCAGAGACCTGTGGCTTGAGTCCCAGAGAGGCTTCTGGGCAAAGGGCACGGGAGCCAGACCAGTCCCCCATGGCTCTAGCCCGCAGGATACTGGAAGCTGTGTCCACCGTCTGGGAAGGGCGGGGAGCACCAGCCGAGCCTGCCTTGAAGAGGAATGAGCGTGCAGGGGGTTGCCAAGCTGGAGTGTGGCAACATTAGTCCGGGAGCCTGGGCTTGACGAGATGCCCCTGGTGCTGCCTTGTCCAGAGCCCTCCTGCCCCTGCATCCCTGATTCACATCACCACCAACAGGAAGGATCTGGGGCTTCTAAGAAGCGAGTTCACACATCATCGGGACTATGGACCAGGTTTATAAGTGTTTAGAAACGTAGGAAACAACAGTGCTCTAAAGCAATTAGTTGGGGACACATAAAAACCAAAGAAGCAGTGAGAACCATGACATGTGTCCAGGCTGTCATGTTCAGAGAGCAGTTCCCCGGTCAGGGACGGGCACGGGGGATGGCCGCTTCCTCCGGTCGGTTCCCGTCTAACGCAGTTACCCACGCTCCGTCCTGCTTCGCTCGGCAGCGTCCCTCCTGGCGCCGAGCAAGGACGAGGTGCTCCAGGAGCGAGTCAGTGGGTCATCTGAACCTCCATATTTTCCCTGAAAGCGAGAAGGTGCTGTGAATCTGGACAAAAGCCTGGGTGGGTCATCGGTGTGCTGATGATTAAATCATGGCCCAAACTAGCTCCTTCTCTGTGTCCACTTCCGAACTAAAAGGTCATGCGTGTCCCTCGTCCCCTGCATAGACAAGGTGCCCTTCTGGTGGCCTGGCAGGAATGGGCTCTGCATGTGGCCATCCGAGGCTCAAATGAGTCGGAGTATACACCGGTTCGTCGTCCTCTTGGCTCAGGGGTCAGGCCAATAGTGGTGAGGGGACAGGTTTGCTTTCCCAATGTCTGTTCCATGTTCCTGGCTCCCACATTTAGGGGTGCAGGGGGTGGAGGGGTGGCTCAGTCCGGTGGTACTCGGAGGAATCCGCATGGATTCATCTGTCCAGACACCACGTTCTGATTCCTGTTTGGACCCAAGAACACATGCCTTCCGGTGCTTTTGCAAGGATGCTGGTCTGGTCGTCCAGTGGGCCAACACGGCCAACACCGACTCGTTGTCCGGGAGCCGCTTTAGGAATTCTGGGGGGCCAACAACCTTCCCGAGCCTCCAGCCTCCCACTGAAGCAAGCCATTTGCATAGAAATGCCCACATTTGAAAACAAAGACTTTGCCTATCTGGGGTTTTATAAATCTGGCCCATACACTCCAGGCTTTTTCCCATTATTTCCCTCTGTAAAATGATGGGGAATACAATTTGCTAAATAAAAAGGCATAAATATATATATATATATATATATATGTATATACATATATATATATAAAAGCTTGGAAGGTGGATTTACATAAAATACAGCTTTATTTGAGAGCGTGTCCCCAAGACAAAGTCCCTGTTTAAAATGCTTTATGGTGTTTGAAATCCCAGTTGTTCTCGATATTTATTAGTTTGGCAAACAAGTTACCGTGTCCATGTCCCCTTGGAGACAGAAAAATAAACCATCTCAGTGATCACTTTCCTCTCTAAACAGAGAGAGTTCGCTCGCTGGTGTGAGCATCTCGGAGCCCCTGCGTTACAAACGACCCTGTCACTGGCAGAAAATGAAATCCGGGGGAGGAAAGAAATGAATGCGTCGGAGCACCGCGGCACCGCCCCCCGAGGTTGCTCTGTCATTGCGGGCGGTGACATTCAAATCTTTCTCTCCCACAGTGCCGAAGATCGTGATATTAGGTCCACCCGCCTCGGGGAAAACAACCATAGTAAGTGAATCATATTAAGTGTCGTAATACCGTAATATCTCATTTACCTGCGGGGCTGGAATGAGGCTGCCCCTCAGCGGGTTTTCAACACCACCGAGCTTTTCTTCCTCCTTCTCCTCTCCTGCTTCTTAACTTACTTTCTCATCACGAGACGCGGCATGGCGCTGGCAGAAACCCTGGAAAGCAGAGGACACGAGGGCATCGCTCCCCGCTCCCCGGCCAGCCAGGGAGGAGCGCTGTCTCAGCCGCTGGGATGTGCCCTCCAGGGCGTTCTCAGGCCGCTGACACCGTTCTGCACACCCTTAGTTTTACGTCCTTCGAACACATTTCTTCTAGAAGTGGACCAGAGTCGAGAGACTTTTGACACGGACTCTTGAGAGTCACTCTTAAGGTTTTAATTATGAAAGTTCAGTCCAAAAGGCATGGAAACTGCACCATAGACACTCAGACCCCCGAATCCCAGATTTTACAGAATTTCTCATTTGGCCACATGTGCTTTGAGGATACTCTCTCGACTTTAAAGGTGCAGCAAACACCTCCTCCCACCCCACCGTTCCTTGTCTTTGCTTGGAGACAGCCCCAGTCCTGACGGGTCCACCTCCTCCTGTCTGCGGTTTTGATCTTAAACCCCGTGTCAGTGCTTGGGACAGTGGCTGCCATCTGAGATGGAACTCTGTCTTCTATTCTTTATTTTTTTTTAAGATTTTATTTATCTATTTGACACAGAGATAGAGAGGGAACAGGAGCAGGGGGAGCGGGAGAGGGAGATGCAGGCTTCCCGCCGAGCAGGGAGCCCGATGCGGGACTTGATCCCAGGACCCTGGGATTATGACCTGAGCTGAAGGCAGAGGCTTAAGAACTGAGCCACCCAGGCACCCCGAACTCTGTCTTAAAAGCCTGGCTAGTGGACTAAGCGAACTGGTCCTTGCTGAGCTGACACTTTCTTTTCCTGGAGGAGGAACTCGAATGGCTGAGCCTCACCCAAGCCGACCCGCGTCTGCTAAGCTCTGGCATCATTTCTATCCTAGTGTCTGTCTGTCTCTCTGTCTGCCCATATGCCCATCCCTCTAGCCTTCTGCTTGTTGGTCTATCTGTGGTTTTTCTACTGTGCCCCTCAGGATCAGGCTGCCAGGTTTCACTCCTATCTGCTGTTTCACTGCTAGAAAACTGCTCCCAAGTCTGACAGTCGCAAGCAATAACAGGTGCTTTGGGAGAAGCCGCTTCCAGATTCCCCTCCAGACCTGCCTGATCAGAATCTCCCGGGAAAGGCACCCCCACCCCTGCCCCCGGAGCCTGGAGGAGCCGCTGCTGGGCTGGTGGCCTCTGCACTAGACGGGCAGTCTCCCAAGCCATGTTAAGGCTGAGTCAGGTCGCTCAGGGTGAGGGGTCTTCTTTGGCAAAGGGCCTTTGTCTTTGAGACATTCAGCACTCTGGACCCACCATGCTCACCCCGTTCTGACCTCTGGCAAATTTGCTGGGTAGAATTCCGCAGACGAAGATGGCTTTGCTCATCAAGGCCCAACTTGGCTGGGGCAACCCACTTCGCCTCCTGGTGAGGTCAGGGCCCACAGCACGTGGCTGGTGTTTGAGCTACAAGCCTTTTGGTGAATTCGCTGTTCCTGCCTCTGACCGCTACCTGGGGACACACAGACTCTAATTTTGCAGGAAGATGACACACAGTAAAATCCAGACAGAGCCCTAAAAGGCTTTCATCACTGACATCTCCCGGTACAAGCAACAGAGAGAATTAAGGTTCATACTTGCCCTGGGGGACTTCAGGGCCTTCTGACTCCTCCTGATGCTGAAATGGTCATCAGTATAATCTTGGCATTGAGAACATTTTATTGCATTCTTATTCCGGGAAAGGCATTTATCCATATAGAGTATATATAGCCATCAATGGACGAAACACTCATTTGGCTAGACTAGGTCATGTCCCGATCTAAGGAACAATGAGTGAGTATGATCGTGACCCATATTTAGGTCCTGTCCCTGCATTTCCTGTTGTAAACCTTCTGAGGCCCACAGAACTGGGACAGGGATGCCAAGGGAGCTACAGACATGGCCCGTCCTTCGGTTTTCTAGGGATCACTGGCTGCTGGGAGAACAGAGAGCACTGAAGCGGCATTCTTGGGCTGGGAGGGACCTTATGGGCTTGTCCCCCCGTGGTGGCCTCCTTCCCGCCAGAAATCATTATGCTTCCGGCCGTTTCTAGTAGAACGTGGAAGGACCTGGGCATTTGAATGGAGTCCCCCCATCCAGCTTTCACGACAATGTCCTTGTCTTCTTCCTTTCTTTAGGCGATGTGGCTTTGCAAACACCTGAGCACCAATCTTCTCACGATGGAAAACCTGATCGCCAGAGAATTTTCCTCACTGGCTGCAACTGCTAGGAAGCATTATCAGACCACGAAGGTAGGACTGGCCCCGGGGGCCCGGGTGGGGGCGGTGGCAGGCAGGAAGGGGAGAGGGGGTGACAGCTCCCACAGCCCCCCCTCCCCCCACCCCCCTGCTTAGTTTCTGTTTCCTCGTGGATAAAGTGAGGGGGGTGCTGGGCAAAATGAGGTAGAGGCGTGGTGTGACGGCGGGAGGAGACGGTTCTCAAGCAGGGCACATCCTGGTGGGGGTGGAGGCGAGGGCGTTATGGCAGAAAGGGTCACTCCTAGAGTGAGGAGGCCGCTCTGTGCTGATGGAGTGGCCTGCACCCGCTCTTCCCAGGGTCAGCCCCACGGCGCCAAGGCCCAGGGGCAGGGGCTTCGTCCACAGATGATGGCGCGCCCCCATCTGGACGGACGGGCAGGGGGAGAAAAGGCAGTCGTCCGGAGGTCTCAGCCCTGGGAGGACCAGCACGCTGTACCTCCGGGTTTCCTCCTGCGGCCCTGGCGCTGTGGGGCGCTCTGTGGCACCCGGGTCGCCCTCCCTGTCCTCTCTCCGTCTCGCTCACACACAGCTGCGGGAGGCACCCCGGGGCACTCGGGGTTCTGTTCCTAAAATCTCCCCAACCACATATTTGAACCCTTTTATTCTGAATGGAAAGTACAGAACTTGGTTATGTTGTTTCCTTCCATACAAATAGGAACTTTGAAATGTTTTTTCAAAATCCTCTCTGGACTGTGGGCAGATCTCTTAGGCCTTTTGAGCGGCCATCACAAAGCACCACAGCCCGGGTGGCTTGGCAGCTAGTTCTGGGGTCTGGGGTCCGAGGTCATGCTGCCAGCAGAGGCCGTGTCCCGAGAGGGCTGTCTGCTCCCTGTGTCCTCACACAGTGCAGAGGGCAAAGGAGCTCCCCGGGGTGTCTTGTTTCAGGGCAGTAATCCCATTCACGAGGGCCCCACTCTTACGACCGAATCACCTCCCCGAGTCCCCCCAGCCCAACACGGTCACCTCAAGGCCCTCCTACTCCCTGGCTCTGGCTTGTGGGAATCGGTGTGCTTAATGGGGGGGGCGGTGGACACTGGCATTTGGGGGTAGAAACATGGTTGTAGAAAGAAAGCGGTTCTCATTTTCAGATAGCTTTTCAGGGTAGGGGAGGTAAGTTTATTTCGAGGATAAAGATGCTTTTATCTGGTTTATCAAATTCAACAGCGGAGAGGATTTTAAAGAAATTCCTCCTGGGTTTCGTTGCGCTAATTATCGGCATATTTCAGACCACATCGCCGTGCTTTCAAGGGTGTCTGGTTGGGGTTTCGTGGTTCAGAAGCACGGGGGAGGGAAGATGAAAGACAAGGCCATCAGGACCGATCAAGGAGTAAAAAATCCTGAAGGGCCAGCACCGTGTGCGTCGGGCAGCTGCGCGTGGCCTGGCCACAGGTGGCCGTCGCCAGGCATGGCCTCTCCTTAAGGGTCGTCTTTCAGTCACCTGTGGATCTGGAGCTTTGCACATCTCTCTTTGTAAGTAGCGGAAATACCTTCAAATCCCTCCTCTTCTGCTCATCTCGGTTCTGCCCTCCTACTTGGAATTCTTACGCGTTGCTGGTGTTAACGAAGATCTCCTCATTTTAGGCATCTCCAGATAGTTCCCTGTCTGGAAATACTTCCACGCCCCTCCTGTGTGCTGTGTGCTCTCCTGCAGTGCCTCGGGAGACCCAAAGATCAACTCCTCCTCCTGGCCCCGGGGAACCCCAGGGGAGGAGCGGGGTGCCCAGGCTAAGGGGCACGGAAGCCTTGTGCTGTCGGCGGCTTGGCTGACTGCGTCACCGCCCCCCCCCCCCCCCCCCGAGCGTTCTCCGACCAGTGATTGACTCGTAGGCACGGGCTCTCGGCTGGGAGAGCAGATGGGCTCCGTGGGGCCTTAGCCACAGTCATGCTAGGAAAAGCCTTCTTAGCCTAACTGCAGGGTTCACGGGAAGAGCCCAGAATTAGGCAAAGGGCCACCAAATCATGCAGGCTGGGAGGGATTGGACCAGCTTTTTTTGTTTTTAACTGTTTATTGTAAAATATTATGGTGTGACTCCGAGGCAGTGAGAAAGGCCTTAGAACCCTCACGGGCCCATTGCCGGCTTCACGCAGCCTGGGCTCCCAGCCATCTCGTTCCGTATGCTACCCTACACCCCCGCCCCTGGGTCATGAGAGCAAACCCAAACGGCATTGCATTTCATCCGGAGTGGTTTCAGTCGCTATCTGCTGGGACACTCAGAGCATATGTAAAAATGGAGCCCTGGGGCACCCGGGTGGCTCAGTCAGTTAAGCATCTGCCTTCGGCTCAGGTCATGATCCCAGGGTCCTGGGTCGTGTTGGGCTCCCTGCTCAGCGGAAGCCTGCTTCTCCCTCTCTCTCTGCCTGCCGCTCCCCCTGCTTGTGTGCTCACTCTCTCTCTCCCTCTGTCAAATAAGTAAAATCTTAAAAAAAAAAGAAAAGAAAAGAAAAGAAAGAATGCAAACTCACCAGTCTTTCTTTAGTATCCGGTCAGGGTTAGGCTCTCCCTGAGCAGACAGCTTTCTCGAGGTCCTCCAACCCCTCGTGCCCTCTGCCTGGCCCCAGGGCACTCTGGGTGCGCACACGTCCCTCAGCAGGTGCTTTCTCGGCTCCTCTCCACCTCGACCAAGGCCACTTTTGCTCTCAGCTTATCCTGTTTTGTCATGTCCTTTTCTCTCAGCTGCCCACTTTGGCCCGTTCCCTAAGCCTGCCCTCACTGGCTGTCACAAACACTGGGTAGGGGAGCCCTGGGGGCGGGCTGGGGAGCAAGAGGGCGGTCCGAAGGAGCCCAGGGCACAAAAGTGAAGGAGGCACCGGCAGGTGCTGACCCTGCGCTTGTCCGAGCCTGAGAGTCAGCGTCTCCTTGGACTCTGGCCGGGGCTTCTGGAAGCCTAACCCACCCAGGACCCAGTGGAATTTGGGAAAACTGAGTCCTTTGGGTTTCTAATGACGCAGGACGTGGTAGGAAGAAGAGGGTTATTTCTCTGCCGCAGAAGCTGGGTGTGGTTGCTCTGGGATATTTTAATTGCTAAGGAACGTTCTTACTGAATCCCTGCAGGAGGACAGATGCTCGAGAAGCTTCCTGGTCCAGAAGTTCCATCTTTGTGGCCCACGAGCCTCTTCTGGGCCCTGCCGGACTCAATTGGTCTGAATCCTGATGTGTGGGGCGGCGTTTCAGACGCTCGCCAGGGAATTCTAACACAGCCCCCACCCGCCGCTCCCCTTTCTCAGTGTGGTTGTCACTATACAGCACAATTGTCACCCAGTCAGGGTTTCCTGGGCATGTAGCTGTCATATTAGGTCGCCACAGCCAGTTTGTGGAATGGATCAGTGATGCAGGCTCTGAAGGCGGGTCAGACGGGAGGGAGCCAGAGCGGGGCTCTTCCCAGCTGCAGTGTCGGTCACTCCTTTCAGTCCCGCTGACAAAGTGAAGATCCGGTGCAGCCCGGTGCAGCCATGGCCCGCCTGCCAGGGCCGCTGTTTCCTTTAACATCCAGAGAAGAGAATGTGCGCCGTCTGGCCCTGCCTCCGTCTACACCCGGCGATGGAGGGCTCTCCCGTGTCGCTGAGGATGTCTGGGATCACCCCAGTCCCGTGGGTGGCCTCCGCCTGCTCCCGCCATGCCCTCTCCAGGCTCGCTGCTCCGTGTCCCGCAGGCCACGCTGAGACAAAGCGCGCGGGGCTGGAACCCTCCGCGCTCTCGTGTCCTTCATCTGCCACTCCAGGCGGCGGTGCGAACGGGCCTTGCGGAAGGTTCCAGGTTCCAGGAGGTGCTGCCTGCGGCCCGTGAGAGGGCGTAGGTCCGAGGGCCGTTCTCTCTGTGAAGTCCGTTGGCCTTTGTCACTGCAGGGTCTCTTCTGGCTCGTGTCATCCCAGCGAGGAAGCCCGGGTGTGAGCAGTGAAGGGAGGTGCCCGAAGGGGCAGAGCGGGGGTTCCACCTGCCACCACTCGTGGCCGCCTGGGCACCGCAGCAAACCCGCACGTCAGTCCGTGGGGGGCACCTCTGAGGTCGGCTGCTCGATGGGCTTCGGGAGCTGGACCGAGAGGAAAGGTCCAAGCCCGCCCGTGCAGCCAACTCTGCCCGTGATGAGAAGCAAGCAGGGAGGTGAGAGGCTGGAGCCCTGCGTCTGATCGGGGCCTGCTCTGTCCCCGGCGGCGGTGTCACAGGGCTTTGCTGGTTTGTCCCTGATTCTCCCCACAACACCGGGCCTTGGGGGCTGGGGTGGGAGCACGGCAGCGCTCTGGGAGGAGGGAGCCCGATTCCTACAAAGACAGTTTGGCAGGACTTTGAGAGGCGCCCCCTGGAAGCCCGTCGCTGATGTGACACATCAAAGCTGGCACTGAGACAGCGCCAAGGCAGGGAGCGGCGGGGGGTACCCAGGAGGGGCTGTGCTCAAAGTCATGGGCCTGTCCCCTGCTGGGCAGGCCCCGGCAGTGCGGTGCCCCACCCGGACCTGTCTCCTTTCAACCTGTGTTCTTTGGCTGGCTGGCAGCTCCCCCACCCCGTCTCCCTCTCCCCATCACCCCTGCCCATCCCAGGACCTGTTTGCTGCCTTCTGAATGGGTGCCGTCAGGGACGGGAGACTAATCTCAAAGGGAAACGGCCCTCAGCATGGAAGCTGGCTCTGCCTGGGGTCAGCAGGGGACATGAGGGGACAGGAAGGGGCCACTCCCTGTTGACCCCCTTCCCTCGCCAGCTGGGGTAAGTTCCCCAGGAGTGCTGGGAGGATAGGGGTGGGGCAGAAAGGCGCCCTCCCCAGCAACCTCTCCCGTGTGGGGGAGGGCTCTTGGGTACTTGAGTTTGCTTTTAAGACAGTGGCCCTCCGGGGGTGGTCCCCAGACCAGCAGCCTCAGCGTCCCTACCTCGAGGGCCCAGGCGGATCTGAGCGCATCAGAGCTGAACCCCTTTGGGGACTGTTCCCCCACCGCCTGCGCCAGCACCCTGTTCCCTCTCTCTGAATTGCTCTGTGGGGAGGAGCAAGCTATGCCGGCTCGCTGAAGCAGGGCAAACATCCATGGTTAGAAGTGGCTGGGCACCATCTACTCCCCACACCCTCACTGCCGGGACACAACGTGAGGCGTGGGCACACACTGGCACGTGTACCCTTTCTAAGCCAGCCTGGGCAGCGTACGGCCTGTTGGAGAGGCTCTGGTGTCCCGGTTCTGTTTCTCCAGATGCTTTGACGGCACTCTAGGCAGACATGACAGCATTCCCAAGGCGGGATCTGGTCTCCAGACCCTCACAGTTGCTGACTCTAGAATGAAGGACCTAGGCTTTGCTCTAGTGTCACTGAAATGTCACCATTAGCCCTAAGGATACTTTGGGCAATTGCCTCCCCCTACCCCCTGCCAGGCCTACATGGTCCCACTCTGGGGTTCCCCAGCTTGCAAAAAGGAGCAGAAGGTAGATTTCTCACTACCTGAGCTGGGCACCTCTGTGTGAACCCAGTGCACACCCGAGGACCCTCATGTGCACCGGGCAGGAGCCCCTCCCCTCCTGGGGGCCGGTCAGCCCTGACATAGCTTGGGGAATGCTGTCCGGGGCTGGCCTGGGAGTATGCTTTGGCCAAGCATTGGGGTGTTTGTGAAGAAGCACCAGCTTTTAGGGATCTTAGGTCAAGGGGACACGAGGGAGTAGGTTTTCCAGGCATCACCTCTGGGGCATTCAAGGTTTTGTTAGAAACATCAAACTTGGTTGTGAAAATTGGGATGCTGATTCTGGCCAGAGAAAGTTCAGAAGAGGGACAGAGGGTCGGCCGTCCTGAACTTCCTCCCTGCACACCCTCCCCGCCCCCCCCACCCGTGCCTTTGCAGGGCCCAGGGAGAGCAGGGTGAAGAGGCAGGGCTCTGGCTTCCCTGCTTGGGTTGAAGTTCAGCCTCTGCCCCTCCCTGGTTGGGAGGGGGCTTCACCTCTCTGAGACTCAGCTTCTCTATCTGTGAAAAGAGAGTACAGGTTGTCCAGAGTTATAAACATCGAATAATGTGGCTGGGCACAGTGCCCAGCTCAAAGGGTATAATCAACAGGTCATCAATACTATTTATTGAATGTATTCCGGAACATGACGTTTTGTTAACTCATCAGCTCGCAAGGGCATCCTCTTTCCTCGGCACTGACTCGAGGCTGGGGCAGAGGTGTGCTGGTCAACATTTGCCAACCAGCTCTCTGGGGAAAACAGCTCGTCTTTGCAGCATTCACCCATTCCCAGGGAATAAAGACTCCCCCATGGCTGATTTCAAGCTACCACCATGAGGTCTCTGAGCAGAGTTGGAAAGAGATGGGCCCCCGCCCCCCGCCCCCGCACACTGTCTGGGGTACAAAGATAGCACAAGTCGGTCCCTTTCCTCCAGGAGTTTTGAGACTTCCTGGGGAATTGGACATGTGAGCAGACAGACCCCTGGGAAGGCCTTGTGGTTGGAGCAGTAACAGAACTCACTGTTAAGGGTTATGGTGGCTCCTAGCCTGGCCTGGGGAGGGTCAGGGAGGACTGCCTGCAGGTGGTGGCTCTTGGGCCAAGGCTCCGAGGGAGCCTGGAGTCACTCAGGTGGGGTGGGGGGAGCATCTGAGTGGAGCCACAGGATAAGCAAGAGTGGGGGTTTGTGTGCATGTGTGGTGGGGGGCTGTCAAAGGGGTGGTTGGTGGAGAAGGAGGCTCAGGGTAGGGGTGGGGGCTGCAAGGTGGGCCCGGGCTTTCCAGAGGCCTCTGGACATCAGTCAGGGACTGGGGAAGCTTTGTGTCAACACAGCCAGTTCTGCAATGCTCAGCTGAGCCCCCTGGCCTACCAGTCACGTGTCCTTTTTGGCTCGGTATAAGAGTTAGGACCCTCATTCTGCGTGTTGTCTTTCCTTTAGAAACTGTCCAGCGCGCTGCTCGTCAGTCTGATTCAGGAACGCCTGAGGGAGGAGGACTGCGTCAGGCGGGTAAGAAACCCGGCGTGCGGCGGCTCGGGGGCTCCCTGAGAGAGGGGCTCTGCCACCCGATAAAGGGAGAATGGAGGGCATGGGTTCAGGTCCCAGCACAGAACCTGCCAAAGACCAGAGAACAGACCAACCGGATCTCGGTGACGTTCAGTCTGTGGCCGTGGGTTTCGCCGTGGATGGCGCCGCACCACCCGCCTAGGAAGACTTTACAGCCCACGTTCTTGAAGGGATTTGTCCCTGGGTCCAGAGTTCTGCACCGGCAGGTGCCGTCCTGCCGTCCGCAACCTCAGGGTCCCGCCTCCTTCCCTGCGGGGGTCTGACGGAGGGCGGCCACCCAGGCTCCTGCCGGGCAGTCCTCGGGGGCTGTTGTCGCCCTCACAGTCAGTCACCGTTAGTCCGGCCTGCGTTCCTTCGGATTGAGTCTTTTGGCGGTTTGTTGAGTTTCTTCAGTTTATAAGTTTACGTTTTCCTCCAGACGTGGGCAGTTTTGGGCCATTATTTTCTCCAACAGTTTCTGTGCCGTTCTTCCCTCCGTCTCCGGAGGCTCCAGGGCCACGAGCACCAGCTCTGTGGTTCCCTCCGCGGGCGCTGGGCCCCATTCTCTGTCGGCCTCCTCTCTGCCGTGGATCGGATCATTGCACGGAAGCAGCTTGAGGCTCACTGAGGCTTTCCTTTCCCGTCTCCGTTCTCCTGTCGGGCCCATCCAGGGAGCTTTTAATCTGGGTTGTTCTTTCTCAGGTTCCAGAATTCCATTTGGTTCTCCCTGTCTTCTGTTTCTGAGACTGTCTATTTGCCTGTGCGTTTACTTGTTTGAGCTCCATTGTTATTATTGGGTCTTAATACAGATACTTCAGTGGGGACTCGTGGGGGCTCCGTCGGTTGAGCGTCCAAGTCTTGATCTCCGCTCAGGTCTTGATCTCAGCATCATGATTTCGAGTCCCACATTGGGCTCCACACTGGGCATGGAGCCTGCTTAAAAAACCAAAACCAGAACAAAACAAAACTGGCTGCCTCTGAGTTGGTCTTTTCCCACATGAGCTGAGATTTTCCCAAATGTCCTTGTGTTGCATGATTTTGTAAACTGACTCCACCCCCAAACTACTAGAATTCATATAGCAATTCAGTAACGTGGCAGGATACAAAGTCAATGTACAGAAATCAGTGGCTTTCTTATACATGAACAATGAAAATACAGAAAGGGAAATTAGAGAATCGATTCCATTTACTATAGCACCAAGAACCTGGGAATAAGATACCTGGGAATAAACCTAACCAAAGAGGTAAAGGATCTGTACTCGAGGAACTACAGAACACTCATGAAGGAAATTGAAGAAGACACAAAAGATGGAAGACCATTCCATGCTCTTGGATCGGAAGAATAAACATTGTTAAAATGTCTATACTGCCTAGAGCAATGTATACTTTCAATGCCGTTCCGATCAAAATTCCACCGGTATTCTTCAAAGAACTGGAGCAAATAATCCTAAAATTATGGAATCAGAAGAGACCCCGAATCACTAAGGAAATGTTGAAAAACAAAAATAAAACTGGGGGCATCACGTTACCTGATTTCAAGCTTTACTACAAAGGTGTGATACCAAGACAGCATGGTACTGGCATAAAAACAGATACATAGGCCAGTGGAACAGAGTAGAGAGACCAGATATGGACCCTCAACTCTGTGATCAAATAATCTTCGACAAAATGGGAAAAAATATACAGTGGAAAAAAGACAGTCTCTTCAATAAATGGTGCTGGGAAAACTGGGCAGCTATGTGTAGAAGAATGAAACTCGACCATTCTCTTACACCGTACACAAAGATAAACTCAAAATGGATAAAAGACCTCAACGTGAGACAGGAATCCATCAGAATCCTAGAGGACAACATAGGCAGTAACCTGGACATCTTTTATATTGTTGTGAGGTTCCGGGTCTTGTTTAAATTCTGTGGTGGGTGTTGGTATTGTCTTCGCAGACCACTGGCTCACTGGGGCTCGGGCTGCAAGTTCCAGTCACCTGCTCTGCGTGCGGTTCCCCTCCCGCTTCTGTCTCCGAAGCCTTTGCAGGTTCCGTGCGGGGCTCTGCAGCTCTGCGCTGTGCGCGCCGCTCAGCGGGGCCCCGGCGGAGGTCTGCGCTCTGCCTCGTCTCTTGGTGTCTTTAGAAAGCTGTCTGGGGTCACACCCTTGCACGCACAACCTGGGGGGTGCCCAGTTTCATCTGGTGGCTCGCCCGAGCTGCCCTCTCTGCCACTGCCACGCAAACTTCCAGTTCCGTGGTTCTCCTCTTTTTGGTCCTCTGGCCAGAAAGCTGGGACTTAATCTCCTGCTCTGTCCCAGGCTTCCTGCGATGGTGGCCATGTGGCAGGAGAACCGCAACGCGAGGAGAGGAGAAGCGGATGGGGCTTGGCTCCATTCTCTGGGGACTGCAGGGGAGGGGCCCCTGCTCCCCTCAGACCTGCGGGCCCCTGTGTCGCGGCCGCTGCAACACGGTGGCCGGGAGGCTGGGGTACGAGAAAGCGGAGGAGAGAAACTCGTGGAGATCTCCCCACCGTCTGACTGTCAGGAGTGCCCTCTCCTGCCGCGCAAGCCAGACATGGCTCTCTGGGTCCCCACCTGTCACCCACCGTCGGACCAGGCTGCGGTGCTGGCTTGGTGGTGTTTTGAATCCCGGTCTTCTTCCCGAATTCACCTACTGCTGCACACTTTCCTGGTTCCTCGCGGGGCTGCCCCGTGCCTGCGGTCCCTGCCGGAGAGCTGCGTCCGGTGGGAGTGAGAGGGCGGGCCCTGCGGGCCTCCTCCTGCCCAGAACCACAGCCCGTGCGCTTCGTCTCATACTCACGCCAGCGCCCGCACGCGCGCTCTCCCGCTCTCTCTTGCCTGAAATTCCTCGAGAGGCCCAAACCCGGGAAGATCCTCGCGCATCTTTCTGGAGTGCTGGGGAACAAGGAGCCGTTCTGGCAGTCTCTGTCCACGCCTCTGTCCACGTCCTCAGCGCCGTGAGTCTAAATCACGGGAGAGCCACGGAGCAGCTGCGGTCTGGGTCTCAGAGTCTGGTCGAGACGGTGTGTCTTCCTTCGACTGTGGGTTGTGCCCAGTGAGCTGATGGTCTCCACCGCCCGGCACAGGCCAGTGCCCAAAGGGCCGAGGCCGTTCTAGATTGGGGAGAGGCAAATGTTCTCTGTCAAGGCAGATAGTAACTGTCCTGGGCTCTGCGGGCCATGTGGCCCCGGGTTGCAGCTGCTCGGCTCTGCGATAACTTGAAAACAGCCGTCACAGTGCGTAGGTAAACGGGCGAGCTTTGTTCCGGTAAAACTTTGTTTACTCGAATGGGCAGCAGGCCAGGCTAGGCCCAGGAGCCACAGGTCCCGCTCCCTGTTCTAAGTGACAGTTCCACATGATCATACATACTTCTGCCCTTTCTTTCTCTTCAGTTCTGAATAAAAAACTGACTCCTCCCTGCTCACCATGGACCCCCACCCCACACTCTCACCCCAGGCTTCCTGTCCCACCTGATCTGGCCCGTCCTCTGGGATGGGGGCAGTGGGGTTCAGGGGTCACGTGGCCCCAGTGAGCCAGGAGGAGCTAAGGCTCCGTGTCCAGCCCGGAAGGGAGGATGCCCCCATTCCTCCGACCCAATTCCTACTCCCACCCCAGCCCCTTGGCTTCGGTCTCAACAGAGGCCGTCTCCTTCCCAGTAGGCCTGGGGCAGCCCTCCAGGGCAGCCCTGTCCCTGTCCAGGCACCAACCTGCTGCTCTCTGTCTAGGATCTCCCTCCCACCCCACTCCTGGTGAAATAAAGCCACCTACCCGCACCCCCACCGCAAACACAAAGCCAACTTCTACCCTCCAGCAGTGTTAGAAGGAAGACCACTGAGCCATAGGCTCATTTTAAGTCTTGTTACCTGCTCCCAAGCCGGTGTGGCTACACACCCTCCCAGATGACGGCCTGTTGCAGGCACCACATGGTCCTTGCTGCTGGGACCCTTTCCCTCTGCCTCAGCCCCCCACGAGCAAGGTGGTCCCTTGGCCTTGAGTACCATCTATAGTTGGAGACAACATTGCATGACCAAAGCAGGCCCCGCTGTGAGAAGGGCCATGAGGGCTGCTAACCAGGCCAGGAGAGCCAGGTTGTTCCAGAAGCCTCCAGAGATGGGGCTGGGGTGGTCTGTGGAGAGACTGTCTTAGGCGGAGGGGATGACAGGCAGAATGAGGCTCGGGCCCCTTCCGTACTCAACCAACCTCTGGCCAATTCTTCTTAAAACTGACCCATCCATCGATCACGCTTTTGAAGGTTTCCTCTCTTTTATCTGGGAGACGCGGGAACAATCCCTTGTCAGGAAGGACGTGGGAGGCGAGAGCCCCTAAGTGAAGGGAACCGGGCCGGCACTCTCCCATATAAAACGCTCTGTGCGTTAACCCATGATTGATTATGAATTTGCTGAGTCAAACCAAACTCTTGCACCGCAGCTCGCCGTCCGGAGGCATCCGGGTCTGCTTCTCTTCTCTGCTAAGCTGCTGCTCCGTTGTTCAGAGCAGTGCTGGTCCCACGTGGCCAAACACCGGGTGTTACTCCTTTGGTATGAGTGTACCCACGTCACCCAGACCCGCACCCGCCAGCAGGTTGGGCTACATTTAAAAGCAGAGCCAGCGAGGGGTGACACCTGCCAGGCTCAGTCAGTAGAGCATGTGACTTTTGATCTCAGGGTCCTGAGTTTGAGCCCCATGTTGGGTGTAGAGATTACTTGAAAATAAAATCTTGAAAAAAGAAAAAAGAAAAAAAAAAGGCAGAACCACAGGGACACAGCCCTCCTCGCATGTGAGGCAAATTCAGTGCACGGGGAGTTCCCCGAACCAGGACCGTCCTCGCCGACAGCTATGGCTCTGAACACACCAGCAGCTCTCCAGTTCCCGCCCCAGGGGTCTCGCCCGCCCTGAGGGTCGTGGGCTCCTGACCAGCCGCAGCCATCCCCTGGCCACGCTGCTGTCCCAGTTGGGGTGGCTTTGTGCTCTGTCTCAGTGTCACCAAAGGTGGCAGGGTCTCCGTACGCCTAGTTCGGATTTCCTTTTAAGATGCTTACGATGCCAGACCATCTCATGATCCAGGAGCTCGAGCCGGAAGAGCCGTGTCCTGGCTGTTCCACTCACAGGTCAAGCACTGGCCTTCCCTGGCTGCTGTGGCACAGGAGAGGCCCAGAGCCGCAGCCCAGCTGACCGCAGGGACCAGAAAGGCGACGGATCCTGCCGGGGGACCCAGCTCTCGACTCAGACCCTCGCTTTGCTTCGGGCCACGCATCACTCATTTTCCTGTGACTGAACCTCAGACAGACAGAACAGTGTTATTTTGTGTAAGCGATTTTCATAAATTACCGCATGTTTCTGGTGCATAAACGTTCAACCTGGAGTTCAGAGGCATGGACTCGTGCGGTTGGGTCATTGGCGCCTTTCACCGGGGAGAGAAACTGCCCAGAACTCGTGCCTGAGAGATCCAGGCACTGGGTCCACACACAGGATCCATCCGGACCGGGCTGGTTTGGTCACGGGGTTTCTGAAAATCTCTGCGAGGCACCGGGTCCTGGTTTCTGGGGTAAAGGTGGCAGCTCTCTCTGTGATTTCAGCGAGACCTCCCCAACTTGCCTTTGGTGACCTACAGTCGTTTCTGAAACATGCATTTACTGACTATAGACCTTCTCGAGCTTATCTAAAAGTTTGGCACTCGACTGTGTGTACAGGGTCCCTGCGGTGTGGACAGGGTGAGACTCGACTGTGTGTACAGGGTCCCTGCGGTGTGGACAGGGTGAGACTCGACTGTGTGTACAGGGTCCCTGCGGTGTGGACAGGGTGAGACTCGACTGTGTGTACAGGGTCCCTGCGGTGTGGACAGGGTGAGACTCGACTGTGTGTACAGGGTCCCTGCGGTGTGGACAGGGTGAGACTCGACTGTGTGTACAGGGTCCCTGCGGTGTGGACAGGGTGAGACTCGACTGTGTGTACAGGGTCCCTGCGGTGTGGACAGGGTGAGACCAGGCAGCCCTGGTCCTTGCCGGCAGCTACCACCACCATCGACATGGTGATGATATTATTAGTGTTATGAGTTAGTTGTGTTGTAAGTGATATCATTATTGGTTGTATTGTACTGTATGACTCTGTTGTTCACTATAATTAGTACTCCGGGTTGATTTAATTCTATCTGTTTAGCATGTATAATGACATTCCTGGGCATCGTCGGTACTCTGCTGATGATGGTGCTTAGATGTCTGGTCTCCAAGGACTCGGGGCGCCTGGTCTGGCTCCTTGTTCACCGCACCACACTCAGGTCCCTAGGCCTCGAGGCTGCCATTGTCCTCCCCTTGATGGTGACCACTGGTGGGTGTGTAGGGCTGAGGGCCACATCCGTGACCTCATTCATCTTGGCCCCAGCCCCCTGGAGCAGACACTGCGCTCACGTCACTGAGGGGTGCAGAATCTAAGACTTGCGGAGGTGGCATATCCTGCTCGAGGTCCTGTAGCGAGTCCCAGAACAGAAAGGCAAACACGGAGTCGTGATTGGGCCACTCTGTTCTTGTCTCACGGGCGCACAGTGACCCTCCAGGGAGGCTTCGTTCCAAGAGGCCTCAGGTCCCCCGTCCGTAGAAGGACAAGCTTGCCTTTGAGCTTTGAAGCCCCTTCTGGCCTCACATTCTGATTCTGATCCTGTCCAAGCCATTGTTACCTGCAGAGCAGAGAAAGACCTCCTTTAATTTGTTTGAAAATTTCTTAGCTTCAAGGGGCATCGGTACCTTTTTCATCTCTTCCCGGTGGAGACAGGATTTCAAGAGCAAGAGGTGAGGCTCCTAATTATGTGCTTTGGTTGTTCGGAAACAAAACAAACCCTCATCCAAAATAAACAGGCTTTCTTGCTTTTAGGGAGAAAAGTGACACATATGCATATTCATTTATATGGTAATTATTATTATTTAGCTACACAGGGACTAGAATTGGTAATTTACAGCACAAAAAGGAAGCAGGGAATAGCGTTCAGGGAAAAGTAATGCAATCATAACCCATCAGGATTCTGTAGTTAATGTTGGGGGTTTTTCTTCTCTTTTCCTTTTTTTTTTTTTTGGTCTAATGCAATCTCTTTGAAGAATTTGTTTGAAGTGACCATCAAATGCGTTAGAGAAAGAGAAATTAGCACTTTGTATTGGAACGAGGAAGAGGAGGTGGGCTCTACCTGCTGGGGACACACGGCCTTTCTTTTAGGGACAGCCAAGACCTTGACATCCGAGAGCTCTTCAGACCACGTCTCTAAGGGCAGAGGGAAGCTAAGAAATGAGGCAGGGAGCTCAGGAAATTTGAGGAAAAGGCTCTAATACTGGAGAGATGCTAAGTCTTACCTCTCCAGGGTTTGGATCACAGAGATCGTGTTCCTTCTTTGGCCCTAATCCACCCTCACAGCTACCCTGCTTTCTTCCTGGCTCGCTCTTCATACCGCTGCCGTGGGGGCTGCTCAACATTGAATGAACAAATTTATTTCTTGACTGCAGTGCGTTCCTATGGTTCAGAATTCAAAAGGAGTCCAAGTCCCCCAACTTTTACCCCCCAGCCAATGCTCCCTTCCTGGAGTCGACTGTCGACACTCCCTTGACAGCAACACCCCTTGGAGAGATGTTTGTATTCGAGACCTCCCGAAGTGGTTGACTTTTTATTTTTTTTAAGATTTTATTTATTTGTCAGAGAGAGAGAGCGCGAGCGAAAGTGAGCACAGGCAGACAGAGTGGAAGGCAGAGTCAGAGGGAGAAGCAGGCTCCCCGCCGAGCAAGGAGCCCGATGTGGGACTCGATCCCAGGACGCTGGGATCATGACCTGAGCCGAAGGCAGCTGCTGAACCAACTGAGCCACCCAGGCGTCCCAGTGGTTGACTTTTTAAAACAAACGTCATGATGTCTTCTGCTGCCGAGAACCTTCGCTGTTTCCCGCCCCGCCTGGCTGCGCAGTGTCGTCCCTCTGAACCCTCATGCCTGCTGCCTTGCACAGCGCCGCCGCCAGCCTCAGCACACTGAGGGGGGGGCTCCCAGTGGCTTCCCTGCCCTCGAGTCCACACCTCATGTAACCCTCTCCCCTTGAGTGGGAGCAGGACCCACAGAAGAGGACAGAGGTGAAGACGGGTCATTCCTGTGGTGATGTTCCATGATCTAAGACTTTAAGTGGTCTGGAGAGAGGGTCTCCTTACTGGCATGACAAGTAAGCTGCCTGTCGGGGAGGCCCACGTGGGCAGCCTCTAGCCAGTGGGAAGCCAGAGCGCAGGAGGGAGTTCTGCCCCAGCCTGAAGGAGCTCAGAAGCAGATTCCTCCTCGGTCAGCCTCTGGATGAGAACACAGCCCAGCTGTCTCCCGGACGGCTGCCCTCCGAGACCCCAGCAGAGAACCCGGCTGAGCAGCACTCAGGGTCCCTCCACAGAAACTAAGCCACCAAGACTGTGCGTGTTCCACAGCAACAGAAGCCCGGTTCACGCATGCTCTTCTCACTGCCCGAGCCCCGACCCCCGCAGCGGGGCGGCTGCTGCTCGTTCCCCAGTCTCCAGGTAGAGTCACTTCCTCAGACCCCCCCAAGCTCGCCGAGCCCCAGGGAGCCTGGTGCCCTGTTACAGGCCTTCACGGCCTCCTCTTGCTCTCCTGCTTCTGCAGACCCGCACAGGCACGGTGTGGGGGCAGGGCGGGCCCCGTCCGTCCCCATCAGCGCCGAGCCCCAGCTCCCCACGTGGTGCCTGGCGCAGACGCCAAGCTCGGGAAGCATTTATGACGTTCGTGGATGAGAGAACGCAGTTTGGCTGATTCCCCAGTCTGTACCACCAGGGCAATGCGATCCTATCCTCACTCGCTGTTGGCCCAAGGAGGGGAAGGTGCTTAAAATATATTGTGACCATGCGGTTGAGTCCTAACAGCTAACGACAGCTTCAACAACGGGAACATGTTTGTCCCAAGGCTTCTCCGGGGAAAATATTTTGATGGTTGCCCTGGTGTGGTTTTATGTAACTCATGGGGAGACCTGTTTAGGGACTTTCCTCATCACATCCCAAAATTGTTTCCATCATCAGTGCTTTCAAGGTGCCCCTTTGGCCTTGGCCCCTACAGCTTGACGGATTCAACTGCTGTGCCCCAAGAGTAGCACTGTGGCCCCGAAACGCCAGGGTTCAAGGTTTGAGAACCATCTTCCAATTCGATCAAGACGCCCCGTGCCTAGACTACCTATGTCCTTCCTCGTCTCTCTCACGGACTGGAACAAGGGTGGGCCACCAGGACGCTGGATTTTACAACATTCAATGAAGGCTTATTGTAAAAGCAACGGTGCCTTGGGGAGGAATATCAGTTTTTCTAAAAACATTGATTTAGAAGTCATCCTACCTAAAACCTTTTACAGAAGGAGAAACTGCGGCCCAGATGGAAGAAGGGACTTAGCTAAAGTCAGAGGACCAGTGGCCAGGATAACTGGGCACAGTAGCCCCTGCCGCACTGAGGTTCTGGGGGGCCCAGCTTCTGCCGAGGTCTCTGCGATGTCATGCCAAGCCCTTTCACAAAGGCACGTTTGTGTCCCCAGAACCAGACTAAGTTGGAAGGTCATGGGCGAGAAAGTACCTGGCTAAGAGGAGAAAGGGAATGTTTTGATGTAGGGTCACCTTTGGCCCCCAGCTGTGTGGTGGAGAAGGGAAGCCTTGTATCCAATTACCATGGCTTGTCAGACGGGGGGAGTTTATCATCCAGGAAAAGCCAGAGGCCCTTGCGCACCAGGGGCATGATTTACGGGCTCCGCAGATGGCTTGTGTCTGCCTCTGCTGGCCAGAGCTGTCCCGGGAACGTCTGGGCTCCTGGGCAGCAGCTAGGAAGAAAGCAGAAAGGACCCGGTGGGGAGAGCCCCCCAGGCCTTGGCACGTCTCCTTGTGGAGATCCCTGTGGTCCCAGGCGGAGGCGTGCGCTCCGGGGTCCACAGGGCTGCCTTGCTCTCCCTATTTGAGGAGATCCTACAGCAAGTGCTCAGCACCACGCCTGGCTCTGAGGTCCGCGTAGGCAGGGTGAAGATGCTTTTCCCGTGCACAGGGGAGCGGGGGGGGGGGGTGAAAACAGGTCACGTAGGGGCGGGGGAAGACTGCTCCTTCCCACTTCTGCGCTCTGGAGTCCCGTGCGCTTTTGGGGGCGGCGCGGACCGCTGCCCAGCACGCTGTTGGCATCATTACTCGGGCGAGTTCTGGAACGTCCCCAGTACCGCATGGATGAGAATTAGCAGTCTTTTAAATGTTGGGCTGGAGGAGAAGAAATCAATGAAATTTAAAAACCTGCTGGAGTCCATCTCTGCTGCTATCCACGCGCCTTGGTATTTCTTTGATTCTGTGAGCTTCCGCTGGGGATGGCGCTCTACCGCTCGGAGGGGAAGACTAGCTCAAAGGTGCAGAGCACGAGGCCGAGCAGCCGGGCACACAGCTCATGCCCCGAGGGGGCTGCTCCCGGCTGCCGGCAGGCATCTCCATCATGAGCCGGGCAGGAACTGGCCCTCTGGGCTCATCAGGCCGGTGCCCTCCCGAGCTGCGTTCTGTGTCCCCGCGTGGTCTTTCTGCTTCTCAAACCGTGGTGCTCGGAGCCCCAGTCAAGGCGACGCTGCGCTCTACTGGACACTAGACATCAGCATCCTTGCGTCTGTCCCTGATGTGCCCGAGGGCAGCCTGCGGGACATCATCCCGTCCGCACCCGGGCCACCCGTTCTAGCCAGCTCTGCCCAGTCCCCAGCAGTCGGTCAGGTCTCCCTAATGTCCCCACCACACGTCCGGAGTGGAAACCGGCCCTGGTCCGCCAGGACGTGTGGTCGGCCACATGGGGTGTAAACAGACCTCGGCTTCAGTGAGCTCCAGAAAGATCACCTTGCCCCACGACTCGTCAGGCCGTGGCCTCGGCGTGGTAGAGGTCAGGAAGAGTGAAAACGAAGGCTGAGCGTGGTGAGCCAAGAGCGGGGTCGGCCCATCAGGAGAAGACACAATAATGGTTCGCCGGCTCTTAGGAGCCCGTGGTGTGTTGCAGACACTGTGCCAGTGTGAGGCATTTTCTGACGGGAGCCACACAGCTGTCCCACGAAGGCGTCAACAACTTAGACTTATGGGCACCTGAACTGTGCGCGAGGACCCATTCCAGAAGCCCGTCCTGTTCAGAACATCCGGCCTCACATCATCTCCCTCCTTGGGCTGGAGAAGGAGTGTCATCGTTGGACACCAGACTTTGGTGCCCGATGCTGACCTCCCCGAGTCCCCAGTGGGAGGAAGGTCTGCGGCGGGGGCACTCGGGGACCTCTGTTCTTCATCTCAATGTCCCGGAGGCTCCCAGTTACGTCGCGGGAGAGGAGGGCGTGAGGAGGCACACTTGGGACATGGACCCTGAAGTTTCAGACTCACCCGCAGGCTTCCGGGAGCCCCGTGCTTTCTCCCTTTCCAGGCCCACATGTGCGCTTTCCCGCCCAGAACGCGTGTCAGTGTTCACGGCCGGAGCGCCGGCGGGTGGAGGAGCCCGGGTCCAGCCGCAGAACCGCCCCCCCCGCCCGTTTGCTTGATTTCTCCTCCCGCCATCAGGCCGCCATCCATCACCCGTCTTGCGTCCTCTGACGGGAGGAGCCGTGTTTCGACACTCACGGGTTTACGGACGTCACGCACACCCTCTGAGGAGCGCGGTTTTATTGATCAACAGCTCTGCGGAAGCCCGGGCCGCGCGCGCCTCCAGCCCCGACGCCGTTGGGATGGCAGCGCGGCCGAGGGCGGTCTGGCCTCCGCTCCGAAAACTTAGGGTAGGTGTCACGGCGAGGCAGGGCTCGGGGTCGGGGGAGCCGGTGAGTCCCAGGGAAAGCAGGTGACAGGATGCGGCCCCGAGTCTGATGTCTGAGCAGCCGTAACTTGGCTGCCGGCAGAGAGGGGGCCCTGGCGATGCTGGAGACGGAGCAGGACGGGGAGCCACCACGTGGAGCAGAGGCTGACCTCCCGAGAGCCGGAAACGCCGGCCGGAGGGCCAGAGCAGAGGGTGGCCGCTCCTGTGCCCTCGTTCCTAAGCTCTTCACTCCTTGGCTCCTCCGTGAGCCGGCCGCAACGAGTGGTGTGGTGTGGGCCAGAGGCGGGGATGCACGCCGGGCACCCCCACTTCTCCAGCACCCGCGTCTGCCAGACGGGATGCGAGCCCTTCGCGTGCATCGTGGCGTCTAACCCCACCTGCCAGCAAGGGTGGGTGCTCCCCGCTCTGCCTGCCGCGCAGACGGGACGTCGTCACAGCCCCGCGCAGCTGGGAGGTAGGGGTCCCGGGGTCCCCATCTGGCTCAGTACCATCAGCCAGTAGGATTCGAAAGACATGTGGAGAGTCACACGGTGGTTTTCAGCTGTATTCTGTACCATAGTCACTCCCCCGACTTGAATCATTAGCAGACCGGTAGACTGCCTCTGCCCTTCCCTGCGCGCCAGTCAGCGTGTTGGTCAGGACGCGAGCGCGGGTGTCCGTTTCTTGGTGTGCCTTTCCTTTCCTGACACTTGGTGGCATTCGCTCGTGTCGAGGCTGGTGAATTCTCGTTCTCTGAAGGCAGGATCGGTGCGCTCACGTTTTCTTTGCAACAGTTGGTTAGGTTGGGCTTTCCTGGGAGCAGCAGAAGGGGGTGGGGCCTCTGGAGTGGAAGATCCAGGCCTGAGATGAGAGGAATTCAGGAAGACCCGAGCAGGGGTGCCGGCCTCCCGGCACGTCGGGAGCCCATGCCCCGGGAAAGTGAGCTGAGCGGGGAGAGAGGGAGTAAGAGCGGGAAGGTGCTTTCTCCAGGGAGACAGAAGGACAGAGGGGCCAGCACCCTGTGCGGATGGGGTGGGGGAGTGGAGGGACAGGGCCTCCTTGTGGAGGTGCGGCCCTGTGTCCCTCAGGGCCCTGCCCGTCTTGTGGGACTGGCCTCACAGCTTCATAAAGTCACCCCGCTGTGGATTCAGCCTTTCTAAGTCTTGTGGAAATGCGCCCCCCTCACCCATTGCTGGTGGGGGGAGGAAGGAGCGGGTGTGCGTGAAGCACTGCCTTGCGGTGGGTACTTGACCATCACACTTGCTGTCCGTGACCTCGTGCGGTCGTTTTAGTGATGTTCTCGTGGGTGGTCTCAGGCACCCACTGTGGACGAGGGCGCTGAGACCCTGGGCGGGCTCGTTGAGGCGACAGAGCTGCGGGGTCAGAGCCAAGATTTGGACCTGGCCACAGCCCCATCTGTGGCCAGTGCGTTCCCTGCCCGGGGCCCAGATGGGCAGTGTGGGGGTCCTAGGTCGAGGGGAGCACTCCAGCTTGCAGGGAGGCAGGAACAAGGACTGGCCGCCTTGGTCTGGGGCCGTGCCGGGCTCAGCGGACGAGCACGGAGAGGGAGGCATGCGGTCTGAGGAGCCACTTGGGGTCTGTGCGTGGGGGCGACACTGCAGCTTCTGAGAATGAGGCTGGGGCTCTGCCAGCTTTGGTACCGAATCTCGGATGCCTTGCTCCACCTATGTGGTCTGCTTGGGAATCCCCCGGGGGGTGGTTCTAACTGCTGAGCAGACTTTGGTTCCTTGTCTGCCCTCCCCGCCAGCGGCTGCCCCTGCTGCCATGTGGGGTTAGTCCCTTCTCTTCCCGATGGCAGGGAGCGGGCAGAATCATGCAGGAGAGCCAGCTGCCTGGCCGGGAGTAAATTATGTCCTGATGTCCGGAGACCGTCAGAGGCAGGCCAGTCCTGTTGTTGTCAGTTTTTCCTGCATGATTATTAATAATGGGCTAGTTACTGTTAAAATGTCTCTGTTACGCCATAAATCTTAGCAGTTTCCCCACTCAGAGTCACCCGGTCCATGCCTCTTGAGTCACATAGGACATTCGATGCTTTGTCCAAGTCAAGAGGTCAGCTGGGAGAGGAAGTGAGTTAAGACGGGCTTGGGGCCACAGGTGAGGCCTCGCCCCCCAAGGGCAGACACGGGACCTGTTCAGTATGGAAGCACGGTGTCTTGCATGGGGTCTCGGAGAAACAGTCCAGCGAATTAACGGATCGATGGGGGAGTGAGTGAATGAACGGATCTTACCCTGCTGTAACGACACAATGACTGTTTGCCCATATGCTGGACCCCGACCTCTGGCCCGTGTGGCTCTTCCCATTTCCAGAGAAGCAAACTGTCCATGGGGGGTGCCCTGGGCCGGGCAGTGGCACGTGGTCCCGAGTACTGTGGCGCGGGTCCGGTGTAGCCATGCCACTCACCAGACTCAGCTCGTTCTAATCCAAACGTGTTCTCCCCAAGTTCTCCATACTTGGAAAGCTTTCCTGTTCCTTTCTAGGAGGCCATATTCCTCTTTCCAAGAGTTCGCCTTCCTGCATGAACCCTTTATAGTAAGTTCTCCAAACTGGGGCTGTGCAGCCGGCTTGGACAACGGAGCACACAACTCTTGATCTCGGGGTCATGGGTTCAAGCTCCATGTTGGGTGTAAAGATGACCTAACCAAAAAAAAAAAAAAATTACCTAACCATAAAATCTTTAAAAAGGGACGCCTGGTGCCTATCAGTCGCGCAGCTGACTCTTGTTCCGGCTCAGGTCATGAGCTCCAGGTCGTGAGATCGAGCCCCATGTCAGGCTCCATGCCCGGTGCAGGGTCTGCCCGAGATGCCCACTCTCCCTCTGCCCCGCCCTGCGCTCGAGCTCTGGTGCGCACGCACACTCTCTCCCACTCCCTCAAATAAATAAATAAATGAAATCTTTAAAAAAAAGTCTTTAGAAAAAGCTGTACAAACTTAAAAAGGATGCCTTCTTGCAAGTAAGTAGAGAAAAAACCCTCATTCCGCTTTCTCAAGTTTATAATGATAAAACCAGCCCCTTCTTTGTTGCCAGACACTGTGCTCGTGTTGTGGGTGTTTGCTTTGGGTCCTATTGAATTATCCCAACAGCTGTGGCCTAGACTGAGAGCATCACCCCACTTTGCAGATAAGGAGGACAAGGCCCATTGGAGGAGGAGGGTTGAGGTGACTGGTCAGAAGTCACCTGACTGGCGTGGCAGGAGCTGATTCCAAAGCCCCCGCTTTTCACCAGCAGATAATCTGACACCCAGAGGGCAAGTCTCATTTCTGAAGAGGGGGGACACAGACACGCTGTGCAATATTGGAGAGCAGCGGCTCCATTAACGGGATGCGGTTGGATTATCCGTGTCCTTCATTTCCAACCAGAGCCCCCGTGTCTGAACCTGGGAAGGAGACGTGAGCCCAGAAAGCACTTTATGTCTGCAGGGGCTGCCTTGGTGCGTTCCCGCCTTGGAGATGGGGCGGGACCTGTCCATCTGGGGACAGAACCGGGTGGTCTTCAAACTGGGCTTTCTCCTGCAGAGCAGCTCCAGGGGCACCAGCGACATTTAAAGTGAATTTGACCTGAAAAAAAAAAAAAAAAATATATATATATATATATATATATTTTTTTTTTTAGCTATTTGGGAACATGCACATCTGTGCTGTTCCAAATTTTAACACCCTGGAGCTCACTGGGCCTTTAACCTATAGACCGAGGAGGACCGATTGTCCTGGATCTGCGTGTGTGTATGGAGTGCCATGCTTGTGTCACTGACGAGCGAGAGCGGGACTCGGCGCTGCTGGTTCTTGAGGAATGACTCGTGCACGTTCAGCCTTTTCCGAGCAGGTGCACGGCTGGTAGGCTGTGTTCAGAAGGCGGGGCCGAGCCCAGCGCGTGCCTCGTTGGTGCGGAGCCCTGCGCAGGAGCAGGTTAGGGAATGACCTGTTCTGCTCCATTGGTGAACCCGAGTGTGGTCAGGAACCCCGGAAGGTGTTGCCTATTGTTTGTGAAGTTAAACTTTGAAGTAAAAGTTCTTACCGGTCATGCTTCAGAGGAGCTGGGTATGGAGACCACCCTGGGAGGAGAAGACGAAGGTGCCGTGGTTTTGTATGAACCGAAGGGAGGGGCACTGGGGCCACCTGACGGGAGCTTCTAGTGTGTCTGTCAGAACGCGCTCCTTGTTCTCACTGCCTTTACAGCTGTTTGCTAGACGCGACCTTTTCAGGTGCATTTCTACCTGGCTGGTCCTATGTCTCTTTTTCCCTCCTTGCCTATGTTGGGAAATCACCAAATACTTCATTAGAAAGAAGAGGGGTAGCTGCCGGTCTATGGGGCATCTGGTGATGCTTCCCCTGGTTCGGACTTGAGCTGAGTGAATCCGATTTGTCAGATCCAAATCTTCAGCCTCAGACGGCCCCTCCGGACCGCGAGGAATCCACAGTCGGCTCCCGGAAACGTCTGCTGTGGAGCCTGCCGCGTCTGCCGCTGGAGCTGGGAGCCAGCAACGGGCCTCCCGGGGGAAGCAGCCCACTCTGGTCTTCAGAGGCGAGGGGAGGAGACCGGGGGCCACGCATCAGAGAAGCAGAGTACCCAGAGGGCAAGAGTTTTCGGGCGTGAAGTTGCTAATTGCGCTTTAGTAATAGTCAGGAGGGCAGAAGGGGCCTGTGTTCACACGGAGCAGGACAGCCCGCTCCGCGTCGGGCCGCGCTCTGCTGGGCCTCGCCAAGCTCCCTCGGCCGGCTGGCTGCGTTCTTTCCCTTTTTTCATCCGTGACATCTGCTCGGTGCTTGTCCCTCCTGTGATCCCGTACCCCTCGCAGCTGTGCAGACCTCCAGCTTTGCGCTGGTGTACGGAGTGCCCCTGAGCATACGGCCTTTTTGATGTGTGATGAAACAGAACCAAGCCACGGGGGTATGGTGAGCGAAGGCATCAGAATATCAATTAACCTGCTCTGAACAAAGCTGCGGCTCCAGAGTGGAGCCGACATTTCACTGGAGTGTCAGGAAGATGGATAATGTATTCTAATTAGGGATTGACGGATACCTCCGCATCCGGCCTCTCCCGGTCGTCAGGCCCACGAACCCAACGAGTGGCCCATCACGGCACCCGCCGTGTGCTGTTTACTGATTTATGACTTCCTGCCTTGCCAGAATTTGCAGCCATGAACTTGCTCTCAACCCAAACTGCTGTTCTCTCTTGGAAGCGCCGTCCGTCCTGCAAATGGGTAGTTGCTCAGAACCCCTATAAATGCCGGAGCTCTGGGAAGGAAGATGTTTTCCAGGCGCTAAGTTGGGTGCTTCCATGTTAAGGACGCCACAAGCCCTAAGCTCCCTGCCGCGGAGGCCTCGGCCACTGCCCTTCCTTCCCAGGAGGACTGACCTGGGCCAAGTGGGACCGAGGGATCTCCGCGGTTGTCTTTCCCACCAAGTGTGGGCTGTGCTAATAGGGCGTGAGTGCTGCCCTAAGGGGTCCCTCTGGGACCTTAGTACCTGGGTGACTCCATCCCCCGGAGTCTGATAAGAGTGACCCTGGAGAGCCAGCGGCTTGGGATTCACTTCTGAGCCCCCCACCTTCTTTTTAAAAAATTTCACATCCGCACCTGAATGAGGCACCGGTGAGGCCAGGCTAATTAGGGAGATGTTCCTCATTTTGCTGCACTTTTCCTGTGTAATTGGAAGGCCCGCTCTCTCCAGCGAGAAGTCGGTGAGAACTGTTCCCCTGAATAGTTCTAAAAGCTCCGGACCACATACTGATAACAGCTGCAGTTTATGGGCGAGATGATAATGATTGCTTCTTAATGCAATATTAAAAGCGGAGGCCTTCCTCGGTGCTGAGTGGAGACTGAGTTCCAACCTTCTTTCAGCTTCAAAAAGGAACACAGAACAATCCCCAGCCCTGGTACCAGAAGCCATCAGTGGGCTCCCAGCCCCTCCCTCCAAATAAAGAGAAAATAAGTGGGTCTGAACATAGCTAAAGTTCAGGAAATTGTGGCCTGGCTCCCAGAGCCGCGTGCAGGGCGTTCTCAGATGTGGTGCCTCCCCGCCCCCGTGGCGGCGTGTGCATCTGTGGAGGTCTGCTCTTTCTAAGAGTGGCAGCCCAGCCCAGCTTTCTAAGAGTGGCTGTAACAAGGACTTGAGGGAGCAAAAGGCTGTTAAAAAAATTTTTTTTGCACTTTTGCTTCATTAGCTCTAGAAACCAGGGTTCCATAGGCTGCGTGTTTTCCTGCATAATTTAAGAAATTAATGAAAGCATGCCTGATTTTTCCAACACTCTTTACTCTGTAAATTTGTTTAGTTTTGGGTTGTTTTTTTTTAACTGTCAGTGGAGGCCATTGGAACCTAAATATTTTAATATTGAAGAAATGCATGCCCTTTTCTGGTTAGTTCCTTTTTAGGAACACACGGTGTTCTGTGAATCAGTTGTTGTGGGTTATAAATGACCATGAATCTGAGTTCACCCCTATAGGTCCATTCTCTAACCATAAGCAACTAAGTTCTCCTAATGATGTGAGGGAGGGGTCTGCAGCGGGGATGGGAGGAGGTCCCCTTCTGGGGGCCAGTGTCAGAAACGCAGCCTCCGGAGTGGCCGCCTGACGCCTCACTGCAGAGGGGCGGCTGAGACCGGGGGCTACTTTATTTCACTCTCGCAAAGCTCACTTTAATCATGTATCTGGGCATCAAATCTGAACCATTAAAAAGTGTGTGAGTCACTCTAGACTCCTGGCCCGTGAGAGGACTTTTAGAAACTGTTTAACGTGAACCTCGCTGAGGGACATAAAATATATCCACTCAAATGATGGGAAGGGAAGGCAGTGAGATTGGGAACATGTCAGTTCTTCATACATGTATGTATTTAATGTCATTCCGAAATCCTAGTGGAATTTCTGTTTTTGAACCTGAAAAATATTTTTGCTGCTTACTTGGAAGAACACATTTTGAAAATAAGAAAAAAGAAGGAGGGACATATCCTATTCGATATAACAAACATTATGCAACAACATTTTAAATGGCATGAGGGGCGTCTGGGAGGCAGTCAGTGGAGCGTGCGATCTTGATCTCAGGGTTGTAAGTTTGAGCCCCCTATTGGGCATAGAGTCTACTTAAAGACATTTATTGTTTTTAATGGCATGAGGACGATTCTAGAGTCTACAGGCAGGAAGATGCCAGAGCCAGCATGGTGTCAGCATTCAGACAGTGACAAAAATGACATTCGGAGGAGAAAAGATAGGCTAAAGCATCAGTGATATCCCCTGCGCTGCCAGACAGATTTTCCCCCTGATCATGCTGGACGTCGACAAAGACACAGGGAAACAAGTGACCGGAGGTTCTTGTTGGTTGGTTCATACACTGGCCAGTAGGTTTTGCAGAGTAACATGGCAGAATGTGTCAAAAGTCACAAAAGAAGGTGCCAACTTTTAGAAATCTATTTTCAGGGGGTACCTGGGTGGCCTAATCGGCTAAGTGTCTGACTCTTGATTTCCGCTCAGGTCATGCTCTCAGGGTCATGGGAGTGGCCCCGTGTCAGGCTCCACGCTCAGTGGGGCGTCTGCCTGGGACTTTTTCTCTCCCTCTCCCTCTGCCTCTCTCCCCTTCTGAAAAATTTAATTTAAAAAATAGAAATCTGTTTCCAGGATCTTCTGTGTGCATCAAGAGGTACTTAGAGCGGATTTTAAAATGGTGCGAAATGGGAATGAGACTGAATGAGTGACAATGTGGGACAGATGAGCACCTTTCCAAATCCTCTGCCTAGGGTTGGATTCTGGATGGCGTCCCTGAAACTCGGGAGCAGGCCCTGATGATGCAGACCCTGGGGATCACCCCCAGACACGTCAGTGAGTAGCCTGCGAAGGGCCCCCCGGTCAGGGCTGCCGTGCCCACACCCCATGAGCGAGCATCTGCCCTCTATCTCCTGTTCCCAGTGCCGACCCTCAGCCCTGTCCTATCCCAGCAGGAAAGAGGACAACATACTTGAAATTTTCATAAAGCTCAAGGCATTCGGGGATAGCTCTTGGAGGAAGGAGGTTTTGTTTTGATCCTGGTGGTTCCTTGTTCTCCAGGAATCCCACATCAGAGAAACTCTCTTTTGGAAATAGTCCAAAATATGGCAAGGGCGTTCCGCACAAAGATGTGCCTTGGAACGTTATTACAGTGAAAATTGTTAGGTATGTGTTCAAGGGTGGCCTGCCCGCTGTCCTGAGACTGTCTCTTCGTGGTCTGGTGCCGAGAAGATCACTCTACAGGACTCCTGGGGCGGGAGATGGTGGTTGTGTTAGTGTCTCGTTCCACAGCAAGAGAGACACGAGACAGGTGATTGGCCCACGAGATTCCAGCGTCTGGGACCTGCTGCCCACCATGCCTGGTTGTGCCATCTTCTTTTTCTGTCCAGTTGTGCTGAGCGCTCCTGACACTGTCCTGATTGAGAGAAACTTGGGCAAGAGAATCGACCCTCAAACGAGAGGTATGCCGTCTCTACTGCACCCCGCTCCGTGGAGTTTCAGACACGATCAATGATCAATGATTATCAGAGTAACAGGCCGCCCACCATTTACTGGGCACTTCTCCACTTCGGGCACCTGCAGAAGGCCCCGTGGGGGCCACATAGGATCAGATGCTGCAGGCTGGGCCTGGAGCCGGACGTCGCTTGGGAGATGATAAACTCCAGCCAAGGAGGAGATGGGGGTTCCAGGGGCTGAAGGAGGAGCCCAGGAGATGTTGAGCTGGTTCTCCGCTTTCAAAGACTAGGCAGTTCAGCAGGGGGCCGGGGCCCTTGAACTCTGGCCTTAGGCTTTGGCAGCAGACCGCCCTGGATTTGAAGACCCCAGCCGCCCCCTTTTCATCTGTGTGATGTGGGATGAGTTGCCCAGCATCACCAACACTCTGTTTCCTTCCCTGTCCCTGGGTGAGACCTCCCTTGTGATCTGATTGCCGTGAAGACAGCTGCGTGCAGGTGGCCCACGATAGGGGCCCTCAGAAGCCACGGCCGTCCTTCCGTTACACTGAGAACCCTTATCCTTTTGTTCTTTTTTTAAAGATTTCTGTGTTCATTTTGGAGAGAGAGAGAGAGAGCACGAGTGGGAGGGGTAGAGGGAGTGAGAATCCCAAGCAGACTCTACATTAAGCACAGAGCCAGACGCAGGGCTTGATCCCATGGCCCTGGGATCACAGCCCCGGGATCACGACCCTGGCCGAAACCAAGATTTGGACCCTCGGCCGACAGCACCACGCAGGCGCCC
Organism: Mustela nivalis; assembly: GCF_964662115.1. Taxonomy (NCBI): domain Eukaryota; kingdom Metazoa; phylum Chordata; class Mammalia; order Carnivora; family Mustelidae; genus Mustela; species Mustela nivalis. The sequence continues at coordinate 89,872,241 of NC_139032.1, read as the reverse complement.
CCCATCCTTCTGTGATTTTTTAATAGAGCCCAGGCTCGTCCCACACGCTTAGTGTGGATCAGCAGCCCGAGACTCACACAGGCTTCGGCCCCCAGATAGCACGCCCTGGGCAGTGACTCTGACCCCGTGCCCCTCCCCCACGCAGAGATCTATCATACCACCTTTGACTGGCCCTCCGAGTCTGAAGTCCAGAACCGACTGATAGTGCCGGGGGACATCTCGGAGATGGAGACGGCACGGAAGCTGCTGGAGTACCACAGGAACATCGTCAGGATCCTCCCTGCTTACCCCAAAGTCCTGAAAGTCATCAACGCTGACCAGCCGTGCGTGGATGTCTTCTACCAGGGTAAATGCTAATGGCGGGGGGCTCCCTGGGCGCCTCGACCGTCCTCATCCCAGGGTCGACCTGCAGCACGGCTCAGGGTCTTGAGTCCGCTCAGAGCCGGGGTCAGCAGCCCCACGCCCAACCCCGCACTGTCACTGGAGCACTAACAAAGGTTCGCGGACAACGGTTGGAGCAGGTGCCTGTTCGTGTGTGTGTGTGCGCGTGTGTGTGTAAAGGTTGAGCCCTGAGACTCTGGAGCCAGGGGCCCTGTGTTCAAATCTCATCCCCACCACACATCAGCTGTGCAGTGTTGGGCAACTCTCGTACCTTGTTGCCCTCAGTTTTGTCATTCCTAAAATGGGAACAAAAATCGTGTCTTCCTCATCGGCTTGGGGGAGGATTACTTGGAACTCTGCAAATCCCCTCTCCACAGGGATGGGTCCAGCAACGGGTACGAAGAAGAGCCCAGTAATGTCAGACATCATTGCTGTTGGGACTCAAGGTCCTGTCCAGAGAGGCCAGGGAAAGTTAGAACGATTCTCTCCCAGAGCAGCTGAATTATAATTTGTAATTGTCTCCACATTCAACCAAGTACCGCCTTCCACACAATGCCGGGTAGATGGCACCATAAAAATGACCCTCAGCAGTTGCCGATGGCCCTCGCTGGTATATTCTCTCCAATCTCTTTAAGGAAAGTTTTGTTTTGGTTGGGGGGGGGGTGCTTCTGAGCTCCCTGTGCTGGCTGTTCCCTTGACCCCCACCCAGGAGTCCCAAACAGGGACCGCACAGCCTTGCTCCCCGAGGGGGTCAATAGGTCTGTTGTGGGGGAAAAAGTCTAGAAAATATCTCTAAAATAATCCGGGCTATGGATACCATGCCGCTTTCCAGTGGTTTTGCATCTCGGAAGGGTCTTTAGTAGCAAACACTACGTTCTGAAGATAAACAGCCACAGCATTTATCTTATGGCATGATTCTGAATTTACACATTAATTACTTCCAAATTACTTAATTAAATTTAAAAGTTCATATGATCGTTCATAAAGAATTCATGCCTGGAATTGTAAATAAAAATGTGAGTGTCTGCATATTAATTATTATTAATTAATAATGCAGACAGATAAATTGAAAATTGGAATGCCAAATTCTCTCTGTGTTGTTTTTTTAATCTCTCTGCAGTGCATGCAGCAGCCACACATTTTTAAAAAGAATAATTAGATGTTGAGATTGTCAGGGGGATCATTACTTCTAATTAACTTAGTTATTTACTGTAAATTAAGCATCGTTTGCAAGCAGGCGGCTTTGCCCCTAGTGTTCGTGTGTTTCAGATGTGCCTGGATCGTGGCACTTCTGAGGATGGAGGGGCGTGGGGCTGGGATGGCTTCCTCAAGCTTATTCTCAGGGGCAGAACATGTTACCCGGGCAGCAGGTTAGGGAGAGCCCCCCCCCAGCCCAGCCAGCTCTTGGCAAAACGGGGCCAGAGCCTGACATCTCCCGTGGGAATGTCGCACCCCTGGAATGAGATGATGTCCGCAGAGCACTTAGCTCAGCGGTTCACACGAGCTGGTGCGTGACGTCATGGTGAGGACTGTCGCTAAGATCGTGGGTCCGCTTACAGTGGGTCTCCACGCAGCTGCGAGCGAGAGAGGTAATTGCGGCTGTTGAGAGCACCTGCCCGAGCACAGGTGCTGAAAGCCGGTTTCCCTTTCTTCGGGACCCGAGTTTACTGTCCTCCCATCGTCTCTTTCTAGCTCTGACCTACGTCCAGACCAGCCATCGATCTAATGCCCCGTTCACTCCACGGGTGCTGCTTTGCGGGCCCGTGGGCAGTGGGAAAAGTCTGCAGGCGGCCCTCCTGGCCCAGAAATACGGCCTCGTCAATGGTGAGTGCCTCGGCTGCGCCCTGTTTCTGGAGGCTTCCCTGCCCGCCTGCCCCCCCACCGCCCTCCTCGGCTTTCCCTCCTCGTGGGTGTGTGGAGATTGTCAGTCTCGCTTCTCATTCTTGCTCTCGGCCGTCAGCGACGTTCAGGCAGTCCGTCTTTGCACAGATCAGCTTTGTTCCTCGCAAAGAATATGGCCATTAAAACACTAACCGCTAAAAACACATCCAGAGAGGCAGCACGTTTCCAGTCGTCATTTGTTCCTGCCTCTGGAGCAGTCGTGCTTCTGGGCTCCGCAGGGCACGTCCTCCAGCCCCGGCGGCCTCCCCGGAAGCCACAGCTGTTGTGTAATCCGGGGCGGCTGTGGATTTATTTTCTCCCGTCCCGGTTGGCTCCCCCCAAACCCGCGTCAGCGTGCTTGCAGGCAAACGATTTCTGAACCAGAGGACTCCTGGCTCGCACAGTTTCAATAAATATTTTACCAGGAGGAGAGAAAATATTGAAATCAGTTCTCCAGGCCTGTCCCAAGGCGGCCTCCGGCGGGTGGGGATGCTAGCCTGCCTTATGGAGGACCGGAGCGGGGAAGCAGGAAGAAGTGAGAGCCGCCCTCGCCAGCAACGCCACCTCCAGGAAATGCCCCACAAGCCCGAGTCACCTCTACTTATGGAGAGAGAAAAGAGTCCTGTGCCCCAAATATAAAAATATGCATAAACATACCTCCAAACTCTGCAGATACACCATCAAAATACATGTGTGTACACACACGAATGTACATGCATCAACCTGGAATTGTCAATGTTTCGACGAAGATGCTTTTTTTGGGGAAGAGTTTTATTTATTTATTTATTTGAGTGAGAAACAGCATGAGAAGGGGGAGGGTCAGAGGGAGAAGCAGGCTCCCCGCTGAGCCGGGAGCCCGATGCCGGACTCGATCGCAGGACTCCAGGATCATGACTTGAGCCGAAGGCAGACACCTGACAACAGAGCCACCCAGGCGTCCCTAAAGATGTTTTTCAAATGGGTGTCCTCCAGTATGAAATCTCAAAGCTACTGACAGACCAGCCAGGAGGCAGCAGCCAAAACCATATCTATAACATGAACTAGGGAACGGAGTGATTATTCTGATTAGTAATGGAAACAGTAACGGTCCTGTCAGTAGTCTCATGAAGACACTGCACAGTCGGACTCTGGCTTGATTAGCATGGAAAAACCCTGGACACCTCGGGGTGAAAAATGCGGATTTTTTTTTTTTTTTAATTTAAACTGAATTACTCAGGTAATTCCTTCTTTGGGCTTTACCTCTTGAAGTATTACAAGGCTGAATTTGCAGCTACGGTTGTGGCTCCTTTGGTAAGAGTGAGCACTGGCCTGCTTGTCCCTGCCCCCACGTGTCTATGGAGGTGACGGTGAAGTCCAGGGCAGGAGCGGCGGAGGGCACGTCTACAAGCCTTGGCTCTCATCCCAGCCCCGTAATACAGTGCACAGCCTTGGTTTGGGCGCCGTCACCGGGCCGTGTGCTGTTGGCGCAGGCCGTCAGTCAAGGAAAACATTTTTCACTTTACATTGTTTTCCACGTACTAATCGCAAAGAATGAGATTACGGGCCTAGATTTCTTCCAAAACTGAAAATAGGAAAGCTCATCATGGTTTCTGCTTTGTTACCTAAAGAGCCTTTGGGGGGCTTTTTTCGGTAATTGAGCTAACTCAGAAAGTTCACTTTTCTCCAAGGCATCCTTGGTAAGCTGAAGACATCAGGAGAACCCCGTAAACTGATCCGAGGGCTCCCCGGTCGGCAGAGGCGCTGTCCGCGGAGGGTTCTCTGCACAGGCCTGTGTGTGCCCAGAGTTCCCAGAGCCGCCTGCCCCCCGGGGCTCCCCTCTCCCCGCTTATGGCTCTTCCCGTGACAGGAAAACAGCTCCAAACAAGCAAGCAGCCCAACACTCAGGCCGGCAAGATTGATTGGGAGACTGGGGTGTACAGTTGGTGAGAACATAGAAAGGCACAACTTTCTGAAAGACAGAGGCGTCGTTGGTGTGAACCCTGCAAATCCGGGGCCCAGTGACTTCACTCTGCGGATTTGATTCCGCTGAAACCCCCAGACGGTGAAGAAGAGATGCGCGGGTGCGTCACCAAAGCCGGGGCTGCCTGGACTCGGTTAATAAGAAGACAGTTAAGGAAGTTGCGGGAAACCCATCCACTACAGCACTCATTCTGTCATTGTTAGTTAAAACGAAGAGGGGACGATTAAAAAGAAACCTATAAAGTGACTCGATGTCCGTGATCTGCTGTTCAGTGAGGGAGGGGTGCGAGCCTGTCCGTCACTGACCGTGTTCCAGGCGTGATCTCATTTTTGTTTAAAAAACTGTGTTACGTACATGCAGAAACCATCTGAAGGAACTCATCAAACTGGCTGTCTCTGTATGGTGGCGTATTATACAACTCTGATTTTTTTTATTGCAATAAGTACACATTTTCTAACCAGAGACAACCATGAAAAATTTTATTAAAATATCATGATCAGGGGCACCTGGGTGGCTCAGTGGGTTAAGCCTCTGCCTTTGGCTCAGGTCATGATCTCAGGGTCCTGGGATCGAGTCCCGCATCAGGCTCTCTGCTCAACGGGGAGCCTTCTTCCTCCTCTCTTTCTGCCTGCCTCTCTGCCTACTTGTGATCTCTGTCTGTCAAATAAATAAAATATTTAAAGAAATTGTTTTTTAAGGGACGCCTCAGTGGCTCAGTTGGTTAAGCATCTGCCTTCGGCTCAGGTCGTGATCCCAGCGTCCTGGGATTGAGTCCCACATCGGGTTCCTTGCTTGGCAGCGAGCCTGCTTCTCCCTCTGACTCTGCCTGCCTCTCTGTCTGCCTGTGCTCGCTCTCTCTCTCTCTCTCTCTGACAAATAAATAAATACAATATTTAAAAAAATTTTTTTTTAAAAAAGGTCATAATCGTCCTCATTGAGTGCTTGCTCTAAGAAGAGCAGAGAAGGTGTGGAGAGACCCAGAGCGGAGCACAAGGATCCAGGCGCAAGGCCGGGCTGGGGCAGGGAGTGAACTCCCTCCCCATGCAGTTCCAGGTCTGACTGTGTCCAGAGCCTTGGTGCTGGGAGCCGTTAGGAGACACTGTGGAGCGAGGTGATCGTCGGCTGTTTTTCTTTTTTTTTTTTTTTAAGATTTTATTTATTTATTTGACAGAGAGAGATCACAAGTAGGCAGAGAGGCAGGCAGAGAGAGAGGAGGAAGCAGGCTCCCTGCTGAGCAGAGAGCCTGATATGGGACTCGATCCCAGGACCCTGGGATCATGACCTGAGCCTAAGGCAGAGGCTTAACCCACTGAGCCACCCAGGCGCCCGGCCGGGGTTTTAAACCATTCTTACATAATGGAAGCCCTGACACGCCACAGTTCCTCTAAACACTTGTTTCCCCACATCTCACAAAATTTTAATCTGTTGTGTTTTATCATTCAGTTCCAAATGTTTTATCTGCCTTGTGGTTTCCTTTTTTTTTTTTTAAAGTTTATTTCTTCATTTTAGAGAGAGAGAGAGAGAGCATGAGAGGGAGGGCCGGAGGGAAGCGGATAATCTCAGGCAGACTCCACGCTGAGCGCAGAGCCCAATGTGGGGCTCCATCCCAGGACCCTGACATCACAACCTGAGCTGAAACCGAGAGTTGGATGCTCATTATGGTTTCTGTTTTGACTTACGTGTTATGTACAAATGCATTGCTTAATTTCCAAATATGGGGGAATTTTCCGGATTTGGGGGAGGAGTATTGATCTCTAATTCTGTCGTGCTCAGAGAACACACCTTGTATGATTTCAGTCCTTTGAAATTCACTGACACTTATGGCTCAGCGTGGGGTCTCTGTCGGTGGATTCCATGTGCACTTGGAAAGAGTATGTACCTGGCCTTGGTGGATATAGTCCCCAGCAGTGTCAGCTAGGGTGAGGTGTGTGCGGGGCTGCCCAGTTCTCCCCTGTCCTTGATGATTTCTCGCTACTGTTTTCTCACTTACCGAGGGAGATACGTTACAGTCTCCAGCTCTGACTGTGCATGAGTCTACTGCTCTGCCAGTCTCTGCCCCGTGTCGTTTGCAGTGTACTGGGAGCACGTACACTGAGGACTGCTGCGTCTTCTTGATGAAGTGACCACCTTCTCGTTGGGAGACGCTCCGCTGTCTCCTCAGTAACGCTCTTTCCTGAAGTGTACTTCATCGGATAGTCACGGAGCCCCTGCGGCTCTCCTAGGATTGGGTGGTATATATTCTGTGCTTTCTCTTTTAAATTATCTGTGTCTTATACACAACATATAATTGGATCTTGCTTTCTTAAAAATCCAGTCTGACATTTTCTGCCTTTTAATTGAAGTACATCTCCTTTTTAAGTCATACTAAAGTCGTACTAAACCTTTTTAGTATGGTTGCAAGCCTACCATCCTGGTTTTTTGCCTTCTGTTACGTCTTCTCTGTTCCTCCTTTCCCGCCAGCTGTTGGAGTAACCAGATGTTGTTTAAAAGTGCATTTTATTTCCTCCATTGCCTTTTCAGCTGTATCTCTCAGATTTGTTTTGTTGGTCACTCTAGGGCTCACAGAGCCTCATGTCCTTCTCAGGGTGTGCCTCGAGTTAATACCGTAACCGGAGAACCCACAGTGGACATCTTTCCGTTTGCCGTGGCCACCTCCCTGGTGTTGTTTTTGGCCAGACATCTTATTTCCACATGTTATAAACACTACAATAGGTTGCAGTTATTTTTGCTTTAGTCATTTGGTTGTTGTTTTTTTTTAAGGGAAGAAATGAAGGGGAAGGCTCTGGTCGGTCCCACACACACCGTCACGTGTCAGGGCTCTGGTCGGTCCCACACACACTGTCACGTGTCAGGGCTCTGGTCGGTCCCACACACACTGTCACGTGTCAGGGCTCTGGTCAGTACCCACACACCATCACGTGTCAGGGCTCTGGTCGGTCCCACACACATCATCACGTGTCAGGGCTCTGGTCGGTACCCACACACACCGTCACGTGTCAGGGCTCTGGTCGGTCCCCACACACACCGTCACGTGTCAGGGCTCTGGTCGGTACCCACACACACCGTCACGTGTCAGGGCTCTGGTCGGTCCCACACACACCATCACGTGTTAGGGCTCTGGTCGGTCCCCACACACACCGTCACGTGTCAGGGCTCTGGTCGGTCCCCACACACACCGTCACATGTTTGTTTCCATCTGCATTTCCATGTGATAGTCTCTTGCCACCTAAAGAACTTCCTTTAACATTTCTTGTAGCACGGGTCTGCTGGCGACAAACTCAGCTTTCATCTGCTAGAAATGTCTTTATTCCACCTTCATTCTTAAAGCACGCCTCTGCCACACGCAGAAATCTACGTTGACAGGTGTTTTCCTCTTCGCACTTTAAACACGTCACCCCATTGTCTTACGGCGCGCGTTGCTTCTGATGAGAACTTGGGAGACTGTTTTGATCCTTGTTCTGCTCCATACCAAGCACCTCCCCCACCCACCTGCTTTCAGTGTTTCCTCTTTGTCTTTAGTTTCCAGAAATCTAACTATGAAATACCTAAGTGGGAACGTGGGGTTACTTGGTGTTTATTCTGCTTGGGCCCTGGAGATTCTCGGACTTGTGGATTGAGATTTTTCATCATATTTTGATTTTTTTTTTTTTTTCGGTTTGTGAACTTCTCTTGACCTTTTTTCTCATGTATTTTTTTCTGTCTCTCCCTCCCCCCCTCCTTATTCCCTCCGTCCCCCACGTCCCTCTGCTTCCTGGAACTCTGGTCACACGGACGTGAGACTGAGTGATACTGTCTGCCAGCTCCCTCTGGGTCTGTCCTTTTCTTCTTTTTTTTTTTTTTAAATGATTTTTATTTATTTGACAGACAGAGATCACAAGTAGGCAGAGAGGCAGGCAGAGAGAGGAAGGGAAGCAGGCCTCCCGCTGAGCAGAGAGCCCGATGCGGGGCTCAATCCCAGGACCCTGGGATCATGACCTGAGCCGAAGGCAGAGGCTTCAACCCACCGAGCCACTCAGGCGCCCCTGGGTCTGTCCTTTCTTTCCAGGCCTCCCTTAACCTTCTCTTTGCTTCAGTTTGGATACTCTCTGTGGCCCGTTTTCCTGTCTTCAGATTCACAGGTTGCAGCCTATCCAAGGATTTTCCACGCGAGATACTGTATTTTCCAGTTCTAGGCTTTGCATCTGGTTCTTTTATACAGTTTCCATGTTTCTGCTGGGATTCCCCAACTGCTCACTCTTTTAACCGTCTTTTCCTTTCCAGGTTTAAAAATACTCACGATTGCCGTTGTATCGTTCTTGTATGCTTGTTCCGACATCCGTGTCATCTCTTGATCTGATTCTGTAGCCTGTTTTCTCTCTTTGCAGGGGTCACACTTCCCTGATGGGTTGATGGACTGGTTTTTGCATTTCAAGTCGATTTTTAGTATATATTAGACACCATGGATCTCCCTTTGCTGAGAGTCTGGATGGTGTGGTTCTGCTTGAAGAATATGGAGTTAAGAGTTGCGTTCTAACAGGCAGTTAATTTGCTGAAGGATCCGCGTGATCCCATGGAGGCTGACTTCTCGTGTTTGTTCAGATGAGACCAGAGTGTGTCTCTTCTCGGGCTCGTGTGCCCCCACACCCAGAGTCTCAGCTGGCTGGGCATCCGGCACCACCTCTCTCTCTGGCTGTCCGAGGGCCAACATCCCCGAGCACTGGGTGCCTCCCCCTCAGCTCACAGCCTCCGGGGAGCTTGTCTCTGTCAGGCCCGGGCGGGGGCGGGTCTCACTCACCATGTGTGCGGCTTTGCATTGACCAAAGACCCCAGGGTTTCTGGAGCTACTTCTCTGCACAGCTCCCTTCTCTCCATCCCCTTGGTCCCCAAATCCTAGTTCCCAATCCAGTCTCTGCTTCCCACTGCTCTGATTTGGCCTCCCCTTTCCCTCTGCTGTGCTGTGCTTTGAAAAGTGCTCATAGGTAGAAATCCTGGGTGAAGGTGGGACTCACTTTGGGTGTCTCCCTCCTTTCAAAGGTCTGGACCCTGTGCTGTCGGTGGTCCAGTGCCTGGAAAGAGTTGTTTCACACATTTTGGTTGGTTTTATAGCTTTTATAGCTTTTTATGACCGAAGCTACTTAGGAGGTCTGGCCAGAATGGGAAGCTAAGTGTGGGTTTGATGTCACACAGACACGGCTTTGAACCCCAGCTTGGGTGCCTAGTGGTTCTGTGACCTGGGACGGGTCACTGCACCTCTTTGCATTCTGAGCACAGGGCTTGCCATGTAGAAAGATCTTGTCGGCCTTCATCATCCCCCATGTTCCTTTAGCGAGTGACACGGCCGGCAGCTTTCGATATGAACCCTGCTGTCCTCCACACAGTGAGTCAAACGTGTCACCCCTGAGGGGTAAGTCTTTGCTGATGGTCATTCTCTTTTTTCTTTTTTTAAAAGATTATTATTTACTTATTTGACAGAGAGAGACAACAAGAGAGGGAACACAAGCAGGGGGAGTGGGAGAGGGAGAAGCAGGCTCCCCGCTGAGCAGGCAACCTATGTAGGATTCGATCCCAGGACCCTGGGATCATAACCTGAGCCAAAGGCAGATGCTTATCGACTGAGCCACCCAGGCGCCCCAGTGACGGTCCTTCTCTTACACATTCACCATTTTCACTTAATTTTAGGAGTAGTGTTTGGTTTCTTTAATATATGAAGAAAACCCCTTGGTCTCAATGCTAAGAAAAGCAAGACTGGGCAGTCAACCCATCATGGAAACGTAGCCAAAACCTTCCCGCTTGGGCTCTTAGCAGCTCGTTGCCAAGGACAGACAACGGGGGCTGGGTTTGTTTAAGCCGCGCGGGCACGCCGGTGCCCGTGTCGTGGGTCTGGAGACATGATGGGGCTCACAACATGAGGGCTCTTTTCTGCACGGGCCGGCCAGCCAGAGAGGGTTAGTGGCTACGGGCCGGGCAACCCCAGCAAGCTGCCTCAGTTGTGAGTGTGTCCATCGGTCCTGTAAACATAGCTGCATCCCACGGAAACGCTTGGCCCATGGGAAGGGCTGTGGGGTGGCAAGCTCGCCTGGTCTCCCCGGGGCAGCACCGGTGTGGACATGAGTGAACAGGTGCCCCCACTCCCCCCGCCCCCGGCCCCTGGCGTCACTCCGCCCTGGCCAGTGTCGCCCTCGGGATGCCAGGTGGAGGGACGCCCGCAGGAGCTCCCACAGTCACGCCTCGGTGCGTCCTCCCTGCACCGCCCACGTTTCGTCCGTTCTCTGCCACGTGCGGTCCTTTTCATTCTGCACCTCCCTCCTCAGCGGCTCCTTCACTCCCCAGATCCTTTGTGATATTTGCTTTCACTTGGACACACACCCACACTCAGAAAAACCCTTTTATATTTTTCGCAGTGACCTTTTTCTCCCCCAGCAGGCCGCACCGGGCTTTCTTTTTTTCTTGTTCTTCCTTCTGTTGAAAATTTAATGGGTGTCTTTCTGTTCCTCTCTCCCCCAGTCCACTGTGGGCAGCTGCTGAAAGAGGCTGTCGCCGACGAGTCAAAACTCGGAGAGCTCATCAAGCCCTATTTCCAGAAGGAGATGGCAGGTAGGCCACACGCGGCTCAGCGGCCACAGCCACCTGGGCTCTGGGGGTCAGATGGCTCTGTGTGGGGCTCGGCTTGGGGACAGTAGCTGGGAAATGGACACTGGGCTTTCCTGTCTGCAGAGGCTCTGCATTTGTTCCCTGGCAGGGCCCTTTGGCTTCTGGCACCGCCCCAAGCCAGGGGCAAGTAGATATGCTGTGTTATCCCTGAGGGCTGGGGTATTTCTGTTTCTCGGGAATGTATGCTTTTCATAACAGAGCACAAAAATCGAGAGCCAGGAGAGGCCACACAGCTGCCCACATCCTTGATTACTGGGTGTACCGGATTACTGCGGGTCAGTATTCCACTTTCATCAGAGGTCAGGAGCCAGAAGGCTCAGACAGCTTTGCAGACTCCAGGGCTGAATGGCTGTTGGTGCTCAGGGGCTTGGAGGAGGGAGGCCGGGCCACATTGTCCTTCCAGGCCCCTCTGTGATCTACCGTCTGAAGCAGTCTCTGTCGGCCCCCAGGAAGGGCGCCTGTGAGATCATTCTAGTTTGATTTCCTGAGCCTGCAAATGAGCCACGGAGAAGGGGCCGGGCCGCTGAGGCTGCACAGCCAGGCCACATCTGCGCCCCTCCGCACCCGGCGTTCCTTCCCCGCGTGACACACTGCACACACCCACACCTTCCTCCCTTGCCTCGCGCGCGGTCACTCCCCTGTGCGGTCACCGAGTCTGACGGGAGCCTCTTGTGGGGAAAACCCAGAACGAGAGCTGCCCCTTTCCTCGAGAGGGCGTGCGTCTTGACAAGGACACCCTCCCAGCGGAGCGCTCGCTGGTTGTCTTCTGCCATCTTTTGGGTTTTGGGGACATGCCCGAGAGCAGGCAGCTTGCTCCTACCCATCAGCTTGAGGGCCCCCTGGGGCCATGTCCTAGCTTGGCTCTCCCAAGTCCCCTTCAAGGTGCTCTATTCCCCCAGCGGGAGGTTCCGGTGAGGCGGGCTCAGCTCCTTTGGACACAGGGATCTGCACAGAGGCTGGTGGACGAGTGCGTCTGTTCATCCCTCCGTCACGGGGTGTGGATTGAAGGCCATGGAAGCGGGAGGCTCCGGGCAGGACTGAAAGCCCGCGTGTGCTTCGCTGCTGCCTCGTTTGGTTTGGATCCTGGAGCTGCCCCTGTGAGCCATGCAGCGCTCGTCAGAGCCTGCGGCCTCTCCGTGGTGAGATGGGGACAGGAGTCCGTAGGTTGCAGGGTTCCCACAGGGAGGGACTTGATGTGCTCACGGGGGCCTGGCTTGCGTGCTGTCGGAGTCCTGGTCCGAGCTCTCTCCCTCCCGCGATGCTGGTCCCCATCCACGGGCACGAGTGCCACTGGTTCTTGGCAACCTAAGGTGCAAAACTGTCCTCTGCATGGACTGGAGGCCAGTTGAACTTCCTGCTAACAAGGTTATCGTGGTTCGGAGAGAAAGACCACGACTGACCAGACAGATGAGGCCGCGCTCACGGACAGTGGACTGCAGGCAAAGGCACATGGGAGCTCTGACTCCTCTTGCAACTTTTCTGTCCTTTTGGCTTTTTTTTTTCTTGCCAAAATAAGGAGTTACCAAAAATAAGCATTTAGGTGGTTTCCACTTTTGCGCTCCCTCAAAAACACCATAATGATTCCCCTAGTACCTGCGCAGGCTCGTGAACACCCCTGAGCACCTGTCGGGGGGAGAGCCGTCCCTGCGTGGTGCGCTGGGTGTCGTCCTCCGTGCCCCGCCGTCTCTTGTTCCCTGTCGCGGCTGCAACAGGCTCAGTGGTTGAAAACAGCACCGGTTTGCCGACGGACAGCTCCAGAGGCTGAAAGTCCTGACCCCAGATGTGGGTTCCAGGCGTGGCTGCGCGCCCTCCGGAGGCCACCTCCTGTCACCCCCTTCGGCTCCCAGAGCCCCTTCCTCTGTCCCCACCGTCTGCACAGACCACCTGCACATGCCTCGCTCCCTGACCACTGAGAATAAACCCCAGGGTCTTTCCAGTGGTGGGCAAGACATGAAACTGGCTTCCGCTTTGTGTTCTTTGGTGACTCCAAAGGAGCCTGGGCCACAGGTCGCTGTAAAGCCGGGCTCTGCGCTCCGTTGTCTCCTCAGTGCCTGCTGTTGACTTGGCCCTTCTGCACCACCCACAAAATTAAAGACACAACAGCAGCCACTGCCGTCTCTTGCTAACAGAAGCAGTGAATTCTGTCGTTTCACTGGTCCCGATCTCACAGGGAGAACAGAGATTGCACTGACTTTCATTCACCCATGGGGTCTCTCTACTGGCCAAGAAGCAGCTTCTGAGACAGCCACAGCGTGGGGCTCACTTACGAGGCCGCTAGGGCCACCCAGGTCTGGCAGGAACCTGCTTCGCCACCAGCTGAAACAGCAAGAAAATGTAAATGATTCTGACCCAACTCAGTTTGGAAGGGAAGGTCAGAAGGAACACCGAGGCTCCGCACGGCCGAGCACGGCTTGGCTTCTCCGTGAGTCACCGCAGTCGGCAGCCCTGCTGAGGGCCGCTGAGCCCGAGTCTCGTGTCACCCATCCGGGCCCCGGATGCAGGTCACTTCCCTGCTCCCCAGGTTTGGAGCCCAGTGGGAGGCGGACCCAGCGTTCCCGGGGAGCGTTGGGTCCCCGGGACCAGCAGGGCCGTGAGGATACATTTGGCCTTGCTCACGTGGCTTCCCAGTCCAGGCCTGGGGACGAACCAGTGGAGACACCTCCTCCTGATAAATGGCCACATCTGGCCACGGGGCTGGGGAGATGGGCCTCAGACCTTCCCCGGGGAAGAACCCTGACTGAGTGGAAGCAGGCGGAGGGAGGCAGCCCACCCCGCTGGGGGCGAGGCCAGCCCGCGGAGGTTGGGAGCCGGAGGGCCCACGCCGGTCCAACCAGTGACTCTCCTTTCTGAGTAGGAGGGAGGCACCAGGCAGGGGGGCAGAATTCCTCCCCCAGGTGCTGCCCAGGGCTCCGAAGGTGTTCCCTCTATACTGAGAGCAACCAGGCACCCACCCCCAACACTGGCAGCCCGCTGGCGGAATTGCAGCAGAGCTAGATGGGGGCGACCCTCCATTGTTCTTGGGGGCCTGTTGAGGCCTGTTGGATGTCCGTCTTCACAAGCTTAGGCGTGTTTCAAATTTCTCTGCTCTGGGTGCCAGCAGCATTCCTGGGAACGTGGAGAGTGCCTGGCTACTCCCCTGCGTGTGTTTCCACGTGTGAAATCCAGAAGCTTCCAGGAGCTCGGCTACAGGGATGGAGATTCTTGTAAGGGCTCAGAGGCCCCGTCACCCTGGGGCAGAACTGGCAGATGTCACCACCAGAGCTTCCCTCCGTGTCCGCCCCAGTGCAGAAACCCACCTCCCCACCCCCTATACCAGGCAGCACCCTTCTAGATATCAGACCTCCCGGGCTGGGGCCTCTGCCCTGCGCTCCTGGCTGCTGGCCTGCTCGCCAGCCCTCCTGCCCAGCCCTCCCCGGGACCCCCGCCACCACAGGCTCTTGCACTCTCTCCGCTCACGTCGGAGCCGCAAGTCCCAGAGACGGGTGACTCTGCAGTGGTGGTGCATCTTGGCCACCCTCACAGTCATGGTCACCGTCACCGTCACCACCATCGCCAGCGCAGCAGGATCCATCCAGATGTCATCCTTCTCCCCACGGAGCCTCTGCCTCTCAGTCCCCCCCGCGGGGCCTCGTGATGTTACGTCCCAGCTGCGCCCTCTGCAGACTTAGCTATGTTCTCCTCCGTCACAGCTGCTGCCAACACCTCCTTCTTCAGAATCAGCAGCAAAATTAATAACCATTGTTTTCCCTTCTTTCCACATTTACTGGACAGAGGGCTCCAGGGCCCTTCGTAGTCCATTCTGAATCTCTTGATCCCAGCTCTTGGCGACTGCACCACGGACAGAGGGTTGGGGAGAAGCTTCCTCTGTGTCCTAGACTCTAAAATATATGGTTCTGACCTCCCAAACTCCTTCCCACTCTAGCTGCAGCGAACAGAACCTGTTTATTCCCCAGAGTTCCGTGTACTGTGTTCAAGCAGGCAGCCTCTGTGACAGGCAACGGAGTTGGGGTGTGCATGACACATGGGGCTGGGCCTTAAATCACGCGGGCTTAGCTGCCGGGAAGCTCCTGTCACTTCCACGTGGGTCCGAAACAAGGAAAAACTCTTCTGGGGTTTTGGGAAAAAATCCATTCTCAGCTGTTTATATACCATTTAAAGTTAGAGGGGCGGTGCCGGCGGATCCGTTGCCAGGGCATGTGATGCCCAAGTGTGCTGATCATCTTTCTTTTCCCAAAATCAGGCAAAGGAGCCCCAAGGTCTCAACTCTGCCTGAATGAGCGATGACTCAGTAGTCATCCCTCCAGATGGGGTGCTCAGCGCCTCCTGGGGTTTCGTTCCTACCAAAGGGTCTCGTGGAAGGTGGGATTTCTTCCTTCTGGAGGCCTGGAGCATCCCAGAGAAGGCACCTGTTCTGTCTTTGCCCATTGGAAGGAAACCGACCTTCCTCACCGGCCTCAGCTAAGACCATCAGTTCGACGTCTGCGCTGCTTGATTTGTGTCCTTGCCCTTGGGTGTTTCAGCCAGAACGCAAGGTCCCAAGACTGGTGGCGGGAGACATGACCTCCCTCCAGATTGCTGGGTTCAACTAGTGGCCCACGACTGTCTCTTTGGTTCAGAAGGGCTGCCTTCACGGCTCCGATCATGGTTTCCTTTCTCCAACATCGCTTGGGCTTTCTCTAGAGAAAGCCTACCCAGGGAGAGTAGGAGAAACAGCCAAAGGCATATCTTGTCCTTGTTGGCTTGAGTTTTGGCCCTAAGTGTGTGAGATGTTCGCCTTGACTCGACTGTGTTGCCTTCAGAACGTGTCGGCATTGTCAGGTCAAGGGACCGCCAGCGTGGACGTGTCCCCAGCAGTGGCATTTGACGTAGTCTTTAAGAGGCTCTCCAGGAGAAGGACGGAGAACCGTGCCTTCCAACACCCGCCCGCCAGCCTGTTGGCCCGATTGCAGTGGGCTCCTAAGTCCTGCCACTTCTGTCACCAGCCAACCCGGTCGGCACCCGCAGCAGCTAATTTAGTTCAATGACCCGAAGGCCCAGATTCCTTTGGTGCACTGACTTCCAGGTGAGAAAACAGCTGTTTAATTGGTGTAAGAACTTTCCCCTAAGAGCACCAGTCCTGATGCGACGCAAAAGTAACGTGGAAGACATGATCAGCGAGTGTCCCCTGCGCCCCCTCCCGCACACCCTCCTCTTTCCTAGACACTGCTGTCTGGAGGAGGTCCCTCCTGGCCTGAGCGAACTGAGCGGAGGCAGGAGATTTGGGG
Organism: Mustela nivalis; assembly: GCF_964662115.1. NCBI lineage: Eukaryota > Metazoa > Chordata > Mammalia > Carnivora > Mustelidae > Mustela > Mustela nivalis. The sequence continues at coordinate 89,856,125 of NC_139032.1, read as the reverse complement.
GGTGATCCGAGGCTCATTTGCACCCTTTGCGGTGACGAGCCCTCTCGCCCAGCAAACGCAGCCCTCATCACATGCACGAGCCCAGCCGGCCCCAAACCGGCAGGATCATGAGCGTTTCCAGAGCCTTCCATGCATCCGCCTCCCAGGGGCGGTGGATCAGAGCTCTGCCGAACTGCCGCCCCTTTTAGGGGGAATTAATATTCTCGGCACTAAATGCACACGAAAGATTCGACAATAGAGCAGCTTTTCTCTTTTGTTACAAACTTGCAAGGAGTTGCTGAGTTGAAAGACAAAGTAAATCTTCCCGTCTGAGGAGGTAAGCTGAACGGCATCGCTTGTTTTGCTCGGTGCAGCCCGGGCGAGCGGCGTGCAGCCTGGCGGCGGGCGGAGGCGGGACCCGAGGGACCCCTGCCCGGATGCAGGAGGGCTCTGCGCGCGGCGTGTTTGTACCAGCGCGAGACAGCGCGCCGCTCTCTAAATAATTTACCAGTTGATTAATAGACTCACAGGGGTATAATTAGGAGAGGAAGAGACGGTGGGCACAGTAACCGGTACAGTGCTTGGGGGAACGGGAGCCTTTATTTTTTTAAAGAAACTTTCTAGGGTGCTGGGCGTTTGAAGACAAGTTGGGAAGAGCTCAGTGCCTCATCTCTTTTGAAGTGGAAATAGGACAGTTTGAATCCGTCGAGTTTAATTTTTCACAAGCTCTAGGGGCCCCGCAGTGCAACTCCCTTTTTATTATTGAAAAAAACTCTACATTTTTCTTTCATTTTTCTACACACACACACACACACACACACGCATGCACGCAGTCCAGGCAGTAAGTAATAAACACATTAATTTACTCTTTTATTCAGCGTGTATTTTATTCGCTTCGCCTCCCCCGGATGTGTCCCCGCGGGTCGCTGCGGCACCCCCACCCAGAGCTCTCCCGCCGCGGGGCTGCCTGTGGGTTGATTAATGGACACCCCCTGTAATTTATGCATTTTAAAGGAACCTTCACCTCGGTCTGACAATGCTTTTGAAGTAGCTCCTTTTTTCAAGTCAAACTTGTGACTTTTCCGCTGGGACTGCTACAAAGATTTCCTTACGGAAACTAGGTAGGAGCCTTTTTGAGCGTGAGCGGAAGCCACGGCCGAGAGAGCCCAGCAGAGCGGCAGGCCTCAAAGTGGTGGCTGCGTTCGGAGGCCAGAGGGCCCGTTGGTGAGGACGGTTCCAGAACAGGGGTCAGCCCTCCCATTTATCAACAGGTTCCGCCCCCAGAGGGTCCGGCTCCTCCTTTTTTCCAACTAGATTTTTGTCGCACAAGGGTCCCCATTCGCTCTCTCTGTTATTACAAAAATGAAGCTTTGCCAGGGTGTCATCAAAAGGTTTGTCACCAAAAGGTCAAAAAGCTGCTTGTTCAATGACTGGTCCAGTGGGGAAACTGAGGCAGCAAGGGGCTCTCCAGTCATTGGTGTATCCTTTCAATGAAACTTTGTCCCCACCAAGGGTGAGGCTTATCCAGTGCCTTCTTACCACCCAGTGGTGTCACCAGAGAGGGGTGGCCACAGATGTTTTTGCTGGCCTGAGTGTTCGTCCAGGCTTGCTATGTGCCAGCCGTCCAGATTAAAAAATGCAGTGAAACAAAACCCAGACATTTCTGCGAAGTCTAAGCTGAGCCCAGAGGTGCATGATGTCCTTCTCACTCTGACTAGAGCTTCTGGAAGCATTTCCCTCCACGGGCAGCCCCGGTGGCTTCCAACCCACTCAGCTGTGAAATCGTCTGTGACAGGTCAGACCCCGAGGCCCCAGTCTTCTCCAGCCTGGAGGTCTCCCGGTGCAGCCGTCTGGGCGGCTGCTCACACTCCCGAGGCAGGTGCAGCCCCTCTCCCTTTTAGAATGTGCTCGATGGGGAGCTGACACCGGCTTCTTTCTCCTTGGGCTGAGTGGGGCCGGACGCGTCCAGGGAGAGGCTGCCCCAGTGACCTTCTGTGGTCCTACACTTCGGACAGTCACTACATCCCCAGAACAGATCAGGGCATGAGACTTGCTGGGGCTTGTTGGCCAGGAGGGGGCTGAGGTGTCCCCACAGGGAGCCTGGCACCGCCGTGATAGATGAGGGAAGTGCCAGGCCACACCTTCAACCCTGCACCTGTCTACCTGCTCTGCCGAGAAGGGGTGGAAGGGTGGTGGGTACAGAGGGGATTGGCGGGGCGGGGGCTGGGGGTGGGAGGTGAGAGGTGACGAAAGCGTAGGGATTATAAAGGAAAGTGCCCACAGCCACCTGTTCCGTCCCACCCGCTGTCTGGGCAGGGGAGGAGAGAGACACCTTTCTCCTCCTCATCTTGCACATCAGACCTTGAATGCACGTATCTGATTTACCCCCCGTGACCTGGACTGCCAGAACTCTGACCTCATGCCCTGCCCTCTGGTCGCAACTGGGAGCTGGTAAGACGGCCTTTGTCTGGGACCTGTCCCTACCCCAGCGCCTGTCTTGCAGGCCCTCACCCCGCATGGTTTTGCTCAGGCTCTGTCTGCCTGGCCAGTGGTCTGCTCCTCGGTCTCCAGCACCGACACTGCAGGAGCTCATAGTAGGTGCTCAGTTAATGCTTGCGAATGAATGAATGAACACGTGAATGAGCGAGGGAGCACATAGCAGTTGGCCCTGGATGGCATGGGGCCAAGAAGCTTCTCAGCCTGCATGTTCGTGTAGGTGAGACCTGTTTGGAGGAACAAAGGGGAGACAGGTGGCAGGAGGCAGCAAGCAGCCTGACCAGCCTCCAGAGAGGTGGTCCGCCACAGCCCCCCGAAACGGCCAGGGGAGCCGTCACGGTTCCGGCTCTGGATTCCCACCACCAATCCCGACTCAGCCACTTCCCAGCTGCATGACCTTGGGCAAGCCACCCAGAGCCACAGTGCCCTCATCTGTAGGGTGAGCTTTCCACAGCTCCAAGGCCTCGGGTTTGTTAGCCACATAAAATGAACTTGTGTCTATGCTGGATATTTACTCTTAGTAATAAGAGCTAATTAATATTCGTTTCAATAGGGATACAGTTAGTATCAGTTGTATCAATGGCCCCCGTGCTAGAAGCAATGATAGTAGGAGGCGATCCCTGGGCTACGCGCATCTGTTTCACGGGTGGATTTTGGATATTCTTTTCCCGTGACTGCTGCCGGCCTCGGGTGCCAGGCCTCGCGGTAACCCGGAACCGGCGCAGGCTGTGCGCACCGACCTCGGTGCGTTCTTGTCCCTTGGCAGCTGCTCACAATTTCAGGGCACCAGATGATGACTGTTTCATCGTGCTGTTGATTCCGTGGACGGGGATGTCAGGGAGGGCTTGCCTCGGTGCTGACTCGGACCTCGGCTGGCGCGGCGTCGACGGGGCTGACTCGTCTGGGCGCGAGAGCTTGTTCTCGGTGCTGGTGTCAGCTTGGTTCCTTGGTTCTTCTCCCTGCCCCTGCGGGGGCTGGTACGTCTACGACAGAGTCCTCGGTCCTGTGCCTGGTGACTGGGACCCTCAGAGCGGCTGGGGCAGGTCAGGCGTCTGTCTCCATGCAACCTCTTCTCACCGGTAGCCTCGGCTTTCTCACAGCAGGGCGGCCTCCGGTTGGTCAGCCCACTGATGTGGTGACTGGCTTCTGGAACATCCCAGGGAGTCCAGGGTTGGGATGGAGGTTGGGGCATGCTATGGGGCTTCTTATGACCCAGACTTCAAGGTCTCACAGTGACCTTCCACCTGGTTCTGTTCTTCAGGCTAGTCAGTATGACCAGCCCAAGTTCAAGAGGAGAGGGTTGGCGCCTACCTCTCAGCGGAAGGAGTGGGCATCCCTAGTTGAGCACTGGGGTCAGGATCGATCGGCAGCCTCTCGGGACTGTGTGCAGCAGCCAGACAGACAGCTTTCTAGATCCTCAGGAGCTGGGCCGTAGCATGTCTTCACGTGCCACATCAGGGCTTAGAGTCCAGTTCTGTTTTAAAAGTAAGAAACCCCAGTTGGGAGGTAAAGCCACTCACCCGAGGGCACCCTGCGAGAGAAATGAGGAGCGGAGGGTGGAGTCCACGCTGCCCCTTCCCCGGAGAGGCAGGTAGAGAGCACAGAGGTGGAGCACATGTCCTAGCTTTAGCAAGATGGCCTGGGTTTCAACCTGGGCTCCTTCAGCGATCAGCTGTGTGGCCTTGGTCAAGTCACTACTTGTCTCTGGACTTCAGTCTGTTGATCTGTGAAATGGGAAGACCACGTGAGTCAGTACTTGCATTCGAACAAACACGTGCTAGGACAGAGCCGAGCTCACATGCTTGTTAATTAATGTGCCGCTGCGTCTTTTCTGTCCCAGAAAAACAGGTTCATGTCTGTTTCTGGATTTCGCTAGAGCTGCTGACTTCGCTTTGCTTTGCGGGTAATGGCATTCTCGCCCCCCGGTGAGATGTGGGGAAAGAGCTGATTCTGAGCCCCGGCTCCATTAAAATGGAAGGAAAACCTTGTTTCTTAAGCCCGTTTATCTGCAGTGTTGGGTAAACATTAGTACCTTACGCTCCGAGACCCACCCAGCCCCTGTGTAGACTGGCTGCCTCCCAGCCCCTGTGTAGACTGGCTGCCTCTCGTGGTTTTCCCCAGGTACCGGCATTTTCCACTCAAAGACGTTAGAGTGTGTTTTAAGATCAGAATGGTGAAGTAGCAAATCGTTATCCACAGTGTGCCTAAGTGAGCCTTTTCTGAAAGTCCTATTAATTTGCTAAGTGAAGCACCATTTATTTATAGAAGAATGTCTATTTTTAAATGGTCTTTTTTCCCTCATCTTTGGCTTCAGTAGACAAATGGAGTTTGCACTGGGGGGCTGCACCTCTCAGCCGTGATGCACCCATGGGGTGCTTTTCACCCAGGTAGACAGGCAGAGGGGGAGTGACAGAAAGTGATGAAAGGGGGCAGCTGTCCTTCGAGGGATGAAGGGTGCTGACAGCCGCCTAACTGGTAAGAGCCCAGGGCTAATTTACTTCTCCGGACTTGAAAAAGAAAACCCAGTATTTAAAAAGTTGTCACTTCCTGGCATCCCCATCTGCTGAGCAACCTTAAATGCTATCGTTAAGCCGTGTCAACATTAGGGTACCAACTTTGGGGACCTAAAAAATCTTTGATGTCCGTTCCATCTCGTGCCCACGAAGACAGGAGTTTGTCTGGAGCAAGTGACCTGTGTTTACCAACGAGGCAAACTATGCTGCCCGCTGAACGCTTGCAGGGTGTGACCGACAATCTGGGTTCTTCCCGTGTAGGGTTTAGAAAGCTTCTGTTTACACCCAAGTGCTCACTTGGTGCGCAGCGCCCACGATCGGCCAGCAGGTGGCAGTAAATAATAAACAAACGCATCGCGAAGGACCAACCTGGCCCAGGTCCCTGCGCTGCGGGGCTTTCTCAGATGCTCTTCCCCAGAAGGCGGTGGCGGCAAGGGGGGCTTGCGGGCCTTGGAGGCCAGGGATCAGTACCGTGGGTCTGGGGGTCGGGGTGCACAACAGTCACCCAGAAATGGTAGTTTTGTTTTGCTGAATTACAGTGAGTAATTTGGGACTCGAGAGGGCCCCCCCCACGTCCTGGGCCAAGAAATGCGTGTGTGTGTGGGTGGGGGAGCCCCATTTCTCTCAAGCCTTCCTATGAGATGGGAACAAAAAACAGAAACAAAAGCAGCCCTTTCTCCTTCCCCGTCCTGTTCCTTTCCAAGACCACCCCCGTCTACCCGTGGCCTTGGACAGCTGGGCAGGACCCAGGAGTTGGGCTGGGGTGTCGGGAAGGGGGAAAGGAAGCACATTCTGAGTCTTCCGTGCATGCTGACAGATAGCCGAACGTCCGAACGTCGCCTTTACCAGCCCTTCAAGGGAGGCTCGAAGAGGGAAAGAAGCTACGAGGTAGTTGTGGTGTGGGGGGGTGTGTAGGCGAGGGTAGGTGGTGTGTCATGTACTGGGTGTAGATAGGTGCGGGGTGTGAGGTGTGTCCGTGCTGTGCGTGGGTACATAGAGCTGGGTGTGGAAACGTGTGTGTAGTGGGTGTGTCGTGTGTATAGGAGGTAGGGGTGCGGAGCGTGTCCTAGGTGTGTGGGCAGTGTAGGGGTGTGGTGGGTAGGTGCGTGGGTGGGAGAGGGTGCGTAGCCTGTCTCTGTAGGGGTGTGTGTGGGGGGTGCAGGGAGGGGTGTGTGTGGTCGACAGAGGGCTTCTGAGCGTGGACGTAGGAGAGTGCCCGCAGTGTGCAGGGCCAGTGGGGAGGGCCTCAGCTCTTTCGGATCCGCCCTCGTGGGGAGGCAGGGAATGAGCTGCGTCTGGGCATATCCATCAGCGTTGGGTCTCTTTTCCTTATAAGCCCTGACGGAGGGAGCAACTTCCTTTTCTGCACTTTTTGCCCTGGCCTTTTAGGGCCAGCTCCAGCAGCCCTAGCCCCCGCGTGTCCCCCCATCCCCACCCCAGCTGAGTCCCAGGTCCCAGCCCTCGGGGACCAGCAGCCACCAGTGCAGGAGTGCGAGGACGCGGACAGCAGGGGGCAGTGTGGCTCGGCAGGAGGGTGCGGAGGGCCTGGAGCACGGCGGGCAGCAGGTCCCTTCTGCCCCTCGCTTGGCTCCGGTTTCCCCTGGAAAATCTTGAGCTGACCTAGGTGCACTCTGGAGGCCCTCCCTGACTTCCACTCCGCAGCTGTCTGAGCCGGACTTGCCTGAGGAGGACAGATGTCAGACCCCCAGGGGGAAAGAAGATTCCATCCTTCCCGGCATTTGACTGGGGGTTCCTCCTCGGTTGCCACTTTCTCCTGTTGGGATTGATGTGCAACAGGGAGCTTGAGCTGGGCCTTCCTTTCACGACAGAGTGGGGCCCACTGTCCCGAGTGGTGTGGTCGGGGACCGGTAGGACCTGTGTGCGGCCGGGAGCCTCTCACCTGCACCCATGGCTCCCCCATCCCTCCCGGTGCCAAGCGCCCCCACCTGGCAGCGAGATTTTAATAACCTCGAGGTCAATGCGAGAACCACCGTCTTTTACGGAAGATCTTCAGAAAAAAAAAAAAAACCTCACCCTGAAAGCATGTGGTGTGGCCTTATGAAATAATGGGATATTCATATCTTGTACTTTGCTAAATTTAGGGTTGACAGGACCTTCTGGAGAGGTAGCCGTCGGCAGTGGCTTATAGGCAGGGTGAGATGTTAGCTGTCAAGCCCAGAAATCAAGCCTGAGGCGCCTGACTCAGTGGAGAGAGACTTTAGACCGCGCTGGAAATCTCTGAGACAAGGATAAAGGGTAAACGGACAGCATTATCAAGAAGACTTTCCACTTTCAGCAGAACACAGCCAGTGAGATCTGTTCCGAAAAGCTGCATTTTTGCTGAACTGGCTGGTCAGACCTTGTGGGTTTGGGGAAAACGTGTCAATAGCCTTCAGGAAAAGAAAGGCAGCAGCCCGACAAAGGTGATGGGCAGGCGGGGGCCCCAGGAACGGCGCTGGAGGCGGGGTCTGCCCAGCCGGGAGGGCCGCTCAGGTCAAGGCCACGGGGAGGCAGTGTCCAGAGGCGGCTGTGTTCTGTCTCATCCGGTGGCTGTGTTGCCCAGCCCCTGCTGAGGGATGCACCGTGCTCTGTGGAGGAGACTCTTCCGAAAGCTCCTCCGGAGTGAGGGACAGAGGCCACGGGCCTGGTGGCAGGGCGGGTCTGAGCAGTGCTCCCAGATTGCCTGTGCTTCTGGACAGAGTTTCTAGGGAGCCCGTGCAGGACCAGGGGGAGGGAGCCTCTCTCCAGTACCCTGGTCCCCCCAGAGTGAGAGCCACTGATGGGGGCAAGTAGGGCCTTCTGGGGAGATTGCATCCATTGTCCCTTTCAGACAGTCTTTCGCAGGGGCCATTCCAACCTCCTGTAGGAATTTAAATAGTTTTCTTTCGACAAAATCCCACTTTTTATTTTTTTATTTTTATTTATTTATTTATTTATTTTTAAAAGATTTTATTTATTTATTTGTCAGAGAGAGAGAGAGAGAGCGAGCACAGGCAGACAGAATGGCAGGCAGAGGCAGAGGGAGAAGCAGGCTCCCTGCCGAGCAAGGAGCCCGATGTGGGACTCGATCCCAGGACGCTGGGATCATGACCTGAGCTGAAGGCAGCTGCTTAACCAACTGAGCCACCCAGGCGTCCCAATCCCACTTTTTAAATGCACAGAAAGTAGAGAATAGAAATGAAGCTGCAGGAACCCGTCCCAGGCCCGTGAACCCACCCAGGCTTGTGCCACCGTGTTGTGTCTGAACCCCCCACGCCCCCCAACGGGATTTTATTTCATGATATCCTGGGCATCAGCTCCCATTCCCAGGACTGCCTGTTCGATCCCAGGGGGTCGTGCTGTAGCCCAGTGGGAGAGCTGAGAGCTGGCCGCGGTGGTCTCCCCTTGGCTCGGGGCCTGCTCTGGGCTCTGAGGGACCACTCCCTCGCTCCCGTGGTCACCATCCGTTCATTCATTCATTTGTCTGTCCAGAGTGTGTGTTAAGTACCTGCTGTTGCTGGCACAGTGCCTGGCTTTGTTTTTTTTTTTTTTCTTTAAAGATTTTATTTATTTACTTGACAGAGATCACAAGTAGGCAGAGAAAGGGCGGGGGAAGCAGACCTCCCGCTCTGAGCAGAGAGCCCAATGCCGGGCTCGATCCCAGGACCCTGAGATCATGACCTGAGCCGAAGGCAGAGGCTTAACCCACTGAGCCACCCCGGCGCCCCCCTGGCTTTGTTTTTTAAATTTTATTTTGTTTTATTTAAATTCAGTTAATGAACACAGTGTATTATGAGTGTCTGCGGTGGAATTTTGTGATTCCTCGGTTGTGTACAACACTGAGAGCTCATTACCTCCTTAATGACCACCACCCAGTTACCCCATCCCCCCCACCTGTCCCCCAGCAAGCCTCCTTTTATTTCCCAGAAAGCAGCATCTCTTATAGTTTGTCTTCCTCTCTGATTTTGTTGTGTATTATTTTTCCTTCCCTTCCCTGATACTTGTCTGTTTTTGTCTTAAATCTCACATATGAGTGAGATCATATGATAATTTTCTTTCTCTGATTGACTTACTTTGCTTGGCATAATACCTCCTAGTTCCATTCATGCCGTTTGTTGTAAATGGTGAGATATCATTTTTGATGGGTGTGTAATATATATACATATATATATGTGCCTCATTTTCTTTACCCATTCATCTGCTGATGGATGTCTAGGCTCCTCCACAGTCTGGCTATTGTGGACATTGCTGCTGTGAACATTGGGGTGCACGTGCCTCTTCGGGTCACATTTGCATCTTTGAATAACTACCCAGTAGTACAATTGCTGGGTCGTAGGGTGGCTCTATTTTTAACCTTTTGAGGACCCTCCATTGTGTTTTCCAGAGGGGCTGCACCAGCGTGCCTTCCCCCCAGCAGTGTAAGAGCGCTCCCCCTTTCTCCACAGTGGCCTGACTACTGGGGTCCCTGCTCCCAGGGGGGAGGGTGACGGTAGGGACAGAGGCAGCAAACAAATATTCACCAATAAGGAGCGGTTCAAAATTATGGCGAGCCCTTCTGAGAAGTGCTGACTTGAGCGTCTGTGTCTCCCTGGCTCCCGGAGAGAGGGGCTTGGTCGGAGCCGGTGTGGGTGCCTCCGCCTTCTTCCCGGAAACGCTTGCCTTCCCCTCCTTGGAGCTCTCGGCGCTTCCTGAATCTCCCAGCCCTCTGCCTGTCCAGCTGGGGTACCGGCCTGGGTCGCTGCCTCTCTGGGTCTGATGCACAGGGCAGAAGAGGGCCCCCTCCACTCTCCCATGTGTGTGGGGTGTGTGTGTGGGGGGTGGGCATGTGTGTGTGTACACGTGTGTCTGTGTATAATTCTGTTCGACTCCATCATACGCACAGTATGTTGCCTGGCTTTTCCCCCTGGCCTTCTGTGAGAGCCTCTTTCTAAGTTAGTGTGAGTGGAAATGGCTTGGTGAAAGGTGGGTCGCGTCCCGTTGCGTGGACGTGCTGTCCTTTATTCAACCTGCCTGCTGCTGACGGACGTTGTACCTTGTTTCTGATCGTCACCACCGAAAGCGACACTGAGATGAGCACCTTATGCGCCCGCCGCCTCCTGTCTGTGTTGTCGACTCTCGGGTGTGACTTCTCATAAGTGAGATTGCTGGGCCGAAAGGCAGGTACATTTTAACTTTAAAAAAAATTTGTTTTTAAGATTTTAATTAATTATTTATTTATGTAGAGCGAGGATGCAAGGGCGGGGGGGGGAGGCCGAGGGAGAGGGAAGGAGACCAGCTCAAGCAGACTCCATGCTGAGTGAGGAGCCCTACACGGGGCTCAATCTCATGACCCTGAGATGGTGACCTGAGCTGAAATCGGAGTCAGACACCCAACCGACTGAGCCACCCAGGCGCCCCTCCGTTTTAACTTCCAACGCAAATTGGGAAATTCCGTCAGGAACTCTTTGCGCACACCCCCCCCCACCCCGCAAGAAGTCCCCTGGTGCTTCGGTCCCGTCTTCCATCCTTCCCTCCAGTCACGTTTCTCTCCAGCAGAAGCCTCTTGAGCCATGACCGTCTTAGGCCTTGGTTTCTCAGCTTTGACACAAGAATGGTCCAGGCGATGACCTTCCAGGGCCCTCCCTCTGTGACTCCCCAGGCCTCCGGGCCTCATGCGCAGCCCCCCCTTGCCCCGAGAAAGCTGCAGGCTCCAGGGAGGCCTGGAGGGCGGCTTGCTTTCCAGCAGCTCCTGACTATTGGAGAGACAAATGTGGGCCCAGTCCAGCCCTCACCCCCACACAACCGAGGCCTCGATGCCCACGGCTCAGCATGCTCCGTGCCTAGGGGGCCTCCTGCACAGGCCCGCCCATTTCAAGCCTATGGCATTCTCCCAACGTTGGGTCTAAGCTCAGGTGTTGGATTTTTTTTTAATCTGAAAAGTTTGACATTTAAGGGTCACACAATCTTGTCAGAGGTTTCATCCTAGCAGTCTGATGGGAATCTGGATAAACTTTGGGAAGGGACTAAATTATACCCAGCCAGGCCTTCAGGAGACTTCTAGTACATCTGGCATCTTTAAAGAGTCCATCTCCTGATCCCACAATAGCCAGTGAGGCAGGTGTCACAGACGGGGACACTGAGGTTCAGGGAGGTCCCGCTGCTGCCAGCAGAGTCCCCTCAACCACGGGGCACTCAGCTCACACTTGCCCTGAGAGAGGAATCCGGGGACCAAGTGGCGAGCTTTCTGCTGGGTTTTCCCGTATCACACATCCCGCCGTGGCCCCTCGCCTTGCCGCCTGCCCAAAGCACGCCCAGGTACCTTCCCAGTTGGCAGAAGAGACTGCAGGTCAGAGGGTCAGAGCGCATTGGGGCAGGACCGGAACTAGGAGAGGGAAACCACGGCCCCCTCAGCAAAAGATGTTTCCTTTCTAGAAATTTGAAGAGCAGGAGCTGTTAGCTGGTGACTTTGATTCACATCCTCAGCCCGAGCTCTCTGCAGACCTTACGGGGTCCATTTCTGCCCTTAGGAGCCTGCACTGACCACTTAGAAAATTGTACTGTTGATCAGTCACATCTCTGGGACCCAGGGACCCCACACGGGGACTCCGCTGGCTGATACCAAAGAATGAGCTTTTCCATGGGCAACTGTGGCCAAGTGCAGGATGCTGGGATTATCCCCGTATGCTCATTCGGTGATATGAACTGACGGCCAATACCTGATCATCCCCAAGATGGCCTGTGGGGGGCCCAAATCCCCTTCCTTCCCGAACACCCGGCTGGGCCTGTCCACCCTCACTTCCCACAGACTGCTCTGCCCCAGCCACATGGGTCTTGTCTCTGAAGCTTGCCTGTGTCCAGATCATTCCAGCCTCAGGGCCCGGGCCCTGCCATGCTCTCTGCCCAGAACCTCCTCGCTGGGTCTTCACGCAGCTCAGGACCCAGGATTTGGAATCTCAGCCGGATGTGACTTCCTGAGGCTGTCCTAGAGCTGGTCGCACCAGCAGCCTCCCATCATCTGGTGTGTTTTCTTCATAGTACCTAGGACTCCGCACTGGTTTTTGACCCGGGTGTTACTTCTCTCTCTCACTAGAATGTGGGCTTCTGGAGGGGGGCAGGACCCTTGCCCTCTGGCTGGCCGTGTATCACAGTAGTGACCCACATGGGCTCCACACTCGACAGATCACTGGGAAGTCCTTCTTTCTGTATTGGTTTCTTATTTAGATGAAAATATCCGTAAATATTTAGAGGGCAGACCTGGATTGGAAAGCAATATGGCACATTCTTAACCCATTTTTTTTTTAATCTATATTTATTTATCCTGAAACAAGACACAGGGTTTCTGGGTCAGAGAACAGGCCCATTATTTATTCATGCCGTAATCTGAATGCTAGCTCCCCACAGCCCCAATCCTCACGGGGAGACGTGGCGAGAGCCGACATACCCTGTGTGTACAGGAATCTGTAGCACAGGGGACAAGGCCTGAAATTATGACTCTCAGAGCTCATGGAAGGCAGCTGGCCCTAGGTTTACAACTCTGGGAATATAAACAAAGGTTTCGAGACAGGTCCCTAAATCTCTCCAGAGGGCTCTATCTGTAACTGTCAGGGCTTGTTTGAAGTCAGTCATCCCACATCCCAGGAGCCAGCAGTCTGTTCTCAGAACACCCTGACCATAGGGAAACGTGGAGATGTTTGTATTATTTTCCAACATCCGTCTCCTGAACTGGAAAGTCCGGGCCGCGTGCCTGGACGGTTCTGTGCGGTGCTGAGCCTGTGGTGACGGGTCCTCTCGTCCTCTTCTGGCGGATGAGGACTCGGACCCTTGGTTGGAGAGGTTGAGTGACCAGCTGAGGGCATCTCTGGGTGTGGGGCGGGGCGGGGCTGAGACCCTCGTTGTGTGCCCCTCAAGCCTGTGTTATCTCCTGTCCACCTCCTGGCTCTCCCGAGTCTGGGCAAGTTGCTTCTAACATGTTTGATCAGCTGCAGCGAAGCTTTCGAGATGGGAAGTCTCCGTCTGTTGATTCTGCAGCTGCTCCGTGCTTAGTTGTGGGGAAAGGAAGTGACGAGTGATGTTGGGGGCTGGTCTCTTTCCTCATGGAGCCCACTGTCTTTGGGAGAGGCAGACATCACACAAAGTCTTGGCTAGCCACGAGGGTGGCAAGCGAAGCAGAGGTCCGGTACTAAGCCAGGCTGGGTGCAGTCCTCAGGAGCACATTCCACTGGGCCCCCCGAAGGCTCAGTCCAAAGACTTACCCCAGGCCAGGCATGGGGGAGGGGTGTCCTGGTGGGAGGGACTGGGCAGAAGCTGGAGGAGAGTCACCTGGGAGGGAGGCAGGAGTCAGAGACTGCAGGGACTGCTGGCCGTGGGAGGGGTGATTGCTCTCATTCTCCCAGCACCGGGGAGCCACAGCAGGTGCACGCAGGGGAAGAGACAGGAACAGCTGCATCAGCTTTCTGCTCGTGTTAGGTAGCCTGATGTTCTCATTAGAGTAAAAGCGCGTTTCTGCTCGTTCCTCGAGACTGGGGAAGAGGGCTGAAAGAAGGGAGAAGGAACAAATCGAGGGAAATGCGGATTGCGCGGATTGCTCGGATTGCTCCGGATACGGCTCCGCGTCCTGCGGTGATGAGGGAGTGACGTGTGCATCAGGGCCGTGGAGGAAAGCAGCTGTTTCTGCAGCTCTCACCCCTGTGTTCGTGGCTGTGGGCCTGGGGGCATTTCAGAAAGTTTCAGGTGTGTGTGCCAGGGCCACTTGCCCACGCCGGTAGGACTGGCACCGGGGCTCCCGGAGAAGCCGCCAAACACCCTCTCGGCAACTCTGGGAAACCAGCTTGTCGGGACCACATCCATAGCAAACACTGGTAATATTTACCAAGTATTTCTTGAAAAATGAGTGCAAAGTGCAGGAGATGCAGTGCAAATTGCTAAAACGCCGTACATCAGCAACATAGGACATTTAATGAGTCTGAAAGAGAGATGTACATTTCAGAAAAATGTCAGTTGCGGTAATGTAAACAAGACGCATCCCAGGGCCTCATCCTCCACGAGCCTGTGCTGCGGCCTCTGGTTATAAGCAGAGCGGGAACTCTTGAGATGGGACTGTGCACACCGAGGAGGGGAGAACTGGAGGAAGGCGGGAAGCAAGGGTTGCTTATTTGTTGCAAATGAGCGGAGAGCACCGGGCGCCGACACAGTCCCTTTCCAGGGAAGCTAAACCTTCTCCCCGGGGCCTGGTGTGCCGCAAAAGCTGGATCCTGGGGGGATGGGGACTGTCCCCGTGTCGCTGCAAGCCTGGGAACCGCCCTGGCTGCTGATGGGCATGGTGCCTTGTCAAGGCTGGGGAGGGGTCACGGTCACCCCAATGCTTTTCCCGTCTCAGCCACATTCCTTCAATTGCTGGGGCCTAGGAGGGACCTGTGCTCCCACAGCCTCGTCTGCCTAAATCCTAACCTTCACCTTTTCAATCCAGAGTCAAGGGCATTAGGAAACCCAGGAGGCACAGATTGCCCCTGCTCCCTCGGACTCCTGTGGGGTCGGGAGCGGTGCCCGGGATGACAGAGTGACCGCTTGCCCCCTGTCTTCGCAGTCCCCGACAGCATCATCATGAAGGTGCTGAGCCATCGCCTGAGCCAACAGGACAGCGTTCAGAAGGGGTGGGTGCTGCACGGCTTCCCCAAGGACGTGGACCAGGCACACATGCTGAACAGCCTGGGCTTCCAGCCCAACAGGTAAGCTGTCCCCCTCCAAGGGGGCCACAGCCCCGTCCACACCGCCTCCTGGAAGGTCCCTGTGCTGGGCACCCTGACAAGGTTCATCCGAGCTTGTGGCTTACCGGAAGCCCACACGCTCCGCAAGTGCAAGGTCTCTTAGGTGCCGCCACCTCCCCCCACCCACCACATTTGCCCTGTGAACTGGGAGTCAAGCTTCAGTTCGGATCCCGGCTCTCACCTGGCTGGCCGAGAGCTCCCTCGCCCGTGAGCGGCAGTCCGGACGGTCTTGCCTTCCTCAGGGGATGGTGGCGCCAGGCAATCCACAGGTGTTCCTTCTGTTACGTCCACACTTTCCTTTTGTACATGGAAACCTTTGGTGCATCTGATAGTCATTTTCATGTGGGTCTGCAGAATGAGCTGGACACTCTCCCAATGGCCGGCCATGTGCTCCAGACCTGGTGTCCAAGGCTGTTGGATGTTCTGCTCTTCTTCTGCTCCCCTGAACTCGAGAGGACACCATCCTTGGGTCTGTTACGGAGGTACAGGAAGGGGATCCGGAGGAAGACAAGCAAGAGCTATCTAGCCAGGCTCGCTCTGGGCCGGGAGTCGCCGATCACTTGGGTTTGGCAGAGCTTGAGGGGGCGGCTGGGGGCGTGCCCTGCTGGGGCACAGCCTGGGGGAGCGGAGCTGGAATTGGGGTGCCCTGTGCGCTCGGCCCTGGGGAGCATATTTGACTTTTCTCTGGTTGGTCCTAACCTGATGTTGCTGGTTATTAGGTGGCTCCTGGCTATTTGGGGTCAATTGTTGCAGAAACTGTGATTTCATTTAGGAGAGTTTGAAGTTTCCAGGGAGTTGGGATTTCCTTGTTTAGTTCAACTCTCATTATTAGTTTTTTATTTTAGTGCAGAGTATGAGGAACTTGTTGAAGTCCAACCTCTAATTTAAAAAAAAATATTGAACTTTATTCTGTGGATGATTTTTCAATAGGTATTCATAAAGATGTATATTTTATTTTATTTTAATTTTTGGAGAGTGAGAGCACACGCGCCGGTGGGAGGGAGAGAGAGAGGATCTGGAGCAGACCCCGCACTGAGCGGGGAGCCCGACGCAGGGCTTGATCTCACGACCCTGCGATCATGACCTGAGTGGAACTCAGGAGTCCCTCGCTTAATCGACTGCACCACTCAGGCGCCCCTATGCTGTGTTTTTATTCTTGTTCTCTTACTGCTTGCAGTTTTTGCTTTATATGTTTTGGTGCCGGATTATGCAGTTCCTACGTGTTCATTGGGAAAAGCCGTCTTGATGGGAGTGACTTGACAGACGGTTACTCTCCCACGTTCGCTGAGCCTCCCCTCCTCAGTAACAACACTTCACGCGGGTACCCACGAGGTGGGTTCTCTGTTCTGGTCTGTCAAAGCCATATGGGAATGGTGGGGGTCCTGGACACAGATGTGCCAGCACACCGCTGTGTGGTGCTTCCAGAAGACCTGCCCTCAGTGGGCCAGCTGTGCTGGTAGGAGCTCCTCCTGGTTACTTTGCCTTTTTTCTTTATTGTCTTTCCTGAAGTCAGTAATCCCTGAAGATGCCCTTCACCTCTCTCCCACGAAGGGGGATTATTCCCACATCCCCCAATTTTCTTTACTTTGGTTTACTACCTTGTTTTTGTCAAGCTTATCCATCAGTAGCTTCCTGAGAAAGGTTGCCTGGGAGGTAAATTTTCTGAGACTTGGCACGTCTGAACATACTACCTTTACACTTGCTGGGTAGTTTGGTTGGTGAGGAATTAAATATTTTTTAAGATTATTTATTTGAGAGAGCGAGCGAGCGAGCAAGCACAACAGGGTGAGGGGCAGAAGGAGAAGCCCACTTGGCAGGGAGCCCATCGTGAGGCTCGATCCGGGAACATGACCCAACCGGAAGGTAGACACTTAACCAACGGAGCCAGCCAGGCGCCCTGTCGAGGAATTAACCAAAATCACTCTCCGTCCACAATTTTGAATTGCCAGGAAGAAACCTGATGCCAGTCTGGTTCCTGACGTCATCTGTGACCTTTTCCCCTCTCTCTGGAAGTTGGTAGGATCTTCCTTTTGTTCTCAGAGTTCTAAAATTTCACTATAAAATTTCACTCGTTTCTTTGGCTTGGGTCTAATTTGCCCCATTGTACCTGAGGTTAATCTGGGAACCTGTGTCCTTCCATCCGGGGACATTCTCTTCAATTATTTTGTTGATGGATTTCTTTCTTTTTTTTTCTTTTATTCCTCTCCCCTCCCCTGTTCTCTGGAACCTATTGTTTGTGTATTAGAGCTCCTGGACTGGCCCTCTACATTTTTAAAAAGTATCTTTCCTCTCTTTTAGTGTCTGTCTTTGGTTTTTCTTCTGCTCATGTGCGTGGTTGGTTGATTTTGTTTTGCTCTACTTTCTCCGGCTCCTCAACCTTTTCTTCCAGCCCTTCTGTTACATCTCTAATGGCAGCGATGGTGTTTATTTTTATAATATTCAAGAGCTCTTTTTCTGTTCTGTAAATGTTCCTTTTAAAGGTTTTTTTTTTTATTAAAAATATATTTTATTTTTTTAAAAATTTTTTTATAAAGATTTTATTTATTTATTTTACAGAGAGAGATCACAAGTAGGCAGAGAGGCAGTCAGAGAGAGAGAGAAAGGAGGAAGCAGGCTCCCTGCTGAGCAGAGAGCCCAATGCGGGACTCGATCCCAGGACCCTGAGACCATGACCTGAGCTGAAGGCAGCGGCTTAACCCACTGAGCCACCCAGGCGCCCCCTTTTAAAGGTTCTTAATCTTGGGCGCCTGAGTGGCTCAGTTGGTTAAGCAACTGCCCTTGGCTTGGGTCATGATCCTGGAGTCCCGGGATCGAGTCCCGCATCAGGCTCCCAGCTCCATGGGGAGTCTGCTTCTCCCTCTGACCTTCTCTCCTCTCTCTCTCTCTCTCAAATAAATAAAATAAAATAGATATTAAAAAAAAATAAAAGTTTAAAACAAATTTCTTGATCTTGTCTCATGGATTATTCTGGCTCTTGAGAACATCCGTGACAGGCTTGGTTCATGGTCTCCTGCATGGTCTGCTCCTGTTGAGGTTTTGTGTGTTTTGGTTTCATTCTTTCTTCATAGATTCTTTTGTTTGTTGGATTGTTTTTCAAGCATTGGGTTACCCTTGGTGGTTTGATTCTGTGTAAGACTAGGGGACTAAGACGCTAACGGACAGGTGCATGGGTGTCCACAGACTTCATCTTCATGGAAAAGTGATCTCTCGGGGCCATCTGTGTGGAGCCCCCCATCAGATTCCTCTGTCCTGCTCAGATTCTGAGCCTTCTGCAGGAGGGTAGAGAGACATCTTCCCTCCACCCCAGGAAGTTGACAGTTATTTTTATTTAGATTTTAAAAATTAAAAACACGGTGTCAAAATCTAGCAAAAACAATTGATAATAGAAACAAAAAACGTTTCAGACTCAGAAGTCCCGTGAAGTCTTCTCTATCCCTCTTGCCGGCGCAGGGTCCTGGCCCTCCTCGGGACAGCTGCCCCACAGGTGGGTAGAGGTGTTGCATGCCCCATGCCATCTGCATATTTTTTATCTGTTTTCCCTAATTCTGGTACAGATGCAGGCTCTCAGCTGTGTTTGGCACTCCAGCCTGAACAGCCTGATTATACCCCCTCTAGAGATAAAGCTTCCATTTCTGTCCACGTGGAGAAGGGGCATTGGCTCCGCTGGGTGGAGAGAGCAGGGACCTGGGTCTTGATGCCTTCCCAGATGAGTCTCATCCAGTTGGCCTTATCTTAGCTGCCGGCACCAACATCATCCGGGCACCTGGGCCTCTGAAAGGTTTGCTGGTGACCTTTGAGTTTGTTCTCAGCGTTCCCTGCTGCCAACTTGGGCTTTGGCCTTTGCAGGGAGGGCCCTCTGGAGCTGGTTGTCCTGGGTCACCTGCTCTCTGCCCCAGATGTTCCATGGTTGTGTCCCCTTCCTCCGTTCTCTCTGTCCTGTCAGGTAGGCTTCCTCTCCCGTCATTTCGGGGTGGGGCTTCGGGAGGAACCAGGGGTGAGGTTTCCATCCGTCTTTTGGACCTGGAGCTCAGCAGTGGTCACACTCATTTGTCTCACGTTTACTTCCAACTACTTCGCTTCCCTTGATTCTTGTCATCATGTGAACAGAATGATGATTAAGATTTTTTTTTATCCAACCTGCTGTTTTATTCCTTGAATAGTTGAAATTATCCCACTTATTTTTACCTTTATCACTTTATTTTATGCTTTGTTATGGTTTCCTTTGTTTCCCATCTTTTCTTAAAAGTTTATTTATTTATTTTTTAGTAATCTCTCTGCCCGACATGTGGCTTGAGCTTGCGACCCTGGGATCAAGAGTCGCGCGCTCCTTGGACTGAGCCGGCCAGGCGCCCCGTCTTGTCTTTCTGGTTCGTGTTTCCTTTGACTTCTCTTACTGCGATTCTTCTCCTCTGCCCTTCCCAGCGATCTGGGCAGGAGGTGCTCTGGTTCTGGTCCTGTTGGTCTCCGGCACGGTTTGCTTGTTTCACATCCAAGGTTGAACTGTATTTCTCAATTTGCCCATTTTATTTTTTTAAAGATTTTATTTATTTATTTGTTAGAGAGAGAGAGCGCGCACAAGCACAGTCAGACAGAGTGGTAGGCAGAGGCAGAGGGAGAAGCAGGCTCCCCGCCAAGCAAGGAGCCTGACTCGGGACTTGATCCCAGGACCCTGGGATCATGAGCTGAGCCGAAGGCAGCCGCTTAACCAACTGAGCCACCCGGGCGCCCCAATTTGTCCATTTTCAAATGAAACAGAGTATCTTGACTGTCTCACGGAAGAGGAAAGGGAACGTGCTCCCCTGTGTGCTTTCTCTTCACCCCCTGCCCGTCCGCTCTCCGCTGTAGGATGGGCACGTTCTCCGGGTGTTGAATCCCAGCCTATTTGACGCCATTCTTATTTTTAAGATGACTAAGGGTTTCTTTCTAGAAATATAATAATTGTGTTGTTTTTAGCAATAATTACTACACTCGTGAGGTTTTATTTCTGTCTCTTCAACCGGATTCAGATTTCAACACCAGCTGTTTATAGAATTCAACCTCGCCATTTGCCAATTTTGATTCATCTTTCCTTTTTTTTTTTTTTAAAGAATGGGGGAAGGGGCAGAGGGAGAGGGAGAATCTCAAGCAGACTCCGTGCTGAGCAGAGCCTGATGCGGGGCTCGATCTCACGTCCCTGAAATCACCAGGGAGCAGAAATCCGGAGTCGGGCACTTAGCCAACTGAGCCACCAGGCGCCCTGCCTCTTTGCTTCGAAAGGACTGTCTTTGATTCATTTCGGCCAGGCCACACACATGCTCGACTTCCTAACTCCTTGCATATTTGAGAGTGCTTCTCTGTTACCTTTATTTGTAAACAACGTCCCACAAAGTAAAGCACACTTTGACCACATTTCTTGCCATCAGCATCCCGTATCGTTTCCACACCATTCTCTGATGTCTCTGAGGCCGTAAGCAATGGCCGGGGGCGGGAGATGGCTTCTGTCAGGGGTGTGTGCGGCTTCCGTCTGGGTGCCCGTGAGGGCTCTCTCTCCCCTGAAGTTCATTTACGCTCAGCAGGTCCTAGTCTTTTCTCTTTTGATGGCTTTTCTCTGGAATGTTCCTGCAGGATCATAGTATTCTAGTACACATCTTACTATTTTCCTGGTTCACTTGCTTGGTTTTTTCTTCTCCAGGAAACCAATTTTGTGTATGTTGGATAGTTACCCTCTGTTTTCCATAATTGGGACTTTTTTCTTTCTTTTTTTTTTTTTAAAGATTTTATTCATTGGGATGCCTGGGTGGTTCTGTAGATTAAGCCTTTAGCTCAGATCATGATCCCGGAGTCGCAGGATCGAGTCCCACGTTGGGCTCCCTGTTCAGTGGGAAGCCTGCTTCTCCCTCTGCCTGCTGCTCCCCCTGCTTGTGCTCTCTTTCTCTCTCTCTCTGACAAATAAATAAACAAAAGCTTTTTTATTAGGATTTTGTTTATTTATTTGAGAGCGTGAGAGAGCGTTGGTGCATAAGCGCGCAAGCTGGGGGAGGGGGAGAGGGAAAGAGAAAATCTCAAGCAGATTCTACGTCCAGTGCAGATCCAGACTCAGGGCTTGACCCCACAATCCTGAGATCATGACCCGAACCAAAACCAGGAGTCAGACACTCAACCGACGGAGCCCCCCAAGTGCCCCGAAGATTTTTTTCTAATAGCTTTTATCTCTTGTTCTTTTCCTATCCTGCATCATAACTTCAACTAATTTCTATTGCATTACTCTCCTATTACCCCAGCTTTTTATTTCTGTAATGTTTTTACGTTTCCCTTTAATTTACCCCCTTCCCCTGTTAGCGCTCATTCCTTTTCCCTTTAATTTCTTTCATCATTGAGCCTGTTCTCCCTAAATGATGTTGAGTGTGTTGATAAGTTTTTATTGAAAGCATGCCTATGTTTCCTGGAGTAATTTTTCTTCCGAAGGGTATTCATTGCCTTTTTCTTTCTATTCACCCCCGTCTTTTTCACTTCTATGACCCTTTTTCGGCAGCGTCTATCTGTGGGTCCCAAGATGGTTGTATTTTACAAACCATTTGTCTTTGAATAATGGGCCTGTCTTTTGCCTAAGAATAGCATGAGTTGGTGTATTAGTTTTGTTTCTATGGCTGCTGTAATAAATCCCTACAAACCTGGTGGCTTCAACAACACAGATTTATTGTCAACCAGTGCTGTAGGATGAAAATCAATAGTCTGCAGGGCTGTATTCCTTCTGGAGGCTCTGGGGAGAAGCCGTTTCCTCGCCCTCTCCAGCGTCCAGAGGCTGCCCACCGCCCTTGGGCCGTGGATGCCTTATCTCCAAAGCCAGCACCGTTGCACAGGCTGCCCCCTTTCTGCAGTCATATCTCCCTCTGGCCAGAGCTGGGGATACTTCTCAGGTTTTAAGGACCAATGTGATTCAATTGGGCACCCCCCAGGATCTGGGGTAATTTAACCATATCATCGGGGTCTTTACCTGAATCTCATCTGCAGAGTCCCTTTTGCCAGAGAAAGTGACATGGTCCCAGATTCTGGGCTGGCCATCTGGGTGGGGCTGCGTTCTCCGTTCTGCGAGAGCTGAGGCTGGAGAGCGTCCTGCTGGCGCGCTGAGATGTCTGCCTCGTTGTGGAGCACATGGCCCCAGCTTTCTGTCTTACTGCCTATGTTGCCAGCAAATTTCCAGGGACCGCAGGGCCGGAAGGCTGTTTCCAGCCTCCATTTTCTGGCACCTGTCAGCGGGCTAGCTTCTGTGTAAGCCCATCATCTACCTGAAGATGAAAGACTCTGGGAAAATGCGGCACAGTCACTGAAAGGAATCCTGGGGCGGGTCACTGACTGTTGGAGGAGAGAATCCAGGACTCGGTTTCTTTGAGCCCTGAGGGAGAAAACGACAGTTTATTTACTGACCCTCCAGACGGTGCCAGGACCGCAACAGGCAGGGGAGGGCGCGGTGTGAATGCATGGGGAAGAATATTCAAGAACCTCTTTGATTTAGGGCAGGCTTGCAAGTAAATATTTCTCCACTCACCATGGAATAAAATCAGTTTCTAAAGACTTGGTAAACAATGCCAATTTAATTTATTTGACCCCGGGGCAGAGGACAAGCAGGGAAAAAAAGATGTTTACAACCTAGAGTCGATCTTGCACACGTTTTAATCACCTTTCCGTATTTCCCTCTCATCCGGACGGCGTGTTCTCTCCTCCTCAATCCCGACTATCCCATCCCCCAACCTTAGCTTTCAATTAACATTTTTTATGATTAATTCAGAAGGTAATTTTAGCCATAAACCTTCAAGTCCAGATACAGGCTAAGAAAGCAAGAAATATTCTAAAATGAGCCCACCTGGCACCGGGATGAATATGGAGACTGTAATTCTGGTTCAGCCGTAATGCCAATTATAAAGCGCTCTAGCTGTGGTGTTGCTGTTTTTGACACCAGGAGGAAATCTTGACAGAATTATAGCCTAGAAATCAATCTGGGAATACGATACAGAAATCTATAATTCAGATTTGAAAACAATCTACAAAGCCTCTTTTTTTTTTTTTTAGGAGGGTTCGATGAAATTAGATTAAAATAAATTTACATATATATCAATTTTATTATTAAAATATATTCATGCTAGTAAATAGAGTTATTGGAGAAGGAGAAGCCGCTCTGGGTTGGGCACAGAAATAGACCTCGCCGGCTTATCAGAAAACAAAGTTATTGTCTCCTTGTCAAATATAAATCTCTTCTCAGAGCTAATAAATAGATAGTGTTCAGATGCAATGTTTTGTTTGACTCCTACCTCATAAACCTGCGGCACATAATACTAAATTCTATCCCGCCGAGCGGTATCAATCTCTGCATTCCAACCTCACAGCGTGAGGGAAGCCGACCAAGTAATTGATGTGTTGCAAAGAAGGAGAAAAAGTTATTTGAGAACCAATAAAATGGGCTATAAAGTTTGTTAAAACGTAATAATAGTAAAAAAAAAAAGGGGGGGGTGCGCGGAGAAGAAGAAGAAAAAGAAAGAAACAAAGAAAGAACTACCCCCGGCTGTAGCCAGAAACCTGCCCTCTGCCTAGTTGTAAAATAATTCATTTCATGCTGCAAGTTTGGAGCACGGCCGTTCCCTTTAAAATTAATGTTTACTATGGAGAGGGAGTATAGGATTCTGATTGATGTTGGGAAGTTTGCGGTGTATCAGACAGGCTGGGGGGTTCTGCACCCTCCTTCCCCTCAGTGCCGCAGGGAGGGGCAGGGCTAGCTGTGGCCTTGACCGCCTCCACCCCTGCACGGTGGCCGGGCGGCCAAGGTCCCCATCCTGTCCGTTCCGGCTGAGGGCACCACCTGCCAGAGGTCAGAGCTGCCGTCACATGTCTGGCAAATCCTTGGGGAAGAGGGCAAAGGGGGGGCTGGGGCTCAGCCTGTCTCTTTCTCTATCTCAGGGGACTAACTTTGGGGACTAGAAAGAGATCACCCCAGGGCCAGGTTTCAGATTATCTCCTTCGTGTCTGAGCTCATTTGTGCAAATTGGAAACTGCTCCGTGGGTTCCTTTGAGAGTGTGGTGCTTTGGGATTTTTAGTCACTGTTACGTTTTAAACTAGATGGTTATAGTGCCCTATGTCCAGAGGAGCACAGAGGAGTTTTGGTTGTCCCTGGGAAGGCAGAGGCTCGGCTCCCCAACTTGCCTTTGACTTCCAGTTGGTGCTGGCTGTGTTGTTGGCTTTTGCTAAACACACAGCCCTTTCCTCCGGGGAGCAGGCTGGCAAACACCAGCGCCGTGCCGTAGGAGCTGCAAATCCCACACCCGAGTGCAGCTTCTGGAAGCTTGTCAGATTTCTGGGGGCCAGGCGCTTGAAGGCAGCCCTGGGGGCTGGGGTCGGGACAGCTCTGCTCGGTGGCCAGGCCGGCCCCGGGCCGCTGCTCGTGCTGCCAGGAGTTCCCTTCTTTTCTCCTCTCGTGGGTCTCCTGCCCCCTGGTCTTGAGTTGACATCCTGATCTTGACAAGAATGATCATGCTCTCTGAGTCCCAATTACCTGCTTGCTTTATATGTCACTTCATTCGTTCAGTGGCCCCACAAAGTCTTAGTCAGTAAAAGGCCCTTGGCTTGGAGAAGCAGGACCACATGGACGAGACCAGGCTTGAACCAGCTCTTTGCTCTGAGCTGTTACTTTGTATCCTTTCTGCAAGGCAGCTGGCATTTCTCCCAGCTGCCTAGCTTGAAAACGCTAGATTGCTCAGTTTTCCTACCTTCCAAATGGGTCAATAAACTATTCTTTCAGCCTTCCAGCAGTGCGGTCCTAGACAGTAAATGGACTGTGTCTGTGTGATTTGTAACTGGAAAGGGCTGTTTGGGTACAGGAAGCCAGTGTGAGTTGGCTTGGTCTATGGTCCCCAACAGCTTCTCTGGGCTTGGAGGGGTGCGGCAAACTCTCATTCAAAATGTAGGGCCTATTTCCCCTTCCATTTTCACACACCCACACACACCCCGAATGGGTATGTTGTAGATTCGTCTACACGGTCAGAGGCGTGAAAAACATGTACGGTAGACATTCATGTGATTTTGAATTCCTGCTCCATAAAAAGAAACCAAAATGGCAAATACACTCAGAAGGGATGGTCTTCTGGGAGTAGTTGCTGTGTCTACTCATTCTGGGTCGGTACATATAACTTACTGATACCTAAAAATGTTTTTCCTCCAATAACAATCTGTTTGCTTTTCTTCCCCATGGAAGACCTTTTAAAGACTCAGGGTGGGCTGAACTCGGGGAAGGTGAGTCCTCAGTCAGCCGGTGGCACATGGGATAGGAGAACAACCCAGAAATAGACCCAGACACAGTCTCCCTTTTGTTCAGAAGACCCTGGTGGGCCAGGCAAGGTGGAAAATCACAGCCGGGGCCTTTAATGGTTTTGATACATTGTTCCGCCGAATGCTGGTTTGCTTTCTCGGTTTTGATGACGTTAAATTTTAGAGAATGAAATAAGATGGAATCAGATGGCACCGTGAAGGCAAAACCGGAACAGGCATGTTGTTTCTCGGCCAGCTCTCTTAATTTGATTGCAAAGCTTGTTCTTTTGAGTTCCGTGTGACACTCTGTGCTCGGGGACAGCACGAGGAAACCCTCGGATAATGGCTTTGCCTTTCCTAGGGTGTTCGGAAGTGAGTAGGATGCTACGATCTCTTGCGGGGGCAGCAGTAGGACCCGAAAACAATTAAAATGCGAGATAGAGGGAATTTCTTGCCTTCCTCCGCGCTCTCTCTCTTATTATCACTCGGTCCTCGCAGGAAGCTCTCATATCCGTGCAGCTGATCCTTACGTGGATTAGGGATAATAAACAGCCCATTAATGGAGGCCTGAACCAGGAAATGGAGTTGGAATCAGCGGCACCATTCAGCGGCTGACTGAGGTTAATAACTCCATTACTCCAGCTCTGTGCCGAGCCGCGCGACGAGCCGCGTGTTAGCCTTATCTTACTCCTCATTAATTGAGCTAATAGAACCTGAGTGACCCTGCCTTGCCGCCGCAGTCGGAGAGTTTACCAGACATGGGCTGGAATACATATCATTCCCCGTGTGCTCTGCGGGCACCTTTGTTTTTGGAAGAGAGAGCTCTCTTAAAGGCCGGCTGGCCACCAGACCTGTCCTAGCGGCAGAAGCGCTGCCAGGCTGTCCGCACCGGGGTCCCGGTCCCGCTGACTTCATTCCACGGGGCGCGGCGCAGCCAGGACCCGCCCCTCAGGCAGAGGCTGCTTGAGTTTAGGGCTTAAGCTTCAAGCCCCACAGCTTTGGAGGAAGTGGTGATGGTTTCAGCAGGGTGTCTGGGGTCAAGGGCAGAAATGGAAGTATGGCACGTGTGGGTGGGAGTGGGGGTGGACCCCAGCCTTCCCTCCCTGGCTGTCCTCTGTCCTGCAGCACTGGGCAGCTGCCTTCTCTGTGGCTGTCCTGCCTGGCCCCGAAGGTGCATTGTTCCGACCACCCTGCTCTCTGGCTCGAGGGACAGTGGTCAAGGGCACTGCTTGACCTTTCTGAGCCTCAGTGTACTTCGCAACCAAATGGTATACGAAGCCTCCACTCTGACCTCACCCTCTGCTGGTCGCATGTAGGTATTTGGGGGGAAAATGCAGATGGAAGGGGTCTCTGAGTCGGAAAACGCTCTGCTCCACCAAGGTGACCTTGCCAGTGGACTCACATTCGAAACCTGACTTCCCCACGGCAGCCTCTCTGTGCCTCTGCTTCCTCAGCTGACAACAGGGGTGGTGGCTTGTGGGACATGGAGTGGAAACGTTTGATGAGATGATGACGGAAAGCACTTTGCGCAGAGCCTGGCCTGCCCAGGGCTCCGTGTGTGTGAACCGTGCTGATGCCTAATGTACGGGGGACCCGAAGCCTGTCCTTGGAGATCAGAGCTTCTGAAGGGAGATCAGGGTTCACCAAAATAGCAGGGGCCAGGTTCCGTGGCCCTGGCTGGCGCCCCGGCTGCTCTGTGAGAACTGTGTCCCTCTGGTGGGGGCTTGGTAGTTCCTCGTTCCTCCAGCGCTACAGTGCGCCACAGGTTGGAGGGGGGCGGGAGAAAGTTCCAGCAAACAGACAAATCGCGCTCTCGTTGGAGACACCCTGGCGTCCACAAGGAGGAAGCTCTTCAGGCTGGAGGAGCCTGGTGGGTTGTGTGGGAGCTGAGAAACCAGCCTGGGAAACATGGGCTCTTCATCACCTATTCCCTGTCGGTCTTCACAATTCAAAGATTCTTCGGATGGCTGGACGCGACACGGTGACACTGTGATGCAAGGCAGAAGGTTTTGTGACTTCGGAGGACTGGCTGCTACATGGAGCCACGCTGGGGGTTGCGCTCTGGGGACAGGCAAGAGTCGCGGAGCCATGGAGGGCAGCTTCTGGTGCGGCGAGGGGGCGGGGTAGCGGGATGGGCTAATTGGAATAAATCGGAGGGCTGTCTGCAGCTGGAGCGTGGGGGCCCCGTAAGGGAAAGGGGGCTCAGCCAGCTGTGTTGGGGGATTGAGAGTCCCCAACCAAGACTCCAAAACTGGGTCAAGACAGTGCTTGACCCAGTGCTTGACAGTGCAAGACGTGTGTCGCACCTGTCCCTGTGTGGGGCGGACTGACCAAGGCAGGCAGGCCAAATTCCACCTCCTCCATTTCTCCACCTTCTGTGGACAAGGCGTGTTTGCAGACAGACTTGGAGAGGTTGAAGCCCAGCCCAAAGGCCAGCCACCGCTGCAGCCCTCGCGTCCACCGTACGGCGACCAGCCTGCGTCTCTGACCGCACCGCCAGAGTGCGTCCCCGTGTCCTGGGGCTGTTGCAGCGAACCCCCTCGTCCACTCTGTCTTACCCACTGGCCCCCAGGCGGCTCACCCCCCCCCCCACTCCGTTCTTCTCAATTACACGGGCACCCAGGATGACGGCGCCCTGCCCTGGCTCTGAGAGCAGGGCTGTGCTTCCTTGTAGGGAACTTGAATCACAGCTGATGCTGGGAATTCGGTGGCCGCGCTGGGGGTCGGAGGTAAGTTCAGGCAGTGATCCCCAGGGGTGGCCGCTGGGTTCACCCGTCCAGGAGCGAGGAAGGGGGTGCA
Organism: Mustela nivalis; assembly: GCF_964662115.1. Lineage (NCBI taxonomy): Eukaryota > Metazoa > Chordata > Mammalia > Carnivora > Mustelidae > Mustela > Mustela nivalis. Next base: position 89,828,343 of record NC_139032.1, on the reverse strand, counting down.
CCCCTGGGCCTAGAGCCCCGGGTTGTGGCCAGTAATGGTGATGACAGGGCCACAGCCCACAGCCCCTGCGGCCGCAGATTTTAATCTTCCAGTAAATCAGAACTGAAGTGGAAAAAGGAAGGTTCTCCCATTATTTTCCTGCCTGGGGACTGTTGACATTTTACCACTTATTTCCAGTGTTTGTGTAAGAGAGTCTGGTGAGGAGGATTCTGAGCAAATGTGGAAGGTCGGCACTGCTTTTTTCCTGGGTTAAAACTTAGTTTATGACAGTCTGTTACTAGGTTTGTCGTCTGTCTCTGAGAGCAGAAGAGCAATTACTTTTGAAGCAACGACATCAAAAATGTACATTACCTTTGAACCCTTTGCCGGCAGCCTCTGGGGTCTTTCGGGGGATAAAAATATGGTGATTCCCAGAGAGAGCGTGAGCCCAGGCGACCACAGGCGACCAAGGGCCACCACAGGGGAGGCTCTGCTGTCCCAGACGGCAGCGGGGAACCCAGAAGGTGCATGGCCCGTGTGGGCAGCCGGGAACCAGGGAGCCTCGAGCTGGGAGCTGCGGAGAGCCGGCCCGTGCTAGGCGTTTGAGGATCTTTAGGAAGACACAGGACAGATGAATAACAAAGGTTCTCCTGGCATTTTCTTGGTGGGTAATTTAGTTAGTTAAGGACCGACACTAACAGTCTTAGTGGAGTATATTGAAACTCCATTTACGTATTAAGCAGGAAAAAGTTTTTTCCTAAGAATTTTCTGAGAGCACTCAGTCATGCTGACAGCATCGGGTAGACTCCTTGCTGTCCCTAAGAGGTCTCGGAAAGATTTCCATGCCGTTCCGGGTAAATATGTCACTGTGGGAGAAAGTGACAACTCTCCATTTCTGACTTCAGTGCCTAATAACCTTCACGGCCAAACGCCCCCCACCCCCGCCCATGTCCACCTCCCCCTCCGCCTCCGTCAAGTCTTCCTGTCCACAGGCAGAACACGTCTCAATCTCTTCTTCACCTGCGGGTACTAAGCTCCTATTAGGGGTCCAGTGGGCTTTACCCAACCAGGAATAGTAGGGCCTAAGCCAGTGGTGAGTAAGACGTCAGGGAAGACAAACATGGCTCCCCGCCACGGTGATCGGAGACCCGGTACAATCTCCATGCCTGGGTGGAGAATGACAGGTGACCTTTCACAGAGCGGAGCCCAGGGTAGTTGGCATTTGAGTCTGGTTCTGATGGAGATGCCCCCATTTTTGGCAGGTGGGATGCTCGACCGTTAGCTTAAAGTCATTTCCCGAGAAAGGCAAGAGGCCGAGATGCCGGGATGACTTGCAGAAATCATGTTTGTTTTTCTTTACCCAAAGGAGACTTTGGGAGACATCAGAGCGCACTTCAATTTTCCATCTTCCTTAGAGGCGTAAATAAAATGCTGACCCGGTGAACCCAGCCTTGTGCTGTCAAAGTCTGGGCCTCTGCCAGATTCAGGTGGCAGATGTCTAAAAGCTTGAAGCTCTCCTTCTTAAATATCACGGACATTATTTAATAAAAGGAAAACTTTTAAAGAAAGTCTTCCACAAATAGAAGTTCAGCTCTACTTTTTCCAAGATTGTGGAACTCTGGGTATCCCTGCTTTGTTGGCTTTGAGGTTTCTACAGGTTTCCCCCTGCACCCCTGGGGACAGATGCACTTGGATTCCCCGCCCTCCCCTCCCCCCGACACCCTGTCGCAGCTCCTGGACATGGCCTCCGACCTGGGGCCCCAACATTGCCCTGCCTTTCTCTCTCGGGCCTCTGTCTCATGAAGCAAGGAGAGGGCTGTGTGCCTCGAGAAAAGACCTGCCAGGCCCGGACGTCCCACTCCCAGAGCAGCGGCAAGGCGGAGCAGGAGAGGGAGCATCTCTCTCTCCCACCGCCCCCCCTCGCGCACGCTCCGTACGCCCTGAGTGTATCTGTCCTAAACGCTCAGTATGTGCTCATGATGTGGCTGCTTTCAGAGCACCATGGGGTTTTTTGTCCAAATCTTATCTTTTCTACCAGACTTGGCTCAAAGTCCACCTCCTCCAGGAAGCCTTCCCTGATGCTTTTCCTTCCTCTGCACCTTCTTGGGACCTTGTACATTGTTCTCGCGATAGGAAGCAGTTTAACAGGATTGTGCTTAAGCAAGAGGCTCAAGAAGCCTGGCTTTGTCCCCTTCAGGCTGTGTGACGCTGGGCAGGCCTTATCATCTGTGAACGTCATTTTTTTTTCCTTTGCAAGATGAGGGTGACTTCATTCAGATACACAGCACGTAGTCACAGAATATCCGTTATGTGCAGGTACGGCTGAAATTCTAGGAACCCAGAAGGAAATGAGAGCTTAACACTTGCCATCACACAGCTTATGTTCTAGTTGGGATGAAAAAAGCCGTATTCGGCCAACAGATCCATAATAGGTTGTGCTCCAGGGAGAACCGTAAAGCAGGGTAAGGGGCAGGAGGGAAGATTGGCAGCGGGAAGGCAGAGGAAGAGATGGTGTGTTGTGTGGAAGGTGGCCAGGCCTGGCCTTTCTGAGAAGAGTACAATTTAACAGAGGCTTGGAGAAATCATGCAAAGACCTAGAGAAGAACAGCGAGAGCCTGGGGACAGCGAGTGCAAAGGCCCTGAGGCGGGAATGTGTTGGCGTGCTTTCGAGGCATCATGGCGGTTGCCGCCTAAGGAGTGGGGAGAGAGTGGGAAGTGAGTAGTCAAAGGTGGACAGGGCTTCTGAGTCAGGTGGGAGCAGGGGGGAGCTGAGCAGATGAGCGGGTGGACAGCGGACCACATGCAGGACAAGGCCAGATGTAGGGATGGCAGATGGGAGACCCTCGGCTAGAACCAGCTGAGGAATCTGGTGCTGTGGCCCAGGGTAGTGGCTGTGCAGGTGGAGAGAGGTCGTCAGGCTCTGACTGTATCTTGAAGGTAGAAGAGATGCAAATCGGATTGGATGCAGGGCGCGGGGGAGAGAGACATCAAGAAGGACTCCGCCATTTGTGCTGGAGCGTCTGGGAAGAACGGGCTGGCCATCCCTCTGCTGGTCAGGGACGTGGGAGCAATGGGCTTGGGGAGGAGCCACTGGCTGGGTTTTAGACATGGGAAGATGGAGGTGCCTGTTAGGAGCCTGTGGACATGTCCCAGAGCCGCAATAATGAGGCCCCACAGAGAGAGACAGAAACGGATTTTCTCCACATTCTGGAGGCTGGAAGTCCAAGGTCAAGGTGTTGGTCTCTTCTGAGGCCTCTCCCTCGACCTGCTGCCGCTTCACGCTGTGTTTTCTCTGTGTTCATGTGTTCCCAGGGTCTCTGGGTGTGTCCACATTTCCTCCTGGTGTAAGACACCAGATTGGGTTCCACTTCCTTGAAGACTCTGTCCTGGGGCGCCAGGGTGGCTCAGTCAGTTGGGTGTCTGCCTCGTGATCTCGGCATGGGCCGTGGTCTCAGGGTTGTGGGATGGAGCCCCGTGTCCGTCTCCACACTCAGCGTGGGGTTTGCTTGTCCCTCTCCCTCTCCTCCTCCTCGAATTCAATCAGTTAGATCTTTAAAAAAACAATAGATAAAGACCCCGTCTCCACATACAGTCGGATTCGGAGGTGCTGAGGGTTGGAGCTCAGCATGGGGATTGTAGAACGCGCACGGAGCCCGAGCAAACTCACACAGGTTCCTCGCAGGCGTCTCCGTCTCATCTACACAGCGCGCGGAGTAACCGCCACGCGTGGCTCAAGGAGCCCATGGCTTCCCCCACCGCCCGTCCCACCAGCTCGCGTGGTTTTCCGTCGCTCCTGACTGCGCCCCCGCCCCGGCCAGAGCTCTGTGCTTTCACAACCATGCAAGGCAAACCCAGAAGGCCCCTGGAGACGACCTAGTGCATCCTCCACGCTGCACAGAGGGAGAAACTGAGGCCCAGAGAGATGAAGCAATTTGGCTAAGGTCTCACTGTGACGGAGCGGGGGCTGGAACGCGTTGTCCTGGCCGCAGGCTGGCTGGCGTCTTCCTCAAATGCCATCTTCTTTCCCCCATCCCAGCGCACCAGGGTGGCGGGCCGTTGCCCACCCTGCCGTCATGCCCCACACCCGAGGCCTTCCCAGGGCCTCCTGTTTTTGGGCGGCTGGGTTCCGGCTGCTGGGGGCCTGGCGGCAGCGTCCCCCCCCCCCCATGAATGCTGCGTCCAGATGCCCGCCTCCTCGCAGAGCTCTGGGAGCGTCCCCCTCTCCTCTCAACAATAATTAGCCTTGTAAGACTAATGGACGAAATCGTGTCTAATTACCCTGTTGAAGGCCCAATTATGCGATTAACATTCGTGGGCTATAAGCTAATGATGAGAAGAGCCTCTCATTTGCATAGCATTAAGTTAATTGAGCCTCCAGCCGAGGGACGGATGGGGTAGCTATGGCAGGATTCTCTTTCTGGAAGGATACTAATGACCAGAGAGGATGGTTCACCTGACAGCTTTATTAATTAGCAGCGATCGGATTACCTCGCAGGAGTGGCAAGTGGCAGTGAGCATAAAGGCTCGTCTTTGTCACAAATGGGAGACAGGGACCCTGTCTGTGGATTTTTCTTCCAGCACTTGGAAGTTAGAGGCCAGCTCTGATCTCCTTGAAGAACCATTCTAGAAAACTCCTCCTGCAGAATCTTGCTCAGGCCCTTCTGCTGGGTAGTCCCAGCACACTTCCTCTACTTGCTTGATCATTTATGCTTGCTCTCTCCGATTCGTCCCACTCTTAATTACAGAGCTTCTCCACAGCGAGGTTGGGTCCCCTGCCTTGGGAGTGCTCATGGGGTGGGTTCCACTTGGCCGGAGGCTCCCAGCTTCGCCCAGGGGTTTCATACTCACCATGGTGTCACCTTGTGGTTGGTGAATGTCAGCAAAGAATCTCAGACTTGCAAAATCCTTGGAGAATCCTTGGAGATCACTGGTTCAGGTCCCTTATGTTACCCCCCATAGAATGGGGGCTCAGAGAGGCTGAGAGCCTGGAGCTTGCGTCCAAGGCAGGGGTGGTGGGGTGGGGTGGCCGCCACCAACCCTGCCCAGCATCCCCTGGCCCCAGAACTGCTCTGCCTCTCTGGCCCCTCCCACGGCCTCTGTGGATAATGTGCTGAGCTCTTCCATGTGCCCTCCTGGGGGAACCTGCCCTGAGCCCCTCCCATGTGCTCCGACCCCCTCAAAAAAGGAATCATGAAAGTGGTGTATGGCCGGACTAAAACCCAGGTTGCTCTCCAGAGAATTTTAAAGATTTTATTTGTTTATTTAACAGAGAGAGAGAGAGATTACAAGTAGGCAGAGAGGTGGGGGGGTGCGGGGAAGCAGGCTCCCTGCTGAGCAGAGAGCCCGATGCGGGACTCGATCCCAGGACCCTGAGATCATGACCTGGGCCGAAGGCAGAGGCTTAACCCACTGAGCCACCCAAGCGCCCCTCTCCAGTGAATTTTAAAACAAAGCATTTTTGGGCTCCTGGGTCACTCAGTTAAGAGTCAGTCTTTGGCTCAAGTTGTGATCTCAGGGTCCTCCTGGGATCAAGCCTCACTTTAGACTCCCCTCTCAGGGAAGAGTCTGCTTCTCCCTCTCACTCTGCTTCTCTACATCCCCCACCTTGTCCTCTCTCTCTCTCAAATAAATAAATAAAATCTTTAAAGAATTTTTTAAACAAAAAATAAAATCATGTATACGTCTATATGTAACTTGCTCTTTCACTTAATAGAATACTGTGTATATCTTTCTCTATCATTATGTAAAGCTACAACCCATTAAATGTAAAGTATACATTTTACAAACTATTACATAGTAACAGTGTATGTACACGGTTAAGTAGTCAGATGTACCATAGTGGATTTAAAATGCTGTCTGTTTGGCAGACAGTTGTTTTCTACTTTTTTATCATTACAAACAATAAACAACAGACAGCAGACATGATCATTGTCTGTTTGGTCTTCTTAGGACAAATTTAAGGAGTGGCATTGTTGGGCCATAGGGTCTGCAATTTAAAAGTTAATTTAATTTTTCAACTTAAAGGAGTCAGAAATTGAAAGACTATTGGTGGATAGCCAGTGAAAAAGAAATCTCAAAAGAACAGCTGAAAATCAATCATCTGGACCTCCGACTTAGGTTAGAAAGATAATAAATGCAGAAGTGGCAGGAAAGAGACCATGGGAGTAGAAATCAGGATGTAGAAAACAAAGTGACAACAGAGCCAAAAGTTTGTTGTTTGACCAAATCAATGAAGCCGACATACCTCTAGTAAGACAGAGAAGGTGCAGAGAAACAACATTTGACATAAAAGGGGACATAACCATAAATATAAAATATTATGAACAACATTGTGACCATAAATCTAGAAACATACACAAGATGGATAAATCCATGGCAGGGGGTGGGGTGTTGGCGGAAGGTCTTGCCAGTGTTGACCTAAGAAGAGATAGAAACTCCAAATGGTCCTATAAGTATTACATGGATTGAGTCATAACAGTGAGACCTTCCCTTCCCCCAAACACTCCTGCATACGAACGCTTGTGGCAGCACCGTGAGTGATAGAAAAACACCTTCGCAAAGGTGGGGAAGATCCTGGCAAATGCGCAAGCCCCACAGCCGTGCGCTATGAAGCAACTGAAGGGGATGGACCATAGCCATGCAGATCAACATGGAGGAATCTTAGAAAAATAATCCTGAGTGTAAATGCAAGACGAACATATTTCACACGATATCAAAACAAGCAAATGAAGCCCTCATGCATCTTTAATAATCCATGATGGCGGTTTTCTTTGGTGGGAGAATACAGAGAGATGGGATCAATTAGGAACATCTAGAACATTTCATCAGTACTAGACTGATGCATTTCTTAAGTGAGTTCATGTTTTTTTTTTTTTTTTAAGAATTTATTTATTTATTATATTTGAAAGAGAGAGCACACAAGTGGAGGCAGGAGGGGCAGAGGGAGAGGGAGAGAGTCCCATGCAGACTCTGTGCTGAGTGTGGAGCCCGCTGGGGGGCTCGATCTCAGGACCCTGAGATCATGACCTGAGCCAAAGCCAAGAGTTAGACACTTAACTGTCGGAGCCACCCAGGCACCCCATGGAGTTAGTTTTAATATATGTAATAATGTATCTATCCGGATAGAAATTTTTTCAAGCAATCCTTGTTTTATTCCCCAGTATATCTCAAACCCCTTAAAATACTCATGTGTTGTACAGAGTAGGTGCTCAACAAATATTTGTGGACTGAGTGACTGCATGTTACATGATTTATTTTTATATATCAAAATGTGTCAAGAGAAAAAATGGGGGAAATATTAAGTTTTCTTTTCATCTCAGACCTCTACTCCCTTCCCTAGAAGCAACCACAGTTCATAATTTATTGGGTATGCTAAAAAACTTATCTGCATTAGGATATGCTTTTATTTTCTATATGTGGAGATAGACTACACACTCTACATACGGTCTTTTCTCTAAATGCTATATCTGGAGATTTTTTCATATAGCATCGCTCATTCTTTTGAATGGCCCTGTGGTGTTCCAGTTCTGTGACTATACAGTCATTTCTTTAACCAGGTCCCTGTTGAAAACCGTGTACATTGTCTTCTTTCTTTCGCTTTGGAGAGAGTACTACTGTGAATGTATGCAGGGCTCTGTGTATTCGGAAGACACCCTCTACAGAGTAAATTCCTAGACGCGACATTGCTGGATTGAAGTTGCATTTTATTTTCAGTGGGCACTACCAAAGTGCCCGAGAGCTCCTAATTTACCGGTGGAGATGAAAGGTTGTATGACCAAAGGTGGTGTGTGCGTCGGGAACAACTAGACCATCCAAGAAACAAAGGCTTCATTTAAGTTTGGGACTCCCAAGGGGCACCTTGGACAGCAACCTGCGTGGCAGTTCTGGAGCCGCCCACGTTCATGGCACAGTTCAGGGAGCCACACACCTGCTCAAGCTATGGAAAGTGTGTGACATCACATAACCGAAGTTTTAGGGAGCGTATGTTTTTCTTAGGATCAATAATAGATTTAATGTATGCCCAAATGTTTCCTTTTAAGAATGGTTGTATTGCCCACAGTGGCTACTTCCTGATTTACACGTAGAGTAGTAGGTAAGTAGTGACAAGTACTTACGTTTTTACTTTGAACCACAACTCAAACATGACAGGCTTATGAACAAACATGAAGGCCGACCATGAACGAAAGCCTTTCTCGAAAGACCTGAGCTGCCTCCTTAAGAGCTGGAAGCTAATCTCAGCACCTCTGTGAAGAGCCGCCTTGCGATGGGGGTGGGTCCCAGACATTTAGCCTTTCAGAAGACAAGTACCGGGAAACTCTGCCCTCGGCTCTCAGGCTGCCCCTCCTGCGACCGGGTGGGAGAAGCGTGCCAGGGTCACCCATCCTTTGTGAGAGCAGATATGCATCTGGGGAGAGCGTGGACATCAAGCCCCATCTGGAAGTAGGTCCACTCAGTTCCCCAGAGACCAGCTGCTGCCTGGCTTTGCCTTGGCATTTTCTAAAAAAGGTAGGTTTAGTGTTAAAGGCAGACGCTTTGGAGTCAAAGAGACAAGAGTGTGTGAATTAGTGTCTGATGGCAGTTGTTTAATGAGCATGTACTAGGTGCTGGGTCAGTGAGCAAGATAGCAGCTTAGCCTCCGGGGAGGAGCCCTGTACTGGAGGGGGCAGATGGACAGGCGGCAGGTGGGTTATGACACGGAGGGCTTTCCCGAACTCTGAGGCCCCCCAACTGCATGTGAAGCTGCTGTGAGGAGTTCAGAGGAAGCAGAGGGAACAGAGGGCAAAGGCCTAGAGACAGGGGCCAGCTCCACTGCCTTCTGGCCACTTCACCTTTGAATTGGCAGCAGACATGGTGTAAAGTCACCATTAGGTCCCCTAAGGGAGTGTGGTAGATGTCATAGCCTGCTCTCACTACAGGCTCGTGACCTGCGCTTCCCTCTGGATTTTGCAGAGGAGGCCCCCAGGCCCAGCCCCATGGCTCAGTAAGAGAGCCGGGACTGCCCATCAGAGGACAAGGCAGTCTTTTTCCTCCTCCTCCTCCTCCTCTTTCTTCTCCTCCTCCTTTTAAGATGTTATTTATTTGTCAGAGAGAGAGAGAGAGAGCACAAGCAGGGGGAGCAGCAGGCAGAGGGAGAAGCAGGCTCCCTGCTTAGCAGGGAGCCTGATGCAGGACTCAGTCCCAGGACCCTGGGATCATGACCTGAGCTGAAGGCAGACGCTTAACTGACTAAGCCACCCAGGCATCCTTCTTCTTCTTAAAAAAAAAAAAAAAGAAAAGAAAAAAGATTTATAGGGTCGCCTGGGTGGCTCAGTGGGCTAAAGCCTCTGCCTTCAGCTCAGGTCATGATCCCAGGGTCCTGGGATCGAGCCCCGCATCGGGCTCTCTGCTCAGCAGGGAATCCTGCTTCCTCCTCTCTCTCTGCCTGCCTCTCTCCCTACTTGTGATCTCTGTCTGTCAAATAAATAAAATCTTTTAAAAAAAAGATTTATGTATTTATTTTACAGAGAGAAAGAGAAATAGAATGGGGGTGGGGTAGGAGGGGGAAGGGAGAAGGAGAGAGAATCTCAAGCAGACTCCCTGCTGAGCACAGAGCCCAACGTGGGGCTCGATCCCATAACCCTGAGACCCTGACCTGAGCCCAAATCAAGAGTTGGTTGCTTAACTTGCTGAGCCCCCCCGGTGCCCCAAGGCAGTCCTCCCTCTTGTTTCATTAAGTTCTGGTACGGCGGGCCCTTCTCTCCCAGAGATGCTGGACTGGAGGTGGCCTCTTTGGAGGAATGAAGACGGCGAGCGGGGCGGTCCTCCTGAGTTTTGCCTTTCGCTCCAGAATCTTCCCCCCGTCCCAGGGAGCTGTGGAAATGTCTCTCCTGCCCGTGGTGGGATGTCGGTCAGTGTGGCTGCCCCTGGACACGTGGTCCGCTCTCACTTTCTTGGCACCCACAGCAAGCACTGTGGCGTCACAGAGACGAGTGGAGCTCCAGGCTAAAATCCGAGGGACCCGAAATTATGTATTTAGTCCACAGTTGGCATAAAGTGCTCATAAAATCGTGATCATGATAGAGAGGCTAATAAACATTCAAGAACATAAATATTTGGGGGAGGAAATGGCTCTGTGAAACATTTAGTTGTGGAGTAGTTAGGAGAACAGAGACCGTCGGCCAGGCGGAAGTCTCCAGATACCAATCTGGTGAGTTATATATGTAGAGCTGGTAATGATCTTGAGTGGGCCACTTTATGGGTGTGCAGACGTTAATTTGATGAGTACATGCCCGCAGTGCTGCCCTGCTTTGGGGAACCACGTCAGACCAGGCGCTGAGCTGTTTGCCCTTCAGATCACTGCCTTGAGCGGCTGGAGGGGCTGCCGGCTGGGGATTGGGAGCGGGCGGAACTGAGCACTGAGTCAGCCCGCAAGCAGCTGGCATGTGCAGGGGAGGCTGCCGGGTGGAGAACATGCTCTGAAACCCCGGATCTCTTGTGGTCCCTGCAGCCGGCCGGATAAGAGGATAAGAGGAGCCCCCACCCTACCCACCCCGCACACTAGGTACAGTAGTTAGGGGCCCAGACTGGCCAGGTTCAAATCCTGCTTTGCCATTTACAGGACCTTGGGCAGGTCACATACCTACCATACAGAGTGGACGTAGTGACAGTGGTGTGAGCGTGGTCAGAGATAAATTAGGTGATACGTGTCCGGTGCAAACAGAAGCGCCAAAGATGGGATGATCATGGCCCTTGCGCTTGGCGGGCAGGATTTGGGGAGTCAACGTCAGCAGGGTGCGGTGAGTCCCGTCAGAGGGTGGTTGAGGTTCGGTTTACATTTTGGAGTGTGGCCCCTGAGCTGAACCCCCCTACCAACGACCCCCCCCCACCCCGTCCTCCCATGGCAAGATGTGGTTTGTAGCTGGTGGAGAGGGAGCGTGAAAGGAACTTGTTACTAGGAGCAGAGAAAGTTTTAAAGTGAACTGTGGTTCCGCCCTAGCACGGGTGTTTCTTGCATAAGGCACAGGCTCTCCAGACGCGCAGATGAGTGAGGCACGGTCCTGCCGCCTGTGGGCGCTCCCCCGAGGTCGTTCAGACGCGGATCCAGGGCACCTGCCTCAGCGGGGTCTCCTGGGGAGGTCCTGGGGTGCATGGTAGGGCTGCAGGGTAGGGCTCACGACGCCAGGAAGACACCCCCTTCCCCACGACGTGCCCACCGGCGCATCAGCTCCCTGACACACAGAAAATAGGAAAAGTGTGAAGTATTTCAGACAGCCGGTCCGCGATCCGGAGATCCGGCAGGACCGCGTGCAGGCTCCTGGGGGCCACAGCAGGGCGGACGCTGATGCAAACACCAGCAAGGAAGGGCTCCTCGGGCAGCGGTAATGCCTTGGCCACAGGCCTTTTCCCGTAAATGGTTGGAGGAAAACGCGTTAAATCGGAAGAGTCGGCCCGATGTGAGCCGGCGTGGCCGGGGAGGGAGCGCGAAGGCTGCGTTGGGTCCCCGCACCGCGGATCGCTGGGGGCTGGCTGTGTGGGGTGACCTAGGTGGAGGCTGGACCCGAGACGGTGGCCTGCTCCGGGGAGGGGGCGGGGCTAACGACACTCGGCGTCCAATCGGGAGGAGGGCGTGGCCCACGCGTGGCCTCATTTGCATGGGGCCTGGGCTTCCCGCAAAACCTGAGTCGGTGCGGGGGGAGGGAGCTGGGTGCCGCCTCCGCCGTCGCGCCCCTCCTGTCACCTTGGAGCCAGCTCCGTGGCACTGAGCAGAACTCGCGTCCTCGTGGGGCCCGTTTGCATCTGCTGTCCCGCTCAAAGAGAGTGAAATGCAAGTGGCCATTGCTCTTTTGAGCCGAGGTGCATCTTCCTGCCGCTCCAGGCCCAGGTCCTGCAGAAACGTCGCAGACACTAACCGGCTCCGCACTTCCCGTTTCCGACCCCTGTCTTCTGCCATCCGAAGCAGGTGTCGCAGGGAGGCGTCTGTAGTCTGTATCCTCCCGCTGTCCCCTGTTCTGTGCTGAGCTGGGTGGGTCCTCAGGGAGTCCTAAACCGGGTGTGCCCTTGGTGGGTCCTTGAGAGGGAGGAGCCCTTCCCAGCTGCACTCACCCAGGTGGTTATTCCCCCTCGTATGGTCCCCCCCCCCCCCGACGGAGGGTCACTACCTCTCCTCCTGGAAGGAAACTGCTTGTCCTGGAGTCCACGGAGGGGGCTTCCCTTCCAAGGAGGAGCACGTCTGGGGTGGACCCCAGGATGCCTTGAGCCCCTTCCCTCTGAGTTCCCAGCCACCAGCAGCTCTGTGCGCACACCCATGAGCACATCCAGCCACGGCGCAGCCCCAAGCCCTTCCGAGGTAGAATTTCTGGCACCACTGGGGCCAGGCAGGGGCCAGTGCCCGCTGCCCCCTCCAAGCTCTGGTCCTGTCCCGCAGGGCCTGTTTGCCTGCTGCCGGGGTCTCTGTAGTATAGGTGCATGATGCGGGGGAGGCGGTAAGGGTGTAAGGACAAGAACACTCCAGGGGGTGTGACTTTGCGGGTGACTTTGCGTGACTTTACCTCCTCAAGGCTGAGAGAGGAGAAAACTGCCTCCTTCCTCACGGGAACGATGCGCCAGGAGGCTGGCGGGGACCCATGGGCTGTTTGTCTCTCCCACAAGTACGGGTTGTGGGCTGCTTATTGCCAACCACTGGCCCAGGTGCTGGGGCGTCGGCGGGGGAGCAGGACATTTTCGCAGGAGCCCACGGGCGGGGTCCACAGCAGCACGGGAGGAGGGTCAGGTGGCAAGTTCGGCACTGGGGAAGGCCCGTTGGAGGAGGCTCCCAGCCGCACTCCCGTACACGCTCCCAGCCCCCACGGCAGCCCCCCTCGGCACCACCTTGCTCAGCACCAGCGCCTGGGCATGGCACCACAGGGAGAGATGCCCTCAGGGTAGATTTCCGCAGAACTCCTAGGCTTCTGGACTCAAATAACAGATTTAATTCATAGACAACGACCCAAACTCAGAAGTTTTAAATTGCAGGCCCATGTCCCCAGCCAAGGACGTGGAAAAGCTTTATCTAGAATCTCAGGTTTCACCTCCTAGGTAGGTTCATGAGGAAGTTTAACCCAGGAGCCTACCCGGATAAGCAGTTTAACCCTGGGTTTGTTTTCAGTGGGCAATTAGGACAGTCTTCTCTTGGCACCGCTGCAGGACTGGCCTTTGGGTGAGGCAGTGCCGTCCAAGTACGATCAGTCAAGTCCAGGGTGCAGCGTGTACCTGTAGTTAAGCGTCTCCAGATGCAGCTGGAGGGGGGAGCAGATCCGGGAGGGTCTGGGGTCTGAGGAAGCCCCTCTCTGAAGCTGCTCCCACGGGGGTGGGGTGGTTTCTGGGGGATTTATCAGCTGGAGCCTGTTTGACCTGGTGATCTGAATCTATGTCTTTGCTGGCCCACAAGTAAGAACTTAGACATTTGAGAAGAGAGGGTGGTCTTTTGGACTGTAGCTCATGAGGATTTTCCTGAGATGGAATGTTCTAGAAAGTCCTTTGAATTGTGCCAGGAAGGCTGCAGAGATGTCTCCTGTAGGGCCCCTGCTGCTGCATGCTGCAGAGAAAGATGCTTGGAGAAAATGATAGGACTCGAGGCCCGTCAAGGCCCCGCGAGGAGGTGGAGGACAGGCCAGCTGCAGAGGGGACAGGAGTGACAGGAAGGGCGCAGGAGCCTGCACACAGCGGCAAAACTCAACTGTCAACCACGCAAGTGAAGGAAGGAGCGGAAGTGGGTCACGGAAGGACTGAAAAGATGGCGGGCGCCGGTCCGACCCTCTCTGCCCTGCGTGACCGCCTTCCTCAGCAGTTCGTCCGTCTCGGTGCTTCCCCGTGGCCTTGGCAGTGGTTGTCCCATTCATCCTTCCAGTGGCCCTCAGCTCCAGCCTACCCTCCAGAGTCTCCCTCCGTTCGGAGGGTGAGGCTTTTGAGGACAACATTTAGTCAACAAACATTTATTGAACCCCGGCTGTGTGCCAGCGCTGTTCTAGGAGCTGACAATAGGGCAGAGAACAACACGGACAGGGGAGGCACCTGCCTTGGGGGGCAGACAATGAGCATAATGGTCTCCCAGGAAGGAGGGTTTCAAGGAGAACAAAGCAGATGCGTGAGAAGCTGGGGAGCCACTCCTTGCTGGGGGCACGGGCAGCAGACATTGCAGCAGAGTCCTGAACCCAGTGAGGGTGACCCCGTGGCCACTGGAGAGATGCACGTTCGAGACCCGGGGCCAGCCTGTGCAGAGGGTGGGCCCTAAGACAGTAAGGAGGCCGTGTGGCGGGGGAGTCAGGAGCCAGGGGCACGGGAGGGGATGAGGTCTGCAAGCAGCCGACACCCCAGGACCTGAGCTACGCATGTGCGAGAGTTCCTTCAATCCATTTTGAAAGAAATCACCTTAAGAAAAAAATCATCTTAAGAAATCATCACGAAGCTGTAGGATGATGGGCTCTTGAGTCAGATGCTTCCGGCTTCCTCTCCCCGAGACTCCCACTTTCTCATCAGTAAAACGGGTGCCGAGTTAGAGAAAAGCTTCAGAAAATTGTTCATGAGGAACAACTGTGACCTCAAAGGCATAATGCTAAGTGAAGAACCAGCGACAAGAGGTCACAGATTGCATGATATCCCTCAACGAAATGTCCGGAACAGGCTAGTCCAGCAGGACAGAAAGCAGACTAGGCCGCCCAGGGGATCAGAAGTGGCTGGTTAGTGAATACGGGCTCTCTCCTCAGGGAGATGAAAATGTTCTGGAACCACAGAGAGGTGATGGTTGTAGGACACGGAACATCCCCAAAGCCCCTGAATCACATACTTTAGAACGGTTCATTTATGTTGTGTGAGTTTCTCGATTAAAACATTAAAAATAAATGAACAAACTTGCCTCCGGAAAAAGAGTGAATACGATAATACAGGTGGGGCACTTAGAGAAGTCCTTGCACTTGGTAAGCGCTCCCAGAGGCCAGAGTCCGATGGCTGTGGGTCCCAAGTCGCCCTGTGTCACTCACTAGCCAGTAAGGGCACAAGTTGTCCCATCTGGAGAATGGGGACACTGCGAACAGCCACGTCCCAGGCTTGTAGTGGGGTGGCGTCTCTGCATCCTCAGGGAGATGCCAGGCTGGAGACGTGAGGAGCCACAGCTCGGTACAAGGTGTTCTGCGCACGCGCGTGCAGGGAGACAGTCTACCCAGCGGCCACAGCCCAGACGGGGGCGTTCTACCCGCCTGAGCTCACAAAGTCTGCTGTTCTTATGAACAGGACCTTGAGAAGCTCACTAACGGCTTTGAGCCCCAGTTTGCACGCTTGTCAGACGGGGCATCGTAGTGGTACCTACATCACCCTGGAGAAACTTCCGTGAGAGAACGTTACGTATACGGTGTGCTTAGCCCACAGCAAACGCTGTGAATTGTATCTGATTAATGCACCCACGCTGCTGGAAAACTACCCACTCTGCCCAGGACGTCAGGCTGCATTTCTTCTGCCTTGCCCCATCACGTGTCCCGAATACATCCGGCATCTCGTCTCCGCGCTGCTTGTATGTTCTCGTCTGTGAGCGGCCAATCGGCCCCAAGTACCATGGACAGGTGCCTTTCTCCGCTCCGTCAGCGGCACAGCGTCAGCTCTGCCAGGCCAGAGCAAGTCCGGCTCATTCACCGCCGGATCCACCCACCTGCGACCGTCGGTGACTAGCACAGGGGAGGCACTGGGTAAGCATGTGTTGAGTGAGTGAATGAACATACATTTCCCTAAACCGAAGGCTTTGGCTGAGCCATTCAGACCCTCTCGCCCGGCTCCTCTTACACGGGGGCACCTGGCAGGCTGCCATGCGGGTAAGAGTTTCTGTCCACACACAGGACCCCCTTGCCGTGTGTCCTTCTCAGAGGCCAGCACCTGTTGTGTCCCTGTCCCCTCTGCCCACTGGAGAAATGCAGTGAGGACTCTGCGATGCTGTCAGGGGGTCAGGCTCAGGCACAGGAATCCATCGTCCGTGCATTGTGAGATCCACGTGGGAACGTCTGGCCCAGGAACCCGTGTTTCCCCCGTGACGCTGGTCCGTTAGTTGAAAAGGGATGCTTTTCCTTTTTTAAAATAACCTTGTGCTTGTGATTTTATAGTTAATGTTCTTTTTCTTGTGACTTTATAATTAGTGTTTGTCTTTCTTTCTTTTTTTTTTTTTTAAAGATTTTATTTATTTATTTGACAGACAGAGATCACAAGTAGGCAGAGAGGCAGGCAGAGAGAGAGAGAGAGAGGAGGGTGGGAAAGCAGGCTCCCCGCTGAGCAGAGAGCCCAATGTGGGGCTTGATCCCAGGACCCTGAGACTGTGACCTGAGCCGAAGGCAGAGGCTTAACCCACTGAGCCACCCAGGCGCCCCCTTTCTTTCTTTCTTTCTTTCTTTCTTTCTTTCTTTCTTTCTTTCTTTCTTTCTTTCTATTTTAGGACTTATTTATTTTAGAACCAGAGAAAGCATGAGCAGGGGTGGGGCAGAGGGAGAGGAAGAGAGAGAGAGAGAGAAGCAGACTCCCTGCTGAGCATGGAGCCTGAGGCGAGGCAGGGCTCAGTCTCCTGACCCTGAGCCCAAATCAAGAATTAGACACTTAACCAAGTCACCCAGGTGCCCCTAATTAGTGTTTTTGTTATTTATAGAAATAGTACATTTTCATTGTTAAAAAAAAAAAAAAAAAGGCAGACATGTGTAAAGAACACTTTCTTTCCCCTGATTCCTCCCCCAGAATAACCACTATGGCCGGTTTGTTGCCGATCCTTCTAGATTTACTTGTCTTCTTAAGTCTAAGTAGGCGCATATGATCCTGGTTGTTACAGATCCTTTTTTTTTGACTTAAGGTTGTGTCTTACACTTTCCTCCCATTTCAATGCCCTCGATATACCTTATTTCTTTTAAAAGCTGTAGAATGTTGCTGTCTCACCATTTGTCAAGACTTCCTCTTTTTGTGGCCATTTATGAGGTGTCCAGTGTCCTTCTGTGGCAGATGATTCAGCGGCAGGAAGTCTTATGTATGTATCTTCGCACTTACACTAGTGTTTACTCTGAAGAAATGCCTGAACAAAGATGCTTGGCTTCTCTGGGCCTTAGTTTCCCCATTTGTGCGCAGAGAATAATTTTTTTAAAGATTTTATTTATGTATTTGTGTGTGAGAGAGAAAGAGCTCACAAGCAGGGAGAGGCAGAGGCAGAGGGAGAAGCAGGCTCCCCGCCGAGCAAGGAGCCCAATGAGGGACTCGATCCCAGGACCCTGGGATCATTACCTGGGCCGAAGGCAGACGCTTAACCGACTGAGACTCCCAGGCGTCCCGAGAATATGAATTTCTGTCTTGCGAGATAATATAACATCCCACCTGCCAAATACTTAAGACTGTTGCTTGCACACAGTAGGCACTTTGTTTTATTTTAGACCAGAATGCATCACACCCAGCTCTGCTACCCACTGCAAGTTCCCATCTAAGCTTGTGCCCCAAAGAGATATATTCTAGGTATTTAAGTAGCTTACTTTCTGCTAATCTACAGTTGGCCCTTCTTCCATCCTTGGAAGTGATGACGGTTTGGGGGCCCTTCTCCCCTGGGGTCCCGGGGTTCCTGCAGCCCTTTCTTCCTCAAATGAGAGGCTCTTGGGGTTCCGTAGGCCTCCTTGGATATCTCACTTTCTGGCTTCCTGCCACAGCTCAGCATCCAGTATGCAGTGGCGGGGGGCAGCTGTCCCAGCCGGGCAGTCGGGCACGGTGGCCTCTCTGTCCTTGGGCCACAGGATCGTGGAACGTGCTCTGCCTTTCTGAGAACCAGGACAACCTCAGTCCTTCATTCCCTCTTCTCTGCAGTGTCCTTTGGGGCACGCACCAACCTCTGACAACAGACCCCAACAGGGTCGCAGTTGGCCTCTGTGTTTAATGAAGTCCTGTGTGGTCACCTTGTATGGATGGACAAGGTCGGCCCAGAGGAAACCCTTGGCTTGCACCCACTTCCAGGGTGCAGGGGCCCCCGGGTCACCCAGAAGCCCGGGACTCCCCCAGGGCCCTCACCTTCTGCGGGACCCTTGGAGCTCTGCTCCCGGGACGTGGACGTGGTGGGAACAATCCAGGGGCTTCAGACTTCTCCCATCTCCCCGCACCAGAAGGGGGTCAGGGCCCCAGGGCTGCCACCGTCATGAAGTCAGCACCCGGAATTGTCAGTAAAACAAAAGCTGGTCGCATCCTGAGCCCTTTTAATCACCTAATGGCGGAGACACCCGACGCCGGGGCTCCGGTTCCAAGCCGAGGCCTCAGCCGGGCCACTGTAACTACAGCCAAGTTTGGCCCAGCTTCTCCGTATTACAGCGGCGACACGGATGCACACAATTGAAGTATTTGAGAACAATGAAATATGCATGGCTATCAGTGACAGCCCCATAAAGTGCAGCAATTAGCCGCGTAATCCGAGAGAGGGAGCCGGCCCTCGGCAGCCCGTGGCTCCCCATTAGTTAAATGCATTTTGTACGTCCTCATCCCATCAAATCAACTAACACTTCCTTTAATTGGTTCATGAATTATACAGCCGTCCCGCATTATAATTTAATCGCCTGTAAACATTCATAGGGCCCCACTGTACAGCGTATCGCGCTCATTAATTCGTTAATTTCAGCAGATGGAAGGGGAGATCGGATGAACGGTGGCAGAACAGGGCGCCTTGGGCAATGGGATAAGGAAGAAAAGGTGGGGGGCCGTTTAGGATTTTTAAGGGCTGTCAGAAACTCAATCTGTGAGCTGTCAGCCGCCCGGACCCGGCGCCCACCCCCTCCACTCCACCGACTGCGGGAAGTGACTGGCGGATTCATACGGAGGCTTGTCAACCGTCTTTAAACATCAAGCCAGCGGGTAAACCGAGCCCAATGTAAATTAATTCTTGTCTTACGGGCCCCCCTTTCTCTGTCCCCATGAATATTTCATGGCGGGCAGCATAAATATTAATTCTAATAGCTCTGCACAGTGGTTATTATTTCTGTTTTATGACAAATATTCATAAAATATTCAGGACCCTTTTTTAGAACATTTACACACTTGATTGTGAATTTTCCCAGTTTCCCGAGGACACTGTAAACATATTGGGGTTCTCTTGATGGACTTTTCCCCGTTAATTAATACCACTGGTGGTTAATATTTAATCAGATTCAGGTTTTTCGAGAAGTAAACACCTATTGGATCGGAGGGCAGAGGGGATTGCTTTTCCCCTTCAGTCTGTAAAATGGGAGATTTCTGCTCCCAGGAGTCAGCTTCTCTTTGACACCCGGGTGATCTGACAAAGGCTAACCCCCTTGCCTTTTTATCTTGAAAACAATATCTATCCTTTTTGCATGTGTCTGTTCTCCTCTTACTTTTTCACTGAGAGCTCTGGCAGTAACCCAACGCGCTGTAATGAAATTCTTCGGAAGATGCCCCTGCAGTATTTATGCAAGGATTTAACATAATTTTGGAGTAATTAAAGTGTGGGTTTAACAAACACGGTGGCGGATTCCTTAGGCAAGGCAGCTGTGATTGGGGATGAAGGAGCTTCTGGAATCCACGTGATTTATCTTTAACCCTGAGAGGCAGCTGTGCTCGGTGTCCCCATGAGGCGCCGAGGAGGGGGGTCCAAGCACCGGGGAATGGGGGGGCCACACAGATGAGGTGGTGGCTTCGGTCCATGGGGGGTCTGAGGCGGATCCCATGAACCTTGAGGCCGGGGTGCCCCCCCCCCCCCCGCACTGGCTGCCTCCTAAATTGCTCCAGGGCTCACTTTCCGGGGCCCTGATTCTCAGCAGAAGCCTCGTGATACTCTAAAACCGCAGGGCATGAAGCCGAATTATTTTACAAATAGGAAGGAGGGTCCTAGCGCGGCCAGACCTGGAGCCCAGCCTGCGGCATCACCTAACCCCCCGGGGGCCTGCGAGGTGTTCACCCTTGCAATGGGCAGGATCACAGGACTGGGGTCATGTGCTTCCTGCGAGGATTACACGGGACAACGCGTGTGTGTCACATGCTTCGTGCAGCTGCCTGGCGTGCAGCGAGTACGTAAGCCTTGGAAGGCCCCGATGATGATGGGGATAGTGGCTAAGGAAAGCCAAAGGCTTAGCATGGCATCTGCTTAGTGAACCACGTTTAGAGGGAGAGATTCGTGGAGGAAAACCCCAGCCGTGGAAGGGGTTAAAACAGAAGCTTCTCTGCGGCCCCTTAAAATGTAGAGTGGGAGAATCCAGAATGGAGCTTCTGACCGCGGGCAGAGAAGCCGCGAGGCTGAGGCGTCAGCAGGGACACATTTTAACATCGTGCTCCTCACTGGCGGAGAGTGGCTCTGAGAAAGGGAAGCTCGAAATGGATTCACCGGCTCCTCCCTCTCCTCCCTGTCTCGGGGGACTGGTGACAAGGACGGGGCCCAAGGGTCCAGATCTTCCACACCCAGCTCTCTGGTCCTTGAAGCCAAGTCCGGCTCCTAGAGCAGCGCCACGGGCTGGTCTGGCGGTGGGTTGGGCTGCGAGCACAGAGGCGGCCTGCCTGGCATCTGCCCTGTTCCCTGACTCGAGTCCCTTTTCACTGGCCTGCTTGAAGCGGAGAAGGATGCCATTGACTCCAGATGGCTCTGAACCCGGAGAACCAGAGCTCAACCACGCCTCAGAGTCTGTGGTCTGCGCTGAGCAGTGGGAGGCCGAGACCTACCTCTCCCCCTCCCCCCCATCCCCTTTTTCCTCCTCCCCCCCTTTCCCCTCCCCCCCCCCCCCCCCCCCCGCTTCCTTCCTCTTTTAGCAAATTCACAACAGATTGAGGCGGTCAGCCACGTGGACACCAGAGTGGGCTGCCTGGGTTTGAATCCTGGCTCTGCCACTGCGTTAGGGTTTCCAGAGAAACAGAACCAAGAAGATGTGTCCTGGACACAGAGAAAAAAGATTTATTATAGAACCTTGGCTCATGTGATACAGAGACTGGCAACTCCCAAGCTCTGTGGGGTGAGTTAGCAGGAGCTGGAAGGCTTGAGACCCAGGAAGAGACAGAAGACAGAGACTTTGTTCTGAAGGGGTCCGAAGCCTGCGGGATGAGGTTGCACAAGTGTGGATCCCACCCCACCTCACTGGATCTGAAGACAGGAAGAAGTCCTTTCCCCTCTTGAAGGCCATCAGAGAGGAGGAATTCTCCCTTACTCGGGAGGGTCAACCTTTTTGTTCTATTCATGCCTTCAACTGATTGGATGAGGCCCACCCACAGCCGGGAAGGCAGTCTGCTTCCTTCTGTTCCCCTGTGTAAATGATAATCTCCAAACCACTCTCACAGCTGCACCCAGAAAAATGTTTGACCAAATATCTGGTGCCCTGTGGTCCATTCAAGCTAACACCATCATTCAAGCTAAATCAACCATCATGGGCACCTGGGTGGCTCAGTCGGCTAAGCGTCTGCCTTGAGCTCAGGTCAGGATCCCAGAGTCCTGGAATTTGAGTCCCGCATTGGGCTCCCTGCTCAGCAGGGAGTCTGCTTCTCTCTCTCCCCCTCCCACCCCCACTCTTGCTCGCTCACTCTCTCTCTCTCTCAAATAAATAAAATATTGGGACGTCTGGTGGCTCAGTGTGTTAAAAGCCTCTGCCTTCAGCTCAGGTCATGACCTCACGGTCCTGGGATTGAGTCCCGCATTGGGCTCTCTGCTCAGCAGGGAGCCTGCTTCCCCCCTGTCCCACCCAGTATGATATCTGTCTGTCAAATAAATAAACCTTAAAAAAAAAAAAAATCAGCCGTCACAGCCGTGTCGGAGCTGGTGTTGGCGGGTGACTGAGCTTCTCTGTCCGTCCGTTTTCTCAGCTGCGGTCGCAGACAGGATAATGTCCCCTTGTAAGGCTGTGCGAGGAGCTGACCACAGGTCCGTCCGGTCTCAGAAGAGCGTCTGGCACCGTCGGCCCATGTGGATGGATATAATTTCGTTGCCGTATACTCAAAACTGGGCGTGGATTTTCGTATTTAATCTGTGAAACAGGCCTGTGAGGTCCTATGTCCTTGTCATCCTCATACAGGGACACTCAGAGGGTAAAAGGGCTGCCTGCGGTGACCCAGAAGGGGAGGCTAGAATTTGAACCCCGATCTTCCTGCTCTGAGAGCCCACGTCTCGGCCGCCCCCCACACTCTCCTGCCCCAGGAGCGCTGCACCCCTACCCTTGGGAGCTGACAGTGTGGCGGCGGCCCCGTGGGAATGGGAAACTGCCGCTCATTCGAGAGGACTGAGGACGGCCAGCCTCCTGACCCCTCACGGGCCGTATGTCACCGACTGGGTTCTCCAGGAAGCAGACGCTGAGACCGAGTCAAGATGATAGAAAGCTTGATGAGACGCTGACAGCCGAACCAGGACGAGGGGCTGAAGCAGGATGGCGCAGGGGAGCCCTGGGGTCAGGAGGCCGGCCCTGCCTGCGCTCCACCAGCCCCGCCGTGAGCTCCAGGGCAAGGCTCGCATGAGGGCGGCAGCACCGGGCGGGACAGCCGGGCCCGCAACCGTATGCCCTTGTTCAGAAGCTTGGGCGCCAACGTCCACCAGCTGCTGAAAGGCTGACCGAAACGAGGTCTGCCCATACGGAACACCGCTTGGCCATAGGAGGGAATGAGACGCGCCACGGGGCACCGACAAAGTCCGCCAGCTCGGATGTTCTTTTGGGACCGCTGCCGACCAGGGAGTCTGGACGGGCGTCCACGCTGGCGGGCTTCGGTGCCAGTCAGTGTGGAACAATGTCCCTTCCCTGTCGGAGGGGCCCTGAGCCAGCAGGTGGTTGGTGCGGCCACACGCAGACGCTCTGGGTACAAGCTAGAAGGTGTGGGTGGTCCGGCAGTGCCTGAGGAAGACGGCGGGTTTCCAGGAACTTTCAGGAACATCGTGTCGTGAGTGCTCGGAGGAAATCAGCTGGGTCGTGAGCCAGGCCCTCTCAAACACAGACCTGG
Organism: Mustela nivalis; assembly: GCF_964662115.1. Lineage (NCBI taxonomy): Eukaryota > Metazoa > Chordata > Mammalia > Carnivora > Mustelidae > Mustela > Mustela nivalis. Next base: position 89,805,447 of record NC_139032.1, on the reverse strand, counting down.
AGCAGAAGGGCGGCCAGGGGAGAAGGGAGTGATCCGTGTGGACCCGGACTGCACTCGTGGACACGTGTGGCCACGCGACACTGCGAACCTGGAGCGGATGGCCGGGGGCTGGGGCAGCGTGGGCGCGGGTGGCGCGGGTGAGTGCTCAGAGCGGGGGACGCGTTGGGACATGAGTTGGACTCAGGGCCTGCCTGCAGCCAGAAAGACCCCGAAGAGAGGTCGTCCCTGTGTCTCCAGGCTGAGAGCGGCTGACACAGAGGGGGTCGTGGCTGGCGCACCCGGGCCCAGCTCCCGCCAGCGTTTCGCGCGCCTCCTGTCGTCTTTGCCCTCGACGCATGCACCTTTCTCTTTGGGAAAAGTTTGCAGAAGTTTCTGCTCCAGTGATTTGCATTTCATGACTGTCGCGGGAGCATCTGGGTGGCGGTGTGCGAAGGAATTACTCTTTTTTTCCCGGTAGTGAAGGAGGCAGAAATTTTAAGACGACTTTAAAATGGAGAGCGGTTATGCGGGGATCTGATCCCTGGGTCATTCCGCTCAAACCAGCCCGGCGCGCTTTGTGCCGCGCCTGGGAAGCTGCCAGGCGAGCCGCTAATTTCCCAGTTAATGACAGCCACGGAGAGTGTTCTCTTGCCCCGGAGAGATTTTAGACCCAGCCGGGTAGATTTGCCATTATCAATTATGCACAGTTTTAAACAAAAAATGGCCAGCGGGAGCCTCTTTTTTGAAGGAGTGGGGAGCAGGCAGCGAGGGCAGCCCGCAGCTGCCGCCGGAGGGCAGGAGGCACGATGCACGGGGTTTTCAGATGCGGCGGCGACGTCTGGCCTTTTGTGTTCAAATTGGACACGTGTCGGAGTAAAAAATACACAGAGTGAAAATTGTACTGCTCTGGCCATGGACCGTTGGAGACGCCAGGGAGGGTGTGTGTCCAAACTCTCCCACACTGTGCTCCCCTGGGCGCATCGCACGACAGCTGTGCGGGCAGCTGCAGCCTGGCTCCGTGACTCAGGACGGGGTCGGGGGGCGGTCCCCATGCCGGGGTGCTTCTCCGTCAGGCATCCCCTGCATTGCAACCAACCACCGCCCGTTCACTATGTGCTTGTTTGGCCCTTAGCACATGTCCTGGACAAAGGTTGCCGACAAGGCAACCCCAGTGCCTGCCCTCAGAGAGCTCAGGCCTCGCATGTTCCGAGGTGTGACTCCTCCTACATGTGGCCCAGCTTTCATTTTTTTAGATTTTGATAGTCTCTGCATAATTCACTTGCTCCTTCTCCCCAGCCCCCAATGTGGCTGTTTCGAGACACAGATGCCACCTCTCTCTGCCCTTAGACTATGAGGAGGTCTTGTTTTGACATGTCTGTAAAAAGTGGTCACTCCACTTTGTGCCCATGGGCTGCCGGCATACGAGGACGGTTTTGCAATGGCTTCAATGTTGCAACCTCTCTGGGCGCCCCTTGCGCACGTTCTAGTTAAAGACGAGCAGACCGTCACAAGTGTTAAGGCGTGGTGTCACTTTGCATTCCCCGCTTCAGGGGTGGCCTTTGCCAAATTCCCCTGGAGGGAAGTCCACTCGATTATACTGAAGCCACGGAAGTCACTGCAGCATAGAAGCAGTCACAGAAGCGTGAGCTCTGCCAGTGTCCCAGCCTTGGAAAGAGGCTGAGGCCAGGCTTCGCAGAAAGCTAGGATGGCACCGCTGCCTCCCCGTGGGCTCAGCAGACCGAACAGAAATAGCAGACAGGGGAGGCAGTTGGAGCTTTTATCAGGAAACTGTTTCCCTAGATCAGACTTTCCCAATTTCAGGATCAAATTTGGAAATACAGGGCAGTTAGGGATCTGTGTGTGTCTCCTTCCATATGTCATTGATCGTGCACGTAATTCACGCTTTTACGTATTCTGGGTACAAATCCTTTATGCAGGTCTACATTTGTCAAATATGTTCTCCTGGTTTGTGGTAGATCTTTCATTTTCTTAATGTCTTTTGAAGAGCAGAAATTTTTAATGTGCTCTAACTTCAATTTTTTTCATTTACATGTCATGATTTTGCTGTCGTATCTAGGAAATCTTTAACACAGGGTCACAAAGATCTTCTCCAAGAAGTACCGTAGTGTTGGGTTTTATATTTAGGTTTATGACCTGTGTTGACTTAGATTTTGGGTATGGTATGAGGTTTGGGTCAAGGTTATTATTATCATTATTTGCATTTGGGTGTCTAATTGTTCCAGCCCCACTGGGTGAAAAACCACTTTTATCCATTGAATTGTATTGTGCTGGCACTTTTGCTGAAAAGTAATTGGCCATATTTGTTGAGAGTCTATTACTGGGCTCTGTTCTGTTCCTTTAATCTATGTGTCTAACCTCTCACTAACACTCATTATCCTGACTATACAGCTTTGAAATCCTTGAAGACCTTGAAATCAATTAGCTCTCCTTCTACCTTGCTGAAGCCAGGTCTCTTCCAGAAACACTCTGCATGTAGCTTTGAGAGTGAACTTGTGTAGAATCTTCAAAAAACCTTGTTGGAATTTTGGTAGGAATTAACTGAATCTATAATTTGGGGAGGATTAACATATTAACAATATTGAATCTCTGAGTCCATGAACATGGTATAACTCCCTATTTAGTTAAGTCGGATTTCTTTCATCAGGGTTTTGTCGTTTTCAGCGCACAGATCTTATTTTGTTAGCTTTACGTGTATTCCATTTTTATCCTATTCCAAATGGTACTTTTTAATTTTTTATTTTTAAAGATTTTATTTATTTATCAGAGAGAGAGAGGGGGAGAGAGCGAGCACAGGCAGACAGAATGGCAGGCAGAGGCAGAGGGAGAAGCAGGCTCCCTGCTGAGCAAGGAGCCCGATGTGGGACTCGATCCCAGGACGCTGGGATCATGACCTGAGCCGAAGGCAGCTGCTTAACCAACTGAGCCACCCAGGCGTCCCTTTATTTTATTTTTTAAAGATTTTACTTATTTGGCAGGGAGAGAGGCAAGCAGAGAGAGAGGGGAGAAGCAAGTTCCCCGTTGAGTGGAGAGCAGGATGCGGGTCTCGATCCCAGGACCCTGAGATCATGACCTGAGCTGAAGGCAGAGGCTTAATCCACTGAGCCACCCAGGTGTCCCAGTACTTTTTTTTTTTTTTAAAGGGGGTTTTTAAAAATTTATTTGAGGGAGAGAATGAGGGGGGAAGGGCCGAGAGAGAGGAAGAAGCAGGTTCCCCGCTGAGCAGGGAGCCCAATGTGGGGCTCAATCTCAGGACTCTAAGACCATGACATGAGCTGAAGGCAGACGCTTGATGGACTGAACTACCCAGGTGCCCCTGTAAATGTACTTTAAAATCTCAGTTTCCAGTTGTTTGTTGCTGGTACCTTGAGAATCAACTTATTTTTTGCACATTGGTTTTGTACCCTGTGAGTTCACTAAACTTACTCATTAGTTAGAGTAACCTTTGTGAAGATTCTTTGGTACTTGTATTAGGATGATTATGTCATCTACAAATAGAGAATTTTATTTCTTCCCTTTCAACTTGAATGCACTTTATTCCCTTTTCTTGTCATATTGCATTAAACAGGTTTTCTGGTATGATGTTGAATAGCACTGGTGAGAATAGACAACCCTGCCCTGTTCCCAGTCTTAGAGGAAAGCATTGAGTCTTTCACCATTAAATACGATGTTAGCTGTAGGGTTTTTTTTTTTTTTTTTGTAAATATCCTTTATTGGGGTGGGGAAGTTACCTTCTATTTCTAATTTGCTTGGAGTATTTATCAGGAATTGCTGTGAAAATCTTGTTAAGTCCTTTTCCTACACCTGTTGAGATGAGTGTACAGTTTTTCTTCTCTACTATAGTCGGGTCAAGTACACTGATTGATTTTTGGATGTTTTGACTTTCATTCCCAGGCAAACCCACACTTACTTGCATACTTCATATGTTGCTAGATTCAGTTTGTGAACATTTTATTGAGTGTTCTCACTTCCATATTCTTGAATGATACTGGTTTATGGTTTCCTGCAGTCTTTGTCTGGTTTGGGGTATCGGGAAAAGGCTGCCCCAAAAAGCAGATTCTCTTCCCTCCTCCTCTGGTTTCTGAGTGTTTGTGCAGCAGTGGCACCATTGTTACTTTAGAATTAGTACTATCCTATGGTTCATATTCTTTGGCCTGTCCATTTATTTGTCCCCAGGTGCATATTAAGAACCTCATTAGAGGGCGCCCGGGTGGCTCAGTGGGTTAAAGCCTCTGCCTTTGGCTCAGGTCATGATCTCAGGGTCCTGGGATGGAGCCCCACATCGGGCTCCCTGCTCAGCGGGGAGCCTGCTTCCCCCTCTCTCTCTGCCTACGTGTGATCTGTCTGTCAAATAAATAAATAAAATCTTAAAAAAAAAAAAAAAAAAGAACCTCATTAGGGGCAGCTGGGTGGCTCAGTGGGTTGAGCCTCTGCCTTCATCTCAGGTCATGATCTCGGGGTCCTGGGATTGAGCCCCACATTGAGCCCTGCTTTGGGCCCTCCACTCAGCAAGGAGCCTGCTTCCCTCTCTATCTCTGCCTGCCTCTCTGCTTACCTGTGATCTCTCTCTCTTTCTCTCTCTCTCTGTGTGTCAAATAAATAAATAAAATCTTAAAAAAAAAAAAGAACCTCATTAAGTGGTAAGCTTATTCAAGGCCAAAGAACCACCCCTCCCCCTGCCTTCACCATTACATCTATAAAGTGCATCATAGCACTTATGTTTTACTGAGATAAAATATACTTAATGTAAAATTTACTCTTTTAGCCATTTTTAAGTATCGAGATGGATAGCAGGAAGGACAGTCACAGTGCAGTGACCTCACCACCCTCCACGCCCGGAGCTGCTCTCCGCTGCCTCAGCTGGAATTCTGTCCCCGTCAGACACTAACCCCCGCCCCGCTCCCCATCCCCTGGCGCCCACCGCTGTGTGTTCTGTCTCTGTGCGTTGGGTTCCTGGATGCCTCATAGAAAGGCAACCAAACAGCAGACATCCTCCTGCGTCTGACCGACTTCGCCAAGGGTCGTGTCTTCAGTTCATCCACACGGTAGCAGGTGCCAGGATTTCATTCCCTTTTCAGGCCAAATAGTACTTTCTTGTGTGTCTACCCTGCATTTTGTTAATGTAGTCACCCGCCCACGGACGTCTGGGTAATCCCCGGCTGTCGGCTCCTGGGCATAAAGCCGCTGCGGACGTGGGCGGGCAGAGGTCTGTTGCAGCGGCCGCTTTCCCTCGTTCTGGATATGCGCTCCGCAGTGGACTGGCGGACTCACAGGACCCTGTGTTGGCCAGGACAACGTCCACAGTGGACACACCATTTCACCTTCCCACTCGCAAGGCACAAGCATCCCACATCCTCGAGACACTCGTTACCTGCTGGGTTTTGTGCTGGCCGCCCGGCGAGGGCGAAGTGGAGCCTCGTTATGGTCAAACCGTGATGCTTTGTGTAGAGTGTTGCCCCCAGTGGAGCCTTATTGCTTGGAATCAAGAGGTTAACAAGGGTCTGTCTGTCGCTGTGTAGCCTCTCAATTTACCGAATCTGTGCATGGGTTCCCAGAAAGTTCCATCCCTCAAGTTTCAGAGAATTTAGCTCTGGATAAATTTCAGATGATAAGTGTCAAGGCCTTTGAGAAAAACGCTTTCTCTGCTCCCCACACAGAGCCTCGGACAAAGTGGCTGGAAGGGGCACCATGAGATCCCAGCTGCCCTGGGTGACGGAAGATGAGCCCTGGCCTCTCTGGGACTCAGTTTCCCCCTTTTATACACTGAGCAGATCGGATCAGAGCACTGACTAGTTCTTAGCCTTGACCACATACTAGAGTTGCTTGGGGAGGTTTTAAAAATCTCCACTCCCGGGTCTCACCTTGGCCGATTACAGCTGGATCTCTTGGGAGGTCGGGGACCAGACCTCTGTGTTCTCGAAGCTCCTTTGATGTGTCCAGGGCGTGGCCAAGGGTGACACCTGGGATTATTAGCACTGTGGTTCCCACTCCTGCTTGAGCACAGGCGGCACCTGTATTTACAAATACGGGTCAGGCAGGTCCCCTGGCCCCTCCCCTGGAGGCTTTGGTTTGGTAGCTCTGAGAGGCGTGAGCACAATCCGTATTTCAGACCAGTCCTCCTGACAAATCTTGGAAACACGGAAAGGGGCAGCACTTCTTCCACCTGGTTGTGTCTTTGAGTCACTGCGGATCTTGTGAACAAGTCCACTCCCAATTCAGCGGGCGGGCGGGCGGTGGTGCTGAGCTCCCAGTTGGGGCTGGGGCTGCGCATCGGGGACCTCACTGAGTATCAAGGGAATAGAAGCCTCCCAGGGGACCTTCCGCCTCCCTCCCGAGGCCTCTACTGGCCTCAAGCGGTGGAGATCCCGCCCCTGGTGAGTCCCGGCACCCCCACACTCCCTGCAGGGGTGCTGCTGCCCGCCACCCTGCTGTAGGCATTCTTGACTGTCTTGGTGGTCTCCGTTCCCCTCTCCTGGCTGTGGGACAGGAAACGAGCAGCAGAACGCAAAACCCCGGCCAGGCGAGGTGCACACAGGACCGCGCGTCCCTGCAGAGCGGCTCGGGCTCCCCACTCCGCCCCGCCACCCGGCTCCTGCATGGCGGCTGCAGGCCCTGGGCAAGCGGAAGCTTCCGGCACGGAAGTACGGCTCCTTCTCCAGCGAGGCTGTTCCCAGCGCCTGTTTCAAGTACCAGTTTGGTGTCCTTGTGCTTCTGATCTCGCCAGCCTTTCACAAGCCATTCCCTTGAATGACGACAAGCAGTCTTGATATGCTGGGTTAAAAATCTTTCAATTGGGGCTTGTTTGTTTACGAAACAGCATCAATTATCAGGGATTTCCAAACTGGCTTCCTTTCTACTGGCGTCGGCATCCAGAGCCGCGCCGCCAGCCGCCAGCCGCGGTGACAGCCGTGTTTCGGTGTTGCTGCTGGGGCCTCGCAAGTCTCGGGGGCGGGAGGGGGGCCCAGCGTGTTTGGAGCGCGGGGGATAAAAGCTCGTTGAAACACCTGTGCTCCCGTGTTCAGACGCTCCCCGATCTCGCATGTTTTATTTGGAGGCTGTTACTTTGCAGCACGTTGTGAATGGAAATCATTATCAAGAATGCTGGGAAGAAGTGGGTTTTCATGGCTCCTGGCCCCCCAGGCTGCAGGGGAAGCTGCCGCGCCCGCTCTGTGGAGGGGCAGCTGCAGCTTTCAGTGGGAATCAGAGGGGCTTCTGGGCAGCTGGACAGAAGCAAACCTAAGCAAGCCTAAGCAAACAGTGTGGGCAAAATGAGGCTGAGAGAAGAAGGGCAGGGGGAGAGAACGTGCCTTGAAGGAGAGAGTGTTTGGCTCAGGGACTCACATTTTTAAAAAAAATTACACATTTTCCAGAAGCAAGTGGCATCAAAGAGACTATTAGGTGTCCTTTGGGGGACAACTGCAGAAACTCAAGCCAGCTTAAGCAAAAGAAGAGGTTTATGTATTCATGTCCGAGAAATAGGGATGCGTCAGCTTCAGGTACAGCTTGATCCAGGGCCCCAAACAGTGTCCCTCCTCTCTCTTGGGGTGGGCTTCATTCTCAGGTAGGCTCTCTCAGGGTGCAGACCCCAGACAGCCCCAGGCCCCACACCATCAGCTTAGCAGCCCCAGCAGAAAGGAAGCTCCTTTGTGGCAAGCCATGGTGCAGCCTCTCATTGGCCTGGCTTGGATCAGCTTGCATCCTGACCCAATTCCTGTGGGCAGGAGGAGCCACACCTGGGCCTTCTCCATGCCCAGCCCTGTAGCCCTGGGGTGAGTTAACTTCATACACAGCACAGGGATGAGAGAGGACCAGGGTGGCCGCCAGGGGCATCAGGCCCATCGGCAGGCATCTATAAGCCCAGGGAAGCAGGAGTGTCCATGTGTGGCATGGGGAGCGGCCCAGCTGCACTCCCTCCTCACTCGGCCTTGGCATGTCCTTCATCTCAGCAAACAGGAGGCTCTGACTCACATCAGTGACTCAGAACCATCTTTAAGGATTGGTACCCCTCAGAGTGCCTGGGTGGCTCAGTCGGTTAAGCGTCCACCTTTGGCTCGGGTCATGATCCCAGGGTTCTGGGATCGAGCCCCACATCAGTCTCCCTGCTCAAAGCGGAGTCTGCTTCCCCCCACCCACCCCATTTGTCTCTTTCGCTTATGCTCTTTCTCTCACATAAGTAAAATCATTAAAAGATTTTAATGGCAGCCCTTCAGGGCGCCAGGATGGCTCCCTTGGTTTGGGGACCGTCTCTTGATTTCAGCTCAGGTCACGATCTCAGGGTTGTGAGATCCAGCCCTGCTCAGCAGGGAGTCTGTTGGAGATACTTTCCCGCCAGCTCCAGCTCCGTTCTCGCTCTCCCAGTGGCTCAGTGGGTTAAAGCCTCTGCCTTCGGCTCAGGTCAGGATCCCAGGGTCCTGGGATCGAGCCCCACATCGGGCTCTCTGCTCGGCAGGGAGCCTGCTTCCTCGTCTCTCTCTGCCTGCCTCTCTGCCTGCTTGTGATCTCTGTCTGTGTCAAATAAATAAATAAATAAAATCTTCTTAAAAATAAATAAATAAATCTCAAAAAAAAAAAAAGAAAGAAACTTGTTAGCCCTTCTTAATATCCAAGATATCTAAAGAACCCCCACGACGCCACACCAAATAAATGAATAATGCAATTAAAACTGAGCATAAGACCTGAACAGACATTTTCCTGAAGAAGACATCCGGATGGTGGACAGACACATGACTGAGCTCCACATCACTCATCATCAGAGAAACACAAATCAAAACCACAAGGAGATCCCACCTCACGCCTGTCATTATGGCTAAAATAAAAAACACAAGAACAACAGGTGTTGGTAGGGGAGAAAGGGGAGCCCTTGCGCACTGTTGGTGGGAACGGAAGCTCGTGCAGCCACTCTGGAGAACAGAATGAAGATTCCTTAAAAAATTAAAAATAGGACTAGCAGAGGGCCCGGTCATTCTGCTTCTGGGTATTTACCCGAAGACAGCCCAAGTGTCCATCAGTGATGCCTGGATACAGAACGTGGTCTATAGATCTACTGTGGAATATTACGCAGCCAGAGAAAAGGATGGAACCTTCCATTCATGACAACCGATGGACCTAGAAGGAACGATGCTAAGTGAAATAAATCCGAGAAAGACAGGTCCTGTATGATCTCACTCATGTGTGGAATCTAAACAAAAGAAGACAGAACAAATGACCGAACAAACAAAACCCAGAAACAGACTCCTAACTGCAGAGAACAAACCGGTGGTTGCCAGAGGGGAGGGGAGAGAAGGGGGGATGGGCGAAATGGGCAAAGGAGATGGAGAGGTGCGAACCTCCAGTTATACAATAATCGTAAGTCTGCGTGATGAGAGATGCGATGTAGGGAGAACCGTCAATAGTATCATAATAGAGCTTCTGGTGGTGACTCGCTCGCTGTAGGAATGGTTCATAGCATAATTCTAATTGTTGTGGCCTGAAACTCACATAACATTGTGTGTCAACTATGCTCCAGTTAAAAATTTTAAAAAGTCATTTATTTTCTTAAAAAATGGCGCCCCTTTGAGAATCTGAGACTCACGGACACATCCCCTCCCGGAAAATACACCTGGTCAACCGTTTGCCTCTGATTCTAGGGGCCACGGGATCCGCAAGGGCACCGGCACAGAGTCCTGGGCTGGGGGTCTCCCCCAGGCAGCGGATCCCAGGCTCGGGGAATACTGGGCTCCCTCCGGTGCCTGCCGAATCGGCATTTCTGGGCCAGGGTGGAGGCCTTCTACATTCTGTAACTTGGAGGAGGCAGCGTGGCCATCCCAAAGAGACCACCCCAAGAGGGAGGGCAGGAAGTCTCATCTGTGCGCATTTTTCTCACACTTAGAGCTGCTTCTTGTTTGCGTTTACTTACTTGAAAGTGAAGCGAACAAGGCTTTGGGCACACAGGGAGCGCTTGTTGTCACTAATGTCGTCCCCCGTGGCAGGTGCACACATTGGTCATTGAACCCAGATGTCCGTGACAATGACCCCATTGAATCTGGTATTCCAGTTCCGCATGGCAGGCTGGTAAACTTGGGAGCTTACTGCAGTGCTTGGCACACAGCAGGCATCCAATAAATGCACGCATGGATTAATTAAAGGATGAATGAGTGAGCAGTGAGTGAGCAATGGAATATTCCAGAAGTTCTTTTTTTTTAATTTGACAGAGATCACAAAAAGGCAGAGAAGCAGGCAGAGAGAGAGGGGGGAAGCAGGCTCCCCGCTGAGCAGAGAACCCGATGTGGGGCTCGATCCCAGGACACTGAGATCATGACCTGAGCCAAAGGCAGAGGCTTTAACCCACTGAGCCACCCAGGCGCCCCCAGAAGTTAATTCTTTAAAAACAAACGGGATGGTTCTACGCTAGAAGACACGGCCTGGATTAGAGCTGCGGGCGCTCGCCGTGAACATCACCCCCACCCACCGTCCCACCCAGACAGCCCGGCCTTCGCCCGATCCCACCTGCCAACCCCGCACCACTGACATTGGGGCCGGATGAGTCTTTGTGGCGGCGGCTCTGGTCCGTCCCAGGATGCTGAGCGCTGTCCCCGGCCTCCACCCACTGGATGCTGGCCGCTCCCCTGCCCCTCGTGATCATCACGGATGTCCCATATAGTGCCAGACGTCTTCTTGGGGCAAAATCACCTTGACTGAGAAACCCTGTCCGCAGGTTTTGTATTTGGCCATTTGCAGTAAGGATTTAGGAGAGACTAGGTTAGCAGAAGACGGCCCCATGTCTCTTCTGCTGGGCTCTGATCCGGGCAGCTTGCTTCGAAGGCCCTGCTCCCCCGGGTCCGGGGCTCCCGTGCGAAAGAGAAAGTCGGGGCGCTGAGAACAACCCCAGCTCTCTGGGAGGGCCCGGCTGCCAGGGCTCCTGAACTCTCGGGAAGGCTGTCCTGTGTCAAGAGGGACATTCTAGTGAGCAAACCCTGCGCTGAGCTTAGCACACGCTCCCCGTCCTCGGATCTCCAACACCAGGGAACCGGCATTAGCCATTTTGCAGCTGAGGAAACTGAGTCTCGGAGAGGCTGTGTGAGTGGCCCGAGGTCATGTGGCACGTCCCTGCTGGAGGTGCCTTCTAGCCCAGGCTTCCGTGGCGGGGAGGCCTCCGCCTGCCGCCCTCCCTGGCGACCTTGGAGAGTTTGGTAGCCGGAGCCCCTGAAAGGGGGTTCTTGAGGCTCCAGCCACGTGCAGGGAAGACTCCGGCCCCCATGTCAGGGGCCCAGAGTCCAGCCTGGGGTCCCCTCCGGCTGACCGCGGTGCTGTTCTCTCCCCGTAGGGTGTTTTTCCTGAATGTGCCATTGGATTCTGTCATTGAGCGGCTGACCCTGAGGAGAATCGACCCCGTCACGGGAGAGAGGTTGGTGCCCGGCTCCCTCCCGGCGGCTGGCCATCTGAGGGCTCCGGGGCTCAGGCCTGCTGGGGAGCCTCCCCTGTCCGTCTAGCTGTCCGATGATGCCACAGCTGGCTGGGTCTGGGGGCGACACCGACAGAAGGCTCGAGAAAGGGGGTTCCTCCCGTCTGTTCCTCTGGGCAGTGCCTGTGGACCCTCTGCCTGGAAGAGTAGCTGGGAATTTCGTCCCACTCTGTCCCGAGGAGCAGTTCGGACCCCAGTATGTGACGTGGCTGGCCTGGGCAGGCGGGTGTCCTGGGGACGCGCACAGGGCTCTGCTCTCACGGGGAGGCCCACCGCCGAGGTGGCTGCCGCGGGAACCCGTTCACCTGGGGGCTGACCCCGAGTCCCAGGCCGACCGTACAATCGCCGTGTTGGAGCAGAACCGTAGTCGCAAGTGCCCAGTCACGAAGGGGTAGAAGCTCCCATGGTCCCCGGCACCCAGGGCCACGTTTCCGGGTAGAGACTCAGGGGGGAGGGGGCAGGGGCGGGAGAGAACAGCCGGGATTCTTCTAAACTACAGGCTGACTTCTCATCCTTGCTGCCCGGGGACGGTCTCGCTGACCCACGTCAAGTCCAGTGGCCTCCGTGCTGCCCTGCCCCGGGCCCCTCCCTGCAGGGACCGTCTGTGGCCCTGGCTGTCCTCTGCTCACACTCGCTGTTGCGACAGCCCGCGCCCCCCGTCAGCTCCAAGCGCTCGGAGCACAGAGCCCACTTCGTCCGTCTTGCCTCGCGTTGCCATAGCAGACTCATGGCATGGCGGGCAGAGAGCAGAGGCTTGATAAGCAGAGTTCGGAGAGGGAAGGAGGGGGGGGAGGGGAGGAATGAAAGACAGGAAGTGGCGGCTCAGCATAGTCTACTTGGCCCACCTGCCGCGGACCCGCACCCTCCCCCGGGAGGACCCCCGCTCTGCGTCCCTGCGGTGCCAGGGCCCGGCCGAGGCTGTGCACCCAGCTGGTGACCGCCCGTGTTTGCTGCTGGTGGGACAGTGGCCAACCGGGTCAGCGCCGGCACAGAGGGCTCCTTCTTCCCTCGCGCTGCGGGCCAGCCCATAGGTCACCGGCTCCCCCCGCCCCGTGTCGCAGGTACCATCTCATGTACAAGCCCCCTCCGACCGTGGAAATCCAGGCGCGCCTCCTGCAGAACCCGAAGGACACGGAAGAGCAAGTCAGGCTGAAGATGGAGCTGTTCTACCGGAGCTGCTCGGAGCTGGAGGAGCTCTACACGCACGCCATCGCGCTCAACGCCGACCAGGACCCGTACACGGTGTTCGAACACATAGAGAGCGGGATCGTCAATCCTCTGCCCAAGAAAGTCCCCTGATGGGCTCCGAGCAAGGGGTGTCCCGCAGGGAAATGAGTTAATGCCCTCCCCGGCCTCCTGGGAACTCAGCTGAGCCAATAAAGAGTGCTGGGTACAGTCGCGTGTGTCCCCAGGGTGAGCTGGTGAGACGGCGGCCTTGTCTCGGGCTCTGCGGCCCCAGGACGGACAAAGCCCAGGGAGGCAGTGGGGCGCAGGGATGCGGCACGGGCCCTCAGAGCCTCGCTTACGACCGAAGCAGGGGTTGGTCGTGCCGGTCCCTGCCCCTGGGGCACGAGGAGAGCTCTCGGCCCAGTGCAGGGCACATGGCAAGTGCTCAGGAAATGTAGTTGTTGAACACGCCCCTCTCCAGAGCCGCGCCATCTCATGCTGCTGGGCACGCAGTCCCCGCACTGCCCGCCGCAGCGCCCCGAGCCGCAGCCGGTCACTGAGCACCAGGAAGGCGGCCAGTGCGGCCGAGGGGATGGTTTTTAAACTGTACTTAATTTTAACTGATTTAAATAGGCATAGCCATGGTGGCTTCCTGGCTGCCTCATGGGACAGTGGGGTCTAGACACACTTAGCTGTTGCTGAAGATGTGCCGGAACCTGGGCGCCCTGGGGGCTCAGTTGGTAAAATGTCCGACTCTTGATTTGGGCTCAGGTCATGATCTCAGGGTCGTGAGGTCGAGTCCTTTGTTGGGCTCTGTGCTGGGCCTGGAGCCTGCCTAAGATTTTCTCTCTCTCTCAAAATAAATAAATAAATAAAACAGAAAGTGCCAGAACCCCTCAGGAGGCCTGCTCTCAGGCCCCGGGGAAACGGCCCCTCTGTACTGCTTGCAGTACACGGGCGTGGACACCGGGGGGCAGGACAGCGACACCCCGGCTGATGGAGCCCAAGCCGTTGACCTTCTTCCGTGAGCTCCCCCTCCTCCCACCTCCCGGGGGACCTCCGGTCTGTAGAGGAGGACGCTGAAGCCACAGAGGGTGAGTGACTTGCTGATCTCCTGGATCCGCCTGCACCGGGACCGGTGCTCTGGGACCCTCTGCCGATGGGCCCTCGGGAGGCCAGGCCGGGCTGGGGCCCAGACTGCAGCTCCAGCCTCTTGCTCTGAGGATGCCCCGGTCCTCTGGGCCTCAGGCCTCAGGCCCCTTCCACCCTGGCGTGGCCCAAACCCCTCCAGCCCTGATGTGACCGTGACCCTGACCCTGGCCGGGCCTCACAGGCCTGGGCCCTCTCTCCAGGGGTGACTTCTGCTGGGCGACCCAGCCCTCAACCCTCTCTCCTTGCCCCGTTCAGGCACTCGGTCCCACCTCCCGAAACTCCACCAGGGGCCTTCCCCTCCCAGACCCCACTTCTTCCCAACCCCCATAGGGAAGAGGGTCTCTACCCTGAAAGTCCCCCGAGAGTGGGCTCCTGCCCGTCACCCCAGTTACAGACCACATGGCCAGGTTGCAAGCGCCCATGCGTGCTGAGACTCTGCCCGCTCACGCCCAGCACCCCCAGATCACAGGATACAGTAACCCAGGAAGGTGGCCAGCCCTGGCCTGGCTAGGCTGGCTTCCCCAACCCCCCACTTTCCTCCTCTGCGTGTTGTTGCAGATCCCAGAGAATGTGGTCTCACCTGCACTGGAACTCTCCGGTGAAACACTGGATGTAAATCCTTAGCCAAAGACACAAAACATTCATTTATTCACATACTAACCCTCATTGTGTGGACGCCCGGCTCTCGGGGCCTGGCCACATCACGGCTCTCCTGTCCCCGCCGCCAGACCATCAGCGTTTCTGTTCTGTGAGGCAGGTGATGTCTGCCCAGAGCTTGGGCCATGGGACCAAGCAGCCTGGGTGCCCTGTGGCTGTGTGATCTCAGGCAAGTTACTTAACCTCTCTGGATCCTTGCAAAATGAGCAAAACAGTCATTGCCTTGTGGACTTGTGGACGATGCTGAGCAAGTATGGGGGATTCGTGCATGCAGATTAAAGCCGAAATAGGGCCGGGCCCAGCGTCCCCACGGAGGAAGGCCTTGGCTCCAGCTCACCTAACCCACCACTCCCCCACAGGTCAGTGCTGCTGACCTGACCAGGATGCCGGGGCCCAGAGAAGTTAAATGATTTGTCCAAGGCTGCAGGTGGCAAGTGACATGGAGGGGTCAGTGCCCACATGTGCCCTGCGGGTCCCCGAATTCCACCTGAGCCCAGGGTAGGGGAGGGCACTTGTTCCCCACCGTCACTCCAGGATGGCCCCGAGGAGGGGCTCCCCAGGGACGAGGGTTGCTGTGCTGGTCCCTGGCGGTCCCTGCCAGTCCCTGCCGCCTCTCGTGTCCCCCGCACCCTGGATTCCTCAGGAGCCGGGGCGCTGGGCCGTGCGGCACTGCCACGGCCAGGGGAACAGCGTGGGCTTCCTTGAGATGCACTGGGGGGCAGTCCAGGGCGCACCCCTCGAGAGGGGTGTGCGGCGGGCTGGGGCACAGCGCAGGGTCGGCCCAACCTGCTCCGGCTCGTGTAGATCGGTCTCCCGACGCGGCCCCAGTGAATGGCCGTGGTCTCCTCCCCGCCCCCGCCGGCCCTCGCGTCACTCTGCAGAGCCGCGCTGCCTCACTCCTTGCTGGGGGGCTGCCGCCGGCCAGGCCCCCCCAAACGCAGCCCTCGGCTCCGGCTCCCGGCCTAATCGCGCGGCTGGGCTGGACTGTGCGAGCATCCAGTTCCCGCCCCTGCGATGCTGGCTTGGGGCTTCCCGGCCCGAGAGGCCCAGGCCCCTGGGGCTGGAGGACAAACGGCTCGCGGATTTCTAGATCAGGTGCGCGTGGCCCCCCGGAGTCTGGATCGGGTGCGCGTGGCCCCCCGGAGTCTGGATCGGGTAACTTGCGCAGGCACGGATCGCTTTCGACCTTATCTCCATTAAAGCAGCTGCTGGGGTCATTTCCCATCTTCTAACGTCCCGCAGACTCGCGCTTGCGCTCGGCTCCCAGCGTGGCTGACGACTGCCCTCCTGCCTGTCCTCTCCCTTCCCTCCTCCCCCGGCAGCGGAGATCCAGGGGTGCCGAGGCCCCTTTGGGGTGTCTGCCGGCCCCACCCACAGCCTTCACAGGTGATTCTACTGTGGGACCGGGGTGACACCTGCTGCGCACCCTGAGCGGGCCCACCGGCTTCTCTGTCCCGGGACTCTGGGAGGAGAAGGGCGGCGGGTGACTCTCTTCTTGCTGCTTGCAGGAGGGAGGCCTGTTTGAGCTCCGCCTGGCCCGGGCGCAGCCCCGCAGGACAGCAGAGCGGGAAGCAGGCAGGTGCCTGCCTCATGCACTGAGCACATCCCCGCGCCCCCCGTGCGCCCGGCACTGGGGAGGCAGCAGACAAGGGGAGAGGATGAACTGTGCCATCGCGAAGCTTCTGCTTTACAAAGATGGAGAAAGACAGATGAGGGACAAAGACAGACCACCTTATTTCTGATGGTTCCTGAGTCCCATGTCGGCCCTCGGGGCCCCTGGCCTCCCAGCACGCTCCCCTTCTTTGGCCTTGAGTGTCAGACCAGGTTCTCAGGCACAGCGGTGCGGTTAGGACTAGCGTTGACAGGTGCCCAGGAGTTGGGCGAGTGGGCAGGAGAGACTTCAAAGGAAGCCAGGGCTCAGGGCTCAGTCCTCGAGGGGTGGCTCAGGGCACCTGGAACCCCCGTGCCACACGACCCGGACCCGCAGGTCCCTCTCCCAGGGTCCCCAGGAGAACGGCCCAAAAAGGCTCTGCAGGGAGGTTCTGGGTCCTGTTCATCGTCTTAGCCTCAGACTGGAAACCACAGAAGTCTCCCACGGTTGGTTTTGTTTTAGTTTAAATTCCAGTTAGTTAACATAGAGTGTTATACTGGTTTCGGGTGCAGGACACAGCCATTCAGCACTTCCGCACCTCACCCCACGCTCGGCTCCGCTCATCACCACGGGTGCGCCCCGGATCCCCAGCACCTGCCGCCCCTCCGGTCACCAGCGGGGCCTGTCTCTGGTTAACAGTCTGTCTCAGGGGTTGTCCCCCTCTCTCCGTTTACGGGTTCTGTTTCTTAAATTCCACCGGCTCGATCACGCGGGGTCAGTCCTCCTCTGACTTATTTCGCCTGGCACAGTGCCCTCTAGATCCGTCCACTGTTCACAGAAACCAGAGACTGTGAAGTCACCCGCGGGGGGCCTGGCTGAGGCGGGGGGCCGGGGGGCCTTCCGGGGGGAGCCCCGAGCTGTCGCGGTGCAGTGCTCACATGTCGTAGCCACACGCTTAACGGTCTGTGGCCTCTGTGGGATGTGTTCCATGTTCACGGTTAAAACAGAAGACGTGTGAAATCAGCCTAAGCAGAACACACGCGTGACTGGGGAGAACCGGGAGGAAGACGCCATCGGGTGTCCGCAGAAGGAAGCGTGAAGGGCGGGTTCAGCCCACGGAGGCGGCGCGGCCGTGCTGGCGGCCAGGAGGTGGCCGCGCCGCGGGGTGGTGTCGCCCGCTCTGACGCCGGCAGCGATGGGAGGCCTGCCTCGCCCGTTGTTGAGAACGTGGAGCCGAGGAAGCTGGGCAGGGCTGCGGGGGTGGGGAAAGTGCCATCGGTCGGGGTCACCTGGAGGAGTGCGGGGGGCGGTGCCCGAGAGCTGATGGGCTCAGCAGGCGGCCCCCCTGAGTTCCTGCCTCTGTGGGCGCACCCAGGCCGGGCGGGGCCCTGCTTCTGGGGAGGTTTTGTGGCCACGTGCAGAGGGCGGAGCTCAGAGAAGCCCAGTCGGGAAGCAGCGTCGAGTCCCTGGAGTGTCACCCCTGCCCTGGCCTCCACCACAGCCACCGCCTAGACGGCGTTAGGGTGGCAGACGTCCTTATGACCCACCAGAGCTCCTGTGTCGCTTTAGGCAGTGGTTTCAGGGGCTTCTAGAAGCCTGGTCCAGCTGTAGGGGCCAGAGTGGACACTCGGTAGATCCATCCCGAAGGTGGACTCAGGACTCGGGAAAGGACCACCAAACTGCCACAGAAGACCACTGGCTCCCCAGCTTTGGCTAAAACCAGACACTACCTGCACTGCCCAGCTGTCTCACCTGGTCCAGGAGCCACGGCACGGAGCCTGTGTGACAAGGCTGTCACTGCCGAGTGTGGTACACAAAGTTCCCCAGCTTTAGACCTGCTGGCCCGGCCTCCCCGCACCCGCACCGCACCTGCTCTGACGCCAGCAAGTCCAGTTCTTTGGCAGGGACTCTGATAGTCCCTCTTGGCCTAGGGGACAGTCCCCACCAAGCTGCTCACTGACCCTACGGCCCCGCCATTGTGGAGCTGAAGGAGCATCCTCTGGGGTCTCCTGGGGAACGTGGTCGCTGGTGGGCTCTGGCCTCTCAGAACCCGTCCTAGCGCGCTAGCGACCTCTGTCCTCCCGGGGACGCTGTTCCGCGTCTGAGCCCCATAGGCTTCACCTGCCCGTCATCCTGACACAGGTGTCCTCGCCCGGGGGCCCCAGAGCCCTTGCACATCACAGGCTCCCCATCTGGCTTCTGTTCTCCTCCCTCTCGGCTGAACTCCCCGGTTTCTACCAGCGCCGGTCCCGCGGCAGGGACTGTCCCTCCCGACGTGGGCGAGGCTGAAAGTCACCCTGGTATTGATCTGGAGGGGCGGGGGGGCTGGTGCAGATGAAGCCACCCCGTGAGGCTGCAGGTGACCCGAGGGTGGCCTCCTGGTCGTCGGAGATGCTCTCGTAGAGCCCCCTGGGACCGTCCGCAGGCCACTGGGATCCTGGGAATCCAGGATGCGGCGTTTTCGAGTCCCTGTCCCATGTCTGAGTTCGCCTCAGGAGGCTGACTCGAGGCCAGGGGACCTTGCCCGCAGGCACACTTGCTGCCAGCTCCCGGCGGCCCGCCAGCACCACGCCACCTCCGACCTCCCTTGTCACTCCTGAAGCCCTTCAACAGGCTGCCTCGGTTCCGTAAGCACAGAGAGGGGGAAGGTGAGGCGGGGAAGGGGGAACCTGGACATGGGGGTGAAGAGCTGGTTCCCGGCCGGAGAAGCTGGTTCACGCCAGGGAGCCCTGAGCAGCCGCAAACACCACGGCCCGGAGACTGAGCCCGAGCCCCCGGGGGTGCAGCTCCCCCGACCTCTGGGCACGGCGGGAGAGCCCCCCCGGGCCCACAGGTGCGAGGGGTCCCAAGGCAGGAAGCTACCCCGCCCGCCCTGCGCTGGGTCACTGGTTGCCGACAAAGGGACAAGGAGGTGAATGTGATCTTCGAATCGAATCTTCGAGGCAGAAGACAAGACATTACATGTAGGGAAAGTAACTTGACAGTGGAGGCCGGGGAACAGCGGAACCAGAGTTTTAATGTGCTGGGGGTAAGCGAGAAACAGAACTTCTTTTCCTCACCATATCCTGTGAAAATACCCTCCAAACGTAAGAATGGGGGAAAATGCATGTAAACCACTTTTTTTTTTAAAAGATATTTTTAATTTATTTGACAGAGAGAGAGAGAGATCACAAGCAGGCAGAGAGGCAGAGAGAGAGGGGGAAGCAGGCTCCCCGCTGAGCAGAGAACCTGATGTGGGACTCGATCCCAGGACCCTGAGATCATGACCTGAGCCGAAGGCAGAGGCTTTAACCCACTGAGCCACCCAGGCACCCCTGCAAACCACTTTTTAAAAAGAGAATTAAATACATTAATCAGGCAAACAAAAGCAGAGCAAATTCATCACCAGCAACGTGATGCTGGTGCTTGGAGGGGAGAAGATAGAGATCATGGAGGTGGGGTCCCCACAATCAGATTGGGGCTGCGCACCCACGGGGGGGTGTCAGGGAGCACACAGCCTGTAGCCACCCACGAGCCCAGAGAGGAGCCCCAGAAGGAAGCTGGTTTTGTTGGCCCCTTCATCTTGCCTTTGCCAGGCTCCGGAACCGGCGTCTGGAAGCCCCGTGAGCACCCACAGTACTTGGTCACGGACGCCAGACCGAAGACAAGTGAGTGTGTCAAACGGTGGCTTTGTGTGTCGGGTGGCTCGCGCGTGTAGAAATCTGGCACGAAGCTTGGGGTGTGAATGGGACATCGGCCACCTCTGTCTTTCTTTCAAACTTCCTGGATGTTGCGTGTTCATAAACTAAGTATTTTGTGGTTATCACTCACGAGCGACACGCGTTCTCAGCCTGACAGTCCCTGCTCTGTGTGGGCCACTTGCTTGTCCACAATTATGGTGACTAGTGCTGGGTCAGGGCAGAAATCCACCACGTTGTTTGCTTTTCATTTTCCCAGCCTCGTTCTAGATTTTTTCTCTTTTCTTGCATTTCGGGTTGTTTAAAATCATGCTTTAATTTTCACCCTGGATTAGCTTAATCATAGACCCTTCTACTCTCCATGTGGTGACTCTAGAGAAAACTCTGGAGTCTCACACGGCTTCGCTCGTCCTGGTCCTAGGCCACACGAGGGTCGAGGGAACGGAGCGCCTCGTGGGCCCGCATGTCCGGCGCGCGTGCGTGGCTGCCGCCTGCTTGGCCTCCAGCGCGCCCCGTCCCCGCCGCGCCCCGGCCCGGCCGCTCCTCGGACCTGCCTTCCGCCCACCGGAACCTCCGTTAGCGCTGGTCTGCGGTGATGCATCATTTCCCATGTTTGCCTGAAAACGTCACTTCCATTCTTAAAAGGCGAGCCTGCGGCATTCTGCCTTTTAGGTTGGCGGCTCCTTTCCTTCCCCGCGCCAGCGTCGCCGCTTTTGCTCCGAGCCGTCGCCTTCGGCAAGTCCTCCTCGGGGTCTTACTGCGCCTCCTTGCAAGGGAACCTGTCTTGGTCTTCGCTTATGAGTTTTCTCTCTGCCTTCGGCTTCGGGCAGTTTTACTACCACTCCGAGCCCCGTTGCTCGGTTGCTCATCCTGTTCTGGGTCCCGCTCTGCTGGGGGCTCCCGCAGGACAGTTACGGGGACGTCCCCGTGGAAGCCCCGGGGCGCCACTTCATGTAGGACGTCTTCGGCAGACATGATTTAAGGGACACTGTCGAGAACCCGAGGCTTCATGTGCTACTGACCCTCTACCGATTCCTTCCCTCACGTTCCTTGTCCCTCGTTCTGGAAGAAACCCAAGGCCCCCCGCCCCGACCCATGGAGTCGCCCCTGGCCGCTGTCCTCTCGCCCGCAGCTGCTCCTGCCCCTGCTGCTCAGGTCTGGGTCTTACTTGCCCTCGCTGCGGACGGGGTCGGCCCTGAGGTGGTTTCTAAACTTTGCTACGAACCATGTGAAGCTGATAAGAGATGCAAACAATTGTTATTTATTGATTTTGAGTAAAAAAGTGGCCAAGAGGATACTAGTGGCTCCACATACAAACACGACACACTCGAGGTCACCCCGTGATCACAGAACACGCTGCCAGGTGTGCGGCGCTGGAGGCCCACAGTGACGGGATTGGGCTCTGAGCGCTAGAACCGTATAAGCCACGGAGGGGTCCAAAGTGGGGAAAAGCAACGCCCGCGGCCTTTCCTTAACTGGGCAACCGGCCGACAAGCTGCCTGCTGCGGCGACTGACCACCTGTCACTTTCTCTTGCGCGGAAACTCAGGTAAGACTGCCCCGTGGCGCCGTCCCGACACAGACACCCCCTCCAAAGTCTCCATTTCATTTTTTCTATGATCATCTCCACTTCGAATGTTTTCCAGCAACCTCTGTCCTAGTGTTAAAAACTCACGACACCGGTGCGGGACCTTCAGGAAAAGAAGGCTAGGTCGTGCTAAGGATACGGCACGGTCCGGTTCGACCAGGGACCCTCCGCTCAAACCCAGGAAGGAACCTGGCCCTCCTCGGGTCCTTAGTCTTTGCGGTTCTGAATGTGCTAGGAAAGGGAACCACGCATCATGTTAGAGGTGGCAGGAAGTGCGTCACTGTGTGAGTCGGGAGCACCCCCTTGGCCAGGCACTTCGCAGAGGGTGCTGCAGAGCGACCCAGACGAAGCTGACAGGTCCCGCCCGCGAGGAGCCTCCGGCCGAGTAACGGCCGCTGTGTATAGACACGCGCGACAGCGCAGGGAAGCGGCCGACTTCTCTGGATGCGGGCTAGTCCAGCAGAAGGCGCTTTTATTCTTACAAGTTTTATTTAAACACCAAAAGTCTGGAACACACCACCTAATCCGATGGTAAGAATAAGAAACTCTCTTCTTTCTAAAACCTTAAGTTTTCAGATGCCCGTTCTTTTTATTTAAAAAAATGTCCTATGTAAACATACATGTAATTCAAAGCTGAGCACAAAGATTAGCACAGGTATCGCGTAAACATAAAATATCACTATACACAACACACACTTAGTTTTCTCTACAGTCTCGTTTCTGTAGAAACAGGTTTGATATTCAGGCTCCTTTCATGAAGTACAAATATGAGTCAAAGTCTTTAAAAAGACCCAATAATGCATTTTTGCTTTTAGTTTTGCATTCGTACCAAAAACAACCCACCCGAGCCCCCAGCAGCCTGTTTGGCAAGTGTGAAACGGAGAAAGCAGAAGTGCCTCCAAGCCATGGCCGCCTCCTACACCATCCAGTCCAGCCGCCTGACCTTTCCGTGACAGCGACAGGAGTTCAGGGTGAGGCGAGCACGTTTTCGCTGCGGAAATAACAGGATTTAGAGTTCTGCCACGTCTGTCTCCCTAACCCGCCGGCAGCGTCTCGCCCAGACGGCCTGTACCTTTATGCCGGCAGGAGACTGTCATCTTCCCTTTCAACTGCGGGCGAGCCTGGAAGGAAGGGCGCCCCTAAGTTGGAAATTCATATAATGCTCCGTGTGTATGTTAGGACCCCCCCCCCCAGGTGTATTATAACAAAAAACACAAGGTAAGAAAAGCTGAATCACCTAACCAGATAAAGAGGTTGGGAGTCCTACAACAAAAGGACTAACTACTTTACGGGACGTTTCTATAGCCATTGCCCCGTTAAACTGATCGGTTTCCTGCCCGTTTTCAGGAAGAGCCGTGCTCTAAAACAGAGGACATGGGCAGCTGGGAGGCTTCATCCTGTCTACAGACTCCGCCGACCGGTCTCATCAGTGCCTCGGAACTGAGCTCCCCATCTTCGGAAAAATCCGGCTCTGTCATCAGGATAGAGACGCTATAGGACCCTCAGGAGCAACTCGAGTCAGCAAACTGGTCTTCACGCAACGCAAGGAGAGTCGGGTTTCACCTGCTCCGTGATCATTTTAAATAGCAGACGGGAAGCTCTTAACTCCAAGAAGCCTTTTTAGCTTCAAGAAAGAGTGGTTCCAAGTTGACTAGGAGACCCGAGACACAGCTGACTCTCCCTGCAGCTGCCGGCTGGCGCGCACACCAATAAGAGAAATGGAAACCACTGAGTCGGGCCTTCTAGGCGTTTTTAAAACGGACAGCCGTGAGGAGAAGGGTTGGACAATCCATGGTCTCACTGAACGCTCACCTCCACCCCAGGGGAAGAAGCATCTGAACGTAAAGGTATATTCGTGATCCTTCACGGGAGCCGTGCAGAGGCCCGCCACGTCCACGGTGGGCTAACCGAAGACACTCGTGATTGGTCTGGCTGTTGGCTGTTAGTGCTGCCAACGTCTAAAAAAAAATACGCAGAATCTACCTTTCCCTTAAAAAACAGGCCGGCTGGGGCCCCCGCGTGGCTCAGTGAGTTAAGCCTCTGCCTTCGGCTCAGGTCATGATCTCAGGGTCCTGGGATCGAGCCCTGCATCAGCCTCTCTGCTCGGCAGGGAGCCTGCTTCCCCTTGCTCTCTGCCTACTTGTGACCTCTCTGTCAAATAAATTTTTTAAAAATCTAAAAAAAATAAAATAAAAAAACAGGCCAGTTGACTTAGCCAGCATTTCTGTTCGTCAGGAACAATGTTGGCGTGGGGCAGCCGGTAGTGGCAGGGGCTAATCTTTAGCAGACTCTAGCCCCAAAGGCCAGCCAAGAGTTACTCAGCACTCTGCCAGGGAAATAATGAAGAGTCTTGAAGAAAACCGGATATAATTTACCAGGTTAAAAGCCAACACTATTACCATTAGAGAGAAAAATCACTGTGCACGATCGTCTCTTCTAGGAAGGAGACCTACTGTGTGAGGTAATTTTTAGAAAAAGTATCACTGATCTACTGCCCTTTCAAACGTGAAATCTGCTAGCTCTGGACGTGTCCTGAAGCCGAGAAAACAAGAGGAAGGGAAATTAAGCGGACCTCACCAGGACGGAAAAGCACGAGAGAGCAGAGGGGCCAGGGGCGAGCAGGCTGAACAGAGCCCGCAGGCGGGGGCCGAGGTCCGGGTTCAGGGCCGGAGCCGCGGTAACTCACCAAACCGGGCAGCTCCTCTTCAGCCGCGAGGGAGCTGCCGGGGAGCAGGGGTTTTGTGAAACACGCGTGCGCACCCCCTAACAAGTACCAATAAGCATGGACTTCTGCTTCTTAGCCGACAGCGGCGTAACTACAACAGAAAGTATCTTTCTATTTAGTTATCACCCTTTAACGTTCCTTTCACCTAATGAACCCCTGGCACTCGCGAAGAGGTCCAACCCACATGCTTCCACGTCGTCTGAGAAGCAGAAAGATGTCACACTCAGCCACAAGCTTCGCCAGCGGTTCTAATAACTCCTGACACTGAAAAATAATTGGTAGCTTCGGCAGATGTGATAGTGGGTCGAGACGGCTTGAAGAGCGGGTGCCGGGCACAGGAGGGTTTTGGAAGGAGTATCAAGCGTAACAAGCCATCAATTTCTTATCTGGAGTAATGGGGACAAATTAACCCCAGGCAGAGAGTGCGGGATACAGGTGTGGGTATCAGACGCCCGGAACGCAAGCGTGCTGTAGCTGGAAAGGTCTAATTGCATCCGGTCTTCGTGCCTGACTCCGGGCAGCGCAGCAACACGGCCTCCACCATCTCTGCCGCTTCTCACCCAGTTCTTAGGTGACAGATAACCTGAAATCCACGAAACGGATCAGGCACGTTCTAGGAAGCACGGAGGGCAGGACAAGTGTAAGCCAGGAGAGCCAGTGGGCCGGAAGATTCTGGGTGTCACCCCTGCTTTCCCCAAGTCCCACTGACGGGCAAGCAGAAGCTGGCCGTGCACGAGGGGGCCGTGCTGGGGCGGGGGCGGGGGCGGGGGGGGCCCTCCCTGCTCCGGGCATGGAATTCAGGCTGAGGCGGTGGGTGGATTTTTGAGTCTGCAGAATGCCTACCCCCGTGCAGAGAGAAGTCACGTTCTAGTAAAACAGTTGCCATGTTTATTCCTACAGAAAATACATAATTCAGGAGACCCTTTTAGTTAACTCCCAAGAGGTCCATCTCCCCCAAAACGTACAACTGCTTTAAATAAAAACTTAATGTAAGTTTTAAATGGCAGCGGCACAAAATTCCCCGTAAGAACAGCTCAAACACTGACCCTGATAAGGAACAAAGAGTAAGTGAAACTAAGCAGCCATGATTATGAAAAACTTCCTTGACATGATCGCCACGTTTACCGCCTGGTCCCCGGGACGTGAGACAGCGACGGGCCATGTGACGTCTGAGCTGTGCAGCTCGCGATACCCGTGCCGCCTGCTTCTCTTTCTGGAAAACCAATTCAATGTGCGGCCCCCGTATCGGGATCAACACTATCTTGAAATGACTGAGGAGAGAAAGCGAAGCAGGAGACTCCAGCAAAGACAGAATTAAGCACAGGAGACAAGACACAATCTGAACAGGAAACAGAAGCCATTTCAGGGCAGGCCGCTCGGAGGCGCCTCTGAAGGGCTCTGGGGGCCGGTGCCTGTGGCGGGGAGGAGGGGGAGAGGTGCGGGGGAGGGGGACCCACAGCGGTCTGCGGTTGTGTGTCTTGTCCACAGAGCAAGTTTTCTAAAGCAAGGACGAGAAGTCCTTCACTGAGGAGTCACGACAGAGGCAGGAGTAAGTGTTAGAATAAAGGCGAAATAGCCAGCGCGTAAGCGGAGTGACAATCTCCCATTCTGTCCTTCCTTCCTACGTCCCGAAGGACGCACCATTTCCACACGTGGGCAGCACAGTCCTGTTGCTTAGCACCGAGCTCTAGGACGCTATTTTCGCAATCCAAGAACACTAATTCCCGAATGTCCATTTTTAATTTTAGATTTTAAGACCAATTAATGTCTAACGTCTCTGAACAGCCCACAGGAAAAGAGCTACATTCTAAGTATCAGGGACCCTTGCGGGGAAGCAATTCCTGGGCGCGCCTCCACGGAGCTGCCGGCGGCGCTGGAGCACGAGCACCCGCACGCCGGGGCTGCCCGTCGCTTTCTGCGAGTTTTCTGAAAGTCTCTAGATGGCCTGCAGGTTCTTATAGCGGATACAACTGAAATGTCTGGACACATCAACATTAAAAACACTAGAAGTTTAAAGGAGAAAATATTCTTTTTCTTCTGTGTACAAATCTCTCATCTGGGCTAGGACAGTCAGGAGCAGGAAGGTGAGAGCGCGGAGAGGAATCCCCGGCCTCCCTGACAGGGCAAGGAGTCAGCACCGGAGATCCAATCACGTGGGAGCTCATCAAAAATAAGTCACCATTATCTACTTACAGGAATCACCTGATCTTTTGACACATTAAAACCAACTTTAGTCTTGGCCTCGACCTCTTAAAAATACCGTTTTATGAACACGTTTTCAGTACGCAGCAGAGACGAGACTCCGTGGGATACAGATCTGTGGCTGTTCGTGGGAACAAAGGATCGGGGTCAAGTGCCGTTTCGGACACGCGCTGTGTCTGCTGGCGCACGACCGCCCGGGCCCGTGACCCACGCTCTGCGGAGCCGCGGGGCAGTTCCAGTCCAAGGCAGGCATCAAAGCCCAACTCGGTCCAGCAAGGCCCTTACCCCTACTCTCCAGAAGAGATCATTCTGTTCCCAGAAATGACAGGGCATTCTTTCTGTTCAGGTTGCTTCAGTCAAAACACTTGAAAAGTAAGTGTTCCTCCCCGGGGGAGGAGTGGGGGGCTAGCGCTCCGCTCACAATGACTTACAATCTCTGCGTTCGGTCATTTCAGAGATATCCCCTAGTCCCTGGAGAAGAGACGGGACTTCAGAAAGGAGTTCCCAGGCCCTGTCTCTGCTCCCGAGGAGGCCGGCCCACGCGCAGGCCGGGCTCAGCCAGCACATCCCACGTCCTCAGCCCGAGGGGGTTTTCCGCAACGCAGCGCGCCCGTCCGCCGCTCAGAAGACCGGAGAATCGCAGAAAGGGCAGGGGCTCTGCAGTAGCCTCTTAATCCAGTCAGGATCTGCGAGAGAGAGACAAGCGGTACCCAGCGTGAGCTTCAGAGAGGGCAGGCGGCCGGGCTGCCGAGGCCGGGGATGGGCCCGCCGGGCGGGCTCTGTGTTCTCAGACACGCCTCACTCCCGCGCTCCCGAGAGGCTGGAAGAAAGCGCGCTGCGCACAGCTACGTGTGTGGGGACATTTTCATGCCTCTGCGAGGGGACGGGAACGCAAGGACCACGAGCGAGGGACTCACAAAGCTCCGTTTCTTTGGCTGAAAGGACTGAGCTTCGTTCCGAGGAGACATCCTTCCTACGCTGTTAATGTGCAAATCCCCTTTGATAAAATGACAGTAACGGTCCTTTTCTAGATGCGTGACTGGGACAGGCGCGACCGTACTGGGGCAACACCTTCTCCCAGTCCCTGTGAGCGCCCTGCTCCCTGGCCGCCCCCCAGACCCCGCAGGTTCTCTTCTCTCCCAAAACTGCATGGAGCGCCACCCCACGGCCGCCGGCAGCTGCTTCTCTGACCCGCCTCGATCTTTTCCCGATTTCCCGTCTCGTCAGCACAGCGACTCTCAGCTGCACGCAGTGTTTGCGCGTTCCCCAAATTGGTTTCAAAATAATGCAGTGAGGGGGAAGGAGGGGGGACTACGGACGAGATGGAAAAGGCCACGAGCTGACACCAGCGGAGCCGAGGGACGGGCACGTAACGGTCTTACACGCGCCTCTCTGCCCCAGTACGGGAGCGCGTGCCCCGCGTAACAAGCCAGAACACAAGCTGCCAACGCACCGACTTCTCAGAGCGAGACAGTTCTGGAGTAAAAATAAAAGGGCAGTTTCATGTGGAATGTTTTCTGTTTTAGGTCCCCGAGACCACAAATCTTCCCCAAACACGTGTATAACCGCGTGACGCTCACATCTAGTCAGCTCGTGTGGTGGGGGTGTGATGTGACTGAGCCTCAGGTCATGAATCTGACGTTCATGTGACAATTTCAGTCACTGAGTCCTGGCTCGTGTCTGTGATCTTATTTCCAACTCATCATCTCGGAAACGGGCTCTGTCACCCGGGCTATCAGAAAGGAGAATACAGACCAACCTGAAAAACCCCAGCGTGGCTACTGAAGAATGACTCCAGGTGTGTATGTGGACACTCTGCCTTAGCGACTTGTGTCTTTGTGTACCCTACCATCTGCAGACCTCCCACCCAAATATAACCTCTATCTGCCATCTAAAACAAGCTCTGGCATTTTCTTGAACGGACGCTCTGTCTGCAGGGACAGACGAGCCCACTGCAGCCCTCCTCATGCGCTGAAATGCACGCGACCTGCTCCAGTTCTCATCTTTTAATGAGTCGTTGCTTCCTGACCATCCCGTCGAGAGCGGAGCGAGCCTGCCGCCCCGCACGGCCGTAGGCAAGGCCAGGCGAAGCCTGAGGCTGGGGAAGCACTCACCGTCCGGAGCCGGATGACGAGCAATGCTGTCGTGGAGCAAACACCTTCTGTATATCAAGCTCTGGCACGACTGGTAGGTTAAAAAGCACCTGAGAGAAGACAGACGCTATCATCAGGAGGAAGCCACGGACGATGGTACCGTCAACCCGCACACTAACCAGGAAAGCACAGAAAGAGTTCTCAAGCCTGTGGCAACCACGTATCCCTCTGCACAAAGCTGGCCAGACTCGCCCACATTTAGCAAGGGTCTGCATGCTGAACCAGGAGATAGAAAGCTTCCAATCCAGTCGGGGCAGCTTCTTTTTGGCCAGTTGCAAGTCTGAGAAAGAGTTTATTCTGTCCATACTTTGAATTTTTAACATGTTAAAAAAGATGAACATGTATTATATGGAAAATTATTCTTGTATGTGATTTTTAAGATTAGGTAAAAGCACTATCTTTAAGAATCTGACAGTACAGTGGGGAAAACCTGAAAGATACAAAATTAATGGTGCAAAAAACGAGAGGGGACATGAGCAAATGTTCACAGGCTCAGTTCTATGCTGTGACCACTCCCTGCGCATCCCCCGGGACCAGGCTAGTGAGGGAAGGGGAGACGCCAGGCGGCGCAGAGGGCACGGTGGGTTGTGGAGGTAAGGTCTCCCAACAGATCAGTTCTTCAGCTGAGTAACTAAGGAGCAGAGAAACACAGAGAGGAAGGGGGTGAGGGGAAAGAGTGCAAGTAGGGGGCCTCGAGAAAAGACTTGGGTATTACAGGAAGAAAGGCTACACCTGAGTGAGAGCCAGCACCCATTCTCCCATGGAGAAATTACACTGAGACCTTCCAGCATTAACTCCATCCAGCAAATATGAAGATAATTTCTGTGGAAGAACCCATCGAGAGACAATGGTGCACCGTGGTGACACATGTGAACTCTGGAGCCCGACTGCCAGGCTCTCAGCGCTGCGGTCACCAGCTGGATGGCCCTGGGCAAATTATTCATGTCCCCCAGGCCCCCCTTTCCTCACCTGTAAAAACAGAAACGACTGCAGTGCCCCCATGCATGCTTGCTGTGCTCAACAGATGTTAGGTGTTACTACTACAAGCCTACTACTATTACAAACTTGCTTCCCATTCGTCCCCTAAAAATCAAATTAGAAAAAAGCATAAGAACACAGTAAAATTCCGAAGAAATCCAAGTATCTATCAACAAGGAAGTAAATAACAGAACGTCTGTACTGGGAAACCCTCTACAGCCACTGGAAATGGGGTCTAGGGGCGCTTGGGTGACTCGGTTGAGTCCGACTTGATTTCAGCTCAGGTCATGATCTTGGGCTCATGGAGCCCAGCCCTGCATCGGCTCCACGCTCAGCAGGCAGCCTGCTTGAGATGCTCTCTCTCCCTCCACCCCCTGACCCTGCTCACACCAGCCCCCTCTAAAGTAGAACTATCTTAAAAAAAAAAAAAAAAAAAAGATCTACGTAGTAATGTGAAAAAAATGTCCACAATATTTTGAGAAGAGAATTGTCAGGTTGATAAGATAGGAAGTGCAGCAGGATGCCTGGTGGCTCTTGATTCCGGCTCAGGTCACGATCTCAGGGTCCCGAGGCTCTGCGCACAGCACGAAGTCGGCCTGAGGATTCCCTCTCTCTCTCCCCCCACCCCCCCACCTCTCCTCCTGCTCACATGCTCACTCCCTCTTTCGAATAAATACATCTTCAAAAAAGGGAAAAGATGAAGTGTAGCACAATCCTGTTTCTGTTAAAAATAAATTTAAAAAATGGGTGGGGGCGCCGGGGTGGTGCAGTCGGCTGGGCGTCCAGCTCTTGGTTTTGGCTCAGGTTGTGATCTCAAGGGCGTGACACCGAGCTGCGTCTGCTGGGGCTTCTCTCTCCCTCACCCCTCCCCACTGAGAGCACACATTCTTAAATAAATAAATAATTTTAAAAGATTAAATGGGTGCCTACCATGGACCAGGCATTGTTCTAGGAACAGCTGTGGACAAAACAAGCTTCTCTGTCCTCATGGAGCTTTCTACTCCAGAGGAGGGGGAGAACCAGGAAGTAAAGCATCTGTGAAGTGGTGATGGCCACTTGGGAGGCCAATACGGCAAGGAAGAGCAACTCGAAACACTAGGGCATGCCAGGGGGTGCTGGCAGGGCATGCCGGGGGGTGCTACAGTGCTGGCAGTGTGGCCACGAAGGCAGGCTAACTGATAAAGGGGCACTTGTGGAAGCCATGCGGCCACCCGCTGGGACAGCAATCCAGGCGGACACCCTGAAGTAGGAGAGGCGCCTTGTACATGTGTGGAGCCATGAGGCCGGTACGCGGAGAGTGACGTAAGCAAGGCGGGGAAACGGGAGATGAGGTGAGAGCGGGGCCGGGTTGTGCAGCTCTGATCACTAAAGGGATTCGGGCTTTTACTCATCACGAATGGGCGGCCTCCGGAGCGTTCTGAGCAGAGAGGGGCAGAGTGGGTGACTCTTAGCAGGCTTCGCAGCCGTGGCCACGCGGCACCCGGGCTGGAGGGCAAGGGAGGCAGCGGGAACCCCTGTGGGGAGGGAACCACAGAAATCTGGGCGAGAGTGTCTCACGCGAGGACTACAGAGGTGGAGGCAGTGAGGAAAGGCTGGATTCGTATCTGAAACCCCTCTGAATCTTCCAAGCAGAGACCGTGAACAGGGGACCGGCAGAAAAGCAGACGGTCCACGACTGCCAAGGAGTGTTGACAAAAGAGAAGCAGGTCCACGATGGACATCAAGGAGACGGGAGAGAATCAGGAAAGACAACGGAGAAAGAGGCAGAGGCGAGGGGAAGCCGGGAGATGAAGGGGTTGCAGGGAGGAAGGGGGAGCAACCGCGGTGTCAACGCAGCTCCCAGGTCTCTAAAACCCGAACACAACTGAGCTGCCCTCTTACCGTGACACGGGACGGTAAGAGAAGGAAGCCCTCCACCTTCAGTATAAAGTTAAACCAAAAGAAGTGCATTCGCTCTTCTTTTGTATTCCATTAGCTTAAATAGGTACTACTTTTGTAGCAATTTTTAAAAATTTAATGCTACTTCAAAGGAAAACAGTATTATCAAAATAAAGAAATCCCTCTTGGGGCACCTTGGTGGCTCAGGTGGTTAAGCCTCGGTCTTCAGCTCGGGTCCTGATCTCAGGGCCCTAGGATCAGGCCCCACATTGAGCTCTCTGCTCAGTGGGGAGTCTGCTTTTCTCTCTTCCCGTTCATGATCTCTCTCTCTCTTTCTCTCTCAAATAAAATCTTAAAAACAAAAACAAAAACAAAAAAGCACCCTATCTCAAGCAGTAAAAAAAAATCCTCTAAAAGAGTGTCCTGCCTAACTCAGACTGATAAAGTCTACATCTTGTTTTCTAACAGCGGCGTTTCTCCAACCCAGTGGCACAGGCACATTATTCTGGACACACACTACCCAGGGGGCTTGCACTATACAAAAGTGGAAAATGAGCGAAAACACGGCTGGCTTACAGCAACGTCTTACCGGAGCCAAATGTGGCCGTTGGAGCAGACTGCCTGCTTGCGGTCTGTGAACGGCAAAATCTCTCTGCACAGACTACAGTGCTCAGGGAAAGTCTGTTTGTTCATCTTCTTTGAGATGTGTCCGATCAGCACCTAGTGGGACAAAGCAGTAGCAACACTGAGCGGCGCTGAGTGCGAGACTTCGCAGAAGCAGACCGAGGGACGACAGAGAACACGGTGCGAACCCGGGCTCGGAGGCCTGCATTTCCACGCAGGCTGGTCATACTGTCTGGAAGCAGCTAAGCTAGACCCTCACCGTGTGTGGACCGGCTGAGGAGGATAGATTCATTTGGTGACCCTGTGACAACAGGGTGAACCCCAACAACTAAAGAAAAAACTACTGAAAACAAAAACCTTATCACTTGCCTTGTTTTAGCAGCTCCTGAAACACGGAGTTCAGAGTTCTACTGGAAGACCAAGTAGTTAGGTCTTCTGTAACGTGACTTTAAGAAGGAAAAGCATCATCTCTATGGGCCAAGTATTATGTGAAATTCTAACTTTGTAGAATTGTACAAACGTCCATTCTTATACAAAATTGTACAAAATACAAAATGCTCATTCTAAGACAGGCTTGCAAATATAACCAGGATTTTGAAAGATAATTCCCCTTTCTGACAGCCCCAGGAGCCGTGAGCAACCTAGTCCAGCAGCCCGCAGCTCGTGGTCCACTGAGCCCCATCACAGAGGCAGGGTGGGCCCTGCTATGGCCCTGGGACTGGCAGAGAGAGAGGCCGACAGGGCAGGCTCTAGACCCTGGCCCTACTTCAGAATCGCTCTTCTCTGCCTTGATTATTAGGATTATACCACTTTAAAAATGGAAGTCTAAAACACGCTGCTCTACTTCATTATTTGGTTGAAAAAACCTTCACTGGCTACGTCATTCGAAGGTACGGGGTACACCAAGCCTTAAGGACTCTCATCTTACGAGGAGACAACGTCCTTTGAGGTTTTTAAACCATTTATACGTAAGCTCTCGCAGAGGAACTCTCTGATTCAAACATTCACTGAAATTAGTTCACTGAAGTTTTGAGGGTTTCTTAATAGCTCAAAACGAGTGTCTTAACTACGCTGTATATAATTTACAAACTTAAAGCCCACTGGCTTTGGCCTTCTGTTTTTTCAGCCTTAAGAGTTCTAATCAATGATCCTTCCAGCAGGGACCACCACACTCCCTTCTCTTCCAGAGAGCCCAAATATCCTGGTACCAGTGCCATGGCAAAATCTGCTTAGAACTGCTCTAAGAGAGACGCGCTCCAACTTTACATGAGGAAGAACTGCTTCTAGGTGCTCTCACCAGCCTCGCCCAGCAGGCCCTCCTGTGTCAGAGCAACTCACACATCCCCAAAGGGGATGTCTCCCCAAAGGAGACATTCCTTCCAACACAGCAAATACTGGTTCTTGGGGGGACAAAAATTCTTACCCTTTTTATGCAGAAAGTACATTTAGGCAGTATCTACCACAAATATATACAAAATATAGCTGTGGAACTATTAAAATGTCACAGGCAGGAACAATTACGAAAAAAAGGTCTAAAAAGGCCGGGGGGGGGGGGCAGCGGCAGTAATA
Source organism: Mustela nivalis (assembly GCF_964662115.1). NCBI lineage: Eukaryota > Metazoa > Chordata > Mammalia > Carnivora > Mustelidae > Mustela > Mustela nivalis. The sequence continues at coordinate 89,772,050 of NC_139032.1, read as the reverse complement.
AACACCGCTGGTCTAACGGCACTGACACACCAGGCAGTGTGAGAATCTCACAAACAGTGCGTAATCACTAGTATGTCAGTGCACTAGGTGTGGAAAGGTTCATTTCGTGCACATGGTGGGATTTTTTTTGACATGAAATGCAGTGTTTCTACTCCAAACTCGGTTCTATCGATAAGCAGAGGCAACATCTTCCCTTCTTCAAACTGGCTCTGCTGGAGCCTCGGGACTGCTGGCCGTCCCCGCATTCACGCCACACGTGGACAACTGCCTAAGCTGTCACCGCCAACTCGCACCTCCTATTTCCTAAAATGTTTTGTCAGTCTTTCACAGCCTCTTGTGATACTCCCTCTAGGTCCTGTGAAACAGTGATCACCAGGAAACTTTTCACAATGGTCTGCTGTGTGTGGTCTGCACAATTTGAGACCACAATGAAACAATTTTTAAAAGCTTTCAAAGATGGAAAATTAGTTACATGAAAATCTCCTGTGTGTAATGATTTCAGGGGTGGGGACACACACACACACACACACACACTTTCCAATAAGAAAATGCAACAAGGAATTTGTGAGTGGTTTAATGTTAGGCAAGAAGATATTTTCATTTAGTGCCTTCAATTTTAAGCAAGACTTTAGGCAGTGAGAATAAGTGTCAATCTTAACAGTAGTAAAGAACACAGGCTTTTGTGGTTTTGAATATTTTAGTATAAAATAAAGTATGTTCCTTGAAACAAGTTCTTCAGGATTTTGTTGTTGGTGGTGGTGGTGTTCTGGAGAATTTCAGCGGCTGTTCGTTCACAAAGAAAGGTTCCCTGATACCAGGATAACAATGAGCTACATAAAGTTAAGTGGTTTCTTTTCCACAGGAATTCTCAGAATCCTTAGAAGGATAAGGTGCACTGGGACCCTCTAAGAGGTGGACGGAGTGTTATGGCATTTCCTCAAGCTTGGAACCCTGGTGTTCTATCAGGGAACTTGAATTCTGTGGAACACATTTTGGATAAGACTCTAAGATGCCTATAAATCAAGATCAAGATTATGCCCAGTTTTTGTAAAAATAAACATTGTGAGTAATCATTTGCTTCCTTGAACACGCCCTCCCTGACTGTATCAAAGATCTCAAGTCCTCCCAAGTGTCACCAATCCCTGTGCTGTCGCCAGTGCTGACCCCCAGACCCCCAGAACCTGTGCAAACAGGAAGGAAAGAAAGCAGGGTGTCACTCTTCCCCTGCTGTGACCGCCCAGTCACATACTACTCGCTAACTGAAGCCTCGGCCAGCTCATCCCGGGCCTGGGGATCTCGGCCCGCCCACAAGCCTTGCCTGTCAGTGAAGGCTGTGGTGACTGGAAGTATCTCCTGTGTGATCTGAATGTGTCCCCTGCATTAATCCGTGTTCTCTATTTATTCTCCTGCACCTCACGCCAACCAACTACCTACAAAACATCAAAGCGAATGCCACATAGACCATTTCTCCCTCATGAAGAAAGCAGACCTTTTGCGGTTTTAGCATTTCTGCTGAGAAAACACCTACCCGTGCCGTTCGGTCATCACACTCCTCGTCAGACATCAGGAAGTTACAGAGGCCCCGAGTGGGGATGCTAGTGTTTTCTGTGATCCAGGTATGCAGGTACACCTCCCCTAAGACTCGCTTCATGTGCTCCCTGGTCAAGTGCATTTCCACAGCTTCGATCTTCCCTTGGATCTCCAGGAGCTTCTCTTCCATGGGCTCGCGGCCCCCGGCATCCCCAGCCTGGGTCAGGGAGTCGTCGGCGGGGTCCTCCGCGTCGCCCTCTCTGCTCCTGTCCTGCAGGCCCTGCCGGTTCGCCTGCTTGGAAGACGTGCCTTCCTCCTGCTGCTCTTCCTCGGCATTGCCCATCCCAGGGGAGTCAACCAATGAGATTTTGGAGTCCTCGTGGGTGGGTTTCCATAATGCTTCTGAAGGGGTTTTCTGCATGGACTGATATAAAATCCTCAGGAGGAAGAGTTTGAAACGCCAAAAATAGGTGGCTCCGCTGCTTTCAATCTTTTTTTCCAAAGCTTCTTGTAAAAACTGAGGGATATGTTTATCCTTTAAAATCTTCCAGCGCACGAGGTCTATTAAATCCACCTGCTTGAAGAGATTTTGAACGGAAGATTCCAAGAGCTGAGCAGCTGCCTCTTCAAAGGTTTTGAGAGTAACAAACTGGACCTGGTGGTTCTTGTTCACGGGGTGGAGGCCGTTGACCATGCCCTCGGTGGTGATGACAGCCAGGTATGCGCCGCAGGGGCTCACTGCTATCCCGTGTGTCCTCACCGAGCCGAACACATCCGAGAGTTTAATTAACTGGTGTTCAAACTTTAATGCGACATCGGTGAAAATGGGAATCAGCTGCCTCACCTTCCCGTCGCTGGAACAGGTATATACGGTTCCATTCTGCTTGTCTGCAGTCATGGAGACAATCGGCAGTGAGTGAAGGCCTGTGACGTGGGAATTGTGGACGTTGAGACCTGCTTTGGAGATCAGGAGAAGACACCAAAACACGTAGGATCCCCGTGCAGCCACCACTAAGCTACAGCTGCACTTCTGGTACGGGTGGTAAAGTGGAACACATTTAATGCTGTGCACGGGCAACTGGTCCATTTCTTTCCACAAGACAACGGGCTGCCTTAAGGTGAAATAGCCTTTAACTGCTTTGAGATTGACAGGAAGAATTTTTACAGGTCCAAAAGCACTCCCCACAATAAGGCCGCTCATTTTCCGATTATTGTGCTCATATTCCCACCAAAACAAAACACTAGGTGAGTTGATCCCTGACTCAATCGTGTTGCACGAAGAGATGGATTCCTTCCCTACAAAGGGCAGCTGAAACTGCCACACAGCAATGTTACCGTTCTCGAAGAGGACGGCCAGGAGCACACTGCCCACGTCCCGGCACTCGTTGTTATGCTTGACCTGCTGCGTGGTACAGATGCCCGACCACTCCATCCGGACTGGGGTCTGCATGCTGTGCCTCCTCTGAAACTCCGCGAAGTCCCCGAGATTCCCCTCTGGAGCCTCACTTTTAGAGAGCCTGTAACTGGTCTCATAGAGTCGTTCTCCATAAATCTCAGTCAGATCAACCAGCTGGACCCACTGCAGTCTGTTGAGGTTCGCCTGGATGGTCAGGCGGTTGTCCATGGTCAGTGCTGCCAAGAGGCACCGGCCGTTTGCATCGCAACCCATGGGGGACCAGCTGGTATACTTGAATCCTCTCATCGGTGGCAAGGCCTTCCCCTCAGGGTTGAACACCCTATCCAACATGAAAGTCTGACTGACTGTGGGGTCTTTGGAGGTGGCAAATTTCTCCTTACACTCAGCAACCTCTGCTTTTGAGCCAACCTGAAACGAAGAGATACAAAAACTCTCAGATAAATACTGCACTCTAGGAGGAATACATGGACATTACTTAGGTACTAACTGATTAATCAGTTTTAACTGGGCCACATTAATATACACAGAATTTTGTATCAATTCCATTAATTTTGAAAGACATACATTTAAAAGATCAAGTACATGTCTGAACGGAAACAGGTACTTACTGGGAAAGTAAAAATTTTCTCAAGGATTAGAATACATGTTGCCATTATTGAAAGCATGGCTCCCACACTCTTCTTAGAACTGCCACAAACAGCAGCCGTCACAGGGACGTACTTGATCCCTAAGTCAACACAGCACTTCGCTGACCTAGTCCTAAAGCCATAGATACGTGACATATTCATGAAAACACACCTCCGCATACATCGTTGATACAACTGGGTATCTGGGTTTTTACAACATCTTTGTGATACAAATGTCAGTTTTAAGTCTCTATTTAAAATTTCACTTAGGGATCATGCTGAAAGGCCACTTCCAACTGCTCTGTCCGCTGCTTCCATAGAATAACGTCCACTCCGATTAAACCACTTGCCATTCCTTGAGTACTCCGTCCTCGGCCTCCCGTGGCCCCTAGTCTGGGGTGCTGCTCTCCTGTCTAAATCCCATCCGTCCTACCAGACCTAATCCTCTCTCTGAAGCCTTCGGAGATCTTTCTGGCTTTCTCCCATTTCTCCTTCTCCAATTCTGTGCCACATACCAGCGCGGCTGTTTATTTAGTGCCTGGTTGTATGATGGCAAGCTCTTCAAAGGAATTTTAAAGGAACATTAATGACAAAGGAAGAGACAAATGACCAAAAAAAAGTGATCTGGAGCCAGGAAGGCTAAAGCCAAAATAAAGCGTAAGTCAACTGAACCATGTCTTCTGAGATGTGCAAAGCAGGAAGAGAAAAACACTTGACCCTACTGTCCTTAGGGAAATTGACCCAGAGCAAGAAAGCAGAATCATTCAGATTTAGTGACAATCTCCTTTTATGTAGAAGCTGATCTTCAAACTGGAAAGGGTAGTTATTACACAATTACAAAGGAATTCAAGCCTAAGACATATATGGATATAATAAAAATCACGTTAAATGAGTTTAAGTCCCCAAGCCCAGAGGAATTACACTCTAGGACACACAGGATAAACCTGGAAGATACTGAACTCCAAATGACTGACGAGTCTTTGATAAAGCTTGGATAACTGGAAATGTGTCAGAAAACCAGAGTACAAGAAACACTTTTAAAATATCTCCTAAATGAAAAATAGGTAACAAATACTACAGACCATAAAACCTGCTAGGGAATAAAATCCCTCAGTTGTTAACAAAAGAAAGATTTGTGAGGCGCCTGGGTCGCTCAGTTGGTTAGGTGTTTGACTCTTAGTTTGGGCTCAGGTCATGATCTCCGGGCTGTAGGATGGAGCCCTGGGCTAGGCTCTGTGCTCAGCGGGGAGTCTGCTTGGGATTCTCTCTCCCTCTCCCTGCTCCCTCATGGTCGCATATGCTTTCTCTTTCTCTCTCTCTCAAGTAATTATCTTTTTTTAAAATAAAGATTGACTTATTTGAGAGAGAGAGAGCATGCACAAGCAAGCCGGTTCAAGCAGGGGTGGGGGGATTCAGTGGGAAAGAGAGACACAGACTCCCACTGAGTAGGGAGCCCCGGAGCCAAGACGCCAGGCTGGATCCCAGAATCATGACCTGAGCCGAAGACAGATGCCTAACTGACAGAGGCACCCAGATGCCCCTAAACAAATAAATCTTCAAACAAACAAACAAAAAAAAGTTCGTGCAGACAGACGTGATCATTAAAAACCAGCATAGGATAACTGGAAAAATCTAATCTTATTCTCTTTTCTGCTGGAATTGCTAAATGACATAAGAAGTACAGAAAGGTAGATATAAAGGTATCCAACAAATGAGTCAGATGACTAACTTTTCCTAAACTGTGTTACGTAGAACATTACTCCCCTAAATTGTCTCTTGAAAAAGAGTTCTGTGGCCACCTAAGTCTTGGGAACATCGTAAGTTACACATCATTTCTCCGTGAAGGCTCTCAGGAGCACATTAAATGCCTTGGCCAGGGAGCCTCTGACTTAACCAGTTTTCCAAACATTTTAAATTTTTATTTATTTATTTATTTTTAAAGATTTTATTTACTTATTTGGCAGACAGAGATCACAAGTAGGCAGAGAGGCCGGCAGAGAGAGAGGAAGGGAAGCAGGTTCCCTGCCGAGCAGAGAGCCCGATGCGGGGCTTGATCCCAGGACCCTGGGATCATGACCTGAGCCGAAAGCAGAGGCTTTAACCCACTGAGCCATCCAGGCGCCCCCCACCCAAACTTTTTTTTAAACAATAAAACTTTGTCGGGTGGTATCATCCTATATTTTCCTAAAGAATACTCTGAAAATGGTGTCTTAGGCAGTATATTTTGATTTTGAAAGGCATTTAAGATAGCCTCTTAGATACACCTATGGACATGCCAGTGAAATAGACTGGAAATCCCAATTAAACAGAGGTGCAGCTGGCTAGCCTGTTAATAAAATAATGCTAATCAAAGCCCAGAGCTTTGTATGGGTAGATAAAATCTGAAGTATTACACAGAAGCACAGCATAACGACTAAAAATGCCAGACTACCTGGGTTCAAATCCTGGCTCTATCACACATGAGCTCTGTAACCCTGCACAAATTACTTAAACCTTCTGGCCCTAATTTTCTCATTCATAAAAAGAACACAATAATGTGACACAAATATGTGTCACAGAGTTAGGAAAGTTAAGTAAGTCAATATAAATAAAGCATCTTTTAAGTAGGCTTCATGCCCAACTTGGGACTTGAACTCACCACCCTGAGATCAGAGTCCCTACAGGCTAAGCCACTCGATACCTGTACAGCATCTATTAATAAGGGTCAGTAGCTGTTAGTGAGGAGGAGGAGGGACACTCTCTGGGGATTAAGTACAAGTTAATGAGCCCTAATAAAGTATGTAAAACGCAGAGTAGACATGAAATTGTCCACCAGATAAAGGGTAGATATAAAATCACCAAATCTTATGACACCGTACACCAAGCAATAATCCTTAGGACAGGTAAATGTACTACAAATAAGTTACTCTAGGACTAGGAGTAAACTTGACAGGACCTATACCCCAGAACAGCAGCAGAGGATGACATAAAAGAAACACGTGGTCCTGCTCACTGTAGGAAGAATCCTTGACAGGATAGAGAGAATCTTGGATCTCAACAGCAGGGAAAACCTGAATGGTTTTGTGTAGCAATTGCTGATGTATTAGTTTGAAGGAGTCCAGTGCCCCTCCTTTTACGTCTCCATGTCACAAAACCAGCCATCAATTAAAACATGTGCTCAGATGGCCAAGGAGTACACTACATAGCAGTCCAGTTCCCAGAGGACCACACCCAGCCAGTCATTGAATTACAGACTACTGTTTTCAATTGGCCATTATGACTACTAATAGCTAATTCCTTCGTAAGCACCTAATGAACGGAAATTCACTTGAAGCTATTCTACAGGAAGCTTCTTGAAGGCAGGAGTAAGATTCCAAAGATAGCCAACAGTTATTTAACTTAATGTGGATGGAGTTAATGCTTTCTAACAAGCCTGAAAATTCATGCAGAGTAAAATTAGTCACTCAAATTTTATTAGAATTTGGAATTGTATCCAATTAGATGAGTCACTAAATCAGCAGTCCAATGGGCAGAAAAATTGCAAATTACTCTTAAATCACAATTTTACTGCTTTTCATATCATTCACTTACATCGTTCTCCTTGGTACCATGTAACCTCGGTGTCCAGGACAGTAGCTTGCAAATGGCAGATATTTGAACTACCATGAAACTGCACATTCTCCTGAAATTCATAATCTAAATAATGGGATCCCAGAGCGAAAGCTTCAGAGGGGCTGAGCATCTAGCCTTCTAGCAGGGCCCTACAGTGAACTGATCCAGGCTGCAGAATGGCCGCCCACCTTTCATGTCAGAGCCAAGGCAAGCTGGACAGTACAGAGCTGCTGAAGTCCCTAGGCACTGCCAAGGGTAAAGCCATCAAAGTACTGATACAGACTTCTTTACATTCCTACCACTGCGGCCCTGATTTACCCGACAGAGGCCTCTTTCCGAACCGCAGGGACGGCTCAGCATTCACTCACCAAATGCTCCTAGTCTGGTGAGACTGCAACTGATGGATGGTTTGTGTGACACGCATACCGAAGAACGGTACACAAGGGGAAGGTGCCACTCATTAACTTCCAAGCGAGCCACTAATTACAAGCGGCATACGAAAGATTTCCTATTACTTATTAGGCATTTGCACAACCAATGAGTCCAGTTTTTCTCAGAGTATTACGGCTATCTTCACATCCACAGCTACAGTACCGATGGAGCCCCTGCTTTCTTCATATCTGCATGACAGAGTTTATCACTTCAAGTATCTACAGCCTGCCCGTGTACTCTCTCAGCCCCTCCCCACCCCTTGTGCACACACCTTCTTTCTTTCCCTAAAAAAAAAAAAAAAAAAAGTCGTCTAAACAACACAGGTTTTATCATCATCCTTGTATAGACAGGCCTATATTGCTGTGCCAAAGCCCAAATTCGTACCCTCTATTTTATACTAACCCTAATCACCGTCTTCTGGCCCCGCCAGATTCATATTGCTGAACCATTCCAGGCCAGTCCATGCTCATGAGACTGTTACAGCACCTTTGGGCTTCCTAGACTGAAGCCAACTTCTTCAGACTGACCTTCGGAGTTCTTAAGTTGGCCTCACCTCACTTTCCCTCTCTAGAAGAGATTGTCTGTTGACCCATCATTACTCACACAAACGATAAAGTATGTGTACGACTTAATCACGTACGTGAGTCAGATGGACACCTCGCTCCTGCTACCCGGATGCCCCTCTGCTCCTCTTACAAGACAAATCCAATGTTCTCTCAGATTCACCACCAGGTAACACTCCCTGATTAAGGGCCTCCCCTCATTATTCCTGCCATTCTTCAAATTCTCTCTGCTAGGGACGCCTGGGTGGCTCAGTCGGTTAGGCATCCCGACTGTTTCAGCTCAGATCATGATCTCAGGGTCGTGGGACTGAGCCCTGCGACAGGTTCTGCACTGAGTACAGAGCCTACTTAAGAGCCTCTCCCTCTCCCTCTGCTCCTTCCCCCACTTGAGAAATCCTCTCTGCTGGGGCACCTGGGTAGCTCAATCAGGTAAGTGTCTGCCTTTGGCTCGGGTTATGATCGAGCCCCAGATCCGTCTCTCTGCTCAGCAGGGAGCCTGATTCTCCCTCTCCCTGTCACTCTGCTTACTTGTGTTCTCTGTCAAGTAAATAAACAAAATCTTTTAAAAAAATTAAATTGAAAAAAAATTCTCCTTGCTAAATCATTAAATCTGGACCACGTTGGACACACACTTCAAGTTTTCTCTAGTTTGTGTACACACGAACATCCTTAGAAATGGTAAGGCTATTCCTTTTAAGCTACTTTCTTCTGCCTCCATCTGTTTCTCAATTTCACAGTATTAACAATATCTGTCTACCTGATGCGGTTACACTCAAGCCAATTTGTTCATACCTTCTCCAAGAAGATTTTCAGGGTTTAGTCCTATCAGTCTACCAGTGATTTAATGCAACAAAAAACTGTTTGTTTAAAACGTTTAAGTGTGAGATGCCTGGGTGGCTCAGTCTGTTAAGCGGCTGCCTTCGGCTCAGGTCACGATCCCAGCGTCCTGGGTTCAAGTCCCACATCGGGCTCCTTGCTCAGCGGGGAGCCTCCTTCTCCCTCTTCCTCTGCCTGCCTCTCTGCCTCCCTGTGCTCTGTCTGACAAATAAATAAAACTAAAATCTTAAAAAATAAATAAATGTAAAACGTTTAAGTGTGCTAAAGATATAAAAAGGGGGTGTGGGCTCCCTGCTCCCTACCCACAGCTAATGATTTCATGTCTAAAATGGCAGTGCAGAGAAAGTTTTAAAACCTTCCACTTTCAAATAAATACATTCGCTGGGCGTGGATAAACACCTTTACAGTGCTTATCACCACCTGATATTACAGTCGTACTTGTTCATGACTTGCCAAAGAATGTAAGCTCCATGAAGGCAGGCACTTGGCTTGGTACGCTGCTTTATTTCCAGAACCGAGGTCAGCACCTAGCTCATACACGGTGCTATTCAAGTATCCGGGGAAGGAATAAATACACACTCCTTATAGATCACATACACGCAAAAAGATTTATAAAGGAGACAGGAAACGTTTTTATACTTTAAAACCATTAATGAAGGATATGACTTACTGTCTGGGGAAAAAAAAAAATAAATTCGAAGATAGTGATACTAAAACAGTAAAACTAGGAACCCTAAAGTTCTGAAAGCAAACTTGGCTTCTATGAAGCTGAAAACACTAAATGTACACAGAGGCCCTGAAATCCCGAGAACCGCATTTATTTCCGAAAGCTTTTCCTTCCATGCCAATCCCAAAGATTTCCCGCTGTGAAAGGAAAACCCGGGAATCCCCAGCTGCTCGAGGTGAGAAGGAACACTCATATACTCAAGTCGCTAGAGAAGGCCCAGATCGTCTTCTCCAAAGCAGAAGCGGCACAGGAGGAGGGCACGTCACAGTAAACAAAGCCAGACGAGGGCCCAGGGAGTCGGTTCCAAACAATGGGAGCCACTGTAGAGGCGAGGTCTGGGGTTGGGTCAAAGGGGGTGGAGTCTCAGAAGGCACCACCGAGAGTCAGCGCAGTGGGGCCGGCGCGGGGGCCAAGCAAGGACCTGGCTCCGACGAAGGCTCGGGGGATACCTGTGTGCGTCGGAAGGGGGTGGGTGGTCCGGAAAACGGGGCGCGAACCGCTGCGAGGTTTTCTGTTTTTTTAAATACGGCGACCCCGGCCCTCAGCCCCCAGCGCGGGATGCGACGAGGGGACTCCCCGGAATGGGCGCAGGCCAAGACTCCCCAGGGACCGGTAACGCGGCCGCGGGAGGGAGGCAGAAGCACCCCCTGGACCTGCTGGGGTCCGGGGGGTGACTTACTTTGAGGAGGCAGCTGTTGAGGGGAGCGGGCACCGAGGTGCGGTGGATAACCAGGTCCTGGCCCGGGTTGTGCACGTCGCAGATGAGCTCCAGCACAGCGATGCTCCGGGCCGTGGACACCGACACGCGGTGGTCCTCGGACCAGGCCAGCGGCTCTAAGCCGCTCACCGCGTACTGCAGCTTCACGGCCGGCTCCCGCCGACTCACCAGGAACCGGAACGCGGCACTGGGCCCGGGGGCCGCGTCTGCCGCTGGCTCCTTCCCGCCCGCCTCGCCGCCCCCCTCGCCCTCCTCCTCCTCCGGCGGCGCAGGCCCGTCGGCCGCGGGCCCCACCCGGGCCTTGTCGGCCGCGCTCATCTCCTCTCAAGTGCAGAGGCCGGGTTCCGGGGCGCGCCAACCCCGCGCCGCCGTCCGGTGGCCGCCTCTTGCGCCGCCGCCGCCGCCGCCACCGGGCCCCGGCGCCCTCCGCGGCCGCTTTCTCCCCTCAGGCCCCGAGCGCCGCCGAGCCAGGAAGGACCCCGCCGTTGCTAGGCGACCCAGCCCTGCCAGGTGGCCAAGGCGCTGCCTGTCTAGAAAACGCGCCTCCTCGGCGGGGGGGACGGAGGAGCGGCCGGGGTGGGCGAGGGGAAGGGGGCCGCGAGGGCTCCCTCTCCGGGCGACCGAGCCCCGGGCCCCTGTGGAGACCTCCCGGGCAAGGAAAGTGCCGAGGCAGCGGTGGCCCGGCAGCAAGCGAAGGAAACGTTGGCTGGGCGGCACGCCGCCCCGTGTTTCTCAGACGCACTCGGAGAACTTCACCAGCATGAACTCCAGGGCTGGGTGTCCCGTGGCATCGCCCGCCGCGGGGCGGGCCGCGAGGGACGCCGAGCGGAGCGGCCACCCCGTCCCGAGTCCCCGGCGCCCTGGCCCCTGGGCCCTTAGGGACCCGGAAGGGGCGCGGCCGCAGGAGCCGGCGGGGCAGCTACGCGGGGTCCTCGCGCGCCGCCCACGTGGGGCCGAGGCGAGCCCGGGGCCGGGTTCCGCAGGTCCGGCCGCGCCCGCGGGTGCCCGCGCCCGCCCGTGTCCGCCTGAGCCCGCGCGTCGCCGTGCGCCATGGCAGCGGCCGGCGGGCTGCGCCTCCACGTTGCGGAGTCCCCGGCCGGCGGCCCCGGGACGCTCTCCGGACCCCGCCGGGCCCAGGCGAGGCGGGTGAGTTCTGACCCGGCTTCGGAGCCGTCCGCCGCCGCGGCCCGGCCGGCTGCACGGCGCGAGCCGCCGCCTCGCCTCTGGGCGGGTTCCGAGCTACCGGCCGAGTTATGGGGGAGGTGGGCTTGTCTAGCAGCTTCGGGAGAAGTCGCTGAACGGCACGTGTCTGGGCGCGGAGCTCTGCGCCGCCGGGGCGCTCCGGGCGGCCGCGGAGCCGGGGTGGAGGGGCGGCTGCCGGCTCGGGCTGCCCGTCGGAGGGCCCCGACGGTCGCGTAGGGGATGGGAGCGGACTGCCGCCCGAGTTAGGGACTGCCGCCGGGGTGTGCCAGCCGAGTGTGCCAGCCGAGTGTGCCAGCCGGGTGTGCCAGCCCGGGCGCCTGCTAGCCACACCTCCTGACTTCTCTCACCGCCGGTGCCTCGGTGCCTCGGAGGAAGGTCGTTCGGTGCAGGAACGGGGGCCGGAGCCTAGAGGCCTCCCTCGAGAACTTTCCGAAATGGCATAGATTCTCACCCACGTGCAGCGGGGAGGAACACGGAGCGTCCGTATAACCCGCTCCCTGGGGAGGGGAAAGATGCTTTACGTTTCACCCGAGCCAGAGCTGCGAACTGGTTTGATGGTTGACTTCTCGCCTGGAAGGGAGCACGGCTGCAGGGCAGAAAATCTGTTGTAGAATCCCGAGTTAACCACAGAGGCCAGAAATTACACCACCTCGTGCGGAGGAAAGTGGGTGTTTTCTCCAGAAAGCAACAGGCAATCCCAGCGTGTTGAAGCTGATACTCCTCGAGAGCGTAGAAGGATTGTCTTTGGTGACTTTTCAGTGATAATCAAGCTTTAGGATATAGAGGTTTGGGAGTAGGAGTTTTCAGCTAAGCAGTGGGGTTGCCGCTTCTCTGGGAGGAGGAAACGGAAGCACTGAAGAGCTTCTGGGAGCCTGGGATTTGGAGTAACGCAGACCTGGGGTTAGATGCCCACCGTGCAACACGCTGGTTCTGTGAACTTGGGGAAGTTATTTCAGTAAGGTCCAGTTCTCTGGACCTTTTCCAATCTGTAAAACGATTGTAAAATGCAGGGTAGACATAAAATTGTCCACCAAATAAAGCATAGATATAAACAAGTTTCTATTTTATATGAAGTTATTGTGAGGAGTAAATAAAATACACGAAAACTATATTTTCTGGCCCAGAAAAGCACTTAATAAATGCCACTGGTAAGTAAGGTCGTGTTGGTTCCATTTTGAGTAACGGAATTGCTGTGTCCAGGGGTTATTGGGGTGCTTTTGCTGTGGAGGTGCCTGGTAACATAGGGGCAGCACTATTAACACCTCCTTGAGTGAGCTGAAGGGATAAAAATAGGATGTCTGGCTTCATGATCGCTTGAACCGCCACGTCAAAAGGATGTGTATTAGTGAGATGATGCCGGGGATCTACATGGCCCTCATCTGCATCCGCATTTTTTGTCTTGAATGGGAATTACAGGTATGCCAGTCTCATTTGCCAGGGGCCCGAATTTGGGGCGGTTAACTAATACACTGCCTTTGGAGAGGCCTCGACAATTTAAGTGATGCTGTACGTAACAGTATGTAGTGTTTTCATTCTAAAAAAATTTTTTTTATTATTCAAGTAATAGAAGTTTATTGTAGGAAATAGGGAGATAAGGACGTTAAAGGAAAAAACTCCGTAACTGCTGTACTGAGAGGTGACTCTGGTTAACGTTTTGGTGTATATCCTCGTAGAAAGCAAACAAGAGATCAAGTTACACATGCTGTTTTCCAAACAAACAGGATACAGTTAATAAATAGTATTACAGCATAACCATCCGGAACCCTGGCCGTAGAATCAGGGCCTGAGCAAAGCCTGGATCCCTCAGCGATCCTGGGACAAATTGCCTCGTATCTCTGCCTCCGTGTTCTCATCTGAAAATGGGATGATACATTAGCTAATTCTCATAAGTACTTAGCATATTTCCGGGGCTCTAGTGTATTTATTAATATCAGAAGCGTAGTATTTAGACTTTTAGGGCTAGATGGGCTGTAGAGGTCATCTGCCAGAAGCCCCTTGTCTTACAGGTACAGGGACGAACTCACAGGGAGGTAATTTGCTTAGTGTTGCAGAGCCGACTTTTTAGAAGTGCAGGTGCGTCCTTGCTCCTCATGAGGCATTTCTGTTCCCTCCTTTCCCTTATGACATAGGCCGAGGTGGCCTTCTTGTTTCGTGCTTCCATAATCCTTTGTACAGACCTCTTCTGAGTACAAACACAGGTTTGGGTTTCTGGTTTTATACTTTTGTCTCTTCCACTAGCCTGAGTTCCTCAAGGGCTTGACTAGTTTTTCAGCCTTGTATCCTCAGAACCACACTACTTGACAGCTGCTGAGTGGTCAGTTTTTTTAAAAGAATGTGTTGTGGCTGCTGGGACAGAAAAGCTAACAAGCACTGGAATAGCATCCACCTTATGGGAAGGGATAATCCCGTTGTTGTCATTCATCTTACAAGCATTTATTGAGCACTTACTCTGGGCAGAATTGAGCCCATACGAGGGTGCAGTGCCACGCAGGACAGACTTGTCCGTTTCCTTGTAGAGTTTACAGTCTAATGGGGATGACTGACATCACGTAACAAATTACATTTCATGCTTGTAATTGTCCTGAATGCTACAGTGAAGACAAAGGGTGCCTCCTAGGAGAGCCAAGAGTAGGAGTCCTGGCCTGACTCGGTGGAGAGAAGAGGTCAGGAAGGTTCTTCTGAGGACCCAGTAAGCCTAGATCTAGAGGATGAGTTTGAGTTAGCCAGCCAAAGGGTGGGGGGAAGGGTGTTGCAGACATGGGTATGGCAATAGCATGTGCAAAGGCCCTGAGGAAGGAAGACGCATAGGGCTTTCTAGGAACTCAGGAAGACCAGGACGACTGAGGCACAAGACGAGGGCACTGAGATGAGCAGAGGCCAGCTTCTAGAGGGCTTTATAGATCATATTACAGGTTTTTTATTTTAGCCTAAGAGCAGCGGAGAGCCTGTGAGATATTGTGCCTAATTCTGAATACGTGCTTTTAGAAAACAGATGACGTGAGAATAGAAGGTGACTGGGATGAGAAAGGATTGAAAGCATGTGTCCTATTTGGGCTACTAAGTCCGAAGAAGAAACAGGCAGTTAAACGATGTGTGAAGGAATGCAATGCCTCGGACTAGCAGAGAGTTGATCAAGGTGGCAGATCTTGTCCAAGTGTCAGAAACAGCTTCCTAACCCCTAGAATTTGGTGTCTCCGGCGATGGAGAACGGTAAGGGGAGATGTGTAGGCAAGGCCTACCGCAAGGTCACCTGTCGAGGAGTGTATAGTAGGAAGTCCGTGCCTGGTGGGAGTGCTCCAAAGAGTGTGTTGTTCCATCAATCAAGGAATGACAACATGTTTCATTCTGCCTTGTAAATGATTCAGCAGACCTGGAACGTGACTTTATCTCTTTCTTTAATCTGAACACTCATAAACTTGGGACTTTGTAAGATAGATTTGTAAGATGATGGAGTAGGTCAGTACTTCCTTTATTAATAGTAAATACCCAAAAGTGTATTTATTGAATTATTTAGATACAGGAGTTCTGTAGTTGTCAGGAACAAACAAGTGTTGCTGTTGGTGGGTTAGCCTGCAGCTGACAGTCATGGCCAAAGCAAGCTGATACGTAAATGGAATCCATCATTTCAAGCTAAGGGGAAAATAGCATTCCAAGAGAAACCAAAATGCCAGGACAGTAAGTCCTGGCTACTCATGGGATGTTTTTTATT
This sequence comes from Mustela nivalis, assembly GCF_964662115.1. Classification (NCBI taxonomy): domain Eukaryota; kingdom Metazoa; phylum Chordata; class Mammalia; order Carnivora; family Mustelidae; genus Mustela; species Mustela nivalis. The sequence continues at coordinate 89,756,697 of NC_139032.1, read as the reverse complement.
CATGTGGAAATTGGAAGAGAAGGCCAAAGAAAATAAAATGTTTCTTCAAAGAAAATTGGATGTTTCTTCTCCTGGGAGAAGTTTGGACATCGGATATATAACCACATCCATGTTTCAGAAATAAGCAACAGGCAGGAGAATGCCGAGTGTTGTAGCCTGTAATCGGTGATGAGGTGGGGACCTGAAAGGCAAGGAGAGTTGGAAATAATTGTGGTAGAAGTGATGGATGGAGCAGAATTCTCATTTGGAATGGAAACGGCGAGTGGGAATCGTCTCCAAGCCATCTGAGTCCGGGGAGCAGCGTGAGGGGGAGGATGACAGCGATCCAAGCACTCTGGGGTAGAGCAGTAATGAAGGTTCCCGCTTCCTGGGCATGGGCAGGGCTGCAGCATCCCATGTCTAGTCACCAACAGGCTTTGTCGGTGGAGAAAGAGGATGTGCTCCCCCCCCCATTTTTGTGTAGGTGGACATCTAGAGAGAAGGATTGACAGTGCGCACTCTTGACAAGGTGGGCTTCTCCTCCCTTAAAAAGGGACTCGCATTTGTTCACATACAGCCCCACAAAGGGTTCTCCCTGCTTGATCCTTACCCTCATCTTGGTGGGGTTGATGGTGAAGATGGATGGTGAGGTCTAGTGGATGAATGAGCTGAGTGTTTGTGTTTCCGTCTGTTTTATTTTGTTTGTTTTTTTTTCTTTTGGGGGAAAAAAAAAGGCTGAGTCAAAGAATCTGATTGCAGACCCTAAACTGTTGCTTGACATATGGGACATAATGATCTCTGCAGGGAGAGATGCAATTCCGTGGGCAGTCAGGCTTCACTCCGAGGTCTGTCTTCATGGACTAATGCATCTCTTGTTGCTCTTGCCTTTTGGGAACAATGCAGCAAGCAGAGGCCACCAAAAGAAAACACCAAGCATCCGGGGAGGCTCCCCCAGCGAAGCGGAGGAACAAGGCAGCGTTTCTCCTGGCCAAGAAAGCTACTGCTAAAGAAACACAAAGGACTTTTAAGGGGAAGGCACAGAAAACATTTTCTCCAAGGAAATCTTTGGTCGGTGTGAGTGACGGAACCCGAGAACAGAAACTGTGCGTTAGGACTTCGTCGTTATTTAAAAACAACCCTGAAATCCCAGAGCTCCACAGGTATGTGCAGGGGCAGGTGCGCTCAGCAACAGGAGGAGTTCAGTGTTTTCTGCCCTTTTTCTCTGTCAACGGGAACTGATGCCTGGGTTTTGTTCATCGTTTGCAGACCTGTAGTAAAGCAGGTACAAGAAGAGGTGTTCACTTCAGAAGCTTTCCATGAACTGGACCTCCACCCACATTTAGTAAGTGTCTCTTGGTTTTTTCAGTGTGGTTATTCCTTGGGAAGGTCTGTGAAATGACAGTTCTAGGAAGAAAAATCCAAGGCTGGTTACTTTGCTCTAAGTTACCTGGATGAAGTCCGATGGACAAGATGCTCTTCCCGGACGGTCCCGGTGAGCTCAGCTCACTGTCCGCTGCCCTTCCCTCCGTCCCCAGCCCTTTTCTCGAGAGCTAAACACTTTCCTCACCTAATTCAAAGTAGGCCTGGGGCTCTGCTTATTGGACTCTAGGACAAGCTCCTAATTAGCGGGGGGATGGGACATGGAAGCTCATGTGGGTGACAGGGGTCATAATGACTGGGAGGGGGGACTGAGCTGGCATCTTCCTATCAAGGGTAGTCTCTTGTTAACAAAGAATTGAGGGATGATGAGGCTATTTTAACATACATTGTCTACAAACACATGGGTGGGGGTTTTTTGTTTGTTTGTTCAGACTGTGAACTTTCCGCTCTTATTTATGAGTAAGAGAAAAATGCATTAACTTTTAGGGAGTCTGGATTTCCTCTGTTCCTATGGTCACAGTTTACTTACCCCTTTACGGTGGCTCACATAAGGTGTTTTCTTACCTATGGGTTTGAGCGAGGACATCGAGCAGGTTTATGCTGTGGCCATTTGGGGACGGATGACACGCGGGCACTGCCCTGTGCGTGATAGGATGGCCAGCAGCCCTCCGTGCCTACTCACTTGATGCCAGTGGCGTCCCCCGCCCCACTTGGGACAACCAAAATTTCTCCAGACATTTCCGCGTGCGCGTGTGTGTATGTGTGTGTATGGGGGGGTGGGGAGTGGGGGTGGTGGGCAGAGCCACCCCTGGTGACACTCGCTGGTTGGAAGAACACAGGTTGCAGGGAGCACAGCCATTGTCTTTCTCCTGGTACCTTCTTCTTTGCATCCTCATTTGCATTAAATATATTTGTGCCAAAAAGTCAGTAGTTAAAAATATTTTGTGTGTTCTCTTCTAGATTTCCACAATAAATACGGTCTTAAACATGACTAGTATGACCAGGTAAGGGTTCTAGGCCAGCCTTGCTTTTGTTAAGACTTGCATGTATATGACCAGTGAAATCGGAGTTATCTGTGGAGCACTGAGCACATTTGTGTCTTGGTGTTAGAGAACACTGTGGATTGTTGCCCGCGGAGGGCTTGAGACAGCACTCACCCACCCGGTTCTCCCACTTGTTAAATGCAGAGACTGAGTCCCCAACTGCCTCTGTTTGGAGCTCTGATCCGGTCCAGAGGATGTCTGCATGGATCCCGCTGCTGTCCTTGCCACACTGAAAATCACATGTCCACAATAGAGAATTTGTCACGTTATTTTTTAGTAGTAAGAACTAGAGGCAGCCAAAAAGAAAGGAGTAAATATTGTGGTCGGGTGTAATGGGATACGGACACAAATGTTTTCGAATGAAATGTTTTCGAATGTTTAAGAGTGATGATTCTTGGAAAATGGAATAGTGAAAGGTATAGAGAAGAAATGAAATTCCTTTTCGTGAGTGTGTGTGCTTCATAGTTTAATTTTACTTGTCATCACGTTTAAGTCATAGGTACATATTAGTAAGGGTCTTGAATAGAAGGAGGACCCCTCTTACCCATTTTTTTGTTTAATTTTATCGATCAAATTTAAGTGAATTCTGTGCCCTTTTTGTTGTTTGTTTTTAAACACACGTGTGGACACACATCTTTGTGTGATAGTCACACCTCGGTGTTTTGGAAACTGGGAAGCAGCTGCAGGCTGTGTGGTTGGCTCACAAGCTTCCTTGTATCCTTGCTGGGAATCGTCCTGTCACGTCTTACTGGGTCCCAGAGCCTGCCACGGGAGCCGGGGGTCGGGGGACGGGTATGCTCTCATGGGAGCTCGAGCTTGTCATCATGCCTGTGCCATTTTTCTTTTTGATCCGTTTGCTAGAGCGGCCAATCCTGGCTCACCTCAGTATTTTCAGCTGAGTTCCAGAAACTGAACTCTTATCCCTCCATTCATCACAAGTTTTTCTCAGCACCTTCGTTTGAATGTTTAGGTGACTTTTAAAGCAGCAGTTGGCAGACACAGCAAAGAATGGGGGCGGTTGTGGTTTGTGTGTCCTGCGTCTGTGCCTGTGAACAGGGGAGGGTAAAATGTTATAGCTCAGCATGTGTTCTTTCTTTTGGGCTGTCCAAGCGTTCAGAAGCAAAGTATTCCGGCGTTGCTGGAAGGCAGAGATGCTCTGGTGAGATCACAGACGGGCTCAGGTCAGTTGCCACTTAACTTCTGACCCTTTTCCCGGACACCCGGGCCACACTCACATGGTAGGTTCCAAGTGAGGTGTCTGTGGCAGCGGTGGCTTTACTTTGTTGGGGGAAGGAGGGAGGCCATGCCTGCTCTGGAGGAGAGCCCTGAATTTGTTCCCCTAGTGAAAGGAAGGGGAGGTGGGGAGGTTGGTGGTGCTGCGATCAGGAATGATTAGGAGGTGGTCGGCCTCTGTCAGGACTGTGCCCAGTCCCACATCTATGCACCCGAGCTGCCCTCCGCACTCCAGCGGGGATGAGTATTTTCCTCTGATCCCAGAGCACGGTGCCGGTGTGAGCTCACACTATTTGGATGCCAGTTCTGCTCCAACAAAGAACACCGCTTTTGCGTGTTCCAAAATTTTCTGCAGACTTGTTCTTCTGCCCCTCCTGTGCCCAGAATGGCAGGTTGGCTCTTCACCATGCTCCCTGCCCCCAGCTCAGCCACCATTCAGGTGTGTGGAAACCTGAAGCTTTTGCCATTCCTTGGTTTCTCCACGGTCTTCAGAGGCCAGCTCGGGGTTCAGGCTGTCTCCCAAGCACGTCAGCGCCGTGCAGGTCGTTTACGTAACCGTGAAGTTCAGGTGCATGGTTAGGGGCGACCTTAAAGGGGTTTTCTAGCTTTGAGGGGCAGTCCTCAAGTCGAGCCTTTGTGTAACTTGAGACATGTGTCATTGTCTCCCTTTGTTAGCTGGATGAAGGATTTTAGCTGCAGGTGTTTTGGGAAGTCCTGGATTCACAAACAAGATTGGGAATTGCGGCAGATGGGCAGATCCCGTGCTTGCCGCTCCTGGATGTCGGATGTGCACTTATCCGTCTCCGGAGTTCAGTGCTCTCCAAAGGAGCAGAGCCCTTTTTCTTAACTTCCTTTGCTTTTCCTACATCTTTAGGGTCTATGATTTTAATTGCTTTTGTATTTTTTTAAAAGGTAAAACTCTTGCCTACTGCATCCCTGTGGTCCAGACACTTCAAGCAATGAAATCAAAAATACAGGTGAGTATAGTGTTTTTCTGTTACTGCTCATAGTACATAAGCAACATCCAACTGATCCAAAGTAGTGATACTGGGACCAAAAGAATCTGTTTCCATTTAGCAGTGTTTTTTTCTTTTTGACTCGTTTATTACCTGAACACTTTGTGTCTGAGGATTGTGTCCAGAGAAACTAGAAAAACTATACTTGTAGTCATCACAGCAGGTCTAATAGGAAACATTTGTAAAGTACATGCTCCTTGTGTTGGACATTGTTCTGGATTCTTTGTCTATGTTTATCTTCTTGAATCTTAAACCCCACGCCTCGGTCTGGTGAGTTACAGGTATTACTGTTAGCCTGAGTTTACAGAAAGAAGGAGGCTTGGGGAGCAGCGGGGAGTAGTACTTGTCTTTAGGTGGGAAACACAGTTAGTGCCCGGGCCAGAGGGGCCGAAAGTGGGGTCCCTGGGTCCTGTAGGAGGCGCGTTCACTGCCGGGCTCCAGGGGCACAGGCACTCTCTCAAAACCCAGCCCAGAGTCCCACAAATACGTTCTGGTTTTCCTCCGTGGAGAGGATGTGGTGAGATCTGAACTAGGAAGTGAGGTGGGCGCACACGCAGGTGAGAGGAGCTCCTCGGTTACTTTTTCGCCTCTGTTTGGGCAGACAGAATGAGGTGTGTGTCCAGCCCACCTGATACCGAGTGACAGGCAGGCAGTGGTAGCTTTGGATTATAGCCCACAGGTTAAAACTAGCACCCATGAGTACAAACTGATAGATTATTGTAGATAGATAGATTGTATTGTAGATAGATTATATGTAGGTAGATAGTAAAAGTGATAAATTATTGAGGGAACAGATAAATAGGCGGGAAAAGGAGAAGCAGGTCTCACAGTGTCGTAGGAGAGCAGCACCATCGGCCGGTGCCTTAATAACACAGTGTCACACATCATAGATACCAAAATGAGGGGTGAGAGTCTGATGAAAAATGGGGTATTTACCTATCTCCCTATAAACCACCTCTTAACCTCAAAGGGACAAACAGTCACTTCACACTGGGGAGGCCTGGCTGCCACCGCCTTCCCCAGGCAGCCAGCGTGGGCATCCCCAGTGCCGGGACGTGTCAGCCTGCACGTCTCCAGAGAGGTCCCACTTGTGTGGTTTTCCTGCCCCACTCGCGTCTCCTGGATTTAATCACGAACAAATATCAGACAAACACAAATCTAGAGACCTATAAAGCAACAGACCGCTAGTGTTCCAAAGTATTCCGGTCACTAAAAACAGAAATGCTGAAGAACTGCCCTCGGTTAAGAGAGGCGAAGGGGAGGCGTGACAGCTCAGTGCGATGCCTGGTCCTGCTCTGGGTCCTGGTCTGGGGGGAGGACACGGAGAGGTCAGTCAGTGAAGTCGGGATGTGGGCTGTGGATTAAGTCGGTCTCACGTCAGTGCCAAGTCCCTGCTTTTGATCGTTGTACTGGGATTTTGAGACTTGAGAACGGTAGGAGTAAGCTGGAAGAAGGTATAAGAGAGTTCTTTGCCTATTGATATAGTTTTTTTGTAAGCCTTAATTTATTTCAAAATGAGTTTTTAAATTATACTTAAGTTTTATTTAAACAATTTTAAATCAATAAAACGAAATCCTACACAACATCTAAGTGGTGGGACCTTACATAGACATTAAAAGTGGTTTCTCTTTGTGAACTTGACAAGTGTTCTTGCATGTTAAAACGAAAAAGGCAAGGTACAAAACAGTATATACGGGATGATCTGATTTCATAAATAATGCCCTGCGTGTGTGCATAAAAAGACAAGGAAGAAACTATTCATACTGGTTTCCTCTGAGGTGGACAAATGAGGAATTTATTTCCCGCAGATGACTGATTTTTTCCTTCCCATTGGGCACTCTTCAGTGTGATAGCTCAAATAAAGGACTTAGCACGGGACTCGTACCTAGCTAGAGAAGGAGAGAGGCCGAGTGTTGCCATAACGTAGGAAAGTCTCATCCATTTATAAATTCTAGGGGAGTTTCTTACTAACCATGGGTTTTGGGGGGCTTTTTGTTTTGCTTTGTTTTTTGTTTTGTTTTTTATAAGGTTGGAGAGTTGGGGAATCCTTGAGCTGTCGTGGGTTCTGTAGTTCCAGCACAGCTGTCTCATTTCGTAGGTCGGTGACCTGAGGGCAGGAGAGATTGGATTACGTACCTAAGGGCGACCGTTTGGTGGGCAGCTCTGCTCAAGGCCCGGATCTGAGTGTGTCTTTAGGCAAACCATTTCGTCCCTTTGTGTGTCAGTGACTTCACGTGTGGTGCGTGGCTCCAGGGATGCCGTGAGGCTCCTGAGCTAACGCACGTGGAGGGCGGAGAGCCGGCTGGTAGTCAGCTTCTGCAACAGCACTTGCTCATGCGGCTTCCGCCGTCACTCCATGGCACGGCCGTGTGGCTCGTTTGAAAGGCAACAATTTGATTTGCTTAATAGCTAGAAATGTTCACCAGCCTGTCTTCGTTTTTATTCATTCCATATATTTTAGCATCCATAGCAGTTCATTCTATTAAAGATTGAAATATTCTGTAAAAGAGTCCAAATTTAATTCATTTATTTCAAGTAATATTCAGTAGAGACCCTTGGAGTTCATCGTAAAATGATTTGACCTGTGAAAAACCTATCTGGAGGGAGCGGCGAACTCAGGGCACCCAGCAGAGTCGTAAATTACTTCGGTGATGGGATGAGAACGGATTGCTTTCCTGCGTTTTCACTCTTCCCGTTATGTGGGCTCTGATTTTCTTAACAACACATCCATCCTTCTTTATTCACTTCTGCCCTGCGAGGAATTGATTTTCCTTTCTTCTTTTCTGTGTAGTAACACCTTTTGAAATGTCAGAATCTCCTAACGTCACACCGAGGCACGTTGATACTGTTGTACTAACATGTTTACTGTTCCTCGCCTGGGCCCCGCAGACTCGAGTACAGACAGCTCTAGTTCGAATTCCAAATCCTTTTCTCCTTATGGGTAAATGTTGCCTATGCAAAACAGAAAGACCATGCTTGTGATTGGATCGGCTGGAAACCTGCACTTAGCTCCTGTGCTAACATCGTTTTGATTAATTCCTAAGTGTCTGTGAGCACTCTAGAGATGCAAGACACTGCTGAGCTGACCGAGGCCTTCACCGGCTTGCTTTTTGTTTTCTTATTATTATCTTTGTTATTATTTTTTAGATACAATGTACACGTTAAAAAAAAAAGTACCAGACAATACATGCTGGGAAGTAAGTCTCACACTTCCTCTCCCCAGCAGCAGGGCAGCAGCAGGGCACCACCGCTCTTTCGGGAGCGTGGGTCTCCTGCCAGTTGGGTGGTCCTCCCAGGGCTCATCTCGCAGGAGTGAGCCCGCAGATTCCCCTTCCCGCTTTCCTTGGAGCTTTTGTGTGTGTGGTTTGATGCACAAGTGGTGGTGTGCTGTGCATTTTGTACCTTGCTTTGGTTCACTTAGTGTGTTCAGGGATAGTGTCTTAGCAGTGCCCCGCCCATCTGCCTTGCTTTTGTAATGGGCCCCTAGTATCCTGATGCCTGTTGCCTCCACAAGTTACCACACGAGTCGCTTGTTGGTGGAACTTACCTTAGGTCAGTGTTTTGCTACAAACAAGGCTAGTCTGCACACTTCACAGTCTGTAAAATATTTGACATTTTTATGTGTGCTCACAGGAGCATCCTTTAGAGAAATCCCTGGAAGTGGAAGTGGCATGTTTACTTAGTAGATAAACACAGTTGAACTTGAACTGGCGAAGGTACGTGCCCCATAGCAGGGCGCCCAGGAGCTCCTCGCCCACACCCTCGAGACGCTACCTGCTGTGCTGGTTTTCCTGCTCCTGTTTTCTATTTCAGTTGTTGTGGTTTGTTTTTTATTTTTATTTTTTATTTGAATCACAGACCTTTGTCAGCCAAGGAAATTGACCCTTTCTCTTACAAGTGGCATGTTTTCCTCTCATTTTGTCATTTAGTATTTGATTTTGTTTAGGTATTATTTTTCCATTCTGAAGTTAAAAATTTTTATGTAATAGAATTTATTAGTGTTTTGTTTTATAGTTTCTGAGTTTTGCATCATCTGTAAAAAGGCCTACTTAATTCCAACTTGACTTTCCTGACTTTGTTCTTGAAGTCTGAATAATTTGTCTTTCCACCACGGATGCAAGACGCAGCTTCCTTCCTCCCGTTCCGTGTAAACTTGATTCTGTTCTGGACTGTTTGCTGTTGTAATCTCAATTTATATTCCAGTGTCAATTTTTTTTAAATTAGAATGTCTTAAAGTGTTTTAACATCTGATGTTTTTCAGACATATTTTGGTTATTCTTGCACATTTATTTTTCATAGGAAGTTTTTAATCAGCTTGTCTGATTGTATGTATTTTTTACATAAGTTGTGTGCACATGTGCATACGTGTGGCAGCTTTGTTAGGTTTATATCACAGTTGTGGGTTGACTTTGAATTAGCTTATCTTGTAATATGGCGCCTTCTTATCCAGGAATAGGATACATTTTGGATGTATCCATTTATTCAGATTTTATTCCCATTTATTCAGATTTTATGTTCCTCAGAAGTGTTTTAAAATGTGTGTCATGTAGATTTTGTACATTTTTTGTCAAGCTTGTTGCTGCTCTGGTGTGTTTTTTCCCCCCCTTCCACTGTATTTTGTAACTTTTGAGTCAGGCTGTAGATTTGTGTACTATTAATTTTACGTTCAGCGACTCGACTAAGTTGTCTTTTTTATGGTAGATTTTCAGTTGATTCTCCAGGTTTTTGTTTTAGGCTAAAATGTCATCTGCTAACAATGACAGGTGTACCTCCTACTTTCCAAATTTATATGTATTTCTTTCTCTTGTCTGATTGCATGGGCCGGAACGTTTAGAACAAGGTTGCATAATAATAGGATAATAGGGTAGTGGGCGTCGTAGTCTCCTCCTTAATGAGACTACCGCTGACATGTGCAAGGGGCCACCGTCAAGTTCGGTCCACCTGGAGTCCTGTGACCTTCACCCATCCGCTCACGGCATTTCTTTCCTTCTGTATTGATAGCGCAGTGATGGCCCCTATGCCCTGGTACTGGTGCCGACAAGAGAGGTAAGCTGTCTCACCTTCAGGTGGGATCTTAAGCAGGTACTTCCCTTTTGGAAGTAAGATCCTTTTGAATTTAAAGTGGTTTTTTTCCATTTTTTCTCCCTTCTGCATCCTTACCTTTGCCTGGGACCATCCTTTTGATTCCCATCAAGGAGAAAAATTCAAATACTCTTTGAAAATCATAAGCTGAGTATGGAAAAGCATTCCCTTATTGTCTAAAAACTAATGACACTATTAATTTCTGTACTTTTTAAGTGGAATTTAAATAATTACATTTTCTACTTTTTTGGTTTGTTTTATAACTTAATTAAAAATTAGAGCCATAGGCCCTAAAATAGGCTTTCTTTTTTTCTTTTTTTTTAAGAGAAAGAGGCTGCTGTACTAAAGATTTTACTTGTTCTTCAAAGTTTAGCTTCTTAACGTTTTTCTTCTTTCTTGGTGGAAATCTCTCCCATCTGATCTATTTTATTTGCCTAGAGAGGCGAGTTTAGATGAGGGTATTGGTTTTCTCTATCAGATGCTGATTACTTCCTTGCAGAGAACAGATCTTGAAGACAGAGGGTTCTACTTAGCCTGTCCTGCAGCCTGCATGCCCTGTCTTGGCTCAGTCCTATGAAGGAGCAGGCTGAAGCTATTTACATTTTTACAGCAGCAAACTTGCTACTTCCCTAGGATGCACCTTGAATACTAAGCATGTGGCAACTGTATACATACCCTCGGATAAAGGGATTATGTTGAGGCTTCTTGATGGCTGTTAGTGGTTATAACCTAAATTAATTTTCACCTCCTCTAGTTTCCACTGGGATTGTTTGATTTTGTTCCTTTAATAAACTTGGGGAATGACCACCTCTCAGTGCCCTGTTTGGCATATTTGAAGGGTACCTCATACCACCTTTAAAGAAGTATGCCCAGAGGCTGGCCCGTTGAGCACTGTTCCAGGTGATTTCCTCCTGCATGTTCTGTTCTCTCTTCCCGAAGGGAGGCACATTCAGGGTGACGCTGTTCCACTTCTCCATCCATGTGCACCGCAGACTTGTGCTTCTCTGTGTGGCACTCTGGGAATTTGAGCCAGCAGAGGGAGCACAAGACACTAGTTTTGTACATGTCCAAGGAGTGGACGCAATATCTCTGTCCGCAGTCTCCAAACTGACAAGTTCCAGAAGGAATATAACAATAGGATGTTCTGTTCTGAGTAGATGCTGTGTATCCGATTTTGTTTTTCATAAATCTTAACTTAACGTCCGAGTTGGAATCCTCATCACTTTACGTTGTCTAAAGGTTTTTAAAAGTTGGGGGCGAGGGGGTGCGGATGGGAGGAGGAACAACCTCGTTTATTATCTGTAACTTTTCACTCTTTACAGCTGGCTCTGCAAAGCTTTGACACTGTCCAGAAACTGCTTAAGGTGAGGTGAGCCATGAGTTCAGTTTTATCTTTGTTTTCCTTTTTGAGAAAAGAGAAGTCTGCCAGTCTTCTCTTTATATTCAAAAAGCAAGAAATTCTTTCAGGTTTTCTGGATTCCCTGGGCCTCTCTGCTCTGCCCAGGTATAATTGGTAGGATTTTACTTATCTAGACTTTACTAACGGCCGGTTTCTAGCGGAGATGACAAGGGTTTCCTGGCCCTTGCTGCGCCGTAGTTTGCTCCCTGTGGTCCTTGGCAAGCCGCATGCGGAGACTCACAGGGCCAACCACGAAGGGACCGCACGGAAAGCTAAAGGACTTAAGAAAGAAGAGAGAGGGCTTCAGAGCCAAAGCCTGCCAGCCTACCAGACTGATCCAGAATTGAGCTGTCTTTTCTTTGGTCTAGGGTGGAGAATAAGGAAGGTTTGTGCTTGGGTTTTTTTGTACCCAGAAAGGAAGACGAGGCAGTAGACTTAGTGAAATGTGTTTTTAACTCGGACTCCACTGGGAAAGGCAGAGAAGCTACTGGAATCATTTAGAAAGCTCCCATTTCTCTTGCTGTCCTAGAAGCTAGTTATAGAGCCGTAATTTAAGTGAATACTGCTGGCATCTATCCATGGCAGGGACGAGGCCTAGGAATTGTTTCTGCATAGTCGTACCTCCTACAATGAGAAGCCCAGGTCTTCTCTCCCAGCTTCTCTAAGAAAAAAGAATTTGGAATCAGTCTCTGTATCTTCAGTAAAGGGGGCTTTAATGGGGCGCCTGGGTGGCTCAGTGGGTTGTGTGTCTGCCTTCGGCTCAGGTTGTGATCCCAGGGTTTTGGGATGGAGCCGCACCTGAGGTTCCCTTGTCCACAGGGAGCCTGCTTCCTCCTCTCCCTCTACCATTCGCTGCCCCCAACTTTGTGCTTTCTGGCACTCTCTCTCTCTCTATCAAATAAATAAATAAAATCTTTAAGGAGGGCTTTGCAGTGATTTTTGTCTGCTATCTTTCCGTAGCCATTTACCTGGATTGTGCCTGGAGTGTTGATGGGAGGAGAGAGAAGGAAATCAGAAAAGGCCAGGTATGCACGGGGACCCTGTTTGTTACTCATTCCTGTTTGCATCTGTCTGTTCTGCCTTCCTAGTCACTGGGATGTGGTCCTTCTAACCTAGAAGAGAGCTGTATCTCAAGCTGTGCTCCCTCGTCCCCAAGCGCAGGGATCAGTTGAGGCAGCAGGGAGTGGTCACCTCCTGACGGTGTTGTCCTGACAAATACTGATGAACCTACAAGGGTTTTCCTTCTGATGTGGTTGGTAGCAGTGCTCACTGTCCTCTCAAGTTCTGCCACCCCACCGGCACCCCTGAGTCCCCCTTGTTTCGTGTCCACCCCCTTGACGATTCTCTTTTGTCTAATTGGGAGTTTAGGGTCTTGTTTGGCTCCACAAAAACAAGGTCATAAACTTACATAACGCTCTACACTTTGCTTCTTATATCTAAAACACTGGTTCGGACTTCTGTATTGGAAGTGGTATTGAGGGTCAGGAGAAAATGTTGCAACAGGTAAATTCGTCTGTATTCTTTTTGAAGCGTCTTTATCGTATTGTATCTTCGTGCTCGGTAGTAACCCCCAGTCACGTGTGTGCAGTTTGTAATGGAGGAGTAAATACTAAACTTGAAACCTAAGGGTATTGGTTAGGTTTGATTCAGCCATAAATAACAACAAACCAAAAAGCAGTGGCACAAACATGTGGCCGTTTTCTTTTTCTTTCACATTTAAGAAGCCAGCTGTAGCCCATCCCAGGCTGCCATGGTGCTCTGGGATCAGGATCTAAGTCGCTTCTATCTTTTTGTGCTGCTAAGCAAAGATTCCATTTTCAAGGGTACTACATAGTTTTAGGGTTGCTAGAGCTCCAGCCATCACATCTTGTTCCCTGCCAGCAGAAACAAAGATAATCATACTCCAAAGACACTCATTGTCTTTGTCCTTCTGCCCATGCTCGAATGTAGGCACACAACCATATTTAACTTCAAAAGAGGCTGGCAATATACTCAGCTAAAAATTGGAAGCTTTTATTGCAATGGAAATATGGGATAAAGGATGTTTGGGAGTAAGAATTTGATTTATTCTCCCTAGTCTACAGAACAAAGCTGGGCCTTGTCATATGGAGGTTACAAAAAAGATTCAGCAGAAGTAAACATTTTATCCGTCGGATCACATTTGAGTCGGATAACTCATTAGGTCCCTGGCACAGAAACCTTCAAGAATAGGCTTAGATGATCATCGATCTGGACTGTTCTAGAAAGAAAGGATGCACGGATCAGATAAAGGGCATTGATTTATGTAGTACAGATTCCTTTCAAATATAAGGTTTTATGAATTTAATATAATTTTGGATCTTAATAATTACATTCTATACAAGAGAAACTTTGGAGGAAAATGAAAACTCAGCTCTGTCTCTGTATCCATCGTCATCGTGTTTGTCAGGGCTGCGCACTGTGCACGTCGGTGCTGGACGTGAATCTGTCTCCCGTGCCGGTTTGCGGTGTTTTCTGTTGATACAGCTGGCCCCATGTGATTTACTTTCTTTCCCAATACATAATTTTAAACAGACTCCGCAAAGGAATAAATATCCTTATCTCGACTCCTGGGCGGCTGGTGGATCATATCAAATCCACGAAGAATATTCATTTTCGTCGGATACGGTGGCTGATTTTGGATGAAGCAGACAGGTGAGCCTCACCCAGGAGCCTGAAAACTGGGGAAAAGAGCTGCTTCTGCCGGCTCACTGCGGTCTTCCCTTCGCGTGTGGAGTAAAATCCCCTCTTGAAACTGCAGAATCCTGGATTTGGGTTTTGAAAAGGATATCACGGTGATACTCAACGCTGTAAATGCTGAGTGCCAGAAACGACAGAACGTCTTACTATCGGCGACACTCACAGAAGGTGAGTTGAAAAGGAGTGCTCCTTGTTCCTAACCAGGAGGGAGGACATAGATGTAACAGGCGTCATTTGTCCGCAGTGGTTCTCGACGCTGGGGACAGGCTGAGGAGGGAGGTGTCCCTAAGGCACTGCCTTTTCAGACTCCTGTCCTGCCCTCCTCCTCTAGTCTTGTCAGGCCCTCCTGTGCTCCCTGGGCTGGGGGGGGGAGGGCAGGGCCAGAGCCACGTCCGTTAGGAGAGTGCTCCCCGAGCTCTTGGCAGGGCGAAAGGAGAGAACAGGCGGACTCCCATCTGTCCAGAGGTGTCATGAGGGGGTTTTGTGGGTGTTACCAGCCTACCTTCCTCTTAAAGAGCACTGACCCTTAAACAGAGACTTCAAGTTCATTTCTGTCTTTCCATCTGCATGAGATGGACAGCTCGAGCTCTTCTTCATAGATGGGCACTGGGGCTTGGCAGAGTTACCCTCTCAAAACAACCCAGCCTGTGTGCTCTCAGGGCTGGTTCACTTGTTTTACTGGCCCTATGACAGTGTGTACATACCGGTTCTCAAAATGTCTCCTAAGTCACGTTAATTTTGAGAGATAATCCATGATTCTGTGCTCAGAAGTTTGGGGAATGCCACGCGTTTCCTCATGCTCTTAGATATTCCTCGTGTGGGGGCACCTGGGTGACTCCGTTGTTAGGCCTCTGCCTTCAGCTTGGGTCATGATCCCAGGGTCCTGGGACCGAGCCCCTCATCGGGCTCCCTGTTCAGCAGGAAGCCTGCATCTCCCTCTCCCGCTCCCCCTGCTTGTGATCCCTCTCTTTCTGTCTCTCTCTCTGTCAAATAAATAAAATATTTAAAAAAAAAAGAAAGAAAGAAAAGGAAGTTCTCTGGTGTGTGTCAGTACAATAAAGTTTCTGAGAATGCCTGTAAACCTATAAAACCCGTGACAGAAACCTGTGACACCCTTTTATCAGTAGATAGAACCATAGAACCCTTTAAAGGGGCTGGGGGGCGGGGAGAGAGCGCTATTAGTGACCCTTTCAGAGGTCCTGCCCAGGTCAGAGCTGAGAAACGCTGGTGTGGAACCGTTGGGCCTCCCCCACCAGGTCGAGCACAGGGCAGGCCTCTGCGTCCCTGGTGTTCCCATAGGGAGCCTCTTCATCAGCCTGAACGTGTGGTGTGGGGGGTTGTATGTACGAGATTAGTCTCACAGTGTGTTCCTGTCACCGGTTTTGCCTCTCACTTTTGCTCCAAGGTGTGACCCGGCTAGCTGATATCAGCTTGCTCAATCCGGTCAGGATTTCTGTCCTGGATGAACCCCGTGGCCGGTCTGAGCCACAGGGCGGAGCAGTTCCGGGGGCCTCCGTTCTCCCAGCTGGCAGCGAGCCGGACAGCTTTGCGATTCCGGAAAGTCTCCATCAGCATGTGGCCCTGGTTCCCAGCAAACTGAGGCTCGTCTCCCTGGCAGCCTTCATCCTGCAGAAGTGCAAGGTGGGCCCGCACCCGAGGCCCGCACCCGAGGCCCAGCTCAGTCAAGGGAAGAAGGTCCCGTCTTCCCGTGTCAGGTCTTGATGGCAGCAAACAGAGGGACCCTCACGGACACACACGCATGAGAGTTTTCCAGCTCACCCGTGTTTGCTGATGCAGACCTTACCAGTCAGCAGTTCCGGGGTTGTGGTAAAGAACCAGAGGTCAGGGCCAGCTGCCACGCTCGACACGAAATCTGCCCGAATCCTCTTCCGGGCCGGAGAACAGGAGCATCTCAGGCAGCAGAAACATGCTGAATGTGGGCAGACAGAGTTTTGTGCTCGTGGTTTTGGAAGAGTGCCAGTATTTCTGTGTTTATGAGATCTTGTGCCACCCTTGCCTGGTTGTGGCAGAGTAGCGGGTGCAGGGGCTGGAGGGTGAGGCCTCCCGACTGCTGCCCGCGCGGCGAGCCCTGGGTGGTCGCAGAGAGCCCCCAGCGTGTCTGTCTCAGATTCGGGAAAGCCGGTCGCAGTTTCAGCTCTGCTGGCTTCCTCTCATCTCCGCTCCGTAGCATGGTATATCGGGGTTATTTTTGTGAAATAATTCAAAGCTGTCCGTCGCCGCGTTTCCAAATCGGGGCCGGCAGGACTGTGTATTTTAGAGAAATACTCACTAAAATACTGTGTATTTTAGAGAAATACTCATTTTAGTGTCACCTGATTTTAAAAACATGTGGTGATTCTTTTCCTGTCTGTACTGATGTAGTTTGAAAAAGACCAGAAGATGATCGTCTTTTTCTCGAGCTGTGAGCTGGTGGAGTTCCACTACCACCTCTTCTTGCAGACCCTGCCGAGCCGCCTCGGGGCCCCGGCATCCGGGCAGCCGCCATCTGCGTCCACGCGATTAAAATTCCTGCGGCTGCACGGCAACATGAAGCAGGAGGTGAGCAGCGCGCGGGGCCCCGAGAGCGAGGCGGGAGCCGACCCGAGGCCCAGGAGCAGGAGTGTGTCCTCGGGGGTCGGCGCCGCCCTCCCTCTCCGGACCCCACCGGGCTGGGCGGGGATGCGCCTCAGGTGGGCGAGTCGCCGGCCCTGGAAGCAGACCCCACGGCTGGGCGGGCTGGGCAAGGGCGTCCATTGTTCCCGTGTGCTCGTGCTCCAGGAGCTGCGCTCGTGCTCCGGGAGCTGCCCTCTTCCACCTGAGAGAGCTCGCAGGCCTGTCTTGGCCCGAGTCTGCCTCAACCAGCTGTTAAGGCAACAGAGTACCACTAAGTAGCTGGCACCGGGGAAGGGTTTTGCCTTTTTAGTACCCAGTGTGTAATTAGGGCTTGATGTCTTCAAATTAAGAGCATTAATGGAGCTAAATTGTGGATCCCATATGGTACTGCTGAGCGCGACTGCTGTCATTGTCAACAAGATACAGCGCTCTCACTCTTAACACCTTGGTCGGGAGAGGGGCTTCAGGGTCTCCGTTCTGTCTCGGCTCGGAGTGCTGTGTCGCTGGGGAAGAAGAGAGCGGCTCCCGGGTCTCAGGTTCTGGGCCATGAGGCCCTCGTTCCGTTGAGGTGGTCAGCAGAGAGCAGACTGAGGGGGACATGCTGGCGTGGAAGGGGGACAGGCTCCTTCTTGTCCTCGACGGAGGTGACCAAGCGCTCAGACAGGGAGAGCCGACCAGGAGTCAGAGCGAGACTTGACTGGAACCAGCCTGAAAACACGTAGCATTTCTAGAACCGAAGGAGACCTTCAAGTTGAGTCCAGGCCCCTTCTTGTGCTCACTTTTGTTGTGTTAATAATTAAGGATATGGAGCCTCAGAAGGGAGCTTGCTCAAGGTCACTCAAGGACACAGCTTCTTATTTACCACAAGATTGGGTAGAGTTTCCCGAACAGTCCAGCCTTTGTGCATTTTATACACTCTTGGTTTTCAGCTTCAAGGCCCCCAGTCCAGTTGGATTTGTTGATTTCCTAATTTCATGCCATTTACAGTGTTTGTTCCTCATCCTCTCCGTCTTGAATTCCTCCGAGACCCTCTGCAGGCTGGGCGTAAGGATGACAAGGGAACCGGCGCCGGGCCTGGGAGGATCTAGGAATTTGCAGAGGCCGTGCTGGAGCTCTGAGTGAAATTATCTCAGACCGTTTGCCTCACACTCGAAGGGCAATGGCCCGGCATGGCGCTCACGGCTGCGTGCTCTGGTCCTGCCTCTGCCTTTACCGGCTGTGCAGCCTCAGGAGAGCGTGCCACCTCCCTGTGCCCCAATTAGCCCGTCTCAAAGCGAGGTGACACTGGTACTTCACGGGGTCAGTGTGGTGATGCGCCGAGTGAATGCAGAGCACGTGCGTGGTGTAGGACCTGGTCCGTGTGTGCTCTGGGGGTGTGGGTGCCCTTACACTGTTCTCGCTCGTTCCCAAATGGTCAGCCTGCCCCTTGTTGTTCTGTTTATTAAGTGTCTTGCCTCCACGGCCTTCTCCTGAGGTGGGTAGAAGATGGGCGGCAGGACCTCTAGATACCATTTTACTGGCGTTCTCGTCCCACAGTCCCAGTCCCATCTGCCTGGCCGCTGTTCACATGACCTTAGTATGTTCCCACTGGGGTCAGTGTGGTCCTGACCGCATCTGTAAGTGTTTAAGAGAAGTTGCCACTGGAAGACGGTGTTGCCTGATTGCGTGGGGAATGCTCCGGGTTTCGCAGTTTTTTCCTTATCCCAAATCTGAACATGTTACGTCTAGTCCATAGGGCATCTCACGGGCTTTTATGAGCTTTCCTGATTTTTTTCTAATCTTCAGTCTACAATGGGTCCTTTAGACATGATCCTTGCAAAGACGGCAGCACTCTGGGCAGATGCAGCTTCTTCCCCGAGGCCTGGATGCCATTCAGGAGCACAGCCCCCTGGGTCCACGTGCCAGTCCAAACCTCTGCGGTGTACGTGCGCCTGGGACAAGAAGTGACTTCATCTTTCTGTGCCTCGTGCCTTCATCTGGAAATGGGGGTGGTGATAGTTCTGCTCACGGGGTTTTGTGCGGATCAGGCGAAGTTCAGGCCTGCGGAGCACAGGCCACCGTGTAGGATGTGCTAGTGCTCTGTGCGTGCTGATGGCGTTCCCCACTGTGCCCAGGGCCTCCAGTCAGGTGACACGGGAGATGCATGTGAAGGACTGGAGTGAGGGAGACCCCATTCCTGTTCCCGAGCCACCCACATGTTTAGTGCTTTGGTTGTATTCCTTTTCAGTTGCTGATAGACGGACACGGCCAGGTCTGAGCCGTTTGCCGTGCTGTGGCTCGGGCCACATGGGGCGTGCTCTTGGCAGGCCTCTCAAATGGACATGCCCTGTGGTGCGGCAAGACCGCCTTTAGGGTTCCACCCCCAAGGGATTGATGAAACACCTGTACAACAAATTATCTGTGGAGGTGTTGATCCCGGCCCTGGGTGTAACAGCAAACCGTCGGAGACAGCCCAGGTCCGGTCGTGGAGCACTGACTGAGCCGAATGCAGGGGTAGTGGCATGACGGGACTGTCGTGTTGTCTTGGCACGAGAGCACGTTAGTAGGAGAAGTAGCACACTACCGTTCTGGAAGAAGCCACATCTTGGGTCCCATGCCCAGAAGCGGTTGCTGACAGTGGTTGGATGTTTGCTTTGAGTGGGGGAACGATTTGGTTTTCTTCCTCTGACTTGAAATACATAATTTTCTACAGTTAGAATGTATGGTTTTTATAATTTTTAAATTTTCTTTGAAGTTCATTTTTTTAAACATTGCCCTGTAGGAAAGGCGGTTCTTGACGCCTGTGGACCACCTGTAGAAAAACGTGTTTAGAACAGATTCTCAGTTGGGAACCGGGAGTGCAGTTACTTGTGGCCTTGGGCCTTGTCTGCTCCTGGGATCGGCCGTTCCTGAAGGCTGCGCCAGCCCTTGACCTGTGTTCCTGAGATGTGCTGCCCCCAAAGCTCCACTACCTTATCAGAGTCCCAACAAGTCCAGTCCTGGAAGGACAGGGTCTGAGGAGAGGATGCGGACGGTCTACTTCTTCCTCTTTCTCGGCAAAGCCTCTCAGGGCCTACAAACAGATCGAGCAGGATGAAGCCCGGGAGTTATGGGGTCTAAGCCTACAGTGCTGGGTCCAACCTCAGAGTTGTAAGACTGTATTTTTCCTTGTTTATATAGGAAAGAACAGCAGTGTTTCAAGAATTTTCGCATTCCAAGACAGGCGTCCTTCTTTGTACGGTACGTACCCCTCTGCACTCGACCGGGAGGCTGGGCCCCTGCCATTCCTCTCGCCAGGTTGCCCCGCGGCCAGCCGCTCAGGGTGTGGCCGGTCGCCTTGCACTTCTGGCGCGTCACCTGACTGTGCCGCCGCGCATAAGTCTTGCCGATTTGCTCACTAATAGTGGCAGCTGTTGGTCTGAAAATGTGTGAATCTTGGTGATTTCTATCCACCAAAAACGTGTAAATTACAGCTTTCGGGAGTAATTAGAGCTGAGAAAGTCTCTTTGCGACAGAACCCCTCTCCTGCCTCTGCTCGCCTTTTTTAGAAGGAAAATAGATGCGCTTGCACAGACCCTCTCTGCTGCTGCCTCAAACTGTCGTTGGCCCTGCGATTCTCGGGACCGGGTCATTCGGCCTCGGTCATGGCGGGCTTGTGTGGCCGCTGCCTGTGGCACAGAGCTGGCCTCTTGGATGCACCTCTAATGTGCTCTTTTGAGACTGAAAACTCACAGCTTCAGTGTCCCCACCTCTGGGGACTCACTTCCCCATGGTTGTCGCCAGCTCCTGAGGTTCAAGTATCTTCCCTTCTTGTGCCGTCTCGGATGATGCAACTTAACCCCCCACGGGGTGTCTGAGAAGTCCCTGTCTGTGCGGTCCCGAGGTTGCCCTGAAACTGGCTTGTCCTGGGGGCGAGTGCCGGGCAGAACAGACTGTCGGCTCTTGGCTCACCTGTCCAGGCCTTGCTTCTTCGTGCAGTTACTTTTCTTTTCTTTTTTTTTTTTTTTAAGATTTTATTTATTTATTTGACACAGAGAGAGAGAGCGCACACAAGCAGGGGGAAGTGGCAGGCAGAGGGAGAGGGAGAGGGAGAAGCAGGCTCCCTGCTGAGCAGGGAGTCTGACATGGGACTCAATGCCAGGACCCTGGGATTGTGACCTGAGCCGAAGGCTGATGCTTAACCCACCGAGCTACCCAGGCACTTGTGCAATTACATTTTTAGGAACCTCTGCTCTGCCTTCAGTTTTCAAGGCAACGGGCATTGTTTCCTTCCTTAAGGCAGGGTTTACGAGTGAGTGCAGCTTTGCTTCTCCTGTAGGAGGGGGCCACCCGGTCACCCGTTTTATCACAGGGTGCCAGTTCGCACATGAGTGTGGCAAGCGGTGGCTCTGTGAGTCGGTTGTCCCGATCTGGGAATGGTCACTACTGGCACGCCTGCCTCCTGAGGAAGACCGAGTCCGACCAGTGCCCTCCCCTTTGCGAAGCCCATCTGCAAATCAGACGCAGTGTGAGCGCTCTGCCCAAAGGGCAAGTCTGCCGCGAAGATGAGGCCACGGGATCTACCTGCCAAATTCGCCAGCAGTCCTTACCGTGGCCAGTCAGACTTCCTGGGTCCTGACCCCTTCCTGTTTCTTTGGTCTCCACTTCCCCCCTTGCTTCCTGCCCTCAGCCAGGCAGGCTCCTCTAACCACCCCCTGAATGCAGCATCCGTCCTTTTCCTGGCCTTGGGGCCTTTGCACGTGCATTCCCTCTGCCTGGGAAGCCTGCCCTGACTTGGACGAGTCCCTCCTGAGACCCCCCCACTTCAATTTCAGTTTTTGAAGAACGTGAGCTCCGGGAGCGCGCATTTCCCCCGTTAGGCATTCCCACTGAGCCCGCACTTATGGTACTCATCATGCCGGGTCTAAGTGTCCTCTCCCCACGATCGCGAGCCCCTTAGGGACGGACTGTGTCTTGCCTGCGGTCCCTTGTCAGTGTCTGGCCCAGAGCAGGTATGCGCGTATACTCAGTGTTTGTGAGCCGAATGGGTCAATATTGGGGCCCGAGAAACACGGTGTTGAAAACCACCAGCGTCTGCCTGCCTTCTTCTGAAGACGGAGAGAGGCGCCGTTGCGCTGGCTCGTGGGAGTCAGTCCCCGTTTTCATACACATGGTGGACCTGAGGGCTGAATGTTACAGGTTGTCCATATTGAAACAGGAGCAGTAGGAACTTTTGTGGGGGAGTTTAAGACAGGAACAGAATGTTTTATCTTTGACCTTTAAGATGTTGGGTTTGTCCCTGGTGGAAAATTTTCAAGTCTCCTGGTGTTTTTTACAGACATGGGTCAGCTCTGGGTCTCAAAGTGGGCTCTAGGGATATGAGGTCAGTGTTTTGGTTGGTTTTGATTTTGGTCTTTTTAGTAGGTTTATATGGAAGTGAAGGTCATTCTTTTTTAAAGGTAATTCTCAGTGGGGTCAGAAGCCATGATGACTTCCCTTGATTCGTGTGGTTGACATCTGCAGGCAAAGTGAGGCCAGCCAGCCAGGGAGCACCCCTGACTTAGCAGAACACAGCACCCCCACCCCTCTGCCCCCTGCCAGTCCCAGGTGATGCACAGAAAGCCGACTCTCACTTGCCTGCAATCTGATGTCACTAAAGGTTCTTGGTGTGTGCTCGCTCGCTTGCCGAGGAACCTTCCAGTGTGCTGACCTTCCGCCAGCTTTACGTCGTCTTCCTTGTGCAATGAAGATCACCGGAGAACACCCGGGGGTGGGTGGGCTCATTTCCGGTCATCTCTAAGCCCAGACCCGAGTACGTGGTCTCTGGCGAGAGGAGCTCTTCCTTCGTCCTTTCCAAATTCCTGCTGGTTCTGCCATGGTCATTTGCTTCATCCTGAAGCTTCTCGTGCCCGAGAGCTTTAGGCACAGGAGACCCACTGCAGTAGATCGTGGCGAGGATGCTGTCACTCTGTGTCCTTTTAAGCAGCCTGTTGCTTGCCAGGCCCTCTGCATGCTCTCCAGGAGCCTCCGTAGTGTTAATGAGGAGCGGGGGCCACGGCAGGACGGGGCAGATGGAGAACGGGCTTCTTGGGGTAGAGCGGACTCGTGCTGTCCGCTGTGGCGGGGCAGGGGCGCTTCCCTCCTCCTCATACCGTACCTTTTGCCATTTTGATTTATCATCCCAAGATACATATATATATAGATATATTTAGATATATAATATCTATATAATATATAGATATGTATAGATATATTTTTAATTTATTTGACTTAGGCACAGCGAGAGAGGGAACACATGCAGGGGGAGTGGAAGAGGGAGAAGCAGGCTTCCCTCTGAGCAGGGAGCCCAATGCGGGGTTCTGTCCCAGCACCCCGGGATCATGACCCGAGCCGAAGGCAGACACTTAATGACTGAGCCGCCCAGGCGCCCCCCATCCCAAGATGTTTTAACGAGCTCAGAAGACTGGCTCTCGTGTATGAGGAGTTGGGAACTGTGCAGAAACCGCCCAAAAACTCCCAGTGTTGCTCGTTTCGACTTGAGAATCCCTCCCCCGATCCATTTTCCTCCCTGCTGACTTTTCTCTTACTAGGAGCCATTAAGAATGTGTGTGTGCATGTTTTCTGTCATCTTAATTATGAACAGTCTTAAAGTAAGGACCTTCCTCATTCTATGTGGCCTTTCAGGACCTAGTGTGTGGCTTTGTGTCCCGCGGGTTCTCGGTGACTGTGTGAGGCCTTGCGGGTGTGAAGCGTAGGCAGAAGCGAGTGGGCAGTGGGGGCAGGACAGACCGGTCTGTGAAAGGGCGCCCCTGACGCGTTCCAGTGTCAGCTTGCGTTCTCCGGAGAAGTAGATCTAAGAAGCCGTGTTGAGAGGGAGTAGGGATTAGCAGGAAGGAGCCGTTTGAAAGTTCCGAGCCCACTTTCCTAAATGGAATTAAGAAATCAAAGGAATCTGATGGGAGATACTGGGTTACCTACAGAATATTTCCTCCTGCTTCTGGCGAAGAGCTCACCCTGAGCCAAAGGAGGGGACAGTGGGTTTCATCCCCATTGTCATGTGGATGAGTCGGTAAAGGGAAGTGGCACGGAGTGACTGGAAGGTGATATTCCTGCGCCGCATCCGGCCGGCAGTCCGGCCCTGGGCTTTCTGTCCTACACTCGGCTCTCCCTGGTCGTCCGCGGAAGACAGGAGCGCGGTCGCCTTTCTCTCAGCCTGGAGGGGCCCCCCAGCTCCCCTCGCGCTGCGGGTCGCTTCTCCGTGGGCCTCCACCTCGGCTGTCCATCAGCACGTGCTTTCTTTCGGAAGACACCTGAGCCGCCTGTGCTGCTTTCCTCCACCTTCTCCTTTTTTTTTTTTCCTTGTCTTGAAGCCCACTGTTGTGTCTGTGCGGTTCCTAATCTCCCTTCCTCCTGGGGAGTTTCCACTGTGCCAGGACGCTGGGAGACAAAGGACACTGGGCGGTGAGGCCGTGAGAGTCACAGGAATGTCACTTTGCCACCAACAATAAATGTAGACTTTCTTGGTTTTCTCTGGAGCCTGCATTTGAGGTAAAGTTGATCTTTTCCACTTTATTTCATTCGTGTTAATGGCAAGATCATTTGGAGATGGTTGGCTGTTTACTCAGTTACGCTAACTCGTGTTGCCAGTTTTTTGGCGGCTCCAGCCAAGATCTCTCGCCTCTGACAGCTTCTGCACTCTCTCCTTCCTCCTCTGATTACGCAGCCCAATCTGTCACCCGGACAACGGGGGCCTGTACCCCGCTGATGGCTTTCCACACACGGCAATAATGACTTTTGGCAGGCCGGGAAGGCGGCAGAGGCGAATTTGCTGCGTCCCTTGCTCAGAGAGCCGGCAGGCCCCCTCTCCCTGTTAGTAAAAGCACTTTGTGAGGTTCTTGGGTAAATAAATGAGTCATTTTAATCCAACTGACAGGCTGGCACCTGAGCAAGCTGCCTTCCATCTGTAGTCCTCGGCCTCGTGGAGGCAGCCGATTGTCAAGCCCCGGGCCTTCAAGGCCTCACCGTTGAGTGTCTTTCAGAACTGACTTTAGCAATTCTTTTGCCCTAATTAGCTCCAAGGAATACAGTTGGGCTGGGTCTGAGGTTCTAAGAGCGCAGAACACCGAAGCCTTTGCTGAGTCTCGGGCAGGTCAGTTTCCTGTCGATCCGGTGCCGCCGGCCGGCGGCGTTCCAGACAGTGGAGCAGACCCTGGCTTCTTTGTTGTCCTCTGCCCAGGTCGCGTGGTGGGGGCGAGGAGAGCCCACCACTGCCCATTTGCCACCGTGCCGATTCCCGCCCTGTCGTGGGAGGAAATGCTTGGATTTGGAATTCTCAGTGCCCTTGACACGAGCAGGCCCGTTCGGTCTTCACAGCAGCCTCATGCCATGAGATTACCAGGGGGAGTCTTAGAGCCGGCGTGTAGGTGGGTAACCGGACGGTCAGGGAGCTGCGTTGACTTGCCCGGATGGTGTGGCTGTACCGGGATGGTGGAGTCCCGCTCTCTGTGTTCTGGACCGTGGAGGTTATCCCTTTGCCCCACTCTCTGTGGCAACCTGGCTGAGAATAGGAAGGAGGACTTGCAGAAGTGCCGGGTGATACCTGAGCTAGGGTGGCTGTCCGTGAGGGTCCCCACCCTGAGACCAGAAGTGGTGGGAGATAGGCAGATGCTGTCTCGGCCAGCACCCCCACCACCACCCCGCGCCGGACCAGCCAAGCGGGAAATGGAACCGCGAACGGCCCCGAGAAGGCTGCTGGCCTCCTTCCCCACCGTTTCAGCGGGTTTGTGCTCAGTGAGCGCCACGGACGTCATATGCTGTCTCAGAGTTTCATCTGTGTTTCTTGGTTGAATTTACTAAACCGATGAGCATTAAATTTTTCACAAAGCCTGTCTGTAAAGCTTAGACAGCCCATTGTCTACACGCATCTCCCACGGCAGAGCACTTAAATAAAATAAATCACTTCTTAACAAGAGCTTAGCAGATGTAAGAACCCGTCAGGTTTTCTAAAGACATCAGCTGTGGTTAGTGTAGAAGACAGTGCCTGCTCCCCTTTAAGACAGAGAACTCTCTAGATTGTGTTCTCAAAGACTTCAGCTCTGGAACATCAGCCTCCTCAGGGCAGTGGGAGCCGCTCTCAGGGCGGTGGGAGCTGTCTGAAAACACTTCATGGCTGGTTGATGCACTTCGTACATTAAACTCCCACTTAACACTGAATAAATGCAGCCCAGCCACCATTCAGAGGAACCCCGCCAGCTTGGGCGTAGTTGGAGCAAAGGCAGTCCAGTCCCGACCTGCCCTGCGCAGTCCCCCCACACCGGTGGCTTAGATGACGGTGGCCAGTGTCCTTGGCTTCTGCCCCCGGCACTGGGCAGCTCAGCACAAGGCTGTCTCGGCGAGCTGCAGGGACTTTGCTCCGGGTTATTGTTCTCCAGGAAAGCTCTCTGCATGCCAAGGGGGGAGGAAGGCAAGCTGTGCTTTATCGCAAAGTGCCGGCTAGTAGATGGAAGAAGGAGAGGCACCTGGGTGGCTCAGTGGGTTGGGCGACTGCCTTCGGCTCAGGTCATGATCCCGGAGTCCCCGGATGGAGCCCCGCATCTGGCTCCCTGCTCAGGGGGGAAGCTGCTTCTCCCTCTAGCCCTCCCCTGCTCCATGCTCACTCGCTCTCATGCTCTCTCTCTCTCAAATAAAATCTTTTAAAAATAAATAAATAGATAGATAAACAAATAAGTGGAAGAAGGGAATGACAGACTTCAGAAGTGACCCGTTTGCTGCCACCAGGGCAGTCGCTGATGTGGACAGGCAGCGGCAGTAGACACCGAAGCCTCTGGGCAAACAGTTTTGGGAAGCAGTCTCCAAGTTTTACTCCCTAGCTTACTGATCATTGCAAAGGAGAGAGGTCCCTTCACATGGGTGCCACTTCCTTGGGGGGCCACGCACAAGTCCCCCCAGTGCCAGACAGGCTGCCCTCGGCCTCTCCTGGCAGCCAGTCCTGGGAAGCACACCCACGGGAAAGCTTCACCGGGATCTTACCACGAGGACACAGTTAGACACAGATTCTGGGACGTCCTTTAGGACACCTGGACTCCTTCAAAAGTGCGTTGTCAAAAAACCACATAACTAAATAATAAGGGCAGGGAAATCATTCTAGATTATGGAAGTGTCGAGGTGAGAGGTGGCGCTAATAAAAGCAGAATGTGTGATCTGTGAGCCAGTTCCTGAGTTGGGCAAGAAAAACAACTACAAAAATCAATCTTAGGTGCCTTTGGAGAAATTTGAATATGAGGTGATTGTTAGGAAATAATGTTATTTGGGGCACTTGGGTGGCTCAGTCGGTTAAGCGTCTGCATTCAGGTCAGATCTTGATCCCAGGGTCCTGGAATTGAGCCCCGCATCAGGGTCCCTGCTCAGTGAGGAGCCTGCTTCTCCCTCTCCCTCTGCCTGCTGCTCCCCCTGCTTGTGTGCATGTGCTCTCTATCGCTCTCCCTGTCAAATAAATAAGATCTTTTAAAAAAAAAGTTTAATATTTAATTTCTTAGGTATGATGCTGGTATTGTGCTTGTGAGGAAGAATGTCCTTTTACTTAGGAGGTAACATGCTAAAGTAGTTAGGGATAAAACATCAGTGGTATTTGCAACTTCCTTTCGAAGGGCTCAGAAGAGTATGTGTGAAGAAAGAGAAGGTGGATGCGCACAGACTAGGGGTTGCTGGATGTGGATAAAGGATTCGTGGGAGCTCACTGTACTATTCTTCCAACTTTGGGGTTTAAATTTTTCTAGATAAAAACTTGGGAGGAAATAATGGGCAAATAGTACAGGAAAACACAAAGAGAACCGTGAAAACCACCCCAGTCCTTCTACCCGGAGCCAGCCGCAGGGGGTAGTTCCGGTGAACCTCCTTCCAGCCGTGGGCTCCCCGGCCATCTCTCCGTTCCTCTCTCCGTGTATCCGCCGACGCTTCTCATGTCTTGTTTTCTGGTACCCTCCTCTTTGTTTCTTTGGATTATTTTTCTGGAAGAAACCAGGCTGTCCCTGCTTTAAAATACTCCACGTTCCAGATTTGACTTCTTGTTGGGCCAACGTCCTCCTGCCTCCCCCACACCTCCTGTGGACTAGGAGTTGGGACTCTGTACCTGGTTAGATCTGCTCTGGTTTTTGGCAAGAATACACCCCAGGCCGCACGCGTCCTTCCCGCGGCACCACAGCCCGTTGCCTCTCCAGTGATGTCCACACATTCACGCCATTTCTCCATCAAAACTACCAAGTCCTTTTAAGGATGTGCGGCTTCCGCCCTTGTCTGCCGCCCCCAGTCCTGTCCCCTGCAAGTAACGTTCTCTGAGCTTTTGGCTTTTCTCCTCCGTTACTATTTTTCAAAGTGTGAGCAGATACATTTGTATTTCCTTCATTTCTCACACAAAGGCCTGCTCTGCACCCCAGAACGGATGGTAGATTCTCCGTGTCCGTACGCTGGCACCCCTCTCCCATCTCAGCCGTGGGACACGCTGCTGCAGGGGCTCCGTGGGACGGTCTTTCAGTCCGCCCGTCTCTGGCCAGACGCTGGGACTTTTCCACACCTGCAGTTACAGATTTTGCCAAAATGAGTAGCATTGTGTATGCAGTATGCTGTATTTTTGCCAGTGTCTTTGGGATGGATTTCTAGAAGTGAGATTGCACCTGGGTCAGAGGGCCAGTGCATCTGTAGTTTCGCTGGGTCCTGCCGGACTTCCCACGGGAGGGTTTTAGACGATTTTGCGTTCCCACCAAGAGCTAATGAGGGGTGCAGCATCTTTTTCGATGAAAGAATAGCACAATATGGCCTTGGAAAAGTGAAGTGGACCTGGATTTGAGGGCTGCCTCTGCTTCTTAGTTGTGTGTCTCTGGACAGATTGCCTCGTCTTTCCAAACCTTGGTTTCCCGTCCATCAGGTGGGAGGGGTCGTCTTGCTGCAGAGTCATTGGGAAGAGCCCTTGAGGTAAACAGTGAAGCTCTCGCGGTGCCAGTGCGCAGTCGGTGCTCAGGACGTGCCGACTGCAGATAACCGTGTTAGGACTGTCGTGCTTGGATGTGAATGCCCTGCATCAGCTTGTCCCTAACCACCGGCAGATACCCGTTCTCCAGTCCCTGCCACAAAGGTCAGGCAGACGCTCGAGAGCAGAGAGCCTGTGCTCCTTGAGTGGGACGTTACTTGGTCTCTGCTGCTCTTTGAGGCTGAGAAGTCCCCAGTAAGACTTTGCAATTCCCCCCCACAAGGGAATACTTTGGGGTGACCTTCCACACGTCTCAAAGCCATGTTGTTGTCCGGCGTTGCCAGTCGGTAAGGGGCCGGGGAAAGAACCCACGAAGGCATAGATTGTAGAGCAAATGGGAAAATAATAATACATGCTAGAAGTTTCCAGAGTTCTTACATGACACAACTGATCGTGACTTCAGTTCTCGGGCTAATCGTTTATGTTCTAGTAGAGTGGGTGGTGATGCCTGACCAACAGGTTCTGGAGAACTTACCCCTGAGTTCGAATTTTCGAGCACAGATGGACTTCAGTGGGTCTCTGAAGTTGTATGCCACTGTGTGTGCGGGCGTGCGCGTGCGTGTGTGTCTGTGTGTGTGGACGTACACCCGCCTGTGCTCCCTGGGGGTGGTGAGCCCTGGTCGTTTGCATTAGATTATCAGACGGATCCATCGCCCAAAAAAGGTTCAGAAACTCAGTCCTAAGTCATATTCTTTTCTGTTTTGAAGGATGTTGCAGCTCGGGGCTTAGATCTCCCTCAAGTCACGTGGATTGTTCAGGTAATTTTTTAGTTGTTAAGGTGTGAGCTCAAGGCAGGAATACATGATTGCAAATAGATGCGTTGGCTTTAAGTGGAATAATTATTATTAGCCTCTTGGGTGTTGCCCTGGTAACCAGGCAGCAACCAGCCTTATCTGCTCATTGCTCCAGATAGCTTTCCCGAACCCAGCCAGCCTGAGCAGTCCTGGGAGGGAGGGGCGGCTGCCCTGCTCCCAGACTAATGCGTGTCACACACAAAGTTCCAGCAATGTGAAAATAACAGGAATTACCAGGGCCCTTGGGAGGTCTCATTGTGTCCAGAAGGAGATGGCTCAGCTGTCCTGAGAGCCGTGTCCGTGTACATTGACCTGCAGGGGGCAATTAAGTCCCTGACAGCGTCTTACACGTACCTCTAGCCTTAGACGCTTTGCCAGAGGGTACAGGTGTTAGCACTAGAGTCTAGTGGTTTCAGTTCTGTTTTTTCTTTTCGTTAGTCTGCAGGATGGTATTTTTATGCCCTTCTGTGTGGGGGCCAGAGGACACGTGCCCCATTTACGTGAGTCATGGTTTATTCACATTTTAGTGGAATTGCATGCCTGTCACTGGCTAGGAAGTCTGATCTGCTTGCTGCAGACGGCCGCCTTTCGACTGGAGGCATTGTGTCTGCTTTCCTGATGGCCACAGAGCAAAGTAAAGATAAAAAGGCAGGACAATTTTAATAGTGGGGACAGGAGGTGGACAGAAAATTGATCATTCAGAGCTTTTCTGTATCAGATGGATTAGATCCATGTGCCTGCCCTTCCCCCATACAGTCCTTTTGGGCCTCTGGTCTTTGAGTCGTGTAGCAGCAAAGAACAGAAAGGAAGCGTGGTTAGATGGTCAATTCCTTTTCATGGTGACGAAGTTAATGCCCTAGAGAATCTGAAATGATGTGTTCTGCTGAGTTGGAGTCTGCCTTGTCCGTCAAGTCAGGAATGCTGTCCTTAGGAGCAGGAGCAAGTCCCTGTGTCGGGGGAAACCGGCCTCTCAGCTGCCCCCCAGCTCCGTGCCTTTGGGATCGGGTGGAAGTGCAGTGAGGTGGTGCGGAGTGAACTCCGATCCGAGCAGCCGGCCCCTTCCTCCTGACCCCGTCCAGTCCTCTGTGGCCTCTGCCCACTGCTGTGTCTGCCACGGGAGCAGGCCAAGGTCACGCGGCCGTCCTGCAGAAGGGTGCCCCACTGCCTCGGACTTCACCTTGCACGGTCACCGTGGTGAAAAGATGCAGATAGGCAAGTGAAGAGACCTGTGAAGAAGTAAAATTACAAAGGAGATACTGGGACAGGAAGGCGGCTTGCTCATCGGAAACTTGGCCGCTGTTCACGTTGGCGTGTCAGAGCCTCGTTATTTCCAGTGAAGTCGGAGGTTTCAGGGTTGAGTGACTTCTCCTTGGGATTGCGTGAGGGTAACCATAGCACCGGGGTTTAATTCTTGGGATACCTGGAGGCAGGTGAGGGGTATTGCACTTCCAATTAATGGCAATCCCTTGATCTGTGAATGCTTCATTTTTGTTACCCATTTTAGTACAACGCGCCGTCGTCACCTGCTGAATACATCCACCGGATCGGGAGAACCGCCCGGATTGGCTGCCATGGGAGCAGCCTGCTCATTTTGGCTCCTTCGGAGGCAGAATATGTCAACTCGTTGGCTTCTCACAAAATCAAGTGAGTCAGAAACCTGAACGGGGTTTCGGCTGATCTCACCTAATTAACTTTCTGTCGCCTTTACAGTGGATGGGCCTTGTAAGCTGACGGAGAGCCATTAACCCTTGTGATCCCTAAATGAGTCCCAGAATAGCCAGTGGCAAACACCAAAACCCTTCATCCCGTCAGCACATGACAATTCTCATCGTGTTGCCAGACTAAGTCACAGAGCGATCTGTTGCGCCTGGTTTTTCTGTAAGAGAGGTCTGTGTTTCATTCCCCTTTCTGTCAGGAACGTGTGCACGGCCCTCAC
Source organism: Mustela nivalis (assembly GCF_964662115.1). Lineage (NCBI taxonomy): Eukaryota > Metazoa > Chordata > Mammalia > Carnivora > Mustelidae > Mustela > Mustela nivalis. The sequence goes on along the minus strand of NC_139032.1, from coordinate 89,725,524 downwards.
AGCCAGTCGCTTGAAGACCTTCCTTAGTTACAGTTTTTATTTTTATGCTCAACATTTTGTACATTTAAAGGGGATTTGTCTTTGAAAAAAGTAGTATTTTTGACTCATCACACAGCACCCCCTCCCTCAGGAAAATAAACGCAGGGAGGAAACATTTTCGGGGTAGCCCAGACGCGCGCACCCCTTCACAGCCCGGGCTGTGTGGCCACCGTCTCGTGCGCAGCCGCCACACTGAGCGAGGTCCCGCTCCTGCCCTGGCCCACCAGCCCAACGACCGCGGGAAGGGCAGTTGGGGCCTCCAGCAGACCCTGACCTCGCCCAGGAAGGACAAGCGAAGCAGAGGTGGAGAAGAGTGTCTCAGCCTGGCCGGGAGCGAATAAGTCACCTGCGTCACAGAAATGAGTGTTTCGTCGTGTTTTCTGTACAACCTCCGGCAGCTGAAGTAACAAGCCTGGAGAGTAGGCTGCCAAAGGGGTACGGTTTTCACACTGTCTACTTGCGATCATTTCTTCTGCTCAGACATAGCACAGTGATGTGGAAAGTGTTTCTGGAGGCACAGAAGAGTCCTGGGTGTGCGCGCAGGAGGGTGGAACACGATTCCTGCCGTGCCCGGACGCCGGCCCGTCTGCTGCTGGCGACCGCCATGACGCTGGCACCCGAGCACCTCGCATGCCAGCGCTTCACCTTGTCCAGCCCGGTCTTTCAGGAGAAGCATCGAGTCAACGATGAGGTCTTCTCTCTCTCAAGTATAGGGCCGGCAGAATCCCAGCATTCTCCACCTGGACCGAGATTTCCAGACAGGTGGCATGGGACCTGGTCTGGGGACCAAGCGCAGGCCATCCGCACGGAGAGCTGCCTGTGACCGTCCCCGCCAACCTGTCCCCACCGGCAGAGCTGTCCCTTTCCCTGTCTCTCGCAGCACTTGCACAGAAAGTCGTCCTCCTCCCTCCTCGCACCCAGGGCCGACTCTACAGCACTCAGCTGTCTCGGGGTTGCTCGTGGGAACATCTGTGAGCTGGGCCTTCCTCAGAAAATGTGCCTGCGCACACCCTCCAGTGGTAGGGAGGCAGGACCCCACTTCTGATGAGCCTGGTGGCGATTTTGAGTGGGTTCAACTAATCCCGGCTTGGGTTTTCCTGTCCTTTAATATCTTAAAACAATTTCACTTTGAAAGAGTGGTTTCTCTTGGTTTCGGGAAGACTGCAGATTCGATCTCCCTTGTAAGAGGAATGCTGACCGTCAGTTGTTCCCTCCCCTTTCACCAAGAGCTTCCTCCAGCTGGTTTCCCAGGCCTGTGGGCGGGGGGCCGGCCGTCCTTTCTGTGGGTGCTTTCAGGCCTGAGGACAGCCCTCCACTGGGCAGCCGGATGCCGGAGACACCGAGGCGTGGAATGAAAACCCACGGACTAGCCCCTTCTCCCGTTTTCCCTACCGCGTCCTCACAGGCTGGGAACCTGTCACGGCACTGCGACTCTTTTCCTCGAGCATGGGAACTTGTCGACCTCCAAAAAGTGTTTTCGGAGCCGGTGTCAGCATCCACAGGCGAATTTCTCGTCACTGCGCCTCGGCGGCCTTTTACCCTCAGCTGTCTTCCCCCACCTTCTGTTCCAGGCCTACAGATCCGTGTTCTCCGTTCCTTCCTGTCCTCAGCTCCTGGATGTTCTCCTGGGCTCAGTCACCGGGACCTGATAAGCTCAGGAAAGTGGGTGCCTGCGTCATGAAGTCAGGCGATATTGCCCAGGCCCACAGCCTGCGCCTGGGTGCCTCTGCCTCTCTGCTCTCAAGCTGTCTTTAATACACATTCAGGCTGACGGCTTTGAAAGGCTCAAACGTAAACCTAAATTCGAAAGGGGAAAAGAATAGCACCAGCCTGAGTATTAGTGAGCCACGTGTATTTTAAAGCTACAAGAAGTACACTCGTTCTCTGTGACCGTCCCTGGACAACCTGGGCCAGCGGTGTTTGTGGGGGATCCAGCACAGCCGTTCGCCCTTTCCGGAGAAGCGCCGCGACCCAGGGGTTCTGAGTGGGCTTGCAGGGGAAGCTCATAAAGGTCAGGACAGAAGTACCCAGAGGAAGAGAGTCAGGTCTCTTGTGGAGAGACCATCCACTCCCGCGGCACAGAGTCCTTTTCGTTTCTGTCCTGAAAATGCCCCCCGTGAACTTTGTGCTCCTCATCCACTGACTGCTCTGTGGGCCTGATGTAATCAACAACCCCCACCGCCCCGAAATACTAGTCGGAGTTACTCTGTAGCCTTGGCTCATGCTTCTTGATTTCTGAGGAAGGGCTAGATGTTGGGTATCTCGACTTAACACAAAAAAGTTAAACGTAAAAAGACCTGATTACAAAGTGTGCCATGGAAGGAAGCAGACTTGAGCATTTTTGGAATACAAAAGGTACACTGCTAAATATTAAAAAGGAGAAAAATAAAAGAAAAATGGAGAAGAAAGGTGTGTGTGTGTGTGTGTGTGTGTGTGTTGCCTGAGAACCAGGGAGCCAGGCGGCAGGATGCCGGGAGGCTGATGAATTGGAGCGGAGATTCAGGAAGGCAGGCCGAGGCTCACGGCAGCAAGGGCCATCACAGCAAATTGCCGCCTGCCTTCGTACACCGCGCACTGTGGAACTCGCCTTGACAGTGTCATTTAGCAGCTGGGGCAAGAGACAGGCGCCCTGGGCCGTTGCCACCTCTGTCTAGATGCCCAGGACTTTGTTTGTGCATCCTTCTGACTTCCTGGTGTTTGCCAACTTCTTCCCTGTTTTCCGCTTCTCCTTTAAACGTGTTTCTAATGAAAGTCGTCATTGGTTTATTAAAATGTAAATGCTTCATCAAAACGTGTATTTCTTAGATCAGGCATGAGGCAGTTCCCTGAATTTATTTTTCTATCTCTTTTCCTAGTAAGGCAGGGTGGATCCGATCTGTTGATAGAACCATAAACAAGCAGAGTAGATTGGCTTTGTTCCTCAGAAGCAGCGATTTCTTAGAATAGGAGGGAGGCCCTTTTAAACTGTAAATCACTGCAGTCCGTTGTCCGCTGCCGCGCACTCACGGTGCCTGGGCGCCCCGCGCTGTCACGTGGACACACACAGCGGGGCCGGGCCTGGCCGCGGTGTCAGCGCCTCCCTCCTTCCAGAACGCGCGGCCGCGGTGGCGTGTGCAGTTCTTTGTATCCCCGTCTCTGAACGGCCTCACTCTTTGTTTCCTTCTCCCTGCTTCCAGAGCTCGCCCCCAGGTCTTTAGTTCCTTTTCCTTTTCCTTTTTTTCCCCTCAAGAAAAGAAGTGACGGGTAGGGGCAGGTCCGCTAGGTAAGGAGAAGGAGAGGCCTGGCGGTGTTTTCACCTTCAGATTTCCAGGCATCAACAAGAAGCAAGCTCGGCAGCCACAGCTTTGCTCTCTCACATGAAAAATAGATTTTCCATGAAATCATGAGCCCTTTCCCCCAAACTGCTACCCTCATGGTACCTGCTCTGCCTTCTCCGGTTGACTCCTGCTGTAAAAAGATTTCACGTTTCCATAGACCTGCGAGCTGGCAGCGGAGAGAATGTGGCGGGGCGGGGGCTGGGGGGCTCAGGGAAGCGGTGACACATTTCAGGTAATCGCTGTCAGAGACGTGACATTTTCATTCATAGCTTTGTCAGAGTAACCTTTGGGGGAAGGGGGGGTATCTTCTCCCACGTGAGAGGTTGCCATTCATGTATTAATTTGCTGTTACATTTTAAAAAAAGAAAAGAAACAACATACAAGGAAATCATTTATCTTTTTATGATCTGTTTTTCTCCCCGGAACTCCTCCTTCCCTTTTTTTTTTTCTTTCCCCTCCCTGAGAAGTATGTTTTCAGCAGCTCCTGCTTCTTCCTCAGTCCCTAATACCTGAATCTGCGCGCATCGCCCGAGCCTCAGTGCCGTGGCGTCACAGGATGTGGGGGACGCGGAGGCTTCCCCACCCCGTCACGAGGCAGGGTGGGCCTCCTCGCCTGGCTCAGGGTGGCTTCTGCTCACAGCAGAAGCCCAAACTGTGATCTCAGCTGTTTGTCCACAGCTCTGGGTCCGTCAGAGGTCATTTGTCCTCCACCCCTAATAATTAAGAGGTGAGAAGGTAGACACCCTTCTGGGTGGAGAAGAGAGCTCTGGTACTGTGGGCTCACTGCTCAGCCTTCCCTGAGGAGCTGACCCCAGTGGTTAAGAACCTTTGGCCACCTGGACCCACCCCTGGCTTTTTTTTAAAGTCTAAAACTAAAGAGACTATCAGAATTGTTTTTGTTTTTGTTTTTTTAATTTCTTCTTCTGCCCAAGTCAAGGTAGTCTAGAAATAAGCAGGCCTCCATGTTGAGATGTATTAAGAAACAATGACGCGGGGCGCCTGGGTGGCTCAGTGGCTTAAACCTCTGCCTTCGGCTCGGGTCATGATCTCAGGGTCCTGGGATCGAGCACCACATCGGGCTCTCTGCTCCGCAGGGAGCCTACTTCCCCCTCCCTCTCTGCCTGCCTCTCTGCCTACTTGTGATATCTGTCTGTCAAATAAATAAATAAAATCTTTAAAAAAAAAAATGGCGTGATCCCTACAGAAGAGACTCTAAATGCAAGCTGTTTGTAAGTCATCAGAGAAGATGGAGAGTGTTGGAAGTATGACCCCATCTGTCCCTGACGTGTCACAGAGATCCCTTCATTCTAGACTCCTTCTGAAGGCTTAGGAAACTATTTCCTGTAAACGTGTAGCTTCTGCTTTATATCCAATTAGCTGGAGAACAGGCCAGTTTTATGCATCAAGATTCCAGATGTTGGAAGAACAGAAAGTTTACCTCGATGTGCTCTTCCCTTCACAGCGTGTCTGAGATGAAGATGGAAGAGATTTTGTCTGTTCTGACAAGGGACGACTGTTTCAAAGGGAGCCGGTGGGGAAGCCAGGTGAGTTTTTTACTTATTGTACTTGTGAACAGACGTCACTCGTTTCTTGATTTGGGGTGATGGAGACTGTGTGCGTAGGACAGTTCATTCCTCTGTCAAGCAGGCATCGAAGGGACCATGAACATTAAGGGAGACCAAACCTTGATTGTGGTTCTTTCTCTTTGCCTCCGGATGCATTTGCTGGTCTCATCCGGTTAATGGGCTGCCGTCCATTCCGGAAGTCCGCCGGGCCGCAGCAGGCTTCCCAGCAAGGAGGGCTCCTTCTGGCCTAGAGTGAGTTTGGGGCAGGGTTACATGCTCGGCCCTGGTGGTCCCTGTCCAGATTATCAGTGAGGACAACTGATGGGACCCATTGGCCCAAGACAACATGGAAGAACGAGATCTCTCTGTGTCTCCTTTCAGACACCCCGCTTCATCCATTTTAGTGTGGGTGCCGCACTCCGAAGAGGAGTAACGTTGAGATTCAGGGAGAAAAATCCGTGTTATCCAGGCAGTTCCACGGAGAGACCCGGGGCATCCTTTCCTGCTGCTTCTCTGCGGCTGGGCCCCTGCTCGGATGCTGCTCCCCACCCCACCCCACCCCACCCCACCCGTGCCCAGGAGACACACGTGTCACAGACACGTGTATGTAATGTTGCTGGATACAGTTTTGTCTATGAGATATTAATTATTTAAATATTTTACATTTGTTTTCTTAAGCCTAAGGATAGACTGGAAAATTAGAGGCAAATAGATGAGGGGTAAGAGTTTCTTTTGTGTGTCAAGAGGTGTCTTTATTTGGATCGATCTTCTCCCTGAGGCTGGGACCTGGTTTGACAGGCCCTGACTTTAGTCCTCTTGTTCCAGAGAGAACCTGAGGAAGCTTATCCTAGAAAAGGCAGAGGGACGTAGTCCCAGCACGTGTCCCGGGCCCTGCCGCACTCTTCACACACTAGGGCCCATTGACTCCTGCCAGCGGCCCCGGCAGGCGGGTGCTCTTGTCCCACGTCCTCGGTGAGTGGACAGGGCCTAGAGCGCCTGACTTCGGAGCACGTGGTTGGCCCGCTGTGGCAGCGTGCTTCCCTTACTGCTCCCGAGACCGAGGCAGCACAGCTAGACGGTTGTTCATTCGGGTCACGTTAGCCATCGTCGTCACTGCGGTGAGACTTGGTCAGTGAGTGCCACCGCAGCAGAGAACCCTGCAAGCGAGAGAAGCAGTTAAGCAAGACTCCAGCGATCAACAGTTGCTTTAAGCGGTATTTCATCAGGAAACGTTCCACAGTAATCGTTTGTTGTCAGGGGAGGGGACCAGTCAAAAAACAGACTCTCATTGGTCCTGGCACACTTCTTCTGCATGCTTCTAGGTCGGGTTTTCTCATGTTCCCCTGGACACTTCATTACAGGCGCGGGGCAGCGTGGGGGAGGCAGGGAACCCTTCCTGCAGGCAGCGTAGTGGAGAGGTGAAGGGCACAGCCTCGGGGTCGGATTCCTAATCCCCGTTCCCAGCTCCGTGGCTCTGGGCAAGGACTAGAGCCTCCTAAGCATTAGTGTCTTCGTACGTCATGTTCCTGTTCTCGCGAGGAGATCGGAGGATTGAGTGAGAAAGAACCTGAAAACCCCAACACAGGTCTGAAGGGTGTCCGTCGTCATCGTCAGTCAGTGGCAGATGCGGGATTCCGAGTTCAGACTCGGTGACAAGAAGCCCAGGGCTTTCTGCTGTGTCGCCTGCAACATTAGCATCTGTCTGCTCCCCAGAAATAAGAGCAACCGGGAAGCCACAGAAGGAGACGGTGAAGTCTCAGTCCCGTCTCATCTTTATTTACACTTCCTGGGACCGGCTCTGGTGTCGGCGTCTGTCCCCGAACTGGGCACACACCAGTTCTGTCCGGGTTGCTGATCGTCAGGTGCTTCTGTGGATGGGACGCACATTCCCCCCTGAGGGGCCAGGGCAGCCTCAGTGCCCTCTTCTCTTCCAGGAGCGAGCCACGGCCACGGCCGTTCCTCCACCTGCGCCCTCCCATGGCCTCGTGCTCTGACGCCTCCCCACCCCCCACTCCCAACCCTGTAAGTCCCTTCCTGGGCGTGAGGCCAGCCTTGAAGTCTAGCTGGGGCCCCAAGGCAGGCAGACTTGGGTTTCAGTCCCTGCCTCACAGCTGGTGGTTCTGCAGCCTGGGACAGGTTGTCATCTCTACAGCCCCAGTGTTCCCATCTGTAAGCTGAGAACACGGGTGCCCATCTTGAAGGTTCCTATGAGGTTGACCTAAAATTCGGCAAAAAACACTCCATGCACTTCTGGGCCCTGTCAGTTTGTCCCAGCCCCAAGCTCCTGCCTTGATGGAGGAGGACAAATAGCATATTTTTATATTTTTAAGGTGTGGTGGACTTCGTTTTTAAAAACAAAAAAACGCTTAGAGCACGTGGGTGGCTCAGTCAGGGAAGCATCTGTCTTCAGTTCAGGTCATGATCTCAGGGTCCCAGAATTGAGTCCCACATCAGGCTCCCTGCTCAGTAGGGAACCTGCTTCTCCCTCTGCCTCCCCCCCCACCCCGCCCCTGCAACTTCTTTGTGCTTGCTTGTTCTCTCTCTTTCTCTCAAATAAATAAATAAAATATTTTGAAAAAAGGGGAAAAAAAGGCCCAGCAAGGTTGGGCTTTCACTGATACCAAAATAACTGGTTAGCTTAGAATACTAATCATACTAGGTCCCATGTGTCCCGCTGATGCAAACCTGGCTTGTTTAACCACAGTTAACTTGAATTCAGAGGCCAAAGAGAAACTAAATGAAATTGACTGCATTCCTAATTATCACACAGATCTACAGCCTGGAAGAGGGGTTTACGTGTGTGATCCGTGTGAATAATAAGACGAATAAAGTGGGTGCTAGGTACAACTTGTAGTACCGTTTCTCGTAAGAAATACAGTATGTTTTAATTGCTGTTCGCGATCTGGGCAGTTGTGTCTAACACATGAACTGGCATCAGACAGATAAATGTGAGCTCAGTAAACAGGCCTTTTACACACATAGCCAGACACCTCATTATAAGGCCCTCTTCTCCTTGCTCGGTTGAAGTCCATTGTAAATGTCCCTTTGGCACATACATTTTTGGGCTTCTGTGAACAGAAAGAGAGTGAGTGAAGCATCTGTAAAATGTATATTTCATATTTAGGTGTATGAAATATATATGGCTACGTCTGGGTGTGCGAATCCTCACCCACCTACAAAGAGAATAAATTTGATCTTTCAACTTTACTGGGAAGCACCCGGAAGGTTCTAGGGAAGCGTGAGGGTGAAACTCCACTTGGCAATCAGGTGATTAAAACAAAACCCTTCCGTTTAGTTTTTAAAATACCTTAGAAGTTAGCAATATCAAGATGTGCTTACCAAAAAAAGGAGAAAAAAAAAAAAGCCACGCTCCCCCCACCACGGCTACCACCTACAACTTTTTACAACAGAAAAAACCCAAAAAACAAAAAATGCAGCCCGAGTATCTTCAGCTCCTCTGTTGCCTCTTGATAGGGGTGAAATTTTCATCTTCAAAGTATGCACACAATCCAAACATGTTTTTTCTATGAGGTTTTTTTTGTTCTATGAAACGCCTGTAAACGGATCTTAACAAAAAGCCTGGGCCGTGGTAAGATATTAAAATGAGATCAGCAGCCCCTTTCGTCAGTCCCTTTGATCGTCTCTTCTCTCCGGGATCAGTAGGGCTTTATGGACGAAGGAATCCTGAGCGTGGACCGTTGCAACCGCGTTTTCCTAAGCTAGCCCTGGTCCACTGGTTGCCAGTTAGCACCATTAACCAGCACTGGGTCTGTGCGTCTTTGAGGGGTGGGCGCGCCGGTCCTGCAGGGCACTCGTGCGCCCTCCGGGCTTTGACCCACTCTCATTACGGCAGTATTTTCCCTGTCTGGGCCCGAGCTGGTGCTGCGTGCTTGCCTCTGCCCCTGTCTTCAGTTTAAATTTAGACTGTCCTCCCCGGAAGACAACTGAGAAACACCTCATTCTCAAGAGGGGTAATTTTAAAATATTTCTGGAAGAGGGGGTAGAGAGAGAAAGACATGCTTTTTCCTGAGTATATTGTGTTTTCTGCATTAACTTTTCCTCATATTTCCCTGAAACTGACCTCCTCATTTCAAATGCATGAACCTAGTATTACCGCCTTTTTTCTACCTATTTCACTTGTACACACACATTATATATGTGTGTGTGTGTGTAATTTTTTTTTTTTTTTTTTGGTTGGAAAGAAAAGATGCCTCATTTTGAAACCTAAAGGGGGAATAAGAAAAGCCCTTTGTAATATATTGCCATATTATCACTAAATCCCCTGACAGTTGTGACACAGAAGCAAGTCACCTGTCACTTAAGCTTGAGGTCTCTTTAATTTTCTCCTGGAATTCGCACCAGGCTGTCTTTAATTTGAGGCCTTTATTGGAATTCTGAAACCTCTCTGCCTCCCTGGCTCTCAGATCTATTCTGAGAGCTGTTACAGAATGTATACAATAACCAACAGAGGGATTCGAGCGGGCTGGAGCTCTGTTTATCTAACACTCTAGAGGGATTTTTGTGCTCATTCGGTCCTGGCTGCCCGGCTTTCAATATCGCTTTGACAACCATTCTGCCCTTCTCATTAATTTTAAACAGTTAAAACACAGGAAAAAGAGGAAAAAGTTTTCATTATTAAAGTGCTTTACTTTTTAATAACAGAGGATTCTGTCCGCCAGGGGAAAGGGCATCCTCGCTAATTTCACATTCATATTAAAAAAAACACACACACAAGGAAGGTGACAGTTGCATTGCTGAGGTGGCTTCACGAAAGGAGGGCAGCAAAAAAGAAAAAAAAAAGTTTGCGTTTCACATCAGTTAAGAGGGTAAAAAAAAAAATCCTTGTTAATGACAATAGCAAATGTCCACTTTCATAACACTGCCCCTGAGTGACTTTCCTCTTGACATTTGAGTGGATAAAACCCTTAGGGGACCATGTACTATGAAATCAGCTAGACTGTCATCAACCAAACAGGTAGCAGGAGTGATTTGACGAAGCTAAAAACATTTTCAGGTTGTTAAAGTCTCTATTAATACAGAGAGGGACGTGGACCCAAAGAATGAGGCTTTTTCTTCTCTCCCCTTTGTTCTTCCTCTGGCAGCTTTAAAAGGGAAAGAGACTCTGGAGCCTAGGTCAGGCTCCAGACACAGGTGTGGACACCCTGTCTTCTGCGGGGTTAAGGGAAGCAGGGACGGGGCTCACACTGTCTCCTGGTGACCCATGTGGGCGGTGGGTGTTGGCTACTGGAGAGGCTGGGTAGCATCTCCGAGGGCATCGATGTCTTGGGGGAGACGTATTAGCCAAGTTGAGTTTGGAGAATCTGGGTTCTCTGGATCTCAGATTCACGTTCAGTAGAAAGCACTCGTGTTTTCAGACGTAGGAAACAGGGGTCCCTAGCTGGCTCAGTTGGAAGAGCGTGTGACCCTTGGTCTCAGGGTTGCGAGTTCAAGCCCCACATTGGGCTTCAAGCTTACTTTAGGGGGAAAAAAAAAAGGATATAGGAAACAACACTCAGTTTTAGAGGGATATAAAGAAAGGAAATCTTTTCTCTGGGATTTTTGAAGAATGAAAAGGATATGAGTTTTATTAACGTTTTCCGTCTGTAGAACCTGAGTGCGTACAGATGTCACGTTTGCTATGGAGATAGTGTGGTCTTCTCTGAATGTGGTGTGAAGGAGCACCCCCCACTCCGTGACAGGGCCCTGGCGTCCAGCACAGTGGTCCCGGGCTGAAAGAGTGGATCTGAAACACTGCAAGTCTGTGCCTCCCCAGGAATGAGGGAGCACGCTCTGAAATTCAAGGACAGGCTCAGTGTCACGCAGGCCCCTGTGGGGCCCTCTTAAAGAGAAGGTCCCATTGTTCCCCTGCGGAGCTTGAGGGAAGGGGAAGATTTAAGGCCTTGGTAGGACACACAAGTCATGTGAAACCTGCCTGTGTTCAGTGATGTTTTAAATGCCCAGATTGGACTTGGAAAATTCCAGAGTGTCTCCAGTGGGCATTCATTTTGAGCAAGAGGCCAGGAGGACGAGTAAGTAAGTAAACAAGTAAATAAATAGACCCGATCTTCTCCCTCACAAAGCCATCTTCATCTCTGCTTGACTTTAACATCCGTAGAGCTCCCGTTTTTCCTCTAGTAATATTGAAAGGATTACCCTTGTTGGCCCTCAGTGGTTACCGGGTGATTTTACTGTTATTAAATCTATTATAAAGTGCTTCATTATTCCTGACTCTGACTCTGTCTCTTGTTTAATCCTTCCGCCACCCTCCCAGAAATCCCGTGCTGCCGGCCCCCAGGAAATCCGAGAACGAGCCACAGTCCTGCAGACGGTATTTGAAGATTACGTGCACTCCAGTGAGAGCAGGGTCTCCTGGGCAAAGAAAGGTCGGTGGATTTCGTAGGTGCTCGTGGCCAGACAGCCCCCAGGACGCCGTCCCACCTCCACCCGCAGACCCCCGACAGGCTAAGAGTAAGAGGCCAACTGGGGGTCTCTGCTCTCCAACAAAAGCCTTCGGCCTCCCTTGTTCCACAGGGTCTAGAAGCAGGCACAGAAGGCTTTAAAGCGATATTAAATGCTAATTTCATCCTTCCCCATGTTTCACACAAATGAGGCTTTATCTTGGCTTACATAGGACGAGAACTTTGACCCAGTGACTTGGATCGCAGGGATCCATTTTTGTGTTTCTTTGAAAACCGCATAGATGAGACATGACATGTCAGCAAAGACCGTTGTAGGCATGGAAATTGGAGTTGAAGGTAAGGACCAGAAGCATCCGACCTGAGCAGTCTTGGTTCGGTCATACAAAGGAGGAGGAGAGAGAACAGACCGAGGGAAGGCCTAGACCTTGAACCCGATCCCTGGGGAATTTCCCGGAGAGCGAGGTGTTCATTTACTCTTCAGGCCCTCTTATTGGATAACGTGGCTCCTGGGATCACCAGGCATTAGTGGGAACTCAGCAGTTCACGCAGGAAGGGGCTTAGAACAGCAGGATGTTTCTTTAGGGCGGTGTGCCGCGTGTCATGGCTGGTGAGTGTGTCGCATGTGCCGGTGACATGAGGTCCGTGCTGGGCCCTTGCTTCTTTCTGCTGGTTACCTGCTGCTTTGAGAAGAATGTCAGGCTGGCTTACCAGTGTATGAACGCCACAGCATCAGCTTTTCCTTTTAGAAATTGAAAATTTAAAAAAAAAAAAAAATCGTTCATTTAACAAATAGTTATTGAATTAGTCACCGTTCTGGGTGCTTGGGATACATCAGGAGTCAAAACAGAAACCCTAACCTCTCTAACACTCTAGTTGGGGGGCAGACAGTGAGCATAGTGTAAATAAATAAATAAATCTTTCAAAGGTGTCAAGAACTGTAGGAAACAAGCAGGCGAGGGAGGTGGAGGAGTGAGTGGTCAGGGTGAGCCTTGCTCTGAAGGCAGCTCGAGCAGATTGAGGGTCACGTACTGCTAACAGAAGGGCTGCCGACAGAAGGGCGTGCTAGGCCCAGAGGAGTTCGGGGGCGGAGAGGGAGGCCCGTGTGGCCAGAGGAGGGGAGGGCCCATCCAACAGAGGAGACTTGGAAGCTGTCGAGGACTTTGGGGGACCCCAAGGGCCGTGGGAGCCATTGCAGGACTTGGAGCAGAGATGTGGCATGGCCCACAGAGGCTGGCAAAGATGGTCGGTGTGAGAACAGACTGGGGGGCCACGGCGAGGGCTCGGGGACTGGTTCCAGATAGTTGTGGTCATCAGGAAATCTAGCACAAGAATGGGTTAGTCGGCACGTGTTCTGAGTGCCTACTGTATACCCTGGCATACCTACAGGTAGCCCTCAGTGGCTGCGATCACCCTGGAACAGACCAGGGCTGTGTAGGACGGAAGATGAAGTCCTGGGGATGGCCCCGTGACCAGAGATAGAGCAAGCGCACAGCCTCCCGGCCTGCGCTCTGCTAGTCGCCTGTGCTCGCGTTTTCCTCCAGTGAAGTCCCAGTTCCTGAGGGTTTTCCTCCGGACCCACGTCAGAGAAGCACCAGCACGCGTCTCTCAAGAGGAGTAGATGATCTGTCACGGCGGGGCGACAGATGCTGGGCGTCTGTTCACAGGCGCAGGGAGCTTGCTGGGGGTGCGCCACGAGGGGTTGCGCAGGATTTTTTGGTTCATGACCAAGTGGCGATGAAAAGGAAGAACTCAAGGCCACGCCGTCATTTTTGTCAGTTTTGTTGGTTTTTGTCGGTTTTGAGGTCAGAGGTGTTTTGGATCTCCTGGCGACACTAGGACTGTCTCAGGGTGTCTGGCCGTCAGAGTAAAGCTGTAGCGAGGCGTCCTGAGTGTGGTTTACTGTTTTCGTTCAGCGTCACCACCGCGGGAGTCGGTCACGCCAAGAAACAAGCAGAGTGACTGGTCTGACGGATACTGGAGCGGGCCGCTCTGCTGGGTTGAGGCACCAAGAAGGAAAGAGATGGGCATTTTTCTCTGCCAGTGGACGTCCACCTCAGACCGGTGATGGTCCGGCAGGAAGCCGCCCGTGGCAGGTGTCGGCTGCTGCAGGCCCCCTCTGCTGCCTCAGCGCGTGCGGAGCGCGGAGGAGGTGTGGGTGCGCGCGGGGCCGTTCAGTTCACGACACGGGACGGACGGCACCTCCCAGGTCCAGACCGTCTCTGCCTTTCAGTCTGCGCGTGCAAATCCCCCGCTACTGACGGGCCTCCCTTATAGGCCATTCCAGAGCCCACCTCATGAATAATTAACGAAGCAGCTGGGTTTTGCCTTTATGGCAGAAAACTAGTTAGAAACTGGGCCAAGTACGTATGCCTTTGTTTTCCTTTTGCATTTCCTGGCCCAGTCATTGTTCCTAGCCAGCGTGGGATTGCTGTCGTTTCCGGAAGCAGTCGCCCTTTCCCCTCATCTCTTGCCTCCTTTGGCTAGATTCTCATGGCTAAAGACTGTGCCGACAGACGGCTGCACTCCGGACTCCTGAAGAGAAGTTGCGGAATCTGGAGTTCTTTACCTACGAACCTCTGCTTTCCTGCAGTGGGGCCCCTCCGGCTTCGGGGGCCGCGTGCGGAGCAGTCGTGCCTGCCCAGGAGGGGCTGCTTCTCTAAGTCAAGAGCACCCAAGCCACTGAGGACAGATTAGCTCCTTCCCTCCCTCCCGCGGCGTGATGGCAGGCGGGCAGGTGCTCGGATAAGCACTTTGCACCGTGTGTCGGGAGGGACACGTGTCTCCCCTCCCTCCCTCTCTGACCGCAAGTGTCATCCGTAAGACACTGCTGTTCCTGATCAGGTGGCCAGTGACTCTGACTTTAGGAGCAGGGCTGGAGTAGATTTCTCTTACGACTGTGAGACAGGAGCCCGTGACTCCGGGGCGCCCCTGTCAGGGACCGCGGCGTCCCCAGTGAACGCCCCTCCCTCTGCTCTCCGCTCCTCTGGGCCCCACAGCCCCTGCTCGCGACGCGTTGTCGACATTGCCCCCAGGAAGCCTCTGCGAGCAGCTTCTGCAGGAATTCCTGCTTCCCTGGACCATCCAAACACGGGAGGCCATTCAGGGATGTGAGGACAGCCAGGTGTCGCGGGCCCCAGGGAGACAGGAGCCGTGAGGACAGGGAGCGTCAAATGCTGCGCACGCGGTGGTAGCAGGAGAAGACCCATCTGCCCTTTCTTGGCAAACTCGTTCCACCCGTAGAGCCGTTGGCTGGGCGGCTGCGGGTCCGGGGACAGAGGCTCCCCAACCTCAGCTCTTCCGTTTGGTGCAGGAATAGGGGGCTGCTGGGCTTCCTGGGGAGAGCGGTGTGCATGAGGGGGCCTGGGCCGGCCCTTGGGCCACTGAGACTGTACAGGTGCGGAGTCTCTGGCTTGGCTTGGTGGGGCTGCCGTCCACTTCGTTAGACCGCGAGTCAGGGTTGAGGCTTGGGAGGGAAAGGGGCGGGGCATGGGGAGAAGAGGCCTGCTCCCCCTGGGGCGGTGGCCGCGGGGCTCTCCCGAGAGAGGAGGACTGTGCAGCTCTTGGGTCTGAAACCCCGTGTCAGAAGCAGCGGACGGTGCAGGCCATGTGAAATGTTGAAGATTCCCCTGAAAAAGCGAGTCCCCGGTTATTAAAAAGGACAGTGAGCACAGACGGACGCGGGGTGCAGGGGAGAGTGCGCACAGGCTGACGGCGGGGTGCCGGGGAGTTGCCTTGGTTATTATTTCTCATCGATTGGGAAAAGGAGTTCACTTTACTCAGTAAATAGAGCTTTCATGGATTCCCAGGATCCTTCCAGGAGCTGATCTGCTAAAATGACACTTTTTATTACTGTTCATAAACGCCAATCTCCCGGTGCTGCTGGGATATTACGTTTAAGCTGTGGGCAAACTTGCCAGTCCAGTGGCTCGACAGGCGAGGGCAAGCGAGGCTGGTGTTTAGTGCCTGCTTTTCCGTGCGACGTGGGGTACTGGGCTCCGGCTTGGCCAGGGGGAGAGCCGGGCTCGAAAGGGAAGGAAGCTGTGCTGGGCTTGGGGCCCCTCGGAGCCATCCCTCCTGCCCTGTTGCAGTGAGAAGGGCAGACACGGTCATCGGAACCGCAGTACTTTCCAGAGGAACTGGGTATAGGAGCGTCTCTCTTTCCTCAAAGGAATACCGAGATAAGGTGCAGCCAGAGCTCCCCACTCCCAAGAACCACGTCTGCCTGTTCTCTGGCAGCGCCGGGCTCCAGAACAGGGGCGCCACCGCCTTAACTTTAAGACAGGACCGAAACCTCCACGACGCGCTGTCGGACGGACACCTCTAGGCTGTTGGCAGTGCTTCAGGGAGGAGGGACCATTTTGTGGGCTGTGTTAGGAGTTTAATCGCCTTCCTCCTCTTTAGAATTCTGTTTTCATTGCCTTTTTCAAATGGGTAAGGAGCACTGTATCAGTAAATCTTAGGTGCTTTAGAATGAATTTGGTTTTAACATGCTGGCAGTCCACAAGGACATAGCAGCCATCCCTGTGGAGGGCAGGTGGAGGCGGGGCCTGCGGGAGAGGCGGGGCCTGCGGGAGAGGCGGGGCCTGCGGGAGAGGCGGGGCCTGCGGGAGAGCAGTCACCGCCCCGGTAACGCGGCCTGCGGTGAGCAGAATGACAAGCACAGTAAAGCCTTGGGAACCTTTTGAATCTTATAACATGTGCATGTATTAGCTATGCAAAAAAGTAAGTGAAATTGAATTAGGAAAATGTTTCCGTGACGTAAAGTTCTAAGGATCTCGTTTTTCATGAGGGAATGCCACACTGACCATGTCCTAGTTTCTTCACTTGTTCTGCTTTTCATTCACTGATACAACAAACACTTACCAGCTGCCTGCTGGGTCCCAGCCACCATGCAGGGAAGGCCCCAAGCCTGGGACCGGGAAGAAAACGGGCCCCCTGCCGTCCAGGGTGGGGACACGCTGCACAGTAAAATCTGAAAATAGGTTGGGTTTAGTCAACAAATACTTGCGTCCTCCTGGTTTATTTTTTGAGGAATTAAAAAAAAAATTACGCAAGTTAAGATCTGGGTGGTTCCTGTATGTGGCGCTGTCCGGGCTGTATGTCGCGCGTTGTCCGGCACGATAAAGTGGGCAGGACGGCTGCCAGGCCAGGGCATGTGGGGCGCTCCGAGCCCCCACCCTGACGGCCTCTCCGACCCTTCTTCCTCCCAGCTCTGCAGGCCTTCATCCGCGCCTACGCCACCTACCCCCGGGAGCTGAAGCCCATCTTCCATGTCCGGTCACTGCACCTCGGCCACGTGGCCAAGAGCTTCGGGCTGAGGGACGCCCCCCAGAATCTTGGTGTCGCAGCTGTGAAGAGAAGGAAAGCAAACCTGAGCAGGTAAGCTGAGTGGAGTCTGCCCCGCGACAAACGCTGGGAGTCAGGTGGGTGTGGAGAGCTCCGCGCCCAGCGGCAGCGGCAGCAGGGAGGGACGTGCGAGGCTGCGGCGCTCCGGGTAAGCACCTCCGTCTTTGGTCCTTGTGGGAAATCATCACCAGGGTCTGCCCCTCTCTCAGTGTAGTCAGTGCTTGGAGCTAGAGGAGAAACACCTCCTCTGAAGGTTTTTAAGGCACCTGCAGAAATGCAGTGGGGTCTCCTGCTGGGTCCAGATGTTGTGGGGATATTACAGGAGCAGCAAGACAGACCTGTGGTTGTCCTCCCTGCCCACCAGCAGAGTGACTTGGGGACTTGCTGGAGTCAGAGCTTCAGATGTGCTGTGGTTCACCCTGGAAAGTTCTCCAGGGCTTGTATGAAAACTTCTGGCATGTTCTGTGAAATCTGCCTGGCCCCGTCCTGGTGAGCTGGAAGGAGCGGCGTGTTCCAGCTTAGTGCCTTTCTCCTGCTGGCTGGGTGGGCCCTGAAAGGCGGGCTCCAGGGGCCCCCACGGGACGCCTCGCACCATGTCGCTCTACTTGGTGCTGAGCACACTCAGGGGCAAGCAACCAGGCACGCCGGCAGAAAGCATGTTCCCAGCTATCCAGAGGTCCTCCGGAGGAGAGGGAGGCAGGCTGCCCTGTAGGCTGAAGCCTGGGCTCCACAGTTTCAGGAAGTCCTGAAACTCCACAAAATACCTTTGCAAAAGGTCTTTCACTCCTCAGAGCCAAGCGGTACCTTTAATACCAGCCCCAGCCCCTTTGCAGGAGCCAGAATCCTTCCGATCCCACGGGCTGCTTTTAGGGGGAGTTCGTGTAGCACGTGGGTGGGGGGACAGATTGAACAGACACTGGGGGGCAGGGAACCCTTGCACGCTCTGGGCAGTTACTTTGTGTGGAGCGCCGTTCTTTTTGCTTATCAATTACAAATGCCGCGTCCACCTGCCCTGACCGAGAACCTGTGCATGTTTCCTGCACATCCCCGCAAAGCGGCTGCTGGCGCATTCGCCACCGCCACCCTCGTCAGCGCCTGATTTCTCTGGGGCACGGTGACAAAGGGAGAGAGGACCGCCCGGTGCAGGGACGTGATCGCGGGCCTTGCCTGCAGGGGACTTGAACTCCGCTGCAGTGCCACTGTGATGGGAACCGCTGGGCTTCGGGCCGCATCTCTGCTCAACTTCCCAGGGCCTCAGGTTCCCCAGCTACAGAAGGGAGGAGGAAATGGATGTGTTTAGCCATTTCCCAGGACTGTTTTGAGAATCAGCACAAGGGCAGGTCCTACAGATGAAGCACCTTAGAACACAGACCCGGCAACCAGGTGGGTTCATATCCTGGAACATCCAGTTTCCTGTTCCGGGACTTGGCACCTACAAGGCTCTTTGTAACAGATAAAACTCACCTAATTCTACTGCCAGCCTGGGGATTTTTAAGAGGGTTCCTTTTTTTTTTCTTATGTTAGCACCTCTCACATGGGACTGTCCTCCAGTAATTCTGTGAAGCAAGTCGTTCTCAGCACTGCTTTCATCCGTGCCCAGACAAGACTAAGACACACCGGCTCTGGTTTCTTCCAGGCGGTTTTGAGGGGCAGGGCGCTGCCCGCCACCCCTGCTACGTGTTCTGGGCGGGGCTGCAGCGGCGACTTCTCTGCCCGTCCTCCCAGAGGGAGAAGACGCCTCTCACCTACTCCCAGGCACGATGGCGCCGGCCTCGGGTCGCCGTCTGGGGTTGGAGGCGGCTGCTAGCTCTCCAGGCTGACTTTGATTTTGAGTGTGTGAGGCCTGCGGTCAGGTCTGAGCGTGACCTCCCGGTGATCCGGAAGCCAGGCCGTCCTACCGCCGTCTCTAAAATGCTGGCACTGCGAGAAGATGGAATATGCCTGCCGGCTGATTACTGGTGGGAAACTCGTATTTTGCTGCTTCCTCTCCCCGCAGATAAACGTGGCTCCCGTATTTTATTGTTTGCAGCTGATGTACCTTTATGACCGGGCATTTCATTAGCAAGTGTTAATCCAGATAGCAGCTCCTCAGACTGGGATGTCCTCAGCTCTTCCCCAGATCCTGGAAAACGGAGCGGCAAGGCAGGGAGGCCGTTGGGAGGGGGACTTGGAGCCAGCATTGTCCTTACCTTGAGAAGCCACTAGGGAGAGAGCAAGCCGCCGCCTCCTGCTTCGGCTGACCCTGCTAGCAGATGGGCACCAGGACTACTATACCCCTGTGAGCAGGGGATTTAACAGGGCTTTATTTAGGGAAGAATGGGCTGATTAGCTGATAAAGAGCATGTAAGATGGTATGGGGCGGCCTTTGATGTCTGGCTGGCGCGGCAGGGAGCCGGGTGGTGAGTGACAGCAGTGTGTCACAGGATTACTCTGCCCGTGACAATGCCGCTCTCTGTTCTGGCCATGTCACCACTCAGTTACAGCTACTTTTTGGGTTGTTATGCCCTTCTTTTGAAGGCATTTCTCTCCACTCTCACACCCCCGCACCCCACCCCTCCTCGCTAACGCAGACGGGCACTCGGGGGTGCGGCAGGCACCGTTTCTCGTTTGGGGAAATCTTGTCACTCCCGCAAGAAGAATGACTTTGCAGCTAATCTGCACACGGACCGTATAATCGTGGTCAGGGTAAGCGGCAGAGAAAACGTGACAGATTTTCCACACCTCAGTCAGGGCTCAAGCAAATGCCAGTTGCTGCTTTTTGAGCGCTGGGAAGAAAAAGTCCGTTAAAGCCCACGAAGTGCAGAGAGTTATGCTGTGGCCACAGTGATTGTTCTGAGCTCAGGCGTCTCCTCTGAAATCCATCTGTCAAGAAAGAGTGGTTCCCTGTGTTCTGTATGGACGGATCAAGTAATAGCGCTAAATTCGCCAAATTATGCCGCGCTCCACTTGATGGGGTTTACTGCCTGGAGTAGTTCTGTGTTCGTGCAAACCTCAGATACCTGCAAACCAAATCCACCTCACGCTGCACGAAATCTGTCTCGCTTTGCCGTGCACCAGACGAGGAATTTGGGTGTTAGAAACTCAAACCAAGGGCCTGTGAGCTCAGGGACGTGTTTCCCCGCCACGGCACAGGGAGGGTCACCTCGTCCGTGCTTCTGCTCCTCCACTTGACCAGTCTTCAGGGAAAGAAACAGTGTCCCCAAATGAGATCTTAATCACCAGGTCTGTGGCTCCTTTTGCGTCCTCGGCTGTGACAGGGAGCGCGAGGCGTTTCTCCCCGGCACGCAAATACAGTCGTAGTTACAAAACTCTCCTGACACCTACATGCGGACCTGTCAGAGCCGCCCCCCCACCCCAGACCCCAACACACACAGCTGCACAGGGAGTCGATGCTGGTGGTAAAATATTGAGTGGCCCCTTAGCAACATCCGTCACAAACACAGCCTTTCCCCCTACGAAATGCAGTTCCGATTTGAAGCTTGGTAGACTCAGCACTTGCTTCAGAGAAGCAAAGGTAACAGACCCTCCCCGGAGACACGGAGGCCCGGTGCTATCTGCTGCGGGCGGGCGGAGCTGCCGTGTTGGCCAGGGCGTCTGTCTGCGTAGGCAGCCGCACACCCGTCATGAGCAGGCGTGCTGCGGGGGGCTGCGGGTCCCTCACCTGTCTGACACCGTGGAGAATGGTCCAAGAGCAGAACAAGGGCCTTACGGTCTCAGAGCCACCGTGACAATGTGGACGAGCAAGTCTGTGGGCTGTAACCGCCCTCTCTCGTGTGAGTTCTGTGCTGGAACCAGGAGAGCGCTCCTCTTCCCCGGACAGTTTAGTCTGTAGCTGCCTAAGACTTGTCTACCCGGCTTCTGCCACCTGTGTCTTTCTGTTGTTTTTCTTAGTGCCTAGAAACGTCTGGGACATCGCCTTTACCAGGAAGCCAGTAACTGCTTCTCTGTTCTCGCCTCTCTCCTCTTAAAATTAGTCGAGGAATAGCAGTCTGAATTGGTGACTGTTCTTAAAGGAGACGCAGTTTTGTTTTATTTGTATATGTTTTCTCACACCAGCCTTCTTGAGTGTTGCCTGATCTTACCAAATGGGCAAACAGTCTGAAACGAAGGCGCTCTTAGCCTCGGCTGCTGGCCGCTGGCTGTGTGCGCGCGGCCGGTGCTCGACGGGCTGCGGTCAGTAACGCAGGGGTGTGCAGGGGCCGGGTCCCCTGGGTCCTGGTCTCAGGGCGCCCAGAGCCAAAGTTCCAGATACAGTGCATGCATCCTCTACAGCAAGTAAACATCCTCCTGGAGAGGGCGCGCGCCGGACTGCCCGTGTGAGTGATCACAGCAAGTAAACATCCTCCTGGAGAGGGCGCGCGCCGGACTGCCCGTGTGAGTGATCACAGCAAGTAAACATCCTCCTGGAGAGGGCGCGCGCCGGACTGCCCGTGTGAGTGATCACAGCAAGTAAACATCCTCCTGGAGAGGGCGCGCGCCGGACTGCCCGTGTGAGTGATCACAGCAAGTAAACATCCTCCTGGAGAGGGCGCGCGCCGGACTGCCCGTGTGAGTGATCACAGCAAGTAAACATCCTCCTGGAGAGGGCGCGCGCCGGACTGCCCGTGTGAGTGATCACAGCAAGTAAACATCCTCCTGGAGAGGGCGCGCGCCGGACTGCCCGTGTGAGTGATCACAGCAAGTAAACATCCTCCTGGAGAGGGCGCGCGCCGGACTGCCCGTGTGAGTGATCACAAGCACTTTATCCCCAGGGTTGAAACTGGGGGTTTTGCAGACTCCGTCTAGGGCATTTTTCAATTTTGAAGGCCTCTGCCCTGTCACTGGCTGTGACTGTCGCCCCCGGCTGTTCAGCGGTTGTTAAATAACTACTGAGAGTCCCTCCTGACTAGTACTGTAGTGTCCCCTCGTGTCGTCGGTGCCGAGCCAGGGAGGGCCACACGGTGATGAGGAGTCGGTGATGCGCCACTTCCCCTGCTCGGGCCCTGGGTCAGGCGACTCAGGCTTTCACCCTGCCTAGTCCCCTTGCCTCCCAGATGGGGGAACTGGAGCTTCATGGTGCCGCCGTGGGGACCAAACCAGGTGCTGAGTGCAGGACATCGACACAGTGTCACACGTGAACGTACGGAGCACTTGTTGCCGGGGACGACAGCGACAGTACTGCTGGTGGCTCTCCGCGCCCGCCTTCCCCATCCCTGCGACAGTACTGCTGGTGGCTCTCCGCGCCCGCCTTCCCCGTCCCTGCGACAGTACTGCTGGTGGCTCTCCGCGCCCGCCTTCCCCGTCCCTGCGAGTATCCGGGGGACAGGGAGCAGAAAGTGCGGCCACCCTTGAGCTGAGCTTATCAGGAACAACCTTGAAGACACGGAGCGGGTCCTCTCTGAGACACGCATGGGGAAGCGGCAGCTGCCCCTCCCCACAAGGCAATATTCTCATCATTAGGAGCAGCTTGCCTGCCAATTTTTATGTGGCATTTACAGCCTCCCTAATATCACTTAATTAGCTGAAGGCAAGCCTGGAATCTTGCCCACTGTGAAAACTCTCTCGATTTCATTGAGCCAGTGATCCTGTGCAAAAGACAGATTGGCCAAACGTGAGATCAGAGGCTGGACAAAGCCACGCTTGAAAACGTGGGGATCTCTGGGAGCAGCGCCACCCCTGCATGTGGCCAAGACCTCTCCTGACCCGGCCACACCGCTGACCGCCGCGGCCGCTGTGCACTGGCCTCTGCCTGCCACTTCTCTGCCACCTGCCACCCCGCCGCCGTCGGTGGCAGCCCTTGGCCCCTCACCTTCCTCTGGCCTTCTGGACTACTCTGCGGCCACTCTGCTCCCCTCTGACCTGTGCTCCAGGCTGAACAGCTGCACACCCCTCACCCATCACCCTCAAGGCCAGCCTGTTGCTGGGTCTCGTGGCTCTAACAACTCAGGCACGCG
The DNA here is from genome assembly GCF_964662115.1 of Mustela nivalis. Classification (NCBI taxonomy): domain Eukaryota; kingdom Metazoa; phylum Chordata; class Mammalia; order Carnivora; family Mustelidae; genus Mustela; species Mustela nivalis. The sequence goes on along the minus strand of NC_139032.1, from coordinate 89,702,905 downwards.
ACAACAGCAGACCCGCTCTTCCCAAGGACCTGCCTCGCACGGCCCCCGTTTCCCCATTCTCTCAGGGCTTGTGCCGAGCACCCTGAGGCCGAGGCCTCTGGCCCAGTTTCCCTGGCTTCACAGGGGGCCTAGGCCTGGGGATCAGCCCACAGAATGTGGGGACAAGCCGGTTCAGAAAGGTCAGATCATGCAACTTCAGCCTGAAGACCAGAGGGAAAGAGCTAAGGACCACCCGACAAAGCCTTGAGGACAGATGTGCGTGTCCGGCAGAGCGAGGGAGCAGAACCTGCTCTCAGACTCCCCAGGGGAGCTCTATACACAAAGAGACCCAGGCCCCAACCCAGGCGACCCTGGTTCAGGGAAGTCTCAAGTGATGAAGAATGGGGTGGAGGTGGTCACGAACTTGACTGACAGACCCAGGTCCTTGGAGCAGGTGATGGAGTGCCCTTCACCCAGGAAGGCCGTGATGTGCCGGCCGAGTATATGTGCGCTCTGAATGGGAGGCAGGATGAATCGATGCTTATTTAATGCGGAACCTGGATGAACTGCCCCGGTTGTAGATGGGACCGCGTCCACCTGGCCTCTGCTGAGGGAGAGAAGGTGAGTCGCTTGGAAGTCCGCCTGGATCGTTGCGGACGGTGGCCGGGTCTCTTCTGGTGGAGCACGTGGCCCAGCCCAGCGTTGTCACCCGGTCCCCTGCAGCTTTTGAGCTCACTGCGTTGCATTCGTAGGCCGCTCCGGGTGGGTGGCCTGGGGCGGGCCCGGCTCCAGTGGAGGGCTCGCCCCTTCCTGCAGCTCGCCCGGCACAAGACAGTCTCCATCCCCTTCCCTTCTCGCCCGTCGGGGACTGTGGGCCCCGTGTCATTACAGTGGTGCACGCGCAGCTTTTTACATTCGGCCTTTTGCTTCTACCACTATTTCTTTTTCTCTCTGACACCATGCAATTACCAGCCCTGTGCCTCCTCGTGAAGCCAACACCCACCAGGCTAATGAGGCGATTAGAGGGATTTCACAGTGACCCTGCTCTTCCTCCACACCTGGGTCACCTGCAGACGGCGGCAACCACGGGGTGTGCTTTCAGTCAAGCAGTCAGGGCTGACAACAAAGAACAGGAGCCCAGCCAGCCTCTCCTGGGAGGGTGCCGGGCGGTCACGTTCACTGTCGGAGACCCCCAGACACCAGAGTTGGCAGAGGGGACTGGCCCGGCACGACTCGGCAGACAGCGGTTGAGGCGGTGTGCAATAGGAGGGGCCCGGCCCTTCGTTCGGTTGGCCTTGCTCGGGGCTCTTCTGGTTCACGCCACTGGACAAATCAGAAAGGACGCCATGGGCGTCCCCAGCTTTCCCCTCGCTACACATGGTTCAGTTCCGCTTTCGTCATCCTGGCCTGTTCTGACGCACTCCTGTCATCTGTCCCCATGGTCTTTGGGCTCCCTTCCTGAGTAGGAAAGTGTGTGTCCCCAGCCCTTCTGGGGACGAGGCCAGAACCTTTGCACCCTGTTACGACCTGAATGAAATGGCTGCAGGTCTTTTTCAGATACGCTCTTCACTCTGGCCCTGAAGGTACAGCCACAGTGCAGAGTGGAGCGCAGTGTCTTCCCTACAGAGTGATCCAGAAGAGGGATGCGCGCGGAGCACCGCCCCGGGGCGGCAGCGTGGGTCTGTGGGACTCTCGGGCTTCTGCGCACCTGTGGCTGTGCCCAGTGCATGTGCGGGTCCCACGGAGACGTCAGCGGGGCCCTGTGACTGAGGCTGGTGTCCAGTAACCCGGCGGGATGTGGGCAGGCCTGGTCCCATGGCCCCATGTCTGAGAGAGCCTGGAGCCCGTGCTCTGAGCACTTGAATGCTGCCTTGCGTAGCCTTAGTGGAAGCTTCCAGGTTCTAGAGTTGATATTGGGCAGAGTAACAGATATTTGGAACTTGCTACAGATGTTTTTCTACATGAGCAGGTAGTTGTTCACGTAGGGAAAGAAATAGGCTTGAAGCAAGAGGTCATTGGTTTCCGTCTGTGGAAGACTGGTTTGAAACCAGCAGAGGAGCAGCCCCTCCTCCGGGTGGTAGAAGCTTGGTGTTTTGGGGGGCAGCTACCTCAAAAGCTCTCTGAGAAGATGGCAGAGAGAGTCTGGATCCCACTTTTTCTCTGGCTTCCTTCGGGGTCCAGAGGCAGAAGGATGCAGTGCAGCGGGTAAACCTGTAGCCAGTGTCCCATGTTCTGAGCTTGATCGTGGCCCTGGTGGTAGCGCACCCGCACCGTGGGGCCCGTGGGGGCCCATGAGGCCGTGTGGAGTGGGAGAAGGTACTGAACGTGGAGCACCCGGCCTGGAGCCGGTGCTGCTTTCTCCCACTGTCCCGCTGCCTCTCTCTGAGTCTGTAAGCGATGGGCGAGTGCTTCCTGGAATCCTCCAGAGTCCTCCCACTGCAGCCGGCCCTTGACTCGCCTGTTGTGTGGCTCCTCCATCCAGAAGGCCTCTGCTCCGGGCCTCCCAGCCGTGGGGGCCCTCCGCCTCCCCAGTGGACCCTGCTCGCTGCTGGAGCTCCTGAAGATGAGCCCCGACGGACCACTTTCATTTCCCCCCTTTGGTCTTCTTTCCACTCTGTGGTCTCTGTGAGATTCAAATACTGAATGCGCATGATTTGCAAACACAAAAATACAAGGTGTTGTTATCATTGATCAAAGCCGTCCCTGGGCCACATGACATGTGTCAGATATCTGATGATGGCTCCTTCTCTCCTGCCTTTCCTCTTTTCCATACTGTTAATAACAATAACAGTCAACGTTTAATGAGGGCCTTCGCAACAGGCACTGTGAGAAGCGCTTTGATTCATTAGTTCACTTAATCCTGTTGTGGGTGAGTAGACTGGCACGAGGAGAAATCGGGCCTTGGCCAGACTCAGAGAGTCGCTCAGCCCGTGCGGGGCGGTGCCAGCGTCCTCCCCCTCGGAAGGGCCAGCTCTGGCCCGCAGCGCCGCCACCAGGCCCTGCAGCCCAGCGCCTCCAGCTGCTCCGCGGCCACAGTCATCCCTCAGCCCGGGTTCTTTTCAAAATCAGGCTCATGAGATTCCCCAAACATGCAGCAGAGACTGACCAGCACGAAGAGGACAGCGGTCACATCTGTTGGTCTGTTAATGGTAAGAGCCGGGACTGCAGCTACGGCTCATGTCCGGCTCCCCTGGGCCAGGCTGTCAGTGCGGCAGGCCGGGGGGACCTCCCTGCGTCCCGCCCCTCACAGGCGGGGCTTCACACGCACCCAGACCTCCAGGCCCATTCTTGACATCTGGGTCATCCTGGGGCTTACGTTGAAACTGAACAACTAAGCCCCGCCCCTACTTGTCTGCACGTGTGATAGTTCAAACCACCGAGCTGCTTTGCGTCTCCAGTAAGATGTTGCCTGTGCCCCGGTTCTGTTTCACCTTTCAGCTGAGGCCCGTCCCTCTGGCCTGCTAGGGTGTGGTAGGCGTTCCGTCATCCCGTGTGTTCGCTGTCCCTGCAGGCTGCTTTCCGTTGGCAAATGTGATAAATGTGCCTCAGATATCATCCAGGGCATCCGTAACACTGTCAGACAGGATGGGCCCAGAGGGCTGAGCTTGGGGGGGTTTGGTGCTGAAATTCTGCACCGAGCCGATCAGTCTCTGACGGCGTTTTCAGGATATAGTCTTACCTGTTACAAGTGCACTTAATTGTTTCCGCGTGTCCACTCAGTATTTCTCCATCTTGGTTTTTTTTGCAGAAAATTGAAACGTTTAAAGCACTCTGACATGCTTGTGGGCCTCAATGTGGAAGCACTTTTTGACATGGGGGAGACCGAGCTTGGAGGAACCGGTTGACTGGGGGGCATTAGCTAGGTGAGGGGCAGAGCTGGGGTTCCAGCCAGGGTCATCAGACCTCTCGTCTTAAACCCTTTCTTTCTCCCGCAGTGCCACCCCGCCCAGCAATGTCTGGGCCTTGGTCCTGACAGAGTGTCTGTCACTTGGGCACCTAATCTCGAGAGTTCCCATTCATTTCCAGGATTCTGATTCCGCTCTTGACTTCCCAGTCTCCGCTGTCTCTAAAGATGATCTCTGTCCTCGCCTTCAGTGTGCCTGCCCTGCCAGGCGGCAAACTAATGCAGCTTCTGTGTATTGGTCACCTGAGGCCAGCGTGGCCTGGCGGTGTGTGCGTTCTCAGCTCAAGGCTCAGAGCTCCCTTCTGCTTCTCACTGGGTCTTACTCTCAGTTGTAAGGCAGGAACCCACTTTTTATCAGTCCTTGGGTCCACAAAGCCACTGCCGGGAATTTTCCTGCGACGTCCACTACCACAGCAGGGCTCCCCTGGAATGGGGTGTCTTCTGGGACCCTGATAGCTTCAGAGAAGCTAGAGTTGGTCTAATCCTAAGAAATCACAAAGGAAGCGTCCCTTATGTGGTCCACCCACCAGCTTACATCTCTACCGAAGCAGAATCCAAAGGGTGAAGGAGTCTTGGTACAGTTGCTTCTCCTTCAGTGACCGCGGAAGGTTTGGAACACATGCTGGCTGGCTCCTTACCTGAACCACTTTGTTGCACCAGAGGGACTGCTCGTCACATTCTCCTTGGAGCTGCCTGTTACTCTTACTGCCATCTGAGAGCCACCGAAACCCCCGCTCAGACACTGTCGCTGTCCTGCATCCACAAGAGCAAGGCAGGAAGTAGAAACTTTTGAGTCTGCCTCAAGCCGCCTGCAAGCATCCCTGTCTCCTACCGGGATCACTTAGAACACAGGCTCTTCTTCCAGCCGGGGGCCTGCCTCCCTGCAGAGTCCTGGGCGGGGAGGGGGGTGGGTCTCACTCTGGCTCTGGGTCATTCATTTTCATGCAGAATCTTTCAGATCAGAAAAGTAAGTACACTGGACTCCTCCCTCTTCTGTATGTCTGTCTGATTTAAGAGAAAAATCCCTCACACAATCAAGCAAACTAACAGCCAAAGGGAAGGACGTTTTAATAAGTAAAGATTAAAATACTTCGATGTTTCAACATAGGACAAAAATCTACCATTTGATTTTTCTCTCCTAAAATGTGCTTTTGTCTGATTAAAAAATAATACATGTTCATTGTAAAAATTCAGGAAATAGAGGAAAGCTTTAAAAACCCCCCATAAACCCACAACCAAGTTAACCTTGAATCACATCTTTTATGCCCTTCAGACTTCCTCTGCAAGTGTACGCATTCGGGTCTCTTCATATCTGTAATGAAGCTGAACAAATTGTGAGTTTCTGAAGTGCTGTTTTTCACCTATTATCCAACCATAAGATGCACTCTATCTGGGGCTCTAAGAGTCTCAGATTTTGAGATAATGTGAACGTTGTCTTGTTACTGAAAGTATTTTGGGACTCTGGGGTGGCTCAGTCTGTTACGCTTCTGTCTCTTGGTTTCAGCTCAGGTCATGATTGGGACTGAGCCCCTCACTGGGCTTCGTGCTGGGTGTAGAGCCTGCTTAAGATTCTCTCTCCCTCGGAGTGACTGGGTAGTTCAGTGGGTTAAGCCTCTGCCTTCGGCTCAGGTCATGATCCCAGGGTCCTGGGATCGAGCCCCACATCGGGCTGCCTGCTCCTCAGGGAGCCTGCTTCCTCCTCTCTCTCTGTGATCCTTGTCTGTCAAATAAATAAATTAAAAAAAAAAAAAAAAAAGATTCTCTCTCCCTTTCCCTCTTCCCCGCTTAGATGACCACAGCACGGTGATTAAGTGTACACGTCATAGGGTCAGATTTTCGGGGCTGAACCAGCAGCTCTTCTGTCACTGGTTCATGACCCTGGGGGTGCTAACACTACCTGTGTCGTGGGGTTGTTGGCAAAGTAAGTAAGTTAAATACCTGCCAAGTGCCGAAAATGGTACCTGACCTACCCTAAGTGCCCCGGGAACGGGAGGAGTAGAATTATTATTACGGTCACATGGCCAGTTCAAAAGCCATGGATTTAAGACTTGTTTTACCTTTGAATCCCTTCACCGCCCATGTGAGTTACATGTTGTTCTAATCGAGTTGCAGACTGCGTTAATGCTGGCCGTCTTTGGACATCACCTGCGGGAAGTGTTCTGAACATCAGAAAGGAGGTGATGGGTGCATTCTGAGTCCCTGGGGGGCAGGGTTATTGTCCAGTGACTGTCTTGCATAACTGGATAGCTGCTGGGGAGGAATCGTTAAACCAGAAGAAAATCTTGATGGAATTAAGGCAGTAGCAGACGAAAAGAAAGTATGCCTGAACGCTTTTCAGTGCGAGGATGAGGAAGACTTTCCTAAGCCTGACCTAAAGCGATAAAATAGAAAAGAAAACATCGATTGGCTTGACAGTACATAAACAAAAGAAGATAAAGTGAAACCCTCCATCCCACAAGAGGACAGCACTGACACAAGCCTGGGCTGGGCCGACTCCCTTCCTGGGGCGGCCCTCTGGGAGTCTGTCCATAAAACTGGGAGGAGGGCCCGAGGCCCCTCTCCTGCAGCGGTCACCCTAGCGACCATACAGATTTCCTAATTAGGCTGTGATTTCACCTTACTGGCAGTGAAAGCGGCATCTGCCCGTCCTGCCGGGTGATCCAGACTGGTGGCCATCCAGGCTGCCGGCCGAGGGGGCTCCTTCAGCCTTCACTACCAGGGAGCTCCCCGTGGTTAGATAAACTGATCTGTTGCTTGGTAACTGCCGGATTACTCGCAGCCCCGGGAGGGCCACTGGAGAGGGGCTGGAGTGTTTGGAGGGCAAGGAAGTTGGCGGGTCCCCGTGAGGACTGCAGCTTGGCCGGAGAAGGAAGCTGGAGCCCACGTGCGGGCCCGGGCTAAGAACGTCCCACCTTCCCATCTGCACTTGGCCTTCTCAGCCCCGGCCTCAGAACAAAGGGACGGCAGGCATGATCCAGCCAAGAGGGAAGATGGGTCCTGCTGCTCCGACAGCAGGGGAGCCTCCTGCGGGTGACCCTGAGGTCTGCGTCCTCAGGAAGGGCTCTGGGTCTGAAAGCTCAAACCCCGCTCGCTCTCCAGGCCACCAAGAGCCTTGGAGTTTGGCTGTGGGCCCCGACTTGAAAGTACGTTCATTGACTAGAATGAGATCATGACATAGCCCGGAGGTTTTGCGATCACAAAAGCTCCAGGCTTCTATGCAGGACCACCTCCAAGACGGCGCTTTCAGGGGCGGCCTCTTCCACAGCGCGGACTTGAAGCTGCTGGCTGGCGTACCCCTACACACGCCCCCCACCGCCCCACCCCGCCCCGTGCCCAGCAGACGGGGCCTTATACGGCCCAGAGCACCCAGCTGTGTGTGCATGTGCGCGTCCACCTGCCGTGTGGCTCCGGTGATGGCGCGGGGCACGCCGCGGAGCGCCCTGGCCGGGAGAGTGTCACTTCTGCAGATGGCTGCCCTCGGACGCTGGCTGTTGATCTTGCATTAGCAGGTGGCAAGAGCAGTCTCTGAGGCGGCAGAGACATTATGTGCTGGGGAGGATATTTTGACTGGAAGTTTGCATATTTTGAAACTCAGTTGTTGCGTTTAAAATTATACACATTGGGGGACGCCTGGGTGGCTCGGTTGGTTGGACGACTGCCTTCGGCTCAGGTCATGATCCCAGAGTCCCGGGATCGAGTCCCGCATCGGGCTCCCAGCTCCATGGGGAGTCTGCTTCGCTCTCTGATGTTCTCCTTGCTCATGCTCTCTCTCACTGTCTCTCTCTCTCAAATAAATAAATAAAATCTTTAAAAAAATAAAATAAAATAAAATAAAGTTATACACATTGGGACGCCTGGGTGGCTCAGTTGGTTAAGCAGCTGCCTTCGGCTCAGGTCATGATCCCGGCGTCCTGGGATCGAGTCCCACATCGGGCTCCTTGCTCCATGGGGAGCCTGCTTCTCCCTCTGACTCTGCCTGCCACTCTGTCTGCCTGTGCTCGCTCTCGCTCTCTCTCTCTGACTAAATAAATTAAAAAAAAAAAAATCTAAAATTATACACATTGTAAGTACCTGGCGTCAAAAGGGAAGAGGCAGTGTTTCTTCCTGTCAGAACCTTTCCACTCCGTCTGTCATGTAACCCGACTAAAAATAACTTCCAGGCACAGAACTGGCAGCCTTCGGTGTGCAGCAAGCCGAGCGCTCCCAGCTGCAGGCCTGGCTCCTGCCGCTTCCCAGCCCCGATTCTCAGCCCCGCGTCCCAGACCCGCTCCGGCCCCCTGAGCTGCGGCCTTCCGCCAGGGCACGGCGGGCCACCCTGCCCACCCCGGGTGGGCCCCCCTGGAGTTGGACGGGGGGCCCTGGAGGAGAAGGGCGAGCAGCTAGAGGTGCCCTGGCCTTCCTCAGCCTGCGCGTCGTACTTCACCCTCACGGCTCCGTGAACTTCGACCTGAGCGTCCTCCCGGGTCGGATGAGGAAGCTGGAGCCCAGAGAGCCTCGGTCCCCGTCGTTCAGCGAATGAGCGAGGTTCCAGGCCCGGCGCCTCCATCACCCCCGGCCTTTCCTCTTCCTCCCCACGTGCCCCTTCCTCCTCGGCCATCCAGATTCGGCCCCCATGGTCCCCCTGCAGCATCCCTGTGTGACCCGGGACTCCCCCGTGTCAAATCGTGGTTGTCACCCTTGATGCTGCTGGGCCGTCCTGACTGCTCACCCCGGGCCCGGCAGCCTGGTTGGAGGCACGCCAGCTTGAGTCCCTCTGACGTGTGTTTGCGTGTGCGTCTCTGCTTCTGCCCCCGTGAGCTGAATGGTCCTGGGCAAGGTACGTGTGCGCCTCTGGATTAGGCTCCTTGTCTGTGACGGGAGGCTGCTGCCACGCCGCCCTCATCCCGCGGGGCCGTGTGGGATCGTGCGGAACCTCTGTACCCCTCGTCTCCGGGACGCAGCCCTGCAGCCCCGGGAGAAACTCTGGCCCTCGGGCCAGGCCTCTCGTCGTCCTCAAGTCTTCGCTGTGCCCAGCCAAGGGTGACTGTGGCCCCCATGTGTCGTGGTGGGAAACCTCACTCTGCTGGCACCGCGGACTCAGCTGCACCCCGCCCGCACCCTGTACCCCGCCTACACCCCACCCACACCCCGCACCCCGTGCAGTGTGCCTGTCATTCGGCACGGCCGCCTTCGCCCAGGGACGACACCGTCCCACGGCTCTGCGGCCTTTCGTTATCCATTTATTAGCGCAGCGTTGGTCCTGTTGCTGGTTCTGGAGTTTCACAGGAGTCCTGTTTCGTTTGTGTGGACCACGGCCCTGGTCCACCTGAGCTGCGATTATTACAAAGAAAATGTAACTGTAAGTCACAGAGTGTGACATGTGCCTTCCGTAGGAGCCCCAGGACACTATGTTACCCTGTGACCCTGCCATTGGGGGGCTGAGGGAACGGCCCACCTAACACTGTGGGTTTCTGTTGTTTTGGCTAAAATCCTGTCTTAGGAAACATTCACTTTTCCATTTTCGTAATGGTTCTTCCTGTGTACAACTGAACTTCTACAGATTTCTCCCTCTGATCTCCGGATCAAACGGTAAGGCTGCTGTCTTTGAGAACAGTTACTAGTGTTCAACGTCCGAGTGGATTTTCAGCCTTTGGCACTTACTTTCCGAGTGGGTCGGGCAGGGAGATCCCCCTTGAGCCAGAGCCACAACTGTGGTCCACGGAGAGCCACAGATCCGGCTGCCGTGCGGACGCTGACCGCGCTGGCCCAGTGCACCCCGGGCTTGGGGCCTTCAGGGTCAGAAGTATTTACTTGAGTCTCCTCGCTCAGTGAAGAGGTGACTGTCACTGACACCCCAGCCGTCCCTGTTTGGCCCTGTCGGGAGGAGGCCAGTGGCTTTGAACGGTGCGGGCCTCACCGGCCGGGAGCTACTGCTGAGCTCTTACCGCTGAGCCTTGTGGAGTTTCAAGGCGGGTCTTCTCCCTCATCCTTTGGCAAACTGCTGTGTCACACGCTTCATTTGCCATCAGAGTGTGAGTGTGTATATCGTTCCTTTTTTCCCATGAAAACAACATAGAACAAAGCCTCACTTTTAAAAATGCCATGATATTTTGCCACTGTTATGAAAATCTGTCAGCGCCGTATCTAATCTTCTGGTGCATAGGATATCAAAACAGGCACTGTTGAAGGCATTGTACTTCTGTTAATACAGAAATGTCAGTTCCGCAGTCTCCGAACCGGCTGCTCTCAGCCTCTTTCCAAACGGCAAGGAAAAAAATAATAAAGTTTCTTTTCCCTTCTGCTGTTATTGTTCTTCAGGCCTGACCTTCATAAGAAGACCCGGAGTAAACACTGCCTCGCTGAAATCTTGCGCTCGGAATACTCAAGTGGGATGGAGGCCGGCGTCGCCAAGGTCAAAAAGCAAAACAAACAGGCAGAGCCCGGCAGCCAGCCACGTAGCGCTGTCTGCCACCGGCGCCCAGCCTCAGCCGTGGGAAAAACTAAGACACGTTTCTCGTGAAGCAGAAAAAAAACCAAAAAGACTTAACTGGGGGACAACAGGACTACCCCAAAAAAGTTTTCAGTTCTTTTTTTTAACTCTGCCTCCACAGGCCGGGGCCGATGCCCTGTCCTTGTCGGGAGCCTTGGGGGAAGTAATGGTGCCACTTTTCCCTGAACACGATGTCCCCAGCCCGGAGAAGTCACAGCCCTCGTCTGGCAGGGGCGGGGGTTACTGCTTACCTTCGTGAGATAGCTTAGACTTCTATCTCTTCCACCAGAACCATCTTGGCCCCCGGGTTGCAGGCATTTCCTGACCTCTGGCGAGGGCCTGGTGGGGCCGGCATCAGCGGGAGGCCTCTTCCTGCCACGGGACAGGGTTCTGAACAAGTCTCAGAGTTTTCATTAGCTGCCCTGTATCAGCCACATGGACTAGCATGCATTTTGGAAAGTAGGATTTTAAAAACTGGAATGCAGTTTGTGAAAGTGGAAAAAAAAAGACATCAGCTCCTCTTCTTGATGTACAGGTGCTTTGTGGGGAAGGACCCAGCAGGTTAGGGTGGGGGTCACCAGGCTCCGGTCCTGCCCGCGGGCTGCTCCGGACCCGTTGCGTTCACTCACGCGCATGGCTGCCTTGTCCGTGGCCACGGAAAACTCTCAGGGCTGATGGATGTACTGCTGCCTTTTCTCCTTTTTTTTCTTTTTCTTTCTTTGTTTTTTTTTGTTTTTTTTTTTTGTTTTTTTTTTTTTTACTGTTGCCTTTGAAGTCAAAGGGCACCAGTCTCTGACTGTTTTCTCCCATCGAATCCCACCTTGTCTTCAAGTTTTGGGTCTGGGTTCTTTGTAGCCAGGCCCAGGCCTCAGTCACCCCTCCCCCCACTCTGTTTCCCTGCGAGGTTTGAAAGCCCCGCCCCCACCCGACCCCGCAGTGATTTCCCATTGGGACCAGGGACTCCAGAGGGGAGTCTGCGCGGACTGTTCGGACTCAGTCTGTCTGTTCCTCCACTTCCTCTGTTCTCTTGGCTGCCTGCCTCCTCCTCAAGCTCCTGCTGAGGGAGCTGAGGCCCCATTTCATTAAACCCTCCAGATCCACAGGAACTAAGTGGCCAGGAGCGGGTCATGAGAGTGGCATGGTGGCTGCTTGTGGGGTCCATGGAGGGGTCGGCTTCCTCGCCACCATCCCTCTCTGATAGGCAGGGTAGGGGCCGGAGGCGGCCCGGGGGAGAGGGCCAGTGGGAGCCCAGTGAGTACTAATCCTCCATGGTGTGTGGGGGGGAGCGCGGCGAGAGTGTGACCTCTTCAGATCACTTGTCACATACGCATTCATAGGGACGGTTGGTGAAATTTCTAACAATAATAATAATGATACTAATAGATCCCTGCGGCTCATGTCAAGCTGACTTGGGGAAATCGGCCACCTTTCTTTTACTTCTGTGCGTAACGGTTCACAGGATTTGGATGAGAAAAGGAGGCACTGAACTTTAGAGACAAAACCCAGCTGTGTGAGAAACAGGATTAAGGCGAGTGATTGGGGAGGATCAAAGGGAAGCCCTGCGCCCGCCCCTACCTACCCCCCAAGTACTCATTCCAAGAGGGGTCCAGTCCGGGTTCTGCATTCCTGCAGCAGCCAGGCTGGGACCTGCCCCTGCAGAGTATAAAGGACCAGAATTCTGAGGTGGAACTTGGGCTGGATCTGCCGACACTTAGGTGAGGGCTTCCTGCCATAGATGCTTCGAGGGCCTGTTTCTAAGCAGAATCAATATATTACCCCCAGTTAATAAAGAAACACGGATTTAACAGATTTAGGGTTAATATTATCTAAATTTAAATAACCTTAAAATAAATCTCTTTCTCCTATTCTGGCTCCTGACAGATTATACATTTCAGGCATCAATTAGGCGAAGCTTTAGCCTAATTCCACTGTACATATTCTAATTTTGTGTGTGTTTTTAATCGTGTCTTTTTTTCTGATTTCCCAAACTTACCTATTTAAAGTCACAGAGAATTTGGGCATCTCGTGGAGTACTGCACCCTAAAGCTTTTTCCCCTCGTGGGCTTGTCGAATGCTGGTTTTGCATCCCAAACCTCTCCGCGTTTGCAGCGCCTCCGAGGGGCCCATTCCCACGCACCGAAGGGCAAAGAGACCTTGGCTAGTGATCGAGTCAGTCTGGTGCACACAGTGTCTTCTGCTCTCCGAGAAGCCAAGAGACCACGAGGTCTCAGCAGAGGACATTCTGACAAAGTCCAATGGGTTCCTCTGATTTTTTTTTTTTTTCCTTTCCTGTAGTGAAGGGAGGTGAGATTTAGGGAAGAGGGAGTCAGTGAGAGCCCCTCGAGACAGGTGCTTCCCACACTGCTAGGGACCTCTCTCGTCACCACTGCGGGCCCTCAGCACGAAGTCAGGGAAAGCCACGTGAGTCCACGCATCGCCTCCATGACGCGGGAATTTAAAGCTTTTTCTACTGGAAAAGTGGCCCTGCTTGGACAGGGCGCTTCGCGGGTCTTGTTAAATTGCCTGTGTGACCATCTCACCTTATGTCTTAATCCGCTCCCACCATGAGAGGAGCTCCGAGCAAGGCCTACCTGTGTGGGGGCAGTGGGACACCCTTCGAGTCCGCTAGGCTCCTCAGAAATTTTCAGAGCCCTAGAAACGAGGCTCACAGGGGAACCTAAACTTCCTTTAAACTTCACTGCTCTGACCCCGCGGAGCCTAGGTTCCTAAGAGAGCGGGGTGGACGGGTTGGGGATCGGAGAGGATGCCTCCTGGGGGCCTCTGCCATTGTTCGGCCCACTGGGGGCGGGGCTTGCATTCATTCTTTCCTTTGTATTTTGAAAAGAGTCCACACCCAGCCTCAGGGTTGGGAACAGGGAAGCCAATTTAGTCTTCCAAGTGGATGAGAGCAGACGCCCACCTCGTCGCAGAGGTTGTGAAGTTATTATTACAGATGGGAAGTGCAGGACAATTTAAAATATTGTAATTATAAACTTGTAGGGAAGCCTTGTTCTTCATTAATGTAAGATATGAAGTCGCCTCCGAGGTACAAGGACAATTACATAGTGGAGAATGTGTCTGCGGTTTACACTGCCGCTGTGTAAACGCGGGGCCGGGCGCTCTGCTCTGCCTCCTTCGCTTTCACAAAATGAAAAGCACACCAGTGCAAGTTGTCCTTTGATAGATTTTTAATATGATTTTAAAGAGTTTTGTTTGGTCTCATTCTTATTCAATGAGATTAATTTAAAGCACTTATCCCCTGGGCTTAAGTCAATCCATGTAGGATTTCGGCTGGGTTTGTTGCGTGGGGGGTTTTGTTTGCAGGAGGCTATGAGAGACTCCTTTCCCACTTCATTAACCCTGAGTTGGGGACAGTCTCCCCTCGCCCCCCACCGCAGCCAGAGCTGGGGATTTACCAACCCCCATTCACATGCAAAAGAACTTGAAAGCCGAGAGGCTCCTTGACTTAATTAGCTGCTGTGCATTTTGCAAAATTAGAATAATACCCTCACCGTCCCGGGAAAGAAAACCGGTTGGGGGGGTGGGGAGGAAACAGTAGCAGGGTCCATTTGGGGAGGGTAGTTTAAACATGCCCTCCACCCCTCCCCCAGGAGGCAGCCCTCTCCCACAGCAGTCCTGCCACAAAACTGGAGGGGGCCCTGCAGGGCCCCCAAACTTCTGGGCCCTGAGCCTGTCTTCTGCCCTGAGAGTCCGAGCTGCAGGTGGTGTGTGGGAGGGAAGCACCTGCGCCCACTTCCCCTGAGAGCCACCGGCCTCAGGAGGTGACCTTGGCCCTTTGAACATGAACTGGAGGCCTCGAGTCTGGCTGGAGCCTTAAACCCCCCTCCCCTGAGATCCTGGAGCCGCAGGCTGGGGCATGGGGCTGACGCGGGGATTTGGCTCCCTTCTGGGTCTCATCTACGTGCTCCCAGGGTCAAGGGGAGAAGTGAGAAGATGCGGGATTGGGGGGTTACCCATGCAGCATCAGGATCCCAGCGAAGGCTCGTCGGGTCCTGGCGGCGCGGGGCCTGAGCCGCCTTGGCGTTCGAGAGCGGCCGGAGCCCGATCTCGGCCGGAGCGCGGGGCGGAGGGGGCTGGCGGGGGGAGTAGCCTCGGAGCCCATCTGTCGGCCCCGCGCCCGGCGGGCCGGTCACCAGCTGCCGGCGCCCTTGTTGCGGCCAGATGAGCCGGCTCAGCGAGGGCACCGCAGCCCGGCCCGCCGCGGAGCGAGCCCAGGCGCTGACCCCCGCTCCGGCCCCCGGGACCGGCTGGGAGCCGCCAGGAACCAGATGGAGAGGGAAGGGGGGCGGTGGGGAGAGCAGTAGGCTCGCCTCACTGTAGAGACAGGAAGACTGAGGCCAGGGAGGGGAGGCCCCTGCCCGTGGACCCCAGTGAGGCCAATGGGCCCCCTGACCACAGCGCCAAGGAAGAGAGGGGGACAAAAATATTTCCTATTGCGGATGGAAGGAAGCCGGGTCCCAGGAGGGGAAAATGAATCTTAAGGAGGGGCGGGAAAGAAGGGCTGAGCGCGGACAGGCGCATGGTCATTTGTAAGAAGTTTATTTCGACATTTAAAAAAGAGAGAGAACCCGAGGGCCTGCCTGCCGCAGGACAGGAGGCTGGGGGTCGGGGTGGTGGACAAGCCCGACCCCTTCCTGCCTCACCTGGGAGGGAAGAGGGCACAGGCCACAGACTCACTGATTCACGGACACGGTCACGGGCTCAGGGGTCACGAATAAATAACTTCATATACACTTTGCACACCTTATGTACAGCTCTGCTGCGGCCCAGGAGGAGGGCTCCACACTCCCCTCCGTCTGTGGGGGTGCGGGGGGAGGGCCGGGTGTACAGCTGCAGCATGAAGGGGGAGCGGGAAAGAGTGCAGCGTCGGGGTCGCCCCCCACCTCCTCCCAGGAAGGTGCAGGGCGGGGCGCCTTGGGGAGCCGTGGGGGGGGGTGTATGTACACCGGCGGGTGGGAGTGGCTCCTTGACCGCGTGGCCGGGACGGAGCCCGCGGGGGGTGTTGGGGAGGCTCAGTCCGGGTCCGGGCCTCAGTAGTCTTGGCACAGGGCCCTTCGGGGGACACTGGCTGGGAGTCCAGGGAGGGCCGGCCAGGGGGCCCCGGGGAAGGGGCGTTGAAACCCCGCGCCCCGCGAAGGGCAGACGGAAGGGGCGCACGCGGAGCCCCAGGGAGGCGGGTGGGCGCTTCACCGAGGCTGCGCGGCGCGCGGGAGGACGCCGGCCAGCGGGGGCAGCGGCGGGGGCGGCTCGCTGGCGCCCTGGAGTCCGTGGATGAGGATGCGGGGCACCAGAGGTCTCTGCAGGGCTGGCGGCGGCGCGCTGGGCCCGCGGTACAGATACAGTGCGGCGCCGGGATCCAGGTTGGAAACTAGACTCTGCGGGTAGAAATAAGGCGACGGGAACATCCGCTGGAGCGCTGAGTAATTGCCTGCCTCCGCCAGCAACTCCAACCCGACTGCCGTCTGTCGCTTCCATTTAGTCCTGGGGACCGAAATAAACGCGGACGGCGGGGTCAGGGCTGTGGCGCCCAAAGACCCCTGCCGCTCACGAGTGCTTGGCCCAGAGCACCTTCGGGGAGGCCAAGAGGGATCCCACGGATTTGTTAATAAATAGCGGGGTGCCAGGCACCGTGCTCAGCTGTCACATGCATCGGGTCCTGTCATCCGCCAGCCTTCGTGGCTGTTATCTCTGTTTTACAGATCAGAAAACTGAGGCCTTGGCCAGTTTTCGAGATGGTCTCCAAAGAGGAAGAGCCCAGGCTCTAAGCCAGGCTGTCTGACCCCAAAGATGGGGTTCTTACCTGACCACACTTGGCTCCGGAGATCACAGGAGACACTCGGAGCTGGGTGTTGGGGCTCCCCCTCCCCTGTGTATGCGCCCCCTGGGAGGATTTAGGAACTCACCCCCCCCACGATGATGGTGGGGGTGGAAGAGGTTGGTAGCGGTGGAAGAGGGCCCGTGGCCACTGAACCACCAACCGGGCAGATGCCCCATTGGGTGAGCTTCTGTGGAAGCGTGCAGACCGGAGTCTGCAACTGGAGAGTATGAGTACTAGCCTCACACCCTCTCCACCACACCCGCTGCCCTCAGCACCCAGCTCCCCGGCACAGGAGGAGCCCTGCAGGCTGCGGGAACCCCAACAAACAGCCGAGTGTTGGCCTGGGACTGGAGGAGGCAAGGAAGTTGAGGCTACGCTTCAGCTGGGACCCCTGGGTGCACCTGGCTAGTGAGGCTGGGCCAGCCTGCCCTGGTCCCACTGAGGCGGACACAGCCACACCAACCGCGTTTCTCTCCCTGAATTATTCATCATCATCATAATTGTGTAATTACTGTAACGGGCCTTAATTATTGATGCCCCGAGCAGTAATCGGTATTTATTATTAATGGGGAGACGTGTTCTGAGGCGTGTTTATGGAAAGCACCATTCCAGCTCACACTGAGTGTGCGAGTGAGTGTGGGTGTGTGTGAACTGTGTCAGTGTATGTTGGGGGTGTCTGTGGATGGGTGTGAGTGATTTCATCCTGTGATGGTGTTGGGGAGGGAGATTAGGAAGCACCAGCTTCTAGACCAGTGCCCACTGCCAGTTTCCCAATCACCCTCTCCCCAAGGAGCCGGAGCTGGGTCTGTTTCTTCCTCCAGTCCGGACTGTAAAGGCTGAGGTGTCCATAGGAGCCCCCAGAGAGCTCAGAGAGCCCCCCAACACACACACATCAGGGCTGCCCCTTCATTCCCACACCCCCCGCCACAGGACTTTCTGGATACTGAGAGCACCGCCCCTCCCCTGGCCTGGCACCCTTCCTGGAGAGCTCAGCGGGCCCCAGCAGGGGCTAAGGCTGGTCCTGGTGGGGAGGGTAGGATCCTGGCTGAGGTAGGGGCAGGCTCCTGAGTCTGTCTGTCCTCCTGTCCTGGTGGGGGATGACTGGGTGCTGGAGACGAGTCCAGTCCTGTCGCTGTCCCTCACTGTGGACTTTGAGCAAGGCCTCTTCCCTGCAGGGCCTGAGTCTTCTCACTTTACAGAATAGGGAAAGTGCAGGGGTCCCCTCTGGGTCAGGCCAAGGCTTGTGGGTCCCAGGGAGGGGCAGTTAGGAAAGGAGGGGGCCCTCTGCCCGCCACCACCCTGCAGACAGGCCTCACCTCCGGTTCTGGTACCAGGTCTTGACCTGCGTGTCGGTGAGGTTGAGCGAGGCGGCCAGCTCCATGCGGTCCTGCACGCTCAGGTACTTCTGCCGCTCGAAGCTGCGCTCCAGCTGCGCCAGCTGATGGTCCGTGAAGGCCGTGCGCGCTTTGCGGGGCTTCTTCAGGCGCACCGGGGGGCTGTCCCGGGAGCTGGAGATCTCGCGGTCGCCTTCCTCCTTCACTGCGGAGACACAGCGGTGCGTCAGGGCCCGGCCTCGCCTCCCGCCCGCCAGCGCCCTCCCCGCCCCAGCTGGCCGCCGGTTCGCTCCGCTCGTGTAAACGCGACTCCCGACGGCCGTGGCCCCACCGCACTCAAGCGCGTGGGGCCGCGGCCAAGTGGCTCAAAGGCAGACTCCCCGGCTCCCCGCCCCAGACCAGGGCGTGAGCCCTGACGGAGGAGGAGGATTGACACCTCCGGGGACAGATGACCCAAAGCGAGAGGACCCGACCCGCTGGCTCTCCGCCGCGCTCCCTGGAGGGATGAACAGAGTCACCGTCCCGGAGGCCTGAGCCGAGCGGCCAGGCGGAGACGCAGGGGGTGGGGGGAGGGGGTTCCAGCGGGTGGGCCGCGTCGGTGCGCGCTTCAGGGGTGCGGGTCTGTGCTCCGCATCCGCGCCCGGATTTCCTGGCCGCGTGCGGACCCGGAAAGGAAGAAGCTGAGGACCGGCATGTGGGGAGAAAAACCCGCGTGGAGAGACAAAAACCGGTTCGCCCCGCAGCGAATCAGTGCCCCGAGAAGCCAGTCACTGGCCTTGTGAGATGCGACGTCTTAGCGCCGGCCTCCGCGGTCCCTGAGCTACCTACAGACCGCGGGGCGGAGGGCGGAGGGCGGAGCGCCGGGCGCCCGAGCCGGGAGCGCGAAGCTCTCGGAGAAACACCCGGCGCGTTTGCCCCTCGGCTGTGCGCGTCGCGGTGGCCCGTGTTTCCTTGTCAATACGCGCTCCAGGGTCGCGACACCCCGGCAGGGGCCCCGCTCCTGAGGCCCGAGAACGGACCGACAGGGGACCGTTTCTTTTTTCCCCCAGACGCCTTCGTTCAGCGCCGACTGCTCCGAAAACGCACACTTGATCGTACAAGCTCCATGATCTCCTTCCTTCCCTCCCTAAAGTGATGATCTAACCCACAAGACCATGTCCCCAAAGTTGGCTGCGCCAGCTGGGGCTTTCCCCCTCATTTTCCTCTGTTTTCCTTCATGGTGAGTTTCATTGTGCCTGGCGTGTGCAGTGACAGGGTTCAGCTGAATGCAAGTTGATTTCTCTCTGTAGGAAACAATAATCCGGTTAATTGAGCCACTAGGGAGTGAGACTTTTCGACCAGAAAGGCAGAGGTTCTCGGCCGGGAGGGCCCGGCCCCGGGCGCGTGGAGGCAGACGGAGTCGCCTCCCTCCTGTCTCCAGCAGGCTGGTGCGCCAGGCTCTCTCCCTGCCCTCTCTGAGCCGGGGCCCCGCTGGGGTACGGCCACCTCAGGAGGTGCGTTAGGCAAAATCTGGGTTGTGGCTGCGCCCGAAGGCAGAAATTGAAACGAGTGTGAGAAAACAGTAATTCAAACCTCAAACTTAATATCGTGGAAATCTGACTTTTTGAGGGAGCTGCTGGAACTCACTTCGGAAACCCCAGCTTCTTAGGGCTGAGGTGGGGGATTGAGTTTGTGGGTCAGGAAGAACGGGTTGGAGACTCCAGCGTTTCTCTAATCCCTCTTTGACACAGGCGGGTGCCTTGAGGGGCAGAGGGGCACTCGGTGCTGCTCAGCCTCAGCCTCCCGGACAGTCTCAGCCCAGTGGGACCTCAGACTCTGGTCTGGAGGCCACATCTCAGTGCCCCAGAGTCCCGGGCCCACTGACCCAGGCTACTCTGAGCAAAGCGCTGGCTCAGTTTCTCCATCCGATTTATTTCTCCGCACACATCGGCTGTAGCAAGCAGGACCCAGCGGCAGACCGCCTTACGTCAAAGCCTGGTTTCAGTTTCTTTCAGTGTGACCCTTGAGGAGCCTTTGATGCCAGAAACAGGTGGGGCTGGCCTTCCCTCCGTACCCTCCTTGGAAGAAATTATTCTTAGCATGGAAGGTGGACGGGGATTTGAATTGCTCTGATGCCCACCCCCCGCTGGCTCTCTCTCTGGCTCGCTCCGTGTGTCTCTGTCTCAACAAGCCTTCCTAATTCAAGCCCTGAAAAACTCGCTTCCACATTGGAGAAACACTCCTGACAGTGTCTCGGCAGTGGATGTTTCCGCTCTCTCTTCCACCTTGGGGCTTTGTAAGTGCAAAGGCAGCGGTTCCTAGGGATGGGGGTGGGGGAGAACTTCACACCCTCTGCTCCAAACCTATTTAAGTGATACGTGGACAGCCGGCCCTCATCACTTCCCTGATCAGATATCATCAGGGACAGGAGAGGAAAATTGATATTCCAATTATCTTAAACGAAATCGTGCCTCAAAATCCCACCTACGGGCAAAGAAATGAAAGGAGACAAGAGCCAAACTATCTTCCACGTCCACCAGCCCCAGCCGTTGACATGCGGTGTGGGAGACGCGCGCCCCTTACTCTAACCATAAAGCTGGGATGTTGCTGAGAATTATTAATATTAAACCGCTATCTTATAAATACAGATAGACATTGCCCACCCCCGCCTCCGCCCCCAGCACCTGTCTTTCTCCAGGGCAAGCCTTTGCCTCTCTAAACGGGTCCCAGGGGGAGGGGCAGGGGTCGCTGGGCCACATGCCTCCAGACCTCCTTCCTGGCTTCTCGGCTTAACCGGCTCAAAGACACTCTCTGGCAGCTTGGGTGGGCAAGCAGAGGGCAGTGGGATGAGGAGTGGGGCCCCAAAGGGGTTTCGGTTTGTGGTCAGGGCCTGTCCACGAATGAATTCTTGGTTGGGAGGAGAGTGTTAAAGGGACGTTCCCTAAATTCTTGCGAAGGCTTAGTGCAAATAGGAGGAGCAGGCACAGGGCTCCCAAGACAATAAGAAGGTTGCCTTTATTAAGGAAATTTTGTCTCATGAAAAGGGTTCCTGGAATTAATTGCAAAACTGAAAGAGCTCTGAGCAGCCTCTGCCAGCCCCTAGTTTTCTGCTGGACAGGGACACAGGGCTTTACTCCCTCAATATCCGGAGACTCTGTCCCATCCTGCCTCCTGACTTCTTTCTAGAAAGAATTTTGCGCCTCTGGCTAAAGTCGAGGTAGTGGCTGGGGGTGAGAAAGAAAATTAGGGCCTCTTTTCTTCTTTCCTTCCCCTTTTCCTCTTAATCTAATCTGGTCTTCCTGGTCAAGAGGACAGCAACAACAAAAAACTCCCGGTGGTGGAAAAGCAAACGAAGGGGCAGCAATTCTAATACTGGGGAAGCGGGCCGGTCACTTGCGAGTTTCTGGGTCCCACACACAAGCTGAAGTTGGCTGCTCGATGCACTTGAAATCCAATTCAGTGAGAACGGTGGGGTGGGTGCAGGGTCCTCCCCTCTCTGACCCAGACCTCTGAACCTGCTCCCGGTCAGCTGCCTGGCTGATCTTTCTACTTTGAAGTGAGCCTTTCTTTTTAATGATTCCCAGGGCCCAGGTCACACTGGGCCCAACGGGAGGGAAAGCTCAGTTCCTCTTCCCGCCTACAAGTTCAGATTAAAGGGGAAGATTCTGACTGTTCTTAAGGCTCCATCTGAAATATCCTGCTAGGTTTTCACCCTTATAAAAAGGCGTTCAAGCAGAACCCTCTGGACCTTCTATTGCTTCTGCAAGATCTTTTCCCAGAGACACTCTAGCCAGATAGGAACCTGCTCCTGCCCACCAGTGCTGCTGGGAAAGTGGTCCCAGGTGAAGTTTAGAAAGTTTGCTTGGTGCATTTTGGGGAATCTTTCCTGGAGCACACAGTGTCCCTCTTGCACTTTCTCCACTGCGCTCTGCTGCTCAAGGCATAGCCACGGGGCCAGCTGAAACGTTCAGTCAAGACCAAAAGGTTCAGCCTGGGCCCCGGGGGAACTCCGAGTGAGCATGTACATATTCCTATATGCTTTAAGAAATATAGCAGTTCTTAGAAATGTAGCATGCCCCCCCCCCAAGTTTTCTCCTCCTGTTTTCTTACCTTTATACTCGGAGTCCGACGAGGAGTTACTGCCACTTTTGTCCAGCTTGTCTCTAAAGTCCTCCCCAGCCTTGGCCACAAGACGGCCCCCAGGCTCAGGGGCGGGCGACTGCCCGCTGCTAGAGTAGGGTGCACAGGCCGCTAGTGGTTTGCAGTCGGCAAGGATGTCCCTGATCAGAAAGGAGGAGGTCACGGTGCGCGACTGGGCTGGGGCCGAGAGCTGCCCAGGTTGCAGGTGGGAGTCCAAACCTGGGCCTGATGCTCCGCCAGGCCTCGGGGTGCCCGTCTCCAGACAGTCCCTTCCTGGTGAGGCTGGTGAAGAGCAGTCGCTGCTGCTCTCCGAGCGCGGACTCAGCTCCAGGGGCGAGCGGCAGTCCCCAAGCAAGGGGTCCCCCTTGGGAAGGGCGGGGCTGCCCGCACGGTGGGAGAGAATGGAGTCGATCCCAAAGCCATTGGAGCCTTCCATAGCCAAGCTGCGACCTGTCCTCCCCAAAAGCTCCCCACCCACCCCCAACCCCAGCCGCCGCTGCCCCTGCCCCTAGCTGCGGGCTGGCATGGGGAAGGCGGGCAGGGAGCCTGCGGGCACCTTGGATGGAGTTCAGCCTTGGGGGAGCCGGGGAGCTCTGGGCCAACCTCCTCTGCGCATTAGATCCAAAAGGGCTCAGCGCGTCTTCTGCAGCATCGCGCCGAGCTGCCGAGCCGAGGGGGGGTGGTGGGAGTGTCAGGGAGGAATGGGAGGGAGGGTGCGCCAAGTTGGGGAGAGCAAAGGGGGAGATGGACGGCCTGAGCGCCCGTTTGGCACAGAAGAAATGCGAGGATGTTGGAATCTAAATAAAGAACGGCTTTAAAAAAAAAAAACAAACAAACAAACCCAAACCGCACGCTTCCTCCAGGCTAGCAGCCGCTGAGGGCAGCGGGGTCAGTACCGCGGATAGCAGCGGGCCGGAGCCGCGCTACCAGTCGCCGGAACGGAGCGCACCTGGCGGCGTCAGCACCGCGGATAGCGGCGGCGGCGGCGGCGGCGGCCCGCGGCGCATGACGCTCCACCTGGCCAGGGAGGTCCTGTCGCCGCGCTCGCACCGCTCCAGGGGCCCGTCAGCACCGAGGACAGCGCCCCCGGCTCCGAGGTTCTGCTCTCAGCGCGTCCTCCGCGCGCGCCTTCGCCTCCCCCCTTCCTTTAAAAAATGAACTTGTGTCACTTTTACTTTGGGGCTGGGTTTTTTTTGTTTCTTTTTTTTTTTTTTCGTTGTGTTGTGTGTGTGTGTGTGTTTTTTTTAAAGGGGACTCGCCCACGTGTCCCCGGAGTGATGACGCTGATTGGCTCCGGCCGATTTTGGGGGTGATGTCACGGTTCCGCAAGCCGCTGCCCGATTCCCTTTCAGTTTGATTAAAAGAGACACTGAATTAATTACACCACAGACCCAACTGTTTACCGGCGATTTCCACACGGTTTGCTTTCATTAGGCCGGTGATGAGGCTCCTAATGAGGGTGATTAGCCGAGGGGGGCACGGGCTAGCCGGGAGGGGTCCGGAGCCGGCTGCCGCTGCCTGCCGCTGCCGGTGGGTCGGGTTGGGAGGTTTTTAAAGTTTTCTCTAACCTCTTCCACAGTTATTCAAATTACTCGTCCTGGGGCTGTCAGAAATCCTTTCTTCACTCCCCCCGCCCCCCACCTCCGTCGTTTTTTTCCTCCTGCGAGAGAAAGGGACTCAGACTAGCAGAGAAAGTGTGTGTGTGTGTGTGTGTGTGTGTGTGTGTGAAGCCCTGACCTGGTGTGGGGAAGAGATGTTCGTTTAAGCGACATTGTTTTGGGGCATTTTCGTTGGGCTTTAGAGGTTTCCGGTGTAGGACATTTGCAGCCTTCTCTCTGCCCTCTTTGGACCCTGCAGGCCTAGCAGGGGCTTGGGAAAGCCTGCTGTGGGCCCGAAATGGGGCCAGACCGATGGCTTCGTTGTGGGGCGGGGGTGGAGAAAGTGGGAAGATCATGTCTGGGACATTGAGGACCCCGGGAAATCTGTGTGACCCCAGGGAAGCAGCACGCGGGACAAAGAAGACGGGACCTCCTATCCAGCGGATCGACCCTGCTGTGGCCCCTGTCCCAGGCACTGGGTGTCTTTGTACTTCCAAACAGGGACGTGAAAGAGCTTCCGTATGCGAGTATAGACGTCTGCAAACGGCTGGCTTAGCTTCTTACTCGGCGGCGAGGAGCTGGAGCTCGCCGGGGGATGCGTTTTCAAGGCAGCTCTGGAAACACAGCGTTTTCATTGTGAATAATGCGCCGCCTCACCCTCCCCGAACCACGGTGCTCTAGTTCCGCACCTTTCGGGGTTAGCCTTCAGTGTTGGGGCCCAGAGTGGCGGCAGATCTGAAGCGCATCCTTGGCCAGGATCCTCCTGGCACAGCCCCAGGGATCACAACCCTGGTCGGTGGTCAAGGGCGGAGAGAGCCGAACGAGCCGGCGCGGAGCCGGCGCGGCTGCAGGCAGGCCCCGCGAGCCTCAAGCACCCCGTCGTCCCTTCCCCAAAGACCCCCAGAGAACTACCTGGGCCCCACGTCCGGCTCAGCGTCCCAGACCACAGCAGAACCATCCCCCCAAACCCAAGACCTGGCCCCATAGAAGCCCCACACGACCCGGCGAGCAGAAACTTTCTTCTTCCTCCGGTGAGGTTGGCGGTGGCCTCACGCCTGGCTCCCCGCGCTCTCCCCCTGTGCCCGCCGGCAGATTGGAAGCGGTCTCGCCGGCCGGGCTGGGAGCGAGGACGGGCGCCTCCCCGGGGACAGCGGGGCCCTGCTCGGCTGCAAGCTGTCGGGGAGGCAGGAGGGCGGGCGCTGAGGGGCCGTGAGCAGACAGGCCCCCGCCCCAGCTCGGCCGAGGTTGCAGTGGGTGCCTCCTGGGACTGATCGGCGGGTGGGTTGTTAAATTTTCGTTGGGTGGTTGGGGAGGGAGACATAAATCACAAGGACCGCAGGCTGCCCTGGCCCTTCCCAGGGCCAGCCCCAGCTCGGGCCTGATTTCTCCTGCTCTGGGCGCCTCTGGAGGCTTTTCCTCCTCTCCACTCTGTCGCTCCACCCCTGCTCCTTCCCGCCTCGCCTCGTGCTGCATCTTTGGAGAACCCCACCTCCACCGGAGCCCTACACATCCCAACTTAGTCAACAAGATCTCCCATCCTGGGTCTCTTAACGATGGGGATGCCCCCAGCACCAGGATCCGCCAGGTCATGAGAAAGTCATTGTCCTGCTCTTACCCACAAGTGGGTCTTGAGCAGCACCTGCCCTGGGCAGACCTCTTTTGGCCTCTCGGTCTTAGGCTGGGGTTTGGATCCCGGACCTAGCGAAAGCAAAGCTGCTGCTAGCGCTGAGCCCTGAGCCCTGCGCCTGGCGATGATCAGAACTGCAGCGGGGCGTGTGGAATGTGTGTGGAAGAATGGATCTTTTACAGTTGAAAAGAACAGCATGAATCCAAACTTCATGCAGCCCTGGCCGGCTTCTCAGCGCTCCTTAGAGCCCAGGAATATTTAACAAGTCGTTAGGGTACTATCATTGGTATTGAATGGTCATGGTCTATTCTCACATAGAACATGCTATGCAATTTATTTGGAAATTTCTCTGAGATTCAGTGTCTCATTAACCTCGTTTTATTTCCATCTGGGTGTTTCCCGCTCTGCCAGCAGACCACCTCCTTTCTCTTTTCTCCATCCCCTGGCTGCTGCTTACACCTCAGCCTGTCCACAGCCTGAATGTGTGTGTGCTCACCTGGGCTCTTGTTTAGCTGGGAAGGTGCCTGAGAAGTGGCCTTGGACTAAGCATCCAGGGGTTCCTGGGGCAGGGGGTGATCCACCCAACCCTTTGAGAAAGGAGCCTGGTCAGTCCTGGAAGGATATAAGGGCTTTGAGGTCCAGCGAAGCTGGGTGTGAACCATAGCAAGTGACCTAACCTCTGAGAGCGTCATTTACACAGCAGGAGGCAGACCTCTTTCCCCCTCCCCAAGGAGGAAGTGGACCTGCTGGAGGGGCTTTGGGGCCTCAAAGAAAGCAAAGTGAATGAGTGTCAGGCTCCCAGGGGCCAGACCAGGCTCCAAGGGCTACTCAGTCTTAACCCAAGTGTTGGAACTGCCACTCCAGCGCCCAGGCTCCCTCTTCTGGACTCCAAACCCTCCTCCCCAGCCTCCCACTTCCTCCTGGAACTTAGAGCTTCAAATTCCAGTCCTTAGGCCTCTCCAGACCTTTGAGGCTGCTTTAAACACACACACACACACACACACACACACACACACACACACACACACACAACTTCAGCCTCTCCATGGACCCAGAAACCTGGAAGGTCCCAAACTGCTCACTCACAGACAAAGAGACAGCCACAGAGGAGGAGCTGTCACTCTTCTCCAGGGACAGGAAGGGCAGCTGCATGGACAAGTCTTCAGAAGACCTGGGCTCTAGCTCTGACCTTACTCTGGACAGGCCATGTCTCTGGCCTGGACCCCAGCTCTCCTTCTGGTGCAAAGATGTTAAACGTCAGAAGGTTTGTAGTGAGGGCCGTGGGTGGCAGAGGCCCATAGGTGGTGATGGAGATGGTGTTGAAGGAGACCACACGTCCTCTTGCTCCCACCCCGAGGCTCTTGGCTTGGGTTTGGCTTTGCCCCCAGAATGGGCCTGGGAGTCTCTGGGCCTCTAGCTGGGTCATGGTTCTTCCCAGCCTCACCTCCCTCTCCCCCGAATGCCACCAGGCCCCAAGCATGGAGGGAGGGGTGTTCCGGCCCGTTTTCTTTGCCTGTCTCAACAGGCAGAGCCCCGCAGGGGAGATGTGCCCAAAGCTTTCTGAGAATGACCCTCAGGTCTTCTCTGCTCACGAAGAATTGTAACTGGAATGCCATTCAAGGTTCTGAGGAACTGGGACCAGGGGCAGCACAGTGCGGCCGGAGCAGCTGGTTGGGGTTGTGGACTGCAGAACTGGCTAGATTTGAAGAAGCAGAATCCTGGTTCCGGAGTCCAAGCTGGGACCTAGGGGAGGCCGGTGAGACATCTTTACTGAAACTTAACTATTCTGCCCATCAGGGATTTTAAAATTTTGATTAAAACAATATTGCTTTGAAGAATTGTCTCGGTTCCCGAGTTTGGGGGTAGTCCTAGAAATGCTGATTCTCTGCTTCACTGTGGTCCCAGCCCTGCTCTGTGGCCTTGAGCAAACCCTTTCTGAGCCTGTGATTTTTTTCAGCTGTAAGATGAGGATAATGTTGCTCCTTTACCTGGTCTTCGTGAGGACTCTGCACTGGGCTCAGATCCCAGAGCGGAGTGATTATGTAGTTCATGGTACAGCTACCGCTAACAACAGCCAAAGCTTTTTTCTCTGGCCAGTTACCTTGCCTCGCCAGCCCCCGCAGCGGAGGTCAGCTCCCCGGCCTTGGCCCAGAGCCTTCCCGCTAAAACCTGTTTTTAATGTGGGGTGGGCAGGGGACTTGGATGACAGAGGCCAGGCCTGGATGCTAATACCTCTCTGCTCTGCAAACAGATGGGTTGGACAAGGATTTGGACACTTTGTAGGCCTCAAGGTCATGCTGTTCTCAACCATTTGTGTTAGTTTAGCTCAAAACCCCATGGAGCTCCTGAAACCAGGAAGAGAGTGGATTCATGATTTTCCTCCCTCGTTCCCACCCACTCCCCCTCCCTTCCCTGCCTCCCTCCTTTTTCCCTGATGAGTGCGCACTCTGGCGGGGGCACCATGCTAGACGCTGGCCAGCCGGGCCGCGGGGGATTGTGACAGAAAGGACCTGCCTCACGAATCCAAGAAGGACAGTGGTGCCCATTCATCTAAACTCCCTTCCGCAGATCATTTCTCATGTGTGGATTCAAGTTTAAAGTGTACCTGCATTCAGTTCTGGGAGCCTATGTACAAAGCCAACCTAGTTTTTACGTTTTTTCTTTTAATGATGATTTCAAACATCAGAGCCTTTCCCAGGTAAAAAGAAATGCAGCAAAAAGACTGCTTGGGCCCAAAAAGCCAAACGCAAGAGAAGATACTTGATTGGAAACAGACCTGTCTGGCTTCCCCGAGACCCGCCTGGGCATGTGAGCCTCGGGTCCGCTCGCTGCCATGGAGATGTGCCTTCTCTCGCCCCCTAAAGCTGTGATTTCTAAGCCACCACTGCTTGAAGCCCAGGGATAGGCGAACCAAAAAGCCAAACCATCTCTGTCCCGATCCCAGGCCCAAGCCCAGGGCCTGGATTTCGAATATGCGGCCTCCCAGCAGGCTTCCTCTTCAGCTTCTAGCAACGCCCTGCCAGGCAGAAGCAGGAATCTCTGTTGGCTTCCTGCTGCCAACCCGGATAAGGATCCCGCACGACCCTCAGACTCCGGAGTCTCTGTTCTTCTGGCCCAGAAACAATCACCCGGTTAGGTCCGTGCAAGAGACAGAGAAGAGAGACAGAGCGACGGAGGAGGGAGAAGAGGGAGAGGGGAGGTGGGCGGAGGGAAGGGGGGAGGGGAGGGGAGAGAATGAATAAGGATGAGGTTTGGGCTCAGGTTTAAAAACCTGGAAGTTGGGGCGCCTGGGGGGCTCAGTGGGTTAAGCCTCTGCCTTCAGCTCAGGTCATGATCTTGGGGTCCTGGGATTGAGCCCCCGCATCGGGATCTCTGCTCAGCAGGGAGCCTGCTTCCTCCTCTCTCTCTGCCTACTTGTGACCTCTCTGTGTCAAATAAATAAATCTTTAAAAAGCCTGGAGGTGGACCCAAGTCCGTGGGGGTTGAGCAGGAACGGAAAGCCACATCTACCCCCCAGGAGGTCCGTCCCAGTCCCTGTCTGGTGTCTAAGTCACTCTGCAGCCCTGTCTTGGGTGGCAGGACTCAATGGTTTCTCAAGCCCCTCCCTGTTCCCCCCAAGTCCTGCTTCCAAAGGCCCCATCTCGGCACTCTCACACCTACGCCTGAGCTCCCCCCCCCCCCAAGGGCTCTGCAGCATGAACCTCACAGGGCACTTCGAGAAATTTCAGGCTGACCAGGTGAGGCTCCAGCTGCTTCCCTGTGGCTGGTGGGAGGCAGCACACATGGGCCTCTTTGGTGAAATCTCTGATGGGATGTTGCCAAGAAACTCAACCAGGACGGAAAATGCCAACCAGCAGGGAGAGGAACAAAACCAGGGACACACGGCAGTATCTCTGCTGATGGCTGTCCTCGCGTGGCATTCATGGTGGTTGACTAGGACGGCTTCGGATGCACAGCCACGTGCTCCCCCTTCCTGCCTACCTTGGAGAAGTAGTTTTGGGAGCAGGTTCTGGACCGCGTGGGTCTTGCTGATTTTCCACCTGTGAAGTGAGGGTGGGGGTCGTAGAGGGAGGTAACCGGCGGTTCCCAAGGCCTCCCTGGCTAGAACCTGCAGGGACTCTACCCTGGGTCTTTGAAGGGCAGGCAGAGCCCCCCAGTTGTGCTGGGGGGACCCTCGGTCGGGGGATCCCCAGTCAGGGTCAGTGCAAGCGAGCACAAGTGTTTGGTCTGATGTAACTGGACACCCAAGAAGATGGAATCGACCGGAATCCGACCCCGGGCTTTGTGCGGATACGAATAATTAATGAAGAGGGAAGGACCAGGCTGGGGAGCTGGACTGCGGGGAGGGAGAGACCGGGAACTTCGGCAGCCTCTGACTCGGACTTGCCAGAGGGTGGCGCTGTAGGACAAGGAGCCGAGGTACTCTTGGTCCCAGCCGCACAGGCCCGCCGGTGGGTGGGGGGAGCACCCAGAAGCTGGGATCTCCAGGCCAAGGCAGAGGGTGCCGCTCCCCGGGGAATCTGCCCCAGTCCCAGCAGGTCTCACGCAAGCTGGAGCACGACAGGCTCGCGTCAGCCAAAGACACACCCTGTCGCTATTTCTGTCCCACTCTGGATTGACCCCTTGGCCCAGGTCCTTGACAAAACAGACCCAGTGGGGCCTCGTGTCCCAGCAAGATTGCCCACCCTTCTGTGCATAACTTCCGGTCCCTCAGGAAATTCGGCGTCCTGGTGTGCCCCCTTCCCTTTTTGGGGGGGACTTAAGAGCAAAAAAAGTGGGTTAAATTCAAAATATCTTTACTTTCTTGAGGCACCTGGACACAAAGGCTTCCATTCCTGTGTTGTTCGTTTTTAAGGGGGAAGGGGCAGAGGCAGAGGGAGAAGCAGGCTCCCTGCTGATCAGAGAACCAGAGACAGACTCGGTACCTCGACCCTGAGATCATGACCTGAGCCAAAGGCAGACGCTTCACCACCTGAGTCACCCAGGTGCCCCAGGTTTTGCTCCTAAAAGCACACCCTCATCCTGGAATTATTCCCAGGATTTTGGTTGCCCCCTTTCAGTGTGCTTTATTAATAAGAAGACAATAATTCCCATTAATCGGGACGCCTGGGCGGCTCAGTGGGTTAAAGCCTCTGCCTTCGGCTCAGCTCATGATCCCAGGGTCCTGGGATCGAGCCCCACATCGGGCTCTCTGCTCAGCAGGGAGCCTGCTTCCTCCTCTCTCTCTGCCTGCCTCTCTGCCTACTTGTGATCTGTCAAATAAATAATAAACCTTAAAAAAAAATAATTCCCATTAATCTGTTGCTTCGAAGTGCCAGCCCCTGTGCTAATCCTGGTGTACACGTTCTCGACTGTAATCGTGGTCTAATTTAGCTTGAGGAGATGTCCGGTACCGTGCCAGGGTCCTATGTCACAGGTGAGGCCCAGAGAGGCTAAGACACTTGCTCAAGAGCACACAGAAATTGCTGATGAGGGCGGGCTTCATGCTCTTGACCACACGGGATGGCCGCCAGCTCAGTGGCCAGGCCCTTTGGGCTCTCCTGTGCTCCCACACCAGGCTCCCTGCTCCCTGCGGGTCAGAATGCTTCAGGGTGGCTTTAGCCAAAACCAGTGGGGGTGCTGGTTTCCCTGTGGCTCCCGTGGTGGAAGGAGGATCTGCAGTCCCGGGAGTAGGTTGGCGTCTGAGGGGTGTTAGCGTGTGTGGCATTGGTGTGGCGTTGG
This sequence comes from Mustela nivalis, assembly GCF_964662115.1. Taxonomy (NCBI): domain Eukaryota; kingdom Metazoa; phylum Chordata; class Mammalia; order Carnivora; family Mustelidae; genus Mustela; species Mustela nivalis. The sequence goes on along the minus strand of NC_139032.1, from coordinate 89,672,315 downwards.
AAGGCACGCATGTGTCGGAGCGGGGGTGGACGGCTGATCAAGGAATCCAACCAGACCTGTAAGCCCCCGACTGGGGCTTGGGTACGTCTCCAGGCCTCGGCCTTGGCCTGTAGGGGGTTCGTCCACAGTTACTGCTGGTGTTTACATATGCCGGGCCCTTGGGATCTCAGGTTCCTGATTCCGTGCCACCTCCCAGCTAGAGGAGAGACAGGCAGTAAAGCAGGCATCATTATTCTGTCGAGGATAAAACAAGTTGACGTGAATTTTACCAGTGGCTATTTCAGGGACTGCGTTTGGAGTTAGGGTACTTGGTTTTTGAGCTAAGATCTGAATGATGAGAAGCGGTGGTCAGGTGACGGGCGGGGACCCAGGTGTTCCAGGCAAGGGACAAGCAAGCGGCAAGCCTAAGGCAGGAGTGAGGGCTGTGGCTGCGGGGAACCAAAGAACAGAAGGACACCGGGGGTGGGAGATGAAGCCAGAGGGACGGCCTCACCGAGCGCGCCGCGGGCTGGGTGAGGACTGTGGAGGTTCCTTCGAGGGCGGCAGAAGCTGCTGGAATGCTAAGGGGCTGCTCAGTGGAGAGCGTGGTTGGAGGGCAGTGGGGAGAGGGGAAGTTCTCCAGAGACACGGTGGTGGCACTTGGAGAGGAGGGCCAGGAAGGGGTCTTCTGGGAATGACGCTGACAGGCTTGTCTCTGGATTCGAGGCGAGAGAGGACAAAAACAGAGCAATGAAGATTTTTGCTTCAGCGGCAGGGTTGATGGTGGCGTCTCGTATGAGGTGGGAAACGCTGAGGGAGAAACAAGTTTGGTGGGAAAAAACCAAGTGTTCTGTGTCGGCCGTGTTGGTGAGAGGGAGCACCCGCCGCTCGCGAGGACAGGTCAGCGGCGGTGGGAAGAGCGCGTCGGAGGTCCCCGCGGGGCCGGGGGGCCGCTGTGGGTCCAAGATCAGCAGTTGGGATCTTCAGACCAGAGTGGATTTAGAACCTGGGCCTGATTTCACGCAGACACGGCTGGGATCTGTCAGGGAAGGTAACCAGCCTCGAAAGGCACCCATTTTGGAACACCATCGGGCGTGAGCTGGGTTCTCACACCCGTGGTAGGTTTAAATAAAGAGACGGCCGGGAGGAGGACAAACAGCAATTTTAATGTAAAATAGAGCAGCATAGAATTTTCGGGGAGAAGATGAGGCCGTGAAGAATGCTGGAGGGGAGAAGTGCCCAGGAGCGTGGCTGAGAAAGTTCCTCAGCCTGGGCCTCATCCGCCCACCTGTGGGCCTAGAGAGCTCGCTCCTTCGGGCGGGGTTGGCCTTCCCAAGGTCCGTCCGGGTGCAGAAGCCCCTCTTGGCCTGCCTGATGGACAGGCGCCTGGCGTGGAGGGGGCGGCCAGGCCCTGGGTTGTGGTCAGGGGTTCCTGAGAGAGAGTACTGGCCCGAGGAGGCATCAGGCATCCCCAAAGCAGTTACACTCCTGCTCGGGATATGAAAGGAGTGCTCTCCGCAGGAATCACATGGGGGGTTTTCACACTCAAAGGGCAGAGCCTTGGAGTCGGCGCTTTGGCTGGAGTCTGGCAGCTGGGGTTTGGGGTTTGGGTTCGCCTCCCCACAGGAGGGCCGCAGAGCTGGGGCAGGGGGGGCTCCAGCAGGAGGAGGAATCCTAACAGGAGGGTCCCTGGGGCGACGTGTGTTCTGGCTAACCTAAAAGGGGGCGGGGCCTCTTACCAAAAAGAACCAATCGAAGACCTGAACCTGAGGTCCTTGCCAAAGCAGGACCCACATAAAAGTCTGGTGGGGGGTGGGGGGGCGTCTCACGTGAGCAGGGCAGAGAAGGGGGAGTTCCTCGACTGTTCTGCCCGGCCTGGCAGGCTTCAGGGGTGGGTGTAGTTGCCCATCCGCAGGGTCCCCTGGCGCACCGCGTGCTCGTCCTGGTGGGCTCTCAGTGCCCTCTGGCGATCGGCCTCCGTGGGGAAGGTGCTGAGGTGGGGACGCACCTGTGGACGGGAGAGGGCAGGTCAGTGGGCTCGCCGCTCCTTCCCGGGGCTCCCCTGCTCCCCTGACCGGCCCCCGCTTCCATCTTCGAGCAGTGACAGTGACACGAGTCACGGTGAGAAGGACGGAAGTGAGGAGTGAGCGCCCGCGGTGACGAGCCGGAGGCCTCCAGGGCAATGCCCGCCTTCCGGAGGACGCATGCGGACAGATCCGAGAGTGTTTCTCCGTTAGAATGCGAGGCCGTCGGTCCTGGTAATGTCTCCCCTGAGACCGGGTGCGGAGCGGATGTGACCTGGCCTGGGACAGCGCCCGGGAGCCCCCGAATCCAAGATCTGGGTCACCACTTCGGGTCCGCCAGACCCTTACTGTGGGCTGTCTGGCCTCAGGTCCTAGGAGCATGTGCTCACCATCCGCATACCTGAGGTCCCAGTGGAACCCAAGCTGAATGTGTTCACCATTTTACAGATGAAGAAACTGAGGCCCAGAGCAGTCTGTGCAAGGCTGGCTGCACAGGGAATCCGTGTCAGAGAAACTGTTTTAGCCTCCACCCCCCATCCCTGGACACTAAATTGTGGATTCTTGCTAGAAAATTCTGTTGCACCCACAGCTCACACCCTGTTTGGGTGCCTCCCCCAACCCCTTCAACTCGCGCTTGAGGAGGAAGGGGGTAGGGGCTGCCGAAGTAGGAACTCGTACAAGTCAGGTGGCAGTGGGTTGACTCGGGCGTTACTGTAGGACATAAACCACGTTCTTCTTTCTCAGGCAGGTAGACTCTCTGGCGACTCTGCAGAAAGTCATGGACCTTCTCCTCTGGGGGGAAAAATACCCCAAGTCCTAACATACAAAATGGTGTGGGTCACCACTTAAGATCTGTGGACCCTGTCCAAGTCCCCCATGGGCTGACTGTGTGTGGCAGCACTTCCGGAAGCCACCGCAGCCCTAGCCTCAGGTTTTGAATTTCTTGGATGTACATCAGGATCTCTGGGGCTCTTGTAACCCAGGCAGGGCCAGAGCCCAATTCCAAAGCTCTTGAGTCCTCTTAGGGCAGGGTCCTTGCCGAAGTCACCTGATGCCTTCCTGGACCCAGGGCCCCACACCTGTGCCCAACTCCTTTTGGTCAATCAATCCATAATCCTGCTCTCAGCTGCATCTCCAGCTTCAGAAAAGTCCTCAGGTTGCCGCACACAAGTTATTGGGAAGAGAGAAGACCCTACACTTTGTGCGGGAATAAAATAGCCAACAAACAAAAGGCTTCTACGGTGTATCTTTGTGTCCCTTCTGGCAAGGGATGGCTTGATTTTTACACTGTGATACAATTTTCCTGACACCTGTGCTTCCCAGAAGGCAGCTAGAGATGCTCAGGAAGGCTGGCACTTAGGATCTCCAGACACCTCGTGGGCTCCCTGGCTGATTCCGATGCCCAGACTCCTAAGTGTTCAGGGTCTCCTGTAGCATTCAGAGTGGCAGAGTGGCAGGGCTCCCCGGAGGCTGGGCTCTTGCCAGGGAAGCGTAACTCTGCAGCCCACATCTCTGCTAATTCCACATATCCCCCCTGGCCTTTGTAGGGGACTGAATGGTGACCCCCCAAAAAGATATGTCCACATCCTAACCCCTGGAACCGAGGATGTGACCTTTTCAAATGTAATTAATTTAAGGATCTCAAGATGAGAACATCCTGAATTATTCAAGAAGGTTCTGATTCTGCTGGCAAGAATGCTGGAGACAGAAGACATAGACACAGAGGACAGGACCACATGAGGCCATAGTGATGTGGCCACAGTTCAGGAACGCCAGGAGCACCAGTAGCTGGAAGAGGCGACAAGGCATTTTCCCTAGGGCCTTTGGTGGGAGTGTAGCCCTGCTGACATCTTGATTTGGGGTTTCTGGCCTCCAGAACTGCCAGAGAATGGATTTCTATTGTTTAAACCACCAAGTTTGTGATGATTTGTTATGGTGGCCTCAGGAAATGACTACAACCTCCAAGCCATTCCCTGGGCGATTCAGTCCGCATCAGTGGTACGTGGTGCTGTTGCCTTTTGGTGGGTGGTGTTGGTTTGGTGTTGACGGTGGGGAGTACTGGGTGGTGTTGGTTTGGTGTTGACGGTGGGGAGTACTGGGTGGTGTTGGATTGGTGTTGACGGTGGGGAGTACTGGGTGGTGTTGGATTGGTGTTGACGGTGGGGAGTACTGGGTGGTGTTGGATTGGTGTTGACGGTGGGGAGTACTGGGTGGTGTTGGATTGGTGTTGACGGTGGGGAGTACTGGGTGGTGTTGGATTGGTGTTGACGGTGGGGAGTACTGGGTGGTGTTGGATTGGTGTTGACGGTGGGGAGTACTGGGTGGTGTTGGATTGGTGTTGACGGTGGGGAGTACTGGGTGGTGTTGGATTGGTGTTGACGGTGGGGAGTACTGGGTGGTGTTGGATTGGTGTTGACGGTGGGGAGTACTGGGTGGTGTTGGATTGGTGTTGACGGTGGGGAGTACTGGTGGATGGTGGTACTGATGGTGGGTAGTGTTGATGGTGGGTGACGTTCATCTGGTGCTGCTGGTGGGTGGTCTTGGAGGGTGGCACGTGGTGTAGATTGGATGGAAGGAGGCTCAGCACTCACTCCCCTCTCCTAAGGAGGTGGCAGAAGGCTCCAGCCTCAAGGAGCTGCTCAGCTTAGAGATAATCGGGTGAAAACCAGCATCAGACCAAAGAGAACCTAGAAGAAATGTTCTTCTGTGCAGTCCCCTTTTACTTAGAAACTTAAGTGGGAAAGAAATATTCACTCGTCCATTCATCTAAAAAATTCGCATTAGGTGCCTACTGTATTCCAAGGATGACTGGGACGTTTTGTACTTTAGCATTCAGTTCCATTTTCCCTTTGGTTTCCTAGAGGGACGTTCTGAACATAGGAGGCTCACCCCCGTGGCCGACCACACATTCTGGCACACACGATGTGACCAGCCGCACTGGGGGACGTGGGAGAGGCAGAAGGCGTGCCACATGTGGTCTCTGATGCCATGAGTTCGCATTCCAGCTGGAACCTTATGGGATTAAGTCATCCAAGACAGGGGAGCTCAAGCCAGTACCCAGCCCTGGAGCCCTGTAAAGCAGGGTGTGCACCTGTCCTGTGCGGGGACCCCCAGTGCCTGGCACGGGGCCATGTTTAAACATAGCTGCTTGGTGTGTGTGTCCCAGGTGAAAACCAAAGGGGATTTGTGTGACTGGGTCTGATAGGTTCTTCTAAAGCTTAACTCAAGAAAAACCTTGCACCCAGCGTGGGAGGGGTCTTTAGAAAGAAGGGAAGCTGGATCCCTTGAAATCCCCAAATTCCCCAGCAGAAGCCAGGGTCCCTGGAGAGGGGAAGTCCAGCTCTCAGAATGCCAGGAAGCAGGGTGCCCCTGTGCCCCTCTGGACCCTTCAGATGTGCCAGCCGCAGCGCACGGATTTCACACAAGCCCCAGACTGTCCAGACGTTGTCTCCATTTTACAGATGGGGAAATAGAGGCCCAGAAAGGTTAAGTCGCTCCCCCGGTCGCACAGAAAACCCAGAGCTGTGGGACGGCCCCAGGTTTCACCGAGAGACTCAACTCTCCTAATAAACGCTCGTGAAACGAATCCAGTGAGTCAGCGCTGGGAACGCTGTGGCTCCTATCCCGCACACACACTCCCCTCCTAAAATAGCAACTCAGCCAGAGATGAGGAGTCTAATTACAAGTCAGGCCTCAAGCCGTGTGTGGTCACGACCCCACGGACCCCTGGAGCCCCAGGATGAAGAGCTTCGAAGCAAGGAATTCCTTCGGAGATGCTTCTAAATTAAGCCATCCACGGTCTGCCTCCGCCTGGAGCTAGGAAATTGTGACGGTGTTGGCAGGAGGCAGCTCTGCTCAATGGAGCTGAGTCGCTCTAGGGTCCACGCAGGTAAATAAGAAGCAAACAGCCGGCCTGCCAGTAGCTCCGGGAGCGGAGTGGGCGGGCACAGCTCTACCCCCATCGGCCAAGGCCCTGCACCTGTCCGGATGGGCAGCATCTAAACAGCATTGCCCAGACAGGGACCGGGTGCCTCCGCCGTGCGACACACGTGGGGACACGCCGGTGAGGGAGATGGGCGGCGACGTACACCCGCGGACCCTGCAGGATGGCAGGGTGGGGAGGGTGGTCGTGGAAAACTATGCGTGTTTAGTGGCGATTTATTAGGACTGTGGATGGGGATTTGATTTGATTTTAAATTTTTTAAAGATTTTATTTATTCATTTGACAGAGAGAGACACAGCGAGAGAAGGAACACAGCCAGGGGGAGTGGGAGAGGGAGAAGCAGGCTTCCCGTCAAGCAGGGAGCCCAGGGCCCTGGGATCATGACCTGAGCCAAGGCAGTTGCTTAACCACTGAGCCACCCAGGCGCCCATGGGTGGGGATTTAACTCCCGCTGGCGGGGTGGGGGGCAGGAAGGCCTTTCTAGAGAAGGTGAGCGGGCTGGGCAGGGGATGATGGGGAGAGAATGTCCTAGATGTGGGGACCTACCGAAGCCCCGTGGTGGGAAGAATCTGGGCAAATGAGAGGAAGGGAAAGCGAATTGGTGCCCCTGGAGGACAAGACGAGGCAGGTCGCTGAGCAGCCGTCGGATCTCAGAAGAGCTTAGTGTCCACCGCTGGTCCTGGGATCCCTAATCCCCGCAGACAATATTTCTTGACTCTCTGCCATCGAACCGGAATAAAAGATTCCCAGAGACCCAGGGTTGGAAGAGAACGTGGACGCCATGGAATCCACATCTCCCGGTGAGAGCCCAGGTGGGAAGCCTCTGGGCTCAGCCCCCGCGGAGTGAGCCAGCAGCCCACCCGCCGCCTTTTCCGCGTCCACCCCCGCCGCCCGTGACCCTGCCGGGCCCCCGGTGGGATCTGGATTCCTGGATTCCATTTCCCACAAGGTTGGACGCATCCATGCTCTCCCAGTCCACTTCCAACAGATCGGCTTTTCGTTTGAGCCCTGCCTTGTGGTACCTTCCCCTCTTCATTAATTTTGCTCGTGATTCCTGATTCCCTCTTTGAGGCCACTCTGTCCTTCTCTTCCCGGCACCTCGAGTCCTCTGTGAGCTAATTACCCCTCACTCCATCTTTTCCTGAGAACACCGTTCCTATAACCCAGAAGAGCAACTTCTCTGCCCTCTTCATTGTCTTTGATCTCTCAGTTTCGGGTTTGGAGGATATTTATTTTTGTTCCGTTCTCTTTTCATCTAATTTCTATCAGATTTCCTTCTTTGGTCTTTTAGTGATTTATAAACGCGCTTTTATAAATTTCCAGGCAATTGTCTTAGTTCCATCTGTGACTGATTTCTAATTTAACTTCTTTGGTGCCGAGGTAATTTGCATGAATCAGACCCTGTGTATTTGCTCTGTCTTTACTTTTTTATGCTTCCTTGGAAAGCGTGATCTGTTTTCAACAGAAAACCGCCGGTGGAATGACAGTTTGCCATCAGGGAGCTGGTGCCCATTGTGTCCTGGCTTCGGGGGTAAGATGTGGCCATTGTCCTTTGGCTTCTGTAACAGTCGTTTGTGTCTCCATGATGTTCTGGACTCTGTGCTGGGCACCAGGAGCCTGGAAGAGTTTAGAAAGCCTCTGCTATCACAGACCCAGAAAAGAGTGATAGAAATATAATCACACAACTAATTACTCAATTATAGTTGTGCTGAGTACTAGAAGAAGCACCAGATTTCTTTTTTTTTTTTTTAAGATTTTAATTTTTTTTAAATAAGCTTTAGACCCAACATGGGGCTTGAACCCACAACCCCAAGATCAAGAGTCGCACGCAGCACCGACCGAGCCCACCAGATCTGTAAGAAGTTATAATACAGAGAATCGGACTCATACTTTGGGGCCAGAGAAGGCTTCTTAAGGGGATAACATACAGGCAGAGACTCAAAGAATAAGGCAGAGATGCGGTTGGAGGTTGGGGATGAAAGTGGCCTTGGTGTCCCAATGCAATCACAAAACAGGAAGAAGAAGAAATGAACGGGCCCTTCACGGAGGGGGGATCTGAAGGCCAACATATGCAGGAGGCATTCTCATCCTAGCACAGTAACCAGGGAATAAAGAAAGAAAAGGCCATTCCATGCCCGTCGTGCTGTAACGGTAATGAGCCTGACGTTCGAGGTTTCAGGGACGTCTAGCAAGGGCGGTGATCGGTCTGACCACTCAAGGCGATCGGGCATCACCTGGAAAGACTGGGCATGTGCTTTCCCCTGAACCAATGAGTCTGTGTTTGGATGGAGACCCTAGAAGGACTTTCAAAAATGTCCACTAAGAGCTGTGTACAAGAATCCTCACGGTCACAGGACCACAGGCATTAGAAACGCGGCATGTCCATTGGTGGGGACTGAGCAAACCAAAGGTGCTAAATTCGTGCAGTGGAACGCTCTGCTTCTGTTAATATGGACGGCCCAGAGAGGTTCCGTCCAACACGGTGGTCACGAGCCACATGTGGCTATTTACTTTTGAAGTAACCAAGATTAAGTGAAATAAAAAATTTGGTCCCTTTGTTGTACTGAGCACATTCCAAGTTCTCAGTGACCCCATGTGGCCCGTGGCTACCAACGGACTTTCCCATCATCACAGAAAGTTGTATAGGACAGCACTGCTCTAGGTCTGTCTGAATCGACGCGTAGAAATCTCGAAAACAATGCTGCCGGGGAAAGAAAGTTGAATTTACGGAATAGAACGTAAGGATGATGCCATTTATATGAAAGATTTAAAACCGACAGAGGAGTCCCCTGTGATGTTCAGGCAAGAGTCTGGATCTAGTGAGGCAGAGCGGGAAGGAAAGAAGGTGCTGGAAGTCATGCCCTGCCCTGCCTTGGGGAGGGGAGGGAGTGGGAGCAGCGGGGGGAAGCTGGGAGGGCCTCCATTCATCTGTAAGGAATCACTGCCTTTTCCTCTTTGTACTGTGAGCACAACGAGGTGGGGTTTTGGAACTGCGTTTTGGAGAAGTGACCAGCAAGGGGACGGAGGCGTGGGGGGTTCCTCCCTCCATGCACAACTTAGAGTTACTCTGTTTCAGGAGATTTGTTTGCTGGAGATTCGTGTATGATTCTGTTTGAATCACGAGCCTTGCTGTCCAATGAAGGTTCACAACCGGGGGTTTGTGACTTTGGCTCGTGCCGACTGTCCCCGTGGTAGACTTCCCCTGCTTCGCTGGGCACAGTCATCTCAGGGCCGAAGGAAACGTCCAAGGCCCAAGGAGGAAAGACATGGTCGTCCTGCCTGGTGACATCGGTCTCCGGTGGGTGGGCCAGCTTGGCTCCGCACGCTAAGGAGTGAGCAGCGTGTCACCTCCTCTCCGTCCCTGTTTCTTTCCCGTCTCCTTCCTTCGGCATGAGGCCTCTTTGTAGGCGGGAGGTGGAGGCAGACGGGGCATGGGGCTCTTTACAGCACAAGGCAGGCCATGTGGTCACGGGTGACACTGTCCCCAGATGCGCGTGGAGGGCGTGTGCATGTGCTCACTGCAGCCGGGAGGAACTCGCCACAGCTGGCCAGGTGTGCGGGCTGAGCGGCCTCGCCACGTGCCTGTTGAGTCCAGGCCCCCAACACGGTCCTATTAAAAGGGGCAGCTGGGCTAGCTGACCCGCCAGTCCCCTCTCATCAGCCACACAGTAGTCCCCAACTGGACACCCGGCCTTCCAGTGCCAAGTCTGGGGGCCAAGTAGGCAAATGGCAGGATTTGAGGGAAAAAACAGCCAGATTAATAAAATCTGCCAAAGAGCTAAAAAACAAACAAACAAATAAATAAAAGGCAGCTGTAGAAGCTACAGATATCTAGTTTAGTTTGGGATTTTTTTTTGTTTGTTTTTTAAGTGACAGCCTCTCGGGGACTGGGAGAGAGGTTTTGCTTTAAAAGATTGAGGGCCTGTCTCCTCTAATGAGAGGTACTTGGAAATTATGGATCAGTCCCAGGTCAGTAATTTCTGTCAAGTTCAGGGCAGCTGGAGGTCAGAGGCCCCGGCAGAGCACAAGTCCATGCAAGACGTCCTCGGCAGACAGGCTGAGTCCTCAGCTCTGATGTACAAGGTTTGCGGCTTAAGTCATTAACGAGGGGGACGGTCTCTCCCGAGACATCTGGTCCCTACGTTGTTATTCTGCTACTGGCTCTGATTTCTCTGTGGTCCAAAAATAGATGGGACAAGGACACAGGGCCTGACCCTCCCTGCTGACACAAGCTGCGTTTTCAGAGAACATCCAAGCTCGGGCTTAGGAAACAAACTACCTGCCTCCCTGGGAGGTCTAACGTGGCACCGTGAGAATCCCCGTGTTGGGTGAGCCGGGGTGGGGGGGTGCAGGGGCGGAGGGGTCGGGGAGAGCGACCGCTCTCTGAGGGGCTGTGGGATGCCATCCTCCTCGGACACGAAGGACTCGGGATGGTAAAGACTCCGGCCCAGGGAGACCCAGCTACCTCACGCACAAAGCCGGACCTGGGAGCCAGGTCTTGGCCTACTGACTCTTGGGCTCTTTGAGACTTTCTGGGGCCGAAGGCGAGCCGACCCTGCAAGCCTTTGAAAATGAGAATCAACTTGCTAATTCCAGAAGCCACACCGGTACCTGTAGATCATTTCTGGGGATTACCTAAGGCCCGTCAGCTGTTGGGATCACAGTTGGACGATGAATCTTTTTACCAGACGCTCGTCTATGAATAACCAGGTAACCTCACGGCGGGGTGTTTGACTCAACTTCCCGAAAGCTTCCAGCCTGGCTCCCAGGTCTGCTTCCGGACGTGAGCGTTGCAGCAGATAACCCAGGGGAGCTGAGAACAGACCGGACCCTCCTGCACCATCGGAGACCACGTCTCAGCAGCCGGTTATCACCGCAAGCCAGCCTCCAAAGACTGCGTCCGGGCCGCACACACACCTGACTCAACGGGGTGTTCTTATTCCAAGCGGCCTGACCTTCTTGGTAAAAGAGCCTTTTTGAGATATAATTCACGCATCGTACGGCTCACCCGTCTGCGTATATAAATCAGGGATTGTAGGTACATTCGTCGGCTCGTCCACTCTCATTGCCCCAAAAAGGAACTCCATACCATTGCAGTTGCTCCTTCTTTCCTCCCCCGAGCTCCTGGCGACCCCTCCTTCCTGTCTCTCTGGATTTGCCTGGACTTTTCTAGAAATGGAGTCATACGAGGCATGGTCTCTGGTGACTGTCTTCTTTCCCTTGGTATCACATGCACGTAGTTGAATAATATTCTGCTCTAGGGACCTACATTTTGTGGATCCGCTCATCAACTGATGGACATCAGGTTGTTTCCATTATGGGGCTACAGGAAGAATGCACTGTTGGGGCGCCTGGGGGGCTCAGTCGTCAAGCGTCTGCTGTCGGCTCAGGTCATGATCTCGAGGTCCTGGGATCGAGCCCTGGGTTGGGCTCCCTGCTCAGCGGGGAAACAGCTTCTCCCTCCCTCTCTGCCTGCTGCTCTGCCTCCTTGTGACTCATTCTCTCTCTCTCTCTCTCTGTCAAATAAATAAGTAAAATCTTAAAAAAAAAAGAATACGCTGTGAACATTGTGCCCAAGTTGACATGTGGACACCTGTTTTCCTTCCTCTTGGTGAGATACCCAGAGTGGAATCGCCCGGGCATATGGGAACTCTATGTTTAGGCTTTGGGGGGAACTGCCACAGAGTTTTCGAAGTGGCCGCACCATTTCATATTCTCATAGCAACGTAGAAGGTTCCAACTTCTCCACATCCTCACCAACACTTGTTCTTGTCTGCTGTTTGGATTGTAGCTGTCCAAGTTCGTGGAAGCGAGTGGTGTCTCGCTGAGCTTTGATCTGGGGTTCCTCAATGGCTGCCAGGGCCGGGCGTCCTTCGTGTGCTCGTTGGCCATCCGTGTATCTTTGGGAAAACATCGATTCAGTCCTTTGCCCGTTTAAAATTCGATTATTTGTCTTTCCATTACAGAGTTGTAAGGACGATATTTTTGTTCATAGTTACAAGTCCCGCATCAGAGATGTGATCTACAAATACTTGTTCCTACTCTGTGGGTTGTCTTTCCACTTTCTTAGTACCGTCTGAAGCATCAAAGGTTTTCATTTTGATGAAACCCAGCTCACCTGTTTTCCTTTAGCGGGCCGTATTTGATTTCCTCGATACACGAAGCATATGAAGGCACCACGAAAAGAAGGTCTTCCTTCGCAGTTTGTCTACACGGCCCCTCTAAGGCAGGGACAGTGAGCAGGCCGGATGGCGGGCCTTTCCCAGAGCGAACCAGCGCCAATAGACGGATGGTGGCTGTTCTGGTATAAATTACTCTCGGGCTGAACCGCAGCTCATGTAGAAGTGTGCAGGGATCAAGTGACAAGGTTTGCCATGGCCGTGGGAGGGAGACGGTGCCAGGTTTTTGCTGTAACAGATGACAAGAGCGTCTCCTCCATTGGAGACAAAGACAGACTCAGAATCCCCAGGAGAAGACAACCATGTGCTCATCTGCCCTGAACTCTGTCTCCTTCTTCAGGTCCTCTCGGGTGATCCTCACTAGGGCTGGCCGGGGGGTCCGTGAGCGAGGGCCGGGCGCAGGGACAGAAGGGATGGGCTGGCGGGGCCAGCAGGAGGCTGGCGAAGGAACCAGCACGCGCTCCTTGGAGTCTTGTTAACCTGGAGCAGTCCCGGTCTGGCAGCGGGCACAGGCACGGAGTGGCGACTGACCAGCGCTGCTGTTGTCACATTGTGGGGGGCGGGGAAGGGGGTAGTAATAGATGGCACCTTTTTTCTTTAGCGGTTCTGCTTTTAAAAACCACTAAGTCCTCATGTAGGATGCAAAACCAGGGGAGGAGCTTGCAGGTAATGGCTTTACACGGACGTGTAAGAGAAGAGTGGGTTCCTCCCGATGAGGCCTAAAGTATGGGGTGGGGGGGTGTGCCGCGCCTGCCTGGCTCAGTCGGGAGAGCAAACCGCTGTTGGTCTCGGGGTCGTGAGTTCGAGCCCCACGTTGGGTGTGGAGTTGGCTTAAATGAATGTCAAAAAAAAATATATATATATATAAAATAAAGGGTGGCCCAGAGACCACGCTGAGCAGCACGTCTGGCTCGCACCCTCCTTTCGCCCAGCACGTCCGCGCCGTTGGAGTCGGCCAGTCTCTGGGAGGCCGCACGGAGGCTCCGTCCGGGGGTCTGGAAGCCGTCACTCCCACCATCCGTCACCTCCGCTCCGCTTCTCGGCTCCTCTTTGAAACAGCTCAGCCCGGGGAGAACGTCGCGCTGGAAGCTGTCGTGCGGGAGCCCGACGCGAGGCAGGGAGAGAGGGACCCCTTCCTGCTCCCCGTCTCCACCCCGGAGCCCCCATCCAGTGCGTGTGCTCGCACGCACACACGCACACACACGTGCGCACGCACACACACACACACGCACACACGCCAGGATGCAAATGATAACCGCAGAGCCATCACTTGTGAAGCTTGACAGAAAATAATGAGAAACACTAAATCTTTTATAAGGTCAACACTCGCCTTAGCCGAGCGGCTGTCAGACAAGAAAAGAATTTAGCGCCGGCGCCACGAAACTTCCATCGGCTCATTAAGCCCAACAGGGCCCGGCCTGGCGTGGCGGAGGAGACGCGGGGCCTTCCGTTTTGTGTCAGTAATTTGCGGCGGAGGAGGCGAGAAGAAACACCGGCGCCAAAGGGGCCTCGGGGGCGGCTGGGGAATCGTTAGCGCGCCAGGAGCGGCCTCGGCTCCTAATTGGAAGCATTGGGCATTATCAACCGAGGATTTGCCTCCGCTCCCTGACAGCTAGTGGGCCCAAAATGATCGCCCACTTGTCAGTGTAAAAGACCATTAAAAACAAGCCATTTTGATTTAATTGGAGGCGGTGCACCGTGGGGCCAGGTGAGGAGGCCCGTCAGCCCCGCTCACCCCGGCTGACGCCTCTCTCCCTGCGCGCCCGGGCCGGGGGGGAGGCGGGCGCGCGTACCTTCCAGACGCTTCGCCTTTCAAAAACTGTCTGAGGGAGCGGTGCACGGGAGACAGAAGAGCCTTCACGGCGGCAGTGGAAGCTGTTTTCAATGGGGTTGTCAACAGACGCCCTGACAGGCAGAGCTGCCGGGGAGGGGCCCCTTTTCCTCCCGGGGGCCCAGAGGACAGGAGGCAGCGGGGCGCTATTCATTGGGGAGGTGGCCGTGGCTTGTGCAGCTGCCAGGGGGAGGGGGCACCTCCGCCGGGGTCCTTAGCCTGCTCTGCCTGCTCGGAAGCGTCGCAGGGCAGGTTCTGGCCGGTCGTGGGAATCCGATCTGCCGTGGACAGAAGGACCTAGTCTTTTATTTTAAGCTCAAGTAAGAGCCAAGGAGGGAGTCCGAGAAGCGGGCACGTTGGTACAGCCCTCCCGGGGTCTGGGAGCGGACGCCCCGGCCACTCGGCTGGCGTCTCAGCCGCGCTCCCCCAGAGGAGGCCGCGGGGCCGCAGCCCTGCAGACAGGTCTACATCGTCCCCGTCAGAAGAGGCCACTTGCTATAAATACTAAGGCAGGCTCACAGCGGGCTCTCCCACCGGGCTGGGCGCCCCGGCACGTGGAGCAGCTGCGTGTAGATCTGAGCGCGAGTGTAGACTCCCCGACGCCGGGGACCGTGTTCCGCATGTCGGTGCCGGGCACGGTGAACGCCACGGGTCCCTCATAAATGCTAATTGGCACTCGCCGATCTCAGAGAGGTCTACGATTCGTGTATGAATCTCACCCCCGTCCCACAGGCAGTGACCTCATTTGCTGCCGGCTGCTCGTCCGACAAGACAAGGCTTCCAGGAGCCCCAGGTGCTGGAGGGGTGTCTTTGGGAGAGCGAGGGGGAGACACACCGGCGGATCCCCTCGTCGGCCTCCGCCGTTCATCCTGATGAAGGATCGGGCTGGGAGAAGACCCCGGATCCCCAGCGAGCATCGGATTCCAGAGCTCCAAATTTCGCTGCTGATTTTAGACAATGGGGATTCCTTAATTACTTTCTCTGGAAGTGTACCTGACGGTGCTTCCTCAGGTAGTGCGAGGTGGTTATCCAGGCGCTCGGTTCCTTGGTTGACAGCGTCTTTGATTTTGTGCTTGGTTGCAAATTAAGTCCTTTGCTGAGCCGACCGCGCAGTGCCCGGTGGTGCCTCATTGCTTATTCATACCGGCTGTCGGACAGCCCGAGCTTCTGCCGGCGCGGCGCGGCGCGCGCTCAGAGGTGTGGTGTCCGTGGCCCGCTGGGTTGGGCGCTCACGGTCTTTCCCCTTTTCCCCTATTGAAATAATGAGCAGGAAGACTTGGGAGAGGGCAACTCTTAGGAAGGAATGAACCTTTCTGTGGTCGACGGGGCCGACCCTGCCGAGTCAGAAATAGGAGTGGAGGGAAGTGTCCTCGGCTCGACAGCAAGGACGTCCTGCCATATTCCCGGCACGTTCTGGAGGATGAGCAACAGCCTGGACACTGATAGAGGTCTTGGGGTTCTTCGGCTGCTGGGGCACTCTGTAGACGCCGAAACCAATCTTGCCTAGATGGCCAGGTGGACAAATAGATGGATGGATGGATGGACGGACGGACAGATGGATGGATGGACAGACGGATGGATGGATGGATGGATGGATGGACGGACAGATGGATGGATGGACAGATGGACGGATGGACAGATGGATGGACAGACAGATGGATGGTTGGAGGGATGGATGGATGGATGGATGGATAGACACATGGATGAATGAACAGAAGGATGGATGGATGGATGGATGGATGGATGGACAGATGGATGGATGGATGGATGGATGGACAGACAGATGGACGGATGGATGGATGGACAGACAGATGGATGGATGGACAGACAGATGGATGGATGGACAGATGGACGGATGGACGGATGGATGGACAGACGGATGGATGGTTGGAGGGATGGATGGACAGATGGATGGATGGACAGATGGATGGATGGACAGATGGATGGATGGACAGATGGACAGATGGATGAACAGACGGATGAATGGATAGACAGAGGGGAAGACGGATGAACTCACACCAATTCTCATATTAAATGACTCAAGTGACATTGACCACAGTCTCATAAATATATGCAAAGGCAGTTCAAGCTGACAAATCTTTTTTTTTTAAGATTTTATTTATTTGTTCATTTATTTGAGAGAGAGTGTGCAAGCAGGGGAGAGGCCGAGGAGGGAGGCGAGCGGATCTGAAGCGGACTGCGCGCTGAGTGCCGAGCCCGACATGGGGCTCACGACCCCGGGGTGGTGACCTGAGCCGAAACCAAGAGTCACACACACAGCCGACTGAGCCACCCCGGCGCCCACGTTGAGGAATGTTCTGTGACTGTGGGTAAAGGTGGAGAACACGACACCGCGTGGTAGAGGTCGTGGCACCCGGGCAGTCCGCTGTCACTGCCACACGGCACCCCACTGCTGACACCGGAGCTGTGCCCCCGGAGGAACCATCAAGAAGGAAGGCGTCCACGCAGAGACCGTCTCCGCATGGCTGCCGCTCAGCCGGGGGCCGGTGGTTCAGGGGAGGCGGGCAGATTTTGGCTGAATGTGAGAAGCCGCTTGCCGAAAGTGCAGGCCTGGGGCCGCCTGGGTGGCTCCGTCAGCCTTCTGCTCAGGTCGTGATCTCGGGGTCCTGGGATGGAGCCCCGCGTCGGGGTCCCTGCTCAGCGGGAAGCCTGCTTCTCTGTCTCCCTCTGCTGCTCAACCGACTGAGCCTCACTGGGGCGGCCCTGGAATCTGCATTTTAAAGCTCTCCTCAGAGGACCCCAGGCACAGCCAAGTTGCATCCGTAGGAACGGACTCCGTAGCCTGCCCCACACAGAGGGTGCGTTGCTCCACGACCGTCCCCTGGCCAGGCCCATGCCAAGCGCTTCACACCCACGACCCTTGCCCTCTGCCGTTGTCCCCACTTCACAGGTGCAGCACGAGGCCAGCACGAGGGAGCCCCCAGGCTCAGCCCTCCCGGCTCCGGCTCTGCCTCCCACCCTTTCCTGAAGCAGGTCTGGATCAATGGCCTGTCTTGTTTTCAGCCTTGGGGCCAAATTGCAATTTAAAAGACACTCCCGTGTTTTATCAAGATCTAAAGGCTTTCAGGGCAGTGGGAAGTTTTGTTTATTGCAAGGGCTTAAATCAGCCAGAGCAGGGCCGGCCACGACCCTCTGGACACCTATAAAAGCCCCGTTCCTGACCGCCCTTCACTCTCCTTCCCAGGTCCGACATTTAGCCCCAAACTGGCCGCTGACCTCAGTTTCAGGTCTGTAGTATTTATGGGCTCCAACAAGGCCTGAGGCCTGGGGCAGCCGGCCAGAGGGCGCAAGCCGCCACTCTACCGCTCGTGGGTGCTGGGCCTGTGCACATGACCTCAGGCCTCCCGGCACAGGCGCGTCCCCTCTGAGACAGTGCGGCTCTTCTCGGCCACGGAGGGTTATTGGGAGCATTGGCACAAGGTGAGCCTCTCGGAGCTCCCAAAAGGTGCTCCAGATGTGTGAGCCCTGGGCGTCCTCATCGTCACCGCCTTTGGGAGCGCCGCCTCCGAGGGACTTCTTGGACACACTCCCCTGCTGCTCGTCCAGCTGCTGGACTGGGGTCCCAGCACCCCCTTCTGTTGTGCGATCTAGCCCATCTGTGCCCACGACGTCTTTGAGGAAGGGAAGGGGAGAGGCCGGCAGACACCCCCATCTTCTCACTTTCTCCGCGACACTTGCTCTCTGTCACCGGCAGACTCTGCATCTCTGAGGGACACCGGTGGGTCCCGGGGGTCCACCGTATCGATGGCTTGTGGCTTTGAGACACAAGGATACCAGCCTCCTGGTTCGTCTCGCCCGCACTTTTGACGAAGTTCAGGTCACACGAGCAAATCATCTAACGTTGTTTATTGCTGGAACCTGCTGCAGGCCACGAGCTAGGCAGCTCTGGATCCGTCCCGGTGACAGCATGGTGCCCGGTGACAGAGGCGGAGGCGTGGGGACACATGGCAGTGAGGTGCTCCGAGGTTAGCCCCAAGTCCTGCTCAAGCCGGCAGATTCCATGTAGATCACCAAGAACTGTTCTCGGGGAAGAGCTGGAAGAAGACATTGGGGACCCACGAAGTCCCACTGAGTCCCCCAAATTCAAGGGAGGATTCTGGCTTTCTCTGGAGGTTAGCAACACATGCCTGATGCCCAAACAAGCTGTCTTGTCTATTTTCTGGTTGATTCTCAACACAAAATTTGAGATGTTTTTTGCCCCCTGGTGGGGGAGAAGAGCTTTCTCTAGAGAACCGAGAGTTCCCAAGTGCCAAAGTGTAAAGGGGACAGTCAGGCTGGGGGCCCCCAGTTAGAAGCGGCAGCTCCCACCTCTCTGGGCCCCACGTTGACGCCTGGCATCTCCCTCTGCCTCCTGGGAACCCAGATTTGCCCGGCCCTTCCAGGAGCTTTGCCGATGCCCCCCGCCACCTCCCGCCCTGTTCCGTCCCCGGAGGTTCAGCTCCGGCTCTCTGCGACTTGCCAGTATCGAGCAGCAATGTCACCTCATGAACAGGTGCCTAAAATTTCTGTCCCTCCAAGGTGCCAGATTATGTAAAACCAACTAAACCCCCGCTCTTACCTGTCCGGTGAGGCAGCTCTTCTGCACCCTGATCTGGTTTCTAATGGGGGCATCCATATTTAGGGAAGAAATGTCACCTGCCTCAGGACCTCTGAATTCTCTGAATCACTCTCCCTAGCGCCCTGTTTCCGCGTGTGACACATTCCATCCCGGCTCTCCGTGCCCGACGCGGCGGCATGGGCTGATTCTTATTCCAACGCGACAGAGCGAGAGGATTCTTAAAATACATCACTGGCGCGGGGACCTCCGGGAGGGGCAGCAGACCTGGCACCTGTCCTTCCTGCGTCTGGACGGAGTGACTTTGGGGCTGAGCACACCTGTCCGGAGAAGGGCTCCTATGTCGTGGGCCCTTGGGAGAGGGGGCAGCAGCCGGGTGGACAGGCTCGGAGCCCGCTCTGGGGGTTTAACAGAGAGTTAACTTTCCAGCCGGCTGTGATTTGTAAGGAAGCTTAAAGGTGGGAAAGAAAATCCTTTTCTTAGATTCAGCAGCTTTCACTAATCAGCTGTATCTCTGGGTGTCGCTGCTTGGCTGACTGCTGATTTTTTTTTTTTTTTCTCCCGCCGTCCTCGGTTCTATTAGGGAGCCAGGGCCCAGGAGACCCAAGGCAGGGTTAGTCTTCCACAAAGAGAGGAGTCTGATCCCAGCATTCAGAGCACAAGAGCTTGTAAATCAAACCGTTAGCTTAATAGCTTGGGCCATTATTCTAAAGCAGTGGGGCGGGACCCGAAAGCCAAATGAAAATATAGTCAATTTGTTCATACTTTAGTGACTGAATGACTATGTAATGTCCGTGGGTATTGGCACTGGGGAAGACAGGCGGGTCTGTCGGGGGAGAGGCGCCTTGTTCCGCGTGAGGGGTGACCTCGAGATGCTTGGGCAAACCTCCCTCCAAAATGGGTTTGGGATCTCCAGTTATAACACGGACTTGGCCAGAGAGAGCCAGACTCGGGGAGCGGGCCGCCTTCACTGCTGGGAGAGCGCCGGCCTCTGATCTCTGCACCTGATGGAAGCCAGGGCGAGCAACCAGGCGTGGCCACGACACCGGAGGGACTCTGAGTTCAGGAGGGACTGGGCGGAAGGGGGCTTGAGCCCTGGGACAAGCACCCGAAGAAGGATGTAGTGTCCCTACCTTTCAAACACATTAAAAACAAAAACGAAAACAAAAACAAAGCCCAGCCTTACGGGTTTTGTAAAGGTCATACACTCACTGTAAAAATTCAAAAAATGCAGAAAGGAGCATCAGAGAAGGTAAAACTCAGCCTCAGCCTCTGCCCGCCCCAGGGATCGCCACTGCTGCTGCCTGGGGGCGGCTCCCCCAGACGTCTGTCCTTGAGCACTCAGGGGTGGGCCCCTCTATCCCTACGGCGTCACACAGCGCACGTCGTGGGTCAGGAACGCGGCAGTGAGTAGACCAAGTAGACCACCTCGATTCAGTGGCTGTGTACTGCTCCCCGGATCACACACTGTCTGTGCGAGGGCCGTGCGGGATCCGTCAGCTCCTTCACCGGCTCGTCAGGGCTTACCCCGCGGTGGGGGTGCCGCCGCACAGACATGGGACCTACTGCCCCCACATTTGTCTTTGGATTGCTATCACGGGGAAGTCATTATAAAGAAGGATGAACCGTCTGATTTTCTTGGCTTAACATCAGGCCGCTGTAGGATGCGTGGTTCAGACTGGGTCACTTCTGAGAGCAGAAGGTGGGCTTTAGTACGAATCCCACCCCCCAACAGGCAAGCCTGGATTCTGGTCCCTGCCTCGAAAACCCGACCAGGTGGGCCAGCCTCTATCAGGATCACGTGGGTGGGGGTAAATTTATGGGGCTTGGCCCCAGCCCCCGCTCCGGCTGCCAGCTAGGGTTGGGGGTCTCCCCACCATTTTAGGCTTCTGGACACCCCAGATGGAGCCGCTCCGAACTTCCCCGTCTAGCCGTCCAGCCCTCTGTCCGTCGACCCACGTCACCCTTGCCGGTCACCCGGGACCCTCCGGCAGTATGACATCGGCCCCGAGAGCAGGGCTTGGCACCGAGATGCTGAATGAGATTTGGGAATGAATGAGGGAAGGAATGAATGGTCACCAGGCCCGTCCCCAGGGCGGATGCCGTGTGTTGACACCTGAACAGAGTCTAGGTGTCCTGCCAAAGGCATTAGTGTGTCATCGAATCCTTCTGCTGGTCCCCCACGCTCAGAAGACGGAATGGGGTCGGGGACCAGTAAAGCCATGTGACAGGTAGGGAGAGGCAGGGTCGCCATGTGACCCAGGGCCGCTGACCCTGAGTCCTGTGCGCACACAGACATAGCATGCGGGTTCCCTCCTCCCTCCCCGCAGCCCCCAGCACACTGGGGAAGGGCACGAGCCCCATTGCCTCTGGCCACAGAGGGTGCCGGCTCCAAGCCCAGCAATCCCTCCGCTAGGGATGGGAGGAGGTGCGTTCACATCCTTCCCCAAAATGGGAGCCTGGGGAAGCGTCTGAGCTGTTTTCCCTGGAAGTTCACTCTGGGATTGGGGTCTGCCACCTCCAAGAGCCACCAGCCCCCTCCCACATGGCTCCTTGAGCCGCGACCCTGGGATCATTAGCCTTCGGTTTGGAGGAGATACTTTGAACAGTGCCACCTTCACTTTCAGGTCAGGAAAACGAGGCCCGGAGAGCCTCTTAGCCAGCTGGCGGCATGGCATCCGTGCCCTGGGCACTGGCCAGCGGTGGGCTGACCCCCTCTCTGGGCCCCGGGCATCAGTGGCAAAGGCTGGTGGCACAGACCAGAATGGGCACTGGAACCCCAGGCAGCCCGTGGCTGGTCGCAGGGGTACGGTCCCGGGCGGGGGCGGGGGGCAGGACGCCACTGAGCGCCCCTCGAGGTGCCGGGGCCGGGGAGGGTCTGGGCGGCCCCCTCGCGGGCCGGCAGCGTGGTGCAGGCAGCCAGCTTGCTCGCGTTGACCCAGCGCAGGGAGCAGGCCGCCGCGCCCCTGCCTGCTGCTTTTCCACGGGCGAGGTGTTTAATTATTTCTGACAGGGTTCAGCGTCGACATCTGTTCTGAGCTGGGAGAGTCCATTTAGGTTATCCATCACTGTGACAGGTTCAACTTTTTTGGAAGCGCTTTTCCCTTTCATAATGGGGCTGGGGTGGTGGGGGCGGTGGCTGGGCACAGACTCGAGGCACAGACAAAGACCCTCCTGGGGCTCCGGGCAGGACGCTGCGTAGCCCTCGGCCGCCGTCGCCGCCGCACTGGCCCTCCGGAGCCCGGACCCGGTGGGGGCTGCCAGAATGGGGGATGCCAGGATGCTCGGGTCGGGAAGGGACTTTCGGCGGGTCTGTGAAAGGCTTTTTCATTCTTCTGCCGTTCTGCGCCGTACTGGTCTTTTATTCATTCATCTCCTCCCTCACTCATTCTTCCCGCAGACGCTCACTGACCGCTCCCTGGGTTGGGGGGGCTCTGGGGATGCCGCGGGGGGTCACAACAGCCATGGGCCCTAGGGGCTCCCATTTTGCTGGGGAAGATGGACAACTAATTGCCCAATTAACTAATTAATTGCAGTGAGGATGCACACTGTGAAGGGGAGAAGGGAGCCCCGCTGGGCTGGAGAGGCACCTGCTGGGACGCAGCCGGAAGTGAGGGAAGGACCCTCAGGACGGAACCCGGGACCCTTTCCTACCGGGCACGGTCCTTCAGCCTGCGGGGCCTCAAGCTGTATATCAGCCGAGGGGACGTCCTTTCTGTGACATAATGCGTGTCCAGCGCTCGGCGCAGAGTGAGGGCTGAACGCTTCCCGGTGCTACTGTGTCCCCAAAGTGGGGACCAAGGGTTGCATCCATAAAGGCATCACTCTGGGGGACTAGGCTCTCTGCTGGGCTGACCACAGTGGCGCCCAGGGACAAGCCTTGCTCTGAGAGTCCTACAGAAGACCTTCCAGAAACCCACGAACATCCCCAAAAAGATGAAAAGCGCCCGTGAATCCCGGGGCGGGCATGTTTACGCTGCTGGTCACGTGTTGGGGCTTGGGGCCCACGGTCAGAGGAGCCAGGCTTCCAGGCCCCACCAGCCCACTCACTGGGGAGGACAGCCCAGACTCTGCTTCGGCTCTGTGCCCCGGAGCCGCGGGGGTGGGGGTGGGGGGCACTCGCTCCGAAGACGAAGTACTCCAGTACACAGAGATGTCTTAGCATGGTGCCTGGTGCCGAAGACAGGGGTGGCCTTCACAGGCTGCCCCCTGTCGCTCCGACCACATTTCAGTGACAGCAGTCTAGACCGGAAGAGTGTAGCACAGCTGCGTCAAAGCCCCCCTTTTGAAAACAGAAACTGGTTTGTTCGTGTCCGACTCAGGGCCGGGACCGTGGGGTCACCGGCTGGGAGACGTGCCCTCCTGGTATGGGAGAGTCGGGATGGGGGCAGGGGTGGGGGCCCTTTCCTTGCTCCTCTGGCCCAAGACCACCTGAGCCCTCCTCTGTCCCCTGCCTCAGTAGCTCGGGGCAGATTCTAAATCGGAGCCGGGGGACAGGGGATGGCGCCGCAGAGCTGAGTCCCGTCCACGGCCTCTCGTGCTCACGGAGCTCCGGGTTCCTGCCCCTCCCTGGGGAGCCTCCCAGGGAAAATCAGAGGGAAAAATCGGAGCAAAAAGAGCAAAAGAGGAAAGATGACGGAGAAAGGGCCAGGAAGGAAGCTGTGTGTGTGTGTGGTGGGGGGGAAGAACGTGGTTAAAAAGGCAGGAAACCGGGGGAGACAGAGAAACCAGGGTGAGCCTCGCGGCCGCCCGGCCAAAACAGAAAAGCTACAAAGCGACACGGGCAGGGACTCCCGGCGCCTCCGGCTCGGCGCCTGGTCACGTTCGTGTGCGGGGTGGTGCGGGCTGACGGGCAGCGGGCGGACGGTCACTGACATATGCTGACGGAGGCCGCGTGGGCAGGCCGCGTGGGGCCGCGTGGGGCGGGGTGGGCAGCAGGCGTCTCCACGGCGCTCGGCAGCTTGTTCGAGTGCATTAGGCTCAGGAAGGCACTGGCTCCTTCATCGTCCAAATTGCAGTTTAACTCAGTACCACGGGTGGGCTGGGCTGGCCAGGAATGTCGCTTCGCCCAGCTGTCTTCCTGGGGCCAGGCGTGTCCCCGTGGCCCCCTAGAAAGGTCGGCTGGACCCGAGCTCGGCGTGCAGAGCTCCCTTCCCAAGCGGAAGCTGCTGTCCCCAGATCTCCCTGTTCCCCTCCTCGGGACAGCACCTCCCCACCCGGGCTCTCACACAGCTCTTCCCCTGCTAAAAGGCACTGAAGAGAGATCCCACTTCGGGTGCGACAGGGCTTGTGGCCTGATGAACACCAGGGTCCGTTTTGAGGCTGGCGCACGGCGGGCGTCAGCCCCCGGTGGAGATTTGCTCCCCCGTCCCCAGGAACTCCACGCTGCAAGGAGGCCTAGCGCTGGTGGTGTGCACTCGTCCTCCCCCTCAACACCTCACGGCAGGATGTGGTGCCTCTGTGACCCCATCGCTGAAGGGGGCTTTGACCCAGACAGCGCCCTCTGTGGCATAGACAGACACCCAGGCTCTGGGGTCCAACGGCCCGGGTTCCGCACAAGGTCGCTACAGAAGCCAGCGTGGGCTCTGCTCCCAGTCTGTGCAGCGAGGGTGGCAGCAGCCCCCCAACTCCGGTGAGTGTGAAGAATCAGTGGGATGACAAGGTAATATACCAGTCATGTAATATTCGTCATTATGCCCACCAGTGGCTAGAAGCCCACAGCGTCTCCCTGTCTAGAGGACGGGTAAAGACCGGGCAAAGTGGTCGGCGTCCGCCGTGCGTACGGGAAGAGGCATTTGGAGGCGAGACTGACCTTCTGGAAGTGAGGCATATGCCAGAGGGCATCCAGCTTCACGGGCGGCTTGTACTTTCTCAGCTGACTGCTCCGGGTCTCATACAGCTTCCCCAGGATCACCTACAGGCCAGACAAATGCGGCGGTGAGGCGGTCTCCCGGAGGAGTCCGAGCTACGACGAAGGGAGGCCAGAGCAGAGGGTTGGGCTCCGGGTGTGGCCGACTCCTGGGTCGCGTTCCTCCCTTCTGCGAGGCCACCGCTTCCCTCCCACACCCCCGGCCCCGGCTCCGTGGATTCTGGTGTGGGACCACCCGGGATCTGTTTCTGGTCTGGCTCCTAGAGCTCACCGGGGGTAAATTTCCTGGAATCTGATGCAACTTGAGCTTTGGGGATCCTCGTGGCACACGGTCCTGACTACGGTCCCGGAGGGGCCCTATTCGTGCGCTCTGTCTCTCCAAAATCTGTAATAGTCACGTGTTTTGTTGTGTTCTCTTTTCTTTCTTTTTTTTCTTTCACGGAAGGGCAGCCGACACAGAATGTTACATTCGTTTTGGGTGGACAATGTAGCGATTTGACAAGTCTGTGCATTTGCTGGGCTCGGCAGCGTGGCTGTCGCCTGTCACCATACGACCCTCGTACCGCACCACTGACTCTACCCCCTGGCCGGTACCTCTTATCCCCGGGACATACTCATTCCATCGCTGGAAGCCTGCGTGTCCCACTCCCCTTCCGCAGGCCCTCCAAGGTATAGCTCGGGGTCTGCGGAATCTGCACCTGCCCTCAGCTCCACCGTAATAGAACTGACCCGAAAGTAGCTGAAGATCGAACCCCTTTTATCGGCCGATTTTGTCAGTCATTTCCATTAACTTCACTGAATGCGCCTGTGGATACCGCAGAAGCCCTTCGGATCAGCCGTCTTCTCTGCCTCCTAGAACAGTTTTGCAACTCTCTGCAACCCTGAGATGCTAGCCCGCCGAGAGTGACCAAGCCTGCCTTCAGAACGGGGGTGGGGGGATGCGGCACCCCGTTCCCCCTTCCTAAGTGGAAATCGATCTCCCTGCTGGAAATGGATCGCTGATGCCTGACGGACAAGGTTGGTCACCGTAGGATTTGCTGAGTTCTGCGTTGAGCCAAGGGACCCGAGATAAAGACTCACTGCGTGGAAGCTGTAGCTGCGACTTTCATGGGGGGGGGCACCACCATCCAAACCCCAGGACATCCCTTGCTGCTGGAGAGACAGGCTTCCCTGCGGATGGTGGCAACTTGGCCTCACAAGATCAACCATCCTGTCAACCCCAGGCCCCAGCCCGTGTGTGTGGGTCTGGGTGTTCCTTGCTTTTAGACCATGTACAGCCACAGAGAACCTTGGAAGGGAAGAGAACCCTGGGGTTGGTTCCACAAGTGTTTCCTGAGCGCCTGCTATGCGCTGGGCACGGCACAGTGGGCCCTCAGCTGATCTGAGCCTTTCTTTCGCCCATGAGGGAACTGAGGCCGTCACAGCCCCAGAGCGGGCCCCAGTTCCCAGCCAGGGCTGGGGCAGAGCCACTCCCATTAGTGGGGTACTCTGCCTAATGGGGAGGGGCACTGGTCACAGCGGTCTCTAGCGTCCTGGGGAGCTCGGTTTTCCATGGATTTGCGACACTCTGAGTCGCCAGGAAATGGCGGCTAATTAAAATGCGCGACGGAATTGGAGCTCGAAGGCGGCTTGTTAACGGCGGGGCTTCCTTCGAAACTGCTCATTACCATAGTAAGTTGACTCTTTCTTGAGCCATTAACGAGTAAACTAGTCAGGGGCTGCTTATTAAAATGTTATTGCAACACGCTGCTGTTTCAGGAGTCGGTGTCTTGTGCTCCGCTACCGCCAAGGACAGCGGGAGGGGCCGTGGTGGCCGGCCAGGGGCCCGGGGAGCCTGGCGCCCTCTGCCCTGCAGTGCCGCTCCTGGCCTGTCCTGAAGGCGCCAGGATCCCTGCTCAGACTCTTCCGCTCCCCACTTTGGCTCTAGAGCATCTCTGTCTTCCCCACGATTAGCAGAGTGGGACCTCGCCCTCCTGGAGAGCCGAGACTCTGGGGCCGCACACATAGGGGAGTCCAGGCCCGGCTCTGATGCCTTTGGCCAGTCGCTTAATCCCTGCGAGCCTACGTTTGCCCACAGGAAAATGGACCAACCGAGACGACCCGGAGAGTTCCCAGCCTCATGGGGTGCTCAGGAGACAGAACGCGGGAACACGGGTGCGTGCTCAGCCCGGCTCCCTGCCTGGAGCACGGCATCGGGAGGGCCCTGGCTGGATTGTGGCACCAACCAGACACGTGCGCCTCGTGCTTCTAGTGAAATCCCTGTGGCACCACGTGTTCATCGGTCGGGATCGGCTGCCGCTCGCACCGTTAGCACGTGGCAGCGTCGGGATACGGTTCTGTCCACAGCTTCGGCGTCCCTGTGCGGTCACTGCCGTGCTGAGGCTCAGTTTCCATGCCCAGGGACGATGGCCACCACGGGGGCTTCGGCCAAACCTAAGGGACACGATGCGTGTGACGCACACGATGGATTTAGCGTGTGGCCTGTCGTCACTGTGGAACAAAATGTTTTCCTGAAGTCCAGCGAAATGTGTTCTCTACGGCATCCCGCCTTCCTAGCCTTTTCTTTAGTCCAGGGCGCCCCGCTGTCTCG
The DNA here is from genome assembly GCF_964662115.1 of Mustela nivalis. NCBI lineage: Eukaryota > Metazoa > Chordata > Mammalia > Carnivora > Mustelidae > Mustela > Mustela nivalis. Next base: position 89,645,324 of record NC_139032.1, on the reverse strand, counting down.
GCCGGGCCGGGTTGGTTGAAAATCAGACTTCTGGATGTGCGGTGGGCGGAGGCCCGGAGAGGAGTTGGGACACGGGGTTCTGGCCCGCATCAGAGGCACATAGGGCCGTGGCCAGAATCTTCCTTGTCCGGGCTTGAGTAGGGGTTGGGTGTGATCATCACCAAGACCCTTTTAGCACAGCACCTCGCAGCTTGACCCCGGCCCCCCACCCCCCTACATTTGTGACAAACGTGCCCAAATGTCAGTGTCAAAGCTTTGCCAGGCCAGCCCCTCCCCCCACTCCCATCCCAAATTGGGGCCACTCTGAAGTGGAGGGTGCTTTTACCTTGTGCTTTTTCTCCAGTTTAATGGCTTTCTGGGTGGCCTTCTGTTCCTGCACCCAAAGCTGCTGGTAGCGATGCTGTAGCAGGTCGAAGAAAGGTGTGGAGGGCCTGCGGGGAGAAGGACAGAGAGGCTCTCTTAGAAGGCTCTGCATTCTCTCCACCAAGGAAGACCCCGACCTTCAGGGCGGGGCGCTGGGAGGTGGCGACAAAGACTGTCCCCGCGAGTGGGCTTTAGACGGCCTCCTTGGAGCCCTCTTTTCAACCAGACCTTGCCCTTGGGCTTGGTCCTTGATCGGTGAAGCCCGTCTTCATAAAGAATCGGTGAAGTCAACCCCACCCCGCCCCACACCCCCCTTGGTTTCAGTGTCTGATCACCTTGGCCTGCCTTTACCAAGAATCCCATTGGATCAGCTCAGCGAGCATCGCCTTGCCCTGTCTGTGTCCTTCCCTGACCCCCACCCCCGCTCCCGGGCGGTAAGGCCCCCCCTGCCCCCCCATGCTGAGACTCTTTCTCCTTGTGCAGGGGGGAGCTGCCTGCAATCATCACCGCCTCCAGTTTCAGACTCTGATTCTCTTTGACAAGGGTCTCCGGCCTGGGAGAGCACTTGCCCTGCGCGCCCCATTTCGGATGCCCCGCCCCTTCGCAGCGGTGTCCTCTCCCAGAGGATTGGTGGGTGGCACGTGAGACCTGCCCCGAGTTGCCGCACAGGTGACAGGTGATGAGGACAAGTTCTTCCCAGAAGAACCGGAGCTCACGGTTGCAGGAGGGAATGATGGAGCCGAAGAGAGGGGACTCGCCGGGGCGCCGCTCCCAGCGAAAGGACGGACGGAGACAATCATTGCCAGGAGCCGCCAGCGCCGTTCGGGGCCAAGCTGGCCGGAGACCGTACCCTACGTGGGGCAGGCCACGGCAGCTGAAGCAAATGCCCCCTTTCTCTGTTGTGCTCAAAGACAGACACACCGTACAATTTCCCCACGTGATCAATCTTACCGTTTCTGAAAGGGACAAGCAGCCGTCTGTGCCCGAAGTGTTACAGGGGGAGGCACGCGGGACCGCCCACCCAGTGTGCTTCGGGAAAAGAAACCAAAGTACCCCGGCGGTCATGAGACTTCTAGAAACACTGTCGAATCGAAACACAACGCGAGTCGCCACGTAACGAGGGCGTTTCCGGGGGCAACGTGATAAAGGACCGGGCGGAATCGGTTTTACTGGTGTATTTTATCCCTCTCCTTACTGAGAGTATGTTATCGATCTAGTCCGGCCGAGATATTGCCACAGCGCCATGGAGCCCTTCTTTAAATACTCACAGGGTGTTTGAAAGATTTAGTTTTGAAATTTTGAATTTTACTTAGTCGAAATGAAATAAGAAGCTAAATTCAGCTCCTCGGTGGCACCAGCCACGTGGCGAGGGTTCGGCAGCCGCCTGTGGCCGGGCCACCGCATCAGACACACACCGCGGTCGGCCTGCTTGCCACGGCTCGCAAGGGGCTCGGGGCCTGGTGTGTGCTACGCACCCCCGCGAGGATGCCGGTGCCCAGGCCCAAGTGTGAGACGCTCTACAGGATGAGTGACATCAGCAAACACTGGACCGCACGGAGGGAGGAGGAGAAAGGGAGGTAGATGACAGTGACCTGGGAAATGCACCCAGCAGGTGACGTCCGTGGGCCTCGTTCGGACCCCGAGTCAAGCAAACCATCCGTGAGAAGGGGTGGGCCAAGTGAGCGTTAGCCGAGGTTTGGAAGCTATTCAAGTGTTTCTGTGGGAGAATACAGAAGGGCTTGTGGGTGGAGTAATTGGTTGTTGACAATTTGCTTTAAAAAGGAGCTTCCACAAACAATAAATACATCACAGTCAGGTAAAGTGGGAACGGGTGGCGGCGTGTACCGATAATGGTTGAAACTGGGTGTTGGGGGTTGATCGCGGGCGTGTTTATAGTGTCGGCTCATACCTTCGTGCATGTTTGACATTGTTCATCCTAAGCAAAAAGGGAAAGAGAAGAAGAAACAGTGAATCAGGCTCATTGCTTTCCCTCCCATGTCTTTCGGACCTTCCTTTTGTTGGTGAACAGTCCTAGCTAGCTTCTGCCTCTCACATCTGAGCTGATCATTTCTTCATTTCCCTGGCCAGAGAGTCTCAGATTTTTCTGGTGCATAAGAATCACCTGGGCCTGGGGCACCTGGGTAGCTCAGTGGGTTAAAGCCTCTACCTTCGGCTCAGATTATGATTCCAGGTTCCTGGGATGGAGCCCCGCATTGGGCTCTCTGCGCAGCGGGGAGCCTGCTTCCCCGCTCTCTCTCCGCCTGCCTCTCTGCCTACCTGTGATCTGTCTGTCAAATAAATAAATAAATAAATAGAAATCTTAAAAAAAAAAAAAGAACCACCTGGGCCCAACCCCCAGAAGTTCTGAGCTAGGAAGTGGGAGGGGGACCCAGGAAATCGCATTTTTAGCAAATGTAGTTCTGATCCAGGGTGTGCGGGCTGAAGGGTGGTCCTCCAAGTGGTGTTTCCAACCTCCTCCCTAGACCTGTGAATATGACTTTATTTGGAAAAAGGGCTTTTGCAGAGGTAGTCCACTGAAGGATCTCGAGATGGGATTAAGAACTATGCAAATGCTTCCTGGGGATAGGCCCTGTATCCAGAGACAAGTGTCCTCATAGGGAGCTGACACACAGGGGTCCCGCGGCCCACCCGAGGGACACACTTAGAAACAGCCCTCCCTCCTTTGGAGGGCGTCTAGAGCAGGTCCCAAGACAAGAAATCAGTCTTCCACAGCCCCAGGAAACACAGAACACCGTTCTGCAACCTGGCACGTGTGCGTGGGTCCCCGTCCCCGGGGGATCTCGTTACAGGCACGTTCTGGTTTGGTGGGTCTGGAGTGGCCACAGGTGTTGTGGCCCGGGACCCACGCTTTGAGGCTTAAGCCTTAGCCCCGGGGGTCTTAGCTCCAGAAGTCCCAAGAGTTGTGGACGTCAACCTCTGAGCAGGTGTCTGGACGAGGGACCGCAGCTTCTCTCATTGCGCTTCTGGAAATGCAGGCGCCCCAGGAAACGCTCTGGTCTTCCCCGCTGACCTTATCTTACAGACCAGGGAAGGCAAAAATGGCAGCGTTAAGAAGCCGCGGCACCCCCTCCCCGCCACCAGGATCTTGAGGCAAACTTCCAGCCCCTCTAGCTTTGCGTTTTTTGTTTTTGTTTCTGTTTTTTTGCTTGCTTGTTTGTTTGTTTTTTATGAGGGGAAGGGGCAGAGGGAGAGGGAGAGAGAGAATTTTAAGTGGGCTCCACATCCAGTGCAGAGCCCAACACTGGCTTCCATCTCATAACCCTGAGATCAAGACCCGAACTGAAACCAAGAGTCCGATGCTTAACTGACTGAGCCACCAGGCGCCCCTCTGGCTTTGCGTTCAAGACAGCAACCTTAAATACCTTGACACTGCCATCATAGTTATTAACAGTTAAAAGTCGGGAAATTTTACATTAAAACCCCAGCTTCCCAGACTGTCTTGAAAACCTGCAGGTAGGTGCTGACCGGGCAGTCTGTGGGCAGCAGCTACCGGCCGGCGCCGAGGGTCACTGTCAGGGCGCCCCACGCCTCTCCCTTCCCTGCTGCCTCTTGCCCCGGCCAGCTCCGCTCCCTGTGGGGCCCCTCCAGGTTTTGGATTTCGTGGCCGCAGAGATGGACACAGAGTCAGATGGGACCCTTAACATCCCCCTGCGCCCCGTGCGTTCCGGTGTAGTCTGACTACTGTGCAGACCTCCCTGGGCGGGGATCGGGCTGAGCGAGGGCTCTGCTTGAGCAAGCGGCTCCGCGTCTCTGAAAAGCCTCTGGAGCTCACAGGTCTCTTTACAGAGCAGCCTGCCGAGCGGCTACAAACAGTGGCTCTTTGTTTTCCGGTTCCTTTACCCCTGTGGTGACTTTTATTGCTTAATTATCACACGCCCCATGCTTCTGAGCAGCCTAATTTATGGCCACGCTTTCTAATGACATGAGATGCGTAACCTCACAGTATCCACCCCCAGAGGCTGTTCACAACAGAAGAGCTGTCTTGCCAGCAGCCCCCACTGCATACATCACCAGGAGCCTCCCTTCAAGGCCCTCCCGCAGCCTGGGCTGGCCGGCTTTGGGTCCTGCTCTGGCCAGTGGTGATTACCTGGAGACGTTTTGAGGGGTGGGATGGGGAAGGGGCTTGGACGGGAGAACAGCTGAGAAACCTTGGCAGTCACGGCAGCCCCAGCGCGCCTGGCTGAGGGAGATCCGGCAGGTGCTGCCCATTTCTGCTCTGGCTCGTCCACTTGGGTAGAAAGACAGGGAGGCTTGTCAGGACACAAATCAGATCACATCACCCTTCCCTGTTTTAACCCTAAGCCTAGACTCCGGGCCAGGGACCTTCAGGGCTCCTTGCCTCCACCGCCACCTGGCTCACCCTCGGCTTCTGCTGGTCTCAGCCGTGGGGTCGCCTCCCCAGAAGGCCTGCCTGATCGCCTGTCCTCGGCCGCCCCCACCAGGTGGCCGCTCACAACAGGGATTCCAGGTCACTGGTTTGCCACCAGCCTGGGCCACTGCACGCCAACACCCCCGGGGCAGGACCAGTTTGTGTCGTTGAAGAAGAGGGAAGGGGAGTCAGAGAAAGCAAGATCAGGCAAATTTCTGGGAGATGCACTTTTTCATAATTCAGGATATAGGACACTAGGCTACGTAGAAGGTATAATAAAGACCGTAAGTTGATGGACAGTGCTACTCGATGGACGAAGGACAGTCTTTTCAACCGATGGCACAGAAATGACTAGACGTTGTGGGCAAAACCCCACAAAACAGCTCTCGACCGAGGGCTCATACCCTCCACAAGAATGACCTCAAAATGGATCATGGATTTCCATATGAAGATAAACCGATTAAATTTTCCGAAAAAAAAAAAAAACTGCAGGAGAAGCTCAGGAGCTCAGGCCGCTGGAGGATATCTTGGCTGTGCCCAGTTTGGGGATATGACAAATAAAGCTGCTAGAAACATCCGTGTACAGGTTTTCAGGAGCTCAGGCCAGGCTTGGTGCTGACTTCCTGGATTTGGCACCAAAAGCAAGATCCGTAAGAGAAACCACAAAGTGATGAATCACACTTCCTCGAGATGAAGGCCTTTTGCTCTGTGGAAAGTCCTCTGAAGAAGACGGGAAGACCAGCTCCCTAGACCAGGAGGAGGTCCCTGCAAACCACACGTCTGGCCAAGCGCTTCTCTCTGGAATGCATGGAGAGCTCTCAGACTCCATGTGGAAGCAAACCCGTTAGAAAGATACAAAGTTTCATCGGAGGACATACCGGTAAGGCCAGGAGAACATCGTCCACAGCCCCGCCCTCAGAGACGCACAAATCCAGACCCGATGACGGTCCACGACACACGTATTGTGTAGAAACGAGCAGGAGCAAATGCGGGCCAGGATGCAGAGAAGCCAAGCCTCGCAGCGTTGCTGGACGGGATGAGAAGTCGCACAGCCACTCTGGAAAACAGCTTGGCAGCGTCTTAAGAATCTAAACATACAGCGGCACTGGGCTGGCTCAGTGGGTGGAGCCTGTGACTCGATCTTGGGATCGTGAGTTCGAGCCCCACGTTGGGTGTAAAGATGACTTAAAGATGAAATCTTAAAAAAAAAAAAAAAAAAAAACCCACCCTGGATATACATGTACAGCCCAGCACCTGTACCCCTATGCATTTATTTCAGAGAAGTGGGAGCTTACGTACAAGAAAACCTGTACACGGATGTTTCTAGCAGCTTTTTTGTCATATCTCCAAACTGGGCACAGCCAAGGTATCCTCCAGCGGACGAATGGCGAAAGAAGCCAGGGTCCGTCCACACTGTGGAACAGCACTCAGCAGAGGAAAGCATCAGGTTTTACAACAAGCTGCTTGGGTAGATCTCAAGGCCATGGTGCCAAGGGGAAACGGACAATCTCAGAAGGTCACCTACATGGTGATGTCACGCACATCACACGCTGGAACTTTCCAGGGGTGAGGGGTTGGCGGGGGAGGGCAGTCCCTGAGGGGTAGCATGAGGGAGATCTTTGAGGTGATGGAACAGTTCTGTGTCTTGACTGTGCTACTCGGATGGCGCGCGCACACACACACCCCCGAGCGCTATAAAAGCGACGGTCCCTGTGTTGCACCAACGCCGCGTGTTTAGTTTTGATGTTGCACATGGTTGTGCGAGATTTTATCACGGGAGGAGCTGCGTGAAGGGTACGGGATGTCTCCGTCCGTCTCGACCCCTTCCTGTGAGTCTAGGAATTATTTCGCAGTACAGTATTATTTTAAAATTCAATCAAGCATGTTAGAGGAAAGGCTGGAAGAGCTTCCTTCCTCCTTTATGGGAAATTATCATAAAAATTCCTGCCGTGCAGCGTGGTAGACAGAGACTATGGGGCCCCGGGATGTGGGGAGAGAGGAAGGGAGCCTTGTCTGGTAATTAAATTTTTCAAGTCTAGAGCTGCCAAAAAGCATGGAGCGGCCGTATGTGTAATGACCCAGAAAGGTCTCAGAGACCTCCGTCAAGTGTGAAAACACAAGTCCGGGGCGACAGGGCTGCATCCACGCAGATGTGGGTGACTGGAGAAAAGTGTGGAAGGAGGTCGGCCGATGACGGCTCCGGGGCTGAGGCAGGCACAGGTCTGCTTCCTGGTTATGCAATGAATAAAACAAAAAACAAGGACGGACGGACGGACGGAGGGAGGGAGTTCTAAGTCTGACAGGTTGTGTGAGTGGCTGGGACCGTAATGCGGGTGACGGATCCAAGGCCCCCAGTCCCCGCCCCCAGAACATCAGACCAGAACTCACAGCAGCCCCCCACGAGCAGCCCAGGGTGGCCAGGCCTTCGCGGCCGGGGAGGCACCCGGCAAGAGCCCAGCCCTGGGGGGTTGCTGTCGGGAGTTTTATTAGCATTTCTCCAGGTTCTAGGACCTTCGAGGATGCACCCTTAGGAGACACTTCCTTGTTTTCTTCTGCAGTTGCTTCTTGCTGCTACCTTAAATACATTCAGCTGTTTCTCTTTTGAAGTAAATGTGATTCTTTATAATAATAATTTTAAAAAATAGGCATTTTTCACCTGCCCCCAAATGAAAGATTTTTGCCACAGGCGGAGGTCACAATTACGGCTACCCTATCTGCAGCTTACCTTTGAGAAGCTGGAGGGGGGCACACAGAAGGTCTTAATTATTTATCCTCACTAAATGAGCTGGGAAACGTGGGAGTGGGGAAGCCAAAGCCCAGAGAGGTCAAATGGCTGGGCCAGGGTCACACAGCACATTCCACCAGCAAAGCCTGGACTCCTTCCTGCCCTCGGGCTACAGCCACGAGAATGCCCATCGATTTACAGGAGACTGGAGTCTGCCAGGGAGCCTCCTGCAGACAGAGGCCAGACCCCAGGGGCCTGGCTACTCTCAGACAGGACCCCCCCAACCCCCAAGGCGCTCTCTCCCCAGGCCCCAGCGCAGTGCCCAGCCTTGGTCCACGCAGGTGCAGGGGCTTTCTAAACAATGCACATCTGATCCTATCTCTCTCAACACCGGCTGGTATCTTCTCTTGCCCTTGGGGCGTGGGGCACAATTTCCAGGGCTCTGTGCTATCTCCAGGATCGCATCCCGCCTCCTCCCAGACCAGCACAGCCTAGGATCCCCCGTTTCATCCCCAGCCCATCTCGCTGCACCGTCCCGTCCCTCCTGAGACCTCCCGGAGCTCTGCAGGAGATGTTGCTGTCCCTGCACTTTGCACCCGGAAAGGTCTTTTGGACATTTTTTACAGCAACCCGTTCAGTGCCCACCTGTCCCAGCAGCTCTAAGCTCCATGGAACAGGGGTCAAGGCCGGACTGTTCTCTGTGCACCTCCTGGCCTGGACAGCCAGCCTGCACCTGGTAGATCGTCTTTGTGGCTCTGGGATCCCACTTCCTTTCCCTGTAAGAACCAACTCTTTTCCAAGGACAGTTTTTCTCCTCCACTGCAACGCCTAAGAGGCGGTCTTTGGAAGAAATTCACTATTCCTTGGGGAACCTAGAGACGGGGACAGGGTAGCCCTTCTGTCTGCAGAAAGGGTGCAGGTACCGAAGGCAAGCCCTTGGGCCTTTAGGTCCCTCTCTCCCCTGGCACGGGGGAGCTCGGTAATTAGAGCCAGCATGTCGGAGTGGCTCCTGGATCCCAAAAGGGGCAGCGATGGCAGTCCGCCCAGAGCAGAGGGCCCGGCCAGGACAGGTGGCCCATGGCAGCAGCCCCTCCCTGAGGATGTTTAGTCTAGGAGGCCTCTGGCTGGAGGGTGGGGGTCTCTGAGAGCCCACCCAGCCAGGAAAATCTGGGATTCTCAGGCTCATTCCCTATGAATCTTTAAAACTATTTGAAAGTGATTAGGACTTGTAAAAGTGTGTGCTTCCATGTGATATCGGAGGGGTCCCCAGAGCACAGGGACTGGGATGTAGGTGTGGGGGCTGTTCGGAAGCTCTTCAAAGAGCAGAGAGGGGCAGAGGGCTGGCCAGGCACAAGCATCTGGGGAAGGGGTGTCAGGAAGGCAGGAGGCCTGGGACCAGGTCCACTCCAGAGCTGGGGAGCTTGGTCCTGGCGGGGGTCCTCTTGGAGGCAGGGAGAGGACTGTCCGTAAAGGGCTTCTGGGGACTTTGGGGTGTCATGGAAATGTACTGTATTTTCATTGACTACTCCGGTATCTAAAGTTTTTTAAAGTTATCTTTACGCCCAATGTGGGGCTCGAATTCACAACCCTGAGATCAGGAGTTAGATGCTCCACTGGCTGAACCCACCAGGCACCCCCAGCTCCAAGTTGGATAAATTTGTCAAAACTCATCAAGTTATACATGAACCATTTCCGTGTCTAAAAATTATATCCCAATAAAGTTGTTTTAAGAGAAAAAAACAAGAAGACAGATTGTGGAGAAAATGGCCAAGGCAGGAGTTGTAAGAGAGGAAGGGGTTGGTGAGGGTGCTAGGGAGCTACAGATGGTTTCAGAGCAAAAGGAGAGAGGCTGATGCACGCCGATGGCCATGCTTCCCAACGGTTGCTTTGGTGGTGGAGTGAATTAGACCAGGAGGGGGGCGGCGGCATAGGATTTGAGGACCCAGGCCATTCCAGGGGAGGAAGGGCTACCCTTCCTCTGAATGAGATCAGCCCTGTGTCCACGAACTCATCCGTCCGCTCACCCGTCCGACCCGCCAGGAGCGTGAACAGGCTCCCGCTAACGGGAACGAGCTGTCTACAGTCTGTATAGCAACAATAACCATGATCGTCACAGTGCACACATCCTGCCTGCTTCCTTAATCCTGAGGACCATGGCCCTGGAGACGGTTTTTTTTTTTTTTTTTAAATTATTTATGTATCTATTTGAGAGAGAGAGCGATAGCAGGGGGAAGATGAACAGAGGAAGAGCGACAGCAGACCCCACGCTGAGCGCGGAGCCTGATGCAGGTCTCTGTCTCACAACATTAATATTCTCATTAAGACGGGAAATCCGAGGTCCAGAGAAGGTCACGGTCTTGCCCAAGACCACACAGCCAGGGAGCGTGGCGTTTGTGTGGGGAGCTTGTGGACGGATCTGCCTGCAGCCCTCGGCCCCCCAGGCAGGGAGTCTCCTACAGCAGGGTTTGGGTGGAGGAATGTTCTCTCTGAGCCTTTTGATGGCTCTTTGCGGGTGAGCAGAGGGTGGAGGTTGGGGTGGGGGAGTGAAGCGAGGGACTCCTTACAGAGCGGTGGGCATGAGCAAAGACGGGGGATCCGATCAGGCTGGCCCCGTGCCTCCCAGCCCTGCCCTGGCCCGATGAGCATGGGAGCCCAACAGCAGGTGGGAAATCCCTCCCGTTTTACTGAGCACTTACTATATCCAGCCTGCCATGAGCACTCCAGCTGCAGTCCCACCGATTCCTCACGACTCCGACAGTGAGGGAGAACATTCCTGCTTTCATGGAGGGAAACTGAGGCTCAGATAAATCAAGCAGCTTGCCCAGGGTTTGCTCACGGACATGGAGCAGGTAGGGCCAGGACAGGGGGACCCCACTCAGGATCCCCACCCAGGTTCCCCTGACTCGGAAGAGCTAGCCGCTTCACGGTTGGGCTGCGTGTCCAGCAACCCCAAAGAGGGTCTGAGCCGTCCAGTGGTCGCTGCCCAGTGGCCTGTCCTGGTGGCCTCACCGCTGGTCCTGCTCTGTGCCTGGGTGGTAAAGCTGTGTTTTCCGTCCAGGGAAGGACCCTTCCTCTACAGAGAGAAGGCCAGTGGGTCCTGAACCTGGGCGGTCTCATCCCGGGGGCCTCGGGCCCTGGCCCGCAGTTGCGAGGATTTCTGCGCGCCCGTCCCACCGTGTCTGAGCAGTGCCCGTCGGTGACCAACTGTCTGCCCATAACCCGGCAGGAACCTCTCGGAGAAGTTCCTCACCACCCTGACGTTTTCGCTCACAACAAAACCATGTCAAAACTAAGTCTAATAAAGCGGAAAATGGGGAATAAAATGAAATGAAATCAGCTCTACTTGGGGTAGGCCGGCAAGAAACTTCAAATTAGTTCAATCCGACCCATCTTCGCTGCTTCGCGATTGATACCCCAGACCAGGGGTTGATCTCGGATGAAGGCGCCAGGGACGAGGTAGGGAAATGGAAATTATCATTTGCAAACATTAGGCTGACACTTTGTGCGTGCGGGGGATGAGGGCTGACAGCTCTGATTTGCCGGCTCGGCTCCTCTCTGCCAAAGAGCGCTCTGTGGATTAGGGGGGCCCCTTTCATGGCAACCCATCTTCATCTTCGCTGCTCATTAAAACTTTGTGGAGCTGGAGAAGTTGGCGGAGGAGAGGAAACTGCAGGAACCTTCTGAGGGACTTCAGGTACACATTTGTTGAAAGGTGTTTGAGAAGGGAGCCTTGGGTCTGACAAACCGGATTTTAGTACGGCTCTCCGTGCGCAGCGGGCTAAAATAATTGGTCATCAGTGACTACTAATTCGGTTTAGTAGCCAGAGGCAATTTTTTTCTTCCTGGAAAATCAATGACAGCACGGAGGTCTGTTCAACGTGATTCCGCTCAAAACTGGGCCTTATTTGGCGCTTGATGCCTCTTCAGTGGGGACAGCGATTTTGTTAAAATAAAATTAAAATCCATCTCTACTATGCCAGTGGTCCGCCGCTCCCAGGGGGCGGGCAAGGCGCCGGCACCGGCCCCCGCACGGCCCCGGAGGGCTGAAGGAGTAGACAGTGGCCTCCGGGATGGGCTGCGGCCAAGGACCACGGACGGTCTGGTTTGGGGGGAGGGAGGGGGCTGGAGGCCAGGCTTCTGTCACAGGCTGGAAATCAAAACCGAGCCCACGAGGGACAGCCCACAGTGGCACCGTGTAAGGAGCCCCAGCTCCTGGTGCACCCCCCAGAGCTGTCCCTCTCTGCCCCGTGGGGCCTGCGTGCTCAGACGGCCCGGAGTAGTGGGCTTCCCTTCGCCTCCACGCCCGAAGCTTCCTGAACGGGCCCCTGTGTCTGACAGCCCAGGGACATCAGGGACCATCCGCGGAGCCCTCGGCTCCTGCCTGCAGCCGCACCGCTGTTTCTCCCGGGAGGTGCTCCTGGCTGACTTTGCCTCCACCCTGCCAAAGCCACAGCTAAATCCGTTTTTTATTTTGTGCTTTGTTTTTTTTAATTAACATTTTTATCGAGATCATTGTAGATTTCACAAGCAATTGTAAGAAAGGAAACAGAGGGGTTCAGTGCACGCATCTCAGGCTTCCTCGTGGTCGCGCGTGTGTCTATTTCCCCGCAACGTCATCACACGCAGGGCTTCACGCGCCCGCGGCACGGTCAGGATGCACAACACTGCCTCACCCCAGGCCCCTCCGGGACCCTTGGCCACCACGCCCCCTCCCTCCCACACTGCACCCACGTGCCCAGGACGGTTCCAGGTCACCCTCACAAGAGCCCCACGAGGGAGAGGACCTGGGACCGCCATCAGCCCCCGTTTCACTGACGAAGACACCGGTTGATGAGGAACTAGCGTGAATGAGGCCAGACGATCTGTACAGCTCAAGTAGAGGAAGTCGGCTGCTCGGGACCTGGATTTGAGGGGCCTGCCCCAGCGTGGTTGCAAATAGCAGACTCCGGGACGGCAAATAGCAGTCTCCAGTGTTCAAAAACTCTCTGCTACCAATGTATACATTTTTAAAATCAGAATTCACGTAAAAACCCAAATGTCTGGCTTTCCTTAGTGAAGCATTAGATTGTCGGTTAGGACAGCGCTGGGCCCCCATTCCCATGGGTCCATAACCGGCTGGAGCTGCTGCCCTTGGACCAGGCATGTGCTCCACCGAGACACAGACCCCACCACTCCCTACTGCCTCACACAGCGTCGGCTTCCCTCTCCTCCCCGCCGGGCCTCTACAGGCCTAGGAAACTCTGCCCCCTCTCCAAGAGGCTCTGTGCCTTGCATCACAAGGCTATGTGGCGACAGTCCTGGGTACCTCTCTTCTCAAGAACTCCAAGGACTCTTTACTGATGAACTCACACCATTTCTTCGGACCGAGGAGGACGTAGTCTTGCCCCCACCTACAGACAAAGAAATGGAGGCCCGCAAAGAGCGGGAGCCCAGAGCCCCTCCGCGTGGGAGCCGGAGTGCCGTGCGGAGTCTGGGGTCTGCTCAGTTTTCCATCCTCTCTCCGCCTCCGTCTCCGCTCCCTTGGGAAGAGGCGGGAGAAGAGAGGAAACTCGCTCAGCGGAGGGAGGGTTTGGACAGGCCCGAAGGGAAAAGCAGGACCAACCTGCCCACTGGCCCAGGAGGCCTGACGCCTAGGCTCTAGGACACTGTGAGGGACCCGTGGAAATGGTTTGATTTCTTTTAAAATCAGCACAGCCATTGAATATTTTAGATCATTATCATGCTTTTTTGTGTGCGGAGGAGAGGGCTCACGACAGCAAGCGTGCTCGAGGGCTTGCGGAGATCCCGCCATCGCCAGGTGCCTGGAGCGGGAAGACACGGGCCTGGGCCTGCCTCCGAACAGCGTTTCAATCCCGTGGGAGACCAGGGATCCTCAGTCTTGAGGACACAAAAGAATTATCCCACGTTGGACTTTCCGACTTGCCCAGGCCCCGGCGTGTCACCGAGGCTGCAGCCCCCCACCCCCAGGGGTGCCTGGCCCACGGGATTGCCGGAACCCTTTGGGGGTCTAGCTCTGAGCCTCTCCCGTGCAGAGGACCCTCCAAGCGGATCGCCAGCAGCCCCTCTGTGGGGGCGGGTGGCCGGCCCGGCCCCAGGGGACCTGCCGCAGCTCCCACACCCCTCCTCACCCCCCTGCCTTGTTCCTGCTTGTCCCCCTCAGCCCGAGGGCCTGTCTTTTCTAACTAGCCTGGAGGAAGGGGCGGTAATTGAGGGGCTGCTCTCCCTGGCAGGACTCTTAGAGCTAATTAGAGAAGAGGACCTCTGGGCTTGTGGTTATTTTTTAATTGTTTGTGGATCCAACATAAAAGCTAATGACAGAGCAGGGAGACTTAGTTAGCCGTGCTCTCCTGACTTCTAAACTTGTCTAAGAGGTCATTTGCAATTTGTTAACATTTTTTCACAAGGGTGAAGTCAATTAGCAGTTTCCCCACACAGACGCCCAGAGGCGGGCCCAGGCTTTCTGGAAGCTTCTGTCTCAACCTTGAGGGTCTGTGCCTGAAACGGGAGCTCCCCCTGTGTCCTGCAGCGCCCCCCCCGCCCCCCCCCCGCTGCAGGCTCCGGTGGGGCTTGAGCCCCCCCGGGGGAGAGGCCCAGTGGAGCCAGCGCACATGCCGGGGGACAGAGTGCCTCGTGCACACGCAGACGTCTGCTGCGCAGGGGTCCTGGCATCTGGGGACAGGGTGAGTAGCAGATGGGGCCTCCCTGCCCTGTGGGGTTGCAGAGAGGGCACCGGCTCCTGGCAAAAGCCGAGGAGGCCCCTTCAGCCCAGCAACTCCCCCCGTGTACTTGACCCTGAGGAACCTCGCCCACAGGTAATGAGGAACCACCTGGACATCCCGCGATGGGAGACGAAAACACCCGCCCGGCGGGGCAGGGTGACCTTTGCAAATGTGTGGAGCGACAAAAGCCAGTTGCCACGCAAAGGGATTTACGTGTTTCGAAGCCACATGAACACACAAATACGCATTATTGACGGCCGCCTAGCGCCGGAGCGAAGATGGGCGAACCCAGAGGACAGGACTTGTATTCCAACCTCAGGAGGGTCCCCCGGGGGCAGAGGGAAGGGCGTGGGGCCAGGAGGGGCTGAGAAGGGGCTTCAAGCTGCATTTGGTCTGTTTTATTTCTCTAATAAGGGCTCGGATGCAAATATAGCCTGGGGGTAAAATTTGTGAAACCCAGGTGTGGGGCCACGGAGTTAGTTACGAAAGCTTCTGAACTTCTCTGCACTTTTGGAGAGTTTCCTAATAAATATGAAGAAAGGAGTGGCCAAATTTTGCTCCTCTGGAAAGCATGGATACCTGTCATCTTTCGGCTGATTAAAACTCTTGACTGATTGCGAACTTTCTTATTTTCCACAAACACGGGACGGGCAGCACGTGACAAGACGACAGGAACACGCGTGCCGAAGCAATAGTTCAGTTCCCGACAAAGAAGTTCCCCCGAAACCCCACGGTGCCTCAAGTGCGCGGCTTTCTGACTTTGCGGGAAGATGCCCTGATGACCACAGTAGGGCGACCGGTGGGTGCCCCCCCCACCCAGAGATACGTCCTCCTTCTACCCCAGAGCCCATGAGTGTGACGTGAAGTCAGAGAGGAGCTTTGGCCGACGTAACTAGCTTTGGGAGCTTGAGGTCAGATCACCCTGGATTATTGGGGTGAGCCCTGAATCCAGGGACCCGTGTCGTTGTTGGAGACAAAAGGGGAGAGACCGGAACACGTGAGCCGAGAGCTGAGGCTGGAGGACACCGAGCCCAGGGACGCCCCGGGCCACCAGAGGGCAGGAGGGATTCTCGCCTAGAACCTTCGGCGGGAAGCGGCCCCGTGACAATCTGAATTTGGATTTCCGGCTTCACGTTAGGAGGGAATACACTTCTGTTGTGTGAAGCCACCGGGTTGGTGGTGATCTGTTCCAGAAGCCCCAGGACGCTGATAATCAAAGCCCAGAGCCCAGCAGGTCCAAGCCCAGGGAAGTTGTTCCTCTCACGTGCTGGCTGTGTCCCATCTGGGGAGCGATCACAAGCAAGCCAACCCTTCTCCCCTTCCAGTCAGGCAACCAGCACTCACTGAGCACCTACTACGTCCCGGGCCTGTGCTAGGCGTTGGGGATACAGCAGTGAGCAAAACCAGGTGGGGCCCAGAGTCTCCCTGCGCCTTCTGCCATCCTCCCCTCCCACCGAAACAACGTGTCCTGTTTCATTTTGCGCCCCGTGTCCTCCTGGTATCCCGAACACCGGCGTGACACCCAGCACAGGCGGGCCCTGAGTGAGCACACGGTACAGGACAGAAGCGAAAGATAGGACCTCCAAGGTCAAATCCCACTCTCTGGCCACGCGATCACAGACAAGCATCTCTGTGGAAACCTCAGTTTCCCCATCTGTAGAAAGAGTGTTGCTACTCAAGGGTCATTCTGAAGGTCAGGGGAAAGGCTGGGCACGAAGGGTCTGTCCCTGTGCCCAGCCCCAGAGGAGCTAGCAAGGTGGAAGCTGGTATTATTATTACTGGAACCTGCAGGGCAGCCGGTTTTCTGGAACAAAAGGCCACCTCCATCTGGCCTCCAAAGGGAAAGGGACGGCCTTGGCCCCTGAGCACATGTTCAGAGACGCGCTGTAGGCTCTGAATTCTTTTGCGTGGGGGTCTCGCGCAGCAGCAGGCTGGGGTGCTGTGTTGGGCTCGAAACTGGTTCTCCCCGTGGGACCGGCCCCTCCGTGCCCCCATGTCAGAGGGGCCACCGTGTCACTGAGGGGCAGAGCCAGGCACAGCCCAGCGAACCCTCCAGCTGTGTCCAGGCTGGGGCTAGGGAGGCCGAGGCGCCAGGCCCACTCCCACGCTTTGCCCACCGACGCGGGCAGGCGAGGCCCAGCTCTAGAAAAATCAAAAGCGGGAGAGCGGGAGCTGGGGAGGCCCCGAGGGGGAGCGGCCTGCGGCCTCGTTAGTGCTGACCCTGGCACGGAGCCGCTCCTGACGGATGGGGTTCGGGAGGGCCAGGCCCCGGGGGAGCGCGGCCCTATCCATTATGGGCCCGTCAGCGCCTCCCTGAGCCCTCCCTGCTCCGAATGCCGAGAGCCTCCGGCCGGGAATAAATCTCTGTCTGGGCCGCAGGAGAGCAGAGAGGGAAAAAAGGCAAAGCATGAAAAATGTCTCATTCCTGGCTCTGGCAACAAAGCCGCCTTGCAGGAAGGAGTGAGCAGAGTTTGGGGAGGGGCGAGAGGTAGGAGCAGACGCAGCCGGGCGGGGGTCCCAGAGAGGAAGCGGGGAGAGGGTGGGTCCCCTCACAACGCCCCCCAGCTACTCTCCCTGCCTGGGCCTCTTTTAACAAAAGGCCCCCGGGTCAGGTCCACGGAAGCAGGCTCCCCATGAGGACGGGCCCCTGTCGGACCCAGTTTGGGGTGTCCCAGGACCCGGCCCGGCAGTGATGCATAGGTCTGGGGTGTCAGCCAACACCTCCCCGAGCATGAGGGTCTAGAGTAAACCATCTGCAGCCGAACACCCAGGCTTCCGCTATCACCTGTGAGCTCTTGCTACAGGGACATAACCTCTCCCTGCCTCAGTTTCCCTGCGGGTCAGTGGAGGTGGTGGGCCACCGTGAGGACATGCTGAGTCACTCTGTGGAAAGCCTGGTCCCCGGGGAGAGCTCGCAAGCAGCAGCAGCACTGACCACTGTCCCTGCTGTTCGCAAATGGCCTCCCTCGGCCGAGGACACGCCTGGAGACAGGCAGCCTTGCGGACGGGGTTCAGGATGTTGAAAGATGATTTCCTCATCCAGGCCCTGGCTCAGCCTCCTGGAAGCCTGCAGGCTGTGGGTATGGACAGCAGCTCAAATCCTGGCTCTGTCACCAACTGACCATGTGACCTCAGGCAAGGGACTCTCTGGGCCTCAGTCTCCTCATCTATAAAATGGAGATGATAGTCCCTCCCTGTCGGAGGGGTTTAACAAGATGGTGCACCCGTCTGCTGTTTCTCGAGGGCTCTGCCACGTGAACCACAGGCCCGCTCTCCAAACACACACACTGGTCCTCGTTTTGTTCTCTCAAGGCTCTGAGAACAAAGCCCCTCCACTGTCCTCACTTATTGTCATGTTCCTGGTACACGGTGGTTTCTGTCCCTCACGCCAGCACCCCCGTATGCTATCTCTGGACCCCTTCCTGTTTATGGGCCTTCCCTGAACGTATGATGCTTCACATTTTTTAAGTTGATGCTTTAAGTGTGACCTGAGCATCAGAATAGA
The DNA here is from genome assembly GCF_964662115.1 of Mustela nivalis. Taxonomy (NCBI): domain Eukaryota; kingdom Metazoa; phylum Chordata; class Mammalia; order Carnivora; family Mustelidae; genus Mustela; species Mustela nivalis. Next base: position 89,627,622 of record NC_139032.1, on the reverse strand, counting down.
GTAGGAAGGTCACCTCCCTTGTTCTGGACTTGCTACCTCTAGTAACGAGGCCAAGGGACACATTCACTGTTCAAGGCAGCCTTATTGATATTGATTCGTAACATCAAGCACAGGGGACAGAGCAGACTCTGGCTTTACCGCCTCCTCTGGCCTCAAACGGACTGTGTGTGTTTAGTTTCAAAGACTCTGTCTCAAAGCCTTCAAAGGCCCTGGACCATATTTCTCCTCAACAAATACTTAGTGAGCTCCTATGTGTGCCAGGCTCTGACACACAGAGCAGTGAACAAAACTGGCATTGTCCCTGGCCTCCAGACCAGAGTGTCCAGGAAAGCAGAGAGCTAGTAACTGTCAGCCGCGGGAGCAGGTGGGCCAGGATGTGCGTCTCAGGTGCGGGGGACCTTGCGAGAGCCACACGCTCCCCCTGGTGGTCAGGCCGGGTTCATTCAGCCGGCTTCCCGGCCACCCATAAATCTGGAGTGGGTCTCCCCAGTCAGAAACTGTCGTGGTTCCCCGGGTCGGTCGTCTGGGAAGGGTCTTATTACTATTTTATAGGAGTTTGGGTGGGCGGCTTGGATTTTGGCCGTCAGCTCTGGGAGGAACAAAATAACCCAGCGTGATTGATGGGCCCATTGTAAATTTGTAAAATAAATCAGCTTGGCAGAAAGATTCAAAAAACCTGTCAGGCAGCAAACATTTTTTTAACCGCCTGTAAAATTTCTCCATCCTTCAGGTTTGTCACTGTCAGGCTGCTGATGCATCTGATAGCTGGGCGGGCAGCCGCGCAGACAGACGGAGGACTGGTAGCATTTCCTGCCTTTCTTGTGCTTCTCATTTCTCCATGGTCTGAATGCGTTCAGCACCGGGACGGGGGCTGGTGGGTCTAAGCCAGACTAATTGGTGGAGGAACCAAGTTTTCTGCCAGAGTTGCACGTTGCTACCAGCTTCACATTCAGACTCCAAAGTGGCCCTTTATTTGTGGGTTCATTTGGTGAGTGTTTACTGAGGACCTCTTCAGCAAAGGCCCTGTGGTCAGCACCGGGGAGGCTGAGGAGCACAGAGCAGGCAGTGCGGTGAAGGTTCTGGGTGCCCCATCGAGGAGTTTGTTTGTCGGGATGTGGGGAGCCCCTGAAGGGGGAGGGAAGGGGAAGGGCCCATTGGAAGGGTAGCTCATTGTGTTCAGAGTAAGTTTAAAGCTTTAAGAAAAATCCAGACAGGGTGGTCTTCCACTCTCTCTCTACATATACATATAAGTGACGCAGATTCTGTCTCAGCCCCCCGCTAGAGCAGAGAACGCGTGGGTGGCATCTCCACCCGTGTCTCCTCCATCCTATGTTCGTTAGGCAGGCAGGTCACTGTCACAGACACCATCCTAGTGTTTAGACCAGACCAATCCCCGTCCCAGTGCAGAGGCAGAGGCAAATAACTTCACCTCTCTGACCCTCTGTCTCTTCTTCTATACGATGGGATGTGAGAGTTCCAGCCTGGCACTCACTGAGCTGTTCAGAGTTATTTAAGGAGAGGGTGCCTGGGAGGCATTCAATTATAACAAAAACATAGTTGGCACTGTGAGTTCAGAGCAGGGGCCTCCTACTGTTCATCCGGCCCATGCCATACACAGACATGCGTGGCGGGGGAGGGGTGCTGTTTGCCATCCATGGAGGGATAGATCCTCCTGCTAGCTGTCCTTGCTTGCGTGTGGCACGAGGCTCCCCAGGCTGGAGAGTGGCCGAGCCCTGGGTGCCCAGAACCTGCCAGGAGCACCAGCTGGGCCGCCGCATGCTGCTCCTCCCCTCCCCGCATCCCTGACTCCCCACCATCGACAATCCTGGACCAATTAGGAGCAGTAACAATTAAGATGTGCCAAGGGCATGTGAACATTTGCAAACACTTATTAAAATGCATCAATAATTAAGTGCTTCTTTAATAGTTACATTTCTGGCCTCCAGACATATCTGTCTGTGGACCTTGGGTCACAGCATGCTTGGAGATCTGTGTTACGGCCCTGCACGCGGGTAATGAGAATTTAAAATCCTTCCCTGACTTGAGGTCTGAGATTTGACGGTGAGACGGGAGAGCCATCGCGCACGGGCTCTCTCCAGATGCCTGATCCGAGAGGTGTGGTCTTCAAAGCCGGCCAGCCAGACGGGCTACAAAGCCTGCTCTGCCACCTTGTAGCCCGAAGCTGCACCCCCTTTCCTGGCCTGAGAAATGGATCATACGTCGAGGCCGGATACCTGCCTCGTAGGACTGGTATTAGTATTAGCGATTCCGTGCACAAAAGGGCTGCCTGCCCCGTAAACTCAGCTCAGGGCCGCGTCGGTTCGTGGTGCCGCCACCTCTATCAGAGGATGCAAGGAAGGAGCCGTCCCACAAGGGATCGGCACGGCCAGTCTACACGGGGATGGGAGGGGCTGCAACCTCGGTGCCCACCAGGACCAGACAAATAGCAAAAAAGGGAGAAGCCAGGCCAAGTGGGGGCGGACAGATGGAGGAGCACGCATGGGTTCTGTCCGAGCGGGGCCCTGCCTCCCAGCGCCAGCCCCCGGGGCCAGGCAGGGGTGCTCACCTCAGTCGCCCGGCTTCTGACTTTGTAGGAGAAGCGGGAAATCTAGGTTTGTATATGAAATCCCCTGACTTTTTCAAATGTGGCAACTCGTTCAAACTTTCTAAGTGCCGCATGGGGAAACATGGCCGGGGGGGCGACTTGGCTGTGGCCCCCGCTCTCGACCGCAAGTCCGCACGGGCTCTGCTTCCCGATCATTGCTTAGGGCCCCACTTTCTTTCAGCCACGGCAGCTCGTGAGCTGAAACGTACCTTTCCGATGTAGTGACAATCTGCGACAGATCGGTGTAGACTGGAAACCAAATCCGTTCACTGGAAAGGGACTGATTGAATAAGCCCAAACTGGGGTTTGGATCCCATATGGTACGGGGCGCTGAGAGGGCGGGCTGGTGGAGGCCTGTGCCGCCCCTCATACCCACGATTTTGCCCATCGTAAGATACATAAAGGGCGAGAGGATTTGGCGTCAGGGGCAGGAGGCAGAGCTGGGGTCGGACTTGTCTCCTGTGCGGCCCTTGGCGTGCTCGGCTGCGTGCCCAGCTTCGAGTGAGTTTTCCGTGTATGTAGTCCGAGAGGGACCTGATGCTTTTTGCTAACATATCTGTACTTGTGAGTAAATGGCAGTCATTTGTTTCTTTGTCTATTTATTTATTGGACCAAATCGCCCGAACAACTCCTTGGGTAGTCGTGTGTAATCAGATTTGGTTTTTTAACATGCTTTTAAAGTAAAGAAATAAATACAATCGAGGCTTGTAAAAGGTGATCATTAGGAAATGGGCCTCGGCCCCATAACTTTAAAGTAATAGCCCCATTATGGAGAGGGGCGCTCATCTTTTAACTGCTTTTCGCACGTACGTGGCGAGGTGGAGGGGCTGTGCACGCAGGCCGGGCATCTTGGTAAAAGCTTTTCCGGCAACCACTTAACCTCCACTTACGAAGAAATAAAGCGGAATTGATGCTGATTTGGGCCTGCTTTGGGGGATATTTTTGCTCTGTAAAAGCCCTTTTGCTTGCAATTTGCTGAGCTGCCCTGTCACATGAGAAAAGGCTGCTGTTGATAAAGATAAAGCTTTATGGCCACGATATTTGCTGCTAACAGCAACCTAATGCAGCATTTTCATTTTTGTGCAATTAATGTTAACGTCTGCTACGAAAATTGTCATTAAATACCATTTTAAAATCCATTCAATTTGCATATGCAGAGCCCATTTACCATCACGGAAGATCTGGCCGGTACTTCATCACGTCTTTCCTCTGGAATTGTCGCCACTCGGCTCTAGAGCAATTTCAGATTTTATATTGAAAGCCAGATGATAATGGATGTCCTTTCGGAGCCCAGCTGACTTGAGCTTTTCCACTGTACATGGAATAACAGCCCCCCAGGATCAGAAACTGTGGGCGTCCGCACCGTCCCTCAGTCCCGGGGAGGCAAGGAGAGGAGCAACGAGCACTGCACGGGGAGTCTGCCCGCGGGGCTCCAGACCTGGCGCTTGTCCGGCCACAACATGCTTGGGAAAGTCTCTTTGCTTCTCTGAACTTCTGCTTTCTGGTTTTATTTATTTTATTATTTTTTAAAGATTGTGTTTATTTATCTCAGAGAGAGAGGGAGAGGGTGAGGAAGAAAGGGAGAGGGGCACGCAGACTCTCCGCTGATCAGGGAGCCTGATGCGGGGCTCGATCTTGATCACCATCTGCGCTGCAACCGGGAATCAGATGCCCAACGACTGAGCCACCCAGGTGTTCCTATTTATTTTACTTTTTTACCTTTTTTTAAAGTAAGCTCTATGGGCAACACGGGGCTTGAACTCGTGACCCCAAGACCAAGAGTCACATGCTCTACCGACTGAGCCAGCCGGGCGCCCCTGCTTTCTTTTTTAAAATAAGGGCTTTGAACTAGGTGATGGCTAATGTTCTGTGTCTTCTAAAGTTTTTCCTCAAAGATTCATTCATTTATTTCCGGAGAGAGAGAAAGGGATTGGTGGGGAGACGAACAAGGAGAGGGTTCCCCGAATGGGGACTTGACCTCAGGGCCCTGGGGTCACCACCTGAGCCGAAACCGAGAGTCAGACTCAACCGACTGTACCACCAGGTGCCCCTATGTTTTTAAACATCAGCACATCAGGTTGAGAACCCATTTCGGGAAGGTTGGTTCATGTCTCCGTGCCTTGGCTGGGCAAGCAGCCACCCAGACCCCCTGCACAGGGTTTTAAAGACAAAGGAGATTGACAGAGAGACCAGACACAATCCCGGAACCCTGGGATGTCCGGTTAGTGCTGTGACAGCCCCTGACAGATGAGGAACCAGAAGCCTCGAGGGGAAACAGCTGGTGACCAGGCTGGGACTAGAACCCCAGGCTCACTCCTAGCCAGAGCTGCTCCCAGACACTTCACAGGTGGGCGGAGGATGGTGAGCAGACAATCAGTTAATCCAGTCCAGAAATGACTTTCCAGTGTGTCTTCAGGGTCACAGTCCCGGTTTGGAAGGCTGATGAACAGAAATGCCTTTCAGGGGAGAGATGTCTGTGGGAGCTGGGAGAGCTTCCCGCAGAGAAGATGCTGGTCTGGACTCTGGGGACACGTGGGTTTTGCTTCGTACGGTCAAGAGAAAAGTCAGGGAAAAGCACGAAAGCCTTGTGGCTCTCGCTGTGGAAAACGCTGGCAGTTCCTTAAAAAACTTAATCTAGAATCGCGTATGATCCAGCAATTCCACTCGTGAGCAGATGCCCTCGGAGAACTGAAAACAGGGACTCGAACGGACGTTTGCACATGATGTTCCCAGCAGCACGATTCACAAGAGCCCGAAGGTGGAAGTAACCCAGTGTCCACCGGCAGGTACATGGGTACACAGATACACGGGCACACGGGTACACGAATACACGGGCACACGGGTACACGGGCACATGGACACACGGATACACAGGTACACGGATACACGGATACATGGGTACACGGACACACGGACACACGGATAAACAAAATGTGGTGTTGGGATATTTTTCTGCCTTCAAAAGGGAGGAAATTCGGGCACCTGCTTCGGACCTGGATGAACCTCGGAGCCATTACAGTGAATGAAATCAGCCAGACACAGAAGATCAAATACTGCATGATTCCGTTTAGAGGATGCACCTGCCGTCTCAAAATCACAGAGATGGAAAGCAGCGCGCCGGCCACCGAGAGCTGAGGGGAGGGAGCAACAGAGAGATACTATCTCCCCGGGGCAGAGTGTCAGTCTGGGATGAAGAGAAAGTTCTGGAGACGATGGTCACGGTGGTTCACAGCAATGGGAATGTACTTCATGCCACCGAACCGGACATGTAAAAGTAGCGCATCTTACCACAATAAAACACGATGAGAAGAAAAATTAAAAATAAAGAAGGAACCACAAATAAATAAATAAATAAATAAAGCACGGGGTAGAGCCTGAAGAAGTGACATGTCTGGGAAGAGTGGCATGGGAGCGGGGAAGGGGCTGGTCCACACAGACGGACCAAGATACTGGCTCCTCGGTTTCAGGCGTCTAGGTGGGGCTTGGGGCGGCTGGAGGTCCCAGGCCATTTTGGCAGCTGCGAGCACTTCTGTTTCTTTGTATGGTGTGAGGCATACATGCCAGTAGTTTTTGTGAGGTTTGTACGGCGGCATCGTTTGGGTGAGGATGCGTTGCTGTATCAACCGTCTGCTGCTGCGTTCCATTCTCCTCCTTCTGGGGTCAGAACCTTGATTTCTGCCTGTCTTCCACCACCTGCCCCTGTCGATTTGCAGAGACTGATTCCAACCCCCCAGCCCCTCCCAGAAGGGGCAGGGGATCCTGCCTGGCCCATCAGGGTCACGGAAACTCCCGGACTCTGCAGCTGGTTCAGAGGCAGACATGAGACCCAAGACTGGCCAATCAGTGTACTTCGCCGTCCCTTCTCGGTGTGGTTAGTTCCAGGAGAGGCAAAGCTCTGAAGTTGGGCCAAGGAGTCTTGATCTCAAGTCTCTGTTGAAGTTCCTGTGCCCTTCCCGCCGAGAATAGAACTGTTCCTGGTCATTTTGCTACATGAGGAGGGAGTGTGTCAGAGAATGAAGCCAGGACTGGGAAGCACAGGATGTTAAACTGGTAACATCCCTCCGTTACCCAGATCCAGCTATGCCTGAAGCTCTCTACCCCAGAGCTTTTCAATCATATAAGCCAGTAAATTCCACTAAAAAAAAAAAAAAATCAAGGCAGTTTGATTGGAGATTTGATGACACGCAACCACATTCTGCTTTTGTAGAAGGTCTTGCCTTCCAGAGTTGGGACATGGGTTATGTGTCTGCTGCTGAACCCATCACTGGGACCGACGTTTGTGAGATACACTGCTTGACCAGGCTTGGAACACTCACCCCTTCCTGGAGTCAAAGGTCATGCCCCACATTGTTCCCTAATTCAGACACCTCTGAGCGCCCTCCCGCCCCATGGTGAAGCAAAGAACCTTGAGTGCCAGCCCCCTTACCGTGCCGGGGTCCCAAACGTCATATTTGGCGGGAGAGAGGGCAGGTCCTTCTTGACGTGCCGGTCTTCCTGGTCACTGATACGGATGTCGTTGAGCTGACGGTAGAGGAAATTCTCCCGAGCGGTGACCAGGCCGGCTTTCACTGCCCCCCGGTTCATGGCGATGTAGTTCCGGGTCAGCTCATGGGGGCAGGTGGGCTGCTGCTTAAACACATTCCAGTGTCCGATGGCTGGGGGCAGGGCGAGACAGCACCACGGAGCGGCGGTCAGTCTGGGAGGTGAAGCCACCGGGGGCACCTGACTGAGAAGAAGCTGGGGCGTGCGTCCCTTCCCGTCAACCCAGAGCCCGCTGCGGGACAGCCCTGCTTGGCCTGCTGGGAAGGAGGGGTCAGGATTCCCCGCCATCCCAGAGGGCACCTGAGCGACCTTTGAGTTGCTGGGTTTGCCCGGCCTTCACCTCCTCGGGGCCATCCGAGGGCTGGCGCGGAGCCCGTCTGTGCTCGAAGCTCGCACCGTGCAGAGCACAGTCGGGCCCGGGATCCGTGTTCCACCGCGGCTGGGGCCTGGGCTACTTCCCTGCTACCTCCGACCAGGACGCTGTCTGACACCCCCATCTCGGCCAAGCCCCGACTGCGGTTTCCACCAGAATCGTGCCGTGGGACCAGCACGGGAGAGACCCCGTGACGCTTGGCTCTGTCCCCGGAGCGCGGCCCCCTGCCTGGCTTGAGAGCTCAGGTCCCCTGGGGCTGCAGAGTCTGCTGGCTCACCTGCGGGGACGCCTCCGTCCAGTCCCCGGGTGTAGAGTCCATAATTAAAATCAACTCCCGGCAAACTGCAGCTTCTCTCTCGGGGCTTCCCGAGCTCAGCCTGTGGGGGAAAGACAGAGAGCAGAAGTGAGCAGCGGGACCCCAGACCGACCACACAGGACAAAGTCAGCAACAGGAGTCACTGGACGCTCGCGGGGGCCCAGGCCCTGTGGGCGACCTGGAGGGCCACGCGGGTGCGGCGGCAGAGCCCTCCCTGAGCGGGGCCCAGAGACGCGCTGGAGAAGCCTGCGGGGTGCTCGTGCCGAGGGACAAGCGAGCACATCAGGTCAGGAGGGCCCTGAGGTCTTCACAGAGGAGGCGCGTTTGTCTGGTGGAGCAGGAGGGACACGTCCCCGCCCCCGAGCAGCTGCACTGGGGGACCCAGCCCAGATCTGCCTGGCTGGGACGGGCTGTCACTCACCACCACGGGACGTGCCTGGGCGCGGCGGCCCCGCGGGGGACGGAGCGGCACCTTCCCTACCTGACTCTTCATTCCTACCCAAGATGGCTTGTATCCCGGTCCCTGCCGCTCACGGGGACATCGATGCCTTCTTGAATCCTCACCGCCGTGGGGCTACGGGGACAAGGCCCACTATCGCCTTCCCAGTGGCTTCCCAGTGGCTGGACAGCGTTCCTCACTCTCTGGGTCTCTGGCAGACTCCTCCTTGTCCCCCAGAAGGGGGTTGTAGGAACAAAACTGCCCTATCACCGACCGCACGACTCCCCTATTTTATAGACAGGGAAGCCGATGCCTAGAGAGACGGTCGTGATCCCGGCTCCCAAGGGACAGGATGGGGTTCACACGCCGGTGTGTTTGGCCCCCCGCCAGGGCTCTAAGTCATTAGAGTAGACGACACCGCCCCTCTTCAGAGGAGTGAGCGGCCCCCGAGGCAGAGGTCCTACCCTGTATGGTACGTAGATCATCTCCTTCTCAGCTTTATCGAGCCCTGGCTGGATTCCCACCGAGTCCCAGACACAGCGTTCGGTCCTTCCTAGGCTTCTCGTGCTGGGTCCTCACAACCCCCCCGTGAGGTGGACCCCATCGCCACCCCGTTTCTCAGATGAGGAAGCTGTGGCACAGACAAGTCAGGCAGTTTGCACAAAGCCACACAGCAGCAAGTGGCCGAGCCGGGATTTGAACCCAAGCCGTCTATCTCCAGCCCACGTTCAGATCCACCAGTTCAACAAAGACCCACGAGCCAGCATGCCTGGATTATAAATTCCCACGCAGCCAGAAGCATGACGTGTGTCGCCTTCCCTCTGCTGGTGGCACAATAAATGCCTGAGTTTATAAAAACCTCTTTCTCTGGGAAGCCCTCCCGGGTTGCCTTCAGCCCAGACAACTTTCCCTGTCATATGGCATCATGAGCTCTACCTACAGGGCACTTTCAAAATCACACAGTAGTACCTCCGCGGCACAGACGGGCTTGGACAGTATGGCGCTTACACTCGGAGAGAGCCGGTCACCGAGGATGACATATCGCTGGAGGTCACTGACGTGAAATGTCTCAGACAGCAAGTCCATGGAGACAGGAAGTAGATTCGTGGTGGCTTCCGGCTGGGAGGGAGATGGGCATGGGATGCTCGGGGTGCGGGCTGACGGCTGAGAGGGACCCTAAAACCCACGATGGTGATGCTTGCCCAAGTCTGGGAATATGCGAAAAGCCACGGGCTTGGGCACTTTGTTTGGGTGAATTGTGCCGCGTGTGAACTGTCCATCAGTGAAGCCGTTAGAAATGACAAAGCGGCGTAATTAAGTCATTAATTGCATGGCGATCAGCTTCATGTCTGTCTCCCCTGGTAAAATGTGTTCTCAGTCTTTATCTGTTTTAAGGTTAATGTTTTTAAGCTCTTTAAAGATAGATCTTTTTTTTTTTTTTAAGCAGTTTTATGTTCACAGCAAAACTGAGAAGAAAGTGTAGAGATTCTGCCCCTCCTCCCCCGACTCCTCCTCCCCCGACCCCTCCTCCCCCGCGCTCACCCCTTTATCCTTGTGCGCAGCGTACAACAGACGCTGGTAAATAAGGATGGAGGGAATGAACGAACGAAATGCCTCCGTGGAGACCCCATCCGTTCTCTTCTGCACATTGCTCTGCCTCTTCTTTCCCATCTCAAAACCAGGCCTGTCCCCCTTTGAGAGGGACAGAGCTCGGGGTTCCAGGCAGCCGCACGGAGCCTCTGCTGTGTGGTTCGCGGTTTGCTCTGAATTCCTTCTGCAAGACTCACTCTGAGCTGCAGACAAAGATCTGGCTTCTCATTTGTTTATGAAAACAAGATCTGGCCTCTCCGGTGACTGCAGGGGAAGTTAATTAAAATGTGGCTTCTCCAGGAGAGCCCCCCACCTCAGGGCAGGTGCAGGTGGGCAGATTTCCAGCTGGCAAAGGAACGACAGACAGACTCAGGCGCTGGCTGTTATGCTCGGGGGGTGGGGCAGGGAAGCAGAGAAGCTGGCAGGTGCCTGTCTCTGCGCTTTTGACCAAGAGCTCCCCGGAAATCAACGACTGCCCACAGACTTTGAAGCCTTAGGCTGCAAGAAACATCCCAATGGGAGGTTTACCCATTCTTTCACTCCATAAATATTTATTTTGTGCCTACTGTGCACCAAGCCCTGTGTTGGGGGTTCTGAGGTGAACAAAGCAGACTCACAGTCTTTGCCCCTAGGAAATGTGTTGTTTTGCAAAATGGACAACTGAAAAGTAACACTAGTCAATTGTACCAAGCACGGGTTGCCTCTAGCTCTAAAAATCTAAGTCCATAGAGTGAGAGAAGATATTTACAATACATATATCTTGCAAAAGACTTATCCATCATATATAAAGAGCTGCTACAAATCAATAAGAAAAAAAAGGCAGACAGTCCTACAGAAGGGTGAGCAAGAAACTTGAACAGGCACTTCATTAAGAGGATGTCCAAGTGGCCAAGACCCATATATCAAGTTGTGTAACGTCTGAGAAATGCAAAGTAAAAACTCAATACTCTTGGTGAGAATGTGGAGCAACCAGAATATAGACGCAATTGGTGGGAAGTTAAAAACAGCCAGCGTGGAAAGCTGTGTAGCAGTATCTATTGAAGCTAAACATATGCCTACCTGGTAACCCAACCCAGTTCCCGCCTAGGCACCCAAGAGAAACGAGTGCCCATGTTCAAAAAAGACATGTCTAAGAACGCTCACAGCGCCTCCATTCCTAATAGCCAAGTACTGGAAACCATCCAAATGGCCACGATAGGTGGATAAAAAAACTTGTGACATATTCATTCCATAGAACACTCCCCAGCTGCCATGCTCAATCAGGGATAGTTTTGGCCTCCCAAAGGACACCTCTGGGATGTTGGAGACATTTTGAGTTGTCATAATTTGGGAAGGAGTTCTACCTTCCATGTGATGGCTGGAAGCCAGGGATACCACTGACCATCCTACAGGCACAATACAGTCCTCACCCTCAACATTGAAGAATTATCTGGCCCCAAATGCCAATAGTGCTGAGGCTAGGAAATCCCACACTACAGCAACAATGAAGACATAGTCACATACAACCACACGGCAGCTTTCGCATGGAGCGCAGAATGAGAGAAGCCAGACACGCAAGGCACATGCACTCAGGTGTCCTTGGGGCTGGGTGGCGGCTAAGAGCAGCACAAGGGGGCTTCGGGAGTGCTGGTCCTGCTGCTTCCTGACCTGATGTGGGTCCTGCCTGCTGGCCTCCTTCAGAACCATTCGTCTGGCCACAGATCGAAAGAGCGCTGTGTTCTTGAGTGACGCGGAGCGCCCCCTTCACGCCAGCGTCATGGAGGCCCCGGCACGAGAGAAACAGCAGTAGCCACGCAAAAGCCATTTGTTAGGTCCCGGAGGGCTATGCGCTTCTGCGACGTTGGGTTCACATCCAGAATTCCCCGAGTGTTGGTTTTGTCGTTTGCTCTAACTTTTCCAGACTGGAGTACCCGCCAAAGGGAATGGGTAGAGCTCCCCGAGAGTTCAGCAGGGAAGGGGGTTCAGCCTTCTAGCCCTGCAGCCGGCCTTGCTTCCCCCCAGCATCCACGAGGGCCACCTGTAAGACACCAAAGGGTCCCAGGGCCAATGTCCGGAACACCATGGAGCTGTGCGCAGAGCATCTGTCCAGGCTAGTAGGGCAGGCGTGCTCCCTGACCTTTGCCTGGGTTTCCCCCCACCCCCCAAAACTCCCATGCTTGAAATCGGCCCTTGGCAGCTCGGTCCTTTAGGTCTAGAGGTCAAGTGCCTTGGGGCCCCTGTGTTCACAAGTAGACGCCCAGAGGAGCAGCGGACTCACCCATGACCAGCCCAGGTGACTGATGAGACGAGCTCACCGGCCCGCCTTGTGCCAACGCCGCTGACCCCAGTGACCCCTGTAATCACGGTGACCACGCGCCAGGCTCCTTCACCTCCATCCCCGCTAATGCTGAAAATCATCCCGCAAAGTTGTTCCTACTGTCCCGGCTGGGTGGAGAAACAGAGGCCCAGACAGCTTTAGGGCCTTGTTGGACGCAGAGCTCGTGAGCGGACAAGGCAGGATTCGAACCCACTTGGCAGTGGGCATGAACGGTTCCTCACCCTCCCACGAGCGCCAGGCGGGGCTCTGCAGGCAAGTTGCCCCTCACGCAGGGGGGCGTGGCTTTGACTTCCGGGCACCGCCCCTCCTCCCACACAGGCTAGCCTTATGCCCAGGAGGGCCCCAGGTCAAGTCCCTGTCTTCAGGTATAGTTTGGGGTTGTGGGAAGAGCTGCCACTTCAGAAAACCCAGGAGGCCTGATGTGACCTGCACGCACAATGGGAAGTCCTGACCGTGTCAGGAAAAAGTGGGCAGGGAAAGAAAGAAGGGCTTAGCATTGTGGAGACAGCTGATCTGAAGAGGATTCCAGTGGGTCAGCCGGGGAGGGGTGGGGAGCCAAGCGTTCTCTGAGGGGCCTCTTGGAAGCAGGAAGGAGCATTGAGCCAGAGGCGGAAGAGCCTGGCGCTGATTTGGGCCTCCTTCCCCCGCTTGAGCACAGAGGCCTTCTAGAAGCCTACAGACAGAGGCTGCCTGGCAGAGAGTGCTGCAGGTCTCTGGGCACCTCAGGGGAGCTGTGTGAAGCCAGCAGGTGCTCAGAGCTCCTGACCCTGAACTTCCAGATGCAGGCAATCGAGTCGCGCGACAGACATCTGAGATCAGCTGCTATTGAAATGCAAGGTAATTGCTGATCCCCTGCTTTGCCATGGCAACCCTGCTCTGATATCCATGAAATCGATGAGCTTGGCCACACATCTCAGCTTTGATTAGCCACTCAGGTCCCCCAAGCTACCTGCCTCCCAGCTCAGAACAGGAAGAGAGACATCCCAGAGGCAACAGCTCTCAGACTGGAATGTGCAAAGGTCCTGGGGCAGATGGCATGGCTGGGCTGTTGGGCCATGTGAAGGCTGCAAGCACCTTCCCCACACCGGGATCCCTCGGAACCACCACACTCTCTTTGCTGCAGAAGTAAAGAAAGGAACGAGGAAGACAATTCACACTTACTGAGCACCTCCTTCCTGCCAGGAGCTCATGTTATGTGCTCTCGTTTAGGGAACCTTTTTACTGAGCACTCACCGTCCTGAGAGCTTCTCGTGCTTCTCCCTGAACCCTGCCAATCCCACTTCACAGATGGGAAAACCGCAGGTTCACACCTGCCCAAGGCCACCCTGGTATTAAATGCAGCAGCCGAGGTAACACTCAGCTCTCTCAGATGTGCCGACCCCACAGCCGGCCTCCCAGCAGCTCTTTGAGGGAGGTCACGTCATCACCAGTGGACAGGTGGGGAAGTTGAGGCTCAGGAAGAGAAGGGACCGGTGAACCCCTTTCTGCCTGCAGCTTTACACCCCTCGGGCATTTCCTGTGTCTGAGGGCAGAATTCTAGGGCAGCTCCTGCAAAATCCCCAAGGTCCTTTAACAGGCACCCTCAGCTTCGCACTGCCAGGACGTGTGAACCGCGGGACGCTACCGAAATACAGCCCAGGAGCCGGGCTCCCTCGCGGCCGTCGAGGTGCTCGAGTCAAGAGGCGCTCGGAGGCGGGAGCAGGATCCGGGCTCTGCATCAGACCACCCCGCCCTCCTCAGCAGCATTCAAACTGTGCCTTTTTCCGAGTTTGCTCTGTCACAAAGTGGCTTGGCTGGAATACAGCTCTGGGTGACAGCTGTCCCCATCAGCAGACAGCTTCATTAAACCTCATTAAGATGTCATCCCTTGCTACCTTAGTTCCCGTCTCTCAGCTCTAATTAAAACCAGCTCTCTCCCCGTCCCAGGGGTCCTGGGATTCTCTGGGCTCCTTCTGCACGACACACAGCTCCCTCCGACGCTTGCATGAAGGACCAGGCCCTGGACACCGGCCCCGGATCAGGGGTCAGGACCAGGCCGGGCAGGCGGCACCCTCCCCTCCCAGCCCGAAGAAGCGCCCTGGGTGCGCCAGTCCCTGGTAGGAGGACCACTGGGGCTTCCGGGGAAAGTCCAGGGGGTGGTCCCTTCAGGCTGTCACCTTGCTCCGAAGTCACCTGCGGGCCGGAAGGACAGCCCCTAGCCCTGGAGCCTTGCCAGAGCCGGTTCTCCGCGGAACAGCTTCACAAGTGAGCTGGCCTTGCACTTCTAGTCTAAGAATTTCCCACCCGATCTACTTTTGAAAATTCTTAACCAGCCCCTGTTTCCCAGCCAAGAGGGGAAGGCGGGGGAGATGAGTTGCCTTGATTTCTTGGCTGGCCGGAACTGGGTCTGACTCTGGACGAATGAACAGAGGGCATTTTCCAAGATGGGCTTTGGGTCTGGAAGCCCAGTGCCTGGGATCTAGCCCTCCTGCGGATACTCTGTCCCGCCAGAGAAATCCCCGTAGTGGAATCCCTCCCACTGGCCCCTGCCAGACAGAATGTAGTTCATTAACCCTCTAGCCCAGCGTCTGAACGAAACTAGTGTTTGTCCGACGGCTGAAAAGCCTCCACTCACTTTCCTGCATGCTATTCAAGTGTAGTTACATGAAATCCCACAGTTATTGCCTGGGAGTTATTAAATAAATATCTGTCTGTCGCTACACCCGGGCATGCACATGCACACCCCATACCATGGTGCTCATGGAGGGATCGTTCATTATTATAAAACAACTTAAGATCCTCGAATGAAAAGCACAATATAAATGCAAATTGCGACCCTGATTAGCATAGAGGATATTTATTTATTTCCATAATGAGAACCTCAGATAAACAATCATGTGAAATAAGGTGCATTAGGCATCAAAGGACTCCGGCTCCGTCTTAGAAGCCAGATTCTTTGAACCATGTACATTGTGTGAGAATGGCAGTTGAACACCGAATAATGATCCTAAAAAGACACGCATAGGAGGACCACATCCATATATGATCAAAGGCGTATAAAATAATGTCAAGTGAAAAAAAAAAAAAAAACCAGCAGTATCCAGAATTTTACATATACTACCGTTACAACTGTGTTTTTTAAAAAAGCTTCATTGAAAAAAATACCGGAAGGAAACACAACGGAACCGACTGCAGGAGGGTGTGTAGTTAGACACAGGGGCCTTCCGAAGGGGGCCGAGCGTTCTCTTTTATTAATGAAAGAGTCAAAAGGTGGAGTTAAAGCACACGTTTCTATTTCCTGCGCATCTGCCAAGGGCCACAGTTACGGGTTTGCCCCGCATTAGTACAATGGCAGGGGTTATAATGGGGACCGAGCTGGCCGCCCCGGGATGGGGGGTGCCGCGGGCTGAGCAGAAGGATCCAGGGAGCCGGCTTGTTAATGTCACACGGAACTGAGCCCCAGCTCTGCCGCCTCCCGTGTGACCTTGGGCAAGTCACCGAGTGCTTCTGGCCACTGCTTCCTCACCTGTGATTCCTCCCCGGGGCGCACTGAGTGTGTGTGGCTTCGGCTGCTGCTGGAGTTAGAGTCGGGGTTACCCAGTGGGTCTCCAGCTCAGGCTGCGGGGAGTCCCCACCGCACCTGCTGGGCTACCCCTGCTCTCACGGCCGGCCGGCCCGGGCTGCCTGTGCTTTGCCGTCCCTGGTCTGGCTCCTGCATCTCCCTGGGGCGGCCCGGGCTCCCTTCTCCCTCGGAGCTGACAGGACCGTTCCTGCAGCTGACGGATGGGCCTTGCCGGTGAGGCGGTCACGGTGACGGGGCCCCGTGCTCCCTCCCCTCCCCCGCCGACAGCTTGAAGCCAGGTCCTTCATTTGCATTTACATGATCTCGCTGTGCGGCTTATGAGAGCGAGAGATTTATTTGCTACTTAGCTTCATGTGTGATTACACTCGGAGAAGTCGGTGACAGCAAAGTGCATGGATGCGTCGCTCCGAGCCCGCGGCCTCCGGGGACCCGTAACTCAACAGCAGGGTTAGGTGGATGAGGGGGAAATGCGCAGCGTTTTGAAAAAGGCAAACGTGAGATGTTGGCAGGAGAAAACACCATGATCTGGGTTTTGTTTTGTTTTGTTTTAATGAAAGCAAAAGAAACTGGCTCCGGTGTCATTGGAATTATGGACGCCGCACACTGCTCTCTGAGGGGTCTCATTGTCCCAGAAACTTTTCCTCCCAGGCAGAACCAAGGGCTCCTCAAAGAGACGGTGCCTCCAGGAAGGCGGCCAGGATCACCTCTGCTCACAGGCATGGCTCTCAGACCGGCTCTGCCACTTACACCCATGCGGCCTGTGCCTCAATGCTCCTCATCTGGGAAATGGGCAGACGACACTACCTCTCCAGTCCGCGGCTGAGAGGAGTGAACGTGGTGACTTCGAACCACGGTGGACACAGAGCAGGGCCTGATGAACCCACTGTTTTCTGAAGAAACAAGGAATAAAGCTAAATGCCGTGGAGAAAAGTCCCTCGGCGTCACGCTCTTTCAGACAGACGTCACTTATGCGACTTAGGGGTGGTTCGCAGTGGGGTCTGAGGCGGGGTCCCCGGCAGGCCCGCTCCAGAGGCCCACCACTGGGGCAGGCTCCAGGAAGGCCAGCTTGTTTCCAGAATAGTCTGAGCCGGGCATCATTAGGAGCGGAGAGCTGCCGCTGCCGGCCGGTACCCCGTGGCAGTCCGGATCCAAACGGAAATCATTTGGAACGTTCCCGAGACATTAACAGTTTGGCGATCTTGGGCCAAACCACCTGGATTGGAATTCCAGCTTCTCCACTCCCTGTGACTTCGAGCAAGTTGCTTAACCTCTGAGCCTGTGAAGTAGGGATACTGAGAGTCCCCGGCTCACAGGCTTGTTGGAGCATTTCATAACGCAGGGCACACTGTGAGCATAGGTTCTTAATTAAAAAGTGGGCATACGAGCTAGTGGTCTTCGTTGGCCTCACCGCCATTTCGAATTACCAACAGCTCTGCATTCGTGTCAACAGAGAAGCAGCCGGAAGATTCCTATGTCCATTTGATGGCTCTTCGAAGAGTTCAGCAGAGTTGCCCGCTGATCCAGCATGTCCAGTCCTAGGTAGACGCCCAAAGAAATTGAAAGCAGATGTTCAAGCTCACGTAGGTTCACAACAGCATGACTCACAGTAGCCAGAAGATGGAAACCAGCCCGCTGTCCGTCGGCCGATGAGCCGATGACAGAATGTGCTAGATCTACAGTAAACTATTAGTCAGCCACAAAAAAGGCATGACGTCCTTATAGACGCTGCACCGCACTCGAACCTTGAAAGCGTTATGCTAAGGGAAACGAAGCCGGACACAGAAGCCACACAGTGTGTGATTCCGTCTCCATGAAATGGCCAGAATCGGCAAATCCACAGAGAAAGGAGGCAGATCGGTGATTGCCCAGGAGCAGGGCCAGAGCGGGATGGCAATGGGATTTCCTTTCAGGGTGATGTACATGTCTTGGAACAGAGGTGTGACCGCGTGACACTGCGTTGCTGAATACCGCTGAACTGTCCCCTTACAAATGGTGAATGGTTAATTTTATGTCAATGTTGACTCAATAAAAAGAAAAAAATCAGTGTGTCCGCAGGAAGGATGTGCCACGCCTCCCACCCGAGCAACTTAAGAAATTCTTTTCTCTCTTTGGGACGAGAAGGGAGAGAAACGCAAATGTGTATCCCACAGCAGCAGAAGGCGTTGGAAACTTCGCTCCACCTGAAGGAGGCGCGGCTGCGTGGCTGGGGGTGGACGGTGTCTCAGCGGGAGCTGCAGGATGTTAGCCGTGGGCCGTGTGGCCTCATCGCTGTCTCCGGTGGGCTGCATGACCGGAAGCTGGCGAAGGCACGTCTGTTAGAGGCTTTTCGGTCTTCCCGAGGTAGTTGTTCCAAAGCTGACCAAGGGCCAGTGGACTTGATGGGTTCTACTTCCCATCACATCCCGCCTGGGCCTCATGTGGCCTTACTTTTGGGAGGCTGCCGTGGGCAAGGAGGAGCCCTGGACTGGGAGTCCAGAGACCTGAGAGCTGGTGTCCATCCACTTTGCTCCCCGCGGCGCCTGCCTTGTTCACACTGGGAGACACTGTAGGAGATCAGTGACTTTCCCACCAACTGCCACGCGTCTCCCCTGCTCACAGAGAAGTGCCGGCTCCCTGAGGTGCACGGCAAGGAGAGGGTCCCCGGAGCGCGCAGCCCTCCTCCTGAACCAGCCAGACGGCCGCTAAGATCCGTGTTTTATTATGGGCGTCTCCACATCAGGCTTCTTCTGAAGAGTGGGCTCCACGTCTTTCAGAGAAAAATGAGAGTCCCTGGGCGAGACCATCTGGGGGGTCCTCCCCAGGTCCACCCGGTGCAGACAGATGGGGTCTGAATCCGGACTCTGATCGTCCTCACCGTGTGACGGGGGGACCTGCTGGGGTCTCCGTCTGTCATCGGCCACGCCCACCTCGAGTGGAAAGACCAGATTTAGACGGGATACCCGAGACGAGGTGCCAAGGGGCACAGAGCACGCAGTAGGTGCGCACCTGCTGGGACGGGCTCCTCCCCCCCCTTCTCCAGCACACTGCTGTCTCCATAAAGGGAAGAAACACCTCTGCACCCACTTTGATGTAGCGTCCAACAAGCAAAGGGGCACGTTTCCAGACTGCTGAGAAGTAAGCAGCAGACCGGGGGCCGCCCCACCGACAGGGAGCCCTTGGCTGGACGGATCAACGACCTACTCATCCGGCGACTCAGTCACTCCAGCTGCCAAGGGTCAAAGCCAGCGGACCCAGGACTACAGAGGGACCAGACTCAAGAAGGAGCCTCCCCACCAAAAAAAAAAAAAAAAAAGAGAGAGAGAGAGAGAGAGAAGAAAGAAAAAGAAAAAGCAGAGAATGATCTATGTACTTTTCAAAACTTAAAACAGAAATCAAAGGGAAACTGAACTGTTTTAAGTTTTGACAGCTGCAAGGATCATTCTGTTTGGTTACTCTATTTATGTTTTCATTTTCTTTATAGATTCATTGAAAATCGCATCATGTAAGAGGGAAGAAAAATGTTCAGTATTTCCCGCCCCCCCCCTACCCTTGTTCCTTCCCGAGAACAGATGAAAACGCCAGCTCCGGTGACTTCTGTTTTGATGTATATTTCATAATATCTCATTGATTGTAAGTTTTATTTCCATGTCAATAAAAAACTGGTATTGTAATAAATGAGAAGGAGTTTAACACAAAATGGCAGCTGACCTGTTAGCAGAGCGGGTCGCGGAAGCGGAGGAAGAGGCTGGGGGGAGGAAGCCTGTTAATAAGTTTGGCTATTGATGGCCGCACGGGGCTGGGGGGCTGGGGGGCTGGGGGACGGGGCCCCCTGCTCCCCCTCCGTGGGCTGTGGGCTTGCTTTCTGGTTGGCTCTGGGTTGCCGTGCCCGGAAGGTGATGCGGGGAACCCAAGCAACACCTCCTCCTCCAGGACAGGCAGTGGCAGCCGCTGGCGAGGTGCAGGGCCCCGGGGAGCAAACAGAGATGGATGATGATCTGGTTGCAGAGGACAGAGTGTAGGGGGTGAGTGCAGGGGTTTGAGCTGATCAAGGAGGGAAAAGATTTGACCTCAAGAGGCATTAACGCACAAGCTCTAGGGGCTGCCCCTTGGGCAGGGATGTACCCAAAGGAAATCCTTCACAGGGTGAGGCTGTCCAGAGGCTTACGGGTGAGGGGCCCCCATCCAGAAGGGGAGGAGGGCACAGGAGCTCTGGCGGGAGGGCCTCCGAGAGGGGCTCAGGCGTCCGGGCGAGCAGGCAGGGCCTCCGGCTCTCCAGGCTTCAGCGGGCAGCAGCAGCTTGGGGTCTTGCGGACACGAGGCTCTGTCTTAATGGCTAGCAGCTGCTGGTGTCACTTGAAGGCAAAGCATGCAGGCCCTAAATGGCTAGAAATCCGCTTGTTTGGGCTCTTTTTAAAACAGCTGGATATGTAAAAGTGGGTACCGAAGGGCTTTTGAGTTAACGAGTCTCAGCCTGCTGTGAGAAGGAAACCTCTCGGGCACAGATCCGCCTCTCAGTCACCTCTCCGTCACCCACTCCTGGGCTCGCGCCGACTCCTGCCTTAAATGTCACTGCCTCGGGAAAGCCCCCGACTCGGCAGCCCCGAGGTAGACGCCTCGGTGACGTGATTTCATGTGTTCTCCCCTGGACCCGCCTCGCTCTAGCCGACCGATGGGGTCGGGGTCTCGGCCACAGCTCGCTCAGCCGCCCACCCGTTGCATGAGCCCGGGTCAGCTCTGTCCCGCTCAGCGCAGAGTCCCCGGCGCACAGTAGGTCTTCAACACACACTTGGGGAATGCTCATGCGACCGAGTGCCAGTGAGTAGTGCCGGCGGCTTGTGTTCTGGACACAGGTTCCAGTGCTCGTTCCCAGGCCGAGCCTGTCTGGGGCAGGGGACATGTTCCCAGATTCTCCAGGGAGGTGGAGTTCTGAGGGCAAAAAAGGGGAAAAGGCCAGCGCTGCCCCACAGGAGGCCCCACAGGAAGGTTGCTGTTTCTGGAATCAGCGGGAACCCCAGAGCCGGGCAGTTTCCTGCCTTGCAGCTGTGACAGGAACCAGGAGCTGGGGGGAGGCTAGCGGATAAAGGAGAGGGTCAGTCCAGGAGGGCAGCCCGGAGGAGGTTCCTTCTCCCCTTCTCTGGCCTCCGTGATCCCATCTGTAGCACAGCTGGCTGATTCCCAGGGCTCCATCCGGCTCTGCCGTGGTTTCTCTGGAGCACACCTGGGTCTGCGTCCCCCACATCCGCGTGTCTAGGTCTTTAGTTTGGGAAGGCAGGACAGTCCGTGGGAGAGCTTCGGAGCCAGCCTGATCTGGGCCCGGTGTCCGCACTCCCGATTGTCAGCTCGTGGCGCGTGTGAGGAGAGCCCACGGGGCCCCTCGCGCAGTAAGTTCATGGGACAGGGACGAGTGGCAACGCTGAGACACCTGATGGGGCCTCTGCCACTTCCACCTGCCGCACGGGCTCTGGCCGCCTGCCCTCAACCAGACTGACCACAGCAAAGCCGCCTGGGCCACCCCCGGACGGAACTCCGCCCATGGCTTCTCCAGCACACGCGGCAGCCACTTTGAGAACCACCCCTGACTCGTGGGACGCTGTCTAGATGCTGAGCTGCGCCGAGGGCAGCGGGCGGAGGGCGGGTGAGGCACGTGGTCCTGAAGACCCTGGATCGGCCAAACCGAGCCCAGGCCTGCGAGGCCTTCCCGGTGCCCTCACCGTCCTGTGTCTGCATCTACGGCTCCAGACTCGGAGGAGGGAACGCGTGGTGGGAAAGAGATCGGCGCTCCCCGGAAGGCGCTCAGTGCACACGACGCCTGATCGATACTAAGGGAGGATGAGGGGCTGTGTTATAAATGATTTAATGGGTGGCTTCTTACACCAATAGGGCTGCATAACTCAGGTGAAGGTTTCAAATATATGGCCTAATTGCTCCATGTGAAATCTGTTTGTACTTAGCTTTTAGTCTTGGAAATTACCAAGCTCTGGGCTGCTCCTACAATTCATCATTAAAGAATTAAGACGGAGAATACTCATTATTGTAAAAGACTCCGGCGATGGTCTTGATCCAACTTATAAAATAGACAGATTTGGTGCAACTGAATAATTTTCCTCTTCTGCGCGCAGAATCAGGAATGCTAGTCAGACTCGCCGGCTGGAGTGAATGCTTACTAACTCGTACAGACCGGCCTGTAATTACCAAAATAGAAAAAGAACAGCATTTTGTAATGAATGACAAGCTGCTGAGCGGAAATCTAATTTGGTCTAATTAAGCAGCCTTTTGTGAGGATTTGTCTTTAGATGAAAAGAGGGAGCGGAGGAGATCTAAATGCAAATGAGCTCCGTCATCTGGGTGTTAAAGGGCCAGGCCCAGGCCTCTCTTCCTCAGCCGGGACTTCTGTCCTTGCCACCCAAGCCGGTGCGCACCCCACCTGCCTCAGAGGCGCCTCCCGCGTCTTGTCCCTGGTCCCTCGTATCTTCTCGAACAGGACACCTCCGGTCCACAGACCTCACGGGCAGCTCTTGCTTCTTCAGGAGCGAATGTTATTTTGCCCAAAGTAATAAAAGCCAGTAGGGTTTTGCTGACTCGAGGAATCCACTGATCTCCAAGGGGGCACTTTCTGAAGTCTGGAGGGTTGGACGCACACCCAGGGCCATCAGCACCGACAGAGCGACGGCGTGGGGAGAGGGGGGAGGCACCCCTGCGTTGGCCAGAGCGCACCCCCCAGGTCAGCTACATCCCGGTCCACTGGGTGGACCCACTCTGGCCCACAGAGCTAATAACGTTACCTTGTCCCTTGGCCCGTGCCGTGGCTTCGGGGATGAGCGGAGGCCAAACGCTGGGCTTCCCTTTGCGGGGGTCCCAAGGCCATCTTCAGCTTCCGTGACTCACCGGAAGGATCTCAGAAAAGCCGCAGTTCTCACGGTCGTGGTTTACAGACACGGACAGAAGCCAGGGCTTGTCTCTCCCCGGGGGTTGTGTGACTCGCGCGTACTTCTCCAAGGTTTGACGTGTGACCCTTGGCAGAGCACTGACGACCAAGGAAGCTTGCCTGAGCCTTCGTGTCCGGACTTTTACTGGGAGCGGGTCACATGGACAGGCTGATCACCCGGAGGAGGCCTGACCTTAGTCTCCAGCCCCTCCAGGGCTCGAACCCACACCATGTGTCCCGAGGGCCCCACCATAAGTCACACTGTTAGCTTGGCCCAGGGGGCTCAGCCCAACCCCGGCTAAACCAGACGTTCTCATCAGGCAGGACTTGCCACGGGCTGAGAGGCTGGAGGTTTACGTCCGAGGAACTGGGCCCCTGGTCCTTTCTTCGGACCGGGGAGGGTGCGGACATTCCAACCAGCTGGGCTAGCCCTTTACCGCCCAGCGGTGACCCCCCCACCGCCCCCGCCCGCAGCCGCTGGGGACGGGAAGTGGCAGAGTGCTAAGACCTGACAAGGTTGGGCAGGTGAGAAGAACAGAACAGAATGCGCTTCCTCACTCCGACGCCGCCATCTCCCATCTCTGCTCTCCAATTTGTTTTCAAAGAAATCGCAAGCATCTGGTCTTTTTCATGATTCCAACAGGAGCAGGGTGAGTGAGGGGAGGCAGGAGGCCCGGGCAGGACCCCTCGGCAGCCCCTCCCCGGGGGCACTGGTTCAGAAGGAGGACCCCCGCCACACTGCCCTGTGGAGCTGGTAGCTTCACCTCTCCGCTCCCCCCCATGCCTGCCCTGGCATTCGGGATGCCCGAGGGAGGAAGCCAGGAGGGACTGAAACAGAACACAGGACAATAGGAGGCCCAGAGCACCCCGTGGGGGAGGCAGGACAGCGGGAGCAGGACTCGCTCTGGACTTGAGGCTGACCGTTCCTGGCGCCCGGACTCCTACGCTGAGAGCTAATCCCAGCATGATGGCTTTGGCAGGGGGGGCCTTTGGGAGGTGATTAGGTCATGAGGGCAGAGTCTCCCTGAATGGGATTAGCGCCCTTCGAAGCAAAGGCCAGAGGGCTAGCTCGCCCCTTTCCCACCGTGTGTGGCCACGAGGAGAAGCCAGCCATCTGTAAACTGGGGAAAAGGCCCTCACCAAGGAGCCAGTGGGGCCGGCACCCTGACCTGTGAGAAACACATGTGTGCGGTTTAAGCCCCCGTCCCCCTGGCCCACCCCGTCTGTGGCCGTTTGTGACAGCAGCCGAGCTGGCTAAGCCGAGCACGAACAGCTCCTGGGGGCTGAGCCGGTCCTCTGCGCGATGCCCTGGCCAGGGCTCAGCGCCTGACGCCCGCTGACCGCGGACGACCCTCTCCGACCTGACCTCTCACGTGACACTGAGCCGCAGCCTCCCCTCATCTCCACCCCCGCAGGGTGCTTCTCCACACGCTTGTCAACGGCGTACGTGACTGATGAGCTGCGGTCCCCGAGTTTCTCTCCTTCGGAACACGGGAGCTTCGTGGGGCAGGGACCGAGCTGCTGCTCACTGCTCTGTCCCCAGTGCCTAGAATTGTTCGGGGCACGTAGTAGGTGCTCAAATCTTCGTCGAAGGATGGATGGACGGATGAATGAATGAATGAATGAATGAATGAATGAATAGACGTATATATGTATGTATGGGTGGATGGATGAGGGGACGGACACATGGACGGAGGAACGGATGGATGAATTCTCATCGTATCCTATGAAGCAGGTCTGTTCTTCGCCCAGTGTCACAGATTAGTGCTCAACAGTGACAGGCATGCCCGGGGCCACCCAGGTAAGAGGCAGGGCTGGGAGGCCGGGCATGCCTAACTCTGGGCTCGCCCTGGCTGGGGCCTCTCCCGTCTACCCAACCCTCCTCACTGTCTTCAGCACAGAGGTAACAGTCCGCTGGGTGGGAGGTGGGTGCAAGAGACTGCTTGTGGCCCCAGCTGTCCCCGGGGCCTGAGGAGGACAGGGTCACAGGACAGACAAGTCAGGAAGGCCTCTCCATGGCCCTGAACCTTCTCCTCTCTAGTAGTTTTCCGGGGCTGCTGCAACAAACAGCCACAAGCTTGGGGGCTTTAAACCACAGAAACTGGCTTTGGCCCGGCTCTGGGGGCAAGAAGCCTGAAATCAAGGTGTCAGCAGGGGTCTTCCTTCTGAAGGCCCTCTGGGAGAACGCGTCCGGTGCTCCTGTGGCTGCCGGTGGCCCCCAGCCATCCTTGGCATACCCTGGCTTGCGAGGTCTCCCGCCACCCTCTGCCCCTAGGTCCCCCCCTGCCCTGATGCAGCTGTGTCCCACTCTCCTTCCCCGGTACCTTATAAGGACACTAGTCATTGGGCTCACCCGGAATCCAGTAAGGTTTCAACTCCAGATCCTTAATCTGACGATACCTACAAAGACCCTATTTCCAAATTGGTTCCCATTCGCAGGTGCTGGGGGTTAGGACTAGGCATATCCTCTTGGGGGACATAATCAACCCACCGCACCCTCCAGCAACACGACGCACGGCACCATCCAGCCACCCACACTGACAAGGCAGGGGCACCCTCCGTTCACAGCGCTGACCAAACGGATGTCAGAGGAAGCACCTCGGTGCCAAGCTCTGTATCAGGACAAGCCAGACTCCATCTCCTGGGGCTGACGTCATGTGTGTGCCCCTTATTAAAGTTCACGGGGAGACAGGAGCTCCAAGAGGTAGATAAGCAAGGTTCTCGGGACCCCAAGCGGGAAGTAGCTCGCCATCCCCGTCCCGGGGGGGTGGGGGTGGGGGATCATGTAGCGAAGGTTTCCCGGAGCACGTGCTGTGTGAAGTGGGGTGAGGGGAGAGGTGGACCTTTCCAGCACTAACATGCGAGGGGCGTTCCTGGAAGCCTGTGGCCACGGGACCACGGAGGCTAGGGCACGCAGATTCCTGGGGTCTGTCGGCATCATGAGTATATCAGGCTGTGGGATTGCTGAGGAGGGAGCAGGCTGGCTGCCCGCCAGCTTTGGGGCAGACTTCCTGGAAGAGGCAGCATCTCAGAAGGAGTTGGAGTGCTGACCAGAGGGATACGGGTGGCATCTGACAGCATGTGCCCAGACGGTGGGAAGGCATGACCAGGAAACACAGCCGCAGAAGATGGTCCACTGACCAGGGAAAGATGGGCAGCGGGGCCAGGCTCTGCTGGGCTCCCTTCCGGGAACGGGGGATGGGCGTCCTGCTGGGTTGGGGTCAGTGGTCGTGAGATGATTGGCGCCGAGCAGTTAGGAGAGTCAGACTGGGTGACACAGGAGGGATTGGGAGGGAGAGCAGGAGGCCAGGGGCCCCAGGAGTCTGGTTTGGCACACCTGGCAGGAGGTGACAAGGGTCTGGATTGA
Organism: Mustela nivalis; assembly: GCF_964662115.1. Classification (NCBI taxonomy): domain Eukaryota; kingdom Metazoa; phylum Chordata; class Mammalia; order Carnivora; family Mustelidae; genus Mustela; species Mustela nivalis. The sequence goes on along the minus strand of NC_139032.1, from coordinate 89,601,607 downwards.
CAGTCCTGTCAGCACTGGCTACCAGGGCTGTTCAGCCTGCAGTGTCTCCAAAGGTGATTCAGTGCAGAGAAACCTGCAGGCTGGTGTCACGTGGCTTCCTCGTTCTCCCTGCCCCTAACCTCTCCCTCCTCCCCGCCCATCACCCCTGGGTCTCCCCCTTGACCAGGGCATTCCGGACTGGCCAGCACTAGGGCCGTTCGGAGAGAATTACTTGCTCCAACCCGCGGCAGGCCTCCTCCCAGTGTCCCACCCCAGGGTCCCCTCAGCCGTGAGACTAGAACCCCCCTGGGTCCTGTGACGGTCCCCATGGCAGACCAGGCTTCGAACCGGGCCCCAGTGGTAAATGCGACCTTGAGGAACGAGAATTAAATATGTGCTCTCGCCCGGATTTGTCTTTTCCCCGCGACGTCCGGACTGGGCTCTCCCAGATACCCCAGGATCCGTTTGCTTCAGAATGTCAGAAAAGCCTCATTTTAAAGGGTGGGGAACAAGCCTCAGAAGAGAGTCCCCACCTTTGATCGAAACCTTCAGGTGCCATCCCTGCCCCCTCGAAGACCCGAGGCCCGGTTACGGCGGCCGGTATGTAGAAAAGTCTTTTTGTGCAGAATTGTCATCTCCTTTCCAACAATAAAATGGTTAAAAGTTTTCGTCTTAAATGATGTGCTTCCTCAGTGTCAGAGGATCTCAGACGGATGGAGCGTCTTTACTGTTCCACACCCCAGAATTCCCCTAAGAAATCAAATATAATCCTCTTTAAGAAGCTTTAAATAATTTTGAGCTTTCTTATTGACTTATTAAAAAGCAGCTTAAAACACGCCTTCAATGCAATCCTTTTACAAGGGTCAGGGATATAAAATTCGAAGAAATATAATTAGTAGATCAGTTGGAAAGGCATAAGCAGTCAGGTCCAATTTTGACGAATTCCGAGAAACCCTCCTAAGCAACGTGCCGTGGGCACGGGGGCGCCGTTCCCGCCTTTGTCCGTCATCGCTGCGCGAATTCTCATGCATTTCCTAATTCCCAAATGGTTCTCGGCCCAGAGCAGTCTGCTGCCACAGCTCTACTCACGCCTGCCCTGGCAGCCCGTCTGTGAGCTCGCCTCTGGTCCTAATGACTGAACTTCTCAGAAACCCCTTTGTTAGGACCTTGAAAGGGCTTGGAACATTTCCACGGTGGCCTTTGATCCCTGGCATCCTCGAGGGATAGGAACCGGCTCAGCAGTGCCCTCTGAACCCCCGCATTCTTCCCATTCCGCTGGAGCCATGCTCCTTCCTGGGATGGGGGCGGGCAGCGTCACCGCTGGGTAACTTTCATGTCGGAGTGAATGAATGAACAGAAGAAGGGGCGAGCGGAGGAAGCCCAAGGCCTTCCTGAGCGCCCGACTGTCCAACAGAAAGCCACGCAGACAGTGACTAGGAAAAGCAGACTTTTCCTGGGGAAGTCATCCTTGGGACCACATGCATTCCCTGCTTAAATGAAAAGGGATGCGTATCTTAAAATGCACAACGCAGTTCATGTTTGACGGACCAAGAGTTGCGTCAAATGCAAGCCCTTACAAGAGACAAACCCCGATTCTGTAAAGGAGTTCTGACACACGCGGGCACCCTAACCACGATTCCAGGGCGGGCGATGGACTTGGGCTCATCAGAGGAGGAGCCGACGGGACCTGTGGGGCCCTCTGGAGCTGGACAGGACTTGGCCCTGACTGTCAGCGCCAAGTCCTGTCCAGCTGGGCGCCACCCACCTGGGCCAGGAAAGCTCCAGGGACATGTGTATGGACCACCTGGTTTTCGCACAGCTGCTCTGGCCTGGAATGGCTCTCTCCAGACACCGGACGTCATCCCGACGTGCGCACAGTTTGGAAATTCAATGTGTGGGTTTAGGAGCCACGACTGCAAAATCCAAGCTCTGTCACTCCCCAGCCGAGCAACCGTGAGCACATGACTGCATCGCTCTTTGCCTCCGTGTCCCCAGTTATAAGACGGGGATGCAAGTAGGAACTTCCTCGAGGGGGAGTCACGGGAATCGGAGAAGAGAACCTTCATCGAGAATCAGAACCTGCAAAGTGGCTGTGGGCGTGGGTCCCAACTGGGAAGACCCTAGCAATCTCGTGGGGCTCAGTCCGTGCCTGCACGCGCCAGCCGCTCAGGAGAAGGGAGCCGAGCGTGGTTACGCCCACGTTCATATCCGCCTGCAGGCGGACACACTCGCTGTTGCGTTGGCCTAAGTGTGACGGAGGACCGGTCCCACCGTGGCCGCGCTGAGGGGCCCAGCACATAAGTGCCAAAACAACCAGCCCGTCTCCTCGCAGGAACCTCCCCGGGGCCATCACTCGACGCCTACTTGCAGACAAGTTCTACCGCCCGGCGTGTACCAGGCAGGGTGCTCCGCTGGGGTTGCTGAAATGAGACATACCACTCTCAGCCCTAACGATGGCACAGAAAGGAGGAAACAGGTGGGCACGGCACAGAGTAATGGGAGCCATCAGAGGGGTCTGGCTGGGTGCTGGGCTGCGAGGTAGCAAATAGAAGAATACAAGACATCCAGCTAAATTCAAGTTGCAAACAAACAGTGAATCATTTTTTAGTATAAATGTGTCCCAAATATCGCACGGGACACACTCACTATGCATTCATTGTTTGTTTCGAGTTCAGATGTGACTGGACAGCCTATATGTTATCTGGCAGCCCTAGTGGGGCCGGAGTGACAGGAAGGAAGCCCCAGTTCCGCCTCGGGGGAGGGCAGGAGGCAGTGGTCATCCTCATCATAGTCATTCAGAATCTGGTACTGACCCCCACACATCAGCAAGCGATTGGGACGCGTGTTTGTCTTAGTCCGTCAGGCTGCGGTAACGGGGTACAGCAGACCGTGACGTCTCAGGGTTCTGGAGGCTGGGGAGTCCGAGATCAAGGCACCAGCAGCTGGGCCGGGCGAGAACCCTCTGCGGGTTACATCTGGCCTGCACTTAGCTGGTCCTCACGGGGCAGCAAGAGGGCGAGGGAGCTCTCCAAGGTCCCTTTTGTAAGGGCACGAATCCCCGATGGACGGGCTCCAAGTCAGGAGAATCACCTCTCAAGGGCACCTCCCTCCTAAGACCGTCATCTTAGGGGTTAGGATTTCCACATATGAATTTGGGGGAACAAAACATCCAGTGTTCAATCTTATGTGACAGAGACACAGTGAGACAGAACACGAGCAGGGGGAGTGGGAGAGAGTTAGCAGGGAGCCCGATGAGAGGCTCAATCCCAGGACCCTGAGACCATGACCTGCGCTGAAGGCAGATGCTTAACCACTGAGCTACCCAGGCGCCCCCAATAAATAAAGTCTTAAAAAACTTTAGTCCAATGCAACGTATCTTTCGAGTAAAAATCATACTCCCCTTAAAACAGAATGACCTGAACCGGCCGGGACTCCCGGCACCGACCCTCACGGTTACGGCACAAAGTCCAAACGTCCCTGAGTGGAAGACACGTGGGATTTTGAGAAGAAGCTTTAGCACCTGCGCAAGAGCTGAGGGCCTGGTTGCTGACCCAGGGGTGGTTGTGGACCTATAGGAAGTGATCGAAAGGAGAGAGTCGACCTCATGTCAGGGGCCCGGGAGCACCACGGGCGGGTGAGGGGCCCCAGAATGACACCCACACTTTCTGCTCTCGGGCTCTGTCACCTGCCACAGCGTTCCAGGGAGCCTCTAGTGGCCGTCCCTCCAGATCACCTCTGGGAGCCCCTCCAGCATCTGTGTCTTGTTCAGCGCCATTTCCTGTTGGGTTTGGGGTCACAGAGGCCAGGGCTGCATGCTTCAAAGGCCATGGCCTCCTGGAACCTCTCAATCTTGCATGCAAGGCCGACTCCTCCATCAGGGATGGCGACACAGGGACCAGGGCCCACTGGACTTAGAGGGGCCTCAGAAACATTGTAATTTCTTCCCAAGCAGAAGGAGTTCTGAGGGTTCATGAAGGCGGAAGTGCCCCGAGTGCATGGCTGGGGAAATGGCCCCAGTTTCTTTCTCAGGGAGGAATCTGGATGTCAGGGCACTGGGGCCCAGGAGGCAGCACACATCCCCCGCCCTCCCCCGAAAGAACACAGTGGGGGAACAGGATAGGACTCTGCCTCCTCCCACCGCCAAGGCCACCAAGCAGGTGCGGGGAGCTCAGGCTGATCATCTGGACCGGGTTCTAATCCTGCTTCCAAGGCGTAGACCAGCCACAGGGCTGGAACGAGGGGCATCCTTGCTGAGCCCAGGGCTGTATGACGGGGACGGGACAGCCCTTACTGCCAAGGACCCCTGTGAGGACAGGGCAGGTGCCGCGTAGAGCCCTCGGGCTGAGGCTCGGCCCCGTGTTCATCAGACGGCTGTTACGCCTGCGATGTCTCCAGAAAGAAATAATGGAGCCCCGAGTGGGATCTGAGGAAGGTCTCTGGCCGGAACCAATGTCAAGTTCCCTGCATTGACGTATCCTTGCCCGAGATGTCCCCACTGGGGGAAGCTGGGGGAGGGCCCTAGGGACCCTTCTATACTGTTTTTGCAACCTCCTATGAGTCGATAATTATTTTAGAAATTAAAAGTTAAAAAAAAAAAGAGAAGGTGGGGCCGATGAAATGCCCTTCGTAAAAAAGGGAGATCAGGGCCAACAAAGGGTGGATGGACTCCGTGACTACCTCATTTTCTGGGGAACTCTGAGGAGCCCGTGTGTCGCCTCACGTCCCCCCTGCCCCCGTTCAGCCGCCGTGGTATTTTCCTTCATTATGCCAGCGCCTCAGAAGTAAACCTCTCTAATTTTCTACACCACAGCTATTTATTTAAATGCTAACTCGCATTATGAAGTGATAATCCGCACGCGCAGGAGATAATTTATGAAGCATTTAAATTAAGAGGAGCAGCTAATTGGGAGCATGTGTCTTATAAGCCTCGCTAACACCAGAAAACTACAAATTAGGGGGAAAATGGAAGATATTTTTATCTTGCTTTTATCTTCTTTCGGAAGGCACTCGAAGGAAAAATCTCCCTGTGATGCACACACCGGTCCCCCAGCCCCTCCAGAGACTGGTGTGTCTGGCCCAGCCCCCCACCCCGGCCGCTTACAGAGGCGAGCGGGGGTGCCCCGCACCACCCCTGTTCTGATAAGGGAGGGTCCTGGGGGGGTTATCAGAAAGCTTCTCAGCTCCACTACAGAGACGTAAGGGGCGAAGATGGGGACTTTCTAGGTGTTTGTGCCTGATGAGCGAAAGAGAGGCAATTTGGAGGGGAAAATCAAAGCAAAATATGATGCATTTTGTAATGATTTGGCTTCTTCTGTTTTGAAAAGGGCTGCCTCGGATTGTGTACACAAGCTGAGAGTTAAACCAGAATGTACAGGTGTGGGGGTGAGTCGCTGTGTGTGTATGTCTGTGTGTGTGTGTGCCTGCGTGCGTGTCTGTGTGCGTGTGTGTACGTGTGTGTGCATGTGCATATGCACACACACGTGTTCCCAAGCATGCATGTGTGTTTGTTCAGTTCCTCTTGCAAAGAGTTAAGTGAGCACCTACTATGTGAAAGGTACTGGGGAGGGCGCCTGGGTGGCTCCGTTGGTGAAGCGTCTGCCTTTGGTTCAGGGCATGATCCCAGGATCTCGGGATCGAGTCCTGCATCGGGCTCCCTGGGCTAGAATGAGCTGGTGGGGAGGGAATGAAGCCCAGGGTCACTCGCCCCTGGGAGGCACGACCTGGAGCCTGAGGGGCTGTGGCCCGTGGTAGGGGCTCTGATCTGTGGTTCTGAGGCCATAAGGAGACTTCGAAGGCTTTCAGACCAGAGAGGAAGAGCAATGTCATCATATCTACAGTGTGACCCTTCCCCCAGGACGCTTAACTCACAGGGCTTTAAAGGATGCTCCCCGCACACACACCCGTTAGGAAGGCTAGCATCAAAAGAGGGAAGAGGAGGAGGAAACAGGAAACAAGAAGAGTGGGTGAGGCCGTGACGACATGGACCCTTGTGCACAGCAGAGGGGAGCAAACGGTGGCTCCTCAGAAACAAAACAGAAGCACCCAAGGATCCAGCAATTCCACTTCTGGGCATTTACCCAGAAGGATGGAAAGCAGGGTCTCAAAGAGAGATGTACACATCTGTGCTCACGGCAGCTAACACGGAAGCAACCCAGGTGTCACCAGGGGGTGAAAGTGTTAACACAGCAGCACGTTGTTCAGCCTTAAAAAGGGAGGATGCCGTGACGCCTGCTACGACTTGGGGTGAACCCGAGGACGTGTCGCCGAGTGAAATAAGGCAGTCACGAGAGGACACAGACCACACGGTGCCACTCACAGGGAGTCCCCAGAAAAGTCAGAGTCACAGACAGAAAGTGGGTCAGGTACAGGGAGAAGTGACTGGAGGGATCTAGAGTTTCCGTCTTGAGGGACGGAGGAGCTTGGTGGCGGAGATGGTTGCCCAAGGGTGTGAACGTACTTGACACGATCGACATGGTACATTTTAGGTTATGTGAATCTGACTATTTTAAAAGAAAAAAAAAAGTTCCCGGCTTCAGGACACCTGGCTATGACAAGTGGAGCTGGTTCCTTTGGATCAAAGGATTGGAGCCCAGCGCATCCACTGGGCAAGGACGGGGTACCACTGGGGAGGACGGGGTCCGACTGGCCTCCAGAAGAGGTTCTGAGAGCCGGGGGCTGATGTTCTTCGTGAAAGGGAAACAGCTCATCAGGACCTCTCTTGGCCAGGTGTGCCCATGCCAACTCAGTCTTTCCCTCCCGGGAACCTGACACGCGGGAAATTCTCCTACAGTCGGGGGCAGTTGAACCCTCACTCTGGTGTGCACCTTACAGAATGTTCCAGGCCCCTGCCCACACGTTCTGGGAGACACGGCTTTGCAGCCTGAAGGGAACCTGAAGTTGTGGCCATCAAATGTTGTTTCAGGGCATTCTGGGGCGGGTCCTGTTTTGGGCGCAAGACGGACAACCTCAGCCCCAGATGCCCTAGAGAAGAGACCCCCCCACCACCAAAGTTGAAGAATTAGCCCCAAGAGGATGTGAGTTTGTCTTCTAAGACGGTCCTCTGGGACAACCGTCCACAAGGGCACAGCTCCTGTGGCAGGTGGGGGGAACCCTCCGTCTGACGTGTGCGCCTCGGAGAGTCATGGTCCCTGCTCTCCAGCTGGAGCTGTCGGGGCAGAGGCCCCTACCCACGTGTGGCCGTTGAGCACGTGACCTGCGACCGGACCGAACCCAGACGAGCTGTGAGTGCAGGACACCCCCCGGATTTCAAGGACAGGGTAGAAGAAAAGGGACACGAGAGAGAGAGAGAGAGAGAGAGAGAGAGAGAAAGAGCGCATTCACCACTTCCGTGTTGATTACATGCCGAAGCCCTGCTCTCCTGAATAACTGCGTTAAATAAGATACTATTACAGTTAAGTTCCCCTGTTCCTTTTGACTTATTTAATGTGGCTGCTAGAAGGTTTTGGAGCACACCCATGGCTCGTGTTGTTCTTCTAGGGGCCGGCTCCTGACCCTCCCACCCAGAAAACTGGCTTCATAGACAGGCACATCTGTTTTTCCTGTTCGTTTTTCCTCTTTTGAAACCTGGGTGAGAGACTTAAACTCTCCAAGCCTTGCTTTCCTCATCTGTGAAGTGGGGGCTGTTGAGGGAGTTCAGGGGACAGTGTTTGCAGAGGCAGAGCCCGGGGTCTGTCTCAGCACAGCCATTCGGTCAGTGGTTGCTATCACTACACCAGCATTGATTGGAAAATGAGCATGTTTCCTTCAAATACGAAGTTATAAAATGCTTGTTGTGGTTTTAGGCTCCGTTTCCTGAGAAACCCTAAGTCCTCCTTGTTATTAAATAGGAAACCAGCCTTCGTGCAGAGACGTTCGTTGTAAGTGGGCAGTCACTGGGAATTAGGGACACCCACCTCTCTCCCCGGTTCCCGCTCACCTCCTTGGCTTGCTTATTCCAGCCAAGGTCAGGGGCTCATGATCAGGGATTCCCAGCTCAGGTTTCCTAGACTTCAGGCCTGACTTTGGCTCCCCCCAGGTCTGCGTGATGCCTTGTGGTGGCTTCCGTTTACGCCCGTGGGTGCACCTGCTTCTGGAAGCCACTGGGCAGCCTGGGCCGAAGGCAAGAAAGCTTCGTTTCAGTCCATTGTCCCCAGGTATGGCGAGGCCTCCCTCCCCCTTTGTGGCACTAAGCGGTGCCCCTGCTTCTCCTGTGTCTCACAGGGGTCTTCTAGTGGGGACAGGCTTGCTCCTCTAGCGTGAGAAACCTCCAGTGTGTGTAGACACTGGGGAAACCCTACCTTCTTCCGGTTATTGGAGCAGGTGGCCTGGGGGCTGCTGAACTTCCCAGCTCACCCAGCCATCAGTTCAGCTTCCTGTGCAAGATGGGGGTGGTGGGGGGCAGGGGTGCGGGCAGAGACCCCGTGAGGACTGGCCTGGGTCTTTCTCCCAGCACCAGCGACAACGCAGGGCACTGAGCAGGCGCTCAGGGCCTCACGTGTGCTCGTTATTGATTGGCACCTGTCCTGTGACCTCTGGTGGAGCAGAGGGCTGGAGAGGAGGCTGTGGGGAGAGGACCGCATAGGCATGGGGAAGGCAAGCCGGCTGCGGGGGTGGGGGGGGGGTGGGGAGACGGGGCGGGGCGTTGCCCTCTTGGAGGCTGGGCCCAGGAGCACAAGCTGGACAACCTCCAGGAAAGGCAATTATTAGTCCCCGTGACCTTGTAAAATGTGAAGAGCTGCCTCTGGCTGGTCAACTCCCCGACGAAGGTATAACCTCCGGACATGCTTGCACGCACGCACAGACGCGCTCTCGCAGCCCGATGCTGCAGTGTCGAGAGCCCGGAGAGCCCAGCGGGGGCTGCAGACTTTATGGTCCCTGGGATGAAATGCATCTCCGAGAAAGCAGGAAGTGACGGCCCGACCGCTACAGAAAGACGTCCCGAATCCTGACACCCAGTTAAATCAGGGAAGAAAGACCCGTTTGTGGGAAAACAAAGCAAGCCGAAAGGACAGGAACACTTGCAGGCCCTTAAATTCTTTCCTGGAGGAACACACCAGAAGCGCCCCACAGAGATCCCCCCCCCACCCGACAACGGGGCTCGGGGCTCGTCTTCCTCTGTCTGCCCCCCGGGGGATCCCACTCCCTTTCTGCTCAGAGCTGAGGTTTGTGAACAAGGCCACACGCGGAAGCAGCCAGCGCCCGCTGGGAACGGGGAGACTGGGCTGGCGGCATGACAGTTACTAATTGCCACCTTTCTGGGCCTCTTTCTTCTCTCCCACAAAACAAAGACGCAGAGATGTTCAAGAAATAGATATTAGACGCCTACTGCATGCAAGGGACAGAGTCTCTCCGGGTTTCCCTGATTTCTCCTCCTTAACATTGCCAGGGAACACTGGAAAGGACCCTCGGGGCTTTTAAAAAATGCTTACTGCTTTCTCAAGGACGCAGGCCCCGGAGCGGAGATGGGGCAGAATCGCAGGCGCTCGGCCGCTCCGGCGAGGCTGGGCCCACGCAGGAAGCCTGCCTCTTTAACAAAGCATTGCCTGCACACACCAGTAATTGCCTTGTTGTGGCCATCGGTGTCATCGCTCATCGGCCAGTCCCGGAAGGGCCCGGGGGAGCAGTTCTACCTTTGCTAAACCAATATCCCCCTGACAACCCCCCGCGGCCTCCCCGTTGTGGTCCCGGCAGAATCCATCCTCCGTCGCTCTTTGCTGAATGATCATGAACACATGATTAAAGCTCTAGATTTATAGCTTCCCCAGGCTTGAGAAATCAAGCAGCGCCCGCGGCTCAGGCCTGCCCCCGCGGCTGCTGGGGACAAGGGAGCAGGAGCTGAAACTCGTCCCGAGCTGGAGGGAAGGTGGCAGGGGCAGATGCGACGAATCCGTTTACTAGATTGCGGCAGGAGCCCCTGGAATGGGCTGGGGGGGGTCTCTAACCACACCAGGAGGGAGAGGCCCCACATGTCCTGCAGCGTGTGGGCTGTGTCTCATCCACACACGGCTGGCCCTGTGCCCAAGTTCCCACGCACGTGTGCGGTCTGCAAGGGCCCTCCCCGTGTCCATCACTCTGTCCACCCTGAGAGACGCCTGTGGTCGGGAGTGGGGATTTCTGCAGGGATCAGAGAATGCGTGAGGCTTATCATGGCTGCTGTTTTTAAGACCAGCCTTTATTTAGACCTTACCACACGCTGGGCACAGGACTGAGCTCTTTACGTCAAAGAGCATTCACATATAATTTTTAATTAATGTTTAAATTGAAGCAAAAAATCCCATCACATACAACTGGCCGTGTTTAAGGGCACAATTCAGTGGCATTTGGTGCCTTTGCAGTGGGGGACAGCCACTGCGTCCATCTAGTGCCAGAATTTTTCATCACCTCCAGAGAAAATTCGTAACCGTTAAGCAATCACTCCCCATTCTCCCACCTCCCCAGCCCCTTGCGACCACAAGCCCACCCACTGTTCCCAGAGTTTCACCTGTTCTGGATGTGTCCTGTAGACGGAATCAGACCATGGGGGCCTCTGTGTCTGGCTTCTTTCATTTACATCGTGTTTTTGACATTTAGCCCACATTGCAGCATGTGTCAGTACCTGATTTTTTTTTTTAAAGATTTTATTTTCAAGTAATCTCTACACACTACGTGGGGCTCGAACTCCCAGCCTCAAGAACAAGAGTTGCATGCTCCACCAACGGGCCAGCCACGTGCCCCAGTACCTCATTTGTTCTGGCTGTGTAATATTCCCTTATCTGGAGAGACTGTATTTTTGCATCCGTTGACTTACTGACGGATGTCTGTACATTTCTGCAGTGGGTGCTACTATCACCTCTGTTCTCCGGAGAGGGAAGCGGGGGCTTTGGGAACTCAAGTCACTTACCCAAGGCCCCATAGCTCATAAAGTGGAGAAATGGAGATGTGACCAGGCAGTCTGACCACTGAGCTGCCCAAGAGCTAGGAGAAGGGCTGAGGCCAGAGCAAAGGAAGGAGACAGAGCGGGGACTTCTCCATCGTGTCCTGTCTGGCACATCCAGAGAAGCTCTTCAGTTGGCTTTAAGGGGTTGGTGCCCTACTGCTCATGAAGCCCTACAGCATATGGGGCCCTGCCCTGAATGACACGGTGAAACCAGGATAATCTGGAGCAATTTCTTGAAGGCCCTCAATAAGCATGTGTGTGCATGTGCACTTGCACACACAGACTCCCACCCACCCACACTCCAACCATCCAGCCATCTTCCCGTCCACCACCCACCCCTCCATCCATCTACCCGTCCATCCATCCGTCCATCCAGGCTGGATTAGATGCAAGGGGCTAAATTAAGTAATTCCAGAACTGTGAGCTGAGCTGCTACCACAGACACAAGCCACAGGGTGTCCCAGACTCTTTTCATGTTACCCCAAGGGAACATTCTCCCAAGATCCAGTCCAGTTATCGAATCTGTGAGTGTCTTCACCCCTGGTGGAGCTCAGGGGAAAGAGTGTGACCTCAAAAGGGCCTGGTCATTTCGCTGTTCACCCCCACACCCGAATCTCCTCCTGCACACCTCTGTGATTTTCCCAGTGCGAGCTGCCAACTCGAGACAGCAGCTGCTAGATACAACAAAGGCAAGACACAATCCAGAGGCTTCCTCTGAATCGTCCATTGTCTGTCGATGTCTGCGCAGCCTGAGACCGACAGCCACTAGCCACAAGTGCCACTTTGAGTTTAAACTAATTCAAAATTTCATATTCAGCTACACTAGCCAGACCTCAAGTGCCCAGGATTGCCTGTGTAGGTAGGCAGAGCAGAGACAGAGGGCCCCCCTTGCCACAGAAGCTTCTGCCCCACAGTGCTGGTCTATAGGGTGCCCATTTCCAAGTAGTCACCCTGTGTAGACCTGACCCCTGATAGGAAATAAACACATTCTGGTGCTGAGGTTTACCATCATTGTTGTTAGGACCCTACTTTGCCTCCTTGGGTGGCATCCAGGAGCCTGGTCCGGAGGAAGGAAGGGGACGTCAGCCGAGCCTTCCCTAGCCCCCGGGGCAGGCACTCGGAGGTGGAGGACGTCATCAAAGTCCCTGAGCCTGTCACCGCGGCGCCAAGCAGGCCCCGTGGGGGAGTCCAGCTCACCACACACTCTGCTCCAGGATAGCAGGATCTGTGTCTCTGTTCTGATTTAAGGCCTGGCAGGGTTTTCAGTGCGGATCTCGCCCGCCCAGTGAGGCCGCTCTGAGTCAGGAGAAAGCCACACCTCGCGCCCGACGCTTCTCTGCTGCTCTGAGCCGCAGAGAAAATGGGGCCATAAAACACGACAAGGGAGGCCCCGGGCCTCCTCGAAGAAGGGATCCAGGCCGTTAGACTCCTAACTGTGCCGGAGAGAGTCGGGCCCGACGACCGGGGTTGCCAGATTCATTAAGGCGGACGCGCGGGCTGGCTTAAGGACCGGGAGACAGGTGTTTTAGGAGCCGGTTTATCCGAGGTGGAATCCAAAGAAAAACGTGCTCACTCCCTTCTGCTCCTCTCCTGCGCCTGTACCTTCCTTCCCAGCCTCTCGGCTTCCCCGGGAGCAGGCAGGAGCCGTTTGTTTTCGGCTGCCGGAGGAGGCTTGAAATATTACAAAGGTGGCGCGCGGAACGCTCCCCGCGGCCCTGCCCCGATGGCACGCGCGCAGACATAAAAAGCAAATACCATCAGTAACCCGTCGCCAGAACCCAGCAACAAGCCGAGGGTTTGTCTCCCTGCCGGGGCTGTTAGCAGCGATGTATTTCTCCCTGCACTAAGCACCATCTTTCCCAAGGCTGCATTACAATGATTTATAAACCCCATTTCTGGGGAAAACGAATAGATCAAAGCGGGGAGAGAGAAAGGAGACATGAGCAGCTGCGGGAAGATATTGAAGCATGAAAGAAAAACACAAAATGAAGAACGAGGCGGTGACACAATTGAGCCATTCTTCGCTGCACTTTTATCAGAGGAAAATAATAGCAAAATCTCGATTTTAATCCTTTTTTTTTCCCCCCCTTTATAAGATGCAGCCTCCTGTCAGTCAGCGGGGCTCCGGAGCGGCTGTGGGCCTGCGTGGGAACGGGCTGCCCAGGACCACTCGGGCCAGGGGCCTCGGCCAAGGCGGAGCTCGGGCCTCAGCGGCGTCGCCCTCCTCACCTTCGGGGAGACACCGTTCCCAGGGCCCAGAAGGGAGATGGCCCTCCTGGCTTTCACCCAAGGTTGCGAGGCGGTCCGCCCTCCAGGTGCACCAGAGGCCCCTCCCATCACCCCCCAGACTGGATGGTTTCTTTCGCCTAATCTGGTTCCATGAAGACCCGAGGAAGAAGAAAGACCGAAGGCGCAGGGAGCCGAGCAGGGTCACTGCGAAGAGCGCCCCTCTGGACGTCTCAGTGAGACTGGGCGTCTGTGTCCAGCCCATCAGCACGAGTGGAGAGACATGGGCTGGCCGAGGGGGGCACGGCTGGGTAAAGGCCTACGGAGGACGGAGGAGACATCAGGATGGGAGTCGGGCCAGGCTGCCGGGAGGAGGTGCCCTTTGAAATAGGATTTTTTTTTTGTTTTTAAGATTTTATTTATTTATTTGAGAGAGAGAGAGAGCATGAGCAGGGCGGGCAGCAGAGGGAGAGGGAGAAGCGGGCTTCCTGCCGAGCAGAGAGCCCGACGCTGAGCTTGAACCCAGGACCCTGGGATCATGACCTGAGCCGAGGGCAGATGCTTAACGACTGAGCGGCCCAGCTGCCCCGAAATAGGTCTTGAGGGAAGGTGAGCAGCGGCGACTGTGGAGGGGACACCCTCAGGAACCAGCTCAGAGCAGCTTCTCTGACCCCGGCCCGGCTGTCTCTCACAAATGCTGGTTTTTGTTTTTTTTTTCATTACTCAGGTATTGTCTGTTTCCTCCCACTAGAACAGAAGCAGGAGGGGGCGCCCGGCGGGCTCCGTCAGAGGAACGTGAAACTCCTGATCTCCAGGTCGTGAGTTCGAGCCCCACGCTGGTGATAGAGATGACTTAAAAATAAAACCTTTTAAAAAACAAAACAACAACAATAACAAACATAGGCACAAAAGGGGCGCCTTATCTGTCTCATCCGCGACTACTTCCCCAGAGCCCAGGACGGCACTAGTCCGTGGCAGGCGCTTCATAACAAAGCCAGGAAGGAATGACCACATGCCAGGCAGAGCCGTCACCCGTTGTCATTCGTTCCCCGCAGCAATGCTAGCCGGTGTGGGATCATCTCCCTTTTACAGACCGGTAGGCTAAGAGCGGTTAGGTCCCGGGCCCAGGTCACGCCGCCGCTCGGTGCTGAGACAGGATGAGGACTCCGGCGTGCTGGCCACCACACTGCCTGTCTTCCCCAGACCCTAGAGTGAGGACTTCCTGCTCCTCCTTGACAATGGGTGCTATTGAGGCAGAGTGGAGAGAGATTGGGTGGGGGTTCCTTTTGTTTTGAACGTGAGAACCCCATGCGTGGCCAAGTGCTGGCGGACTGTGCTGCAGTAACACATCAGAAATGACTCCGTCTCCCCCTAATAGGGACAAAGAACAGTCCAGAGAGAATCTGCCAGGACAGAAGTGACCACCTGCTCCTGCATGAGACATTCCCAAGCTTGGCCGCAGGCTGGAGTCATTCCTGCGGGCTAATTTATCGGATTCTCTCTTAAAGGCCAAGCTAAGAGAACAAAGTCTATCCAGGGCTGTACCCAGGGGATAGCTCGCACGGGATGTGCTGACATTTTGGGTCTCCTCACTCCAAGCGGCTCTTGGATGCTCTCGAGGGAGCCAGCACTAGGGCTCATGGGGACGTGGAAGGAAGGACCTTGGTGTGTGGCGTGGGTGGGAAGAGCTGCCCAAATTGGGGTTGGGTGAGGTCAACAGATCGCCCTGGAGTGCCTGGCACGTGGCCCCTGTGGGCTGCACCGCGTGACGGCCAGCCCAGATGGCGATGTCCTTTGGCTTCACCTATGAGGACGTCTACTCTCTTAAAAGCCATTGTGCCGGTCCCGTAATTAAGAGTGCCTATCTGGGTTCCTGAAGAGTCTTTCAGTTCTAGAAAAAGACTCTCCATACAGTGTAAGAGGATGTCGTATCCAACTATCACTCAGTTGGTAAGAGGAGGGACTCATGGGGCACCCGGGTGGCTCGGTGGGTTAAGCACCTGCCTTCGGCTCAGGTCATGATCCCAGGGTCCTGGGATCGAGCCCTGCATTGGGCTCCCTGCTCAGCGGGGAGCCTGCTCCTCCCTCTGCCTCTGCCTGCTGTTCTCCCTGCTTGTGCTCGCTCTATCTCTCTTACTTGCTCTCATTCTATCTCAAATAAATAAATAAAATCTTAAAAAAAAAAAAAAAAGAAAGAAAGAAAAGGGACTCGTACTTGGCTTCTCCAGAACGTGTCTTCACTGAGCATATGTGGAGACACTGATTCTCTCATCAGGTGGGAACCCCAGTAACATCCGGATGCTTCTGATGGAAAAAGTGGCTTAATTCCATCTTACACCTGTGGCGCAGAAAAACCAAAGATTCACGCTAAAAAGTTGAAAGAAACTGAACTGAACCTACTTGCTCTGGTTGTTTAATAGTTTGGAAAGCCCTCAGGTTCCTGGGATGCCTAGCTATTTACTGTGTTTCCATCTGATCTGATTCTTAAACAGGCGAGTTTCAAACCTCCTGAAAATCGGAGTTTATAATTGAAATATTGATAAACTCTTTCCCATAAAGAGGCTACTCGATACTGCAGGAATGATGGGAAAACAGGCAGAAAGTAATAAGAATGCTTTTCTCTGTGTAGCCAAGAAATACAATGGTGGAGTTTATTGCTTACAAAACACAGCTGCCTTTCCTCAAATTGGATAGAAAAACATGAACCCCAATAAATTATGATACCCCTAAATCCCAGAGAATGTGCATCAATTGTTGGGGGTGCCACCATTGTCCTTCTGGGCAGCCTACTTATTAGGACCGTAATTTATTATTATTATGCTTTGGTGCAAATACACAGGCTGATAAAATTCAAATCTATTAAAACAAACGTCCCGCTCTCTGAATCAGTAAGACACAACATTCCAAAAGGAAATGTGATAAATTGGAAAAGCAAAGGGTTCTTAGATACTCAGAAGTGCGAGACCAAAAGAGCCGAAGCGGAAAACATCCACTGTGACCAGGCTTTCCAAATCTGGCCCCAGAATCCAGGAATCGCTACGGAAGTGGACAGCTAGAGGGGCGCCTGGGTGGTCAGTCCATTAAGCATCTGACTTGCGCTCCGGTCCTGCTCTCAGGGTCCTGGGATCGAGCCTCACGTCGGGGGTCCCTGCTCAGTGGGGAATCTGCTTCTCCCTCTCTCTGTCCCTCTGCCCCTACTCATGCTCTCTCTGAGTAAATAAAATTAAATTAAAAGGACCGGGTGGACATCAAGAAACAGAGTCGAAGACCATGATCCGGGGCTCCTGGCCCAGAGTAAAGCTCTTTCCGTGAAAATGTTCATTATTTAAAAAAAGAAAAAAAGACTCTTTCAGCTTCACTTTGAGCAACCATGAGATACGTGTTCTTCAAGAGACGCGAATCACATTGGCTTTTTAAACACAGATGAATGCAAGGTTGGGGAAGGACGGTAGGATTCCCGGAGTTACTCCCTCCCTCTTCCGGAGAAGGAAGCTGCATCTCACTGAGGACACGCAGGAGAGGGTCCAGCCTCCGTGTCACACCAGTGGCCCAAACTCCTCCAGCCCGACAGCCACGGTCCTCAGCAAGAGCCCAGTGGTTCACGCGGACTGAGCACCTGCCACGAGCGTCTCCTTCAGCCGGTCGTCTCGTGGTTTCGGGACGGCTCACCAAGTTCTCCCTGGCCTCCTCACACCCACCGGACCCTAGGTGACCAGCACGGACCCCAGGAGCTCCCTGCGGAGGAGGACGGCGGGGACCGGGCATCCGTAACTTCAGAGCCCAAGCCAACACCCCTTGACTCACCCCGTTTCCCCTTGGGCTCCCCAAAGGCATGAAGTGCTGAACGGATCTCTCTCCGCGGTCCCTTCCCTACGCGCTCACACCGGGCTGGAGGAGGGAACGGAGCTATGGGGACCAGCCGTGCGGATCGCAGGGGAGCACTAATGGGCTTGCTGTGGGGAGGAGTGATAGAAATCGACTTCTTTGGGGAAGATTGTTTTTATTTTGGAAGAGACTCCGTGTAGAACAGAGCAGAGGAGACAGGAGCAGGTAGGGAGATGCCAGACAGGAGGCAGCGGCCGTTAGCTTCTGGAGCAAACAGTGAGGCCCCAGAACTTGGGCAGGGGGAGGAGGGGCGGGGACAGAGGCAAAGGGTCTTCGTGAATGTCATGCAACGGGGAAGGGAGAGCCACAAAGGGAGGCTGCAGTGGGGATACTCGGGAGATGACTAGGCACACTCACTAGTTTAAATGACTCCTACACACACACGCGCGCGCGCACACACGCACACACACACACATACACACGCACACATACACACGCGCACACACACGCACACATACACACGCACACACACACACACGCACACACGGCCGTACAAGACATTCAGATTCATATCTCCACCAGACTCTGCATCACCAAACATCACAGGAATTTAGGACCCTCCTGTGCTAAAGCCACCAGCCCTGAAAGGCCGTGAGTCGTGCCGCACGCACTGTCCACATTCACAGGTCCAAAGCAAATTCGCCATCTTCCTGCAGATGCACTCCTGTTCTCGAATTTTCTATTTTGGTTAGCGGCACCTCCACCAACTCAGTTGCCCAAGGCAAAAACCTGGAATCTATTCTCAGCTTCCTTCCGTCGCCCTCCACACTCAGTCGGGTACCCCCGGGGCAGATCTCTGGTCCGTTCCACTGTTGCTTCCCCAATGCTGCTGGCGCCCAAGACCCGCCTCCACTCTCCGTGGCAGGACCGTGGCCGCCCCCGCTGTGTCTCCCTGCCCCTGGGGCTGACCCCCTCTGGTCTGTGACCACTCGGCAGCCAGAGGGTCTTGCAAAAAGCCAAGTCTGTTCACTCCACTTCCCCACTTAAAACCTTTCAAAGCCTCCCATGGCCCGTCCAGTCAGAACCAGGATTTGGTCAGTTCGCCTTTGTCCACGTGGCCTGTGCTTTTGTCCACGTGGCCTGTGCATCCAATCTCTGCACTACTGCCCACGAGCTCCATGGACCTTCCTGGCTTGTTAATGAGTCCTGCCTCTGTTTCTTCTTGGTAGGAGGGCTAATATGAGGACCCATCATGTAGACGCTCCATACCTGGTGTACAGCATTCAGTGGGTGGTGGCTGTGGTCCTTCTGTTGATTTGTCACAGTCTAAGCCCACCATGACCACATCCTGAGGTCATCTCCTGCCAACCACAGTCTAAGCCCACCATGACCACATCCTGAAGTCATCTCCTGCCAACCACAGTCTAAGCCCACCATGACCACATCCTGAGGTCATCTCCTGCCAACCACGGTCTAAGCCCACCATGACCACATCCTGAGGTCACCTCCTGCCAACCACGGTCTAAGCCCACCATGACCACATCCTGAGGTCATCTCCTGCCCTGCAGACTTGCCCACTCCCGCACCGTACCCTCTTCTCCCCAGCGATACTGAGGTACGTGCTGGTCTCGCACATGGTATCCTTCTCTCTTCCCTCCTTCTCCATCTGCTATTTTCCTTATCTAGAATATACTCCCCACCTGCCAAACTTTTAATCACACTCCCAAACTCAAGCATGAAGGTTCAAAATGCTGACAGTATCGCATGTTGGTGGGAATGTGGGGCGAACTGGAGTTCCCATACACTGTTGGTGAGAATGCGAAATGGTACGGCCACTTTGGAAATCAATATGGCAGCAGCTCCCAAAGTTGAACACACACGTACTAGGTAACCCCGAAATCCCACTCCTAGAGGTTTCCGCGAACATACCCCAGCGAAAGTGTGTGTGGGGACGTTCATAGCATATTTTTTACAGTGGCCCCAAACTGGCAGCAACCCCACGTCCGTGGGGGGGGGGGGGTGGATCAATGAAGTGTGGTCCCATCCATACCCGGAAACATGCATGGCAATAAGAAACAATGAGATACCGACATGGGCCGCCACTCACGTGAATCTCAGACGTGTGGGGCTGAGGAAGTCAAACATACAAGACCAAGACTGTGAGCTGCATGGCTGCGTTCATACAAAATTCTGGAAGGTAAACCACGGTGAGAGAAAGCAATCAGGGGTCGCCTGGGGTCAGGACTGGAAAGGGACCCCAAGCACAAAGGGGCTCACGGAAGCTTTTTAGGGCAAAGAACCTGCTGTGTATCTTGACAGTGATAAGTTACGTGATTGTACACAATTATCAAGATTCACCAAAGTGTATGCATATGCTGGGCGAGTTTTGATCATATGAAAATCATACACTAAAAAACAGTAAAGACGGGTATCCAAAGCCAAGCTCCAGGCTGGTCCCCTCTGCGCAGCCTTCTGGGACTTCCTCCCCTCCTTCCTGGTCATGTCCGTTGTTGGACTTTCCCCTTGGTCTCGGCAGGAAGCGGTTGGGTCGACATGTCTATTCGCCCAGAGGCAAGGCCTGGGCTCCCTCCTCCACCCCGTTGCCCTGCCTCCCAGTCAGGACCCTTCCGCACGGAGCACTGATTGCATTCCGAGAACTCTGCTGTGGGCTGACCCCCACGTCCTGACGGAGCTCCCCCACAACCCCAGCAGGTAGGTATTACCAACGGGTTTTACCAAAAACAGGGAGGCCCGGAGAGGTTGAATGAACACCTACCCACGTCGGACAGCTCAAAGCAGTGGGGCTGGGTGTCCAAACCGGGTCTATCTGTCTGTGTGTCCGTGTGCCTCAAGGCTGTGCCTTAAACACTACTTTGCACTGCCCGATGCCCCACTAGTTGGAGAGAAAGCCCCGAGAAACGACGTGTTGTATGGACGAATGGAACGTGGGAGCCATTCTGTTCCTCCCCTACTCCGTCTTCCCAGGGTCATGCAACCAGAGTTTTGCGAGGTACATAAAATTTCCACGTGCGGGCGCGTGTTTGCATGTGTGTTCTTGATCTATTAAAATCTCTGCTTTTTTTCCTCTCCTCTTTTTTGAATTAAACTAAAACGCTAAATTAGCCCTCCACCCAGGAGACCAGCATTACCTTGCGAACAGCTAGCACGTCCAAGCTGCCATCTAATTAAGCCACACTCCCAGACAAAGCACATCACAGTGTCACCACGTTAACAATGGCCACCTCCCCGGGCAGCCCCGAACTGCACCGCACAGCGGCTCGCTCGAAAACAAACAACCCTGTTGCCGGGTAAACACTCCTAAGTAGGTCCTTCCTTTCAGCAGCTCGCCTTTGAACGCGGGTGTTTTTATTAAGAAATATTCGAGGCCTGGGTACAGAATGCAAGGAGCAGGCTGATTCTTTAATCAGACCAGTTTTCCAGGGTGTTCTGCTTTCTGGCGTTCTAGAAACCCACTCTTGCGACATGTATACACCGCGCTGGGCGTTTGAGGTCCCCGACTTTGCTGTCAGCGGCGAAGTGCATTGAAGGGGAGTGTGAGTGCAAACACGCGGGGAGACAGCATGCTGGGGGTAGCCGGTGCGGGGGGCCTGGGGGGACCGGGGCCACGCCTGCACCTGCTTTGCAGGACAGCAGAGAGGCGAGGCCACACGTTCTGGGTGGCAAGAGGAGGTCCAAGCGGAGGCGGAGAAGAAGCCCCTTTGCAGCTTTACAGGATGAAGGATGAACGGCTTTACCCTTCTCGGGGACCTGCTTTCAGTTATGTGCTAGGCTTGGAATGAATTAGGATTAGAATAATATGGCTTCTTCTTTCCCCTTCGGAGGGGTCCCCTGAAATAGAAAATGATCAATGAACTTGACCCAGTTCGTTCTCTGCGTCCTCAAGAAGAGGCAGGTGCTACCTGACAGATGGAGGTGTGCGACCTCCAGCGGCGTCCGGCATCCGGTTTGGCTCATTAGTTTGTTGATTTTAAGGGGGAAACCCGCAAAACTGCAGACTCCGTGGCAGTGTGGATTCTGGAGAGGCCGCTCGGGTTCGAATCCTGGCACCCCCACGTCACTGAGGCTGAGACTTTGGGGGGCTAGTCAGCTCACGTCCCCCAGCCTCAGTTTTCTCTTCTGTAAAATGGGAGCTTGAATTCCTGTCTCATGGGTGGTCCAGGAGGTTTGACCTGCACGAGCTGATGTCAATGCGAGCCTTCCGACACAGAGCAGAGCCCTCGGGAAACCACAGTGTAGCCTCTGCGGTGCAATTCTGTGTCTGACTGTGACAGCAAAGAAGGAACCAGACAGGCTCATGTGTCCCCTGCAGGTAAAGTCCCTCCAAGACAAGTTTAGGAGGATGAGCCGCGGGGTCTGTGGGGTGATCAGAGGTGCGACGCTCACCAGGCTTTCCTGACCCGTCTCCTTATCATTCAAGCCTTCAATGCAAGAGGCACCAGAGAAAGGAAAGAACTTAAGAATGGACAAAAGAGGGGGAGGGGCGCTTATTCACTCTGAAATCAAGGTGAGGCTCTCCCTCCCCACCCCAGGGGTGCCCGTAAGGAGCCCTCTGCCTCCTTGCGCTCAGCCCATCTCTGGCCTGTCACCCCACAAAGGCAGGACATCTGGGAGAAGGAGAGCCAAGCAACCAGTTCTACCTCCTCCAATATCAGCCCAGCTGAACCGCCGGGTGCCTGACACTGTGGCCCCGTGTGGGATTCGACAAAATGCAGACTCCTCGGCCCCTCCTGATTCAGACTTTTCAGAGGTGGGGGCCCAGGGAGCTACATTTTTTTCTAAGTTCCTGGCATCGTTAAGTGAAGTGGGAGAAGCAGTGAGAGGTCTGACCTTGCTTCCTCAGGGCTAATGTCTGTAGGGCAGGAATGAAAGTAAGACCCCCCCACATCTGGCAGACTCAAAGGTCCAGAGCTGAGGGCAGCAGCCTTAGGCTCTAAGTCAGAGCTGTTTAAGACTGTATAAGAGCCACCCGTGTCCGCCTCTCCCTGCCGGCTGTAATCAGACGGCAGAGAGCGGTGCCCAACGCCTCCCCTGCTAGAGCATCCATTAAAGAACAAGGCTAGAGAAATGCTCCATTTGTTTGCTCTTTAAAAGTCAGTAACCTGGGGTCCCTGCGTGGCTCAGTGGTTAAGCAGCTGCCTTCAGCTCAGGTCATGATCCCAGGGTGCTGGGATCGAGCCCCACGTCAGGTTCCCTGCTCGACGGAAAGCCGGCTTCTCTCTCTCCCACTCCCTCTGCTGTGTTCCCTCACTTGCTGTGTCTCTGTCAAATAAAGAATTTTTTTTTTTTTAATCTTTAAAAAAACAAAGTCAGTAACTTGGGGGTGCCCCTGTGGCTCAGTCTATTAAGTGTCTACCTTCAGCTCAGGTCATGATCCCTGGGGTCCTGGTCGGTCTCCCTGCCCAGCGGGGAGCCTGCTTCCCCCTCTCCCTGTGCCTGCTGCTGCCCCACCTGGGCTTGCTCTCTCCCCCTTTCTCTCTGTGTCCAATGAATTAAAAAAAATCTTTAAAAGTAAAAACTAAAAAGTCAGTCACCTGCACCAGTGTCCTCAGCAACACTATTCACAAGGGCCAAAAACTGGAAGGACCCCAGCGTGCATCAGTCCGCGAACGGATAGGCGTGTGTGGCGTTTACACACAGCGGAGCAAAGGGGATTCTAACCGGCGCTGCTGCGCGGAGGAAACTGGAGGCCATCGTGCCGGGACAAGCCGGACACACAAGGACCGTTCCCTACAGCTCCACTTCTATGAGGTCCCTGGAGCCGTCAGATTCATGAGGACAGAAAGGACAGGGGTCGGGGCCGGGAGCCGGGAAGCGAGGGGTAAGGAGTCTGTGTTTGCTGGGGACGGTTTCGGTGTGGGGAGGTGCCCACGTTCTGGAGATGGAATCACGGTGATGGAGCACGAGGTGAATGTATTTAACGCGCTTAAAAATGGTTAAGATGGCGAATGTGTGTGCATCTCCCCACGCTCCTTAAAAATGTAAAAGAAGGACCAAAAACCAAAGTAACCTGCAAAAGTCAGTGTTTTACCAACGACTCGCAGCACGTCTCATGGAGGCTCCAAACACTGCAGCGTTTCAGAGACCAAGCCGAGACTCCGCAGACCAGCCGTGGCGCTCGGATCACCTCCCCGCCCTGCCTTGCTGGCTCCCTTGATCTGACCCCAGGCGCCTCCCGAAACCGCGGCCCCCGGCTGGCGGGCCACGGTGTGGGAGGACACACGATGGCTTGGTTGTGTTGCGCGTGCGGTTTCGCTTCTCTCCCGGTCCGCTCTCTTGGCACATATCCAACCCATAATTAGGCAGATTCTCAAAGGAGAGAGAATACTTCCTGCCCAAATGACAAGCCGTGGATTATGCAGAAATCTTTCCAGATGTGGCATTTCTCTCCCTGGCAATGCTGCAGGTGGCTCTCGGTTTACTTGGCTGGAAATCTCCATCTGAGCGCCTTATCCGCACAAATAACTTCTTCCGTTGATTCTGCTTATGCTTGGGGCTTTCGTTTTCAAGCTGATTCCCCTCAGAGCTTCAAGGCCCTTCTCTTTAGGAAACGGGGAGGGGTATCTTCAGAACCCAGCGAGGGACCAGGTGGAGCCCTTCACCCTGGTGGCGGCTCAGCTCTCATGATGGGAGCGGCCGGGCGTCTGACCAGTGGAGCCGGAGAGCCGCCGCCATCTCTCCAGGGCCCGGGGCAGAGCTGAACCTCAAAAAAGTCTGTCGTGTGAACTCAGTGGTTGCTTGAATAAAATGGGAAAACGGCCCAGAACTGCCACTGATTTCATGCAGTGAGGCAGGCACAAGATTCATGCTTTGCAAACCCAAACAAGTGGTTTTCAAGTGCTAGGATCTACTACTCAAGGGTGTGTCCAGGAGCCCCGTGCATGCAGTCTGGGGTCCTGTTTTCAGGGGGACACTCTGATGTGAGCCTTACAGACCGATACAAATGACACCTGATGGTTGGTGATGTAATAATCCAAAATGAACACTGTTGCTTCATGAAGGTTACAAAATGGTCTGTTTTGCATAAAATAAACAGGCTTATTTTATTTCTTTTCTGTAAGATTTTTTAAAAATTTATTTTGAGAGAAAGAGAGAGAGCACAAGAGCATGAGCTGGGGGTCGGGGGAGGACAGAGGGGGAGAGAGAGAGAGAGAGATTCCAAGCCGACGCCATGCTGTGCACAGAGCCCGACGTGGGCCTAGATCTCACGATCTCTCGAGATCATGACCTGAGCCGAAACCAAGAGCCAGCCGCTTCACCGGTCACCCAGGCTCCCCAACGCAGGCCTATTTTAAACGGATAGATTTGGTTTTCAGGAGCACAAATGTCCGTCAGCATGTGAGAGGATAAGCCAATTGCGCAATCTATACAATGGAACGATATTCAGCCACAAGAAGCAAAGACGTGCTATGTTAGGATACGGGTGGGCCTGGAAAATCCCACGCCAAGCCGAAGAAGCCAGATACCAACGGTCACTTCATACAGGATTCCTTTCATGTGAAAGACCCAGAAAGGGCAGAGCTGGGGAAAGCAGAGCCGGGGCCGAGGGGAGTAGAGGCCGATTGCTGGCCCGGTATGGGGTATTTCTCCGGGGTGATGAACACGCTAGGAAGCTGGGGAGGTGGTGATTTCACAACAGTGTCCATACCCTAGAAGCCACTGACCAGTCCACTGTAAATGTTTACCCCTATACTCTGTGGATTTCACTTCAGTGGGGGAAAAAAAAAAAAATCCAAGCACAGAGAAACTTACAAGGTTTAGGAGGATGTGTACCGCGTTGGAGCACAAACTATAACACAGATGTGGTTTTTCTCATTTGTTAAGGTTTTGCCGCCTACAATCCCACTGAGATGGAAATGCCGTCCTGTCCGGTGACGGTGACGAGGGTTTTCAAACAGACCGTCTCACTTGCAATCCCTTGTTTCCCTGTCTGGCTCCCCCCAGCTGGTTTGCAAGCTCCCGGAGGGAGAGTAGGGGCTTTTTCTGTCTTATTCTCTGTGTTCCTAGTACCTAAGTTGGCTCCTGGGACATAGCGGATCCCAGATAAATGTGTGCTGAGTAAGTGAATGACACCAGCTACTCAGCTTCGCCTAGTCTGGGCGGGGGCTGCCGGGTGCCCTGCCCCATCCCTGCCTCACCTGGAAGGCGCATACAGATCACCTGGGACCTTGTTAAAATGGACGTCCTGGTGCGGTAGGTGTGGGGTGGGAGCTCAGATCCTGCATTTCCAATAAGCACCCAGGGATGCAAGTGTTGCCGGTCCCCCAGCCCACACTTGGAGGAGCACAAAGTCCAGGCACAGCACCCCCAAGCCCTGTCCCTGAAGAAAAAGGGCAGGATTCCACGTCAAATACCCACGTTCTTGGTCTCCCCAGATCTCACTTCTGCTTCCTCCTCCCCCCACAGAGGAACCCAAGCCCTTTCTGGTCACCCAGAGGAGGATGATTAAAGCAATGGGCAACTTCTCTCCGGATTCCGAGGTAGGCTGTCATTTCAAGGAAAATACGTCCACTGCAATTGGGAACACTCGATGTGTTCAATGTGCTTCTTAAGTGCAGTGGGGGGAAGGGGAGGGAGCGTCTATGACCCCCCAAAAGAAACAAGCTGTTCTTCTGCCTTTGTGTTTCCAAGCATGTACGCTCAGTTTGAATCACAGCTAATAAACAGGTCATCTTGTACTTCCAAAATAAAAACATGCCGTATTTCAGTGGAATAGCAACTGTACGTTAAGAAGCTGTCAACTTCACTACAATTTCCCTGAACCTTGCACTGCAGAAAGATACCTTGTCACTCAGAGTAGACGGCAGTTTTACTGAAATATCTCCTTGTCTGCGTAAATAATGAGTAGACTTGCATGAGAAAATCTGGCCCCCAGCCTCCTTTCTCCCCTACTCCCTAAGAAACATATGCAAATGGCAGATTTATGGGGTGCACGCTTCTCCACACTTCACTTCAAAAACAAAGCGGGGGCGGTCCCACCAACCCTGGTGTTGCGGATTCGGGATGCAGGGGTGAGTAAGAGAAGGGTGGTGGTGATGGATATGGTGGTCTTTGCAAGCTTCAAATCAAGGAGACTGGACTGTCACTCAACAGCTATTTTGGGAACACACACAGGTTGCATCAGAAAATGCCATATATGGGAGAGTTTTGCTGGAGAATGGCCCAGACGCCAGAAGGTCTTTATGTAAAATAGGGCAGCCCCCACAGCCTGCCGGGTTCAAGACCTGGGTTCAAGAACCCCTCCACTGTCTGCCATGTGTGGGATCTTAAAGTCCCTTCACCTCGCAGAGCCTAGGGTTCCTTGATTATCAAATGACAACAGTAATTAACGCTGGCTTCACGGGGTGGTGACAGATGATGAGTGCAGCGGGGTTTTGTAAACTCTCGAGTCATATCTGGTTGCTAATCATCACTGTCAACAGCTTGTCAATGGTGTCAGCCCGACTGAGGTTCAGATCTTGGCTTCCCCGCTCACTGGCAGTGTGAGCCTCAGTTTCCTCACCTGTAAAATGGGAATAACAATAGTCCCTATTCTGGAGGGCTCCCTGGGAGGATTTTGTGAGAGAATGCATGTTAAAACTGGTGCCCGGGGATGCCTGGGTGGCTCAGTTGATTAAGCGGCTGCCTTTGCCTCAGGTCATGATCCCAGCGTCCTGGGATCGAGTCCCACATCAGGCCCCTTGCTCGGCGGGGAGCCTGCTTCTCCCTCTGCCTCTGCTGCCACTCGGCCTGCCTGTGCGCGCTCACTCTCTCTCTCTGGCAAATAAATAAATAAAATCTTAAAAAAAAAAAAAACTGGTGCCCGCTCCTAAAAGGACTCTGTGAGTGTGGGTTGCTGTTACTGTTACTGCTGCTGCTGATCTGGTGATCCTGGTGATAAGGGTGATGACGGTGATGATGGTGATGCCGGTGATGACAGTGATGACGGTGATAAGGGTGATGACGGTGATGACGGTGATGGCGGTGATGACGGTGATGACGGGGATGGCGGGGATGACGGTGATGATGGTGATGCCGGTGATGCCGGTGATGCCGGTGATGACGGGAATGATGGTGATGCCGGTGATGATGGTGATGGCGGGGATGATGGTGATGATGGTGATGCCGGTGATGACGGTGATGACGTTGATGCCGGTGATGATGGTGATGGCGGGGATGGCCAGGATGACGGTGATGATGGTGATGACGGTGATGATGGTGATGACGGTGATGACGGGGATGGTGGCGATGACGGTGATGACGGTGATGCCGGTGATGATGGTGATGCCGGTGATGATGGTGATGGCGGGGATGACCGGGATATTCATATTTCTGCTGTTGCGGCTGCTGTTGATCACGGGATTTCCCATTCTTCCCTGGGGGGGAATCACGAGATCAAGGGACAGGGAAGAGTCCAGCTCTGGACATGTAGATGAGGAAGACTTGGAATGGTGGCTGGTTTCTCTGAGGATGGGTTGGGGAGATGGAGGCCGATCAGCCCAGAGTTTAGAGGTGGGTGGGGGGAGGAAGAGGTTGCTGGAGCGGCTTAACCACGGGGAGCCGATGCCAGGGATTTAAGCAGGTAAAGGGACAGGGAACGCTGATCCCGTGTGCTCCTACCGCAGAAGCCCCTCGTTGGCTGGCCAGTTTCCACCTGCATCCTCCAGGCCTTTGGGAGACCCAGGGCTGGGCCCAAGGCAAGTGAAATGTCATGTTCAACTTCCTCCTAAGACTTTATTTAGAAAGAGTGACCAAGTGGCACCCGGGTGGCTCAGTGGGTTAGGCGTCCAACTCTTGATTTCTGCTCAGGTCTTGATCTTGGGGTTGTGAGTTCAAGCCTTGTGTAGGGTTCCACACTGGGCATGCAGCCTACTTAAAAAAGAAAGCCACCAGGAGGCTAAGTCAGTTAAGGGTCCAATTCTGGATTTCAGCTCAGGTCATGATCTCAGGGTTGTGAGGTTGGGACCTGTGTCAGGCTCCGTGCTGGCTGTGGAGCCTGCTTGGGATTCTCTCTCTCTCTCTTTCCCTCTGCCCCAGCCTGCCCTCTCTCCCCCACTCTTTAAAATGACTGTATCTTCCCTACCCTGCAAAATAAAGGGGGAACTCAGGGATCCTCTTATCCCAGAGATTCCGTGGCAATTATAATTTCCTAAAATATACACAATTAAGACTCAGCTGAAAGCAGCGGTGTGCAGAGCCACTTTGTACCAGCTCATGAGAGCTGTTAAATATTCAGGTGTTTTGCAAGCCAACTGTTAAAGTCCTTATTAAAATTAAATTATATGATCGTTCAATTAAATAAGTTATATTAAAATAAATAAATACTCAATAAATAAATAATAAATACTCAAAACTCATCACTTCCTAGTTATTTTACTGTTACCTACATACCCTATACTCTTGAGACTTATTTATGTCTGTTATATCTCTACAGTGAAAATACCATATACTTGTTTCCCACACTCAGAGTGATCATTGCCAATGTGATCGTGTCCCTCTCAAAGGCTTCCTGCTGCCCTGCATCAAAGCCCAGACTCCTACCATGGCATCCAAGACTCCTTCTAGATCCTTCTGTTGCCACGTCCTGCCTCAAATTTGAGCCTGCAAATACTGACCCTCTTTCTGTTCCTGGAGTCTACCATACTGTCTTTCTCCTCCAGGACTTAGCAGCTGCTCTTGTCTACACTCCAAATGCAAGGGGCGTACAAACCAGCACAGAGCACGATGATAAATGCAGTAATCTTGAAGAAACAGCCAAGGCAGTGCTCGGAGAGCAGGCTTAGCTCTTGTGGAGACAGTGATCAGAGGCTTTATGATAACAGGACTTCACCTTTTTACGCATTTGGTGGTTTTGAATGAGCATTATATGCACACGGCCCAGGGTTCAAAAGATGCAAAAGGTGAAAAATGAAGAACGTCTTCCTCTTGTTCCCATCTCTCAGGGGTTCCCCTCTGCCCTTGGAAGGCAACCTCTCCTATAATTTTTTGTTATCTTCATAACAGGAATTTTTAAATTGTGATGGGCGAGAGCCATGTAGAAGACTATCCCCCACATATAATTGTTTTTTTTTTAATTTTTTAATTAAAGATTTTATTTATTTATTTGACAGACAGAGATCACAAGTAGGCAGAGAGGCAGGCAGAGAGAGAGAGGAGGAAGCAGGCTCCCTGCTAAGCAGAGAGCCTGATTCAGGGCTCGATCCCAGGACTCTGGGATCATGACCTGAGCCGAAGGCAGAGGCTTTAACCCACTGAGCCACCCAGGCGCCACCTCCCCCCACACACACATATAATTGTTACCGCTTTCATTTTCCAGACTTCCCTTGCAGGCTCTGTTCAGGGACAAAAATAATTTTTGTAAACCTGTGACCAAACCAGAGGTAGAATTTTACATTCTGCTCTTCCCCTCGCCTATCATGACGTCATGAACATTTCTCCCCCTTGTTTGAAGTCTTCCTAAGTATCGCCTTTACTGGCTACTGCATGAACTTTAAATATGGAAGGATGGAATGGTCCGTGAGCAAAGTCTTTAAAAACTTACTCTCTTCTGTGTTCTTTCCTGAATGTTCTTTTTACAAAAGTCACTCTGTCTGTATCTTCCTGCCGGGTAAAAGAGGCAGGAAGAAATTCTTCCTTGAAGCGAGGGTGGGAGAGGCTCATTTGATTGACCGGCATCAAATGACTGACTCAGCTTGATTTGACCCAATCCCGCTACGGCGGGTTAAATGGTGGCCTCCAAAAGACGCACCCCCACAACCTTCGAGGGTGACCTCATTTAGAAAAAGGATCTTTGCAGATATCATCAAGTCAAGGACCGTGAGATATCTCAAGATCACCCTGGATTATCCACATAGGTCCCGAATTCAGAGAAAAGTGTCCGTATAAGAAAGAGCAGCAGGAGACCAACGCAGAGGAGACGCTCATGTGACCGCTGGGGCAGAAAAAGGGGGAGCGATTCAGTCCATGGGACGCCTGGAGCCTCCCCGAAGCTGAAGCATGCAAGGAAGTTATCTCAAAGATTCTCAGGGTGACACCTTGATTTCAGACTCATGCTCTCTGAACTGGGGGGGGGGGGGGGATGCATTTCCGTGGTTTCAAGCCATCCAGCTTTTGACGGTTTGTTATGGCCACCATGGGAAATGAATAGACCTACCAAATCCATAACCAGAATCTCTTGTCTGGGTTCCCTTGATTCTCCGGGTAACAAGCACCTGCTGCTGAGGGACCACGACCCCTAGCCTCACGGCACCTTCTTGTGCAAATACCTTCTGGCAACAAAAACTCAGACTCACCAGCATCAAAATCGCACTTAGCGGATCTACACCAAGTTGAACCAACCCTCCCTCCCTCCCTTTCTTCCACCATCGGATGGACAGTGGGTGCCAGTGAAACCATTAGCTGAAATCATCAAGAACTTAAGGGGCTGAGATGAAGGTGGGAGGCGCTGGGACGCCCTCATGCTATGGAAGGGTCAGGTCATGCTGGGCTCCGTCAGTAACATACGAGTTCAATTCTCACCATCTTGGTGGAGCTGATGGGATCAAGGTTTAGTCCGTCTGAGCGCAGCGCACTTTTCTCACCAAACACCACTCAGTATCAGCGACACGTCTTCACCTCCACTGGCCTCCTATGCCCCATGGAGGGGACGGGGGCAGGGCTCTCACAAGCAAACTGGCCTCTTGGATTTGGGGGAGGACATGCTGAAAAGGGATACAGATTTCTTTCACGTTTATTTTGCTCCAAGTGAACATAGGCAAAGGCCTCTTCCCAGAATATCGTTAGTACTGAAAACTGGAAATAAATTCTCCTGCTCCAAAAAATACGCTTGCTGGCAGATCGTGCCGTGTGGAGACATGATGAATAAGAAAGGGTCTTCTAGCAAATTTTTTGAAAACCTCTTTCTCTCAGAACCCCCAAATGGAAGTTACAGTATTAAGTAAATAAATAAAATAAGTGGGCAATCTCGTGCTGACATTTTCTTTAGCCCACTCGCTTTCTGTCTCATTAGCCTTCGTGGGGGGAGGAAGGATTGTTTTAATTAGCAGGGTTGAGAAGTCTTGCTTGGGTGGCTTCCCCCCCCTGCTGTTCGCAGGACTACCCTGTCAGCTTATAAATACAATACAAATCATTACAGCCCACAAAGCCACCTCAGAAGGCGGCAGAAGAAAGGGGGTCCCGCCGGGTCCATGTTAACTCTCTTTGAACAATGCTCCTTTTCTGAGCATTCAAGTAGAGTTCAAGCGTAATGTTGGGCTTTACCAAACAGCTCAATATCCTGTCACGGAAAAGTGCTTTCTAGTGTGGGACTCGCCCTGTGTTCCCTCTTTTTTCCCACTGTGCTCCCGGCTGCCCAAGCAGAACGCTCATCTGACAGTGGGACCACGGCTCCCACATCCCCCTTTGGATTTACTTGTTAAATGCTCAAATCGAGAGGCAGACCAGAAACAATCTCCCAGGCCCCCAACAAGTTCCCATATGCGTTTCCACGCTGTTAGGCACTTGTGGTCTTGAAAACGCACGCACTAATGTTATTAATTGTGTTTCTGTGTTTCCATGAGGGATGCCTGTCTGGCTCAGTCGGTGAAGCCTGTGACTCTTGATCTCAGGATCATGAGATCGAGTCCCACAGTGGGTATAGAGATGACTTTAAAAAATAAAATCCTGAATTGTGCTTTAATGATACAAAGTTCTGCACATAGATATTTTGCTTCTCCTCGAGGCTGACCTGCAGGCTCACAGCCCGTGAACAAAGCTGAGGGCTCCTTCGTGGAGAACACCATGTCCTTATATGTTCAAATGGAAGTGTGTCAAGTTTGAATTGAGAAATAAATTCAGATGCCCACAGAAGTGCCTAAGTTACTATTTACCAGGAAACAGTCTTCTAGGTATTCATTAAACCATTTATTTATTCACTCATTCGACAAGCCTTTATTGAGCACCTACTTAGTGCCAAGCACTGCCAACACTAGGGATAGAAAGATGAATGAGACCTGGTTCCTGCCCATAAGGAACCCACAAGATCAGATGTTATAAGACGAACGCTGAGCGCAATGACCGAGGGGCATACAAGGCACACGGGCAGCTACCGAGGCCAAGAGCAGGGTAGGTTCCGGAAAGGTTTCCAGGGGAGGGGACTCAGAGCCCACTTTGAAACAATGAGTGAGGAATGGCCCCAGGAGGACAGGAGGAAGGGGCTGGGTGAGGAGCAGAGGAGCAGCAGCAGCTCTGGGGGGCTTGGGACTAGTCATGCTGACTCGTTCATGCCATCTGGGGTGTCCTCCCTCGTGGGTGCAAGAGGGCCCGTAGCATGCGTGGTGATGACACTTCACAGGGAGTGATGTGTGATGAGAATCTGGAAGAACCCCAGGGGGGGCTGCCGACACAGAGAATAACAGAATAATCGTGGCACTTGCCGTGCATTAGGTCCCTACCATTTACTAAGCTTTGTGCTTACGTATGTTTATTTCATTAACTCTTTGCAGCAACCCTGGGAGGTAGGTAGCTATGACCACCCCTTTTTTATAGATGGGGAACTGAGGATTGAGGAGGTAAAGTCAGCTCCCTGAGGCCGTGGGGATGGAAGGCGGCAGAAGAAGGGTCAAGAGGAAGATCCACCCAAGTCTAAAGCTCGTGGCGTCGGTAGAAGGGCTGCTGGCAAGACAGTGCTGCGGTCAGTGCTTCTGGAACGTGGACGCAGAGCTGCCCATCTCTTCCCGTCCCTCCGATTCTCTGTGCGCCTGTCGCTTAGGGATTTCATCTACTCTGTCCCCCAAAACACACCTTCCTTCCTTACATCCCCTTTCCTCCCTCAGCCAAACCCAGGCTCACCTGTATTATGTCTTGCTCCCTGATTTTCTTTTAAAGAACTAGAAATTTGAGGGCACGTGGGTGGCTCAGTTGGTTGAGCAACTGCCTTCAGCTCAGGTCATGATCCTAGAATCCCAGGATCGAGTCCCACATTGGGCTCTCTGCTCAGCGGGGAGTCTGCTTCTCCCTCTGACCCTCCACGTTCTCATGTTCTCTCTCTCTCTCTCAAAGAAAGAAAGAAAGAAAGAAAGAAAGAAAGAAAGAAAGAAAGAAAGAAAGAAAGGGCTAGAAATTCGAATAAACAACCCAGGCTTAGATCTCTGTTACTGGACTCTGTTTCTGTTAGGAAGTCAGTGGTTTTTTGAATTGTTATTCCCTTGTAGGCAATGTGTTATTTTTCCCTGGTTTCAAGATTTTCTGTGGTTCTTGGCAATTTGACTATGCTATGCATAAGTGTGGTTTTGTTATTTTCTAAGAATACTTAAAAAAAAATACCCTGAGCTTATAATCAGTAAATGTGTGTCTTTGTATAAAACTGGGGAAGTTGTAGTCATTGTTGCTTCAATTACAAATACGGTAGACCTTTTGATATAGTCTCACGGGTCCCTGAGGATCTGCTTGCTTTTTCCCACCTGTTTTCTCTCTTCCTCAGTTGGATAATTTCTATAGATTCAGTCAGGTTCACTGACTCCTCTGTTATCTAGGCCCTGATGTTGAGCTCATTCTTTTTGTTCCAGATATTTTCCCTTCTAAAGCTTCCATTTGGTTCCTGTTGGTTCTTTTTCCTTTTTCACGTATTTTGAACATATTTTCCTCTACATCTTGAGCACAGTTATAATTACTACTTTAAATTCTTGACTGTTAATTCCAAATATGAGCAATCTATGAGGTTTGTCTCAATTAAATGTCTTTTAACTTGACAGTGAGTCATGTTTTCCTATTTCTGTGCATGTTAAGTATTCTGAAATATACTCTAGACATTGTGACTCTGCATTAAGTTATATTCCTCCTAAGAATTTTTTGCTCTGTTTTATTTCGTTTGCAAGTGGCTAACTTTAATTTGATTAAATTCAAACTAAAAACTCTGTATTCTGTGATGGGCAGCAGCTCAAATCCAGGTTGACTTATTTTAGCCTTTGTCTGTCCCACCCATAGGGTGTTCAGGAATCTTCCAAAAACTTAGACAGAGTTTATATCCTGAATTAGGACTTCTCTTTTCTGGCTCTCTCTTTTCTTGGATTCTTCCTTCATTTCCCAGTGACTGTGGTTTCCTCAAATTCTATCTTCAGGCTCTTCAACCACAGGCTGGATAGAACCATAGGTTTCTATCCAAATTCTAGGTGCCATGTACAGCACGTCCAGTAGCCTGGCTTTTCAGGAAGAGTCATTTTCCAAATGAGAGGAACGTTTCCTGCTTTCTCTTCTTCCATGGGCCAGCTCTTCATCTGGCTATTGGATCCACCTGTGTTTGTTGGCTTTCTAGAGAATTGGGGTAGTTGGGGGTTGGGGGGGTGTTTCTTTGTTTTTTAAATCATATCCAGAGTTGGGCTGAGATAACTCTGGATCTCTGGCAGGGTTGGTCTGAGAGGAGCTTACTCCCCATGACCAGAGGAAACACGGTGTTCTGGTGTGTAAAATGGCTTAAAATGGTGCCTCCTCCTCCGGCCATGTTCACTGAATTCCCAGCTACCTCCAATAAGAGGAGAGATTCTGCTGAGATTGTCTAGATATAATGCTTACAACATCTTAGGAAGGAGAAATGAGATGATTGGCTCCAAAAGGTGATCTGAACACATGTGTCTACCTTTCCACCCTCCCAAAATACCATGGAAAAAAAAAGTATTTTTCAGAAGGAAAAGCCCAATATAGTGTAGGAAAACAAGAAAGAGCCCCAACAGTGAACCAGAAACTTTAAGAAATTCCCCAATG
Source organism: Mustela nivalis (assembly GCF_964662115.1). NCBI lineage: Eukaryota > Metazoa > Chordata > Mammalia > Carnivora > Mustelidae > Mustela > Mustela nivalis. The sequence goes on along the minus strand of NC_139032.1, from coordinate 89,566,929 downwards.
ATCCAGATCAGACAGGATGAGACATACAGAAAAGCAAAACCAGAGGAAACCACCAGCAGAACTCTGTGTAGAAGAGGATTGCTATGGAACCAGGAAGTTTTCAGGAAAATGCCAAGTCCAGGTCAAACACACAGAAAAGGGGAGTGGCTCTGGGGCAATATCAGGGACTGAGATGCTTGATTTTTGAGCAGTCAGGTTGGCTCAGCCTCTCTCCTTCCTGCATTACTCCATAAACCCCCTAATCAATCTGCCCACGGCTACCCCAGGTACTCCAATCTATGCTCTATAGCCAGAGAGCCTTTCCAATGCTAATGTGACTGTGTTCCTCTACTCCCAGTCCTAACCCCTTCTTAAAGACCTTCACTGACTTCCACTACTCTTGGGTTACAGGTCAAACTCCTTGACTGGCCTCAGGTAGGGCCTGCATGGTCCCTGCCTCACACCATTCTCTCCCATCCCCCTGTCCCAGCCACTCTGGACTTCTTTCAGTACCATCCAGTTGAATCCCCATACTCTCCCCACCACAGGCCCTTTGCACACGCTCTTCTAAATGGCTGGAATGCCCTTGTCCGTCCCCTTCACCCCACCCCAAAACCCATCCCACACACACACGTTCCTCCCCTGGTCCATTCAAATCTCAGTTCAGTCTTCATTTTATCCGAATAGACTTCCCTGGCGCCTGACCACCTGAAGCCTCCCAGATGCCCCAGAAGCTTCTCCTCCTTGGCTCTCACCACACTCGAAATCTTACACTTATTCATGATGTTTTGATTAATGCTCTTCTGCCCAATTAGACTGGAAGGCTCCACAGAGTGATGATCACGTCAGATTTTGTTCATCAATCTCTCTCTAATGCCTAGCCCAGTACCAGGCACGTATATCGGAAATTCAGTAAATACTAAGGTATTTGTTGACTAAGACAGAGATGGATGAACGCATGGGTGGGTGGATAAGTAGCTCTGTGGAAGATAAAAGGGCACATGTTATGGAATCTGCCCTCCAAGAGTATCGTATAGCTGGCCAGTGAACCAAATTAGATATGCTTAAGCATTAAATATCAACAAGGTAGGAGCCTGGGTGGCTCAGTGGGTTAAGCCTCTGCCTTCGGCTCAGGTCATGATCTCAGGGTCCTGGGATCCAGCCCTGCATGGCAGGGAGCCTGCTTCCCTCTCTCTCTCTGCCTGCCTCTCTGCCTACTTGTGATCTCTCTCTCTCTGTCAAATAAATAAATACAATCTTAAAAAAAAATACAAGGTAAAAGTACCACAGATGGTACAAGAACATATGTTATTGCTTATCCTATGAGTGGTCCACACCACATGGAGGGGGACCACAGAGCTCTAAATGTTGCTATATTCACAGCCCTCATCGGGACAGCAGCCTCAAGTCCAACAGGAAGGATGCCTCTCTACTGATAGCCCCGTTATCCTTAACACAACTCTTGGACCGAGGCCCAAAACCCAAGCCCAAAGCAATTACCTGTCAAAGTCTTACCCCGATACCGCAACACATGACCTGGTTTGGCCACAGGGTCATTTCGAGGGTCATTCATGAGGATCAGGTCACAATGGGGTAGAGTGGGCCCACAATGCAGTAGGACCGGTGTCTTTATAAAAAGGGGAAATATGGACATAAACACATATGCAGGGGAAATGCCATGTGAACATGGATACAGCCATCCTCAAGCCAGAGAGGGAGGCCTGCCGAAGATCTTTCTCGGCCAGCCCTCAGAAGGAGCCAACCCTGCCAACTCCTTCAGCTCCGACTTCCAGCTTCCAGGGCTGGGAGGCAATAAACTGATTCTAAGGCGCCCACGTTGTGGTCATGTGTCACAGCAGCCCTAGCCACCTCAAGCGGAGGGCAGCGTCCCCAGTCCCAGGAAGGACCAGAGCAGTCCTGATGGGGCAGGTGGATTGGGGCGGGGCCGGGAAGGAGTGGGCGGGGCCGCCGGGTGGGCGGGGCCGGGAAGGAGTGGGCAATTGAAAGTGTGTTTGTATGAGGGAGGAAGCGAGGTACAGGCTGGAAGGGGATTCTTATCTCAGGAACGGAAAACGTCTTACACCCAAATAGGGAAATCGGAGCTGCTGGCGCTCCTGGGAGGGCAGTCCTGAGTTGCCCAAACCTGGCCGAAGCTGGCCAACGTGCTGCGGCTTGCAATGTGTTCTCCCCAGACTGGAAATAACTCGGCCGCGGGCTTCCTGCATTGATAAATTCATCGTGTTATTAGGCGGCGGCCGTCTTCTTTCTATTTAGATTAATAACCACGTAATGATCACCTGGGCTGATTTAGATGGTGTCATTTTAAGAAATTACGGTTTCGATCCATCTTCTCTTTCCCCTTTGCCTCGGCCCTCCCTGAATTATTCCTAAGGAAGAAACCAATTAATCGTGGCTTGGCTGTTGTAATGGAGCCCGCTGTACAATGTAGCAATGCCTAATGGAGTTTTAATTTCCCCGTGGTGAGTCAATATTTGCTTTAAGAAAGAAAAATGTCACCATAAACCACTGCCCCAAATGAATTTGGTAGCGCAGAAGGTGAGCGAGTCTTCTTTTTTAGGTAAACAGTGATGGAAAGAGGATGGGGAGGTGGGGGGGGGGGGCTTCCACTCCCCACAAATCGGGTTGCTTATGGTCTTTGCTGCTCCTTCCTACCTCGGTGGTTATTAAATATTTTGCTTTGCAAATGCAGAGAACTGTCAGGGACTCACCCACAGTTTAAAGGGCCTGAAACAAAGTCATTATAATATAGAAGAGGAACAATTTATTCCAGCCTATTAATAACTTGTGGGGAGCAGGGAGGGGAATATAACAGTAGGCATCCCTCTTTGAAGACATTACGAGCCTTTCTTATTTCCCCCAACTAAGGCTGAGCGTGGAAACCAAATCCTCCTTTCTAAAAAAAAAAGAAATGGATTCGACTTTTCGGGATCGTGCGAGGAAATAAAGTTCTGCAATCCTCTCTCATAATAAGTCTGTCCAAAAATGATGTTGCTCATTCCGTTGAAAGATAGTTTCATTTCCTGCTCAAAATTGGTATGAAAAATTTGCCTTGCCAAATGAACATTGTATACTGAACTTGTCAAATCCTTCCTCCTGACACAAATAAAAGATAACATTGGGTGGCAGCATGTAAAACAGCTCTGACAAGATAGCAGAGGGAGACAAAGAAATATACATATTTTGATTCTCTCTGTTTTAGAAGCTGGGGTTGGGGGGAGACACCAGCACGATGACTGGCCAGCTTGTGAATGCTTCAGGTAACAATTGAACAAGTCACTTTCATGTCGAGTTTCAATGCTATAATGACCCTGTTTCCAATTAGCCAAAACATGACAAAATTTCAACTTTTATAGCGGCAAAAGCTGCCAGGGAGAAACCCACCTGAGTGACAAGGCTCTTCATTCAAAAGTTTACGGGTGCACCGCGCGGCTGTAATTACTAGTTCTAACACAGTGGGAAATTATTCCTAGCTTGTTTAAAAATAAATAAGGTAAATGATCACCCTTTCATTAGATCTGTACTCATACCATATAAGTGACTTTTTTTTTCCTATTAAAATTGTTGATTGAAGGCCGTTAGCTGTTTATCAGCTCAAAATTACATTTCTGCTCTCTTAGGGGCCACCGCCGCTAAGAATCATACTCGGCACCTAGTTAGGAACAAGAAAAGACTCCTAAAACTGCAATTTCAGGGGGAGAAAAAAAACACAAGCAAGAAACCCAGATTGCACCTCCGCGTCCCCGAAGGCATCACGCTTCTTTGTTCTGCTAAGAATAATTAACCTCAATCTCAGCTCCCGGTCCCTAGATTGATTATCATAGTCATTTAAATACTGTAATCTCATTTTCAGCACCGGGGTGAGGAGGGGGGCGCGGGGAGCCAGGCTGGAGAGAGAAAGCGAGCAAGGCTGGGAGGGAAGAGAAAACAGAATAAATTATCTGACAAAAGGGAGCGGGCCTTTCTGCTCACAGAGCCTATTTCGGATCCTTCCACTTGATTGGAAAAGTTGATGAAGTTTAAATGAAGCAGAATTAGGACCTCAGGCCGCTGAGTATTGACGCGGGCTGCGCGAGCCTGTACAACTCAGTACCCCCCCAGGTTTCGGTGGAAAACAAGAGACAGACCTAAATGGTATAATCTTCAATCGAATCTAACATCCACACTGACAAGGCAAGGTAATGAGTTAGGCCAGATCAGGCCTGTTGGTTAAAGAAATTAATCCCTCCCTGCAGCCCTAGAGGGCTTTGATGCCTATTGTGGCCCCTGTCCCAGTCTATCTAAATGCTAACTAACTGGGAGTGTGAGCCGGGGACTGTGCTTTTCATTGCTGGCGCTAATCTGATAACAATTTGCTCTCGCTGATTAAGGAGGCGGGGAGGGGATGGGGCGATGGGTGGGAGCGAGGAGGGGGTGCCTTGCTTTTGAAAGGGAGAGGCCGTGCTGGTCATTCTGGATGCCAGTTGTGCCCCCAACCTGGTAGCTGGTAGATGTGTGCGCTTCGAATAACCTGCGCACCAGACTTCCGTGCGAAACCAGGGATCCGGGGATCCACGCGTCTTTTCTCTTTGTGGCTTGCCTCTTCTTGAAACCAATAATCCACCCAGAGAGCAGGCTCCTGACCCGCTCTGTCTTCCTCACATTAAGCTCGCTCCAGACTTTCCCTCCAAACACACCCAAGCTCAGGGTGTCCCGTTTCTCACCTGGCCTGGCCGTTTCTACATCTAAAAGGACTTTCCCTCCTCTTGGCCCCACCGAGGGCTGCTCAGTTCCTGAGGCTGCTCCAGGCCAGGCTGGAGTGGGGAGGGGGCCCTCTCCTCTTCCTAACCAACTCTGTTAGCAGCCTCCTGGTCTGGGCCACCCCACCCCCGCCGGGCCTCCCTGATCTCAGCCTCTTGCAGCCCCTTCTAGGTGTGTGCAGGTACCCGAAGAGGCTCTTCGAGAACAGAAATGCTGACCCTTAGAATCTATGTGGACTTTTAAAAAAAGATTTTGTTTATCTATTTGAGAGAGAGAGAGAGAGAGAAGCAGACTCCACACTGAGCAGAGAGCCCGATGTGGGGCTCGATCCCAGGACGCTGAGATCATGACCTGAGCCAAAGGCAGAGGCTTAACCCCCTGAACTGCCCGGGAGCCCCTGGATTTGATGACGCGGATTTGATGAGGAAGATGAACTGGATTCTTCCTCCATCGAGACAAAGTTGTCTCCTGGGTAAGGGACAGTGTGGCACAACATAGAGGGACCATGACAAGCTGGGGACTCCCCACGCCACAGCACCAGCCCTTCCTCCCCCACTGACCCCTCTGCATGACTTCAAGTTTGATGACCTTGCAGAGGTCCTGTGTGTAGGAGGCCGGCACTCCGTGGAAACTCAACAAACGGTGGCGTCGATGGCCGCCAAGCTCTTCTGGTCTGTGCAATGGTTATGACCTCGGGCCGTGGTGGAGTTGGAGCCCGGGCTCTGCCTCCTTCGCAGTGGCTGGCTGACCGTGGGCAACATGCACGACCTCATTAAACCTCAGCATCCCCATCTGTAAAATGGAAGTTCAGCAATCCCATCTCTTAGGACGGTTGCAGGGTTGCAGAGACTGCGAGATGCTAGTGACTGAGAAGGGCCCGCACAGGGGGCTCTATGGAAGGCCGCTGCTCTCAGCCAGGACCGTGGGGTGGGGGTCACTGCTGGTCGAATGGGGCTGCAGCCAAGAGCTTCCTGGCAACCCAGACCCCAGGCCTCAGCTTCCTGGTGCTCCCACTCCTGGGAAGTCAGGCCCACCAGCATCTTGTGGGGAGATTCAGGGAGGATCGGCGGAAAGAAGCCAGCAGCTGCCTGAGAAAAAACGGAGCTTTCAGAAACGCCAGGCAGACGCATTCCTCTTAGAAGGGGAGTTTTTGAAAGACTTGCTCAAACCCCGAATGTATGCCCACTGGGTGCCTCCAGCATGAGCAAAATCTGCAGTGACAGTTCATAAAGGTTTTGGAGGCAGCGGCGAAGCCCGGCTCTCGCCCCTGAGGGACCCTCGGTAGCACTCCAGCAGGTTCCCTCCGACGGCCCGGTGGAAATTTGGAGCGTGACAGGCTGGGGCGGGGGCCGGGGGGGGGGGCGCTTGTTTTATTTGCAGTAGGAAACAAATCACAGTCGCTAAGCCCCAGCCCTCCCTGCGCGCCCAGATGCCCAGACGGGAGGCCTGGTAGGGGCCGCGTTGACCTTGCCCATGTCGGTTCCAGCAGCGGAGGTGCCCTGGGGCTTCCTCCAGTCCAACCCCCACGGGGTTCCCTGCTCTGTTTGGCCTCGTCCCCTCCGAGCGCAGGTAAGGCGGCGATGGCACCGTGGTCCTGCTGTGGACCGTCAGCCTTCCGCGCTCTGCCCCGTTTAGCCCACTCCCTTTGGCCCCAGCAGGTTCACGGCCGGCGGGAGGCCTCTGCCAGCTCCGGCCTCACTCCCTGCCCAGCCTCCCTTCAGGACTCCGTCCCTGACCCTTCGCTGCAGCTTCCAGAACTCCAAAGACCCCCTCGCCCTCGAGGCACAAAACCTCTTATTTTGCCTGGACCAGTCTCCACTGATGGACCACCCAAACAGATGCATGCACACTCTGCCCCCAGCACCTCTGAACTTAGCACCTCTAGACCACTCCCCAGCCTCCTGGTTGACCCCTTTTAGCGTCCATGTCTCCCCCAAGGAGCCTCTCCATAGATCAGGGAGAGCAGCCTTGCCGTCTGTCTTCAGCAGGTCTTGCAAGCAGCGGGCAGACAGAAACGAAGGCTCTCCTGTCCGTCAAGCTACCCTCAAGGTCAGACTTGGACTAGCACCAACCTGCTCCTCCATACACATTGTGCAAACGGGCAAACAAGCAAACGAAAGGTCAACTCCGGCTAACTCTTAGAGGGGAAGCCACTCAGGTGTGTAGACCGGGGCTGAGACCCTCCCAAGTTTCAGGGTCAATAAGAGACTGAGAGTTCATCACTGTGGTCCTGGGGCAGTGTGTGCCCGGTGCCATGCTTACAGAATGAACTGTGACAGGTCACCAGAACCTAGGACTCTGCGATCTGGTCATCGGCACAGTCCTCCCCTAGGCCCCTTTCAACACGCCACGACTCTTCCTGGAAAGCTGCCCCAACCCCCACCGTGCTGTGGAAGTTGGATTTACCCTGAAGTGAATGAAACTTTAGTTTCAGGTTTCCTTCCTTGCCTGTGGCCCCATCCAAGGCCTTGGACCTGATTTCCAACATGATTCATCTGTTCCTTGAACAGGGAACCAGGATCCACTTCTCCCCATACAGCATACAGAACCTGGGTCCACCTCTCCCCAGCCCTCCGGCTCCCTATACCCGCTTACCAGCCCCTGTGTGATGGGTCAGCTCAAGTCTGAGACATTCCCTTGCCTCCCCAGCCCAGGTGCTGCCCTCGGCACTGAGCCAGGATCCCACCCGGAGGGTGACTATCCCTGCATCGGCCCCATTTAGCTGTGTGTTTTTCTGGCTCACTAGATTATGAGCGTTTGGAAGGCATCGCCTACCTCCAGGTCAGTTTACCCCATATCTTGGGTGCCTAGCTCCGAGCCTTGTGTACCATAGGCGCTCGGTAAGGTCTCGCAATTCAAGCAGCGAGTGAATGAATATATCTCCTGGTTCTTTCCTCACAGTGAACCCAGGGTCCTACAGTTGTTCATTCGTCAAGAAGACACTTGTCCATCTCCGACTCCGTGCCTTTGCTCAGGCCAGCCCCATTCTGGGTACCCCTCCTCTCCCGGCATGCCCCAGCCCCGGTGCACAAGCCCCTGACACACGGCTCCTCTTGCCTCCCCTCCCGTCTCCCTTGCCTTTAGAAACTTTTTTTATTGGTTGTGATGTGCAAGGTCTGGTTCTCCCCTCACCAGACCATAACCTTCTTGGAAACGAATCCTCAGACATCTTACGTTTCCACCAGGGCCCTGCACATAGTAGGGGCTTACTAAATATTTGCTCCGTGATTGATGGGCCCATTAAGAGTCTCAAATACACACTAAAAAATAAACAAAGAAACAAATAAATAAGCAAGCCAACCTCTCTGCCCCCTCCACAAGACCCAGAAGGGGATAGAGGGGGCTATAAATGCAAATTCTACCCAGTGGGAACAGGAAGATGGCACTTGAATGTGAAGCTCACTACTACCCAGTAAGGTTACCCACCTCAGCTGCCAGCAAACTTTCTAATTCCCTCAGCTGAAACGCAAAAGCCTACAGGTCACCGCTCCCAGGGCATCCAGGTGGCTCAGTCGGTGGAGCGGGCGACTCTTGATCTTCGGTTGTGGGTTCAAGCCCCAGGTTGGGTGTACACATGACTTAATAACATTTTTTTAAAAAGTCACCTCTCCCAGTGTCTCGTTGGGTGGCCCACTGCTGTGGGGGGGCTGTGGCGTCCAAGCTCACTAGGGCTTTTTCTCTGGTCCTGTGGCGTAGCTTCAATGCGGTGCTGAGCCATCGGGCCAAGGCGTGGCCTTTTCACTGATGCTGGGCCCTAGAATCCAATACTTTCTGAATCTTCCCCTTTCATTCCTCTGGACCAACACAAAAGGTTTTGATCCAGGCAAAGAAAATGTATCTTGTATGCTTCTGGGTTCATTGGTCTCCCAAATATGTATTGTTTGGTTCATATAAAAGATCAAAAGTCCTTCTTTTGGGCTCATTATGTGTTTTCCACAATGGTCGCTGTCCCCACTGCCCCGTGTGATACGCATGTTGACCTTTCCGCTCATTGACCCCTATGAGTCAACTTCTTGACCGAACGCTGCTGTGCCTTTAAGTTATTGGATGGAAAAAAACAGTTGTTTTCTTTATAAAGCACATTTATTTGCTTCCCTGAAATGTTATACTTTATGCCACAATAATAGTATAACGTCTATGCCATGATGGGGCTCCGGCCCACCATGAGCTCAATTTGTGGTGTCCCCGGGGCACCTGGGTGGCTCAGTCATTAAGCATCTGCCCTTCAGCCTGGGTCATGATCCCAGGGTCCTGGGATCAAGCCCCGCATTGGGCTCCCTGCTGAGTAGGAAGCCTGCTTCTCCCTCTCCCACTCCCCCTGCTTGTGTTCCCTCTTTCTCTGTGTCTCTCTCTGTCAAATAAATAAATAAAAATCTTTTTTAAAAAATTTCCGGTGTACTAGGTCAATTCCATTTAAAATCCTACATGAATTTCTGCAGGGAGAAACCAAACCAAACCCTTGGAGGTGGTAGACAAGGAAAACGAAGCTTGCGCGGTGACCCATGGCTACCCAACACCCAGCCCCCACGCCACTTATTTATCTGAGGACTTACTGCGCCACACCGCATAGATCGTTGAAAATGCTTTTTATTTTTTTTAAACTACAACATGGGTGAGGCCGAAGATAGACAGACCCCAGACATTCAGAAGCTGTCGCTGAGGGAAAGGGGGAGATTTAAAATTGTCACAAAATGGGGCACCCGGGTGGCTCAGACGGTTGAGCATCTATCTGACTCTTGGTTTGGGCTCAGGTCATGATCTCAGGGCCGTGAGATCGAGCCCCGCATCCAGCTCTGCGCTGGGCATGGAGCCCGCTTGAGAGTGTCTCTCTCCCTCTCCCTCTGTCCGCCCCGCACCGCCACCCGCACATGCTCTCGCCCCCACTCTCCAAAAATAGTAAATAAATATATAAATTAATAAATTAAATTGCCATAAGATGTGCGGAAGGGGAGACAGAGGCAAACAAGCGAGGGAGACACAATTAGGAGAGCAGTCTCATTTCTACGTGTTTGTACGGGGTTCCCAGGGCCCTTGGACCATGTGGGAGCTCACGGTGGATTCTCCACGTGGTCGTTCTCTGACTCAGGGCTCCTCCTGCCTGGAACTGTTGACATTTGGGACCAGATGCTTCCCCGCTGTGGGGGTTGGAGGCATATGAGAAGATGCTGAGCAGCTCTGCTGACTTTGGCCCAGTCGATGCCAGCAGCACCCCCAGCCCAGTGGTGATGACCAAGAAGGCCCCCAGACATGTTAGATGTTCCTTGGGGAGCAGAGACACCTCCCTCAGTTGAGAAGTCCTGGTCCAATTCCAGAAGGTCACAGTGTGTTCAGTAAGATAGTAGCTCATTTAAATCAGTCTTCGTGGCATCCTTGACAAGTCAGTGAGGCCATCAGCACCCATGATTTATGGATAAGGAAACTGACGCTCAGAATTTAAGCCACGTGCCCAAGGACCCTCAAGGGAGCTAGACACCGGATGGTTCTCAACCTCGGCCAGGGCGCACAGTTGCAAGAAAACCTGAGACGAGCTGGATGATGGTATTTTTCTTTTACTGAAGTAGAGCTGACATGTAATATCGTATTGGTTTCAGGTGAACAACATAGAGATTTGACAATTATACACACGACGAAATGCTCACCAAGTGCGGTTACCATCTGCGGGTGACACTCTTTTTCAACAAGAGCCCAAAAAGGAGAAGAACGCAGCCCTTTGGCAAATTTGTGTCATTATAAATTTATTTTCTAAGTTCGGATTTACACGTGTATTTAGAAGCCAGTGGATGAGAACACAAAGGCTGTTTGGAGGAACACATATTTGGAATCAGAATAATGGAAAAATAACAAAAGTGGGCACTCCTGGGCCCGGGGTACTTACGTCATCTCGGTGAGCTCTCACGAGTCCCCCATGGCCAGGTGCCGGCTGCTATCACCCATTTTACAGACAGTAAAATGAGGCTCAAAGGTGAGAAACGTTCCCAGGAAAGTGGCTGAGACAGAGCTCACCCTTGGATCTGCCTGGATCCAAAGGCTGCCGTCTGCGATGTGACCTTTCTGTCCAGAAGGTGGCTATCTGCCTGGTTATGACTCCATCTGTGTATGTCTGATCATAGGAGAACAAAAGCTACAGCCCCGAATTGTTTTAACAGGCCTCATTGACCCAGGAGCTTGAAAGGAGAGTCAAGGAGCAATTTCATGGAGAGTTGAATTGTTACCAATGACAACAAATGCTCTCTCTCTTTTTTTTTTTTTAACAAACACAAAAGTCGGAGAAGAAGCACACGACATTTATAGTACACACTAAAACCAACCACAACGTAGTGTGATTGAGACTATGTTGTGCCTTCCCTTGTTTTTGCCTGATCAGCCAGAAGGTTCTGAAACCAGAGCAATGGTCTGAGTTCGAACGGAGCCCGGCTCCCAGAGGCCACGGCAGAGCTGGGCACACCGTCCCACATGAAGAGATTCGCCCAGCCTGAGAGTCCAGAATGATAATATGCTTGGTTCCAGTGCTCCCTGACCGTGACATGTTCTCCTGGGCTCCAGCACGAGCACAGGAAAGAAAACCCCAAACTAGTCAACTCCATTGCTAAGGAGTTGGTGGTCCCCACTGTGAGTATATCATACAGAACACATTTAACAGAGTTTCCTTTTCATTACACTTTTTAAATAGCTGAAGATGCATTTTCTTAAAAATAAATAAATACATAAAAGTATGACCAAGACATCTTATGGAAACCCCAGTGCTTCCACTGAACAGCTTGAAAACCAGCGCAATAGAAAACGGGGATTGGAAGTTTTGTCCACAGGGCCAGTTGGCAATCAAGAACACTTTGTCTTTCAAATAAAGAGAAGCAGCTTGAATTACACAATGAACAACACTTGAGCATGGAAGATTCTGGAAGGTGCTGGAAGAGAGTGGGTTCAGAACTCTTCCTGGGGGACTGGCCTTCCCACCAGGTTGAAGTGTTCTGAGGGCCACGTAATCAGAAGGTGGCTGGGTTCACAGCGGAGGAACCCCAGTTCTGAGGGTTTATTTGCATTAACATTTCTGAGCCAGAGCACACCTTCTCCAGAGGGACAGAGGAGGTCCTTCGGGACAGCCGTCCCAGGGGGTGGTGAAAAGCCTGAGAGGGAGCAACTGGGCTTTCTGGAAAGGCCTGAGGCTGAACGAGATGAGCTCATGGCTTCAGCCCCTGCTCACCAAACAGTGTGCCTGGGCACCGGGAAGGGGGAGGCTTTGATTTAAAAAGAAGAAAACAGAGAGAGAGACCCCTGGCTTTCCCCAGAGAAATGAACCCGACCTACTGGCCAGCCGAGAGGGGCCCTTACGATGGGCAGCTCACTCCTTCATTCCCCTCGTAACGTCTTATTTTTTCCTGTTACGTCGCCACGGAATATAGTGGGATCTGAGCAATCAGAGCTATATTCTCTTCACGAGATAAAGCCGAGTATAACATTTTCAGATTTTACTCAAATGTAGTAAGTATACTGACCCACGCTGGGATATTTGTACAGCTGTGTGTTTGCCCGCCTTCTTTCTGTTGGTTTCTGTGCATTGATGTTCACCGGCATCAATACTTAGAGACGCTAAAGCCATTAGTGGGCACGGTGTGGCGGCCTAACTTTGTAGACCATCCAGTCTGGACCCACTGGCTCTAAATAACTGCTTCCTCGCAGCGACAGTGATAATGACCATAATGACAATGATAGTAATCACAGCGGCGGCGCCCAGTCTCGAGAACCCAGAACGCCATGTGAGGGGGAAACCTTTGAACACATAGGATCTAAGGACAGTGAAATCATTTGACCCCAGAGGGCTGAATGTTTCCTAGTCCACCCCTGATCGGGATCTAACTCTCCACCCTTCAAGGTCCAGTTCCACGTCTGTTCCCTCATAAAGCCCACCGAGTCCTGCTCAGGCCTCCCTCCCTCTAAATCCGGACCCTCTGGCTGGTGTACTGCACTTGAAACTTGCAAGGAGTGGCCCGTGACATTGCTTACCTTATTATGCATGTGTGTGCCTGTGTGTGTGTTTGCGTGCAACAGTAAGGGCTAATTACCCGAGAACTTGCTTTAACACAAGCGCTGTGCTAAGCAGTATGCCTGTATACACTCCATCGCCCCAGCTCAACCGTTAACTCCTTGTGGCTTGTGGGCAGGGCAAGGGCTGAGATCAGAACTTGTTTCTATTCACTGCCCCCCTCCCCTGCCTCCCAGGAGAGCTTAGGGCACATAGAAAACATTCAATAAACACTTCTTGCCTGCCAGCAAATCCCGGGAAATTGGTGAGCTCACACTGGAAGGCACGTTGAGGAAAATGATGCAGGAATCAGGTTCATTGGTGAACATTTTTGGACTGCCTGCCATACAGAAGTAACCAATCTCAGTTGTCATTAATTAACTGGTTACGTAATGTGGCCAGAAGAGCGTGGGGCTGGCAGTCCAGAGACGTGAATCTCATCCCACTCCTGTGACCAGGGCAGAGGGGATTCTCTTCCTCTCCCTGGGCCTTAATAGCCTCAAAAAAAAAAAAAAAAAATTGGACCGGATGTCTGCAAGCCTCCTTCCAGCCCCAAATGATGTGATTTTATGACTCTATTTCATAAATATACCCACTTCTTATTTGTGACATAAACCCCCATAGAAAAACAAAGTTAGTAATAAATTATGAAAAAAATCGGTGCCACGATCCTGTGCACTTTCTAAGGGTGCTCGATTCAATCAATTCCACCCCTGTACGTTGGCTGCCTCTCAGGGCGACAGAAGATTCAAGGCTGTCAGTGCAGCAAACCAGGCAGTCTCTCCCCTATAATTGTATTGACAGGATATCAGCTGAGTTCCGAAGGCAGGCAGGGTACACCCTGACAGCTTTTGTGAAGGAGCCTTGAAGGCTATTGTAGCAGGATCCTATGTTGAGTCACAGAATTCTGGGGGAATGGGAATCAAGCAGAAAGCAGCTTGGTTCTTTCTCTGTTTAATTTCATTCTTCCCAGAGAGTCACATTTGAAAGAACACTGGCTAACTGCACGTCACTTTATACAATAGAGTCGAAGCCCTTTCTAATGGAAAATATTTACTTCTTTTTTGCAGCCACATAAAACACCCGGCTGATTCAATCAACCCCACTAATAACTGGTGGGCTTGATTTTAAATGAGGCAAGGAGTTGTTGAGCATTTGTAGATGAAATACCAGCTTGGGTGTCTGAGTTTTTCACTTTTCACTTGGGTTACTGTAGCATCTTACAGACACATTTTTGAATAACTGATGTGTATCCGTGCTGGTAAATTCCACGGGTGTGAAATCGCAGTGTTGGGTTTGTTCAGACGGTGTGTCTGCATTTTCAATTAAACAAATCCTGGTCCTCTTCACTCGAGAAAACAATTTGAGCAACAACTGCCCCCCCCCATATGGCGGAATCGATGACTATTTCTAAGGTGGTATTTTTTTCAGTATAGATGCAACCTTCAGGTCCAGACTTCGACAAGGCCAGAATATACTTCATCCTCATCCCCTTAAAGACACCCTCGGGATAGGGCACTCTCGCTTCTGCCACACTCGAGAAGGTGCACACTCACATGGGAGTCTGGACACGTGGGCTTGTGGAAGAAATCCACAAGCCAAGACTCAACAGAATCCCAGCGAAAGATTTTTAAAAAATCGTTTTTAAAGCCTCCACAATCACGAGTCCTTTCAAATCTTCTTTGCTTTAAAGCTGAAAATCCCAAAGTGTTTTCGTAATTTAAATTTCATTTAAATATAGGAAGCTGTTTGGAGTGGGAAAATTATGCTGGGCTGGGAGCCAGTGGACGTAGCCTCTGACCCAGGCTCTGCCACAGCCTTGGGCAAAGAGCCCACCACAGATGGGTACACAGGCCTCAGTGTTCCCATCTGCAAGGAGGGGTGTGGAAAAGGTAAGAGTCAAGGCTCGGTCTGCTCCCGATGTCTGTGCAACTTTTATTTAGACCGGGTTTTGGTGGGAAATCTTGTAGCAGCGGTAAATATTGAAATGTGGACACAATCTTAACTGCTACAGAAGGGAGCTGAGAGCCCATAGAGAGCCAGAGGGAGGCAAGTAAAGAGGAAGGACTAGCTGTCCCTGACCCGAGAAGAGCCTGGAAGTGGCCCCCTGCGGCTCAGGCTTGGTCACCACTGGCCAGGGTGGTCCTGCTCCTCCTCTCATGCCTTGAAGACAGAACCCCTGGCTGTGGGTCAGTCATCTGTGTATCTTCCAACCCTGAAGCGCAGGTTCAGGAATTGGGGATTGAATTCATTTGGAAGCTGTTCAACTAGTGCCATCCAGAGGCCAAATACTGTCCTTGAGAGATAGGGTGAGCAAAAGAAAAAGAAAGGGGGGAGGATCTTACTCATACGTGTATATTATATATATGGTACACATGCATACATGTGTGTACATATACACATAAAATGTACATGTATGTGTAGTACATGTGTGGTATATACATGTGCGTATACATAGGTATATACATGTGCATATACCTAGAGGTATGTGTGTGTGTATATGTGTGTGTATGCATATACAGTTAACCCCTAGATAAGTCAGAGAGTCAGGGGTGCTGACTCCCGAGTGCTTGAAACTCAACTATATATTTTTTAAGTGGTCTCCACGCCCAGTATGGAGCTTGAACTCACCACCCCTGAGATCAAGAGTCACATCTCTACCCACTGAGCCAGCCAGGCGCCCCACCACTCCAACCCTTGACTCCCCCCAAACTTAATTATTAACAGCCTCCTGTTGAGTGGAAGCCTTACAGCCAACAGTCAGCTCACAGATATTTGGTATGTTATGTGTTCTATATACTGTATTCTCACAATAAAGTAAGCGCGAGAAAAAAAAATGTTATTAAGAAAATCAAAGGTGGACATTAAGGAGAGCACATGATGTAATGAGCACTGAGCATTATAAACACCGATGAATCACTGACCTCCACCTCTAAAACTGATAATACATTGTATGTTAGTTAATTGAATTTAAATCTTAAAATTTTTAAAAAATAAACTGAAACAACAACAACAAAGAAAAACAAGGAAAAGAAAAAAAAACATCTACAGTACGGCACTGTATTTATTTTTTAAAAATCTGCATGTAAATGGGCCTGGATAAGAGCAGATCCACATCATTCAAAGGTCAACCGTATATAGCTTGGAGTGGGTATCTCACACTAGTGATGCTACTGATTTACCAGGGAGAACACCAGTAACTCTACAACACTGTTTGTTTTATATGTCAGTAGAAAGGAGCTGGTCTACTAGTACCTGCTTGTGAAAGCAACCGCCTAACCCTAAAACAGCAGTGGATCAGAGATGGAGGACTTGATTCTCCCCTTTATCCCAGAAAGGTAAGCCCCATTTGTCCCATCCGTCTGCGGAGAGTGGCCCTCCTCACCTCGATATAAATAAAGGACCTTGTTCCACTTGGCTGGGGGTGTGGGTGCTGAGAACAGGAGCATAGTAAATGGAAGGGTGCTAGTGTGATAAGGCAGGTTGTGGGGTGGGGAGGCGGTGTCAGGAACAAAGTTTGGGGAAGGCAAGAGGAGAGAGTCAATATTTTCATAGAAGGCAGTGAACTCCGCTAATTCTAGCACGATGTTAAGAAAGTCCAGATTCCCTGAACCAAAACAAAAACCAAAAACCCACCAAAGAACAACAAAAACCTCAGGGCTCTAACGAGCTCCTCGCGTTGATACATTGTTACTGAGCCGGTGGTGACCGCGGCGCCACTCCCGGCTGCCGGCACCGCGCGCATTTCTGAAAGCGCACTGCCCCCCAGTGGCGCAAGACAGACCTGTTCTCGGATCCGCTCCCCGAGGGCCAAACCTCAACTTGACTCTTCCTGTGGCCCCGGGAAGGCGTGGCGATGCCACACGAGCGTTGGGTGACCGCCAGTCCCGAAACCTCTGAAGTGAGAGAGCATGCAATAAAGGGGGGGGGGGGGGGTGGTCTAGTTAATAAGCCGCAGCTCCCACCCTCGTTCGGGCCTGCGAGCCCCCCAGGGCAGAGATGCGCGCTCTTTTCTCTTCGGGCTGTAATTCTGGGTGAGAGTATGACTGGCTGGAAATTAACTTGTGAAGTGATGCTTCCAGGAGAGATACAGAACCCTCGCTGCATCCTAGCAGCCCAGGCGTGCGGGAGGAAAGAGGGGGCCCGCACCCCGAGAAGGACCTAGTCTGGGTGCGTGTTCCCCGTCGATCACCCTGTGGGCTCACCGGCGGGCTCCCGGGTAAACAGCAGCAGCCAACCCCGCGGGCTCGCCGCGTGTCGGCCGCTGTGCCGGCGGCCCCGTTCAGTCTTCCCCATCACTCCTGTTAATGGGAGCCATTACCATCCCACCTCGAGGATTAGGAAACGGAGGCGC
Organism: Mustela nivalis; assembly: GCF_964662115.1. Taxonomy (NCBI): domain Eukaryota; kingdom Metazoa; phylum Chordata; class Mammalia; order Carnivora; family Mustelidae; genus Mustela; species Mustela nivalis. Next base: position 89,549,818 of record NC_139032.1, on the reverse strand, counting down.
AGAGAGGCGACGCCACCTGCCCCGGACGCGTGGGGATCCAGGTCTCTGTGCACCAGCGAGGGGGCGAGCGCCGAGGGCTGGCGGGCGTGGGGGCGGCTCACCTTGACGATGAGCGGGTTCTGAAACATGGAATCCCGCACCACTCCCAGCCTCTCGTTCTCCATGCCGGGTCGGATGTCCGCCACGGTCAGGGGCCGCCGCGGGGGCGGACAGATCTGGCTGACCGTGCGGCGCACCGGCTGCTTCTTCCATCGCAGCGGGTCCTGGCGGGAGCTCTTGGCCTCCGGCATCCCGAGGTCGCGGGAGGTCCGCGAGCCGGCTTGATGCGGCGCGCTTCCCTGCTGGCGGAGGGGGGCGCGGGGCTCCCAGGGGCCCACCACCACTCCCGGGCCGCACCACCCGGGGCACCGGGGTGGGTCCGAGATGCCTGGGCCCCTCCGGAGAGGCGAGGGCCCACTTTGCGCCGCCCCCTCCTCGCAAGGAGCCCTAAAGCCCTATATAAGCCCCCTGGTTCCTCAGAGGAACTTCTGGGCACCGCTCTGCGGATTGGGAACGGACAGAAAATCAAGATCACCCCTTGAGAAAGAATGGAACTGTCTGTCTCCATGGCGACGGGACGCCAACGGCGCCCGAACTTGTGGCTTGGTTTCTTCCTTGAAACTATTGGTGGTCACCAAAGTGGACTTGCTTAGAGTTTTCATAACTAGATATGAGAAAAACCCAAGAATCGCCACTGGCTTGTGATAAAAGCGGGGGTTCTAGAAGGGCATTTACACTTGACTTCCAAAGCAAATATACCTCCCTCCACCCACCCTACTCCACTCATGACCCCTTATTACTCTCCTGTCCTCTAAACACACACACACACACACACACACACACACACACACACACACGGCTAGTGCGTTAAATTTTTCATGATGAAATAGGGATCTTCATCCCGGGCCTGATGTTACTGCTAATCCACTTGGGTGAACTTGAATCAGTCACCCTTTTGCATCCTCAGTTTTTTCCCCTGTGAAATGGGTGAGGAGGAGAGTCTAGAGTAGAATGAGATTAGTAGTACCCAACTTTGTGCAACAGAATGGAGGGAAATGGAAAAATACAGATCCACTGACTTAGAATATATGGAAATGAGATCTGGGAACCTGAATTTAAAAACAAACAAACGAACAAACAAACAAACAAAAACCCTCCTTCTTCCCATTTGTTTTTTTTTTTTTTATTTTGAAAAAAGTTCAAAACTACAGAATAATTTTAAAAAGTACAGTGAAAACCCTTATAGATTTCACCTAAGTTCACCATGCACACACATTGCAGAATCACCTTGAAAAAATCTGTTGACAGCACCCTGTTTGATCCTAAACCCTTCAGCATGTATCTCTCTGCCAAGAACGGGGACATTCCCACATTACTACAGTGTCTTCATCATGTCCGTGGATCTTAATATGACATAATAGTGGCACCTAATGTCTGTATGCCAAGTTGGGAATCCACACGTTTTAAAAGCTTCCCGGGAGATTGGCACAGTGCTTTGGGAACCGCTGGCCTGGATGATCTCTCCTTCCTTCTAGTTCCAGCCTCTTGTGGGTTCGTTCAGTCCTCATCATCTTCATTAAATATGCAAATACCCACAAGGCTCTGGGTAAGAGGGTTTACCAAGGGCAAGTTGCACCAACAGCAAATTTGCATTTCAAGGCCTTAAAGACCACCCGTGGACAACACCAGCACTACATTTCCAGAGCAGACTAGACAGACTTCCGGTTGCTCATCCAAGCCTGGAGCAGCTGTTGGATGGTGGTGGTGTGTGATGTGGTATGTGCTTATGTACTTATGATTTCTTCAGCCTGCTTTACTTCCAAACTTCTGCAGAAATACAGGTTGTGCACTTTTTAAAAAATATATATTTTATTTATTTGACAGAGAGAGAGATCACAAGCAGGCAGAGAGGCAGGCAGAGGGGGAGGGGGAAGCAGAGAGCCAGATGAGGGGCTTGATCCCAGGACCCTGAGATCATGACCTGAGCCGAAGGCAGAGCCTTAACCCACTGAACCACCCAGGCACCCCTAGGTTATACACTTTTAATCAAAACTGCTTGGCAGCTCACACAGAGGAAGTCAGGCAGTAGACATAGGTGACGTGCAAAAGAAAAATTAAATTTCCTTATTACCTACAGCCCACTGACAAGTCCTTGAAACAGGCAGAGCAACATTCCTCCAGGACTCAGCCGCCTCGATGTTACCACTTGGCTAAGGGCAAAGGGCACTTAGTCCAACCCCCAGGATCCTAGAAGTCCACTTTAATATATAAAAATCCCTTTGGAGACTTCCTTTATCTCCACCCCCCAAGATATATGTTTGTTGGCAACCATCCCTGAAGCATATGACCTATCGATATACATCTGAAGGGTCTCATGACTCGTTTTCTTAGACAGTAATAAATGACCTTTCCCTAACAGCAACTAGCACCCTCAAGGTCCTGGAAACTTTGCTTCCAAAATTCCCTAGAGACTTAGGCTAGCCCTAACCCCCTCCCAACTTGAAAGTATATAATCTGCCACTCCTCATCATTATGCCCCCCAAAATGGGTCTGTGATTAAAGGAGCGAGACTAATATAAAGTGAAGGTCAAGCACAGCTTTGTTTCGTGCCAAGCATCAGGAATCAAACCGACTGGCCAGGGCCGTGCCTCTTACAGAGAGGGGCGACCCTTCTCTGTTTCACAGACTAGCTTTTAAGGGCAAAGGCCACACACAGGTGGCCAATGAGATTGTTAACACACACAGGAAACTCCACAGTGATACTAGGTGACCAATTGAGTTACAATTTCCCCTAGTAGACATCTAATTTAGCCTATCACACCTTGGTTAGGATTGGTGCCAAAAGGCTCCCAAAGGGCAGGGGCCCATACTCCTTGGAAGCTGAGGGAGACAGTATGCAACACCCCACTGATCGGATGTCTCCACCTGGCCTGACCCACCCCTGTATTTGAGCTTTGTTACCTGGAGTTGATTTCTGGGACTTGTTTCCAAGTAAGTCCCCTGGGGAAAGGGGAGCAGGGACAGCTTAAGGGTTAAACAACGTTATTGTTTTAACTTTGATGGAAGCCTCTTGCTACATAGGTCCTTACACTAATGACCTCAGTGCAGCTCTTTCTGCCCACAGGTCCTGTTCCCATGCTTTTAAAAAACCATCTCTCTCTCTCTCTCTCTCTTTTTTTTTGCACCAAAAATATCTCAAGAATTCTTTCTTGGCGGTGGGCTCAGAACCCCAACATGTTTCCTACATCACAGGGAGGGGCAGGTAGTGGAGTAGTGGAGAGAACACAGGTTTGAAGTCCCCTTGGACAAGCTACAGGAAGCCTTGGTTTTCTCATCCAGAGGGTGTGGCTGATAACACCTATAAATAATAACAATCCCACGATACCCACGTGAGGTTGTTGCAGGATCCAGGGGAAAAGTAGCTGCCAACATGGTTATGTTTACAATTCAATGAGTCTAAATGTTTGAGAGGCTTATATACCGGCCTCGATTTAAAAACTTTACTTTGAGCCATAAGCCAGGTTTCTTCAGGGCGCAGTTGCACCGGGAGGACTGGGGCAACTTCTAGCTTCATGCAAGCGTAACCCAGCAGCGTCGGCCCAGCGCCACCTTCCCCGGCCGGCACCCTCCGCGGCACCCACTCCGCTCCAGCGGCCCTGGCCGGCTTCCAGCTCCTCGGGCGACCCAGCGCAGAGCCTCGGCCCTTGGTCCCAGGTGGAACAACCTTCCATCTAGACTTCTGCTCACAGCTCAGCTCCAGGGCTACGCCTCCAAGAGCGAACCCTTCGGCCTGCAGTGGCATCGCTGTCGCCGTCACTCTGTTTCCCTTTTCCCCTCTCCCTGCAGGAGGCCTGACGCGGTCCTGCTCGCGGTGTCCCGTCTTCCCGAGGTCCCGAGCCCCCCGCCGGCTTCGGGGCTGCGCGGGCACAGGGCTCCGCAAACACGGCACTCGGCGGGGCGCGCGCGCGAGCGAGGACGCCAGGCGGGGATTCGGTCCCCTCTCCCGGCTTTGGGACCGCGCTCCACCCCACCCTCCCGCGACTCCCCGACGACCGCCCGGAACGAAACCCGCGGCCTACTACGCCTGCGTCACGTCGCGGCGGCGGGCGTGTTGCCATGGCAGCGTGATGCCGAGGCGGGGCCGGAAGCGACGCACGGCTACTTCCGCTTCCAGCGGGGCAGCACTTCCGGATTGGGAGAAAGGTGGCGGCCCTTGGCGCGGTAGGTTGAAAGCGCTTTCCGGGTTTTCGGTTGTTGGGGTTTATTTGATGCGCGTGTGGAGTCCGAGGCGAGGGGTGGGGTCTTCGCCTCGCAGAGCCGGCTTGGGCGGAGGTCTCCAGGGTGGGGAGGCAGCGGAGAGCCTTCTAGAAAGTGGAATTGTATGCTCCAAGACCTTGAGCCAGGGGAGGATTGTGGCGGGTTTGAGGAACCCGGAAAAACGCGTTGTGTGGCCGGACCACAGCGTCGGACGCGAGGTTAGAGACGAGGCTGGAGGGAACACGGCCTGACCCTGCCGGCCACTGTTCCCCGTTAACTTTTTTTTTTTTTTTTTTTAGATTTTATTTATTTATTTGACAGAGATCACAAGTAGGCAGAGAGGCAGGCAGAGAGAGAGAGGAGGAAGCAGGCTCCCCGCCGAGCAGAGAGCCCGATGCGGGGCTCGATCCCAGGACCCTGAGATCGTGACCTGAGCCAAAGGCAGTGGCTTAACCCACTGAGCCACCCAGACGTCCCCCCACTTAACTGTTTTTTACCGCATCGTAAGGGCCTCGGGACCAGACCGTAAATTACAGGGAGCCTCCTGAGCGTTCAGAGTAATATTACATTTATAATCGTGACTCCACTCTTGTCATTGTCATGCAGTCTCATTTCTCTGTGATTTTTTTTTTTTTTTTTCCTCCCGAGGGTGGCACATTTTGCCAGAATAAACCATTGTTGTCAAGTTGCCCCACAGGAACAGAATGGAAGGAGAATTGAGCAGACTGGAAATTCACACTCCAGTTTTTGACAAGAAAAAGAAAAAGTACTCTGTATATAAGGAAGGCCATCTGAGGCATCCCCATGAAAGTGTCAGAGACTCCCCGCTGGCAAGCGAGCCGTCTCACGGAACCAAGAATAAAAAAAAAAGAAAGCATCACCAGCATCTCCTTCCTCCCCCTTCGGAAAAATCGGAAATTTGTGGTGAGATGGAAAAGGCCACTTCTAAACCCAAAAAGAATAAAAAGAAAAGGCATAAGGCTTCAGAGATGGATGAGGAAGCAGGTGTGGTGTATGTCGTGGTGGATAAAGAAAATATCGAGAACACGCCAAAGAATTTTAGGGGGGACGTTGACGTCGTGTATGTTGACGTGAGCCAGGAACAGAAGCCAACAAAAGAGTCTGAAGCAGACGAACCGCATTCAGTTCCAAAGTCACAGAAGAACGAGTCGGAAGAGCTGCACCATAAAGTTAGGGAGAGAAAGAGGAGAAAACATCACAGGCACATGGCCTCCTGGGGTGCCGAGCAGGAGAGCCTTGCTGCCCTGCCCGAGTCGGAGCCCTGGGAGCAGGAAACCCCGCTTTCTGTGGACCCTGGAGGTGGAATCCCACAACAACCAGTATCAGCTGATAAAAAAAAAAAGTCTAAGAAAAAAAAGCGAAAAATTGCACATGACCAGGAACTGGAGGCATTGCCCGGGCACGAGCGTCTCGAGGTCGCGTACTCTGAGGGATGGCAGGGGGTCAGCGAGGTCGGGACTGCCGAAGGCAGCAAGGAAGCCGGCCGGGTAAAGAAAAAGTCTAAGAAAAAGAAGCGAAGGGCTTCTGTTGAAGGTCCTGTAGCTCCTGGGGCTGATTTTGCAGCGCCTGCTGCGAGCTTTGAGGATACACACTCGGATTCACTGGAACGTAGCAGTGCCCTGATTGAAGAAAGCGTGAAACTCAGGCCACAGAAGAAGACCCAGGCCTGTTTGGGAGAGGAGCAGAGGTAATGTGAGAGAGCCGTGTGTTCCGGTGTGTTTGTCTTCTCTGTGACTTCTGCCTGTGACCTCTTTATCCAGCACACTTGTAGTAGATGGCAGGATTCATGGACACAGAGGGTCAGTTGGACAGAACAATGTACACATTGTAACAGAGTAACTTGGCAGGAACTTCTTCTCTTCATTTATAAAGTAGGGCAGTTAGACCAGGTTTTTACTGAGAACTATTCCAGCCCTGAAATGCTACAAATAAGTTTGAAAGGGCATTTTAAGTCCCCCAAATTACCTTTGTCCATATGCATATACATAGAGGAAAGAATTACATAGAGTTTTTACAGAGCAGAAAAAAACCCTTGAATTAGGTTTCTCCATGGTAAAAGAAATTTAGATGTCATTATTTATATAATTACTGTTTAAGTTAACTACCGATATAATAAGCACAGCGTTGTTTTGTTTTTTTTTAATTTGACAGTTTTTTTAAAAAGGTTTTGTTTATTTATTTGGCAGACACAGATCACAAGTACGGAGGGAGGCAGGCAGAGAGAGAGGAGGAAGTAGGCTCCCTGCTGAGAAGAGAGCCCAATGCGGGACTCGATCCCAGGACCTCAGGATCATGACCTGAGCCAAAGGCAGAGGCTTTAACCCACTGAGCCACCTGTGCGCCCGCAATTTAGCAGTTTTTTAAGCCACATTATCATTACGGGTTCCTTGGACTTGGGACAGATTTTTCTCTCCATTTTTACTCAATAGCTTGCTTTTTTTTTTTTAAACATTTGTTAGTTTGTCCTGGCCTAAAATAGTTCCATCAAGAAGTTCATTGGGAGAGGATGGCACTTCATCTTCTGGTGGTACCAGAGTGGCCCACTCCCCTCTCATCAGGGCAGGCATGTCGAGGGCAGTGGTTTTGAACTTGTATGGGGCTGTCGGCCCTGTGAAAGCCGCTGACCCTTTGTTCAGACAAATGCATAATAATTTTTAAAGTTTCTTGCCTGTCTGGGATTGAGCACAGTAAGGGGATTCGGACATCTGGAGGAAAGTTTGGGGATGATTTAGTGACAGGCGCATAGAAAACTAAGCAGAGAGGGAAGATGTGGCCATTGTTACCTGCAGCAAAGCAGCTAACCATGGGGACCCCGAATGGTGATTTAATTAATTACTAACCATTATCACAAAAATTAAAATCTCTGAAGGGTTGTCGGGGGGAGGTGTCTTTAGTGTCCGTGGGGTAGAAGAGGGCTTAGCTTATTAGGAAGTCAGTGTCTAAAGCCAGAAAAGTTGGGAAATAGTGACCCAAGAACTAACACGTGCTGAAAATTGGGCTTCAGGCCACACGGGTCCCTTGTAAGCAGCCTCTGAGTCCTGCATCCATTAGTCACATTATCTCGGAGTCCACACATCACAGACTGAATCGCTCCAACTTCCCTCCTAGTGTTAGCACCTGCCTTGTCTCCAGGAGGCTCCTTTTCAGAAAAGAACTGGAAAGCCACGAGGGCAGGTGACAGTGAACGTGAGTCAACTCCGTTTTCCCCGCAGGTCAGAACCGACAAATGAAGAGGAAAGCCGTTTGGAATTGGCCAAAGATTCCGAAACAAGATACTTATCAGAAGACTCGAGAGACTTGGGTGACTCGGATGTGGACTTGGACTCCGCCGTGAGGCAGCTCCAGGAGTTCATCCCGGACATCAAGGAGAGGGCCGCCACCACCATCAAGCGGATGTACCGAGATGACTTGGGGCGGTTTAAGGAGTTTAAAGCCCAGGGTGAGCTGGTGGCACTTTAATGTTTGTCGAACTGGCCTGTCCACCTGAGGAGCCCCTACCTTTGTTCTGTGAATATTGCAGATTTCCAGACTTGCAGGAAGCATCCTCTAGGATCCCTCCAGAATTGTTGTCTGAGCCATAAAATGCACAAAATGAAGGGCCCTGGTTTTGCTCTTCTCCACCTCGCTTCTGGTAGGAAAAAAGAGGAAGAAGAGGCTGAGTGGCTAAGCCTTTGGGGAAGATGCAGGAATAAAATGAAAATACTATTGTCAGCTTTGTTCCCGAGGTATTGAGTAGAGGCTAAGCCAGTTGTAGTGGCCTTGGTTCCCACGAGATCCAGCATGGCCTTTTTTTTTTTTTTTTTTTTGTAAGATTTTATTTATTTGACAGAGATCACAGAGAGGCAGGCAGAGACAGAGAGAGGGGGAAGTAGGCTCCCCACTGAGCAGAGAGCCTGATGTGGGGCTCGATCCCAGGGCTCTGGGACCATGACCTGAGCTGAAGGCAGAGGCTTTAACCCGATGAGCCACCTAGGTGCCCCATGGCCTCCTTCTTGATTTCACTGTGTTGTAAGAACCTCGCAGAAAGCTTATGGAATTCAAGTCAACTACACATTGAAGGCTGTGTGCTCCAAACGAGTGATACTTACTCAGTGGCAGTGTGAGGCCCGGTATGGCTGGTCACTGTGAAAAGTAAAATGTGGAGCCTTAGGGAGTTAATCATGGTGAAGAGATTGGTTTTAAAAAATAGCTAAGTTAAGGAAGAAACAAGTAATTCACAGAGCAGTAGCTACAGAATATTCCCAGTTCTATTTGTGTATTCTCTGTGCAAACATTTGTGAGTGTGTATCTTATAAAAGATAAAAACTTGAAGTAAGTCTAAGAATAGAAAAACACAGTATGGGGACACCTGGGTGGCTCAGTCGGTTAAGCGGCTGCCTTCGTCTCAGGTCATGATCCCAGCGTCCTGGGATCGAGTCCCACATCGGGCTCCTTGCTCTGCAGGGAGCCTGCTTCTCCTTCTGCCTCTGCCTATTGCTCTGCCTGCCTGTGCTCTCTCTCTGACAAATAAATAAATAAAATCTTTAAAAAAAGAAAAACACAGTCTCTAAGATCGTCAGTACGTAATAAAATTTGGTTGATTTGTTTTTTTTTGTTTTTTTCTTTGTTTTTGTTTTGTTTTTTTTAAAGATTTTATTTATTTATTTGACAGAGAGAGATCACAAGTAGGCAGAGAGGCAGGCAGAGAGAGAGAGAGGAGGAAACAGGCTCCCTGCTGAGCAGAGAGCCCGATGCGGGACTCGATCCCAGGACCCTGAGATCATGACCTGAGCCGAAGGCAGCAGCTTAACCCACTGAGCCACCCAGGCGCCCAATTTGGTTGATTTGAATTACACAGAGGACTAGCTTGGATCCCATTGCTACCCCCACCTCCATACACATGCACTGAGAACATACGCGATTATTCAAGGCCTTGCTGGCCAGGTCCTACCACCTCCTTGTGGGGAGGAGCGGGGCAGAAGAGAGTAAACAGGAGGTTTCTTTTAAAAGTTTATTTCCGTACTGCTTGAGTTTTTAAATGAACATATATTCCATTTTAATATAAAGAGCAACTGCTTCAAAAAGTTGATTGATAAATGGGGAAGGTCCTTCGGAAGGGGATGACCTGGGAAGACTTTGGGATAGAAGGGTCAGGGGTGGTGCAGGGCAGGGGAGCTAAGGTCCAGTGCACAGCTGGGGCTGTTCCCAGCAGGGGGGAGCTGCCAAGCCACTGTGTCAACTGCTGAAGACCCGGTGGTAGGTTTGCTTTTTCTCTGTGATTGACAATGCTTGCTTTTTCTCCCCGCCCAAATTCTAGGTGTCGCTATTAGATTTGGCAAGTTTTCTGTAAAGGAAAACAAGCAGTTAGAGAAAAACGTGCAAGACTTTCTGTCCCTGACAGGAATTGAGAATGCCGACAAGCTGCTGTACACAGACAGATACCCAGAGGAGAAATCTGTGATCACCGACTTAAAAAGAAAATACGCATTTCGATTGCATATTGGTAAGTTTCAAACCGTTCCCTCATTGAGCCTCCACAGCCTTTCCGCCCTTAAGCGCAGAGCCCACGGGAAGCATTTAGCACAGCGCCTGGCCCAGTCCGCGTGCACGATGTGTGCTACCTGCTGCCATGCAGCCTTCACTTCTGAGGATTTGGAATGTGTTCGTGTCTCCCAAGTGTAGTATTTTTAGAGATTTTACAAAAAGTGACACGATCAACTTCTAGCTTTCCTACTTGGTAATAAGTATCATTTTGGTTTCTCTTTATTTATCTGTTTACTCTTAATTATGTGTTGTTTTGCATATGCTGCACAGAGCACACTTTTTTTTTAAGATTTTATTTACTTATTTATTAGGGAGTGCGGGGTGGGGCCAGAGGGAGACAGAATCTCAAGCAGACTCTGTGCTGAGCAGAGAGCCTGAAGCCGGACTCCATCTCAAGACCCTGAGATCATGACCTGAGCTAGAATCAAGAGTCAGACGCCCAAGGGTGTCTGGGTGGCTCAGTGGGTTAAGCCTCTGACTTTGGCTCTGGTCATGATCTCAGGGCCCTGGGATTGCAGGGAGCCTGCTTCCCCCTCTCTCTCTGCCTGCCTCTCTGCCTACTTGTGATCTCTCTCTGTCAAATAAATAAATAAAATTTCAAAAACAAAGAGTTGGTCGCCCAACCGACTGCGCCACCCTGGCACTCCAGAGCACGTTCTGATACGCACCAGGATCTTCGAAGTTTTCCGAGCATAGCCTTATCTGTGCTTTGTGTCTAGAACCCTCCTCCTGCAGCCGTGCTTGGGAAGTGAGAGAGTCTTGCAGCAACATGGGCTTGGACTGAAAAAAATCCGTGAATTTAAAGAGGATGATTTCTTAGGTGTTCTCTGGCATGTGCAAAGGGAAACAGGCCTGGGGCCCCCTGTCGAGGCGCTGTTCCGTCCGTCGAGTGGGGAAGAAAGCCAGTCTTGCTGGATTACAAAGCTCTTCGTCTTACGGACTGCGGAGAGCTGTTGGCACGTGTCCCCCAGCTTCGCGTCCTTTCCTCTTGATTCAGATTTCGTTAACGTTACTTTGCTGTATAAGGGCTTTTCACTCAAATTTCGTAGACCAGAAGCTGGAGCCTTGATGTATTAAGTGTGTCGTTTCCAGAGCTCTCCAAGGAGACTGGAGATTCTGTGCGGAATGTGTGAAATCCCAGCCTTGATACAGGGTCTAGGGTAGTGGCAGTAACAGGAGCCACGCTGGGTTCCTTTTCCACTTGTGGCTCCATTTCAGGCTCTGCCCTGTGGGCCCCTCTGACTGCCTTTTTTCTGACTTTAGGAAAGGGCATTGCCCGGCCTTGGAAACTCGTTTACTATCGAGCAAAGAAGATGTTTGATGTCAACAATTACAAAGGCAGGTAAGAAAAGGTCTTAGCAGCTGAGACAGCTGAGACAGAACATTTTTGCTGATCGTGTAAATTAAAACGTCCACAACAGATGAAAGGTGAAAAACCATGAAGACTGTGTGTGTGTGAAGGTAGACTGTGTGTCTGTTGTCAGTGGTATGTCCTCAAAGCCCATTTCGGTTTCTGCCTCTTGAGTAAACGTTTGTGCTGTTCCCCTTTCTAAATCCATGGCTTTTCTTTATACTTTCCTAGGCCCCAGCCTGCCGTGCCTCTTACATTATTTATGAGGTTTTCTTTGCTAGTTTGTGAGCTCCCTGTGTACCCAAACGTTCCTTTTGTTTTGTTTTTAAGCTTTTATTTATTTGAGAGGAAGAGACTGAGATCGCGAGAGAGAGCACGGTGGGAGGAGAGGGAGAAGCAGCCTCCCAGCCGAGCAGGGAGCCTGCCACAAGGCGCGATCCCAGGACCCTGAGATCATGACCCGAGCCGAAGGCAGATGCTTAACCAACGAAGCCCGTCAGACGTTCCCTTTCAATGCAATGGTTCCTTCAGCGCTCAGCCCAGTTCTTTGGGTTCTTAGTGAATATTTGAAATTCGGCTGAACACTAAGGTAAAGAGGTCACATAGGAGCAGGTCAGTACTGACCATACAGAGTGTCCTGCGGTGATGGTGGTCATTCTCCTTTTCTCCCCAAGCAAAATACCCAATTATATCTTGTTCCGAACATTCCAGATAAAAGCAGTGTGGATCGGCTGTCGGCTGTGGGTGAGCGCTCTGCTCCAGGCCAGAGGGTCAGGCAGCAAAGCGTCCACCAAGCAGCAGCTCAGCTACTCCTCTCACTCTGGAGGCGGATTTAGTAAATCTGACAGGCCCAGTTGCCTTCCAGTTAGCTGCATGATTTTAAACCAATGCATAGATATCCTCTGACCTCCAAGCACTGATACCATCTTGGTTTCTTAACTTTTGACTAAAAGAAAGAAACAGTTAGCAGAGGCAAAGGTTGCCCACAAACTAGTACCTGCCCTCCCCTTTCCCCCAGCCCCGGGCTTGGGCATCTGTAGACAGAGCTTTAAGGAAATTCACTTAAGGGATCATGTCAAATGGGACTTTAAAGAATGCTTTGGCAAATGAATGGTGGCAGCTGAGGTGACATTTTCCTACCTGTGACATAAGCGTGGGAATGAAAGTTTTAGAGCAAGACAAGTCTGTCATTCCAGTGAGAAAGTTCATTTGTTTGCACCACATGATTTGTGTGTGGTGACCATTTGCCCCTAAGAGTATCCTTCCTAAGTTAAGGAATTCTTAGCTGGAAAAAACAAAACAAAACAAAAAAAAAAAACACAGAAAGCCAAAAATCAAAGAATTTTGAGGCTCTGGGGGATGCCCCACATCAGTACACCCGTTTGCTCATTCTTACGCCCTCACTTTCTCTCTCATGTCCTCCTTCACGCAGCCTCAAGGCTGCCTTTAAGTTTGATCTCAGAAAGAGCGGAGCATGGGTGGCTCAGTTAGTTAAGCATCTTTTTTCAGCTAAGGTCATGATCCTGGGGTCCTAGGATCAAGTCCCTCGTCGGGCTCCTTGCTCAGCGGGGAGCCTGCTGCTCCCTGTGCTTGTGCTCGTGTGCACGTGCTTGCTCTCTCGCTCGCTGACAAATAAATAAAATATTAAAAATAAATAAAGGGAAAGATCCTGCTCGCCTTGAGAAGGAAACCACTAGAAAGCATGAGTCTTCGCAGTGAGGGATTACACGCCTCTACTTACCACGCTCTGCATTTGTAGATGACTTTCTGAGTGCTAGGCTCTCACTGTCGGATGTAATTCTGCATCACCGTCGTCGGGAAGGGTTAGTATTTTGCTAGGGCTTCTCTTGGATTGAGTTAGCAGAAAACACCATTCCCCGCCCCCTGGCGCTTCCTGACGGCACATGGGAGAAGAATGAGGCACAAACAAGTCAGTGGCAAGAGAAGGGGAACAGGGGACAACAGGAGAAAAGACTGTCGCCCCGAACAGCTCCTCAGTCCCGTGGTTATTGGATACAGACAGTAATCCACAGAGGAGCCGACGAAGGCTACAATTACTCTTATGCCTTGTAGATAAACGAGAAGGCAGGCAAAATCCACCTGGGCTAGCAGTAAAGCTTGTGGTTGAGCAAGCACATTCGGAGGGCTCGTCTGGTTAGCCACAGGTGCCCCCCGGGGACGGAGAGAGAACGGGAGAGCGAAGCAGGCGGCGTCCGCCTCCATCGGGCTGGCGGCCCCAGATGCTCGGCTTCAAGGACGTCTGTCGTCCTCCCCCAGAGGCCTGTTGCCAGCGTGTGCTTTTGTTAAGGCCGTATCTAAACATGCTTGGTAACTAGAGGAATTTCTCACGGGTTACATTTTAAGTAATACATTGTTCTGAGGGATACTTACAGCCCCCTGTATTAAGAAATTCTAGAATGCCCCAAGGATTGCTTTCCCTTCACTTAATCACTTGTGTTTCATCTCCAAACCCACTAATAGTGTTTTCCGGTGCTTTTCCTTAGTATATTTGTTTTTTGTTTTTCATTTTTAAAGATTTTATTTATTTATTTATTTATTTGACAGAGATCACAAGTAGGCAGAGAGGCAGGCAGAGAGAAGGGGAAGCAGGCTCCCTGCTGAGCAGAGAGCTCGATGTGGGGCTTGATCCCAGGACCCTGGGATCATGACCTGAGCCGAAGGCAGAGGCTTTAACCTGCTGAACCACCCAGGTGCCCCCAGTATATTTGTTTTCATGTGGGACGAGTGCACCGTACATTGCTTAAATAATTGTGCACTCATGTGAAGTCAGTGTCTGTTGTCTGTCAAGCTTTGCAGATACCGTGGGGTAGAAAACCACTAGGGCTCCAGCCCTTGTAGGATGTCCCCTCCAGAGCTATGCTGTGCATCACAGTGGCCACCAGCCTCACGGGGCTGGGGAGCCCTTGAAATACATTCAGTCCAAGGGCTCGTCTGGTTAGCCACAGGTGCCCCCCGGGGACGGAGAGAGAACGGGAGAGGCGCCGTGAGGGTGGTGCCCATGCTGGAGTTGGAGGGAGAGAACGTAAAATACCTCATTAATGTGTTCGGATTCCGATCGCGTGTTGAAACGGCTGCATTTCTAATAGAATGGGTTAAGTCAAATTTTTTATTAGGTTCATTAGAGCGACATAAAAGTCATTTTTACGTGGCCACTACAAGGTTTAGGTAACGTGTATGGTTCATACTACGTTTCTGTTGGGCAGCACTGGTCCAGAGGCAGAGACGGGCCAACAGGGGGACCCCTCGATGTCCAACCGCCCGTCCGGGGGGTGCAGTGAGAGGGGTAGGGCTTTCTCTGGGGGAGAGCGGGGCAGGGGGTAGGGTGTTCAGGTATCCAGGCAGCCTCACAGACGACGGTCCACCTGCAGGGTTTGTAGGGGCCATCCAGGCGGGTGGAGAAAGGCCGTTTCTCCTGCTCCTTCTGCAGCAGGAGGCCCTGAGAGGAAAAAGGCCTGAAGGCCACTGGGGCTGAACCGTAAGGAGCGCTGGGCTCTGCGGGCACGTGGAGGAGCTCGTGTTTGGTGCGCGCAGTGCAAAGCTTCTGGGGTTTGGATGGGGAATACGGGACCCAGTGACTTGCTCTGGCCCCTGTTCAGCTGAGCCAGGACCCTGGCCTGGGACTGCAGGGACTCACAGGATGACCACAGTGAGGCGCCGGGGCAGGAGCTGACGGGACCATCTGCCTGACAGCTTTTCCCAGGACCACTGCGACCCGCCATGAAAGTAGTTTTTAGTCTTTGTCCTTCACTGGGAATTGTAACACGTTTTCGCTTTTTCAGGTATAGCAAAGGAGACACAGAGAAGTTAAAGATTTACCATGCCCTGCATGGGAACGACTGGAAGAAGATCGGCGAGATGGTGGCTCGGAGCAGCCTCTCCGTCGCCCTGAAGTTCTCCCAGATCAGCAGTCGTAAGTGGGGGTCTCGGTGTCCCCCCGCCCCGCCCCGGTGCAGGCCTCCTTGCTGGCTTGTCTGCGGAGAGAGCTGTCGTGTTTTAAGCCACTCTCTGTACTGATTCACTGCATTTCCTCCTGCATGTTCGTGAGACCACACGGCCTTCACTCCCAAGACCGATGGCGGCCGCACCTGAGGTCCTTCGCTTTCAGCGAAGCTCTTGCCGCCAGCCTGACCAAGACCCTCGGGAGCTGCGGGGGAGAGAGCCCGGGCGGAGGAGGTTCCCCCCACCAGAGGGCGGGGGAGGCTGCAGGGCGCCAGAGTGCAGTTCGTTCGGCCTGTTAGGCAGGGACTTTTCCAAAACCTCGTGTGTCTTTTTCTCCTTTTTTCTAAAAAGGAAAATTTCCTTGGACATATTCCTTGCATCATAAAATCCACAGCTTCTTCAGGAAGACAGCTCACAGGCAGTGTCTCCGTCGGCACGGGCTGGGGGGGGGGGGTGTGCTCCGTCACGTGGCAGAGCCCCACGTGGGGCAGAGCGGCCGGGCGGCCGGGGCCCTGGCCCGACTGGGGGCCTTCTGTGCTCCCACGTCCAGCCACTGGCACCACTTGAGGACTCGGTGTGGCCAATACTTCTGGTTTCCAGGAAGTAAAGCAAAAGTTTGCGTTGAGGGGTGGGCGTATGTGTATGTGTCGGGGGGGGGGGTGATCTACGTTTTTTGTTTTTTTTTTTTTCTTTTGGAACTCTTGATTTTTAAATATTCACCAAAATTGTTGAGAAAAAGTAACACCACTCTGTGCGCCCGATCAGATAGTCGTAGACTGCTGGTTTGAGGCATCTTCCTTTGCCTGATGGTGACCCCCTAGATGTGGAGGATGAACCACCGATGGTCTGATGCCCTCTCAGAGGCCAATGTGAGGTTCAGGGGTCTTTGTCCCTGTGATCTGAGGTCCCATTTGCTGCTCAGTGCCACACTGGGAGTTCCTGGGGAAAGTTAGGGTGGCAGTGTGAAATCATTCAGTTATTTTTGTTCCCGTTAAATGTTTGAGAATCTACCAGTTTCACACAAGAGACATTACTGTCAGAAATGAGAAGAACATTTTTTTGAAGTTAAAAAACAAACATTGCTTTAAGAATGGACTTTTCTGGCATTGGTTCTTTTTTTTTTTTAAGATTTTATTTATTTATTTGACAGACGGAGATCACAAGTAGGCAGAGAGGCAGATGGGGGGCAGGGGGAAGGAGGCTCCTGACTGAGCAGAGAGCCCGATGCAGGGCTCCATCCCAGGACCGTGGGATCATGACCTGAGCCGAAAGCAGAGGCTTTAACCCACTGAGCCACCCAGGCACCCCGGTTCTTTTTTTTTTAAAGAGTTATTTATTGGAGAGAGAGCGTGCACAAGCGGAGAGGGTGGTGGGCAGGGGAGACAATAGCCAAGCCGACTCCTGCTGAGGGTAGAGCCTGATGCAGGGCTCGGTCTCACGAGCGGTGATTTCAGGACCTGAGCTAAATCCAAGAGCGATGCTTAACCAGCTGAGCCACCCAGGTGCGCCTCACATTGGTTCTTAAAAAGAAGGGGTTCCACTTAAATTTGCATCTAGCTGTGTTTGATAGCTGTATGTCTGTGTCATCAAGATGTTGCGCTCCGTCATCTGAAAAGTACCTGGTTTAGTTACTTATTTTTTTTTCAAGGGTTTATTTATTTTTTTAGAGAGAAAGAGAGGGAGAGTACGTGGGGGGAGAAGCAGGAGAGGGAAAGAGAGAATCTCAAGCAGATTCCACACTCAGTGCAGAGCCCGACGCAGGACTGGATCTCATGACCTGAGATCATGACTTGAGCCAAAATCATGAGTCAGACGCTTAACCGACTGAGCCACCCAGGTGCCCCTTTAAGACTTTATTTTTTTAGAGCAGCTTTGGGTTTGCAGTAAAATTGAAAGGGAGGTGCAGAGATTTCCCATAGCAGCCTGCTCCCTGCTCCCACATACAGCCTCTGCCATTGTCAGCATCTCCCCTGAAGAGTGGGACCTTGGTTCTAGTCCATGACCCTACACTGCCACGTCATCATCTTCCAGGGTCCATAGTTCATGTCAAGGTCCCCCCACCCCTCCAGTGGTGGTGTTTGTGCTGTGGCTTTGGACAAGTATGTAATGACGTGTATGCATCATTGTCATTTTTTCTTTTAACACCGTGCTTGAAAACAAATAGGTTAGCAACTATAAGATTGTTTCTTTTGGGTCTATAGCGAGAAATCACGGTGCTTGGAGTAAGATGGAAACCCAGAAACTAATCAAGGCCGTCGAAGAAGTGATTCTAAAGAAAATGTCTCCCCACGAGTTAAAGGAAGTGGATTCTAAACTCCAAGAAGACCCCGAAGGCCACCTGTCCATCGTGAGGGAGAAACTCTACAAGGGCATATCTTGGGTAGAAGTAGAAGCCAAAGTAGAAACCAGAAATTGGATGCAGTGTAAAAGTAAGTGGTAAGTTTTAAGGTTTCTTATGTAAATTTACACCAGATAGCTCCCTCCCCCCTCCCCACACCTCGCACCCTGCTGGAGTGGGTACATGAGTGGGCTTAGTAGGGAGAGCTGTGTGAGGGCCGTGTGCAAAGCCTTCAGGTCAGGAAGGAGCGTCTCCGGCAGCCCCTCAGTGTCCACATCGGATTTCAGTTAGCACATAACTAACCCTGAGTCATCGTGTGGTTTCCTCCAAAGCTTGAACTTTTTAATACTGAATACTGGCTTTTGGTTTCATCCTTGAGTTCTGGTTTCTTCATTCTGTCCCTTGCTTAAGTCTTTAGTAAAACAAAACAGTTCTCTCTGCGGCATTAAAAAACAAATGAAAACAACAGGAAACTCCCCTTTGGCAGAGAGATCACAAGCTTGATGTGCAGGAACTTGCCCCTCCCCTGAGCCTGTCTGGGGGGGGGGGGGGCTCCTCTAGCCTCACTGACACAAGGTGGCCGCGTTCACTGCAGAACTTCTTGAGACTCGCTAGTCACACAAGCATTTTCAGGCCTGATCTCGCTGCGCTTTCTTAGCTTGACATGGCTTTTTCGAGCCCCAGAGGGTCTCTGAGCGGGATGGTCCGCTGCTGCAGGAGCCCCTGAAGCGGGGGTCCCGCAGCTCACGACCCACGTCTGGTGCAGAAAGTGGGTGTGGTCATCGTCAGCATCAGATAAGAGAGCCACAGTAGGTATGTTTTATATTAAAAGCACATTCCTGAATACACCATTTATTGTTACCTTGGAAATCTGCTGTGGGATTATCTCTATTTCCATCGAAGACTACAGTCAGGGACATGATAGATCGATGCTTAAAAGGGAAATGCTGCCGAGAAACCACGGATCAGGAGCAGTATAATTCAGGTAACCTGTGAGGGTGACTGCGTTTAATGAGAAGAGAAAAGCAACAAACTTAAGATCTGAATATAGATTTCCCTCACGTACATGGAAATGACTGCAGATGGTGCGTGTCTTTTTTCTTTTTTTTTTTTTTTGAAGATGGATTTATTAGAGAGCGTGGGGGAGGGGGAGAGGCAGAGGGAGAGTGGGAGAGAGTCCAAAGCAGATCCTTCCCGAGCTGATCTCACAACCCTGAGATCATGACTTGAGCTGAAACCAAGAGTCAGATGCTCACCTGCCCCCCGCAGGCGCCCCAAGGCTGCATTTCGAACGAACGCATTGGCTGCTGGTACAGACAGCGGAGTCCTCACCTGTGTATCGTGGACCCCCTACTCGAGAATGTAACAGGTCGCGATCTGCCATCAGATCGCGACATACTTTGCAATTTGAGATGAGTACAAACTTGGAGCTGGGTTGCTGCTCTCGTTAGGAGCTGTGGTCACCCTTCCCTTCAGCCATTAGCTGTGGCCGTCAGAGGAGTCGTTGATGACTGTATCAAATCTCCCTTGGTGTTCCGACAGCTGGTGACAGCCCCAACAGCAGTGTCCCCCTGTTTTCTAAACAGGAACAGAGTTTACAGTTCCCCTTAGCACCTGCTAAAGGGCTTATTCTCCTCTTATGTTTGTAACTTCGTATTACGGAAATTTCACAACACACAGATTTAGAACTCCTTGTATCCCTCATCCAGTTTCGATAACCATCAATTTTCTTTCATCTTATTTATCATTTGCCTTTTTTTTTTTAAAGGTTTTATTTATTTATTAGAGATCACAAGTAGGCAGAGAGGCAGGCAGATAGGAGAAGGCAGGCTCCCTGCCAAGTAGAGAGCCCAATGCTGGGCTCGATCCCAGGACCCTGAGACCATGACCTGAGCAGAAGGCAGAGGCTTTAACCCACTGAGCCACCCAGGCGCCCCTCATTTGCCTTTTAAAAGAAAAAATCAGCCTACTCTCCATGGTGGTCAGTGTTAGCAGTGATGAGTCACACAAGTTAGAGACTGGTTCTGAGTAGGGGTGTCGTAGGTGAGAAAAGTGCAGGAAATCACAGTGGAAACTTCACCCCTGAAATTTTAAGTACATTATGTGTTTGTTTCTTTTTTTTTTTTTAAAGATTTTTTTTTAATTTATTTATTTGACAGAGAGAAATGACAAGTAGGCAGAGAGGCAGGCAGAGAGAGAGAGAGAGGAGGAAGCAGGCTCCCTGCTGAGCAGAGAGCCCGATGCGGGACTCGATCCCAGGACCCTGAGATCATGACCTGAGCCGAAGGCAGCGGCTTAACCACTGAGCCACCCAGGCGCCCCTGTGTTTGTTTCTTTGAACAGGACGGAAATCCTAACCAAGAGGATGACGAATGGTCGGGACGTGTACCGCGGAGTTAACGCCCTACAGGCCAAAATCAACCTCATCGAAAGGTGGGGAGCGCGAGTGTGACGCTGCGGGGGCTGCTCCTCTGTCCGGCCGGAGAGTGGCTGTTGATCCACGTGGCCAAGGCTCAGATCCATCTTGCCTACCCGTGTGGCCCTGGGGACGTTCCCGGCCTCTCTAGCTCAGCGTGGGCCTCTCCAGTGAGGCGTTCGTGATAGTACCTGCCTCTTGGGGTTATTGGGAGGAGAAACAAAATTACAGAGTGATTTTCATCTTTGAAAGTTTCTGGGTAGGTAGAAGTTGTTTCTGTCCACTGGAAGGTGGAGGTGATGTAATTCGGGCTGAGCCCTGCCACTCTCCTGCACGCCTAAGTGCAGTCGCTGTGGCCTGGTCTTTGGTTTTGTCTTTGGTCCCTGGTCCATGCAGAGTCCTCCCTCCACTGAAGGCAGAGAGGCGCGGGCCTGTTTCGCAAAGCCTTCACGGCTCATGGGCTGGGCTTGGGTCGAATGAGTAACAACAGCAAAAAGCACAGGACACTTGGGATTCTGGCCACCCCCGTAGGGCTCCGTTCTTCCCGCTCGCTGTCCTGAGCCCCGCTGGAAGTTCTCCTCGCCGGCCTGGCTCGTGGAGCCTCCACTTCTCTTCCCCCAGAGGCAGAACGTAGACCAGCAGACCTGAGGAGGCCATCGTGTCGGGCAAGCCTGGGCTCCAGTGATGGCAGCCCCTGTTAGTCATGAAACCTTGAGCCACTGACTCAGGCCCTCGGCCCTGGTTCCTCCCCCGTAGACCAGAGATATCGCCTGACCTCAGTAGCTGTGAAACTTTTCACACAGCTCTGTCCCACCATGACGCCCAGCGCGTGCTTACTGTTACGATGTGTCTACACTCAGCTGTTGACTGTGGGGAGGCAACGCGATTTGGTGGGAGCTGCAGAGGGCCCAGAAGGAGGAGAGATGGTTTTTCCTGTTGGGCTGCAGCTCACTGAATGACCCTGGGCTAACCTTGGGCTGGCAGGCCGACCTCGCCGGGCCTGAGGGAGCTGGGACAGGGGTGAACACGTTGGTGCCCCCGAGCGTTTCACACGTGTGAGTCTGTGAAGGTGTCCATCATGCTGACTTGCGCTTGAAAACCTCGTGTGTGTTTTTTCCCGTAGACTGTATGAGGTCAACGTGGAGGACACGAACGAGATAGACTGGGAAGACCTTGCTAGCGCCATAGGGTAAGGCTGTGTGTTCAGTGTGAGGCTGATTAAAAGGTAAGATGTGGCCTCACGAGTGACAGATTGGACAGGACTCGCGTGTAGACCGTCCTGTGTGTGGGTGTTTGGAGCCTCCGCTCTGGGTGCTGTGGGCCAGCCGGACCCTCCCTCCTCCCCTCCCCTCCCTGAGGACACGTAGGGGTGGTGAGTGGAATGTGTGCAGAGTCTCCTGAGAGCTTCAAGGAGCTAACCAGTTGAATGACCAGTAGAGACACCGCACACACTTTGCCCCAGTTCGTATTTTCTTCTTAAGCCTGCACATTAGCTCCACCGTCCGCCTGCCCTCTCCCCCTCCCGTGTCTAAGGGAATAAAGTCATTTTCCTTCCTTAACCACTTGAGAGTTGGTGGTGGGCAGCGTGGCCTAAATGGGAATGTCATTGTGTGTAATCACAGTACGGTTGTCAGATGCTGGACAGCAGACGCCGGGACAGCTGTGTGCTCTAAGACAGCTCACGATCAGATGTCCCAGCAATGGCCCTTTTTTTATTCCTTAAGATTTTATTTATTTGTCAGAGCACAAGCAGGGAGTGCGGGGGAGGGAGAAACAGGTTCCTTACCGAGCGGGGAGCCCAACTGCAGGGCTTGATCCCAGGACCTCAGGATCAGACATGAGCCAAAGGCAGATGCTTCACCGACTGAGCCCCCCAAGGCGTCCCATCTCAGTAATGGCCTTTATAGCATTCCCCCCCAGTGTACCATCCAGTCCAGCGCCACACATCGAAGTGTCCTGTGTCCTCGGTGGCCTTCCATCGGTAAAGCTCTTTCGCCTTTGATGCCCTTGAAACTGTGGGCGAGCACAGGCCAGTGGTTTGTCACTGCATCGTGAGGCCCAAGATTCTGATTGCTAGTCCTTTTGGCTCTGGTGGCATCTGGCGCGTCCCCCACTGTATGAAAGTACCAGTCGTTCTCTTGGGGATAAAAAGGGGCCATGGGAGATATTTTGAGACCATGTAAAGGTCCTCTTCCTCTTCAAGCTCTCGGGGCGGGTGTATTTGCATCTCTCAGCTGTGGGGTGACATTGAACTTTCCTGTGTTTGTGAGTTGCCTCCTTTTGCCTTCGCTGGGCACCTTTGTTGCGCGGGGTCCTTATATTTTGAATCCCTTCCTGCTGCCCAAGACCGAGGCCACCACTGTCCGTATCTGAATTTATTGCTTGCAAAGCACAGTCCCTGTACACAGAAAAGATCGTTGAGGGTTGTGGGGTACGGGGATTGGGGGGGCTCTTGGAAGCGGGGTGTTAGGGGTTGTTTGGCCTCAGTTTTGGCAGGGTGGGTAGTGGGGTAGGGCGGCTGCGCCTGGCTGACTTCAGAAGTGTGACGCTGTCCTTGGTCCATGAGGAAGGGCTTAAGCTGGTTCTGATGATTATTTGCTCCTGGGGATCAGGGACAAAGAACAATCAGTTTGGTTTTTGTAACTTGGAGAATGGGACATTTGTCACGACTCAGACATCATGCTCATGGTTCCAAACCCTTCCCTTTTCCAGTTGACATAAGTGAGAGATGGGGCTCCCACTGCTCAGAATCATGGGTCCCAGAGAGGTGGGGGTGGCAGGTGCTTTTGAAAGAGGGGACCTTGCTCTGGACCCACCAGCTCCCATCCTGAGACCCATGGCTCCGAAGCCCTCCCTTTGTAATAACAAACCACTTTTTGAAAAATTGGACATTTCCAGTAAATTCTTGTGCATTTTGTAATGTTGCTTTAGATCACAAGCTCCTAAATTAAAGTTTTGAGTAAAACTATATATTTAAGAACAGATTGTCTCACTTAAGATTTATTAATCTTATAAAACGGTGATTATGGTGTCGTTCAAATACTCTTTGGAAGAATACATGGTTGGGGCGCCTGGGTGGCTCAGTGGGTTAAGCTGCTGCCTTCGGCTCAGGTCATGATCTCAGGGTCCTGGGATCGAGCCCCACATCGGGCTCTCTGCCCAGCAGGGATCCTGCCTCCTCCTCTCTCTCTCTGCCTGCCTCTCTGCCTACTTGTGATCTCTCTGTCAAATAAATAAATAAAATCTTTAAAAAAAAAAGAAAGAAAGAAAGAATACATGGTCAAGTTTTAATCAACATAGTGAAAAATAATAAAATGATAAGTTCAGTCTCTTTGGAGTCTTAAAGCCTGCCTTGGGAATTATTTTGGCAAAATGTAAAGAAAGCATGTCTGGCTAATGAGTTATAATGCCTGCTTGGTTTGAAAATGTCCAGATCCGTGATCGTGACCTCAAGCCATAGTTGGGTCTGTGGCCGGTCCCACGGGGTGCATGGCCCTACGGGAAGAGAGAGGGCATGGGGGCCTTAGAGCTTGGCCTCTGCTGTCGGACTGACCTGGCGTTGACTCTTGGTGCTCATTTAGCCATCCTCGGGCACGTTGTTCCTAACTTGTGTCTGAGTCTCGGTTTTTTCGGCCATAAAATGTTTTAATGGGACCGTCGCGAGGACCAAGGAGATCGCACATAGAGGACACGTAGCCCAGTGTACGCCCAGCTGCTAGCGGTTAGTGTTAGGAAGAACCCAGTAAGAATAAATGTATTCACATGAATT
Organism: Mustela nivalis; assembly: GCF_964662115.1. Classification (NCBI taxonomy): domain Eukaryota; kingdom Metazoa; phylum Chordata; class Mammalia; order Carnivora; family Mustelidae; genus Mustela; species Mustela nivalis. Next base: position 89,526,144 of record NC_139032.1, on the reverse strand, counting down.
ACTTTAACTACTAGATTAATTATTGAAACAAATAAGTCATGCTTTTGTCGTCTAAGAAAAAGTGGCCGTGAAGTGAAGAGGTTTTCATTTAAAAAAAAAAAAACTTAAGATTTGGTGGTTTCTGTCCTACTTACAGTAAATTGCAAGTATATTTGACTCACTAAAACATCATAAGCATCTGCTTTTTTTTAGTTTTGCAAAATTAGAAATCGGGGGACATCTGCCTCTGGATTGTGACAGATAGGCGTTTGTCCTAAGTGCAGTGGTGACCAGTGTGCAGAGTTGGGGTCAGACCACCCCATTGAAGTCCCAGCTATGTCCCTTGTTAGCTGTAAGACCTTTGGCCACTTCTGTGTCCCTCAGTTTCCCCATCTCTAGAATGAGGCATAAGAGTAGTAGCTCCTCATAGAGCTGCTGTGTGGGTTGTTTTCGGCTAGACAGGAAACTCTTAGGGCAGAGCCAAGTACAAGGTGAACGTCAGCATATGTTGGTGTTGTGATTTAAACAGGATCTGGCATGTGCTTTTCGCTTTCTTTTTTTGGTGTGTATTCTTCTGACCGAAATGAACGGCAGCATTTTCATATGTGTCTTACTTCTGTCACGCATTTGTGGACATGATGGTTTCCTGTTCAGGATTAAGAAAGTTACTGATGTCTGTAGATTCCCCTGAATCACTGTACTTACTACATGTAGTGAAATGACCCGTTTTTAAACTGATACTTTTTTTTCCTTTTCCTTTCTAAAGTGATGTTCCTCCGTCCTATGTTCAAACTAAATTTTATAAGCTGAAAGCTACCTGTGTTCCCTTTTGGCAGAAGAAGACTTTTCCAGGTCAGTATTTCCAGAATTTAAATACTTAAGAGGACAGCGGGTGGGTGGTGGGCTGGCAGCGTGACCCTGGGCGGCGACTTTACTTTTGGGAGTCTCGGTGTCTTCGGTTATAGAACGGTAGAAATCATCACCTACTCAACCCCCCACCACCAGCCAGGACTTTGAGAAGTCTAAACCAGAAAACAGGTGAATGGTGGTCAACAGGGTGCTGGGGTCGTGGTCAGCCCTCAGTAAATGACGGACGGCATGCTCCTGGATCGCCACACGCTGGTGCACAGTTCCAGAACAAACCTGAGATACCCAGCCTTCCTGGCAGCCATTTGTGGGTGGTTTCAATATTCCCAAACTCAGATCCTCTGAGTCCTCGTGGACCTTGTTGAATACATGCATACCCGGGCCTCATCCCATACGTACTGAATCTTAACCTCCACGCTGCATCCAGAGGCCAGATTTCCTGAACAGGGTCCCAGGAGAGCCTCAAGGGGTCTGCCCAGCACCAGCATTTGGGAACCATGAGTTTGGGTGATGCTTTGCCCCGGTGTGTGGGATGATTACTTCTGACCCTCAGCAGACAGCCCCGCCTGGGTTTGAATCTGGCCACATTTGCCCCTACTAACTCCATGACCTTGGCCATGATTCATAACGTCGATCTACCCGTTTCCTCATTTGAAGAATGAGCTGACAGGAAGGCCTGCCTCCTAGGATTTTGAGGGGACTGGTGAAGTGAGTACAGGCAAACCGGTTAGAACAGGACCACGCACACAGTAACAGCAGCACCAAGACACCCGCATCTGTGCCCTCTGCCCTTTGACCTTGGGAAGGAGGCTTTGTACAAATAATGTCAAAATTACCTTTTTTGTCTTCAGAGATTATAGACTACCTTTACGAGACCACCCTGCCTCTGCTTAAGGAGAAGCTAGAGAAGAAGATGGAGAAAACGGGCGCAGAGATCGCGAGTCCCGCAGTGCCCAGGCAGGTCTTCCTGTTCAGAGACATCTTTTATCTTGACGACGACAGTGAGGGAGAAGATGGGGAGGAGCAGAGGTAGGGGACGGCGGCGTTGTGTCCTGTCTGCCTCTCGGGTGTGGTTGGGTTCCTGTGCCTGGGGCAGAGCAGCTGCTTGCAGGACTGATGTTTAGTAGAGAAGGGGCGGCCACCAGAGGAAGGGGACGTCGGCCATGCTTCGTGTTTCGGAGCCTCCAGAGCGACTCACCCGTTCAGACTCTGGTGTGTTTGCGCGCTCAGAGGAAGGGGGGCCTCGGAGTTGATTTGCTACGGCTGGACCGCTGAGGACAAGCACAACCGGCGGACTTTGTGGAACGGCGTCCCCCGTCCCTCTCGTGGCAGAGCGTAGAGTCACGTCCCGCGAATGTTCCTTCTGTGGATTTCACCGCACGCACGCTCCCCAAAAGGGGGACCGCTGACAGTTTTAGTAAGGCACACCAGCAGGTTCCTTTCCGCTTTCCCATTTGTTATCTCTGTTCCCAGAGTCTGTGAGTGCAGGATAAGCGTCGTGAGGGCGGGGACCTGCTGGTCTCTCATTCCGGCTTCCGTTGGCACGTCCCTCACTTGGTGCAAGGAGCGCCTCTTCCTCACGTGTTTTGCATACAAGATGCCTTCTCGAAACCAGTCCCTGAGTTCGTCTGGTGTTCCAGCTGGAAAAAAAAAATCCAGACCACAAACCCAGCAGTCTCTTCCACTGCTTCCAGAAAACCTGGCTCTGTTACACTTAGGGAAAGATGCCACGTGGGTCTAAGGCACAGCTCACACCTCTCGGAATTGCGAATCGCAAGGATAATTTACACGTTGGGCTATTCTGTCAAGTCAGGAAAGCGAAGCCACTCTAGGTGTTTCAAACAGAGAAGGATTTAGTGCAGGAATTAGGTTACAAAATTGTTCAACAGGATTGAGCGCACACGGGAAGGCTGACTTCCCAAGCCCTGGGGGACGGAGGGGAGTTGCTGCAGCCCCTGCTGTGCCCCTCCCGTCCCCTCGTCCCCCCACTGCGGCCTCGGCCGGCTCTGGGTTGTCTCCTGCCTCCCTCCTGCCTGCCCGCGTCTCCCGAGTGCCCCCCATGGGCCGCCCCTCAGCAGAACGCTGCCGGCAAGGGGAAGGAGCGTTCCAGGCTCCTGGCCACACGTGAGCCTGGAAGGAAGGGCGGGTGGGCGAGATCCCAGGCAGCCAAGTCACCGTCTGTGCCAGGACAGAACTCCGCCGTCTCCTGAGCGCTCTGCCTAATGTCATTGATCTCCCGTCATGATGTATGTGCCGTCGGTTAGTTACATCCACAAAGCTAGACATTTTTCCAAAGCAGCCGTCCTTGGAGAAGGAAGAAGACGAGACAAGTCTAGGAGGCCGGCCGGCGGCATATCCTCAACACCTGTCACCCTGGTTGCACGCCTAAGAGACACTCAGTACATATGCAGCAAACAACCGGGATATTTCTTTTTAACAAGCATTTTACCTTTAGTCACTTCCTGTCTGTCAAACCTGCCTGTCCCCATGAAGACAGGAATGAAAGTTCCTTTTGGAGGACAGTCCGGTGAAATACATCAGAGCCTTAAGAATGTATTTTATGATCTAGCGATTTCATTACAGAGATAAAGCAGATTCACTTTCCAGAAATAAAAAAAAACTCGTGTATATGAATGGCGTCTTTCTAGTTCGAAAGGCAGACAAAAATGTAAATGTTCCTTAATGGAAATCTGTTAAATTATGGCATATTTCTAGAATGGGATATTATCCAATAATTAAAAATGATTATGATAGATTGGATCAACATGAAGTAAACAATATTATCAACTAAAATATTTCAGAAGACTATATATTTTCAGTTTTATAAAAGTAAGAAAGGAAATGGTGTATACATAGATGCATTAAAATGTATGAGAGAAATTAAAACCGTAATGTCAACAGTGTTTCTCTCGGGGCAGTGGGACTGTGAATTTATAGGGTGGAATTATGGATTTGCAAGTGCCAGGAAAGGGGACCCACATGGATCTAAGGAATCCGGGGACTAAGGACTGACGCAGCCACTCGTGGCCACCAAAGATGGAGTTTCTGGTGGATTCTCTGCTCCCCCTTCACCATTGTCCACCTCAGCATCTGTCTGCACACGGGGGCCCCTTCCCATAGTCACGTGCTTCGGCGGACCTGCTGCCCCTCCAGAGGAAGGGGAAAAGGTCTCTTCCAATGACTCTTGATTAAGCCCGGGGTTCTGCTCCCCATGCCCAAATTAGGGTCTGTGTCCGGCTCTGAACCATCACTGGAGCCTCGAAGGCAGGACTGTTCAGCCGGTCTGGGCTCAGCTCAGGAGCTGGGATTGAGTGCAGCACGCCTGGAGTGGCTGAGAGGGTAGAAACCCCAGTGGGAAGCCAGGGTCCCATCAGCAGAGGAGGGGAAGAGCACCCCGAGAAGCAGCCCACATGTGTGCGTTGACCGTGGGTGTGCTCCTGTCAGTGCTGTGAATCGCCCAATAAACTTGTGTTCTTTTTGTAAAGTTCTATTTTTGTAATTTTTTTTCATCGATATCTCCATGCCTACACCACCCCCCCCCCCCCGCCCAGAATAAAACCACCGGACAAATGTTAGTCTTTGCCAAACACTTTTTACATAGAAGAGTCCAGGAATACGGAAGAAAAGGAAGGGTAGCGTCTAGACTGTCCATCTCAAATGCAGGTCCAGGCAAAGAGAGGATTGTGCGAGAAACCGTGCTTTTACTTCAGGCTCTGCGGGCTTTGCGGAGATCCCTGGTCTGCGGCAGGAGGAGGAGCGGCGAAGGGACGGAGCAGCCCAGGGAGAGACCGGTCTGTCAGCCCCACGCAGGTGAGGGCTGAGCCGTGAAGCAGACCGGCCCAGTTTAGAGTCTGAAAAGAGGGAAAGTTGTGTAAGGGCCATACTTGGGCAGATGTCAGACCAAGACCCGGCTCTCCTCCACACCAGTTTCAGGTCCACGGGTTTGACCACACACAGTGAGTCGGGTTCTGCTCGGAGCCGAAGAGGCCAGAGGGAGCCGTGCAGACTTGCAGGCGACACGCTCTGGAGCCTGCTGAACGCCATTGCCTGTTCGTCTCCTGAAATACACGCCGGTCCTAATCTGCGGACCTGATCAAGCAGCGCATCCATCCACCAGTTGGCTCAGAGCCTGACCAAGCTGTCACCAAGTCTGTGTCACCGCCTCTCTCTTCCCAACACTCTCTGCTGTGTATTCTCTTCCTTGGTGGCACCTCCCTGTTCAAGATGCCAAGCCTGGGTGGGCCCTTCATCTGCCTCCTCCTTGCCCCCAACAGGTGACTACTTCTGGAAGAAAACCCCCCAACAGGTGACTACTCCTGGAAGAAAACCCCTAGTCCAGGGTGGTTAAGCTTCTGCCTTCAGCTCAGGTCGTGATCCCAGGGTTCTGGGATCGGGCCCTACATCGGGTTCCCTGCTCAGCGGGGAGCCTGCTTCTCCCTCTGTCTCTCTCCCACTTCTCTCTCTAATGAATAACATCTTTTGGGGGGAAAAAGAAAACAGCTGAACTGGCTGGTTTCACTTTAGTGACTGTCAGCCTCAGACTCTGTCACCAGAGGATCTGCTTTGATTCTCTGATTCGTCTGCTGTTCTTTCCCCGCATCAGCCATTGTGCCTTCGGCCCTCCCGCACCCTCCTGCCCTTTTCTTGACTCACTGAGCAGGGTGAAGGCGGCGGACATCAACTCCCTCTTCCCTGCACCTGTCAGGCGCTCCGCCTGCACGTGCTGCTCCTGCCGGAAGCCCCGCCCCTTCCTTTGTCTCGGAGATTTTGATCTTTTGCCAATCCCTCCCCTAACTCGTCATTCTCTCCTGTTCTGGATCACCATTGCCGTAAACATGCTCCCAAATCACACATCTGTGTGTGTGTGTGTGTGTGTGTGTGTGTGTGTGTGTGTGTTCATATAAGTGTGGAATCAGTGCTTCCTCTGTGCTCCCCCCGCCACACCCAACTTCTAACTGTCCGTGGTCCTCGGGACTACTGGGAACTTTCTTCACAATCTCAGTGCCTTGGAGTGACCTCTGCGTGCTGACGGCTTCCAGTTGTGTGGTTAGAGATCAGATTCTCCCCTGAACTCCAGGCTAAAAAATGCATCTGCAGGTGTGGGGGTGGGGAGTGGGGCGCCTGGCTGGTGCGGTCGGTAGAGCGTGCACTGTGGTTCTCAGGGCTGTGAGTTTGAGCCCCATGTTGGGGGAAAAGATGACATAACAAATTAAAAAAAAATTTTTTTTAGATGAAAACCACATCTGCTGACTTGTGTCTCACATCTTAAGTCTGACTCGTTAACAATGTTTTCGTCACCCACAGACCCCTCAGAGGGCGTCATCTGCCCAGGCTTTCTCATCTCTGCTGGTGGGATCCCGTGCAGGGAGCTCACATCAGAAACCCGGGAACCATCCACGGTAGCTGCCTCCGTCCCTCTACTTCTAGTCCCTTAGCGAACCCATCACTCCACCTCCAGTCAGTCCTCTGGGATCTGTCCCCCCCGCCACCCTCTGTCGTGGTCTCAGACCTCATCCCCTCAGCCCCCCGAACAACCCCGATCTTCCTCCTCCCACTACCGGCCCTTCTCGAGTCTCCTCCCTCAGCTGCAGAATTGGGCACATCACGCCACCCTGTTTAAAATTCCTGACGTGGCTTCCCTGTGGGCTACCCTGCACTGTGGGCAATGGTCAGACCCTGTCACAGTGTCTTCAGAGGAATGGGTCCCAAGGCTGAGATCAAGATGTCCCCAGGGCTGCACTCCCCTGGAGGTTCTAGGAGAATCTGCATCTTGCTCTTTCAGCTTTGTCGGAACAATTCAGTTCCTTGTGGATGGAGAGCTATTTTCTTGCTGGATGTAAACTCAAGGTCATTGCCAGCTTCTAGAGTCTACTGCATTCTTGGCTCGTGGTTCGCTTCCTCCATCTTCAAAGCCAACAAAGAGGTCGACTCCTCATGTAGCTTCCCTCTGATCCATTCTGCCTCAGTCGTTAGCGTTAAGCTACATAGATTGGGCTCTTCTGGATAACCTCTCTGCTGTAAAATTGTTTGATTAGCAGCCTTAATTGTGATCTGCAAAGCTAACGTCCCTTTTGTCATGTCAGATTTATAAACTCTAGGGATTAGGATACGGTCATCTCTGGTGGACCAGTATTCTGCCTGCTACAGTCACCATTTACAATTACATGAAAAAGTATCACATTCTTAGGAATGAATGTGCAAGTTCTCTGGGCAAAAGAAGTGTAAAATATCATTGGGAAAAAATTTAAATGGTGTGGAATCTCCTTAAGGTAGAATTTTGAGGCTATTTGTGCATTGGAACTCTATCTGCTTTTGGACCAACCCCGGAATAAAGAGCCACATTTTATATACATGCAATTGTGCTTCTGTGTTAAATGTCAATAACTTGCATGAGGAAATTTAAGTGGAGAAATTTGTTCTTTTAAAAGCCATATGACGGATGCCTGGGTGGCTCAGTGGGTTAAAGCCTCTGCCTTCAGCTCAGGTCATGATCCCAGGGCCCTGGGATCCCACATCAGGCTCTCTGCTCAGCAGGGAGCCTGCTTCCCCCTCTCTCTCTGCCTGCCTCTCTGCCTACTTGTGATCTCTGTCAAATAAATAAAATAAAAATAAAATCTGTAAAAAAAAAAAAATTAAAAAGCCATATGAATTTCTGGGAGCTATCTTGCAATATTATAAATCCATCATTAAAAAAAAAAAATCCAGGGCGACTGGGTGGCTCAGTGGGTTAAGCCACTGCCTTCAGCTCAGGTCATGATCTCAGGGTCCTGGGATCGAGTCCCACATCAGGCTCTCTGCTCAGCAGGAAGCCTGCTTCCTCCTCTCTCCCTGCCTGCCTCTCTGCCTACTTGTGATCTCTCTCTGTCAAATAAATAAATAAAATCTTTAAAAAAAAAAGAAAAAGAAAAAAAATCCATCATTAGAGTCTACATTGTTTTGATTTGGTACTTAAATCATACTCGGAGACTGAAGGTTATCTTGACAGCAGCATGTGACTCCAGAAGAAGTATGACTTTATTTTATTAAACACTAGTGTGTTGATTTAAGGAAATGTTACAACTTGGTAAAGGTATTCCCTCCCTTGGAATTGTGCTCCCCAAGGTCTTGATGATTTAGTGGGCTGTACTGTGGGCTGGTGGTATTATCTGAGTTTTGCAGAACTATACACTTTAAGGAGAGGTAAGACTGATCACATATTTTACCATTTCACATTTGCCTAACTAAGAAAATTGCCACATCTCCAAACCATGCTTCTGTCCTTGCTGAAGCAGGCTATGTCAGGCTGTTTGAATATAATTAACTTTTTGAAGTAGTTGTCACCGCAAAGCTTCTTTTTAACACAAAGAACTATGTATCATTTGAAATTACTCAAATCACATCTTCATAGAAGGCATGAACCCCAGGTGCTTCATACTTCCAATATCATGGTGCCCCAGTGAGAGGAGGCAGGAGGAAAATAAAAAGAATTAAAAAAAGATCAGTACAAACTAATCATTAAGTGAATTTCACTGCAACATATTTTTAGGGGAAATCCTTTCTGATGGTAAAGGCAGCTGTAATCTGGAAGACAATTCAGTGAAGATATTTTGTTACGAGTTTTGTCGCAGATAAATTATCAACCACTGTGCTCCTGGGCTGGTGCTATGGTAACAGCTAACAGCATATCACAGTCTGAGCGGCTTCAAGGACAGAAACTTACTTTCTCACGGTTTGGAAGGCTCCAATTCCCAGAGGCAGGTGCCAGCAGGGCGGCTTCCGGATGAGCCCTCTCCTTGGCTGGCAGGTGGCACCTTCTCCCCGGGTCCTCTGCGGACGTTCCTCTACGCATGCCCTCCTGGTGTCTCTTCCTCTTATTATTTTTTTTTTTTTTAGATTTTATTTATTTATTTGACAGAGGAACAGAGAGATCACAAGCAGGCAGAGAGGCAGGCAGAGGGAGAAGGGGAGGCAGGCTCCCCGCTGAGTGGAGTGCCCGATTTGGGGCACGATTCCAGGACCCTGAGATCATGACCTGAGCCGAAGGCAGAGGCTTAACCCACTGAGCCACCCAGGCAGGCGCCCCTCTCTTCCTCTTCTTGTAAAAACACCGGTCCTGTTGGTTTTAGGGACTCATCCTTGTTGTTACAGGATCACAGGTTCTTGTCCCACGGAGCAAGAAGGAATCTTATGACACAAGAGGGTGCGGCAAAGTGAAAGTTTATTAAGCGAAGCTGAGAGGGGGGGGGTCCCAGATGGGTTTCCCCCGCGGGCTCTTAGGGGCAGTCTTCTCTGGAGAACTGACTGGGAGCTTCTTGTGCCATCTTGGTTGGAGAACGGACTCTTGGTAACACCCTTCATGACTCCTTTGAGGTTTGGTCATCTTCTGTGATTACACTGTAGCTGCCAAAGAAAGGTCCTCCCGTCGCCCTGGGCCGGGTGCTCTCTTTCCGTATCTTGTGTTCACTCTGGCTTAGCGCTTCGGCCTGCAGCCCGGAGTCTCAGAGCCTAGCCGGGCCCTCCTCTCCCTGCCTATACCTTAACCCTTTCCTTATTCATTATGATCTCATTTATCCTTAATCACCTCCTTAAATGCTGTCTCCAAACACAGTGGCCTGGACATTAGGCTTCAACATATGAGTTTGGGGAAGGCGGGGGACCCAATTCCCTCCATAACAACTACTAAGAAATATCTTTGATACAGTTCTTTCATACGGAATATTTTGCTAAAAACATTTTGCTCTTGTCTTTATTTTACCATGCTTAGTATAAGTGATTAACCTAGCCAGGTAGATTATAAAGAGGACCAACTAGCTATGGGTGCATCATATATATTAATAAACCATAGAAATAGTATACCAGACTTTTAAAATTAGCATACTTTTTTTTTTTTTTAAGCTCCACAGAGGCTGGGCTGGGCTTTGTTGGTTTTTTTTTTTTTTTTTTTTAAGATTTTATTTATTTGAGGGGCGCCTGGGTGGCTCGGTGGGTTGAGCCGCTGCCTTCGGCTCAGGTCATGATCTCAGAGTCCTGGGATCGAGTCCCGCGTCGGGCTCTCTGCTCGGCAGGGAGCCTGCTTCCTCCTCTCTCTCTCTCTGCCTGCCTCTCTGCCTACTTGTGATCTCTCTCTGTCAAATAAAGAAATAAATAAATCTTAAGAAAAAAAAAGATTTTATTTATTTGAGAGAAAATGAAAGAGAGAGCTAAGAGGGGGGAGAGTCAGAGGGAGAAGCAGACTCCCCACTGAACTGGGAGCCCAGTGCTGCTGGATCCCAGGACTCCAGGATCATGACCGGAGCTGAAGGCAGTCGCTTAACTAACTGAGCCACCCAGGCGTCCCAAATTAGCATATTTTCTAAATTATTGAAAATTAGCATATTTTCTAAAATATTGTTTTACCTTAAGATTTAGGACTTTAGAGGAGCCTGGGTGGCTCAGTTGTTAACTGTCCAACTCTTGGTCCAACTCTTGGCCTCAAGGTCATGATCTCGGGGTCATGGGATGGAGTCCCGTGTCAGTCTCCAGGCTCAGCACAGAGCCTGCTTCAGTTTGTCACTCTACCTGTCTCTCTGCCCCTCCCCTGAAGATGCTCCCCCTCCCCGCAAATAAAGTAAATAGATCTTTTTTTGTTTTTTTAAAGATTATTTATTTATTTGACAGAGATCACAAGTAGGCAGAGAAGCAGGCAGAGAGAGAGGAGGAAGCAGGCTCCCTGCTGAGCAGAGAGCCCGATTGTGGGGCTCGATCCCAGGACCCTGAGACCATGACCTGAGCCAAAGGCAGAGGCTTAACCCATTGAGCCACCCAGGTGCCCTAGGTAAACAGATCTTTAAAAAAAGAAGAAAAAGGGCGCCTGGGTGGCTCAGTGGGTTAAGCCGCTGCCTTCAGCTCAGGTCATGATCTCAGGGTCCTGGGATCGAGCCCCGCATCGGACTTTCTGCTCAGCAGGGAGCCTGCTTCCTCCCCTCTCTCTGCCTGCCTCTCTGCCTTCTTGTGATCTCTCTCTCTGTCAAATAAATAAATAAAATCTTAAAAAAAAAAAAAAAAAAAAAAAAAAAAAAAAAAGAAGAAAAAATATTTAAGACAATTAAAAATGGCTTAAATCCAGTAAAGGTTTTGATTATTTTTTTAACAGGAGATGGTTTTTATAACTGAAATAACATTTCAGGTAAACAAAACACTGGTAAATACTGATATTTGACCTTTTTTTGTTACCTTATATAATTTCTTTAAATAATACTTTTCTTTAAAAAGTTGTAATGAGGGGTGCCTGGGGGGCTCAGTGGGTTAAAGCCTCTGCCTTCAGCTCAGGTCATGATCCCAGGGTCCTGGGATCGAGCCCCACATCGGGCTCTCTGCTCAGTGGGGAGACTGCTTCCCCCTCTCTCTCTGCCTGCCTCTCTGCCTACTTGTGATCTCTGTCTGCCAAATAAATTTAAATATATATATAATTTTTTTAAAAAAGGTGTAATGGAAGCACCTGGCTCAGTTGGTCCCACGTCAGGAAAGGAGTCCCACATCTGGCTCCCCAGTCAGCAGGGAGCTTCCTTCTCCCTCTGCCTGCTGCTTCCCCTGCTTGTGCTCTTTCTCTCTCTCTGACAAATAAATAAAAAATAAAAATATTTAAGTAAATGAATAATTTTAAAAAGGTATAATGTATTAATATTAAAGATTTCTAAATAAAACAAATATATGTACACTTACATGTATATATACATATTATTAATAGAAACTTAAAAAAACAACAAATACATGGGGAAATACAGTATATTTAATGATTTGAAGACTCAATTGTAAAGATGTTAATTCTCCCCAAATTGATCTATAGAGTCTATACAATAAAGTAACAACATCAACAGGATTTGCTATGAAATGAGTAAGATAATTCTAAAACTTATGCAGAAAAGCAAAACGTAGCCAATACAATCTTGGAATAAAATAAGGTAGGGATATTTTCGAGAGTTACTGTAAATCTACAATGTAGCCCTGTTGGAAGACAGACCAGTGCTTTGACAGCAACAGCGCACAGAATTGTGGGCAATGATATTTTCATCGCTGACCCCGCCCCCAGCTTAGATGACCAGCAAGTGTGTGATGAGCGAATGGATTGATGGATGCGGAAGAGAACGGCCCATGAAGCTGGTAAAACGGCCCGTCCAGCTCTGGGGGCCATGATTTTGCAAGGGCCCTTTCTCAGGTGCTGGGAGAAGCACCAGTCATGTATGCAGAAGGTTTAAAAATATATATATTTTTTAATTTGTGTGTTTTGTTTTCCCTCCCCAAGCTCAGTAACAGAGTCCCTGGGTACTGCACCTCTTCGCTTGAGAACACGTCTTTCATTGGGCAGGTGGAAGGATGAAGCGTGTCCTCCTCCTCTGTCTCAGACTGGTCAGTGCTCTACGGAGCACTGACGTCCTTCCTGAAAATGCGGTTCTGTTGAGCAGTTTCCGCCTTGGGACCGAGGACACTTGTCATACTCGGGCTTGGTCTAGTAGCACAGGCTGGCCCATTGTGGGGGTCACCATTGTTTGCAAGCAGAGGAGGCTGGGCAGCCTGGTTTCAGGACTGCTGGTAAAGCCAAGGGAGGAAGGGGAGCTACAGCGAGGGCTGCTCGAAGGCCCCTACCAGCTCCAAGCCCGCTGGCTTTCTTGGAAGCCCTACTGCTCTCACATTGTAGCAGATACCCTCTGGCCCCCATCTGAGGATATTTGCCTAAAATGGTGTGAGTTGAAATAAATTGCAGTTGATGGTTAGACATGTTTCTTTTTGTAAAAGCTTCAACATGTGTTGGTATCAGGATTATAGTTTAAAATGTTTCATTCAGTAATTTCCTCCAGAATGGCAACATTTATTAACTCTTGCAAATTCCAAAGCCCCAGGCTCTGTGTTCACAGATCCAAGGGTTAAAAGGACCTGTTGCCAACTCTCACTGCTCGGGGAGGAGAAGGTTTTGGAAGAGGTGTGGAGGGTATGCGGAGGGCCTGGGGGCAGGGAATAGAAGGGCATGGGACTGAAATTCAGCTCAGTCATGAAAGTAATACCTCACCTCCTATTTCCCCGGGACCAAGTTTTCCACCAAATACTGGGGAAAACTCTATTTGAAGTTGCTGCATTAGGAGGTAAAACATTTTTATAAGCAGGATATTTCAGTTTCAGCTGATTTAAATTTCTGTCACTTCTAGGGCAGGTGGCTTTGGAAGAGCGGCAGACAGTTTGGGGGGGGGTTCATGGAGAACCACTACTTTTGGTAGTAGTTTTTTTATTTTGTTTTGTTTTGTTTGTTTATTTTGGGGGGGTGGCTCAGGCAATTAAGCAACTGACTCCTTGGATTTTGGCTTAGGTCGTTATCTCAGGGTGGTGAGATTGAGCCCTGTGTTGGGCTCCGTGCTGGGCCTGGAGCCTGCTTGAGATTCTCTCTCTCTCCTTAAAAAAAAAAAAAAAGAAATACAACTTTTGGATTTGAAAAGATGCTTTGGAATATTTCAGTACCATGACTGAGAATTTTAAGTTCTTGCCTTGAAGATGTCTGAAGGGTATTATTTCTAGTCTCTTGGTGCTTTCTTTGGTTTTTCTGTATACAGAATCCCATCACCTGTGTTTAAAAATAGTTGTACTTCTTCCAGTCCAGTATGGAACACTTTTACTACTTTTCTGGCCCAGGTGCTCCAGGTAGAACCTCCAGCAATGTCGAATAGCAGTGGTGAAGGTAGCCACCCTCTTCTGATTCCTCTTCTAAGAAGAAGGAAAGCTCTTACTCGTTCCCCATTGAGTATGATGTCTGCTATGGGTTTTCATATATGTCCTTTATCATGTTGTTGAGGAAGTTCCCTTCTATTTCTGGTTTCCTGAGTGTTTTTTTTTTTTTTATCATGAAAGGAGGTTGGATCTTGTGAAAGATGTTCTTTTCTGTGTCAATTGAGATGATCATATATTTTTCCCCTCCATGCTATTAATGTGGGGTATTACGTTGGTTGATTTTTTCCTGCCTTGAACAACCCCTGCATTCCTAAATCCCATTTGGTCATGGTATACAATCTTTGTCATATGCTGCTGAGTTTGTTTTGCTAGTATTTTGTTGAGGATTTTTCATGTCTCCTCCTAAAGATACCGGTCTGTAGTCTTATTTTCTCGTAATGTCTTTGTCTGGCTTTGGTATCAGGGTAATGCTGACTTCATGGAATGACCTCATCTTCGGTTTTTTAAAGACTTTGAGAAATATTGATGTTAACTCTTCTTTAAACATTTGATAAAGGGGGGCACCTGGGTGTCTCAGTGGGTTAAGCCACTGCCTTCGGCTCAGGTCATGATCACAGGGTCCTGGGATCGAGTCCCGCATCGGGCTCTCTGCTCAGTAGGGAGCCTGCTTCCCTCTATTTCTCTCTCTGCCTGCCTCTCCATCTACTTGTGATTTCTCTCTGTCAAATAAATAAATAAAATTAAAAAAAAAAAAAAGAAAACATTTGATAAAGGGACGCCTGGGTGGCTCAGTTGGTTGAGCGTCTGCCTTCAGCTCAGGTCATGATCCAAGGGACCTGGGATCAAGTCCCACATCAGGCTCCTTGCTCAGCAGAGTCTGCTTCTCCCTCTGCCTGCTGCTTCCCCTGCTTGTGCTCTCTCTCTGTCTCTCTCTGACAGATAAATAAAATCTTAAAAAAAAAAAATTGGTAGAATTCACCAGTGATCTGTTCCTGGACTTTTCTTTCTTGGGAGGTTTTAAAGGACTAATTCAGTCTCTTTAATGTTAAAGGTCTTTCAGACTTTCTATTTTATCTTGTTAGTTCTGATAAGTTTGTGGGTTTGGTTTTTTTTTTTTTTCTTTTTTCTTTTTCTTTTCAGGAATTTGTTCATTGCATCAGGGTTATCTGCAATTTTCTTAGTATTCTCATGCACCTTCCAGCGTCTGTAAGGTCAGTGTTAATGTCCCCACTTTCATTTCGTTTAATGATTTGGGTCTTCTTTTTTGTCAGGCTAGCTCAATATTTGCCAATTTTGTTAACCTTTCCAAAGAATCCACTTCTGGTTTTGTTACTTTTCTCTCTTCTTTTTCATTTCTCACCTCTCTTCTCTTTATTTCCTTCCCTTACTAACTGGGGCTTCATTTTCCTCTTCTTTGTTGTTGTTGTTGTTCTAAGATTTTATTTATTTATTTGAAAGACAGAATGAATGAGAGAGGGCGAGCACAGGAGCAGGGGCAGAAGGAGAGGGAGAAGCAGACTCTCCACGGAGCAGGGAGCCCAATGTGGGGCTTACTCCCAGGGCCCTGAGAGCACGACCCGAGCCAAAGGCAGACACTTAACTAACCGAGCCACCCAAAGTGCCCTTCTCTTTGCTCTTTCTAGGTTTTAAAGTGTGATTTGAGCCTTTTTTTTTTTAAACGATGTTATCTACAGCTGTCATTCCCCCTCTGAGCACGGGAAACATTGGAAACAATGGAAATCTAGACTCTTACTTTATTGCATACACAGTGAAAAAAAAGAGTTAACATTACAAGACTTCCGGCAGAAAACATAAGACGATCTTTATAAATTCTTAGGACACAAAAAGCACTAACCATTAAAGAGGCAGTTGGTAAATTGGACTTCATCAGAATTTAAAACTTACATTCACTGGTGATACTATTGAAAACAAAAATGTAAGCGACAGGCAGGAGAAAATCCCAGAGGCAAATACCTGTAACAAAGTCCAGTTCTACAGGTAAGGAAGGAGCTTGAAATCTGTTGGGCTGGCAGAAAGAAAGGGCTACTTAAGATGGCGAAAGTCCCCGCCACAAAACCTGAGCTCGGACAGGAGAACAAAGACCCAAGCAGGAATCTGAAAACCCTCCCACCCCGGGCTCCCGTGGACCAATGGGACCCCGGTGAGCAGGCGAAATATCCAAATAAGGGAAACTTGCCAAAAGACCCCTGAGCTCCCCTCAAGGCCCCTTAAAACCCCCTCCTCCCTGCTTTGGGCGTGACTTCCGCCACTCTGCTTTCCAGAGTCTCGGAACAAGGGTGCCCACCTCCTCCCGGCGCAACTTTCCTGGCTCCCCTTCTCCTGAGCCCTGAAACTTCGCCGGAGAGTGTTTTTAATAAATCTTGCCTTGCACCCGCTTTGCCTGTTGTTGTGTTTATCTCGCCAGAAAAGCTTTACAGAAACCACTGCTCCGGCCTAGAAAGTAGAAACCTGAACCAACTAAAAAATCAGCAGCTCTTCTGGGATCTGGGAGAGAGAGGAGGACATAGGCAACATGCTGCCTCAAAGATTAGAGAGACAGACAAATAGAGTAACAGCTTCCATGACCCGCAACCACAAACAGAAATCACCATGGGAGCAAGCGCTGAGTGGGAAGGCCGCTGTGACCGAGGAAACACCGGAGGCGCGGTGTGGACAACTGAGGATTACAAAGTCCTGGGCACTGATTCATGGGGTCCCCCACAGTTTGATGAGATCGGCCTCCGGGAGCTTGACCAGGCTTTCACAGTAAGTATCAGAGGAAAAAGCCCCTTGTTCTTCCAGTAGGTGGAGGGAAAAGGAACCAAATGTGAAATACACTAGAGCACCCTGTTCTCACGTGACCTGCCCTCAGGACACACTTGTAGGAGCCTAATCTGCCCTGGGTCATACCAGCACCTAAATGACCTGGAGGAAGGACAAGACCCAAATCCCATCAGTTCCACCAACTTGGGGGAAGGGGAATGCCCACCTCCAGTCCACTCTGGCCATCCTCTCCTAACGGGAAGAAAAAAATGATAAACACTTTTTAAAGTTAACAGTCAGTGGTAGAAGCTCCGTAAAAAGACTGAGACCCAACCACAAGGCTCTAGAACACTTGCCCTACACCTTGTCATCCCGTTACTAAAGGCCTTTTTACAGCCCTTGGGCATACACGGTGCATCAGACCCCAGTGTCAAGAAAAAAATCCAAGGCATACCAAAGGGGAAAAACAATTTTTTGAAGAGACGGCAAGCTTCAGAACTAGACATGGCCAGGATTTTGGACCTAACAGATGGGGAATTTTTTTAAAAGCTATGATTAGGGCACTGGGTGGCTTAGTCGGTTAAGCATCTGACTTTGGCTGAGGTCATGGTATGTCTTACAGAATTTTTACTCTGTTGGTGCTCATGTTCTTGGTCAACCTGCTTCAAAGAATGAAGATGTAGACCAGACAGAGCGCTGGGCAGCAAAGCAAGGTTTATTGAGCGATGTACTGGGAGACAGCAAAATGACAGAACAAAGTTCCCAAGGAGTGAGGGGGCCTGAACCGGTTCCCACCAGAGTTTCTGCTCTAGGGGATTGTATGGACTTGTTGGCGGCTGGTTTTTTTTTTTTTTTTTTAAGATTTTTTTTTTTAAAGTCTTATTTATTTGTGAGAGAGAGAGCGAGCGAGAGCGAGCATCGGCAGACAGAGTGGAAGGCAGAGTCAGAGGAAGAAGCAGGCTCCCTGCGGAACAAGGAGCCCGATGTGGGACTCGATCCCAGGACGCTGGGATCATGACCCGAGCCGAAGGCAGCTGCTCAATCTGAGCCACCCAGGCGTCCCAGATTTTATTTATTTTATTTGACAGATAGAGATCACAAGTAGGCAGAGAGGCAGGCAGAGAGAGAGGGAGGCAAGCACAGAGCCTGATGCGGGGCTCGATCCCAGGACCCTGGGATCATGACCTGAGCTGAAGGTAGAGGCTTTAACCCACTGAGCCACCCAGGCGCCCCATTGGCGGCTGTTTTAATCAGATTAACCCTTCCCTGTGCTGTCATCCAATCAGATTTTTTGTCACCTATCTACCATTGCGGAAAGGGCTCCTTCCAGGGTGGTAAAATCCTTTTAATGGTGGTTTCTTCTTGGGTGTGTGTGTTGGGGGGGGGGCTTATCTCTGTCTACCTCGGTTCCTGCTATCTTTCATCATCTGGGTCCTGGGATCAAGGCCCATCAAGCTCCATGTTGGGCTTCCTACTTGATAGAGTGTCTGTCCCTCTCCCTTTGCTCCTCCCCCCCACCATGCTCTCTCTGTCTCTCAAATAAATAAAATCTTAAAAAAATAAAAATAACACATCTATGATTAAAATGCTATGGGCTGTAAAGGATAATGAGATAGCTTGAGAACAGGTGGGCAATGTAAGTACAGAAGTGGAAATCCTAAGAAAAAACTAAGAAGAAAGGCTAACAACAACAACAAAACCACTGTAAAAGAAATGAAGAATGCTTTTGATGGGTTTAGTAGGAGAAATGAGAAATGAATCTGAGCTTGAGGATAAAGCAATTAAAACTATTAAAACTGAAAAAGAGAACAGAGACTGAAAAATAGTATTCAAGGACTGTGGGACAACTACGAAGGTCTGACATATACATAATGGGGCTACCAGAAGAAGAAAGAAAAGCACAGAAGAAATATTTGAAATAATGATGGAGAATTTCCCCCAGATTAATGACAGATACCAAATCACAGATCCAGGAAGTTCAGAGAACACCAAGAAGATAAATGCCAAAAAACTACAACTAGGCATATTATTTTTGAATCACAGAAAATGAAAGATAAAAGTTTTTGAAAGAAGCCAGAGGAAAGAGTTAAGTAACTTTTCCCACTCAATGGTGAGAAACTCAAGGCTGGGGCACCTGGGAGGCTCAGTAGGTTAAGTGTCTGCCTTTGGCTTCAGTCATGATCTCGGGATCCTGGGATCGAAACCTGTGTCAGGCTCCCTGCTCAATGGGGAGTCTGTTTCTCTCTCGCCTGTCGCTCCCACTGCTTGTGCCCTCTCTCTCTCTCTCTCTCTCAAATAAATAAATAAATAAATAAAATCTTAGGAAAAAAAAAAAAGAAAGAAAGAAAGAAACTGAAGGCTTTCCCACTCAGATCAGATACAAGGCAAGGATGTCCCTTCTTACCATCCTTTTCAACATCATACTGGAAGTCCTTGTTAACGCATTCAGGCAATAAAAGGAAATAAAAGGTGTACAGACTGGGAAGGAAAAAAAAACCATCTTTGTTCATATGTGACTTTATCACCTATCTAGAAAATCCAAAATAATTGACCAAAACAGCCCTGGAACTAAGAAGAGATTATAGCAGGGCTGCAGGATTCAGGTTAATATACAAAAGTCAATTGATGTCCTTTAAACCAGCACTGCACAAGTGGAATTTGACAATAAAAACCCAACAGCATCTACATTAACACCCCCAAAAGTGAACTGCTTTGGTATGACTCTAACAAAATATGTACAAGGTCTCTGTGAGGAAAACCAAATGCTCTGATGAAAGATATCAAAGAAGCAAATAGATGGAGAGGTAGTCCATGTTCATGGATAGGAAGACTCAGTAATGTCAAGATGTTGGTTCTTCCCAGGTCAGTCTATAGACTCGATGCAGTCCCAGTGAGACTCCCAGCAAGTTCTTTGTGGCTATTGACAAACGGATTCTAAAGTTTATGTGGAGAAGCAAAAGATGCGGAATAATCAACTCAATACCAAAGGAGAACAGGGACACCTGGGTGGCTCAGTGGGTTAAGCATCTGTCTTCAGCTCAGGTCATGATCTCAGGGTCCTGGGATCAAGCCCCATATCAGGCTCCTTGCTCAGTGGGGAACCTGCTTCTTTCTCTGCCTGCCAGTCCCCCTGTTTGTGCATGCTTTCTATCTGACAAGTAAATAAAATTTAAAAAAAATACTGAAGAACAAAGTCAGAAGACTGATGCTACCCAACTTCAAGACTTACTATTATAAAACTGCAGTAATCAAGACAGTATCATGCTGGTATGAGAATAGACAAGTGGGTCAATGGAACGGAACAGAGAGCCTAGGAATAGATCCTCCTAAATGATCAGACCCATCAACTGATCTTTGACAAAAGAGCAAAAGCAGCGCAATCGAGTAAAGACAGTCTTTTCAGCAAGTGGTGCTGAACAACTTGGACATTCCCCCCTACCAAAAATGGAGGTAGACAGAGACCTTCCACCCTTCACAAAAACTAACTCAAAATGGTTTATAGATCTAAATATAAAATGCAAAACTATAAAACTCCTAGAAAATACCACAGAAGAAAACCTAGATGAGCTTGGGTATGGTGATGACTTTTCTGATACAACACCAAAGGCATAATCCCTGAAAGAAATAATTGATAATCTGGACTTCATTAAAATTAGAACCTCAGCTCTGCAACAGATGATACCAAAAGAGTGAGTAGAGGGGCATCTGGCTGGCTCAGTGGGTTAAATCCTCTGCCTTCGGCTCAGGTCCTGATCCTGGGGTCCTGGGATCGAGCCTCACATTGGGCTCTCTGCTCAGCGGGGAGCCTGCTACCTCCTCTCTCTCTGCCTGCCTCTCTGCCTACTTGTAATCTCTGTCTGTCAAATAAATAAATAAAATCTTAAAAAAAAAAAAGAAAGAAAGAGAGAGTGAGAAGAGAAGCCACAGACTCAGAAAGCATGTTTGCATAAGACACAACTGACAAAGAACAGTCATCCAACATATATGCAAACCTCTTAATACTCCACAATAAGGAAAAACAAACAGGGGCGCCGGGGTGGCTCAGTTGAGCATACGACTTGGTTTTTGGCTCAGGTGACAACGTCAGGGTGAAGAGATTGAACCCTCTGCCAGACTCCGTGTTCGGCTGGGAGTCTGCTTGAGATTCTTCCTCTCCCCCCCCCCCGTTCCTTCCCTTACTCTCGCTCTTTGTCACTCTTTCTCTTAAACAAACAAACAAACAAACAAATAAGAAAAAGTAACCTAATGAATAAATGTGCTGAAGACTTGAACAGACACTTCATCAAAGAAGATAGACAGGTTACAAATTAATGTATGAAAAAAGGCTGCAAATCCTATGTCATCAAAGGATTGCAGATTAAAATGAGATGCTATTACACAACTGTTAGGCCAAAATCTGGAACACGGACACCACCAGATTCTGGTGGATGTGGAGCGTGAACTCTCATTTATTGCTGGTAGGATTGGAGAATGGCACTACCACTTTGAAAGACAGGTGGGTGGTTTCCTACAAAACTAAACACGCTCTTAGCCCAGGATCCGGGGGTTGCACTGTTGATATTTATCCAAATGAACTAAAAAGTTATGTCCATGCAAAAACCTGCCCATAGATGTTTGTAGCTGCTTTATTCATAATTACTTAAACCTGGAAGTAACCAAGAGGTTCTTCATGAGGTTCATGGATGAAACTGTGGTACATACAGAGAATGGAGTATTATTCAGTGCTTAAAAAAAAAAAAAAAAGAGCTGTCAAGACATGAAAAGACATGGAGGAACTTTAAATACACGTTACTAAGTGAAAGAAGCCAATCTGAAAGGCTACATACTGTGTGGTTCCAGTTATATGATATTCCGGAAGAGGACAATCTATGGAGACAATAAAGAGATCAGTGGTTGGCAAGGCTGAGACTGAGGAGGGAAGAGAAGGCATAGCACAGAGGATTTTTAGGGCAGTGAAAGCCTTCTAGGATATAATGAGGCGTATCTGTCTATGCATTTGTCCAAGCTGGGTAGAATGGACAATTCCAAGAGTGAATCTTCAGTGTTAATGTTGGACTCTGGGTAATAATGATGTATTCGTGTGTGTTCATCAGTTGTAACAAGTACTCCTCTGGGGAGGGATGCTGACCATGCATATATGGGCGCAGTGAGTATATTGGAAAGCTCTGTACTTTCAATTTTGCTGTGAACTTAAAACTGCTCTAAAAAAATTAAGTCCTTTAAAAAAAAATGGTCAAAGGAACTCATGCAGACAATTCCCAAAGAAATATACAAATTCCCAAGAAGCACATGACAAAATATTCCCCATCAGTAGTTATCAGGAAAAAACAAACGAGGTACACTTTTAACCCAGTGGGGTGACTGAAGTTTAAAAGATTTAGTGGAGAAACCGGAAATCTTACACTTGCTTATAGGGATGTAAGGTGGTAAAATCGCTTCAGGAAGTGGATTGTAAATTCTCGTAACATTATAAAGACACACCCTCTAATGCAGCAATTCCACTCCTTGGTTATTGATTCAAGTTAAATGAAAACATGTACATTGAAAGGCGTGTACAGTAATATTCATAACAGTTTTATTCATCATAGCAGAAAACTTAAAATCACCCAGTAGCCATCAGTAGATGAGGGAGAAAAATTGTGGTATATTCATTTAACGATATCATACCCTACAGGGAAAATGAATTGCTGATACATGCAGTGACATCTCTGATCCTCACACACTTCATGTTGAACAAAAGAAGACTGAGAAAGGAGGGCATAACATATAATCCCATTAAAAAGAGTTCTAAGGGCACCTAGAGTTCTAGGTGGCTCAGTTAGTTAGGTGTCTGAATCTTCATTTCGGCTCAGGTCATGATCTCAAGGTTGTGACTTTGAGCCCCTCGCCAAGCATGGAGCCTGGTTAAGATTCTCTCTCTCCCTCTGCCCCTCCCCCCAAAAAAGAAGTTTGAAAAAGACTAAATTAATCTATGGTGATAGGTAAGGTGATATAAATGAGATCTCCAGCTCCATTTGGGTGAGTGTGGAGAAGGGAATTACTAAAGAGGGTTCCAAGGGCACTTTCTGGGATGAAAAAAAAGTTTGGTTTTTTTTTTTTTATCATGTTTGGAGTTGGTTACATGAAATTATGGAGTTGTTAAAAGTCCTCAAACTGTGCTCTTAGAATCTCTGTATTTTATTGTGTCTAACTTCACATAAACTACATAAAGTTGACAAAAATTAAAGGATTATGAGGGAAGGGGCGCCTAGGTGGTTCAGTGGGTTGGAGCCTCTGCCTTCGGCTCGGGTTGTGATTCCAGGGTCCTGGGATCGAGCCCTGTGTTGGGCTCTCTGCTTGGCAGGGAGCCTGTTTCCCCCTCTCTCTCTGCCTATTTGTGATCTCTGTCAAATAAATAAATCAATCTTTTTTTTTTTTAATTTTTTTTTTTAAGATTTTATTTATTTATTTGACAGACAGAGATCACAAGTAGGCAGAGAGGCAGGCAGAGAGAGAGGGGGAAGCAGGCTCTCCGCGGAGCAGACAGCCCGATGTGGGGCTCGATCCCAGGACGCTGGGATCATGACCTGAGCCGAAGGCAGAGGCTTTAACCCGCTGAGCCACCCAGGCGCCCCTAAATAAATCAATCTTAAAAAAAAAAAAGGATTATGAGGGAAAAGGGAAGATGAATAATGTTGAAATCGGTAGAAATTATAACAAAAAATTCAGTAATTCATTAAGAGATCAATTTCAAGTAGAAATAATGAGTAAAAGATTCTCGGGTTATTGATAATGTAAATGATGAAGGATGAGTGTATGCTCACACTGGAGAAAGTATGAAATTTTAAAAAAGATTTATTTTAGAGAGAGAGAGAGAGCATTTGAGCAGGGAGATGGTTAGAGGGAGGAAGAGAATCTCAGACTCCCCACTCAGCATGGAGCCCCACATGGAGCTTGATCCCAGGACCCTAAAATCATGACCTGATCTGAAACCAAGAGTCAGACCCCCATCTGGCCACCCAGCCATGCCAGAAGTACTGAAATTCTTTTTTTTTTTTTTTAAAGATTTTATTTCTTTATTTGACAGAGAGAGATCACAAGTAGGCAGAGAGGCAGGCAGAGAGAGAGAGAGGAGGAAGCAGGCTCCCTGCCGAGCAGAGAGCCCGATGCGGGACTCGATCCCGGGACGCGAGATCATGACCTGAGCCAAAGGCAGCGGCTTAACCCACTGAGCCACCCAGGTGCCCCCTGAAATTCTTTTTTTT
The DNA here is from genome assembly GCF_964662115.1 of Mustela nivalis. Classification (NCBI taxonomy): domain Eukaryota; kingdom Metazoa; phylum Chordata; class Mammalia; order Carnivora; family Mustelidae; genus Mustela; species Mustela nivalis. The sequence goes on along the minus strand of NC_139032.1, from coordinate 89,502,619 downwards.
AAAAGATTTTATTTATTTGAGAGAGAGCGCATGTGTGAGAGAGTACAAGCATGCTGGGGTGGGGGTTTGTGGAGGGGCAGATGGAGAGGGAGAAGCAGATTCTCTGCTGAACAGGGAGCCCAACACAGGGCTTGATCCCAGGACCCTGAGATCATGACCTGAGCTGAAGGTAGATGCTTAACCAACTGAGCCACCCAGGCACTCCAAAGTATTGAAATTTTGACATAAAATACTGACATATAAAAGTTACAATATGTTTCTAAAGATGAGAGCATCTATGACAACCTTATAATAATGTGTCATCAATCTTAAATATTTAGACTCAGTCACTACATCAGAAACTATGTGCTCTGGAATCTTACAGGTCATGTGTGAAAAATAAAAGTTGGTAGTAATTTTGACAGTCCTAAATATTTACATGATGACATTATCAGATGGAATTATTAATTTGAAACTTTTATAAACTTTATTTTTAAGCTTTTATTTATTTAAAGATTTCATGTATTTATTTGAGAGAGTGCACCTGCACACAGAGTAAGAGGGCGAAAGAGATTCCCCAGTGAGCAGAGAGACCCACGCAGGGCTCAATCCCAGGACCCTGACATTGTGTCCCGAGCCCAAAGGCAGATGATTAACTGACTGAATCATCGACACCCACCCCTATCCTTTTTCTAAAAAGATTTATTATTTGAGAGAGAGAAGAGATCGAGGGAGCGGAAGGAAAGGAAGAAGAGAGAGAAAATTTTTCTCCAGCAGACTCCCTGCTGAGCACAGAGGCGGACTTGGGGTTTGGTCTCACAATCCTGAGATCGCCACTTCGGCCAAAATCAGGAGCCTGACACTGAACCGACTTAGCCGCCCAGGCGCCCCTAAGATTTTACGGGATCTCAACACCCAATGTGAGGCCCAAATGCACAAGCTCAGATCAAGAGTTGTGTCCTCTACTGAGCCAGCCGCGCCCCCAAACTTTCATAAACTTTTATTTATTTGACAGACAGAGATCACAAGCAGGCAGAGAGGCAGGCAGAGAGAGAGGAGGAAGCAGGCTGCCCGCCGAGCAGAGAGCCCGACGCGGGGCTCGATCCCAGGACCCCGAGATCATGACCCGAGCCGAAGGCAGAGGCTTAACCCACTGAGCCACCCTGGCGCCCCCAAACTTTCATAAACTCTTCATAAAATTTCACCCCCCGGGCGCGAAAAAAGCCTGCGTTCCCTTTGTGTTCGCGGTGGACAGTGAGCTTCGACCTATGGTTGAGGCAATTCAAGTGCGTGAGGCAAAAGCCCACAATCTCAGTCGAGCTGTGTTTGAAGTTTGTTTCTTGGGGGAGGGATTTTTTTTTTTTTTTTAGTGGGTTTTGTCTGTTTAAAAAACGTATAGTTTGTGCGAGTCGCTCCAAATACTCATTTTACTGCTGATTTTGTATTCCTAACGGGGGGTGGGGCTGCCGCCAGCCGCGCAGGCTCCGGGGCCGGGGCGCGCCCCGGGTCCGGGTGTCACAGGACGCGGCGTCGCGTGTCCGCACCTGCGGGGAAGTCGCGAAGCCGGAGAGCCGCACACGCGGCGCGGGCCGCCCCGGGGCGCGAGAGCGCGGCGGCCGGACTGAGGCGGCGGCGGCCGAGACTCGGGAACTTCCCGCCTCCGCGGGCCGGTGCCTCCTTCAACCCGCGAACCCGCGCCTCGCGACCCGCACGCGGCCGCTCACAGACCTGCCCCAGCCCGGCCTCCCGCCCTGCAAGTGAAGCCGCGGGCGCGCCGGGGGCCCCGGCCCCGCTCGGGACTCGGGGGGACACCGGGGTGATCCTCCCGCGTCCGCCCGGCCGTGCCGGGGGGCGGGCGGCGCCTTCCGCGAGAAGCCAGGGCCGCACCACGGGCGCGACGTCGGCGCCGAAGGAACCCCGGCCGTCCCTTCGCGGGGACACGCGCACACGCGTGTAACGGCGACGCCCGCCTAACGGTCCTGGGCGGGGGAGGGGCGGCCCGAAGCTTCGAGAATCCGGGCGGGTAACAGTCGCGCCTCGCGCCGTCGCGCGGCCCGGGGACGGTTCCGGGGCCACAACGGCCGCGCGGGGGGCGGGGCCTCCGAGCCACGCCCCCCGCCGGGAGGGTCTCCCCGGCCGCGCACGCCCCCGCGCCCATTCAGTCTTCGGGGACGGCCCCTGCGCGGAGGCCGCCGCTCCGGCCCTCGGCGGCGTCGTCTGGCAGCGGCCACTGCGGCCCGTTCCCGCCTCCGCCGTGTGAGGGGAGGCAGGGGGACGCCCCCTCGCCTCCGAGGCCGGGGTAGGCGGTCAAAGCCGGGCGGGCTTCCCGGTGCTGGTGGCTGCTGTCCCTGCGGAGTCTCGGGTATCCTTTTTCTGTAGTCCCAGGGGCCGCGAAGCCCCCAAGTAGGTGCTGATTACGTATCATTATATTTTAGGTACTTAAAGGCGACCAAAAAGGGAAAAAAGTCCTTCTCGATCTGTAGCACACCGTGTTGAAGCACCTGAGGCGCGGAAAGAGAAGACAAGGGACGGAACCAAAAAGGCAAGAGCGTAGGAGCCCGAGCCCTTCGGGGCTGAGGGCCGGCGTGCGGCCCTTACCGGAAGCAAGCCCTGGGCGGGGCTGCGTTCTTCGCTCCGCAGCCGATGCCCCGCCCTCCTCAACACGGACGCTCTCCATTGGCCGAGCCCGGCAGCCCGGAAGTGGCGTCAACGTCTCGGCCTCGCGGCGGAGCCCGAGTGCGCCTCGTCCTACACCCCGCCCCTCGGCGCACCAAAACAAGCCCGCGGCAGTCGGGGCGGGGCCTGCGTTGGTCCGACGCCGCGCGCACGCGGGGGGGGCGGGGCTTTCGCGCGCGGCGCCCCCGGGTTGGGCGACCGAGTGGGGACGGAGGCGCCGGGGTGCTGGCCCGTGCATCCGCCCTCGGCCGACTGTTGAGCCGAGGCATGGAGATGGGCTAGCGGCCGACGCGAGGCGGAGCGGGGTGAGGACAGCGGCGGGCTCGAGGCCGCGACCCGGCGGGCGTGAGCGCTCGTGCGCGACTGGTGCGCGCGGGGCCGCGTGGAGTAACCGCCGCGGCGCGTGAGGCCCGGCGGGTGGGGGAGGGGCGGCGCGAGCGGGGCGGCTGCCCTCAGGAGGGCCGCGGCGCGGGAGGCGGGAGCAGCCCGCGGGCGCCGCCTGCAACCCGGGGGCCCGGGCGTCGGGACCCCCGCCCCTCCCTCGCCGTCGTGTCCTCTGCGCTCTGGCCGCTGCGTCGTTTCTTCGGGGAGCCGTCGGGGGCTCGCGGGAGACCGCCTCCCCTTCCGGAGGGAGTGCGGGTCCCGGGTGGCCCGTCTCCCGGCCTGGAGGCGCCGCGGCCGGCGGAGGGGCTCTGCCGCCTCCCCGCCTGCCGGGGCTGCGAGGGGACGAAGACGCGCTCGGCCCGGCGGGACCCGGGCGCGGGGCTGGCAGGGGGGAGAAGCCCCGGTGAGGAAGAGACTGGCGGCCCGAGGGCTCGCTGGCCTGCTGTCCGGACCGGGGGACGGTGTCGGGCGCCGTGCCCGCCGCTCCCCTGCGGAGTCGGAAGCGCTGCCCGCGGCCGGCCGCCGGACCTGCCCGAGCCCGAGCCGGTGGAGGCCGGTGCCGTCTGCCTCCGCTTCCCTGGCCTGAGAGGACGTTTTCTGTCTTATTCCAGAAATGCTCTCGTGGGGCGGAGTCTGGGTCTGTGTGAGCAAGTCCTGTCCCGCTCCCGAGGACGCCTCGGAGCCGCGGCTGAGCATCACTTCTCTGTAGGCCGCTAGCCCAGGTATTTATTTTTTTTTTTTTTTAAAGAAACGTTTAGGACACTTTCCCGCCCCTTAGCACGTGTGAAGCGCTGGAGTAGAAACCTGCCCTGACGGACTCGGGACTGGGGAGGACGGAGCCCGTGGGGGTGGGAGGCCAAGTCAGCCGGCCCGGTGAGCGCTGGGGGCCGGCGTGGAAACCCGTGCCAGGCCCGAGAGGACAGCGGGGAAGTCCTCGCAGACGGAGCGGATGGCTCCTTCCCGACAAGCCCAGGGCTGTGCTGACACTCGGGTCGCCCGGCGGGCAGAAGCCCTCAGATCTTTTTATCAGAATCACTGGGGACGTTCCTTTAAAACATGGAATCTGAATTTTACTTATCTCCTCTCTTAGTTCCTTTGGTGACTCCGGTGTGCATTGCGGGTGAAGAACCAGGCGGAGGGATGAAAGGCGGATGTTGAAGGCAGTTGAAGGAGCTTGTACAAAGGCAGGGGATGCCACATACCACGAAGCGTTTTCGGAGGAGCAAGGGAGGGAGAGTGGCAGGAAATGCCAAAGCCAGGTTAGGGAGGCCTTCCGTTGGGGAGGTCAGAAATTAGAACTTTATCCCCAGACTGTAAGAATGCAAAACTCGGTTTTTGGTTTGCCCTTCACCCGCATTTTGGAGGAAATACTATTGGTGGTGGATGAAATCAGGCAAAGATACTTAGGTTTCTGTAATCCACACAGATGGTGAAAATATATTCATCCTACTCAGGCGGTGGCAGTGTCACTGAGAATAAAGTGCAGGGACGAGAAGGGAGATGGACTTTACGGAATTCATGAAGATGGGGGTTAAGGGAGGGAAACTGCAGGATAATTACCAGGTAACTGATTTGAGCACTGAAGGGATCCTAATGTCCGCACACAGGGTGAATAACAGATGTAAGGGGCGGGTCTCACTCTGTTTTGACTTTGGTGGTGGCTGTCAGGAGAGGTTGGCTTCGCCAGGTTGGATATTGACTAGAAACTGTAGGTTAGGTTAGGTTACTGATTGAGCTGCCACTGATTGAGTGGCTCCGTTAGAGTGAATCCTCACACCGAGAGTGGTAGCTGCATCCTCGGTCCCTGGGTGGCTTCATTACAGGTGGTAGTGGAAGCGTGGTTTGAGTTAGGTCACTCAGAAAGAGGACGTCGAGCGAGGAGTGCTGAGGCAAGCCTTTGGAAACTCGGGAGGAAAGAGTAAGTGATTGTGAAGGAGATGAGGTGGAGGAAGTGAAAGGTTGGTATGTCGTCCTAGCTGAAGAACGGATGGTGGGTATTCCATATGCTTCAGGGGAGGCGAGCCCAGAACGTCTGGGATTTGCCAAGACAGATTATTAGGGACTATTGGAAGAAACGCAGTGAAATGTGTGCGTAGAAGCCAGATTGCCAAGGAGTCGAGGAAGTGAATCTAGATTACTTTTTCAAGAAGTTTAGCTGAGAAGGGTAGAGGGAAGTGATTGCTCTTTGAAGTTTCTGGCCAGCTAATACTGAGAAAGGTATCCTCAGGGCAAGTCTGGAAAGTCGGTGAAGCATCCTGTATTTCTGACAAATCTGCTCTCTTTCTGGTGGTGCCCAGAGTACAGCTCTTATTTCTGTTCTGCAGTTAGAGGGGTCCCTGGACACCACAACCGTCTCTGACTCAGTAATGGATTCCAAGCAGTTAAAACCGACAAAATCAACAAAACTGACTTTCAGAGGACCTGAGTTGTGCAAAAACTTAACAGGATTTATGGTCACCTATCTTCCATTTTCCCTTAAAAGAAACATATTTCTTTTTTTTTTTTTTTAAAGATTTTATGTATTTATTTGACAGAGAGAAATCACAAGTAGACGGAGAGGCAGGCAGAGAGAGAGAGAGGGAAGCAGGCTCCCCGCTGAGCAGAGAGCCCGATGCGGGACTCGATCCCAGGACCCTGAGATCATGACCTGAGCCGAAGGCAGCGGCTTAACCCACTGAGCCACCCAGGCGCCCCGAAACATATTTCATTTAGATTTTTTTTGGTGTAAGTATCAGGCCAGTGATGATTTCAGATTTGGCGACATAACCATCTATTTATGGCCTTGAGAGGAATCCTAGAAACTGTTTCTGTTGTTGACATGCTTTGTCACACTGTTTTCTGTATTCTAGAGCCCATGGCATTCATGACAGGCAAGAAAATTTAGCTCTGCTTTCTGGGGTATGGAAGTAGGCTAGGCTAGCTTTCTGAGTGAGTGAAGGAAGACTCCTTAATTTTCTTTTTTTTTTAAAGATTTTATTTATTTATTTGTCAGAGAGAGAGCGAGCGAGAGCGAGCACAGGCAGACAAAGTGGAAGGCAGAGTCAGAGGGAGAAGCAGGCTCCCCGCGGAGCAAGAAACCCGATGTGGGACTCGATCCCAGGACGCTGGGATCATGACCTGAGCTGAAGGCAGTTGCTTAACCAACTGAGCCACCCAGGCGTCCCGACTCCTTAATTTTCTTAACAGAAAGGGTTTTTTTGTTGTCGTTAAGTGTTATTTTAAAGTTATACTAGCTTATTTGTACTTCAGATCCTAAATTTTTCCTCAAAGCTTTGATTGACTGCATAAATCCTGCTTGACACAACTGATGATGTTTGAGAAATTTCAAGGAGTTTCACTTTCTATTCTCAGATCTTAGATCTTCTAAGTTCACGCCCCACTTTGAATGAGATCACCGGAAGAAAACAGCTTCTGCAGACTTTGAATTTCATAGTATTTATGTTACTGGCGTTTTAGGTATAAGGAATTCTTCCTTGAATAAAATACTTTTATATTTTGCAAAACCACAGTATCCATTATGTTACCTGGTATTCCCTAGTTTGCTGCACACATGGGCAGGCTGTAGGATGTAATTGAATTAGAATTAGGTCAGGAAAGAGTCAGACTCTCCAGCTGAATTAGCAGACTTTTTCTATTTTTCAGGTGAGGCCTGTGTAACTCACATTATTTTTATTTATTTATTTTGCTCTTTTTTTTTTGGAAGCTCCTAATTTAGGACTTAGTGAAATTTTCTTCTAAATGAGTTTTGATTTCTCCTTTTTAGTGTCCTTTTCTGTATGTTTTCTAAATGTCCCTTTTTATATGTCCTTTTCAGCTTTAATGTTGAAAGTCACCCTGACTTCTTTACAGAAGCACGAAGAAAGCATAGTTAGTGCTTCAGTAAATTAAAAAAATTCACAAGACAAGTGCATGTATTTGATTTTACTTATTTATTTATATATAATTTTTCAATCAACGATATGAGAAGAAAATAAGGAAAGAAATTTTTAAAAATCAGCTTATTTTAGGAATTGGCATTATGCCAAAAAACCCTCAGTGGTGAAATACACTTTCTGTCAAGATGTCACTGATTTCCTGTTAGCAGAGATTTTTTCACTCTTGAGTTTTAGGATGATAATGCATTCAAAAACATCCTGCTACTGGGTTTCCATATCTAGATACTCAGTGACTTGGCCGTGTTTCTTAACCTTTTATTGTTCCCTTTCCCTCCCTGAAAATAAATGTTTTAGACATTTCTTTCCTGTGAATATCCCATGAATTTTAAACCACCAATACATTATATATCTTTTTATGGACTTTATGCATATCTGTGCTTTACACATTAAAAAAGGTAGGGCTTTTTTATGTCCTGATAACCAGTTGTCATTTTCTTGAGGAAGATGTCACATCCAGTTATGAAATGGACTTAGCTGTTAGTGTATAGTTTACAGTTGGGTTTACAACTTGATTCACCTTATATAGGATGATATTTTATATTTGTTGGATAGTTAATTTAAGGTCAAATTTCCTTTTTAAAATAATTTTTATTATTATGTTAGTCACCATACAGTACATCATTAGTTTCTGATATAGTGTTCCATGATTCATTGTGCATATGACACCCAGTACTCCGTGCGATTCGTGCCCTCCTTAATACCCATCACTTGGCTTAATACCCATCACCTCCACCCCTCTTCAACCCTCAGTTTGATTCTCAGCGTCCATAGTCTCTCATGGTTTGTCTGCCTCTCTGATTTCCCCCCTTCATTTCCCGCTTCCTTTTCCTGATTGTCCTTCCTGCTATTTATTCTGTTCCACAAACAAGTGAAATTATATGATAATCTTCTCTCATTTCACTTAGCATAATCTCCTGAGTTCCATCCATGTTGATGCAAATGTTGGGTATTGATCCTTTCTGGTGGCTGAGTAATATTCCATTGTATATATGGACCACATCTTCTTTATCCATTCATCCTTTGAAGGGCATCTTGGCTCTTGCCACAGTTTCGTTATTGTGGCCATTGCTGCTATGAACATTGGGGTGCAGATGGCCCTTCTTTTCACTACGTCTGTATCTTTGGGGTAAATACCCAGCAGTACAATTGCTGGGTCATAGGGTAGCTCTATTTTTAACTTTTTGAGGAAACTTTACACTGTTTTCCAAAGTGACTATACCAGCTTGAATTCCCTTAAGGTCAAATGTCTGAAGATGAGGCTTGGATATTTTTCTGGCCCAGTTCCCAATAAATCATTTCCATATGAAAGAACATTTGCTTCATTCTTGGGTGTGGTTTTCTTCCTTCTTACAGACTGGCTGATAGCTGTGTAGACAATTGGCACTCTGGGTTTGTCTCATGTTTTTCTCATGCGCAGAAGCGGGGTGGTTTGGAGAAGAGTCCTACAATTGAAGTTCCTTCCTCAGTACATTAGGTGAGGGGTTATCAGCTACAGTGAGGTGAGCCTCGATTACTTGATTGTGTGTTTGCCAGCTGTCTCCACTGTCATGTCACAGTATCTCCCTTTCCATACTCTCTTCTTTGGCAGTGAGTCAGCAAGTCCAGCCCACACTCAAGATGGGGTGGGATTAAGCTCCACCTCTTGGAATGGAGAGTATCTGTAGGTATTATTTGGAATTCTTCTGTAAGAAAGGTTGGTCTCCCGCCTTTGTTAGTTCATGCAGTCATTTATTGCTATCCCTGTAGACTCAGGTGCATCTGTGCTGTGGGTTATAATCCACAGTTACACATTGTTCATTTTGTTGATCAAATTGTTTCAGCTTTGGCCATCCAGAGCTCTTTCAGGTTGGCTGCAGTTATTTCTTTGACATGCCCACAAACTTGGATTTTGAGTTCTTTATGGTATTTGGAGGCTCCCCTTGTATTTTTAGCCATGTTTAGCCATGACACACTGTTTACTGATGGCAAGCTTCGTATTTACTTTTATATGCATTTAGTTAGGGATAAAAACATAGTATCGTATTTTTGTTACATTTAATTGGAGTTGGAGATCTCTTTGGATTTTGGCCTCCATTGAACTATTTGCTAATCCACGCATTTCCATGCTGTCTGTAGTTTTGATAAACCTTCCTCATTTGTGTATCTTTATGAAAACCTTTGATGGGTTTGGTTCTTGGGATTTCCTCCTGTTCCTGGTACCGTCCTGTTACTTTGCTCTTTTTGAGACTGGTAGGGTTTGGAAAATTAGTTTAGCTTAACCCTTTCACATGAGTTTGGATGGTGGAGGCTGTGATGGTATTATACAAACCAAAAGTTGCAGATAGTCAAAAAATCATTAAATATCAAACTTAGTAGCAATAGGTTGACATTTGTAGTTAATACAGTTTGCAGTGGGTTATGGGCAGCAGTTCATACACAATGTGTGCAGATTCTTGTATCTGTACTTTCTAAATCAGGGAAAGGTCTCTTGTGTTTTTGTTATTGGTATCGATTAATACTTAATGGATATTTATATTTCCATGAATTTCTGGAAAAATGTCTTCTAAGAATGTAAAGGTTCCCCGAACTTTTGACTTGGCTCCAGCACATCACTAGAAAACTCCGAAATCTATACGTTGAAGGCATTGACAAGTTTTTGTCTCTGTAATTTTCTATCCGTACCACACAGTTTTGAACTTGCTTTATGTACAGTTGTGTATTGCATGATGTTTTTTAGTAACAGAGTGTTTTCATTTCATCATATTTTTTATGTGTCAAAGATAAAGTTTTTCAGAGTGGGTTTAGATTTGAGGTTAGGCAGTAATTGATAAGCTGGCCAGCAGGACTTTCTCGATGTGGCGGAGGCACATTTTAAATTGGAGAGGAGAGTCCCACAGAAGAGGCCTGAAGTGTTGTTACTTTTCTTTAGTGTTTAGAGGTTGTCTTTTCTGGATGCAGGTGCAGAATGAGCACATGTTGTTGGTGCACGCCCGGTGGCACTTCCACCGTTGGCTTCCTGAAGCGCTACGCGTCCAGGACCCACTCCGGCGAGTTTCAAACAGCTGACGAAGACCTCTGCTATTGCTTAGAGTGTGTGGCCGAATACCACAGAGCAAGGGACGATTTACCATTCCTGCATGAGGTAATTTACATCCGATGGACAGTACTTTTCAGAGCTTGGTAACAACGAAGAGGAGAAACCTCAACTCTTTTGGAAACATTCAGGAGCCAGGATTGATGGATGGAATTGAATGGAAACCTAAAGCAGAATTTTATGATCCTTCACTTTTAGTCATTGTGATATAAAACAACCTTAAGAAATGACGTATGGGTTTTTTTCAGTTTATGTTTTTAAGTCTGTATATTCGGTAGTTTTACTCTCATGTATCTGAATGTCTTGGGTTATTTTATTGGTTGATTCCTTTTTCTTTTTTCATTTTTTAATGGGTAAATGGTATAAACTTCTAAGGGTGTGTTTGCTGGTCATAGTAAACAAAGTAAAACATATAATTTAAAACATGTGGCTTTGATTATTTGGTTTATTACATGAAAAACACAACCAGACTGTAGAGTCAGGTATGGATGTATAGAAAGGAGGAGAGGCTGATTACTTACGAATCTGTTGAGGAAACCTTTGCATTTACAGAGTTTCCTAGTTATGAACCTAACTCGTCTTTACGCTAAAGCTAATGTTTTAAGGTGCGTATCTGTGGCTGGGCCGTGGAAGTGCAGACAGAGAAGGCCTGATCTTGCCTTTGACAAGAGACGCTTCAACTTCTCATCCCCCTACCTCTTTGGGGGAGTGGGTGTGGAACCCAGATTAGGGCTTAAACTCACAACCCTGAGATCAAGAGCTGGAGGCTTAACCAGCTGAGCCATCCAGGCTCCATATCATTACCTTTTGATAAGGGATGTTGAAATATTTTTAGCAAAACTCAGTGTTTACACATCTCAAGTTGTATGTACTCATATCTTAAAAGTGGCCTTGTTTAATGACTGTTTTCTTCAAATCTAATGTGATATTTACTATTTAAACTTCTGTATTTTTTTATTTAAAGATTTTATTTATTTGACAGAGAGAGAGATCACAAGTAGTCAAGAGAGGCAGGCAGAGAGAGAGGGGGAAGCAAGCAGGCTCCCTGCTGAGCAGAGAGCCCGATGTGGGGCCTGATCTCAGGACCCTGAGAGCATGACCTGAGCTGAAGGCAGAGGCTCAACCCACTGAGCCACCCAGGCATCCATAAAACTTTTGTATTTTTTTTTTTTTAATTCTCATATATTTTTTTAAAGATTTTATTTTTATTTATTTATTTGACAGAGATCACAAGTAGGCAGGCAGACAGAGACAGAGAGAGAGGAAGAAGCAGGCTCCTTGCTGAGCAGAGAGCCCGATGTGGGGCTTGTTCCCAGGACCCTGGGATCATGACCTGAGCCGAAGGCAGAGGCTTTAACCCACTGAGCCACCCAGGCACCCCAACTTCTGTATTTTTATACTTAGAAAGCTTTCTAGAAACATCATGACATCCAGTATTCTGTTGATAATAAGGTATAAAGCACACTACCCATTTTCCTTTTTCTGTAGGTTTTATGGGAATTAGAAACGTTACGTCTCATAAATCACTTTGAAAAATCCATGAAGGCAGAAATTGGAGATGATGATGAATTGTATATAGTAGACAACAATGGAGAGGCACAGCTGTTTGACTTTACTGGCCAAGACTTTGAAAATAAGCTTCGAGTTCCTCTTCTTGAAATACTGAAATATCCTTATCTGCTTTTACATGAGCGTGTTAGTGAGTATCATAAGTGTTCTACAAGTTTTATCAGTCTTTTTTAAGAATTGTAAAGGCTTAGTTCTATCGGTATTAAAAATCTGTTAAACACATAATTAGGATACTTCATACTTTTCCCTAACAGTTTAGTATGCAAGTTTCCAAACATACAGAAAAGCGAATGATATGGTGAACACATATGTACATCATGCAGTTTCTACAGTTGTTAAAGTCTTGCTGTATTTGCTTTATCACACATTTACTCATCTGTCCTTAAGTTAATTTTTATTCTTAAAATTTGTCTATAGCAGAGTTTCTCAGCGTTGGCATAGTGACATTTTGGACTGGGTGCTTCGTCATTGTGGGGCTGCGCTGCCCATTGTAGGATGTTTAGCAGCATCCCTGGCCTCCATCCATTAGATGCCGGTAGCGCCACGCTCTTCCCGCTGCCCCTGTTGTGATGACAACCGGACTGGTGCCACATACTGCCAGATGATCCTTGAGCGTTGAGGGCAAAACTCTCCGTGGTTGAGAACTACTGGTCTGTAGTAATTTTCACTAATTACTACGGTGTGCCATATTATGGCTGCCTAGATTTGGGTCATTTATATTTGCATTTCTTAATATGAATCTCATAAAAATGAAGACATTTTTGTGATCTAACAATAAGCCATACCTTCCCCCCACACACCAAAAAAACAATAACTTTAAGCTACCTAGTATCTAGTCCATATTCAAATTTTCCCAGTAGTTGCAAAATGAGGTTTTTGACTGGTTTGTTTAAATAAGAATCCATTCAGGGACCAAATATTGCCTTGGTTCATATTTTGTACATCTCTTTGAATGCAAAACAGTCGACCTGTACACGTACACAAATTTATTTATTTATTGTCATAACCTTGACTTATTGAGACCATATAGTTACCCTGTAATGTATGTATAATGCACTTTCTGGATTTTTTAGATTGTTTCCTTGTGATGTCGTTTAACTTCCTTATGCTCTATTTTCAGCACACTGAAAAGTAGATCTAAAGATTTGTTTACATACATCAACTCCTTCTAAATAAGTTCTAAATAATGAGGTTTTAAAATTCTAACAAGTCTGTTTTTGAGCATTTATTAATGGATACTCTGTTCAAGAAAAGTACATAAATGTTGATTTTTCAGCAAACACACCTGTGTAGCCAGCACCCAGCTAGAGAAACAAGCCATCAATACCCAAGTGCTTCCTTCATGCTTTTCCTATTATCATCACTGTTTCCCAAAGCTAGTCTCCATCACTAACAATATTCTTTGAAGTTTGAGAAAGTAGAGTTGATTCATTAGGTGGGGTAGCTTAGTAGCAGTCTATTGAGGACACTTCTGAAAGGGTACTGTAGAGATTTCCGTAAAGCAGCAGGAGTCAGAACAGTGCAAGCATGGCTCGACTTGGGGAACAGCATCGAGTCTGGAAATGAACCAACCATGTTTGGGAAGCTTGTTTGATGATGGTAGCTTTTCAAACTAGTGAAGAAAGTGGATTATTCAGTAAATCAGAGTAGGACAACATAGTCATTTGAGGGGAAAGCCCACTTTATCACTAGTGCTAAACAAAGTCCATGTGGATCAAAATGTAGAATCCTAATGGAACTGGACTTATATCCCTACTTCTAAGAAGATACCCTGTGGATATAATTACGCCAAGTGTAAGAAAAGAAGTGTATATCAGTAAAGTCAGGGTAGTTTATAGGAACACATGATGATCGGCCATACTGGGTTAGGCTTTTAGATGGGTAAATACTGTTACGTGATCAGCATTTTTAATGCCTCATTTAAAAAAAAAAAAAAGGAACAATTTTATTTACTCAGAGAACAAGCAAAAGAGCCAGATTTAGGAACTCTTGATAAGCTAAGATCTATTTATATTACTTTATATTTATGTGTTGCTTCTTCTGTTTAGATGAATTATGTGTTGAAGCACTTTGTCGGATGGAACAAGCTAATTGCTCCTTTCAGGTTTTTGACAAACATCCGGGCATCTATTTGTTTTTGGTCCATCCCAATGAAATGGTGAGTATAAATGGTGGGCAATGAAAGGATATGTATTTTGCACTTACAATAGCTGTAATAGAGGGTTTGGCTATATATTTTGTTTAAAATATTAAACTGTTAAAAATGTATAATCACCCCCCTCAAAAGGTAAATGTTTCTGTGGAGCAGCAATGGAGCAGAAACACTGAGCGATAGATGGTGGAAACCTGTAGGCCTGGGTGGCTTTAGGTAGCTGGAGTTGGTTTGTCAGGATAACAGGAATTCCAAGTGTACTCCAGGCAAGGCAGAGGACCAGCATCAAGGCCTGTGTTCAACATAAAGGTGAGACTTCCCTGCCTGTGAAAGAAAATGGACAGAAAGTATAGTAGGGTGCCCTCCGGGCCTGGTCTTTTTTACACCTGCACAGCAGTAGAGGAAGCAGGTCCAGCCAAGCCCCCAGGACCCAAGCGAAGCCTGCACAGGCTTTGTGACCGAGTCTGCAATGTCCCTTAAGTGACCAGTGGTTGAGAGTCTTGAGCTGCTGGTGTGAGACCGTCGAATGAAATCCTTAACAAAGAAGAATTCAGAAGATGTTGTCAGGAATATATGAAGTTGTTTGAATACTGTGATAAAGTTTGTTATTTAAAGAAAAACTTTTAAGTTCAAGGAAAGTGAAACCTTGGACTAGGTGGTATCAGTGTGATGAGGTTGGCAGGCAAGGACACAAGAGGTGAGAGACGCGTGCCGGGTTCTCATCTGGTTAAGGGCAGAGCTAGGTACTGAATTATCTTAAATAATGAATTTATATAGAAAATGCCTTAAAAGAAATAGAAAAAGTTCATACATACAAACAGGTTTAAAAATACCAGTATTTAATATAAGTGGGCTGAATTTGTCAGTTAAAAGACAAAGATTGGATAACAAAGTCCGCGTAGCTCCTAAGACAAACACTAACAACATAGGGTGCAAGGGATGCCTGGGTGGCTCAGTGGGTTAAAGCCTCTGCCTTCAGCTCAGGTCATGATCCCAGGGTCCTGGGATCGAGCCACGCATTGGGCTCTCTGCTCAGCGGGGAGCCTGCTTTTCCCTTTCTCTGTGCCTGCCTCTCTGCCTACTTGTGATCTCTGTCAGATAAATAAATCTCTTTTAAAAAAATGAATTAACACATGAATGAACTTAAGTAAAGAAAGACCCTGTGTTCATAAATAAGAAAACTTTTATCTGTTTGCTCCAGATTGATTTACAGATTCACAGTGTTTTTAAATAAATTCTAGCAGGGTTTTTAATGTAACATGTTAAGATGTTTCTAAAATACATATATGGAAGAGGAAGAATCCAAAGTTGGCAGGACATTTCTGAGAATGAGGGAGGCCTACTACGAAGCTCTGATAGTTAAGACAATGTGATATTGATGTGCAGACAGACATTTTGGCTGGTGGAATAGAATAGAGACTCAGATAGAGTCATTCATATTTAAATCTTCAGTATTTGATAGAGATGATGTGTCAGATCAATGGGGCAAAGGAGGACTGAAATGGAAATGATACAAAGGTATCTCTATGGAGAAAATCATATTTTTAAGTCCTATCCTTAAAACATCAGGTATTTAAAAACTCTAGATTAAATGTCAAAAATAAAATGGCCAAACTGTTGGCAGAAAATAAAGGTATAACTGAGATTTTAAGGAAAGGAAAGCTTGCCTTTTTTTATTTTGGAAAGGAAAGCTTTCGTGAAAAGAAAGCATTGGGCTTTGGTTACAAAGAAAGGCTGATAAACGTGACTATATCAAAATGAACTTTTGTTTATCAAAAGACATCTTGACGTGAAAAGACAAGTTACAAGTTGGGAGAAACTATAAGCAACACTAACAAAACCCCAGAAGAAAAATGGTAGAAGACCTGAACAGGCATTTCCCAGAAGAGGAATTTCTGTGGCTCATAGACATATGAAGGACAGTTTGACATCAACGACAAGGAAGTAGTAAGACCACAGTGAGTGTTCCGCAGCGCGCGCTACTTAGGGGCCGCAGGTGTTAGAACGTGGATCTGCAGGACTTTGTTGCTGGTGGACGTGCAAACTGGGGCAACACCTGGGAGAGGAGTTCGGCTTCATCTGCATTTGCACATTCCTTTGTCCTGTGATCTGGCAGTTTCCTACCTGCGTGTGTATGTGAGAGATAGACTCTTGGAACATTTGTAACAGGCGGCACGCAGAAGAAATTCCATAGCACACTCCTCAGAGTTCACCAAAACCTGCAAGCAACCTTCGGTGCATAAATTGTGAAGGGTCTTCACATAGGAATATCACGCAGCAGTTCAGACAGTCGACTCAAAACAAAATGGATGAATTCTGGTTATAGAACCTTGTAAGTGGAATAAAGTTTCCAAAGATGATGTATAGGAGGAAACCCTTTTTATTTATTTATTTATTAAAAAAGATTTTACTTGTTTATTTGACAGAGATCACAAGTAGGCAGAGAGGCAGGTGGCGGGGTGGGGGGGGGGGGTGGGAGAAGCAGCTTCCCCGCTGAGCAGAAGCCAGATGCGGGGCCAGATCCCAGGACCCTGGACCATGACCCGAACCGAAGGCAGAGGCTTAACCCACTGAGCCACCCAGGTGTCCTGGAAGAAACCCTTTTTAAAAAGTTGAAAACAAAACCGATGTTTACAGGTAGGTACCATAACTGTATTAAAAAATAAGCAAGGGGATGAAGAACGTGGTATTGGAGATGATGGTGACCTCAGGTTGGAAGGGGCAGGAAGAAGAGGGGGCGCGGAGGGCCCCATATAGTTATATGTGTGTTAGAGTGAAGGGACCTTAGTTTCTGTGTTGGATGAGGAGTTTATGGATACATGTTGCATTAATAATAAAAATTAAAAATGGGTTATGCATGGACCAAAGATGAAAGTATGTTGTGAATAAAAGGTTATAGTCTTAATTCTGAGGTCTTACTCCCTAATCCTCATCCAAAAAAAGTGTTCAAAGGAATGTTCAAATTTAGATGAAATTTGGGTTTAACAGATGTGTATTAAAGCATTGAGATAGGGAGTTAGAGGCTCTACCATAAAACAGACTTTTGATGGGCCATCTCTCAGTCAAAAAGGTAGTAGAAAATAATTCACAGGTGATAGAAATGTGTCTGTTTCTGAAATCTGGGTGAGGAAAAAAGGTTTCCCTGAAAATTGTAACCAAAGCCCTCTTTTCATAAGAGAAGTTCCTGTTTGCCTGCTTGTTCAACACTTGCAGAAACCATTGCAGATCTTTCCAGAGGGACACATCATCAACTGAGTCCTTGGCCAGATTCCCACAGACACATCCCAACTGAAGATGGCAAAATTTTAAAACAGCAAAACCAAGTATAAGTAGAAATAAAAACAAGAAAGGGGACCCAAAGAACTCTTTACTAGAATGATCAGACACACAATATAAAGTGCTTCAATAAAAGAGACTTGAAAACTCACGGTCCAAAGACCGGGAATAGTTTTTAAAGATTGAATTAAAATATGTAGAAATGAAACACATAAAATTAAGCATTTTAGATGGTTTGAATGGCTAGTTAGGTGTGGCTGAAAAGTTAATGAATTTAGAAGACAGTTAGGCTGCTTAGAAAGCAGACAGACAGAGAGATGGAGAGGGAAAGCTGGAGGCAGGAATAGTGGGAAGATGTAATCTCCTTTTGCCCTGTATTGGCGAAGGAAAGAATCAGAATGAAGAGATGATAGTGGTGCGTTGCTTCTTAGAGTCCAGGAAAAACACAGAAGCATTCTCCAGATTCTGAGGTGGAAAATAAAAGAAAAAGCCACAACGCACACTATAATAATATCACAGGACATGACAGACAGAGGTTTTATTTTTATTTATTTATTTTTTAAAAGATTTCATTTATTCATTTGACAGACAGAGATCACAAGTAGGCAGAGGCGCAGGCAGAGAGAGAGGAAGGGAAGCAGGCTCCCTGCTGAGCGGAAAGCCCAATGCGGGGCTTGATCCCAGGTTCCTGGGATCATGACCTGAGCCAAAGGCAGAGGCTTTAACCCACTGAGCCACCCAGATGCCCCAGACAACGGTTTTAAAGGAGCCGGAGAAAAGACTCCCTGCAGGAGAGCTGCAGTTAGCTGCTTGGTGACAGGAATAAAACCAGAACAGTGGGATGGTATCTTCCTCGTGCTGAAGAGTGGTAGCTGTCTGTCTAGAAAGGTGTGCAAGAGAGAAGGCGAAACAAGACCTTTCATACAGCTGGGGTCCTTATCGCCTACAGTCTCTGTGCAAAGTCGGCTTGTGCCTTTTCGCTTCATTTGGACAGTCCCTAGTGTTACATGACACACTGCTTTCTTGGATAAAGGCTATTTGTGACCATAAATGTTCTGGTCTGCTGTGTTTTGGGTGCAGTGTTGGATGGTTTCCAGATGTTAACTCGTTAAAACCTTACAGCCCACGTTTCTTAGATGAGTACACAGAGTCAGACTTGTCCCCAGTCGTCTGACTAGTGTGTGGTGACCAGGGTGTATAGGTACGCACAGAGTTTCTAGGTTTGGTTTGGTTTTTTAACTGTTTGGAAAGTCCCACTTTCAGAAAAATCTCAAGAATAAAAATAGTAGGAGATACCTGTATCACCTTAAGCCGTATTCATGAATTGTTAAGTGTCTCCGTTTGCTCTGTCATTTGCTTTCAAGTGACACGGCCTTTTTTCCTGAACCATTTGAAAGTTGGTTGCATCCCTCTGTGCTTCACCGTTAAATCCGACATGCGTGTTTCCTAAGAGGCTCTTCTCTTTCTGTAAGGACATTGTTAACAGGCTTCTGTGAATCTTCCCCTGACCTGGTCGTGTCCGTCTTCCCGTCCCATGCATCCCAGTGTTGTCCTTCGCGTGTCTGCGCTGTGCCCCAGTATCAGGGCCAGCCTCAGCTCTAACACGTAGTTATGCTCCTTGAATCTCCCTTCATCTGGATTGCTGTTCCCCCAGCCTTTGTCTTTCATGACATTTCTGAAGTGTGCCGTCATCCCTGCCTCTGCCTCTTTTAAAAAAATAGAATGCTCTTCATTTTGGGTCTGTCTGCTTTTTGCTTGTTCTAGTCAGGCTGTGTATTCCCAGCTGGGGTGCTCCATAGAAGTGGCATGATGTCTTCCTGTACAGATGCAAGCCATAGCATTTGCCCTTCGTGGTTATGGTAGTTTTGATCAGCTAGTCACAGTGTTGTCCCGTTTCTTCACTTGATAATTTCTGTTTCTTACATACTGGAGGTCACAGAAATGGATTTCATCCATAAAATACTTCAGTATCTCTCTAAAGACAAGGACTTTTTAAAAAATCACCACACCTAAAATAATTTCTTAATATATATATGTATATTTTTTTTTATGAAAAATTTTTATTTCTTATTTGAGAGAGAGAGAGCACAAGCAGGGGGAGCTGCAGAAGGCGATGGAGAAGTGGGCTCCCTGCAGGGAGCCCGATACAGGGCTTGAGCTCTTAAAACTGACTGAGCCACCCAGGCACCCTTATATATATTTCTGATCGTTGTTTAAATTAATCGAAATGATTATCGAAAAGAAATGCTTTTGTAGGGTTAGTTTGTTCAAATCAGGATAAAATAAGGTCCAAGCATTGCATGTATTAATATCTCAGGTCTTTACAAATCTATAGAGAATCCTATTTTCTTAACTAGGTTCTTGCTGCACGTAGACAATTATCTGTTGAATGAAGTAGTAAACATGTTATGCCCTTAGGTTCGGCGTTGGGCTATCCTGACCGCAAGAAATTTGGGAAAAGTGGACAGAGATGATTATTATGACTTGCAGGAGGTTTTGACTTGTCTTTTTAAAGTTATCGAGTTGGGGCTTTTGGAAAGTCCAGACATTTATACTTCTTCTATCCTCGAGAAGGGTAAACTGATTCTTCTGCCCTCACACATGTATGATACCAGCAACTACAAAAACTATTGGTTAGGTAAGTATTGCTTTACACAAATACAATGCTGTTTTTCTATAATTCTTAATGAGTATCCTGCAAAGGAAGTGATTTCTTGTGCTCTGATCAAGGATTTCATGGTTCCCAATTTTTGTTCTGTTGTTAAAATTAACTGAGTCATTATACACCCTGTTCTTAAACACTATGTATCCTAGAAACCATCTTTGTAAGAGGTCGATGTTCAAGTATGGCAAATCTCTTATTTAAAGCAATACTGCGTATAACAAAACATTAGTATAGCAGTTGATTTTAATGGGGTTTGTTATATTTTAAAGAGATTTTCCCATCTGTAAAATATTTCCTGGTTGAAAGGGATAATAGCTTTGGTTTTCAGTTTTACACTGACCCAGAATAGTTCTACCCTACTTACTTACTCAGAGTCTACAATCATACGTCATATTTGGTAGGATGAGTACTCAGGATATGGGGATCTTAAAATTGAAGGCACCTTAGATTTGAGGAAATAATTATGTGATAGTCATCTTAGAAATTGTTTTCTAACCAAGTTTGTACCATTTCCTCCTTTTACTTTCAAGTCCGTCTAAAGTCCTCTTCCTTGGGAGCAGTTGGGCATGACTATCTCAGACTTAAGTGTTTGAGGAACTGGATACTGGTTTGCTTCATTTTACCACCTTGTTACTCTTTTGCCACCTAAGCCAGAGAAGGCATGAGCGCTGTGTTTTTTTAATCAAATCAAGAAAACTGCTAATGATCTTACAGGTATTTGTATGTTGCTGACCATTCTGGAGGAGCAGGCCATGGACTCACTGTTGCTAGGCTCAGACAAACAGAATGATTTCATGCAGTCAATACTTCACACCATGGAGAGGCAATCAGAAGGTAATAACCTTTATTTGCGAAATGCTTTTGAATACTGTGATGTAAAATGTTAGTGTCATTGCAAGAATTTGGGTGTATGGTGTGGACAAAAGAAGAGTGAACATTTGTATGGTTAACTCACAGATTCAGATTTTTCAATTGGAAGGGACCTTTAGAGTTTAAATTTCAGTACCTTAACCTTCATAAAATTGGAGACTGAAGCCCAGGAAAGTTAACTTACTGTTTCATGTTGAAATGCCCAATTAGTGGTAGAATCAAGACTAGCAGATATATACATGCATACACACACACACACACACACACACACACACGTATATAATTTTTTAAAGATTTTATTTATTAAAAGATTTTATTTATTTGACAGAGCTCACAAATAGAGAGGCAGGCAGAGAGAGAGGGAGAAGCAGGCTCCCCACCAAGCAGAGAACCCGATCAGTCTCTGGACCCTGAGATCATGACCCAAGCCAAAGGCAGAGAGGCTCAACCCACTGAGCCACCCAGGTGCCCCTAGCAGATACATTTCTAATGACCTGGTAGTTAAAATTGTGGAGAAAGCCTTCCCTGTCTCAGTGTCTTCCTTTTTCCTGGTTCTTCCTTTCACTTTGGTTCTCTAGGATTCCACTTTCCAGTATGGTAACTGTTAGCCAAATGTGGCTATTTAAACTTAAACTAATTACAGTTAAATGAAGAATTCAGTTTTGCGGTCCTACAAGGTGTGTTTCCAGTGCTCAGTAGCCGCATATACCCGGTAGTTACTGTATTGCGCAGTGTGGGTCAAGGACATTTCCATCAGCACAGAAAGCACTCTTGGTCAGTGCTGTTCAGATATTCTAGAAAACAGTGTAAAACTTGTAGTAATATTTATTATTATACCCTCACTTTCTTGTGCTCATGGTTGTGTCAAGCTGATGGGGAAAGATCTGTACTGAATGTTTCTAATCTTTTTTTTTTTTTTTAAAGATTTTATTTATTTATTTGACAGAGAGAGAGGAGGAAGCAGGCTCCCTGCTGAGCAGAGAGCCTGATGCGGGGCTCGATCCCAGGACCCTGAGATCATGACCTGAGCCGAAGGCAGCGGCTTAACCACTGAGCCACCTAGGCGCCCCGTTTCTAATTTTTTTTTTTAAGATTTTATTTATTTATTTGACAGAGATCACAAGTAGGCAGAGAGGCAGGCAGAGACAGAGAGAGGAGGAAGCAGGCTCCCCACCAAGCAGAGAGCCCGATGCAGGGCTCGATCCTAGGACCCTGGGATCATGACCTGAGCTGAAGGCAGAGGCTTTAACCCACTGAGCCACCCAGGTGTCCCCGAATGTTTCTAATCCTGATGAAGTAGTAAATATGAAGGGTGTCAGATCCTATGAAAGTATAATGAATATCATTTCCCCCCACATTCACTTCTCTTTAGGCAATTCCCATGTGGATATAAACTCATTTGTACAAGATTCTAAAAGAGATATGTAAATATTACTCTTGAGGAGTGGGGGAAGGAGCTCATGTTCACCACAGATGGAAGGCCAGGTGGGGAGAGGGTAGCAGGTAGCACAGGCACCGCATACAGCGTACTGTCCTGGTGTACCGTCAGACCAGCGATGGCCTCAGTTCCGTCACTCCCAGGCTGACTCTGGCTCTTGCCTGACTCTGCCTGGCCGCAGCACTCGGGACCTTTCAGGGGCATCATTGGAGGGTGTGTGGTTAGTTGAGCATCTGAAACGCATTCCTGACTCCTCTCATTATATGTGTGCTGCCGAAACGAGCACCCTGCCTCCTCTTATGAACAGGTTTCATATTGCTTTGTGGTGTTCCTGGAGCCTGGAAGGGGTCGGCTTGTTCCTTGGGGGCATCAGAAGGGGCGTCTCTGTGGCTCCCCTGCACTCCTCTCTGCTGCTGGCTGGGGCGCCCACATCTGCTGAGCTTCCCGTAGTGCGTCTGAGCAGCTGTGCTAAGAAGCTGTGTCCTCAGCCCTGCCTTTGGGAGCTGGCGCATCTCCTGGCACTGCTGCGGCTCGTCCTGGAGCTGCCTCGACCATGGCTTGCACCACCCGACACCCAGTGCCCCCGCCCCCCATGTTAACTTTCGTGATCACATACCTTTTCTTGCTACGTTATTCTTAAAGTTATTACTAATTCCTTTACCAGTATTTACTACATTTGTAGTTCATTCCTTTGTGCCTTTCCCGTACAATTCTGTCTTCTCTGTTAATCCAGCTCCCCTAACCTTCTTCAGAATGGGAGTCCCCTCTTTAAGAAGGCTTTCATAATGGTCTTCAACTGATGACTTTGTTCCTTACTTGAGAGCTTACTGGACATGAGACATTGTGTCACCTGCAGGAAAGGAAGCAAGTAGAGTTTAAGAGTCCTGAGGGAAATAAAGCAGAAAGTTCTAGGTGATCAGATAAGCTATCAGTGAGATGGGGAGGGAGCACCTGTGTCAGAAGAATGCTAGCGAAGAGTAAGGGACCAGGGAATGTTTGGTGTAGTAGGAACATTTGAGCTGGGCTTGAGGAAGGACGATTCTGATGGGTGGTGCTAATAGTGAAGGCATTCTGGTTCTTACTTGGGAAAAAACCAGCTGTTTTTGCTGTAGATAAGGTATGATTATGGAAGTCTGAAAAATGAAGCTGAAAGAAACAGTAGAGTAGGATCTTAAAAGTAAGGGCATGACAGAGGGCTTTGAATTCTTGGAAGACATTAAGGAGCAATTGAAGGCCTTTGAGTGGGACGGTCTTTTGCCACTGCGCGTCTCATAGAGAAGAGGGAAAGGACTGGAGGCAAGAGCTTCTCAGTGATGGGAATTCCTGTCATTTGGATGAAAAGTACGTAACAAAGCCACATTGAGATATGGATGGATGAAGGGGTGTGTATCTGCTTAGCCTAATATTAGCTAAGGGATTCAGTCCTTTACAGCAGTCCCATGGCACACACAATTCAGATCACGCTAAACCAGAATTTCTTGTATCATGTGCTTTGTTTGGTAGGAAGAATTGCTTCAGGTATGCAAACAGGGTGAGAGAGGTGAGTTTACCTAGACTATCTCAGTTTGTTCCCCATTTAAAATTTTCTTAGCAGTGTATATATAGCTTGAAAAAATGCAAAATTAACTTTAAAGTTTACCAGGCTTTTAAAAACCTGTGTTTGGCAGCGCTTTATTTTAAATTTGCTCCTATGCTTTCAGTTTTGTTGCTACGCAGATAAAGAATGCTTCATTCTCATCTTTTTCTGATGGTTTTGTAATCCACCAATCACTCTGTTGTGTTTCAGATGATAGTGTGGATCCTTTCTGGCCAGCATTACACTGTTTCATGGTGATTCTGGATCGCCTCGGATCCAAGGTTTGGGGTCAACGTATCGATCCTATTGAGGCATTTCAAACCATTATCAACAATGTGAGCTACAATAAAGAGATCCAGAATATACGGAACAGCTCTGTGAGGTTTGTTCAGTCATATAATCTCAGCGAGGAAGTCTGTTGTAACTGACTTGCAGTAGGGTTTTCTCCTTTTTGTTTTTCTTCATTTCAGTAATTTATATATATTCTTACTCTTGAAGGACCAAGTTAGAACCGGAGTCATATTTGGATGATATGGTGACTTGCAGCCAGATTGTATACAATTATAATCCCGAAAAGACCAAAAAGGTACAAAGCATTTTGAGAATTCAGATGATCCCGTATTGCCTTTGTATTGTGTAGGCAATGTTGTCCATAATTAGATGAATTACTGATCTTTCGATACATAGCTGTTCTGAATCCACTGCTGTGTGAGGGGTTTCTGACTGAACAGATGTACATGGGGAAAATGGACTCTCACTACAGGGTGATACTTTGAAAAATGAAGGGCAGTTAGGAAGGGTGGAAAGGTTACAGGATGAGGGAGATAAGTGACATGACTGGAATCAAAACCTGCTAATGGAGAGAAGACCAGAGTGCATGGAGGGGTACTCACGAACCCTTGACCTCAACATGGAACTGTGTTTTCCATTTTGGGGGGGCCGTGTGTATATATGTGAACCGAAGTGGGAAAACTAGGCGATATATATTCTTGTTTATAGCTCTGTATTCTATCTGTCATGAATTCTGTTTGCTTGTCTAATGTCTGTATTTCTTTCACTTTAGGATTCGGGGTGGAGATCAGCCATTTGCCCGGATTATTGTCCTAACATGTATGAAGAGATGGAAACATTAGCCAGTGTGCTTCAGTCAGATATTGGTCAAGATATGCGTGTTCATAACAGCACGTTTCTGTGGTTCATCCCTTTTGTTCAGTCCCTCATGGATCTTAAGGATTTGGGTGTGGCTTATATAGTGGAGGTTATTCATCATCTGCACTCCGAAGTCAAAGATGTCCTCAACCAAACAGATGCTGTGTGTGACAAAGTTACTGAATTTTTTCTCCTAATTTTGGTGTCCGTGATTGAGCTGCATAGACATAAAAAATGTCTGCATCTGCTGTGGGTTAGTTCCCAGCAATGGGTAGAAGCTGTTGTAAAATGTGCCAAGCTTCCTACCACTGCATTTGCACGGAGTTCCGAGAAGTCATCTGGAAATTGCTCCAAAGGAACAGCAATGATATCATCTCTGTCATTGCATTCAATGCCATCGAATTCTGTGCAGCTGGCTTGTGTGCAGCTGATTAGAAGTCTCCTTAAAGAAGGTTATCAGCTTGGGCAGCAAACTCTATGTAAGCGATTCTGGGATAAGCTCAACTTATTTCTGCGTGGAAATTTATCGCTAGGTTGGCAGTTGACTACTCAGGAAACCCATGAATTACAAACTTGTTTAAAGCAAATTATTAAAAACATAAAAGTCAAAGTACCTCAATATAACACTTTTGTGGATCTGAGTCCTGCATGTAAAAGCTCTCCTGCATCTTACAGTAAAGAAGAAAATGAACAAATAGATAGGAAGTCTAATAAAGACCTGTCCTGTCTAGAAAGCTCCAGCCCAACATTTCCTAAAGAACCAATGAAAGCGGAGACCTATAAGATGCAAGAGAATGTGTTGATCAAAGCAAGTAACACTGTAGAAGAGGATAATGAGCAAAATTTTATAAAAGACTGGAAACTAGAAGATCATGTCCCAGCCGAGTCATGCATAAAGAAGAGTAGTAAAAACCTTTTCACTGAAAAAGGTCAAGATCACGTTAAAAAAAGTACAGGGAAGCAGAAGTCTGTGAAAGAGAATTGTACTTCAAGGAATGATCCAGAAAGGGGATGTGACAGAGGAATAATCATGTCAACACGTTTGTTAACCAGCTCTAGCACTGAATCTCTGGAGAAGGCATCCACATCAACTGAGGATTTCTCTTTCAAGGATGATGCTCTTGGCAAAACCTCAAAATCAAAAACTAAGGCACGTAAAGATGAAATCTGTGCTAAGTTATCACATGTAATAAAGAAGCAACACAGGAAAGGAACTTTGGTCAGTAATACTGGTAATTTAGAGGAAAACCTAGCTGTGTCTAACATTGACAGTTTCTATTCAAGGAAAGATTCAGGAGGTCAGAAAGGGGACGGCTTTATGCACAATCTCTCTTTAGATCCTAATGGCCTTCTGGATGATAAAAATGGGGAACAAAAATCTCAAAACAGTTTATTGCTGAAAAAGAAACCACTGAAGAGTGAAGAATTAGATATTTTCTCGTCCCATGAAAACAGCTATCAAATACAGGAATGTCACATTGATAATAAAGATTTGGTCTCATTTACGGAAGTGACCAACACTTTTGTGAAGAAAACTTCTCCCTTCAAAGATCCTGTGACTGTTTTTGAATCAAGAGATAAGGAAAGTAGCAAGAACACTAGTCAGTTGTCTTCTCACTTGAGAGAACAAGCTCTTGGCCTAAGTCCTCAGTCTGACACCTTAACAGATTCTCAGGTAGACAGAGACCTCCACAAGTTATCTTTAATAGCTCAGGCCAGTGTTATTAAGTTCCCATCAGATTCAACTCAAAAAAGCTCATCCCAGTTACAAAGAAGAGTGAAAGATGGCAGAAGGCGTTTCCTGGCTGACCAGAATAATACTGGGGAAGCCTGCCGTGGCCAGATTATTATTATTTCAGATTCTGATGATGATGACGATGATGATGAAATCCTGGGTTTTGAGAGACATATTAAGCAAGATAAAATAGGCATCAAGAAAGAATGTCTGGAGCAGCATACTTCAGTAGCTAATGCGAATGTGGAAAAGAAGCTAATAAAGGAAGAGGAGACAAAGTCCCTTTTGCAGTTTGAGGAATCGGATTCTCAGATTTTTGAGTTTGAAAGTCCACATGAAGTGTTTTCTGTTTGGCAAGATCAGGAACCAGACAAGAATTCAGTTCAAGAGAATGAGAAAAATTCTTGTTCAGCTGACATAGCTGATATCACAAATGATTGGGGTTATGAAACAGATTATGTATCTGAAGAGGTTATTAAGAAAGTAGCAGAAGGCATTGAAAAACACACAGAACCGCAGAGCAGTATTTCTGTTGGGGAAATTCGTGAAACTGAAGTAAAAAAACGTAAGCGAAAACGATTTGAAAAACCTATGGCTGAAGATCATCCAAGACCTTCACCTTCTGATAGAAATGAGGACCAGCCTGATATTCTTAATGAGAGAAGTGTGACTGAAAATGATTTTAAAAGTGTGGACCTAAGGACAAGTCCCAGTTCAAGTGTTCAGAGAGACAAAGACACTACAGTTGCACTAAAGAAGTCTTCTCCAAAGCTTCGTTCTTATTCCAAACCCATTAGGAGAGTCCCACTTTCTAAAACTCCTAAGAAAACACATTCAGATACCAAGAAAGGGCAGAGTAAAAGTTCAAATTACATCAGTTGTAGGACCACTCCTGCTATAGTTCCACCAAAGAAGTTGCGCCAGTGCCCTGAGCCAACTTCAACAGTTGAGAAACTTGGTCTAAAGAAGGCTCCTCGTAGGGCATTTGAGTTGTCTCAGCGATCTCTAGAGTATTTAGTTCAGTTACGTGACCATGGCAAAACTGTTGGAGTGGTTGATACTAGAAAAAAGACTAAGTTAATTTCCCCTCAGACTCTCTCTGTGAAAAATAATAAGAAACTGCTGACAAGTCAAGATCTTCAGTTGCGAAGGCAGATGAGATCCAAATCACAAAAAAATAGACAAGGACTTTCAGATTATGAAAGTAAAGATACTACAAGAGGAGGACCGTGTGCAGCACAGAATTCTGACATACTTGTCCCAGAATCAGATGGTTCAGATTATAGTTCTAAAGGAGGAACTGAGGTGGTTGCTAACACCACTGGGAAACAGTCAATAAAACGTGCATCTAAAGAACCAGAACCCATGAAAACAAAATACGTCTCTCAAGTGACAGATGATACTTGCCTCTTGAGCCCGTGTGCTTCTGTTGTGTTAAATGGAAGAATACCAACAAATGAAATAAATGTCTCTGCTTCAGCCAACCCCTTAGGTGGAAGTGACCCAATAGTACATCGTTTAGAGTTGGCAACTTTGAAAGACGGAGAGCTGGACTCGAACAGTGATACAGAAGATGAGAATATATTTCTGACACAGCACAACCCTGAAGATATGGATTTGTGTTCACAGGTGGAGAACGGTAATGAGAAACTCATTGAAGTAATTCGTGGCAAAGATAAAGCACAGGTGGAAGAAGATTCTGTCAGTCGGCCTCAGTTGGAATCTTGGAGTAGCACAAAATGTAAGTACAAAGATTGTGTTGAAACACCGAAAAACCAGGGTGAATACTGCGCAAAACACTCTGAAGCCAAAGCAGCCGATGAAGATGTATTTCGTAAACCTGGCTTGCCTCTTTCTGCATCTAAGCCTTCGAGACCTTCCACTGCTAAGATTTTTAGCTCAAGTAGTACTTCACGAATTGCTAATCTTTCCAAGTCTTTGGAAAGTACCCCTGCACTTCCACCAGCTCTAAAAAATAAGTCAAGTGGGGCACAGGCTGTTTCGAAAGTCCCACAGCCAGCCTCTGTGTTGTCTCCAAAGCCGGCGGGTGAAGTGAAGAGTTTGTGCAATGTTCTTCATCCTCAGACTCCAAATAATTCCAACAGGCAAGGTTACAAACTGACGTTTGGTGAAAGCAAATCCTTCTCAGCTTCCACTCCAGTCAACATTCTCTTGTCATCACAGTCCATCTCTGACACCTTTGTCAAAGAGGTCTTAAAATGGAAATATGAAATGTTTGTGAACTTTGATCAGTGCGGGCCCCCAGCAAGCCTTTGTCAGTCCATCTCAAGACCTGTGCCTATTAGATTTCAAGATTGTGGCGATTATTTTAATGTTTTTTTCCCTTTGATGATACTGAATACTTTCGAAACAGTAAGTATATTTTAATTGTATACTTGCCAAGACTTTGAAGTTGCTTCTTTTTTTATTTTGGTAGTGATTAGAGTATAGTTAAAATAACTGACCTAGTTTTGATTTAGTTGGAGCTTTGAGATTATATGTTGAACGGACGTTTATGCCAGACACTGTTCTAGTTGCTGGTGGTACAGAAGAATACTTTCTTAACCTCTGCCCTTCTGGGGCCTCTAGACACAATTCAGAGTGCTAATGAACCAAGTCCAGAGGTAGCACAGGAGTGTTTTTTGATACAGAGGTAAGGGAAGACTTCTCAGAGGAGATAATTTCCCTTCTACATATATTTTTAAGTAATAACAAACCTTTACTGAAGTTTTCTTGAGGAGGTGGCATGGGGTAAATTACATTGAACAACACAAAGCAGTAAATCCTAAATTCCATTTTAGATATCTGTCTTCCCAGTTTCTCACTCATCCTAGCAATTGCTCTCTCCCTTCAATTGCCTCCCCTGTCTCAGTGCATATTCTGGTTCTTCTGTCTTCCTTAACTCCCCCTGGTGAGGATTGCCAAGTAAAATACAAGATTCCCAGTTAAATTTTAATCTCAGAAAAACAGCTAATGATTCTTTCAAGTGTAAGCATCCAACCTGCTTTGAAAACAAAGCAGGTTGGGGTGAGAAGTTACATTTTTACTTTTTCAAGTTACTTAAAAGAAAAAAAAATGAGTGTGTAACAACCTGAATTTCTTAAAAACATAAGCAAGAACACTGAGATAAATATTTGTGTACTCATTCACCTGCAGGTATTTGGGTGGCCCATACGTGTCAAGTTTTTATTACAGGCCTCTGCCTTCTGAATATGATAATTTCAGATTAGGAGAAGGGCCCTAGTATATCTAGCACAGAGGGCATAGGGCATTTCTGACAGAAAGGTTCAATAAGAAATAAGTGTTTACACTGGTACCAGAAGGAATCCAGCATGGGAAGTATATTCCAGGCAAGGTGAGGGGAGATACTAAGGGGGGAATCCCGCTCAGCATGTTGAAGGAAAAGGAAATGTATTACATGAAGGGGCAAGTGTGCTACATAAGATCATCAAGTAAATTGTGAATATTTGTTAAAAAACTTGAATCAGAGCATCCTTAAAATATACTTTATATCAATTTATGCCCTCAATTTTAGCCATTGTTGTAAGATTTAGTTTAATAGTATTTCAAAAGCATTAGAAACAACTAACTGACAAAGGATCTTTAACATCTCCGTAATAGCAAAGTGAAATACTGATGTAGTATTAGGAGAATTATTTTCTTCCCATAGAAATATTCTTAGCTTAGTGAGCAGTATATGTAGTTAAATGTGCTTGGGAAAATAAATTTTATTCTTTTTTTTTTTTTTTAAGATTTTATTTATTTGACAGACAGAGATCACAAGTAGGCAGAGAGGCAGGCAGAGAGAGAGGGGGGAAGCAGGCTCACTGCTGAGCAGAGAGCCTGATGCGGGGCTCCATCCCAGGACCCTGAGATCATGACCTGAGCCGAAGGCAGAGGCTTAACCCTCTGAGCCACCCAGGCGCCCCAATTTTATTCATTTTGAAGCTAATTTTTTCTTTAATCTTTATTCTTCCTGGAAAATTCGCTGAGAAGCCATTCACAGCCCTTAAATTTAGGACAGATGTATTTTTTATTTACTCTTCCTTAAATTAAGAGCTAATCCTATATTCCTTTCAGGACATTTTTGTAGCTCTAGTCTTTTCAAAACAGAATAGGCACAAGTTCTATTTATATATACACAAGAGTTTATTTTTTATGTTTTATTTTTTAT
Organism: Mustela nivalis; assembly: GCF_964662115.1. NCBI lineage: Eukaryota > Metazoa > Chordata > Mammalia > Carnivora > Mustelidae > Mustela > Mustela nivalis. The sequence goes on along the minus strand of NC_139032.1, from coordinate 89,471,968 downwards.
TATTTGAGAGAGAGCACAAGCTGGTAGAAGGGGTGGTTGAGGGAGAGGGGGAAGCAGGTTTCCCACTGAGCAGGAAGCCCTGACATTGGGCTTGATCCCCAGACCCAGAGACCTGAGCTGAAAGCAGACACTTAACTGACTGAGCCACCCAGGCATTCTTTACATATACAAAGTTTGAAATAGTCAAATACTTTTGTAAAAAATGGCACGTACCCCCTCATCCCCTCAGTAACCATTTTTTATTCTCCGTGGATCCTTTTGATGTCTGCTTTCTACTTCCATATTTCTAAAACGTATCACTCATGTGACATCTTAATTTTTCAGTTTTAGGCATTTTTCTGTTGCTATAGGAAGTACCCTTTTTTCCAACCCTGCGTTTGCACACATCTTTCCTGCCCCTCATCCTCATTACAGAGCTGTTTTATGATTTTTAGGTCAGTGTTTGTTGTTTTGACTTTATAAAAGGTATCCTTTTCTAACGGCTAAGTCATATAGTCTGCTATATGTTTATGCCAGACGTAACTACTTTTCCTTTCCTTCTCAACTCTTGGCTTTCTCTGGATTTACTATCTCATTTAACTTTCTGTATACTTTAAATTAGATTCAGACTCTCTTGGATGTTTAAATCTCTAATGGTCAGGTACATGAAGTGATCTGTAAGTTTCATAGTCTTGGTTTATGGTGGTTATCCCAGAGGACTCCCCACCCTCATCCCAGGCCTTGTGTTTCCTTCTTTCCTGTGTAGGCTCTCTTTCTCTTGTGCCCCTAGTCGTCTTTCTTAGTTATGCCATCATTTTAGGAAGGTATAGCCTTCCAGCTTCCTGAGAAAAGGATGTGTGGATGATAAAGTTTTGACACCTTTCATGTCTTAAAATGTCTTTGATTTTCTCACTTTTTCTACTTTCCATCTCACTTTTCTTTTTCTGCTTTATTGGAGGCTTTCTCACCTATTGAATTTTTTTTAACATACTTTGAGTTTCATGGGACTCTTGGTCTCTAAGGATTCTGTTTTATAGGATCTTGTTCTTTTCATGGGCATGGCATTTCTTTATTGTCTGCAATTTGTTAATGATAGTTTTAAAGTTAGTTAAAAACAAGTTCTCTTTGCGTGGTTCCTGTTCCCCCAGTTGCTTTTTGCCTGTTCATTTTAGTGTATACAGACCTTTTACATTAACTCTTCAGATAGCTAATGATTTGCGGTGCTCTACTCACAGTTAAGAACAGGACACTGAAAAGCAGATAGGAACATTATTCATAGTAGCCAAAAAGGGGAAATAACCCAGATATCCATTAGCTGAAGAATGGACAAAATACTAATGTCCATACAATGAAGTGAAATTCAGTTCTAAAAAGGAGTAAGCCAAAAAAAAAAAGAGTAAGCCATTATCTGCTGCTTTTACATGTTCATTGATGAACCTTGAAAAATTATTATATATTATAATGTAATATTATATAATATATATTGTTACTGTTACTATTATGCTGATATCTGCAACTAATACTATATGTCCCGTATACTTCAATGAAAAAGAAAATATATTGGTAAGTGAAAGAAGGTACAGATGGCCATATACTATAAGATTACATTTATATGGAATGTCTAGAATAGGTAAATCCATAAAGACAGAAAGTAGATTATTGGTTACCACGGGTTGGGTGGAGGAGGGGAAGGAGACTCCCAATAGGTATAGGGTTTATTTTGAGATGATGCAAGTGTTCTGGAATTTAAGTAATGGTGATAGCTCCATGAAATACTGAATATACTGAAAACCACTAAAAGGGTACACTTTAAAATGGTGAATTTTATATTGTGTGAAATACATCTCAGTTTGTGAAAATGCTGTAAATAAAAGGCGGGGGGATGAATTTAAATAGTGATGGGTTAAAAGAGATGCTTAAGAATACCTGAAACTCCTCCTGTGCTAAAATGATCCTTTTTATTGCACTGTGCAAGTTAAATGTGATCTGAAGGACACCAGAACATGGTGGAACCCAGCGTTAATTTCATTCTTTGTGTGAAGATTGTATGATTCAGGGTAGTTACAAATCTGTTTTGTTGTGTATAAGATTAAAGAGAAGCTCTGAGTGAAAGGGTAGGACAGTTAAGTGTTAGCATTTTGTCGTGAAGCCCCATCCCCACACTTAGATGTCAACATCTGTAGTCTTTTTTCCTCTCTTAAGTGAGGTCAGATTTTCCAAAGGATCTTCAGATATTTCGCCTGGAGGGGGTAGGTCTGATGGGGAGCTGACCAGGGAGCTGACTGAGGGATGAGGGTCGGGGGACACAGGGAAGGGGGGCCCGGCATTCAGTGTAGAAGCATTTGGCTAATTGCCCTCTTGGTCAGTACCGGATCTCCACCATACCTGCTGTCTCCAAGGCTGAAGACTGTATTTTACCCTCTCCGTAGACAGAATCTCTGCAGCGTTTTGTGGGTAGCAGTGAGGGGCTGTCTCCCTTCAGTCCTCCTTCCAGATCAGAGGTCTCCATCACATAGCTTACCGGTTGCAGCTTGGCTTCTTGGGCTTTCTGAGTCCGCTACCGTTCATCCAGCTGCTTTCCAGCTTCCAGCATTTTGAGACACGTGTCTTATGTTCTTTGTCCTAAAGAACTAATCCTGTTTTTAAAAATTTCTTTGGTGGAGCACCTGGGTGGCTCAGCAGGTTAAGTGTCTGCCTTTGGCTCAGGTCATGATCTCAGGGTCCTGGGATCGAGCCCCGCATTGGGCTCTCTCTTTGCCTGCCTCTCTGCCTGCTTGTGATCTCTGTCTGTCAAATAAATAAATAAAATATTTGAAATCACACAAAAAAGATTTCTTTGGTATTTTGGTGGGGTATCAAGAGGGGTGAAAGGGGAAATGGCTGTGTTCAGGCTCTTTCTTTTCTTTTTTTTTTTTTTTTTTTTAAAGATTTTATTTATTTATTTGACAGGGAGAGATGACAAGCAGGCAGAGAGGCAGGCACAGAGAGAGGAGGAATCAGGCTCCCTGCTGAGCAGAGAGCCTGATGTGGGGCTCGATCCCAGGACCCTGAGATCATGACCTGAGCTGAAGGCAGCGGCTTAACCCACTGAGCCACCCAGGTGCCCCAGGCTCTCATTTTTATTTGAAATTTTCTTTTTCCTCTTTTAACCATACAGCTTAAGCAACATTGTTTTAGCATTTCTTTCTTTTTTTCTTTTTTAGATTTTATTTATTTGACAGAGAGATAAGTAAGCAGAGAGGCAGAGAGAGAGGGGAAAGCAGGCTCCCCACTGAGCAGGGAGCCCGATTTGGGGCTCCATCCCAGGACCCTGAGATCATGACCTGAACTGAAGGCAGAGGCTTAGCCCACTGAGCCACCCAGGCACCCTATTAGCATTTCTTGTGTTTATTCAGGCCAACAGTTATTGGTGGTATTAAGATGCCTTGATTTTAATTTTTATTCTAATGAGCCACAGACTGTGGCGTCAACCACAGCCCTGGACCAAGGCTCATTACCCTCATTCTGATGGAATTTGACTTCATAATGTTTGTTAATAGAATGCTGTTTGGTTGGTATCTTATTTAGGACATAAAGCATATTTAGTCACTATGTCTTACTGCAGGTGAAGTGACATTATGTAAATTAACACTTGGTGCAAAAGACAGATGAGAGCAAATTCAAGTTCTGGCAATATGAGTCTTTTATTATACTGATGTGCCTGATAGAAGATACATTTGTTTTTTAATCCTTACATTTAATGCATAAAAGGATTAGACAAATGTTTGCCATTTTGGCAGGTTCCCCTTTTTTGGGGGGTTGTGGCAAATGCTCCTTAATCTTAATGTTTATATTTGCTATCCTTGTCTGCAGTTCTCTCCTGTTACCAGGCTCATTGAAGGTTGTAGGATAGGGAGCAGGTAGGAAGAAAGTGCTCTTCTTGGGTCCTGACTTTGATTGTCAGTACTTAAATCCCCTGTAGTGAAATTGCTTCTTTAGCTCATCTCAGATTGTAATTTATTCTGAAAGGAAGCAAAACAGGTTGATATAAATCACACTTGGAAACTGCTCTTGAGACCTGGCAGGGAGCTGCAGAAGAGCGTTCTGTGCAGGGTAGAGGGGCATGACAGGAATGTGATGCTTTGAGATGGGGACTAACTGAGCATGTATGAGCAGAGAGATTAGGCTGGTTTGACTGGAGTGAAGGAACTGAGGGGAAAAGGGAAATATAGTAAGATTGGAGAAGTAGGCAGGAGCCAGATGGTATATGGCCCTGGAAACTATGGGTTGGGCTTTCATCTTCAGTTTAGTGAGAAAGTGCTGGAAGATGTTTAGTTGGTGTTAGGGTGGGGGGTAGTAATACACAGTAGATTGCAGTTTTTTACCCATCATTCTTGGTTGCTCCATGGAGAATAATCTGGAAAGGCAAGCATAGATGCTATATAGATGTGTTAAGGGGCTGTTAGAGTAGCCTGGGAGAAAGGCGATGGTAGTTTGGTTTGGGTGGTGGCTGTGGAAGTAAAGAGAAGTGAAGTCATTGTGGGTAAATTTTGGAGATTTATTGATGGAATGGATGTTGGAATTCAGGAAAGAGAAGATGATTCTGAGGCTTTTGGCTTAAGCATCTGGTTAGGTGATGATGCTGTTTACCGGGCATCACATGCATTTGGGCTAATGGCAGTCTCTTCTACAAGTGACATCATAGAAGCCAGAGGGTTGTAGTTGAATGTGTTAGATGAATATATATTGTGGGAAAGCCTAGGGGCAGGTAGGACATGATGTGGTCTCAGAGTGGGAAAGAAATGATAGACCAGACTAGAAGAACTGCCACAGATGGGAGTTAGAGTGGATTTTTTACTTTGCCCATTTTTCCTTCCTCTCATCCTGCTGGGCTAGAACACTGCTTTGATGTTACCTTGTAGTGCAGAGCAGAAAAATTGCAGCTAGCTCATGTCTGCCAAAAGTAGTAGGTAGCATTAGGGTTGTTCTATAGCCCAGCCCATATGAGGCATGGCTGACAGTAAGAGTCTTTGAATTCCTGGATTCTTGAAAGTTCTCATCCCTGGGACTAGGTTATTATAACCAAGGGAGTCAGAGTTTGAAAAACATAAGTCCTGGGATAGATTTGCTGATTATAATATTACCATGCTCATTCCATGAGGTATGTTCCCCCCATTACCCCCTACCCCATTCATAAGCAGAGGCACAAAAGCTAGAGTGGTGTTGGGATTTAGCTGCTTTCCCTCCTCCCCTGCCCCATGTACCTTTCCAAGTGATGTGCCTAGTATCAGTGGGGAGTATGAATTCAAGAGGGGGAAAGATGAGTCTCCTTGGAGTACAGTCACTATAAGGGAAAAGTAGCAAACTGGAAAATACAGAGAAGATAAAGCAAAAGTAGTGGAGCAGACAAAAAGATTTTAGTCCTAAGCACGTTAAGTATTTTCAGAGATAAAGGAGAGAACATGAAACACGAAGCAGGAGAAACTGTAACAATGCAGAGAAGATAGTGTGGCTGAAAGAGATAATAGTTGAAGTCAAGAATTCATAAGTGGCATGAATAATAAATATACACAATTTGAGGAATCAGGAAAGGATGGAAGTGGGAAATAAAAAAGAAAAGGTACAGGTTTGGTACAAGTACAGTTCTGTGTGTAATGAGGAGCTCAGGAGGGAAAAAAATGAGCCGAGATGATAAAACTGGAAATTTGCCAGTTAAGAGTTTGGGTTGAGAGGGTTCTTATATAGAGAATATAACTAAGCACACATGTACCATAACAGTTGCAGCAAGACCTTGATGTACTAGTCTTGCTGCAACTAGAATGTACTGAAGAGGCAAGTTCCAGTAGTAACACTCTCTGCCAGAGGCATGCGTAAAAAGAGCTAGAAAAGTTAAAATGAAAGAATGGAAAAAGAGGGTAACAGAAGAACATGAACAAAAGAAAGCAGGACTGCAGTTTTACAATCAAAATTAAATGTGAAAATAATTCAGAAACACAAAAGACAGGTACTCATAGAAGGAATATTAACCCATTAAGAACATAGAACCAACCATGAGCATGTGTAGATGCAGTAGTTTAATCTCAAAATATTCAAAGCAGCAACTGAAAGAGCAGTTGACAATGACAATGTCATTGTCATTGTCAAACAGCAGTGAATAATTAGAAGCGTCATAATCCTGATCATTTGCAGATGGTATCACTATCTACATAGAAACTCCGGTAGAATCAGTAGTTGGGTACAAGGTTGATGTGCAGAAAAAATGTTCCTTTATAGCTGTAATAATTAGCTAGAATGTATGAAAGAAGTATCAGTTATAATCAGACCCAAACTGCAGACATGTTAAGAGCTTAGCAGCGAATGCATGAGGTATTTATGGAGAACATTTGAGTCTTAACTCTATTTTAAAGGCCATTAAGAAAGAGTGAACCAATGAAGAGAGGTACCATGTTCATGGATAAGACAGTTTAACATTGTAAAAATATGACTTCTCTCGGAATCTATACAGTTGATACAGTTTCAGTTAAAATTCCAGCAGGATTTTTTTAAAAAGCCGCAGGGAGGGACAAAAGCAAAGGGAGAAGCAGACTCCCCGCTGAGCAGGGAGCCCAACTTGGGACTCTGTCCCAGAATCCTGGGACTATGACCTGAGCTGAAGGAAGATGCTTAAGCAGCTGAGCCACCTAGGTGCCTCCAAGCAGGACATTTTTTGAAGAGCTTTATAAGCATTTTAAAATTTATGTAAAGAATAAAATATTTTAGGGCGCCTGGGTGGCTCAGTGGGTTGGGCCGCTGCCTTCGGCTCAGGTCATGATCTCAGGGTCCTGGGATCGAGTCCCGCATCGGGCTCTCTGCTCAGCAGAAAGCCTGCTTCCCTCTCTCTCTCTCTCTGCCTGCCTCTCTGTCTACTTGTGATCTCTCTCTGTCAAATAAATAAATAAAATCTTTAAAAAAAAAAGAATAAAATATTTTAATAGTCATTTTGAAAAAGAACAGCATGATGGGGAGAGGGGACACTCACTCACCTTATTTAATATGAAGACATATTTAAAGCGTTGTAATTGGAGGGCACGGGAATGGGCAGACAACTCACTGAAATGGAACAGAGATCCTTTAGCTCCTGAGACCTACCCCCACCCCCGCCCCCCCAGCCTATATGACAACTTAAGGATAAGGCAACTTAGGATAGACTGCCACAAGTCAGCAGGGAAAGGATAAATTGTTAGATAGTACTGGGAAAATTGGCCTACTCTAGTGGGAAAAAATTAGCCTACCTTACTGTCTTATAGCATAATATAATCTTCAACTAACACGTGTATTTGAAAGAATTATATGAGAGAATAAACAGTATCAGAAAACACATGTCAGTTTAGGTGACTGAAGTCCTAAAAACCCAAGAAGTATTAAGCACAAGATGAAAAATTTGGGTTTTACCCTGTCAAAGTTAAAAATTTTTCAGTGAAGGACCCCATATTCTTGGTTAACAGATAGGAAGAAGAGTTGAAATATTCCCAAAGTGACAAGACCGCTAGAATATACAAAAAGCTTTTGTAAATCAACAAAAAAATATGTGGAAATCAATAGAAGATGGACAAAAACTAAAACTAGCCATCCATCAAAGGGAAGACTAAATGGTGAATATACGTAGTGCTGCTCTAACTCACAAAGAAGAAAAGTACATTAACAGAGTGGTGAGCCAAAGTTTGTGATCCCAGCTGACCTCTTAGTTTCAGACTGAGGTGTACGCATCAGAACACACATGTCCATCCCTGGGGATCTGTGATTAAAAGATGTTATTAAAAGGATTGTTTACAGAGCGGGAACCAGTTAGGTTGGATGAATAAGATATGGCAGTTCTAACTGCAGTCAGTAGCAACAGACTCAAGTACTGACTGAAAACAAGTAGGCACGTTTACACTGCAGTGTCCTTTGGGTAAATATACACCGCACTGGATTTTTTTAGTGATGCTCCTTCTAGACACAGAGTGAGTGAGTGTGGAGGGTGGAAGTTCTGGCCTTGTGGGTAGAGGGAGAGAGTCCTTGCGTAGACTGTTGATGGGAGTACATCTTGCACTGGAGATGAAATGTGTTGACCTGACATCAAAAGCAAGGAGGCAAAAAGAGGGCAAGGAAGTAATCTTTGAAAGTGGAGTATGCCACCTCGATGAGCCATTTTGGTGGGTTGGTTAGGACAGAAGCCAAGTAGAAAAGACAGGAATAGCAGGACTGTTTTTGGAAGAGGAAGGGGAGCAGAAAAATGGGGCAGTAGTTGGATGGTGATTCAGGAATTAAAGAAAGGTTTGTTTTGTTTGCTTCGTGGGGTTTTTTTCCCCCATTAATAATCTTTATAAAGCATTGTCAGATTTACAGCAAAAGTGAGGACAAAGCACAGAGTTCCTATATTACCCACCCCCCCGTCTCCGCATGGTTTGGGTTGGTTTTTTGTTTTCCAAGAAGTAGGTCAAGATGTATGCTGATAGGAAGAAGCAATGAGCAGGAAGAAATTGATGTAAGACAGTGGATAACTTCAGAAATTGAGTCTTAAGGAGGAAAAGAGGGATTCAGAACAAAATTAATAGGTTTGCCTTTGACTCTGTAAAGAAAGGGAAGACAGGATGTACGAGTATGAGTGGCAGTTGCTTTGTAGGTTTTGGGTTTGGTTCTGTCTTGTAACCTGTAAGGCAGCATTGGTTGTTGGGAACCACCATTGCACAAACTCCTTTTCTGCAGTGAAATAGCTGTTATTTTAATAATGGGATTTTTTAAAATCAAGAGAATGATCTTAACCATCTCATAATCAAAGAAAATGTATGTAGTGGTAACATTTTTATAAAAATATAATGTTAGAATATTTGATCTGAAAAATTACCAAATTTTTAGAAACCTACAGTTTTATACAATAATCCCATTCTCTATATTTATTGGAAAAAAGAAGGCTGGTATGTCCTCTGAGGACACGGCCTGGCTGGACATGTCCCCCCACCCCACCCCCGCCCAGTGTAAAGAAAAGGGACACGGCATGTTTGAAGTTACAGTGTGTTATATGATATTATAGCATTTCCGCTGTTCTGTGATAATTTGAAGAGCCAGTGTTAGTTTCTGTTCAGTGTGTTGTAAATGTTCTACCCAGGGAGCTTACTTCCTAACTATACGCACGATTATTTGTCCTCCCTAGGTGATTTCTTACACACTTAATACTGCTTTGATGGACCACAGCATTCACTTACTTGAACCTTTAACTACTATTTCACTTAGTGTGAAAATATTAGCACATGCCATTCATGATGTTTCAATTTTTGAAGTCTAGAAGGTTATGAAACAGATAAAACTGTAACTTCATCAAATGTACAAATCAGTGTATATATGGTATATTGAATATATTCATTAGTACTTTTTTGAGTTTCTCTGTACTTTCTCAATAAGTTTGGCCTCTAGTATGCCATTATAGCTTGATGATCAGAGATCCTCTTTATTTCTGGCTCCTAAGGTTGCTTTGGAAATTAAAAACCTGCACATGTTTATAGCAGCTTTACTCGTAATTGCCATAAAGTAATTATTTTTATTAAACTATTTTTAGAGTAGTTAATTGGTTTACAGCAAAACAGAGCCGAAAGTACAGAGTTCTCATATATTCCTGTCTCTACATGCATGCATGCCCTCCCGTTACCAACATCTGGTGCCGGACTAGTACATTTGTTAGAATTGACAGATCTGCATTGACTCATTGATTTCCATTAGGGTTCACTCTTGGTCTACAGGTTTTGACAAACGTGTGATGTCCTGTGTCTACCATTATAGTATCATACGGAATAGTTACCTGCCCTAAAAATCTTCTGTGCTCTGCATGTTCATCTCTCCCTCCTCCCTAATCACTGACCGCCACCTTTTTCACTCTTCCCATAGTTTTGCCTTTCCACAATGCCATGGAGTTGGAATCCTCCATTCTTCAGACTGGCTTCTTTCACTTACTAAGCCTTTTTAAAAAATTTATTTTGAGAGAGAGAACATGCACGCATGTGATTGCGGGTAGGGAAGAGGGGGAGAGTTTTGGATTTTGGCCATTCGAATAGGCATTTAGTGGCATCTCATTTTAATTTTCAGTCTCTAATCGCACAGGATTGTGGACATCTTGACCAGTGTTTACTTGCCATTGTATATCCTCTTTGGGGAGGTGTCTCTCAGGTCTTTTGCCCATTTTTGGGTGACTTATCGTTAAGTTTTAAGGGTTCTTTATAAATTCAGGGTAATAGTCCTTTATCAGGGGTATCTCTTGCAAATATTTTCTCCAGGTCTGTGGCTTCTCTTCTCATTCTCCTGACATTGTCTTACTCAGAGCAGAACGTTTTTAATGAAGTCCAGCTCATCAGTTCTTTCTTTCATGGGTCATGCCTTTGATGTTACATCTGAAAAGTCGTCACCATATCCAAAATTCTCTAGGTTTGCTACCTCCTAGGAACTTTATAGTTTTGCATTTTACATTTAGATCTCTGATCTATTTTAAGATACTTTTTTGAAGGGTGTAATAATCTGTGTCTACCTTCATTTTTGTGAGTGCCCAGATGTTTAGCACTGTTTGTTGAAAGAGATCGTCTTTGCTCTGTTGCACTGTTTCTTGCTCCTTTGACCCGTTGACTGGGATTAGATCATTTATGCAGCTCTGTTTCTGGGCTCTCTGTTGTGTTGCATTGATCTCCTTGTTTATTCATTCATCAGTACCACACATCTTGATCACTGTAGCTTTACGGTAAGTCTTGAAATTGGGTCCTCTGACTTTGTTCTTCAGTATTGTGTTAGCTAGTCTGGATGTTTTGCCTCTCCATATAAACTTTAAAATCAGTCTGTTGATACTTTGCTGGGATTTTTATTGGGATTGCATTGAATTTATACATCAAGTTGGGAATAATTTTTCACATTTGGACAGGATTGACTCTTACTACCTTTGAACATGGAATATCTTTGTTTATTTAGTTCTTTGATATTTTCCATCAGAGTTTTGTGGTTTTTCTCATATAGCTCCTACGTGTATTTTGTTAGATTTATGTTTAAGTATTTCATTTTGGGGAGTGCTAATATGCATGATTATATATTTCAAACTCCACTTATTTATTATTAGTACATATGAAATATTTTTGTACTTTAGCTTATATCCTGTAGCCTTGCTAGTCTGTTGATGGTATGGATTACATTAATTGATTTTCGAGTGTTGAACCAGTCTTACATGCCTGGGATTGATTGCACTTCATTGTTGCGGTGTGTGATTCTTTTTTATACATTGTTGGATTCCATTTGCTAATGTTTTGGTGGGGATTTTTACTTTTATGTTGGAGATACTGAGATACGGTTTTCTTTTCCTGTAATGTCTGTCTGGTTTAGTATTTGGGTAAAATGTTGGCCTCATAGAATGAGTTAGGGACTACTCTACTGCTTCTGTATTCTGGAAGAGATCATAGAGAATTAGTATAATTTCTTCCTCAAAAATTTGGTAGAATTCACCAGTGAAGTCAGCTGGCCTGGGTATTTTCTGTTTCAGAAGGTTCCTTTTTTTATTGATTGAATTTCTTTAATAGATGTTGGCCTGTTCATGTTATCTTTTTCTTGTGTGAATTTTGGCAGATTATTTCTTTCTAGGAATAGGTCCATTTTACCTAGGTTATCACATCTGTGGTGATAGGGTTGTTCATAATATTTCTTTATCACTTTTTTGTCTGTGGGATCTGTAGTGATGGCTCTTCTTTCATTTCTGATATTGGAAATTTGTGTCGTTTTTTCCCTCAGCCTGGCTAGAAGCTCATCATTTTTATGATCTTTTCAAAGAACCAGCTTTTGGTTTCATTGATTTTTCTTACTGATTTCCTGTTTTCAATTTCATTGATTTCTGCTCTTTTATTATTTCTCTTTTTATGCTTGCTTTTAATTTAATTTGCTTTCTAGTTTTCTAGAAACTCGTTTCCTAAGGTGGAAGCTTAGATTACTGACTTTCTAATATATGCATTCAGTGTGGATAAACTTCCCTTTAAGCACTGTGTCTTCTTTTCACAAGTTGTGTTTTTCATTTTCAGTTAGTTCAATATATTTTTCAAATTTCCCTTGAAATTTCTTTGACCGTGTGTTACTTAACTCTGTTTTTCAATCTCCAGATACATTGGGCTTTTCCAGTTATCTCTGTTGTTGATTTCTAGTTTAATTCTGTTATAGTCTGGAACAGACAGCGTATGATTTCTGTCCTTTTAAATTTGTGAAAGTGGATGTGGTCTGTTTTGCCTTGTGATCTTGAAATGAATGTATGATCTGCTCCTGTTGTGGAGTAGTCTAGGTTTCATTTGTATCTGGCTGATTGTTGGTGCTTTTGAGTTCAGCTGTCTTTACTAATTTTCTGCCTGTCCATTTCTGATAAAAGAGTGTAAAAATAATTTTTTCTTGCAGTTCTGTCAGTTTTTGCCTCATTTATTTTGATTCTCTTTTGCTAGGCACACCTGTATGAAGGCTTATTGTGTCTTCTTACCCATGTAAGATAATGGACCCCTGTATCTTGGAGTGGTGACTTATTTGTCCCTCACATGATGCCCCTCTTCATCCCTGAGAACTTTCCTTGCCTTGAGATCTGCTCTGCTGGAAGTTAATATAGCTACTCCCTCTTTCTCTTCTTTTCTCTCTTTCTTTCTTCGTTCCTTCAAGTGTTTATTAGAAAGTGTAGATAGTAAGTTTTTTAAAAAATTCTATCTGACCAGTTACTAGCTATATTGCTTTGGGCATGTTATTTGAATATTAGTTTTTTCCCCTAGAAATGGCATCTACTAGCAGGTGCAGTGGTGTTAAGAAGTACATGGAGGGGCACTTGGGTGGCTCAGTGGGTTAAAGCCTCTGCCTTCGGCTCAGGTCATGATCCCGGGGTCCTGTGATTGAGCCCTGAATTGGGCTGTCTGCTTAGTGGGGAGCCTGCTTCCCCCCCCACCTCTGCCTGCCTCTCTGACTTCTTGTGATCTCTGTCTGTCAAATAAATAAATCTTAAAAAAAAAAAAAAGTACATGGAAATTGCCTTGTGTGCTATGATTTCCTTTCTACTACTGACTGTTAGCGTGGTTATCTTTCTCTGTCCCTTTACTTTTTAAAAAAAAATTTTTAAGATTCATTTATTGAGAGCACGCAGAATGAGGTGGGGGATAGGCAGAGGGAGAATCTTAAGTAGGTTGTGCTGAGCACAGAGCCTGACGTGGGGCTCGATCTCACAACCCTGAGATTAACAACCTGAGCTGAAACCAAGAGTCGGATGTTTAACCAACAGCCACCCAGGTGCTCCTCCATCCCTTTACTTTAATCCTTAATGTGTCTTTACTTTAAAAGTCAGTTTCTTGTAGACAGTGTATAGTTGGGTCTTATTTCCTGATTCACTCTCACAGTTTATCTTTTATTTGGTGTATTTAATCATTGACATTTAAGGCGACTATTGATATAAGTGGATTAATTTCTACTGTTTTTTTCCCTTTTTTAGAATAAAAGAGCACGTACATGAGCAGGGGTGGGGAGGGGCGGAGGGAGAGAGAATCTTAAGCAGGCTCCACGTCCAGCCCAAGGTGGGACTCAGTCTCACAACCCTGAGATCATCACCTGAGCTGAAGTCCAGCGTTGGGCACTTAACTGAGCCACCCATGAGCCTCCCTGCCATTGTGGTTTTTTGTTTTTGGGATTTATTTTTAAAGATTTTTATTTATTTGACAGGGAGAGGGAACACATGCAGAAGGAATGGCAGAGGGAGAAGCAGGCTTCCCACTGAGCAGGGAGCTCCCCCCACCCATGCAGGATCCCAGGATGCTGGGATCACGACCTGAGCTGAAGGCAGACGCTGAAAAACTGAGCCACCCAGGCGCCCCCGCCATTGTGGTTTTCACTGAGCATTTTCTATAATGCCATTTTCTCTTTCTCCTTAGCATATCAATTATTTTTTACATTTTTTATTGGTTGCCCTAGAGCCTGCAGTACATATTCACAACTAATCTGAGTCCACTTTGAGGTAACACTTCATGGGTGTGTGAGTACGTCGTGATAACAGAACAGCGCCAGTTCTTCCTCCCATCCCTGGCATCGTTGCTGGCATGTGTTTCACTTGTGTGCGAATACACACATAAACGTACGTGATTGAATAAATCATTGCTATTATTTTGAATAAAACTATTAGGTTAGTTAAGAATAAGAAACATAAAGGTTTTAATTTCACCTTCACTTATTCTCTGATGCTCTTTGTTTCTGTAGATCCCAGTTTCTGACCAATATGCTTTTCCTTCTCAAGATCTTTTCTAACATTTCTTGCAAGATAAATTTAATGGTGACAAATACCCTCCATTTTTCTTTGAGAAAAAGCCTTTGTTTCTCCTTCACTTTCAGAGAATAATTTTGTGGGTTCAGGGTTTTATGATGGTAGGTTTTTTCCTCTCAACAGTTTAAATATTTGCTTCACTTTCTTCCTTTTTACATGGTTTCTGAGAATTTAGATGTGATTCTTATTCTTACCTTTTCTGCTCAGTTGGTAGGATGTTTTTCTACACTGATTTCTTTCACGATTTTTTAATCTTTGCTATTTCAGGTTTCTGAAGTATGAGTACGATACGCCTATGTATAGTTTTTGGCATTTGTTCTGTCTGGTGGCCTCTGAGCTTTCTGGATCTGTGATTTGGTGTCAGACATTAATTTGGGGGAAACTCTTGGTCATGATCGCTTCAGGTCTTGCTTCTGTTCCTTTCACTCCTGCTCCTGGTTGTCCCATTTCTTTGGCCCTTGCCCGCAGTTCTCGGGTTTTCTGTTCCATCCCCTGGTCTTTGTTCTCCTTGCCTCGCAGCTTTGATGGTTTCTGTGGCCAGATCCTCAAGCTCAGCAGTTCTTACCTCAGCCGTATCCAGTCTCCTGACGAGCCCACCAGAGACTTGATCCTTCATCTCTGTCAGTGTTTTCTGGTCTCTGGCATTTCTTTTGATTCTTAGAATTTACATTATCATCTATTCTTTTTTTTTTTTTTCTTTTTTTTTTTTTTTTTTTTAATAGAGTGAGGGAGAAAGGAGAGAGAGAATCTTAAGCAAGCTCCATGGCCAGCATGGAGCCCGAGGCGGGACTTGATCTCACAACTGTGAGATCATGACCAGAGCTGAAATCAAGAGTTGGATGCTAAAATGATTGAGCCACCCAGGCCACCCCCATTATCATTTCTTCCATGCTCTATTTTTTCCATTAAACACATAGTATATTAATTACAGTTTTTAAAAAATTTCCTGGTCTGGTAATTTCAACATTCTTGCCATACCTACCTCTGATTCTGATGCTTATTCAGTCTCTGTTTCTGGCCTTTGTTGAGTGACCTTACAACTTTTGTTGTAAGGTGGACATGATGTAGATGAAAGGAAGAGTCAGCAGTAAGCCGGCCTTTGGTAATGTGGTAAGCTGTGGAGGAGGGGGACCTTTCTGTAATCCTGTGATAGCCCCTCAGTCTTCTGGGGAGGTTTGGCTCCTGGACTAAGAACCATACACCTGCTTCTCAGTTCCCCCCACCTCCCTAGGGGGGGCAGGATGGCCAGAATGGGCTGCAGTTGGTTATTTTTCTTCCCTCAAATAGTTCTATTCTGGTAAGAAGAGACTTTCTCCAAGATCAAGCCTCGTTAAGATCGAAATGTTCTGTTATATTTCAAAATGGTTTATTTCCTCCTCCTTGTGCTGGAAGCATGAATGTGTTTTCTCCATTACTCGCTGTGAGGGCCAGAAGGACTCCTTAGAGGTAGAACTCAACGAAGTGTGGGGTTCCCCTTAAGATGTGTTCCCCGTAGAGTAGTTATCTCTCAGAGCTGTCCACACTGAGCCTGAACCAGCCCGTCAGTTCCAGTTCAGTGTTTCCTCTCCTGGCCCTGAGCTTCGGGCTCCTGTCACTTGTGATGATGGGAAGGGTTGACTTTTTGGCTTGCTTTTTACTCATTAGGATCAAGTAGTGACTTCTAAGTTCCTTACATGCCAAACTGGAAACCAGAAGTCACAAATGAATGTTTCATGTTCTGCCACTTGGGATTTTAGGTTCTGGGCTTTATTTGTTACTTGTTTGGGGAAGTTTTGCTGTTTAGAATTGGCTTTCCAGAATGTTTTTGCTCTCTTAATATGCCTTTTTACTTTGTATAGGTGGCACAGGAGTGGATCAGCTCTCCAAACAAAGAAAAATTCTATCAGTTGCATTTACGAAAATTTCCTGCTGATTATAAAAAATACTGGGAGTTTGTGGGTAAGTTCTTTCTTCTGTAATTTAAAATACATAATAATTGGAGATTTCTGTTGAGGAAACCTTATCGTCATTTGAATTTTCTGGGACATAGATTTCCTAAGCTGAATTTGTAACCTCTTAAAAGGAATGTTTTAAGCCTTAATTAGAGGGGTGCCTGGGTGGCTCAGTCGTTAAGTGGCTGCCTTTGCCTCAGGTCATGATCCCAGGGTCCTGGGATTGAGCCCCACATTGGACTCCCTGCTCAGCGGGGAGCCTGCTTCTCCGTCTCTCACTCCCCCTGCCTGTGTTCCTTCTCTCACTGTCTCTTACTGTCAAATGAATAAATAAAATCTTCAAGGAAAAAAGAAGTCATAATTAGAATAATTACTGGGACAGTTAGGAATGTAAAATTCATGGTTTTAACCATTCTGTAGAGTATCACAGGCCAGAGTGGAAGCTGGACATGGAAGATATGGTGAGGGAAGGGAGCTTGACAAGATTGGTTGGGGGAGGGCGTCCCCAAATAATAGTGTTGATAGATTCTGAGTAAATCTTCCTATTTGCTCATTTCATCATTGGTCTGAAACACATATCACACTTAGGCATTAGTTATTAATCAACCATTCAGAACTCTTTAAAACAAGAAGTATAAATCCTCTTTTGCCTCACCCTCTTACCCCCAATCCATCCTGCGCCATAGAGGCAGTGAAGATAAAAAGCACATGTGTGTATATTTTGGAGGAAAGGTATTAATATGTTCATTGTAGGACACTGAAATAATATTAGTCAGCAGAAGAATAAGTATCACCAATTCCAATCATTCCAAGATAGTCCTATGGAAATAGTAGTGTCTATCTTACTGTGAAACTGTCTACTCACCAGTGTGAGTTGTGCATATGTGAATGTAGTAGGGTCATTTTACCTATACGTTAATGACATTTTTCATTCATTCAGCAAATGTTTATTATCTTTATAGTACCATAGGATATAATTTTAGATGCTAGGTATATAGCTGTGAAGAAAACACAAGATTCCTGCCTTCATGAAACTTAAATTTTACTTAATTTTATTTAATATATTGTGTCTTTTCAGAGTTCCTAAGTAACAGTATATTTAATATTTGTGGTTATTCCATTGTAAGTATATTCTACAAATCACTTAACCAGTGGTGTCTAGTTAGACATGTACATTGCTTATAGTTTTCCCTGTTGTGAACACTAGGTCAGACAGCGCACATATTTTAAGACTTGTTCCCTATTGGCTCTGCCTACCGAAAGGAACATCAGTTTCACTTCTAACAGGAAGATGTAAGATGTAAGAATGTACATCTCCCTCATTTGCTAGCTTCAACTTTGTTTTCCAGTTTTATGAATGTAAAGTATATCTCATCTGAGGTTATAATTTTGTTCCCAAATCTTTTTTGATCATGAATATTCTTAGTGAGGGGAATGTGCCCTTCTTCCTCCCCCCCCCCCTTTTTTTTTAAGATTTTATTTATTTGGAGAGAGAGTGCAGGAGTGAGGGGAAGGGCAGGAGGAGCAGAAGAGGGACAGAAGCAGACTCCCTTCTCTGCAGGGCTCCATCCCATGACCCTGAGATCAGGACCTAAGCCGAAATCCAAAGTTGATCACTCAACCTACTGAACCACCCAGGCGCCCCCCACACACCTTTTTTTGTGTTAGGAATGTTGTTTTCCTCTTAATGTTTGTGCGTTGTAAATTGCTTTTCGTAGTTTGTTACTGATTTTGAGGCACAGTTTCTACACATGTTCAAAACTGTACTAATTTCTTTATGGTTCTGACTTCAGGTTTTTATTGTTAATTTTGTTTTTTGTTGTTGTTTAAGATTTTTAAAATTTATTTTTGTGAGAGAGAAAGAGTGTTCCTGAGCATTGGGTGGGGGTGGTGATGGGGCAGAGGGAGAAACAGACTCCCTGCTGAGCAGGGAGCTCTATGTGGGGCTCAGTCCCAGCACCCTGGGATCCTGACCGGAACCAGAGGCAGATGCTCAACCCACCGAGCCACCCAGGCCTGAGTCTGGTATTTCTCGTAGTAGTTTTGTATTTCTTTTAAATATTTAAATCACAAATTTATCTGGCATTGTCTTGATCATAGTATCTATTCTTTAACTTCTTTCATTTAACCTGTGTGTAAACTTGATCAGTTTTGTGTGGCATCACAACGTTCAGTGATTCACTAGGACAACTCACAGGAATTAACATATATTCATGCTCATGGTTGTGACTGTTATGGTAAGAGGCTGCAAAGCAGAATCAGCAAGGCGGGAAGCACATTTGGGTGAAGGACAGACGACACCAGGAGCAAGGCTGAGAGTCCTCTCCCAGTAGAGTCGCATGCAGTGTACTTTACTTCCTAGTACTGAGCTGCACAGTGCATGGCTTGCAGAATGTTCCCTACTAGGGAAACTTGTTGGAGATTCAGTGCCCAAAACACCCTCTGCCAGCCTAAATTCCTGACTTCAGAAGGATAGCAGGCGTTTGGCACAGACCATATTCTTTTTGCAAACACTTGAGGCACAGCGAGCCATTCTCATTAGCAAATGATAATCCCAGGATCGAGGATCCCACACGCCAAGGGCCACCCTTGTATGCAGACCTTTCTAAGGACAGCAGCCTTGCATGTGCTATGTTAAGTCCGTGACACAGCATTTCATGAGCAGTGCCACTGTGATGTTCCTGTCTCAGTGTTGGTGTGAGGGCATTTTGTTGAGTCCTGTGGTGGATTATGGAGTCTCTGGGTATGTGTGTGTTCAGGCTGACTAGGTCACGCCTGGCCTGTTGAGCATCACGCCCCACCGACAGTGTGCGAGAAGTCATGTGGTTCCAGGTTTCCACCAGCATGTTTGTATTGACTGCCGTGTTAGTTTTACCCATTGTGCCAGGTTTGTATTGTGGCCTTTTGTGGTTTTATTTTGTCATACCCTTGTTTCCAGTGAGGGTGAGCACCTTTTTATGATTTAGTAGATGGTTCAGTAATCTCTTCCGGGAAATGCCTGTTAAAAGTTATTGTTAATTTTCTGTTACCTCTTTCTTACTGATTTGTAGGAGTTCCTTATATGATCTGGATACACGCCATTCTCTCAGTTTGGCTTGCATTTTGACTCTCACTGATGTCTTTAAAAGTTTTATTCCTATTAAGAATTTTATTATTTATGTAAGTCATCTGTACACCCAATGTGGGGCTCAAACTCATGACCCTAAGATCAAGAGTTGCATGCTCCCCCGAACAAGCCAGCCAGGCAGTTCTAGAATTTATTTTTTATTATTTTTTAAAAGAATTTTATTTATTTATTTGACAGAAAGAGATTACAAGTAGGCAGAGCAGCAGGCAGAGGGGGAGGGAGAAGCAGGCTCCCCGCTGAGCAGAGAGCCCAATGTGGGGCTCGATCCCAGGACCCTGAGATCATGACCTGAGCCAAAGGCAGAGGCTTAACCCACTGAGCCACCCAGATGCCCCTAGAATTTATTTTTAACACAGCAAATGCATCTTTCTTTCTTTCTTTCTTTTTTAAACTCACAACCCTGAAATCAAGACCTGAGCTTAGTCGTTGGTCACTCAGTGGACTGCGTGAGCCACCCAGGTGCCCCTCTCTATTTTTTTTTTTTTTAATGGTTACTGTTCTGTACCTCATTTAAGAAACCTTTCCCTGCTGCAGATCATAAATGTGTTATCTTAACATCTAGAACAGGTGTCAGCAAACTCCAGCTTGCAGATCTACCCCATATCCTGTTTTTGTACTGCCCTAGAGTAAGGTTTTTATGTTTTTAAAGATAAATTTTTTTAAAGATTTTATTTATTTATTTGAGAAAGAGAGGATGCATGAGCCAGGGAGGGGCAGAGGGAAAGAGAGATGCAGACTCCCTGTCAAGCAGGGAATACAATGCAGGACTTGATCCCAGGACCCTGGGATGCTTTAACTGACTGAGCCACCCAAGGTGCCCCAAAGAACTTTGAAAAGAAGATGATGAATATGCAGCAGACCCTGTATGTGGCTTGCAAAGAAGTTGTTTGGCTCTTCACAGAAAAAGTTTTCAGCTCCTTTTCTAGAGAGTTCATTGTTTTGTCGACCTGGAATTTATTTTTACGTATGAATGAGATGTGTAGGGGTCATGTCTCATTTTTTTTCCAAATGGAGTTGTGGTTGTCCCAATATTATTTATTGAAAAAAACCATCCTCTTCATGCTCTGCGGTGCCATATTTGCCATAAATCTAGTGTCCATTTTACTCATGGATTTCTTTTCTGGATCCCGTTCTTTGGATCATTTGCCTACCCTTGTGCCCACATCACATTGCCCAGTTACTTAGTCCAGCTTTATAATGCGTTTTAATACCGACTGAATAGTTTCTTCTACCTGGTTTTGCCTTAAGAGTGCCTTAGCGCTTCTTGTCTGAGTTCCCATATAAATTTTAGAGGAAAAAATGGGGAAATTGGGCAAGAATTGACATCTCTTTTTTTGAGAATTGACATCTTTCTAATAATTTTCTAATTTGTGAATAAGAATTATATCCAGTTATCTTGGTTTATTTTCAGTCATGTTTTAGAGTCTCTATGGAGAGGTTTTGCATATCTTCTTTGGTTTGATTTTTGTGGGGCTGGGGCATCATTTGTAATTCAATGAGTATCTCTTTAGGTACAGACCTCTAAGATTTTATAATAAGATAAAATTTTACTGCTAAAGTATTAAGTTATCCCTTAATGTCAGATAGTTAGTCAGTGTTCAAATTTCCAATTTCATTATAAGTAACCATTTTTTTCAGCCAATTTGAAATAAGGTCCAAGTTAGGTCCACACATTAACACTAGTTGATGTCTTTTGAACTGTAATTTTCTCATTCTGCTTTTTTTTCCCCCCTTTGTAATTTGTTTGTTGAAGAAGCTGAATTGTTGATTTTTTAGAATTACTGTCTGTACTTGTTGATTGTGCCCCCTGGTGTTTGGTGGTGTGTTTTTCTCTCTTTTGCATTTCTTAGAAATTGATAGTTGTATCTAGAGATATGGTCCGATTCAAGTTTGATTTATAATTTTTGACAAAACTGTCTCATAGATGGTGGTAAATATTCCTTTATTAGGAGGTGAGTGATCTTTAATTTCTCTTTTAGAAATATTTGTAGCTGTGGATGCTTAATACCTAAATTAGCTTATTAAAGGTACAAAATGGTGACATTTTTACTTGATAATTTCTTCATTTATAGTTGGAATAATTCCATAAGGACATTTCTGTATATTATTTGGTTATTCTGTATTGTGCTTTATAAAGAAAGGTAGAAAAGTACTTGACTCTTGACCAGTTTTTAAAAAGTGAATTAACTCAGGTTAATTCACTGCAAGCACTGGTGTTGACCAGTTAATTAATTAATTTCATAAATTCATGTTGACCAGTTAATTAATTAATTTCATAAATTCATGGGCTTAAATATACTTGGGTTTCTATCCAGTATAATGTAAGCCCTTTTAAAGATAGGACCCTTACAAGTCTTTGAGAGCTGACTTGCTATCTGATAGAACCAATATCATCTGTATTCTTTTATCCCGTATCTGAACTTGCAGTTTTCTAAGTATTCTGAGAATCCTGTAGAAGAAAACGGTATTTCAAGAATAATATGATTGATAGAATAATACACTGTATGTATGAACAAGTAATACATGTAAACATAAGAATACAGAAAGGTTGAAAAAATAAAAGTTTGGAGAAGGACACTCACACAAACCCTATCAACAGAGGATGTGTTTAGGGGTGCCTGGGTGGCTCAATTGGTTGGGCATCCTGCTCTTGAGGTCGGTTCAGGTAGTGACGTCAGGGTCACAGGGTCAGCCCCACGTCTGGCTCTGTGCTCAGCAGGTAGTCACCCATACATATGTGCACACACTTTCTCTCTCTCTCTCTCTCTCAAATAAAATCTTTTAAAAAAGGATGTTTAGCTTTGTTAATATCAGACTAAATAGATTGTAAGACCAGAAGAAACCTTACATACAAAGGGAATTTTGCACGAGTTTAGTTCAGCAGAAGAGATGACAATTCTCAATGTCTACATACCTAACAGAATATATAAAGAAAAAAACTAAGTGGCGCCTTGATAGCTCAGTCAGTTAAGCGCCTGCCTTGGACTCAGGTCATGGGATTGAGTTCGTGTCGGGCTCCGGAGCGTGCGCCTCCCTCTCCCTCTCCCTCTGCTGTTTCCCTGCTCATGCTCTCTGGTGATCTCTCTCTCTCTCTCTGTCAAATAAATAAAATCTTTAAAAAAAAAAACAACTAGAGAACTAGATATACTAGAACTAGATAGAATTAGATAGAACTAGAGTATACTTTTTACAACATATATGAGACTTTGAACTTTTAAATAACCACAGGTGAATTGTTGAAAGCATACCATAAAATGAAACACAATAGAAGTAAGTGAACCTAATTGTATATTACATGTATTACCTTTTGTTTTGGTTGAATACTTCTACTTTTTTTCTCATTTTAAAATTTTACTTTTTCTTCTTGTTTGGAAATTGTATCTCAATTTACACATCTTTTGCTGATTTAAAACAGTAAGGTTAAAACTTAAAACATGCACCCTTGAGTTATCAAAATCTATGGTTTTTTTTTTTTTTAAGATTTTTATTTATTTATTTGACAGCGATCACAAGTGGGCGCCCAAAATCCTATAGTTTTAGTAGCTCTTTTTTGAGTGTCTCCGTAGGTGAGGCAAACCTTTTAAACTGTGTGAGATAGGGGCACCTGGGTGGCTCAGTGGGTTAAAGCCTCTGCCTTTGGCTCAGGTTATGATCCCAGGGTGCTGGGATCGAGCCCCGCATCGTGCTCTCTGCTCTGAGCCTGTTTCCCCGTTTCTCTGCCTGCCTCTCTGCCTACTTGTGATCTCTGTCTGTCCGATAAATTTAAAAAAATAATAAAATAGTAAAAAACTGTGTGAGATATAATCTATAGCTGCCAGGACAGTCCTTGGTTGTTGATGAATCCTACCAGTTGGTGTGTTCTTCTCTCCATGTGCCTTGCTTATCTCTGGAGAGTGTTGGTCATTTGGAAAGTTATTTATAAAACTAATTTGAGGCCTGGGATGATTCTGTCTTCCTCCAAAGAGGACTTTCCTTTGTTTCTGCCAGACTTCTCGGGGTACCTGTGATGTGGGATCATCTAGATCTGGTTTAAGGCATTGGGCTTTTCTAAAGTGCCCGGCTGTTTGGAAGCTGGGCTCTTGCCCATGTCAAGGCACGTTTGCTGCTTCCTCATGCTGGGGCGTAGTCCTGAGGCCTCCTTCATAGTCCCAGTGTGAAGCATATAGAGGTGCCTGGGTCCCCACTCCCACTCTATACAGGCCCTGGACCCCAGTTTTTGTCTTATACCATCCCAGGTATGGCCTGGCCTCTTGGCTATCATTCCAAGAACGGTTCACATGTCTCTAGGGGGAAATGACAGGGCTGCCTCCACTGGATTTCCACATTCCTCTGGATCTCAACGTAGTAGTTCTTCACTGTTGTAATTGCTCTCTGATATCGTCACATAGATCTTTCTTGCCTGCCAATTTTTATTTATTGTTTTAAAAAGATTTTATTTATTTTGAGAGAGAGGGTGCGTGCATAAGCAGGGGGAGGGGCAGAGGGAGAGGGAGAAGCAGACTCCGCATTAAGCAGGGAGCCTGATGCGGTGCTCCATCCCAGGACCGTTGAGGTCATTACCTGAGTCGGAGCCACCTAGGCACTCCATACCTGCTACATTTTAAAATCTTGTCTGGAGTTACTGGTTTTGTCTGCCTAAACCCAGTGCCTCATATTTTAGTTCACTATACTGTTACTGGATCTGGTGGTTGGTGCTCAGCTTTTTTGTTGTAGTACTCGCTGTTTTCCCAGCCCCCGTGGTTGATAACTAGCCTCTCCCCCTTGTTTGAAATGCCCCAAGTAGGCTCAGATTTCTTATATGTCTTTGGATCTGTTTTGGGGTATTCTTCTGGGATTTTGAAAGTGAGGAACAAAAAAGAATTTCTTGGTTAAAAACTAAAACTTTAAGGAAAGGAAATTTACTAGCTACTTTTGAATATTATGATTTTATTTTGGCTTTTTAGCCATTTTTTGGTAACAATTTTATTTATTTATTTATTTATTTATTTATTTATTTATCCATTTATTTATTTGAGAGAGAGAGAGAGATCACAAGTAAGCAGAGAGGCAGGCAGAGAAAGAGGGTTAGGGCAGGGCAGAGAGCCAGACTGGAGGCTCGATCTCAGGACCCTGCGATCATGACCTGAGCTGAAGGCAAAAGGCTTCACCCACTGAGCCACCCAAGTGTCCCCTTTTTAGCCGTTGTTAAGAAGCATTTTATAATACTGTGTAATCTGTATGTGAGAATGTTGACTGACTCAGAGTATTACTTTGAAGTAGATTACAACATCTTGTGCTGTATACTTGGTTGAACCTAGTACAAGGGTTTAATATCCTTTAAGTTAATCGCATTTAAAATAATTCTGTTAGAGTCAATGCCAACTTCTTATCGTTTCATAGTTCATCTTGAGGAATGTGAACTCGCTAAACAACTTCATCCAAAGGAAAATGATTTGGTGTTTTTGATTCCCGAAAGACAAAACGGAGAGAATAAAGATACAGAGAGAGATCACATGGAAGATCTCCGTGATTACCACTGCGCGTATGTTCATAAGTTTCGCCGCACTTCCGTCAGTAAGTACACGACAAGACTGTGAAGAGGAATCTGTGAGATATAAGCTCATCTTTTAATTCCCTCGGAGCTGTGCTTTACCAGCCACATACTTGTTATGCGTATTCGAGACATGTATTTGCCAGGTTACATGCCTTCCAGAGTCCTTGTTTAGTTTTTCTAGACTTATCTGGGAAAGGCCCAGTACTTACTGGGCTAGACTTATGATTTAAAAGCGTTCTTTTGTAATGTCCTCTCGTTCTGACACATTCCTTCATCTGTCGTTGGGTTTGTTATTAAACAATAGTTTGCAAAGCAGCTATTTTTGTATATTAAATCACAACCTTGGTGTCGTGGCTAAGTATCAGTGAGAAGACCAAACACGTAAGTCACTGCAAGGCAACTTGAAGAGTTTGCTGTTTCCATTGCTCCCATCCCTGGTGCTGTAGGGACCGTTCTCCAGGGAGTAGCATCACAGAAGTAAGGTCAGCACCTGCTGTGTGCCCAGCCACATGCCCTGTCCGTCTTGTGCTCTCTTCTCGTCTTCCTCAAAGCCTTGCAAAGCAGTAGGAGTTGTGTGTTCTCTGCTCATCAGGATAGGAAGGCTCAAGGCTTCAGTGCTCACCCAGGCGCACGCTCAGTAACGTGTGGTCTGCGCGGAAATGAAACCTGCGTTTGTTTAACCGCAGCGTCGCCCACATTCTTCATTGTAGGCCAAGTGGCCTTTTTAACATTACCGCTTCCTTAGTCTCAATTATGTCACGAGAACATGAGTTCATTATTCCTTCGCCTTTTTGCAAGTAGTCTTAAAAACGAAACTCCTTGGGGTTCAGCGTCGTGCCGCACTGTAGCTGGCGGGCTGCACTGTAGCTGGCGGGCCGCACTTCAGCTGGCGGGCCGCACTTCGAGTGTGTTCCAGCTCAGTGCTTCTGTAGATTGCGTTTGGGCGAGTAGCCGGAGGGGTGCATACATAGCTCAGTAAGGGCTTTTGACTCTTGCAAATGACGACATGCACCAGATTTCTGTTTCTGAGCATTCTCCTTCTAGCTCCTCAAGCACCCAACTGTCTGACCTCACCATCTGCAAATCTGTCAGACAAAAAAACAAAGGAAGCACTTGACTGTCTGCCTGACGTCTACTATTCCTTCTGTTTTTCCCACATCAGCACGTGGGGCCTGCGTTTTTCTAGTTGCTCAGACCCAAACCCCCAGGCATCCTTGATGCTTTCTTTGTCTCACACCCTACGTGTAATTCATCAGGAAATCATGTTGACTCTTCGCGAAGTATCCAGGATCCAAGCTGTGTGTCTGCTCCTGCCTCCTGGTCCGCACAGCCGTCCACTGCACTGCCTCCTGGTGATTTGTTGGCTTCTGTGCTTTTCCCCTTGCAATTCCATCTTCCCCCACAGTGAGAGTAATTCTGCTAATGGGTGACTTCAAGCGTGTCCCTCCCCGGTACAGCGCTGCCCTGGGGTTTTCTGCCTGACTCGAGGTAATATTCGGTCGGTATTGTGGTCTGCAGAGCCCTGTAAGATGGAGACCCTGTTCTCTTTTCTGACTCCCGCCGCACTCATCTCCCTGCTCATCTTTTAATTCTCCCCCGACAAGGGCGTGGTTTTCTCAGTTATTTCAAGTTTCTGCTCAGGTGCAGTCTTATCTGGAAGACCTTCCCTGACTTGTCCATGATGGTAACACATCCTCATCACGTTGTCATCCCCTTTCTCTGCTTTTCTTTCTTTCTCTTTTTTTTTTTTCTTTTTCTTTCATTTTTTCTTTTTTGAAGATTTTATTTATTTATTTGACAGAGCGAGAGAGCATAAGAAGTAGGCAGAGAGGCAGGCAGAGGGGGAAGGGGAAGCAAGGAGACGGATGCGGGGCTCGATCGCAGGACCCTGAGATCGTGACCTGAGCTGAAGGCAGAGGCTTAACCCACTGAGCCACCCAGGCGCCCCGTTTTCTCTTCTTTCTTCACACTGCTCCTCATCGCTGACGTTTTTGCTTGGTTATCTGCTTCCCTCTTCTAGGAAAGAATTACCTGGTTCTTAGGAACCATTCAGTAAGCATTTGAATGAATTACTTGAACAATATGTCATACAAAAGACACGAATTATAAAATACATAATTCTGAATAACCTTATTTTAGCTGGACAGTATTATTCATTGGTAACTGAAATTGCTTTTTCTCCTTCTTGATAATAGTGCGCAACGGGAAGTCTGAGTGTTCCCTTTCCATCCAGACTCAAGATAATTTGCCAGTCAATTTAAATGAGCTCGTGAAATGCATTGTGATCAGTTCTCTGGTAACTACACAAAGGAAGTTGAAAGCCATGTCTTTGTTGAGTGGACGGAACCAACTGGCCAGAGCTGTTCTGAATCCAAACCCTATGGACTTCTGTACGAAAGATTTACTAACTACAACATCTGAGAGAATTGTGAGTCATGGCTAAACGAGAATGAAAAGTCTGAAAATTCTGTGTCAGAACATGACAGCCTCGTGTGTGTTTCTTCATCACACATTCCCGTGCGTGCGGGACAAGCCGCGTCCCTGTGCGCGCACAGCAACAGCATGTGGCGCTGCATTTTCTTTGGTGTGGCATAGTCTATGTTTCGTTACTCAGCTTACCTCAGGAAAAAGGCATAGTGCAATAAAGAATTGAAAATATGGTTAGAGAGGAGCCCTAAAATGTGAAATGAGCATCCTACGTAAATGCTTGTTAGGTGGTGACAATTCAGAGGTAGCAGTGGGTTAATTTTGAGTTACTTTTGCAATTAAAAGATCGATGGAGAATTGATGGGTGAAGTTGCCATTTCACTTGGGC
Organism: Mustela nivalis; assembly: GCF_964662115.1. Classification (NCBI taxonomy): domain Eukaryota; kingdom Metazoa; phylum Chordata; class Mammalia; order Carnivora; family Mustelidae; genus Mustela; species Mustela nivalis. The sequence goes on along the minus strand of NC_139032.1, from coordinate 89,444,296 downwards.
CCATGTTCTCCCTCTCAGAGCTGTGTATGTTCGTTCCAAGGAAGCAAGAGGAAAGTGGTGGTGTTTGGACTGCGGTTGTGTGCGGGGGCTTTCCGTGCAGCATCATTCACTTTTCATCCTCCCAGGAGAGTCCCATTTAATGGATGAGGTTAGGAGTTTGGAGACCTAGCTTATGAGTGAAGCTGAGATTTAAACTTAGATCTGATCCAAAATCTTGGAATGTTTTTTTACTGTCTAAGTAAAGAATAAATAGAAGAAATGTACAGATCAGTTTATTGTGACCCGCTTTGTAAGATTCACAAATAAAAATGCAGTTGTAGTAGTTGTAGATGGGCTGAAACCTACAGACACTCACAAATAACTTTCTCTATAGTAGTGAAATTGGTTCTGTCAGTTAAAGATCATTTGGGGTCTTGCCTGATCATAACCAAAGCTTCTGTCTGATAAAGTCTAGAAGAAATTCAAATGGAGTTTTTCTCTTCCTCCTCTCCTGGGCCACTCTAAGAGCAACTCACTCTCACTAATGTCTTTTATATAGATCACCTACTTAAGAGATTTCAACGAAGACCAGAAGAAAGCGATAGAAACTGCATATGCCATGGTCAAGCACTCCCCGTCTGTTGCCAAGATCTGTCTGATACATGGACCACCTGGAACAGGAAAATCAAAAACTATTGTTGGCCTCCTGTACCGCCTCCTGACAGAGGTAGAGCATGTGAGGGCATCAGTGCTATTAGCCGAGAGCATCGCTTCATGGGAATTAACTGACATGTGTAAATAACTACTACGGGTCTCTCTGCCTGCACTTCTGTGTAGCTTTTTGATACTTTGTGGAACTGTGTCGGAGAAAGAGGTAGCAGAAGGAGAGAAGAGTATAAAAGATAACAAAACAGAAAATGCTGTCCTGTGTGACACTGATCTGAAGGGTTAGAATGGTGGTCTTCTGGCTTAATAATGTGTCACGTCTAATGCCAAGAAACTGGAATGTATTCCAGGGCTATATTTTGTTTGGATTGAGTATGCATTAAATTAAGTGGACAGTGAGGTGAGGCTCAGAGAAGCCATGATAAAATGTCCTGTTAGAGTCATCTCAGCGTCAACGTAAGCAGTAGGTGCTGTTACTTATTTTTAAGTGTTTATAAGGGGAACTCTCGAACGTACATGGAAGTAGGAGCAAACTGGAAAACTCTGTAATAGAGCTCATCAGTATCTTTTGTCTGTCTGTCTGTTTGGCGTGTGTGTGTCAAATTGTAGAACCAGAGGAAGGGCCATTCAGATGAAAACTCCAATGCCAAAATCAAACAAAACCGTGTCCTTGTGTGTGCGCCTTCCAACGCAGCTGTTGATGAGCTTATGAAAAAAATCATCCTCGAATTTAAAGAAAAATGTAAAGACAAGAAGAATCCTTTGGGTATGATACTTACATGGCTTTTCATTTGTTTTTGGTTTTGTTCTCAGTGTTTAGTGTTGGCAGCTTGGAATGCCAGAGGGCAAGCCAGTTCTGATGGTAACTTCTGCTTGGGGCCGTGGCCCATATGTACTCATCAATTCGTTTAGCAGATTTTATTGAGCATTTATTCTCTGCCAAGGCCCTGTGCTAGGTACTGAGGTTTCAGCAGTGAAACCTTCCAAGAGACAGTAGTGAGGAAGTGGATCGGTGAGCAGTTAGAGTATAAAGCTGGACATTCCGGAAGAGCAGGGAGATGTGGCTGTGTTCAGACAGCTTAGAGTGGCCCTTGGTTCAGTCGTGGGAGGGTTAGGGAAGGCTCCTGGGGGAGATGATGTCTAAGATGAGACCTGGAGAAGAGCAGTTAGGGGTTAGCCATGGGAAGAATTGGTAGGGTGTGGGGAACTCTAGCAGAAGTTTCTTTCAACAGAAGGACTGGAATTGAGAGATCCTCCGTAGGGTACAGCTGGAATGTGATAAGCCCCACAAAGGCGGGGGTTTGGGCGTTGGTTTGCTGCCCTCCCCGGGGAGCTTCAGGCAGTGAGGGCGCGCGGGGACTCTGCTCTTTCCTTGGGGAGGCGCAGGAGTTCTCTATTGGGTTTTGACGTCACGTGTACTTCACGTGCTAGGTCAAGAGTTTATAAAAACGCTGGCCTACCACAGGTAGACATTGGAGTGAAAATGTTGGGCCGAAGGATTTCCTGCATCTTCGGTTTTCTGGATAGTGCCAAATTCTCCAAATTCTCCTCAGAAGTGGGCATAGCAGTTCACACGCCCAGGAGCAGCTCCCACACGTCCACAGCGCTGTGGTTCGAACGTGCCTTTCCCTGCGGGCTGAGGGAAGGGGAGGGCGCAGGCGTGTGCTGCCCGCGCAGCTGGGCAGGAGTCAGGCCAGGCCAGCCGGGAGTCCGGTTGGAGCTTCCATTCTGTTAGAGAAAAATTGCTGTCTTCTGGCCGTGGAAGAGAACTTGGGTCTTCTGTACCGCATTTTCTTTCCACTACTTCCAGCTGTCCTGGGCATCCTGAGAGAAATGCCTTGGGCATCTCGCCATTAAGGAAGCTGTTGATTTTGGGGCTTTAGTGTTTACCCTCCTCAGGATAAAGAAGTTCCCTTGTCCTTGGTTTCTGTCCTGAAGGGCTGTTGAGATTTATTGCATGCATTTTTCTTGTTGCATGCATTTAAATGATCATGAAATCTTTTTCTTGAATCTGTTAATGGGGTAAATGGCAGTGTTTTTCTAATGTTAAAATATCTTGGATTCCTAGAATAAGGGCAACTTGGTCATGTATTAATTACTATTTCTTAACACGTTGCTAGATTATTAATGTTTAATTTATTAGTATTTTGAAATTAGTATTCATGAATAAGGCCAGCCTGTGATTTTTCTTTGTCATATCTTTGTCTAGTTTTTATAAGACTGACTTTGAAAATGGAATTGGGGGTAATTTTTTGTGTATTCTTTACAATGCTTTATATACGACCGAGATCATCTATTCCTTGAAGATTAATTTGTTTTTGCTGTTGTTTTGTTTGTTGCTCTTTGTTTATTGACAGAAGGGTAAGTCTTAATCTACTGTCTGAATATCTTAACTGTTAAAGTTCTATTCGGGTATCTGTATTTTAGTGAGTTTAGCTAATTTGTTGTTTTTCAAGAAAAATCAACACTCCTCTTAGGTTTTTCAGTATATTGGCATAAAGTTGCTCATTGTATTCTCATTTTAAAACTCTGAACTGTATTTTGATTGGGCCATCTTTGTCATTCCCTGAATTCTATATTTAGTCCCTAAATCCACTTGGGGCATGGCCCAGGGCTGGAAAGTTCTGGAAGAGAATTTAGTTTTCCCCGCTAAGCTAAGCACAGGCATAGAGAGCTCCACTTCCCTTCTCTCCTCCCACCTCTTCCGGGCCCTTCCCTTTCCGCTGGCCTTTAGAATCCAGGCCTCCATTGTAGAGTTCCTGTGTCTTCACTGGAGTGGTAGTTTTGCCAGTGTAGACATTTGTCAAACTCTGTAGGACTAAAGATTTTTAAGTATCTGCATTTTATTGAGTGTACAGTAAAAAAAAAAAAAAAAAAAATTCTGAGCACTAGACAGTGCCAGCCCTGACTCCTCCTGCTCCCCTGGGGAAGCCTCAGCAGCCTGTGGGCTTTCAACTCTGGTTTTGAGTTTTCTCTTTGTTTTTGGCCCCTAGGAATTTCTCTTCCATTTCTGTGAGCTTACCCTGCAGTTTAAAGGAGTCTGTTTTAATTTATGGCGCATTTCTAGATATTTATAGGGGGTGAATGTCTAGGTAATTTCGTTTACCTTTCTGGTGGAAACACAAGTGAGTTAGCAGTTTTGAAACCTTCAAGTAAATGTTGACCAGAGAAGGTGGCTTCAAATTTAGAAGATTGAGCTGAACTAGAAACAAAAATATGTTGTAGACAGCTGCTTAGTAAGTCATTCATTCATTCAGTACACATTGATTGCACTTCTGCCAGCCACTGTCGTAGCCAGTGACCACAACAAAACCTATTCCAGGGAGGGAGATCGACAATAAACAAATAAGGATGTGGTCTGTCAGACGGGGTAAGTGCTGATGGCTCACTTAGCCCCGTGATGGAGTGAGAGATGTTTAGCTTAAATAACATCTCAAATATGGAGACCTAAAATAAGGGTGTGGTTAGCTGCCACTTCTGTGACATTTCCACTGTTTGCAGTTATCAACTCCGCAATTTCCAGCCCCTTGTGTCCCTTAGATTCTGGAGTAGCAGCACGATGTGGAATAGAGTTTTAAAAACTTTGTTGTGACTGCTCCATAGAAAAGGATTTGATAGTAAAATATGATTCTGTCAGGGAATTCAAGTATGTATTCATAAATGAAAGTCTTTATATACCTGATCTATCCTGTGGTTAAGAAATCTGTCCTATTTAACTCCCCTTCCCCAAATGTACTTTACTGTGGAATAGTGTTCAGAACATAGTTTGAGAAATGTTGGTATAACTGAATCTCAACTTTGTAATGTCCTATTTATGCAACCTCTGTAGCTTTTATTAGGTGGAAATGGTAAGTACTCCCCCGTAGGGTGATTGTGAGTATCTACTGTGTATGGAGCCTCCAGTGTGGTTGCAGGTGTGGAGTTCTTGATGGTTAATGTTGGTTCCCTTCCCTGATTGTTAATATGCTTGCTGAGAAATAGATACTACACGTGGAAATTGGCAGTGTCCTTATTAATCTCTAAGTATGATTTTTTTATCAACAGGAAACTGTGGAGATATAAATTTAGTACGTCTCGGTCCAGAAAAGTCTATTAATAATGAGGTCCTAAAATTCAGTTTGGATAGCCAAGTTAACCACAGAATGAGTAAGTACTATTAAGGCACAAACTGACATTACTTTCTGTTTCCTTTTATGTGATAGGTGATGTGTTGGGCATTAAAGGTAATTTGGAGAAACTAGAAATAGCCTTGCTTTGAGAACTAATTTTTCTTCTCATTGTATATGCATATGTGTATATTTATGAGAATTGGAGAATTGTCATATCATTCTTTTTTTTTTTTTTTTTTTTTAAAGAAAAAGACTTACCTTCTCATGTTCAGGAAATGCATAGAAGAAAGGAATTTCTAGATCGTCAACTAGATGAACTTTCCCGCCAGCGTGCTTTATGCCGAGGTGGAAGGGAAATGCAGGTACCTACACATTTCTTGATGGGTGTTTTTTAATAGCTGATAAGTATAGAAGCTAGTGATGAATATTTGATACCATTGTTTTATTGTGGAATAGCATAATTTGTGTATAAAGATGTATACAAAAGCGATATGCCTTATATTAGGGACTAAAAAGCTCTCTAGAAAGGAAAGGTAGAAATAATTTAAACTTTGCAGGCCATATGGTCTCTGTTTCAGCTACTCAGCTCTGTTGTAACATAAAAGTAGTGATAGATAATACATAAACAAATGGATGTGGCTGTGTTCCAATAAAACTTTATTTATAAAAACAGATGGTGAGCTGAATTTGGCCCACAGGCTGTAGTTTGCTCTTGTCTGGCTTGTATTAAAGCTGTAGTGAATTTATTAGATATGTTTCAGTTGCAAGTTAAACCCACGTTAGACAAAAAGGGAATTCACTCACTCATATACCTAGGAACTCTGGGAGAGATTAGCTTCAGCATGGCTGATCCAGAGGCTCAGATGCCATTTTTCCATGCCTTGATTATTCTGTGTGTCAGGCATTTCTCATCTTGCAGAAGACAAGTGCCAGCGTTTGTGGGTACCACCACCCCAGCTTAGAAAACCCATGGGAGGGGCACCTGGGTAGCTCAGTCAGCCAAGCATCTGACTCTTGATTTTGGTTTGTGGGATCAAGCCCGTGTCAGGCTCTGTGCTCACCAGGGAGTCTGCTTTCTCTCCTCCCTCTGCCTCCCCACTGCCCTGATGCCCACACTGTTAATCTCTCTCTCTCTCTCTCTCTCCAATCTTAAGAAAGAAGGAAGGAAAGAAAACCCATAGGAAGAGAAGGGGCTGCTTTCCCCACCACCCATGTCAGTTACACGGCGGGTGTCTGATTAGTCCCTGGGTGTGCACACAGGTCTGATCCCTGTTCATAAGGGAATGTGAGCCATAGTTTACCAGGCCTGTGTTCTGTGCCCATCACTCTGGCTAGAGTAGTGACTGGGTTGTGATGAATAACCTGTTTGAACCACCCAGAAATTAATGGAGGACTGAGCCCCAGGGGTTAGACTGCTCAGCAGACAGAAGTAGCACACACGGGACGCACTGGGCAGAACAGCATCTCACACAGTGTTAAGGCTTGTTCTCAGACTACGCTTAAGTGGAGCTCAGGGTGCCAGACCCGAGAGAAACTGAGTAGATACATTCATTACGCTCAATCCTGCAGGAAGTACACATCCCTCCTCCAGGGGCCACACAGGAAGGTCAAGGCAGAGTGTGGACAGAGAGGCAGGACCTGGGGTGTATGTCTTCGTTAGGGTCTGTGGGTGGAGTGCTTTCTGGGTCCTGGGCTAGGGCCATGTTGGGCCACTTGGACCAAAAGGGCAGGGCTTGTATAAGCTGCGTGGGCGTGCATCAGGCGCACAGGCGCTGGAGGCAGCGGGGTTGCTGGCCATGAGGGTGGTGCTGTTGGGGCTTCCATTTGCTCTCCTGCCCGGGATCAGTGTTTGTGTGAGGGCTGCTGTCCGTGAAGGGTCTCTGCAGGCTGCCTGGCTGGACGGTGTGCATGTGGGCCAGTGTGAGCCAGTGTGGCCCAAGGCACAGCCCGAGTGTCAGGACTCCGGGGGAGGAGAGAAGGAACTGGGTGAAGAGCGAGCCTCTCGGGCAGATCAGTGTCACCTGAAAGGCAGGGCAGTCAGCTGGAAGCATTTGAAAATGCTCATTTTAACTTTAATGATTGCGTTCTTACTTTTTCCAGAGGCAAGAATTAGATGAAGAAATTGCAAAAGTTTCAAAAGAGAGGCAAGAACTAGCTTCTAAAATTAAAGAGGTAAGTGGTTCACCTGGAGCATTTTCCACGTTTTTCTCTCTTTCTCTTTATTATGAATTATTTCACACAACTGATGGGCTTTTCTCAATTACATTTAAAAATTTATTTATCATGGGGCGCCTGGGTGGCTCAGTGGATTGAGCCTCTGCCTTCGGCTCAGGTCATGGTCTCAGGGTCCTGGGATCGAGTCCTGCATCGGGCTCTCTGCTCGGCGGGGAGCCTGCTTCCCCCGCTTTTCTCTGCTTGCTGCTCTGCCTACTTGTGATCTCTGTCTGTCAAATGAATAAATAAAATCTTTACCAAAAAAAATTTATTTATTATGAAAAACTTCTTTAAATGTTAAAGTAGAGAATATGATGCAGTTGCATGTACATTTGCTTTTTTTGCTTTAGCCTAATAATTCTTATCCTCACTAAGATTTATAAGAGAGAGGCGATTATACAGAGTAATCTTTTCCTTTTCTAGGTCTGGGTAAGCATTAAACTCCATTGTTAGGTGCTCCCCACGCCACGCCGCTGCAAAGTCGGTTATGATAACTGTCATAGATGAATAATTAGCGAAAGTAGATTTGAAGATGTTTTTCCTGTTAAAAAGAAAATGGAATTCGTGCCCACCCAGGGACACCAAAAAAAAAAAGGGGCAAAAGGAAAATCACATGTCAGGATTCAAGTAGAGTGATACTGGCTGGGGATTTGGCAAAAGAGAGTATGAACAAGTGTTCTGCAGCTCTTGATGGAAGTATTAACTTATATTTGTTTTTGATCATAAGAATCCTATAGTGTGTGTAACTTCTGCCCAGTATTCTTTGGATATAAAAATACCATCAAGGGGCAGCTGGCTGGCTCAATCAATGGAGCAGGTGACTCCATATTGTGAGTTTGTGAGTTTGTGAGTTTGAGCCCCATGTTGGGCATAGAACTTATTAAAGAATAAAATTTTTTTTTTAAGATTTTATTTATTTGACAGAGAGAGAGATCACAGGTAGGCAGAGAGGCAGGCAGAGAGAGCAAGGAAAGCAGACTCCCCACAGAGCAGAGAGACATATGTGGGACTCCATCCCAAGACCCTGAGATCATGACCAGAGCCAAAGGCAGAGACTTAACCCACTGAGCCACCCAGTCGCCCTTAAAAATAAAATCTTTAAGATGGGATTGGGAGGGAGATAAACCATAAGTGACTCTTAATCTCACAAAACAAATTGAGGGTTGCTGGGGGGAAGGGGTTTGGGAGAGGGGGGTGGAGTTACGGATATTGGTGGGAGGGTATGTGCTATGGTGAGTGCTGTGAAGTGTGTAAAGCTGGCGATTCACAGACCTATACCCCTGGGGATAAAAATACATTATATGTTTATAAAAAATAATAAAAAAATAAAAATAAAATCTTTTAAAAAAATGAATAAGATTTTGATCAAAGCAAGGATGAGCCAGGTGTCCTAACCAGATTGCAGCCCTAATAAACCAGTGGGGGTCAGGGAGAGCAGGTTCTAGCAACTGGTGACGTGATTAGTATCTTTTTTTTTTTAGGTTTTATTTCTTTCAGAGAGTGAGTGAGAGAGAACATGAGAGGGGAGAGGGTCAGAGGGAGAAACAGACTCTCCACTGAGCAGGGAGCCCTATGTGGGACTCGATCCCAGGACTCTGAGGTCATGACCTAAGCCTAAAGCAGTTGCCCAACCAGTTGAGCCACCGAGGAGCCTGATGTTACTAGTATTTTTAAGCTGAAATTTTTCTCTTGAATGCATTTCTCTTTCTGGTAGAGCTAAATAAATAACAGTTGAACTTAATTCATGTTTCCATTAGCTGTTGGTTATTTAAATAAAAAGTTATGTGGAGGGACGCCTGGGTGGCTCAGTTGGTTGGACGACTGCCTTCGGCTCAGGTCATGATCCTGGAGTCCCGGGATCGAGTCCCGCATCGGACTCCCAGCTCCATGGGGAGTCTGCTTCTCTCTCTGACCTTCTCCTCATTCATGCTCTCTCTCACTGTCTCTCTCTCTCTCAAGTAAATAAATAAAATCTTTAAAAAAAAAAAAAAGTTATGTGGAAAGATTTTTATTAAATTGTAAACTGAGCCCAAAATTCCTTCCCAAATTTAAGGCTGAAGTCTGTATTTACTGAAATTTGATTCTGCATATACTGTGGGTTTGCTCCTCGCCACCTTGTTCTGTGGCCCACGGAATTCATTGTACTTGGCACTTTTCCTCAAAAGGTGGCTGAGAGGAGAGGTGTGTGACAGTGCGTTCACGTGTGCCCCTGCGAGGGCCATGGTTGCCACCATCTCCCTGATGCTTCCGCACGTGGTTGGCAGTCCACGTCTGTGGTTGACCAGATGTGCAGGGATGAGCCCCTGTTCATAAGCCGGTACGGGCTCACTGAGTCTGATGAGATCGCTGGGTTATCAGCTTGGACCCTAAATGGGACGTGCACTGCCCGCACCGTGAAGCATTCTGTACGGCGGCGGCGGACTGAGGAGGCCTTTCTTACCGCGTGAGCACAGAGCTCCTCCTCTTCACAGGCGATGGTGTTGGTACAAGCCTTTGTAAAAGAAGGAACAGCGTTGTGTACTTAAAAACCGACAGAAAAATGTGTATTCAAGCTGAGTTCTGACCCTAGTTTAACTCTGATAATTGCTTCACCACTGTCTCTACGCGTTCTGTACCTGCCCACGTACATCTGCTGTAAGGATTATAATTTGCTTTGACCAAATCAAGCCTGAATAAATTTTTCCTAATGAGCTTTAACTCCTGTTCTGAGCTTAGACTGTGCTGCGCTACACGGTGCTGTCCCGGCTGTTTTCTGATCATCTTGAGCGTTTGTGCCGTTTTCTAGATTTGAGGTTCCTGGGACCTCTGTGCTCACTAAATATTTTTATCGTATAATAAATGGTGGATGTTTTACAGTAAAAACGGGCCTACCATAAACAAGAATTTATATACAGTGAAAATACTGATTCATCTTTATTTGTTGTCTTAGGTTCAAGGACGCCCACAAAAAACACAGAGCATCATCATCTTGGAGTCCCATGTCATCTGCTGCACACTGAGCACAAGTGGTGGCTTACTGCTGGAGTCTGCTTTTCGTGGGCAAGGGGGTGTCCCCTTCAGTTGTGTCATTGTGGATGAGGTCAGTTGGCACATAGCGGTATGAGTTGGATGGTGCTGTGAGGGCCGAGTCTTGGGGGTCTTTGCTGCTGCTGAGCTAGGGAGAGCAGGGTCCTTGGGCCACTGGTGTTTACCTGCTGTCCTGTGTGTGTAGTCTCGTATGTTGAAATGTGTTGCTGACAGCCCCTCACAGTTAAAACGGCTTTTCCAGAATTGGGATTCTGGAATCCCTGACTGTTCCAACAGATCGTTCCCAAGGAGTATCTCGCTTCTGCTTGGAATAGCTCTGGTTCCCTTTTGAAGCAGTTTTAATATAACTTTGGACAGCTCTGAGCCACAATATTTTCAGCTAACATCCTTTATCCGTAGTTCATTCATTGAGCAAGCATTTGTTGGGTACCTACTGTTTGCCAGAATGTGGAGCCAGAAGACAAAAGACGCAGAAAATGAGATACAGAGGATCAATCCAAGATCCGTTTTCACCAAACGAAAGAACAGACATCATGGAAGTGATGAAAATAATTGGAGAAAATGGCACTGAAGAGAAACTTGAGTCTTGCAGATGATGAGGCCTGCGGGGAGCAAGGAAGAAAGGGGGTGGCGGGGAGAGGGGGACTCACAGCCATGCAGTTCCCTTGGGCATGTGCCCAGAAGGAACAAAGAACATAGAACTGGGGCGTTACATGCCTTCCAGCTGGCGGCTGGTTCCCAAGCGGTCATGGTGCCCGAGTGGTGCCGGCTTCACAGCGCCTCTGCGGTGGTGGTTCTTAATTGGCTGTCGAGACTGTTTGTTTCTTTGTTGTTTTATTTTCTAACCAAAAAAAAAAAAAAAACCTTTTTTTTTGCTTACTTTATTTTTCTTATTTTTTTAAGTTATTTCAGTCACCTGGTGCTCATCACAATAAGTACACTCAAAAATCCTTTTTTTTTTTTTTTTTAAGAATTCATTTATTTATTTGACAGACAGAGATCACAAGTAGGCAGAGAGGCAGGCAGAGAGAGGAGGAAGCAGGCTCTCCGTGGAGCAGAGAGCCCGATGCAGGGCTCGATCCCAGGACTCTGGGATCATGACCTGAGCCGAAAGCAGAGGCTTTAACCCACTGAACCACCCAGGCGCCCCCCAAAATTCTTATTTTTGATACTCAGTGCAGAAAGAGAAAGTGATACTTTTCTGAATGTTAGAACTTCTGTGAATTAGATAAAGTGCACACGGATAAAGAAACGGCAAAGGTGATTAAGAACACCTTCTCATTATGTACTTTATTCTCAAGGCCGGGCAGTCTTGTGAGGTTGAGACTCTCACTCCACTCATCCATCGTTGTAACAAGCTCATCCTTGTGGGAGATCCGAAACAGCTCCCTCCCACGGTCATTTCTATGGTAAGTTAGTTTCATGTTCATATTGCTTAAAAGTGGAAGGGCCTTCTTTGTTACTGTGTTTGGAGGGGTCTTTCTTGGATCAGCATCTCTTACTTGGAAGGAAAAGAAGGGAATGGCTAAGAAAGGGGAAACACAGTTGGAATTTTAAGAGTAAGAGTCTGTAAAAATGTCCCTGTGTTCCTGATTGTGCTTCTGTGCACGTGTGACGTGAGCAGGGTGGGTGCCCAAGACCAGAAGGCGAAGGCGAGAACGACCGTGTTCTGTGTGCGGCCTGCTCATTCTTGGGGAAAGGCAGTGCGCAGCTGTTTTAAGGGCTGTATCCAATCCATTTTAGTAACACACACACCAAAACAATAATAGAAGAAAAATTTTAGAAGAAGTTTCCTAATCTCCTGATTTATATTTAAATGTATATATTTGAAAACATTATAAAGAGTACTTTAAATGTATTCTTAAGAGTACATTTCCAGTGCTAGAATTTTGTGTCCTGTCATACCAAAAAAAAAAAGTGCTTCTCCTGTCCTCTGAAAGTACAGTGTCAGGAAAAGGGGCCCGTGAACCTCATTGTGGGAGGAAACAGTCCGCGCCGGGAATATGCCCGCCCTCTCTGCTCCCTCACCACAGAGAGCTCCTACCAATGCACGCCAGAATCAGGACGTTTGGTAGAGGGTTTGTAATCTGAATAGGTGTAGACCATGGCTTTGAATGTAATAATAGTTGAATATTTCACTGATCCGTGGATTGTTGGTACAGAGTGGTGGTTGCATAAATGACCCCAGAGAACAGATCTTTTCAGAGCTTTTCTGTTCAGTTGTGGAATGAAAGCCAGTGGGTTGGTTGGTTTTTTGGTTTTTGTTCTTTTTTTGTCATTACTGTGTTTTGACTTTGGATTATTGAAAATGATAGCGCAGCTCTTTGACATCTGAGCACACATGCGCGACCACGCTGGGACTAGAAGCCCAGCCTTCTCCGAGTGGAAACCTGTGTCAATAGGAAGGAGTGGGGGGAAACGGTATTACTTTCTAAAGCATAGGTTCTTTCTATTCGTGATTTTAAATAGGTCTGTGTAACTAAATAAAATGTTAGTAGTAGACATTCAACAGTTTCATCTACGTCCCCAGAAGCTGATCTACTCGTTAAGGTAGCCAAACCTATTTTGAATCTCTCTGGGGAAAAAGAAAAAGTAACAGTTCCACTTGTAGAAAAAAACTGAGTACATCCTACAAGATGATGCGGATTCTGTGTTCTAACACAGAAGGATATTCCTGATCTTTTTACAGACTAGGAAAAAAGACAACCCGGCACGGAATGCTTCTGCCCCCTTTAAAGCAAACCCTGTATACATACAGCCGCCACACACAGACCTTCCAGCCACCTGACATACCACATCTTAGCAACTTATATACTGTTTGTTACCCCTCCATGCAAGCTCCGTAAGGGCAGGGACTCTTGTCTGTTCTCTTCACTGTTTTAACACCAGCGCCTAAAACAGTGCCTGAATTAAGCTGGCACTCGATGACTATTGATGGAAAGAAATAAATAAACACACAACAAGTACCCAGCAAAATCTGTTAAAATACTCAACTAGGTTGTTCCCAGTAATTCTTAGAAACAGGTGGACAGAAAAGCATGTTGAGAAAATTAACTTTGTAATTTTCTAAATTTTTCTCAATAAGCCCATATTATTTCTATAATAATAATAGTAAAAAGCCCAAGCAGATTTTTCTCATTTTTGTTGCTGTTTTTATCCATCACCAAAGCAGTGAAGTTGGGGCCCATCAACAATCCGTTTTCACTACATGCTGAGTTCAAGAAGTTCAGTCCGTAAATTTGCAGAACACCATGTTATTTAAAAGAAATGCAGTGTGAGTTGGTTCTTGATTATTCTCCATGAACAGAATCACCGACAGCTCCCCTAATTTGTGAAGTAGGTTTTGGAACCTCGCGTGCACGGCTTCCGCGGCATCACGTGTGGCCATCCCGTCTCCGTTGTCTTAGTGTGTTCTTCAGTGCACGTTTGTTTCTAGATTATGTAAGACGCAGTACTTTTTGAGTATTTCTATGATTTGACATTGAAAAGTATATCCCAAGGCACATCTATAATATTAAAACTGTTCTCTTCATTTGTCTCTTAGGTCACTAATTTTTCAGGTCTTAACTCATTAACAGGTTTATGAAATCAGTTTAGTCATTATTGTCACTTGTCTTTCTTCTCCACTGAAATACAAATTCTGTGACATTTGGTCTAATTTACCCAGCAGTTTCAGCACCCTAACTTCTAGGTGGTCAGTGTTATGTTGGATAGACGGACGGATGGATACATGGGGAGACTGGTCTTTATAAGACTTGTGTACAGTGACAACCAGTATTTCTGTTTGTGAGAGAACACCTTAGATATAATTGTTAAAATCTGTGTCGCAGTTCTTTGTTTCTTTTATTATTGATTCTTTCAGGTGACCTCTGTTAGCATCAAAATAGCTTTACTTGTGGTCATTACAAGATCACATCTTTTCCTTTTTTTTTTTCTTTAAGTAGTTTCCACTCCAAACATGAGCCTTGAACTCACAACCCTGAGATAAAGGCTCACATACTCACAAGCCAGCCAGGTGCCCGAGATCACATTTTTCTATTTTCTTTTCTAAGATTTTTTTTTTTTAATTTATTCACTTGTCAGAGAGAGAGAGCACACAAGCAGGCAGAGAGGCAGGCTCCCTGCTGAGCAAGGAGCCCGATGCGGGACTCGATCCCAGGACCCTGGGATCATGACCTGAGCCAAAGGCAGCAGCTTAACCCACTGAGCCACCCAGGTGTCCCCGAGATCACATTTTTCATATAAGCAGTATATGGGTTTTCTGAATAAACTGTTAACAGTCGAGCTACATGGCTCTCCAAGGCCTGAAGTCAGAAACATCTTTCTCTGAATCTGCTTCTTGGTCATACATATTAGTGCTCAGTCACTGTTTTTACAGCAGTGGGGAAAGTATGAACAAATGCTTGGAGATCGTTGTTCTCGCCCTTTCCAGAAAGCTCAGGAGTACGGCTATGACCAGTCAATGATGGCGCGCTTCTACAAGCTGCTGGAAGACAGCGTGGAGCACAGCGTGGTCGGCCGGCTGCCGGTCCTGCAGCTCACCGTTCAGTACCGGATGCACCCGGACATCTGTCTCTTCCCCTCCAGCTATGTTTACAACAGAAGCTTGAAGACGAGCAGGTGAGTTCCGCTCGTGGCTTTGTAGCTTGTTTTATTTGTGGGCTTAGCTGCTTAGGAAGAATAGCTGTTTTACTGTGTTCTTAAGTGTGACCTAAAAAGCATAACAGAGGTTTAGTACTTTTTTCTAGTTACAAAAGCCATGTTGATTTTAGCAAATGCAGATAAAAAAGAAGAGGGGAAGATGACTCTTACTTGTGCTGCCCAGAAATAATCACTGGTAACCTTTTGGTATAGCTATTTCTAGTCCTTATACTATGCATATCTTATTTTACTTTTTTAGTTTTTAAATTTTTGAAAAAAAGAATCACACTATACTCAGCATAGTACGGATCTTTGACTTATGACGGAGTTATGTCCCAATAAATGTATCACAAATCAAAAGTGCATCTAATACACGTAACCTACCGAACACGGCGTAGCCTGGCCTACTGAAGTGTACTCAGAACACTTACATTGGCCTACAGTTAGGTAAAAATTCTCCAACACAAAGCCTGCTTTATAACTGTTGGTTATATAACTTATATATAACTTATCAAATACTGTACTGACAGTGACAGACAGAATGGTTGTTAAGTGTAGAAGTTGGTTACCCTCGTGACCGTGGGGCTGACCAGGAGTGGAGCCTCGCTGCTGCCCAGTGTCTCGTGAGAGGATTGTACTGCGTGTTGCTAGCCCCGGACAAGACCCAAATTCAAAATTCCAAGTACAGTTTCCACCAAAATGTATTGCTTTTGCACCATAGTTCAGTCACATAATGGTAGGTTGAACCATCCTAAGTTGTGGACTGTCTGTATTCTCTGGCTGACTTTTTTCACTTATCGTATTGGGAGTGACTTTTTAATTACAGTTATCTTTAATTGCATAGATCACTCTTCCTGGCCCAGAACAGAAATACAATCTGTTTTTTACCTTTTACTAAAACACATTTTGATAAAATAAGGTAGGTATTTTTTACCCCCAGCTCCCTCCCTAACAAAAAAATGTTAATAAAAATAAAATATTTTCTTGTAACTTGTATTCTGAATGGTGGCTGCTTTTTTTGTAGACAGACTGAAACCAGTCGCTGTTCATCAGACTGGCCATTTCAACCTTACCTGGTGTTCGATGTTGGAGACGGTTCAGAAAGACGGGACAATGAGTATGTTCTCCTCTCTTCAATCCCCGGGATAGTCCCAGAGTTGTTACTTTTGTTCATATTTACATGGAAAACATTTTCCATACATCTCTTTGCCTTGTGTCAGGGCACAGGCATTCTGTAGCTAAGCTACTAGCTTTTCCTTTATTACCCTAAATTAACTAATATCTTTCTCTGTACATTTCGGCCTTTTAGTTCTTCTTAATTATGCAATGGGGATCATAATCGCTAGCATGGTAAGCACTTGAGTAAACACATGCTAAGATCACAGCTGTTGTAAAACAGATATGGCTGTTGTGCATGGCTCTTGTGATCTAAGAGGAGACACAGACACAAATGGGAATCCTCAGGTTTATTACTTATTCCAGCGGGTTACGTGGCGCGAGGATCAGTGTAGACCCGTTTGAATGAAGGTGGGAGACCGAGGGCACCCAGTACCTGATATGTGGGATTGTGAATAAGGAAACATACTCATGTGGTTTGTGGAGCACGAGAAAAAGTGGTTAGCGCAGGTCCCAGCGTGGAGTACAGGGAAATACAGGGGGCACTGAGTGCTCTGTAGAGCAGGTGGCATCCTCAGGAAGGGTTACGTATTAGTTGAGCTACTGGGGTGCGGGGAGAAGACATGGAGTGAAGAAGTTAGGGACACAGAGAAGCGGTTGATCCTAAGCGCTGTGGGGGGGAGGGTCACAGAGGAGGGTTCACCTGAGAGGTGACCAAGGAAAGTAAATTAGACTTCAGGGGTGGAAGAGCTAGCTGGCTAATGGTGGGGGGGGTGGGGGGGTTAAGATTTTATTTATTTATCTGACAGGATAATGAGAGAGGGAGTGGGAGAGGGAGAAGCAGGCTTCCCGCAGAGCAGGGAGCCCAACACAGGGCTCGATCCCAGGATCCTGGGATTGTCACCTGAGCTGAAGGCTGATGCTTAATGACTGAGCCACCCAGGCGCCCCAACAGGATTTTCTATAGACTTAAGTCGGAAGTTAAGATTGTGGGTATTAAAGGCCCTTGAAGTGAGACCAGTAAGGTGGCCTCAGGTGCAGTGCATGTAGCTCCTAGAGCGGTAGTGAAGGGATCCCTGTAGTTCAGGAGGTGGGTAGGGAGAGCAGGACGAGGCCAGTAAGGAGGCAAGCCCACTGCAGGATTCCATGTTGTTCTCTAGGGGCCGTGTCTCGTTCAGACTGTGTGGACGGCATCACACCTCGGCTGTGTGGTACGTGGTTTGCACAGCCAGCGGTGGGGAATTAAGGAAGATACACGACTAAAGCACTTTTTTCAGTGTGTGGAAGATAGTAAATTTCTTAGTTTTAGCTGTTGATCATTCATATCTGCGTTATCATAAATGCTTTTGTTCTTACTGTTGCTATCCCTGTTACAACAAATGAAGAGAACGGTGAGTGACCTTCGGTTGATTTCAGAATCTTTTCTTTCTTACATCTTCTGTTTCACTGGGTGGTTATAGGTCTGCAAGTGTGCAGTATTAATGGTCATTATAACAGCTTCTTTGAGCCGCTGATGACTGAATAAAGGTGAAACTTAACCTGCCTGCCCTTCACTGTAACGGAAAAGAAAGTAGGACTGAAGCTAGCAGTTGGACTGCTATTAGTTTTGATGTGTTTTGTTTTGTTTTTTTTTCATCTTATTTAGCTCATATGTAAATGTTCAAGAAATAAAACTGGTAATGGAAATAATTAAACTTATTAAAGACAAAAGAAGGGATGTTACTTTCCGGAACATTGGCATAATAACCCATTACAAGGCTCAGAAGACGATGATTCAGAAGGATTTGGACAAAGAATTTGATAGAAAAGGGTGAGGCATCTCTATTTTTACAGATATTTCCAGTTTTTCTGTTGAATTAAAAAGAAGAAGGAGGGGATCAAAGGAAACCTAACTCTAGGAAACGGTCTTAGGCCGTGGCGATACGGCAGGGGGAGACTCAAGGCTTTGGTCGTGCTGGGTAGGGAACACTCACACTCCTGGCCCTGCAGACCAGCCGTCGCCGGAGTACCTCCTGCTGGTCGCAGTGTCCTCACCACCATTGGCAGTGGACCCGACTGAGAAACCCTCAGCCTTTTCCTTTAGTTCCGTGACTTGTTAATCTGAATTCTCATTCTAGTAAGATTTACAAAGTAACACTTTCACTTAGAATAAAGTATTTAATCCTTTTCATGCCTTTATGTACAGGGTGAAGCTCATGTTTTTGTCTCCTCCTTACCTCAACAGTAAAATCAAAGATGAATTATTGGAAATCGATTAATTCAAAAATTTCTTAACTTAGGAACACACAAGCTACCAAAATTGGCTCTAGAAAAATTAGAAAATTTGAACAGACCTGTACAAAGTAAAGAGATGGAGTTAGTAATCAAACACTTTCCAACAAAGGAAAACCCAGGACCAGGTGAATTCTACCAAACATTAAGATCAGAGTTAACACCAATCCTTCTCAAACTTTTCCAAAACATAGAAGAGGAGGGAAGACTTTCTCACTCCTTTTATGAGGCCAATATTACCATACCAGAGCCATGGAAAGACATCACAAGAAGAGAGAAACTACAGGCCAGTATCCTTTATGAATATGGATGTTAAAAATTCTCAACAAAATATTGGGAACTGAATTCAGCAGCATATTAAAAGGATAATACACCAAGACCATAGTGGGATTATCTCAGGAATGCAAGGTTGGTTCAATATACAAAAAAATCACTCGTGTGACACACCGTTATTAATAGAATAATGGGAGAAACCCCACATGATCATCTGAGTAGATCTAGGAAGAGCATTTGATGAAATCCAACACCTTTCATGATGAAAACATTCAACAGACTAGGAATAGAAAAGAACTTTCTCAACCTAGTAAAAGGAATCTATGAAAAATCCCCAGCTAACCTACTTGATGGTGAAGCTGAGTCCTGTCACCCCAGGATCAGGAATGACACCTGCTCTCACCATTGCTGCGCAGCACGGTATTAGAGGTTCTAAGCAGGATAATCGAGCAAGAAAAGAAATTAAAGGCACCCATATTATAAAAGAAGTTAGACTACCCTTGCTCATAGTTGGCAGGACATTTTATATAAAAAACCACATAAACTATTCATTTTTAATGAGTTCAGCCAACTTGTAGGATGAAGATCAGTATACAGAGATTAGTTATATTTGTAATACAGTAGCAACGAGCAATCTGAAAAGGAAATTTAAAAAACAATCGTTTGTAATGGCATCAAAATGAACAAAGTAGGAATGAATGTAGTAAAGGTGTATAAAACATCAAAAAATACAAAACTTTGTTGAAGGAAATTAAAGAACACTGAGGTAAATGGAAAGACAGTCTTGTCTGTGGTTCGGAAGACTTCCTGATGTTAAGGGGGCAGCACTCCCCAGAGTGGTTGATGCTACAGAGTCAGTGTTGTCTCTGGCAGAACCCAGCTGCCTGTTTTACAGAAATGGACAAGCTTAACCTAAAATTCATGTGGAAATGCAAGATACCCCAAATATCATGAAAAAGAACTACATGTTGGAGGGTTCACACTTTGCTCTTTCTGAACTTACTGGCAGAGCTGGTTGTCAGGACTGGTGCTGTCCTAAGGATAGGCCTATAAACCAGTAGACTAGAATTGCCAGTTCAGAAAGAAACCCATTCATTAATGGCCAGGTGCTTTCCAACAAGGGTGCCAAGACCATTCATTTGGGAAAGAATAGTTTTTTTTAAATGGTGCTGGGCCGACTAGATCTCCATATGCAAGAGAATGAATTTTTTTTTTTTTTAATAGTGTGCAAGTTGGGTGAGGGAGGGGCGAGGGAGAGAGAAGGAGAATCTTAAAGGAGGCTCCGAGCCCAGCGCAGAACCAGACACGGGCTCCATCTCACCACCCTGAGATCATGACCTGCTCATGCCGAGATCAAGAGTGGGAAGCCTAACCGGCTGAGGTTAACCCAGCTTAACCCAGATGCTGTGAGAATGAATTGTGACTCCTGTCCCACAGCATACAGTGTATGAACTCAGAGTGGGTTAGAGCACTGAATCTAAGTGTAAAATTATAAAGTTCAGAGCTATAAACCTGTCTGACCTCAGATGAGACAGCAGTTTCTCAGCATGACACCCAAGCACGAGTTACCAAAAGAAAAATAGATAAACTGGGCTTCATAAAAATTTAGAAACTTGTGCATGTCAAAGTACACCATCAAAAAAGGGAGAAGACAGCCCCCAGAATGGGAAAATAGACGCATAGTTCCTGAATAACCATGGTTTGACTTAGAATTTTCCAACTTCATGATGGTGGCAAAGCAGTACACATTGAGTAGAAGCTCTACTGCAGATTTCAAATCTGAATCTTTTCCCCAGTTGGTGGCAGGCAGCACGATCCTCTCTCGTGCTGTTGGGCAGTAGCGGCCACTGCTCCCGGTCAGCACCGCAGTCAAGAGGGCGCATCTGATAACACTGACAGCCATTCTGTCCTGGTTCCAGAGCAGTCACATGACTTACAAACAGGCTTTGCCGAACTGTAGGCTGATGTAAGCATTCAGAGCCTATCTGAGGTCTGCCAGGCCAAGCCAGTGTTCGGTAGGTTAAGTGTAATAAATTACATTTTCAGCTTAGGATGTTTTTAAACTCATGGTGGGTTTATTGGGATGTAACGCCATCCTAGGTCAAGGAAAATCTGTACTTGTAAATCATGCATTTGAATTATATAAAGAACTCACACAACTCAAAAAGTTAAATAGTCTACTTTTTTTAATGGGCAAAGGATTCGAATAGCATTTCTCAAAAGTAGGTTGTAAACAAATGGTCAACAAGTATGTGAAAAGATATTCCACATCGTTTGTCATTAGGGAGATGCAGATCAAAAGCACAGTGAGATCCCTTTTCACCCATCTGAACAACGAATAAAAAGCCAGACAGTGAGGGACAAGTTGGGGCAAGGGTGTTGAGAAATCGGAATCCTTTTGCATTGCTGGTGAGAATTTAAAATGGTAGATCACGGTGGAAAACATTTTGGCAGTTCCTCAAAGAATAAAGCATAGGGGCACCTGGGTGGCTCTGTCAAGTGTCCTCTTGATTTCAGCTTGGGCTGGGCCTGGTCTCAGGGTTGTGGGATCAAGCCCCGTGTCAGGCTCTGTGCTGGGCGTGAAGCCTGTTTGGGATTCTTTTCTCTCCCTCTCCCACTCCCCCATCGTTCACATGCATGCTTTCTCCGTTTCTCAAAAAAAAAAAAAAAAAAGTGAAGCCTAGAATACCTGTATTTTTGAGGTATATCCCTGAAAAAACGTTTGCGCAGAAGCTCAGACGTGAGTGTTGCAGCAACGTTGTTCATAACGCTAACAAAGGGAAAACAGCCCAGATGTCCGTCCGCTGTAAGTGCGTAAATAAACCATGGGGCATCTGTGAGTCAAGTACGCAGCCCTGAGAGGAGTGCGGGGCCGTTCCACGCCACGGCAGGGAGGAGCCCTGAGCATGGTCTAAGTCAAAGAAGCCAAGCAGGAAAGGCCACATATGTACGGTTCCATTCATACGACATTTCCAGACACGAAGTCTGTCTGTCGTAGATGCCAGGCCTGGAGAGAGGGAAAAATCGAGACTAACTGCTAGTAGGTCCAGGCGGAAGAACTGCAAAAGTACCCGGGGGTGATGTTTGCATGGCCCAGCGGGTGTACGAGAAACCACCAAATGCTCCACTCAAGAGTGGTGACCTGTAGGTTACATGAATTACATTCTGCTAAAAGATTGGGTGAAAAAGCTGAAAAATGCCACTGTATAAATATGCATGTTTAGTAAGTGTTCTAGCGGTTTCCGATAAGCATGTTTGTGTTCTGTAAATAGGCCAGCAGAAGTAGATACCGTGGATGGGTTCCAGGGCCGGCAGAAGGATTGTGTCATTGTCACGTGTGTCCGAGCAAATACCGTGCAGGGCTCAATTGGGTGAGTGTCACCGGCGCTTCACTTGTCTGTGATCTCGAGTCCCATCTGTTTCCGATTGCTGCTGGGGAATACCATTCGTTGCAGTATTTTCCTTTGTTAGAAACTTGTGTCACATCATGAGACGTTCTTGTTTCACTTGTAGAGTTGATCCGCTGTCACGTCTGCTTCTCTTGGACCTTGTCTGTCACCTGCCTCCAAGGGCAGTCTGTTCCTTCACTTCCTAAGAGTGACCATCTCTTGGCTCGGGGTAGTCGGCCTGTCCTCTCCACGATCTGTCACGGAGGGGCTTTTCATCTTCCCTGTGTTTTTGTGCTTTGCTAAGTTTGTAAACCTTAGCTCCTGTCCATTTACTCACTGAAGATGTCAAGGACACTGTAGCAAGTGACAGACAGGAGACTCCAAGTTCCAGAGCCCGGACACTCGTGTGGCTGCTTTTTCCTGCTCTCGAGGAATGGGTGAAATTCGCAGTTTAGAAATGTGTTTCCCTGCTCTTAAAGGAAATAGTGACGTGAGTTCCCTCCGCCCGTTCGGAGAGTCTGCATGGACAGGCGGGGCCCTGGCATCTCTGGGGCATCCCGTGGAGCAGAACAGTCGCCTTCTTGACACAGCAGTTCTGTTGTGTCCGAGCCCTCCTCAGATCTGGTGGTACCTTTTCCTGATATGTGCGTGCTTCTGCTCGGCCTCCACAGCACTTTACTGATCCTCACACAGATTTCGAATAACTGACTAGTAGCGTATTTTTAGGACATCTCTAGAGCTTAAGAACGCCACCTTTAAACTTCCCAGTATCTCCTCCAAGGCAGAAACAAGATTGGCAGACGGATGCATCACTTTGAAGGAAAGCTCCAGGCTTTTCGTTTCCAGGTTTTAGCGGGAATGGCTGCTTTGCCAGGGACCCTGTGTTGGGAAGAGGGAGAAAGTGATGCACTGTTAAAGGAGGAGAAGGAGCCCCAGGACAGTCGTCTGAAGCAGCGTCTGTGTCCCCGCACTCATGCTAAGTCACTCTGCGGCAGGAAGTAACTTTGCTTTTGTCACTTAGGTTTCTGGCAAGTTTGCAGAGACTGAACGTCACCATCACACGAGCCAAGTACAGCCTCTTCATCCTTGGACACTTAAGGACCCTCATGGTAGGTGCATTCTGGGAGCAGAGTGCTCTGGAGCTCGCCCAGCGTGACTGATACTGGGTTGAGCTTTTGTCTCTGTTTTTCATGAGTGCGGGATTGACGCGGGTTACGGAACAGTGAGCTGCTTCCCCTGGCTGCCCTGTCCTTCAGGAGCTTCTGCCTGGGAGCTTTCGCAGATGTAAACCACTCACCCTGTCCCAGTCCGAGGCCCACACTCTCCACAATTTAAAAAAAAATACGTCTCTGTCCTAGGACTGTTGAGCTCTGTAAAGCCACCCACATGTGGAAAGTGCTAGCACAGTTGCTGGCACTCAGCGGACAGTCAGCTGCTGTGGCTGTTACTGGCCCAGCTTAACGCCAGCTCGAGGGAGCTTGGATCTTTTCTGTCTTGGCACTGGGAGCTTGCTGCCTGCTCTGTCTCTGTGTCGCTTGGGTGGGGGGAGGCGGGGCGGGTTCGCATCCGACCAAGAGTGCGGCCTCCGTTGGTGATAGCACAGCTCACCGGCGCGGGTGTTTGCTGCTTCCCTCGCTAGCGATCGTTAGCTTTGAATTCTTCCCATTTTTGTGTCTCACAAAGTCAGTGGTTATGATAGTAGAGGAGCGGAGCTAATGCATTGGATTTTTTCAGCTAGTTTTCCCCGTGGTTTTCTGGTATGTACCACCAGAGGGAGTTCAAACACAGTCTTTCTCATTGCGTTTTTCCCTACATCTGTGGTCTTCAATTTCTGTAGTTTGTGTGCCCCCTTGAAGGACTCTTTAAAAGCTGCATACCACCTATTTTTAAGTTGATATCAAAAATTTGTTATGGTAAGTTTAAGTATTGTTTAAGATTTTGAGTATATTACAAATACTGATATTGTAAAATAAAACTTTATTTTACATCACTCTTAAATGAATCCATTGGAAACAATTGGACTCCTGGTCCGACTTTTTATAGAATTGTTTTGCCTTGTACCATGAGGATCTAAGTGTTAAAAAGTGGTTTCTCATCAGTTGATGAACCTGTTCGAATTATTTTTTTACACAGTTGAATTTTGGTAATGTTTTATCCTGAAAGTTAAAAGATAGAGCTGTGTGTCTCCTAGCGATACCCTGATTGAAGGAGACTTCCTGGGCACCCCTGTTTTCACTGCCCCCTCGGGCACCCAGGAGTCTGCTTGTGCCCTGGCAGCCGCATCGTGCCCCGTGGAGAGACTGGGGATGGGCAGGTCGTGACTGTGCAGGACGGAGTCGGGGCGGGGTAGCCCCCAGGAGCAGGCAGGGAGCTGGGGCGTCTGCACCCTGAACAATAGGAAAACTCCCAGTGTATCCCTTGGGCTGGTTTGTTTTGTTTTTTCAAATTCTTACCCCAGTTTCCCTTATAGAAATGGAGTCAGTGGTGAAGACACTTGATTTCCTCTGAGAAACCAAGAGTAACAGCCCATTCCCAAAACTGTTTTTATGATCCTCGGCTCGGATTAAACACCAGGTTGAGGTGCTGTAGATTTGGCAAAAATAGCAGCGAGGCCATCTGCTTCACGGCAGAGCCGCGCTTCAGCCTCGGGGGGAGATGCTCTGCTGCGCTCCAGAGTGAGGAAGAGGCCCGAGCGCCAGGCCCGGGAGTGCTCCCGTGGACTATCTGGTGCTTCCTGGGCCTCTGCGTGTGCATTGTATGCAAACCTTTTGCCCTCACAGAATCCCAGTCCATCCGATCCAAGAAGCCATTATGAGAGGAATCATTATTTTATGTACTACTATTAAACTGTGATACTTTATTTTCACGTAGAATTTTTATATTTATTTAAAGAACTTTTCTAGGCGTGTTTTGACAAGACAGACTTTTATCCTGTCACCCTTGTTCATATGTAAAAGAGAAAGTACAAACAGGATGAGTAGGCCGCAGAACTCCTGAAAGGACTTCACTTTCGGAGTCTAGCGCTCCAGAATCGTTCCCCAGGTCGCAGTCACACATGTCCTTGTTCCCACCACAGGCTGTTCCCTGCGCCGTCAGAAGCGTTGGAAACTCCGTATTTCCTAAGGGTGCCTCCCCGTGGTCTCTGGGCTTCTCTTCCAACTCCTGGTCTCCGTTCTCCCCGGTAGTAGTGCTGCTACTTTCGTGTCTCATCAGAAGGTGCTGTGGGTGGGTTTTTAGGCGTGCTGGGACCCGTTCTTTAAGTGGTTTATTGGCTGAAAGTCAAGGAGTTGCTGTTGCCGAGCCATGAGTTCCTCCAGGATTAGCTACTTAGAAAGTGCTGCCTGGCCAGGGGGTGCCCCAAATCAAGAAATGGTAAAATGTGAAAACAATGTGCATTTTAGAGTTAGCTAAAACGTTATGCCCATTTTACAGATGAGGAAACAGGCTCAGAGAGGTTAACTTGACCAAGGTCATGCCACAAGTAAGGACTGCTACCCTCACCTAGTTTTTTGACTAGGGCAGGAGGCTCCGCGAGGGCCGCTGTTGTCTTCCTTCTAAAGAGGCACACGTTCTGATGGTTGTGAAGCGGGTTATTGCTGAGGAGAGTCCGGCGGGAGGAGAGGAGCGATCAGTGCAGCCGGGCTTCCTTCTCCTCCGGCTTGCTTTCACGACTTAAGTTCCTCCGGAAAAGAGACCAGACCGTGGGAAAGTTCTGTGGAATGGTTGTCTCCATGGATGAAGACGGTTTAGCCCTTTGGAGTCTGGGAGGCCTTTGGGAATTGAGTGAAGGCTGTGGGACTCTTTCTAGAATAGTCACACTCACACCCCCCAAAAGTTAGGGCTCTCTGAAACCAAGCCTTCCTGCTCCACAGTGTTAGCCTTTCGAGAGAGAGGCAGGACTCTAGGTCAAGTGTCCGGGGGAACTTCCTGGGCTGACAGAGCTGTCCTGTGTCTGCTCCATCCAGCGCACGAACCGAGAGCCCCGTGGTGAAATGGCGGACATTCTTTGTCCCAGGAGGTGACCGGTGCTCTTTTCCGATAACATGGCTTCGTGATTCTGTATTTGAACTTACTTTTTCTTTAATGGATTCTTGAGAATCTGTTCGCGAAGTGTATTTGTTGCTACTCAGAAATGAGAGCAGAAACTCACACTTCCCAAGCCTCTGAGTATTCTGGGCGTGTGATTGTTTCTCCCTCCTCTGTTTCCAGGAGAACCAGCACTGGAACCACCTGATCCAGGACGCCCAGAAGCGGGGCGCCATCATCAAGACGTGTGACAGGAACTACAGGCACGACGCGGCCAAGATCCTGAAGCTGAAGCCGGTGCTGCAGAGAAGCGCGACACACCCCCCCGCCGTCGCCCCGGAGGCGTCCAGACCCCCGGGCGGCTTGCCCAGCAGCAGGCTGGACAGCGAGCTCGCCAAGACGTCCATCACGTCTCTCTACCACACGCCCTCGGACTCCAGGGAGTCTCCTGGTCCCGTCACGGCAAAGGACCCTGAAAGGCCCCTTATCCAGGACCGGCTTCGGGACCCAAGACTGCTTAGGAGGCTGGGCCTGGACCCTGAAACCAGAGGGCCGTGCCTCAGGGATCCGCAGCCTTCGAGCCCCCAGCATCCCGGGGCGACACCGCCCTCGGGGGAGCCAGGCTTCCCCGGGAGTCCCCAGGATCTGGGAGGCGCTCAGCAGTCCACTGCCAGGGGGGCCGCTCTGAACAACCACAAACCTCAGGCACACTGTGACCCTGCAGCTGCTGGGACCGAGGTCTCCGCGAGTAAAAGAAGATGGGACTGGGAAGAAGGGCTCGGCTCCAGGAGAGAGACGCGAGCTTTCAGTGAGGGGGACCAAGAGACGTGGAGCCCGGAGAGCCACCGCTCGAAGAGGAACCCGGGCTGGGACAGGAGGGGCCTGGAGAGGGAGGACGGCAGCTCCAAGAGGAGGAGACTTTCCTAGGGAGGCCACGAGGCTCGGACTGGCCGCCGCCGCGCCGTGGCAGGCTTAAGATGACCAGCTCACGGGATGTCCAGATGAGATGTTGTTTGTTTGTTTTTTTCCTTAAAGGAGTTTGTGTGCCATTGGGAAGCACGGAAAGTGCACCCTGACCCCCGGGCCTCGTGGTCATCTGCCGTAGCTCAGTTGCAGACGCTTTCGAGGGCCTTTGTGTGTCTGCAGTATTGTCCTTGAAGTCGGAGACTTCGAATGTTGATCCCTTGTTCTAAGATAAGGGGTCAGACGGGGTGGGTGTTGTAGAAGTTGAAATGTATATTTGTATAGCAAATAACAAATCGTTTTAAAATTTGATCTAGTAGACCGCTTTTCTTTCTCCTGCTTAAAATGTTGGTCACTTTCAAGAGAACAAACTTTATATTCACCAAAAAAAAAAAAAAAAAAATGCAGGAGGAGGAGGACAGGCCCTTTTCAGACCTGTGCACAGCGCAGGTTCTGGAGGAGGCCAAGTTCAAGCGGTGGGTCAGATGGCTCCGGTTCTAGTTCAGAAAACAAGTGTCCTCTCCTGGGGGAGCCTGTGGGCAGCTAAGTCGTGTTAGGTGCAGATCTGCGGACGTTGGATGTTTTCTGATGAGGCTCCTTGGCCCAGGGTAGTACCCCGCCCTGCCGAGGCCAGCCTACTCCAGGCAGCACATGGTTTTCTAGCTGAAATTCGAGTTCCCCTTGAAATAGACGAAGGCGAACCGAAGGAATAATTCTTGACCCACCATTCAGATGCGTCCAGCGTAGTGTGGGTGTCCCATAGCTGGTGGGTGACAGGTCCCGTGGTTGCTGGGTCGGGAGCCCCGCGGGGGACCCTGGGGAGCTGCATGTTAGATCAGACGTCTCCCCAGGGGACCCGGCCATTGACCCGGCAGCTCAGGACCCAGGAGGGCCGGCCGGAGAGAATACTGTAGGCGGGAAAGAAACTGCCCTTCCAGGGAGAAGGCTGAAGGGAAGTGCAGACAGGGGAAGTTGGGACCAGGGAGAGAGTTGACAGGTTTCCTGTGATCTTTGGAGACTGTGCTGCCTGATGAAAAGACACCACTGTTGCAGGGTCATCTGTTAGAGGGGCTTGTGCCGTGGAACGTGGTGCCCTGGGGAAGGGGACGTTTGAGTGTGTGCACAGGGTCGGGGGTGAGGGGTCTGTTGTGGCGAAGTCCAGCTTTCCAAACACACACAGACACAAGAGTAGGTTGTAGCCACAGATGGCGCTTGTCGGAACTAGTGGTTTGTGGGGAAGGCTGTGCCGCCCATCAGTGGATCTGGGGAGGGCAGCATCGCGAAGATGGGTGGGCACCGTTCGAAATTTTCCCAGCTGCTTTTAGGCAGAGGGCTTTGTGTCAAATTCTACTGAAGCTTGTTATTAAAAGCTTTAAATGTTTGTCAAAAGTGTACACATTCTGCTTCTTCATTACCCACATCGCCCCGACGGGGGTCCGGACACCTGGTGACGTCGAGTGGGCACCCCCGGCCCTCAGGGAGCACACGCTCCGGCCCCACCGTCACCCTGTCCCTGTGTGCCCGCAGAGGGCGGGTCCCCGGCCAGCGTGAGTGCAGGGCGAGCCGCACCCTGGCCAGCGGAGGCCCCTGTGAGCTTCCTGCTTGTGCCTTTGGCCAGAAACGTCTTTGTTACTTTGATGGACTTTTCCTATTACTCCACTTGAGCAAATTCTTGGTGTTAGCAGTTCAAGGGGTCTAAACTCCGTTTAGAGAGTTCCATCCCCAGGCTGTGGACTTCGCTGCCGTGCTCGGACCAATGTCCTCGGTGAGCTTGTCCTCACACACCGTGTCCCATCTGCTGGTTCCCCGCGCTCCCCCGTAGGAGCCTGTGTCCTGCTGGCCTTGCCCCACGAGCACAGCCTGCCGGACGCTGCACTTGACACTGTTTGTTTATCCAGTTGGTAAGAAAATGTTGGCACAAAGTGTCTCACACGCGGCTGTCCCCGTGCGAGTGGGAGTCGCCCTCCTTGCAGAGGGAGGAACAGGGCTGTGCTCCGTCCTCAGCCACGGCGCCGCAAGCACACGTCCTGTCTCCGTAGTCATTCTTCCGCCAGGAGGATATTCCGCTTAAAAGCTTGTTTTGCTGCTCCGTGTATAATTTTCCTTGAATTTATGTGCTGGTTTATTTGGTTCTATGTTTTCATGTATCACCAGGAGCGAATGTGATAAGTACATATGAGTAACTCCTGTAAATGGATTTTATAACAAAACTGTACTAAACTATTTTCTAAAATTAGTTGCGCAGATGATAATTTTTTGCTGCTGCTTTGACTCTTTCCGTGCTCTGAGTTCACAGCTGGGAGGTAGGAAACAGTAGCCCTCTTTGTGAAAAGGTCCATTTTAAGAGAAACTGGTGAAATCGACACCAGAAAACCGGCCTCAATGAGGTGGGATTCAGGGTCCGTGCGCTCAGCAGCAGGCTCCGCCACCATGTGGTCTGTCCGGAGGAAGCATGTGGCCGGGATTTGCTTTATTCAGGTCTGTTCTCCAGCCCCCCTGCTGCCCCTTCCAAGCTCTTGGGGTGATGGAGTGTCATCTCTGAGGACACAAGGTGTGTCACCACCAGCCCTGGTGGCCAGTCCTCTTTGGGAGCTTGGCCCGATAGAAAAAGACGCTCCTCTCTAGGCGGAGGCTGGGGAGGGTTGGGGAGGCCGGGCAGGCGCGAGTGGAGCTTCCAGAGGCAAGACGGGTGCAGACGTCCAAGTCGGGGTGACTGCCGGCACCCATAGAGGTGGGGCACGCTTCCTACGAGCCGTGGCTGCAGGTGCGATGTGGGACTCGGCCAGGCTCCTGGCGGAGGGCGCTTGCTCGTTCCAGATGCCGAGCAAGTCCCTGGGAGGGTGAAGTGATGGGGGCAGGAGTGAGACCAGGGATCCGATGGCCATTGCGTCCATGGAGTTCATTACCGTCGCCATCTGTGGCAGGGATTTTTAAAGGTCCTCCTGCCCGACACCCACGCAGTCCCCGCCACCTCCCTGGGGTCGCCATTCATTGTTTGAGGAATAAATAATTCAGGGAAGAAGCTGAAACTGAACTTCGGCTTACGCAGAATTTACGCGTTGTGCCGCGCACGGCAGCACTTTGTGTTCTCAGGGGACCCGTCTGTCATCCACCCTGGCCTGTACGGAGGCATCTGCCACGTCAAGGGGCATAAATGGTATCTGTAGACAGATGGGGTGCTGGAGGCCCGCCGGGCGGTCCGCGGGGGCCCTGCTCCCGGGCGCTCAAGCTGGGCTGTGCGGGCGGATGGGGCCACCTTTGTGCTGCAGCCGTGTCCCCGCAAAGAGAGGTGTTAGCGTGTCATTTTCTTTTTTTAAATTTGTGTTTATTTTTTTAATTTCAGTGTTCCATCGTGTCATTTTCAACCTGGGGACCCGCTTCGGAGTCACCCGGGGAGCTCTGGAAGAGTTCCACTCCTGGGCTCTGCCCGGGGGTTTCTGACATAAGGGGTCCAGGGCCCAGCACTTGCTGCCTGTTCTGTTCCTTTCTCTTTTTTTTTTGAAACTCTTAAACTCCCTCGCAGGGGATTCTGCGGAGCAGCCTGGCTTCGCGGGGTCAGGAGTGAGGAGCAGCCCTCGGGCCCGTGGGGGTCACGTCTGCCTCCCTCAACGCGTTGTCTCTCCCAGGAGCCCCAGATAGGGCCAAGCCCACCACGAAAGGCCATCAGGGGACCTTTGCTTTCCGCTCAGATGACGGTCCCCAAGGACAGCGGGGTGGGGGGGGGATGGATGGGGGGTGGGGAGGAGAACGGAAAACCGCTCGGGGGACTCCGGGCCGTTAGAAGGGAGGACATCCGGAGGGAGCCCTCGTGGCCCAGGAGGGCTCGAGAAGGCAGCCAGTCTGGTACTGGTCTGGCCAGGAAGGCCGTGTGGCTGGTGTTTAGGCGAGGGGACCCCGGCGCCGGGGCTGCATGTGGGGTCGAAGCCACACATGGCCAAGTCCACTGGGCACGTGCACTCCCCTTCGTGATAACCGGAGCTTTCCCACCAAGCGCTGACACCAGAGCTGCCGTTGTCCCTGTGGGGACGTGCCCAGGGTGCTGCAGCTGAGAACTAGCGGAGCTACGGTCCGGTGACCGGAAAGCCCTTGCTCCTGACCCCTACGGTAGGTGCCAGCAGGACAAAGGGCCAGGCTGGCCCCACGCACACAGACCTGAGAAGGACTCGGTGTTGACCGGACGGGGGCAGCTCGGCCTAGCTCCGCCCTGGCCACGGGCAGCCTCCAGGGCCGTCACTCGACCTGAACGTGGAAATTGGGGTTTGAGTTCTTTTTCTGATTCTTTTCACCAGTAGGTTCCAAAATCAGGCCCCCAGCCCCGGGGTTTTGGGGAGGAAGAGGCTAAGCGCGCGGTAGGTTTCTGTCCCCGCACATTCGGGCTGCTGCAACGAAATCCCAGGGACCGGGCGCATTCCGAACGTCCTCGGCCCGCTCCGGAGGCCGGGAGTCCCAGGTGGCGGCACCAGCGGACGCCGTGTCTGGTGACGGCCTTGTCCCGCCATGTCCTCACATGGTGGAAGGTGCGAGGGAGCTCTCTGGGGCCTCTCTTCATGAGGACACAGACGCCACTCGTGAGGTTCTATCCGCATGACCTAATCACCTGCCACAGGCGTCACCTCCTGTCACCATCGCTTGGGGGGCAGAATGTCGACGTGGGAACGGGGCAGAGGGGGACACAAACATCGTTCCACGGCAGTCCGTGCGTTGTTGGCTTGGGTGGGCAGAACTCGCTGCAGGTTTGCTTTTGGACGGGGACGGGATACCCCGCGTGACACCGGAGGCGAGAAAAGCCACAGCCTCTGGTCGGCTTCTCCAGCGCCTGGGCCGGGAGACTGTCCGGCTCTAGGGCAGAGGGACCCAGCTTCTCCTGGGGGACAGCCCCCGTCTCCGGCCACGCGGGCAGGCGGACGGGCTCCAGTCCAGCTGACGGCTTCCAGCGTGCCCTCGCTCTCCCCTCCCCTCCCCCTCCTCCCCTAACCGCCGCCGGGGGACTCCGAGCTCCAGCCCGAGGCTGGAACACGACCGCCTCAGCCATGGAAGGCCAAGTCCAGGAGATAATACCTGATGTTGATTTTTTAAAAAGATTATTTATTTAGTTATGGGGCGCCTGGGTGGCTCATGGGTTAAGCCGCTGCCTTCGGCTCAGGTCATGATCTCAGGGTCCTGGGATCGAGTCCCACATCGGGCTCTCTGCTCAGCGGGGAGCCTGCTTCCTCTTTCTCTGCCTGCCTCTCTGCCTACTTGTGATCTCTCTCTGTCAAATAAATAAATAAAATCTTAAAAAAAAAAAAGATTATTTATTTAGTTATTTGACAGACACAGATCACAAGTAGGCAGAGGGGCAGGCAGAGAGAGAGGAGGAAGCAGGCTCCCCCGCTGAGCAGAGAGCCCAATGTGGAGCTCGATCCCAGGACCCTGAGATCATGACCCGAGCTGAAGGCAGAGGCGGCAGAGGCTTTAACCCACTGAGCCACCCAGGTGCCCCCCGCCCGGTGTTGATTTCTGACAGGAATTCTGCTTAACGGAACTCCCAGACACGGAGAGCTCTGGTCCCTCCCAGTAGCAGAGTGGCTCGTCCCTCCTGCGCTGAGGAGGGCTGACTGTGGGAGCAGCTGGGTATGGGGGGGAACACGGGCCTGCAGGGGTGCGTGCTCTCTCTTGGATCTCCTGCTCCGGGGAGGCCAGCTCCTTGCTGTGAAGACACTCAAGAATCTCCATGGGGAGAGGTCCTCATGGGGAGGAACCTCCTTGTGCCAACAGCCAGCGGCATCGACGTGGACAACGAGGACGCCATCTTGGAAGTGGACCCTCCGGCCCCAGTCAGGCCTTCGGATGGTACAGGCCTAGCGGATGCCCTGATGGCCACCTCATGAAAGTCCCCAAATCAGAACCACTGAGCTGAGCTGCACTGGAATTCCTGACACAGAACCCGTGTGACCTAAATGTGGGCCCAAGTCCCCCCCCCGCCCAAGTCAGGGCTTTTCCCCAAAAAAGAATGAGCTAGAAAGAAGACACACGGCGTTCTGCCGTGCAAAGTCAGCAGCATTCCAGCTCAGGGAGGCAGGGAAGGCTGAGAGCTGACACATGGGGCAGAGGCTGACATTCCAGGAGCCCCACTGAAGAGCGCGGGAACCCAGCGGTGGGAGCTCGCAGTCAGGCGGAGGGACCGGCCGAAAAAACTTTTTTTTCAGCGGGCGAGCAGCCAAGCCTTACTCTAAGGGCAATAGGGAGCCATGGAAGGTTTTCAAGAACGTAAATGCCTTGATCGGAACCCCCGTAGCCGGGACTCTCCTCCCAAGTAATCTTGGGGCTTAGAGACTGGCCCTCAGCCCGAGCCACCACGTGCCACCCATCAGCAGGGGCGTGGCTAATGACGGCACCTCCGGCGCGTGGTGACAGCCCCCGGTGTACATTTCAGTCATTTTTTTCTTCTTTTTTAAATAATTTACTTGACAGAAAGAGACACAGCGAGAGAGGGAACACAGAGTGTCCGGCAGAGAGAGAGGGACAAGCAGGCTTCTCGCTGAGCAGGGAGGCCGATGTGGGGCTCGATCCCAGGGCAGGGAGGCCGATGTGGGGCTCGATCCCAGGACCCTGGGATCGTGACCTGAGCCGAAGGCAGAAACTTAACGACGTCGAGCCACCCAAGCAGCCCTCAGTCATTTTTCTTGACCTGGAAAAGCTTCACAATATCATGGCAAGGGGCGGTGTTATTTTTCTTCTCTGTGTGTGTGTGCATGTATGTGTACATACAACGCACAGATTTTTTTTTAATAGGGAAAAAGAAACCCTAAAAAGACAATTTTCCAGTATGTTTAACAAGGACTAGGTAGTTGGGGTTTTTAAAATAAGTTTTATTTGACAGAGCATTTTAGGTTCACATAAAGAGGAGAGGAAGGTACAGAGTTTTGTCTGAAGATCCTTCTCCCCCCACACCAGCCTCCCCACCGCCTCCCGCCCTCTCCGGAGGGCGCATCTGCTGCGGGCCCTGCGTCCATGGTTTGCATAAGGGTTCACTCACCTGCATTCCAAGGGTCTGGAGATCGTGTGATGACACCCGTGGGCCATTCCAGTGTCACACAGGATGGTTCCACCGCCCTAGAAACCCTCTGTGCCCGACTAGTCCAGGGAGTAAATGCAAGTTTATTACAGATATATGTTTTTTAAAAAAATTTTTTTCTATTTCTTGTACAATGAGTGTGAATTATTTTTATAATAAAATTAACTTTTTAAAAAAGATTGTATTTATTTGACAGAGAGAGAGAGAGAGAGAGAGAGAGCACAAGCTGGCAGAGTGGCAGGCAGAGGGAAAGAGAGAGCAGGCTCCTGGGCGAACAAGGAGACGGATGTGGGACTCGATCCCAGGATCCTGGGATCATGACCTGAGCCAAAGGCAGCTGCTTAACCGACTGAGCCACCCGGAGCTTTCGAGAAAGGCTGTGTTAGCAGTATTTTCCTCACTCCTTGTGAGCCACTTTCCCGCGATGGGCTCCACGTCCTTGGCTGCCCTGCACAGGTGCTCACCGCCCCCAGGGCTCTTGGGGTCCCCTCAGGCCACAGCCACCAGGTCTCGGAGCCTTCCCACCCAGGACCCCCAGAGTGGGGGCACTGCCGGGGCTGGCGCATGGATGGCCAGCGGGGCAGCGGCGCTACGGGGGACACACGCAGCCCTCCCCAGCCAGGATTGCGCCATGTGGGCTGCACTCCAGGAACAGCAGGGATCCGCGCCGTGCCAGGTGCACGTGCCAGGTGCGCCCCAGCTGCCCTAATGCGAAGGAACTTGCCACCGGCAGGGCGGCGCTGTTGGCCCGCTCCACGCTCCCTGGGGCCCGCGGAGGGGACCCGCCTGGGGATCTGACCCCCAGCTCGGCTCCAGCTCCGGGTGGGCGGTGGGGACAGTGACCCGCGCTCCACGCTCCCTGGGGCCCGCGGAGGTGACCCGCCTGGGGATCTGACCCCCAGCTCGGCTCCAGCTCCGGGTGGGCGGTGGGGACAGTGACCCGCGCTGCCGCCCTGCGGCCTCGGCGCACGCAGAGCAAGAGGCAACGAGCCGGGCAGAGCCGGGAGGAGCTCGCAGGTGGGGGAGCAGGTTTTCCCTCAGAGACGCCCCCGGCGCCGTGGTGCGCAGCCATAAATGTTATTTGCACGAGGGACTCGGGGGAAGGGGCGGAAACCGCCCATCTGTAGGGGTCGTTCTCAAAGCCGGTTTGACCTGGGGCCCTTTATGGACCAGGGCCCGTGCCCGTGTCCCCAGAGGTAGAGAGGCATCGAGCAGCGCGGCGCTGACCGTGGAAGCATTGCGTCATCGGGGAAGACGGCCAAGGGCACCGGGAAAACCCCGCATACAAACCTAGGTAGGGGCTGACTTACCCGAGTGGCACACGCGCGCACGTTGCCACGGGGCTTGCGGCCCCACTCTGGCTCTAGCGGGGGACTTCGGGCCACGTGCCCCCCACCCGAGCCTCATCTGGGGAACGGGGATGCATTTGTTTTGGATGTTTCAGCGTTTTTATGAAGGATATGGTGCCGCCTCTCTCCTGTGATGTGTCTTTTAGGGTCTCTCCGTGGGGACGCACGCACCTCCGGTTGAGGGGTTCTCGGTGGGGGGGGGGTGCAATTTGGGGGTGGGTGGGCGCCACTTGCGTCTGTCGCGAGCCAAGCGTGCAGCCTGACGCCGCCTGGTGTGCAAAGACACCCTCGCGGCAGAACGATCCGGTGCGAAGGGTCAGTCGTGCCGCGGCCGAGGGGCCCCTCCCGGTCACCCAGGGCCACCTCGAGCTGCTCTCCCAGGGCGGGGCTGCCCTGCAAGCCGCTAGCTGGGCTCCTGTGGCGCGCAGCCGGGTTCTCCCGCTACTCGCTCACTGTCCGGTACTGCCGCGGTCACCCCGCACGCACGCTCCGGTCCCCGGGGCTGGATTTTCTCCGGGCGGCGCGGAGCCGAGGGCCTGCAGGGCGAAGCCACAGGAGACTAAACGGTCCGCTGACGGACACTCCCGCCAGCAGTGCATGGGCCAGCTCGATGCCCCACGTCCTCACAAACACTCGGTGCTACCAGAATTTTTTAAAAGCTTCTTTGCTAATCCCATGGGGGTAAACTTTGTATTTCCTGCATTGCCCTGGGGTGGGTCTCAGGTTTGCTGACCACTTTCTTTCCCTCCTCCGGGGTTTGCTCTCCGCCTCCTCTCCTGGCTTTCTTGGGCTGTTCCTTTTCTCCCTGGATTTGTTGTTGTTGTTGTTGTTAGAAATTCTTGTATTTTCCATGTTAATCCATTATCTCTGCATGCGTTTCCAGTATCTTGTCTCCGTCCCGGCTTCTGCTTTTTTCCTCTTGTCTTTTACGGTATAGGAGATTTTTATTGTAATGTGGTTGAATTTATCAGTCTCCTAAAGCTTTCAAAACGTTACTTCGCCTTGAACCTCTTGAGTTTATTTTAATGTATGGCATGAGGAAGGAAGACAGTTGTATTTCCTGCTTCTCACAATGCACCTTTATTAACAAGTTTATTTTAAAAATTTTATCATTTTTCGGGGCGCCTGGGTGGCTCATTTGTTAAGCGTCTGCCTTCGGCTCTGGTCATGGTCTCAGGATCCTGAGATCAAGCCCCGCATCAGGCTCCCTGCTTGGGGGGGAAGCCTGCTTCTCCCTCTCCCACTCCCCCTGCTTGTGTTCCCTCTCCGGCTGTCTCTCTCTCTCTGTCAAATAAATAAATAAGATCTTTACAAAAAAAAATTGTATCGTTTTCATTCAACTTCTTGTCCTGAAATTTTTAAATGTAAAAGAAAGTTAAAATAGTGCAACGAAGATCTAAATTCAACGAAGACGGAAAGCACGCAGGTTCCGCAGTTTCCGACACTTACCACATGACGCTTCCTTGTCCCGTTCATTTGCCTCTGCGTTTGGTTTTCTCAAATCAGTGTCAAAATGTGTTGGGATAATCATGATATCTCACTTCTAAATACTGGAGAACGTATTTCCAAGGAATAAGGACTTTTAAAAACACAGTAACAGCAGTTACCGAAATCGGATGTAATCATCTGATTTGTGTTCACATTTCTGCCGTTATCCTAAAACGTCCTTTATTGCTGAGTTTTTAAAAAAGACTTTAATTCTGAATCCAATCAAGGATCACACATTGCATTTAGTTGCCCAGTCTCTTCAGCCTCCTGTGTGTAAAACGTTCCACTCCTTTGTAAATTTTATTTTGTGTCAGTCTGTCATGGTACAGACATTTTTGACAATTAAACGCTAGGTAGCTTTTAGAATACCCCAGAATCTAGATTTGTCCGATCGTTTCCTTGTGATTAGAGCCGGGTTAAATATTTATTTTTATTTTTTAAAAAATCCATTATCGGAGAGAGAGAGTGTGAGAGAGAGAGAGAGCATGAACAGGGCAGAGACAGGAGAAGCAGACTTCCCACTGAGCAGGGAGCCCGATGTAGGACTCGATCTCAGGACCCCAGGATCATGACCTGAGCCAAAGGCAGACACTCAACCGACTGAGCTACCTAGGCACCCAATTGGTTAAATATTATTTGACAGACAGAGAACACAAGGAGGCAGAGAGGCAGGCAGAGAGAGAGGAGGAAGCAGGCTCCCAGCTGAGCAGAGAGCCCGATGTGGGGCTCAATCCCAGGACCCTGAGATCATGACCTGGGCTGAAGGCAGAGGCTTTAACCCACTGAACCACCCAGGCGGCCCCACCTCCCCTTTTTGAATATGGATGGGGACGGAGGGTTTCCTTAAAACAAAAACCACAGAGTGTAAACATCTGCTGCTGTCAGTTTTCTCACTCCACTCCAGTGATCTCCACGCCCCTCCGTACCTCGTGATACAAAAGGTTTCAAGCTCATCTCAGACTTCCTTTGTCCCCGGGGGAATCAGGATGGGAGACCTTCCTCATCGCTATCTCCAGGGACCCTCCCTGCCCTTTCCCTGCGCCGTCAGCCCTCACAGTCTGCTGGTTCAGACCCTGGGCCCCTGAGCGGGACCCTCCCCTGCGTACCCAGTGCCTTGGTTCTGGACATGACCGTGAGGATGGGGGGGCCGTCGCTGGGCCCCGGCCAGAGCTGGGACCGGGGCCAGGGTGTCGGCCTGATTCCACAGGCCCCGGCGCCTGGCACTGAAGACACTCGGATATAAATAGAGATCGGGAGAAGGGCAGAGTGATGCGCCCCTTGCAGGTCTGTTGGGGTCGGGGGGGGGGGGGGAAGAGGGGACCTGGGCAGGGACAGCGGTGCCATGCGCTGTTCTAAGCACGGTCTCAACTTGCTGAATTCCCCCCAATGGCCTGAGATGCTGGTACTAGTTTTACTAGTGTAACACCCCCACTGCACAGCCGAGAGAGTGAGTAACCTGCCCGAGATCACCCGGTTCTGGGTGGGGAAGACAGGAGCAGGTGGAAGCAGAGAATGAAAGGATGTGCTTTTGCATTGCCTGCTTGCTTTTTTTTTAAGATTTTATTTATTTACTTGACAGACAGAAAGGCAGAGACGCAGGCAGAGACAGAGGGGGAAGGAGGCTCCCCACTGAGCAGGGAGCCCGATGCGGGGCTCGATCCCAGGACTCGGGGATCATGACCTGAACCGAAGGCAGAGGCTTCACCCACTGAGCCACCCAGGCGCCCCTGCATTTCTTTTTCACTGCCAAACACCCCCTTTGATATTCAGGGCCAGGCCGTTATTGTTTTAAAAGGTCAAATAAAATAGAGGGAAAAGGTGGCCGTGTGCAGTTCAGGGTGAAAATCTTGGTTCTGCACCAGAGAGTCTGGATTTGCACCCCCGGCGCTGTTTCTTCCTGGCTGCGTGGCTCTGGGCCGCGTGCCTTACCCTCTCTGTGCCGGATGGTCTTTGTTTCTTTGCGCCTTTCCGCCGGCTGCGGAGGAGAGACCAGCTCCCTGGGTGGAATGGGAAATGCGGGGCACAAGGCTGGGCGTACCTGGCAGACCTGGGGCTCGGGCAGGGTCCCCGGAAGCCTCTGGGCCCACAGGACACGTGCCTTCAAGTAATCTCTTCTGCCTAAACTCCCCGGAGCCGGCTTTTGTGCTGTGCCTGAGCTCTCTGAGCAGGACACTTCTGGATGCTCGCGCTGTCCTCAGTCACCTGGTCATGCTGACAAAGCCCACTTCCCAGCTTCCTGGCCGGGATTCGGGAAATAAGGAATGTCAGGCCCAACCGTGATGCTTGCTACTTGGCTTTACAGTCCCCCCCTCCCGCCACCCCGCCCCAAACTGTCCATGTACGTTTGCTTTAAGGAAAAGTACTAGAAATGGGTATCAGAAGATATTAACTGTTATTAGCTCCGAACAGAGGATTGTGGGTGATTTTAATTCCAAAATTATTATTATTTCGCTTCTTTGTATTTGCTAACTTCCCTACGGTCTGATTTGTGTTTTGAAAAGGAAAAATAAACAAGTAAAGCTTTT
Organism: Mustela nivalis; assembly: GCF_964662115.1. Lineage (NCBI taxonomy): Eukaryota > Metazoa > Chordata > Mammalia > Carnivora > Mustelidae > Mustela > Mustela nivalis. The sequence continues at coordinate 89,405,203 of NC_139032.1, read as the reverse complement.
CTTCCCTGGGCCTTTGCCCTGAACTCTTACGGCCTGAGATGTGCTGAGATGTGCTGGGGTCCCTTTGGGGCTGCTGAGGGGGGCCGGCCTAGCCAGAACTGTGGGGCCCAGGGCAGGGGTGCAGGCGTGGGGTGACCCCCTTTGAGCCCTGCCCACCCAGGCCTGCCTGGTGATGCCGAGGGCTGTTCCCCAGGCGCCCATAAATGCCTCATAAGTGTGACGCATGGCAGGGAGGCCAGAAATGCTAACACAGCAGTCCTGCTTATTTAGAGGGGGCGAGCGGGGGGCAGGGGGCGAGCCGAGCTGCCGCAGAGGGGCGGCTGGGGTGCGGGGAGACATTTCCTGTGACAGCAGAGCTATTTGGATGAAGCCCAGCTCCCCAGGGCTCCTTGCTCTGCCTGCCGTGGCGCTCGCTATAGAGACTATGTGGGGGCACAGGGTTGAAGGGCAAAGCAGGCAGAAGCAGAAGCAGAAGCCGCTGCGGGGCCCTCCCCAACCCTCACCCCAACCCTGGGCAGCTGCCCCCCTGCCTGGGCTGCTGGGGTCCAGAGGCAGGCTGACGACTCAGCTCCTGCCCCCTGACTCAGCGAGTGTGGTTTCAGGCCAGTTGCTTCTCTCCTAGCCTCCCTTGGTGGACCTCCTCTTCCCTGTCTATAAAATGGGTATGACAGTCCCTTCTGCCTGGGGCCGTGGCTCTCCACCTGGGCCTGTTTGGCTCCCGATCTGCAATGCCTAGAAGCACTTTTGGTTTTCACCCCAGAGAAGGAGATGCTCCTGGAATCTTGGGACCCGAGGCCGGGGATGCAGCCGCCTTCCCGGAAGTTTCTGGTCCTCATGTCAAAGGCACCGAGGATGGGAAACCCGTGCTAGGGTGAGGAGGGGCATTCACTTGTGCGCGGGAGAGGGCGATGACGGATGATGGACGGCTGTTATCCAAGCTGCGGAATGGGGACCTTGGCCTCTTGACCTCTAGAGGCAGGGCTCCGAACCTGAGCTCAGAAACAGGATGCGCTATTTAGGAGAGGCTGGGCTATGACTTTGGGTCCAGCTAACCTTGTTCCTCCTTCTCCCCGCTGCCTGGAAAATGTCAGAGTTTTCCAAATGGCCACCGGCATCTCGCGCTCCGAGGTCAGGGTCTGAGTGGCTCAGGGACTGGGGCTTCTGCTCTGATGTACCTGCCGTCCACCTCCCCAGCCTCACTCAGACCAGCCTCAGGGGGGTGAACACAACACTGGTCTGGCCAGGAGAGGTCAGGGAGGACAGAGCGTTGCCCGCAGACGTCCCTTTCCTCCTAGACCCCTCAGGACCCTTCCAGGGACACGCCCAGGACCACAGAAAGGGGAAAGCGTGTGTGTGCACGTGCAGAGTTGTTGGTACTCAGCCCCGAGACGCTTCATGGGAGCACCCCCCCACCCCGCACTGCTGTGTTGGCCTATTCACAGCTCACGGCCACCTACCTTCTGTACTGCAGGACTGACGGTAGCCCCCCAGGGCAGGATGGGGCCAATGGCTGCGGGCCCTGAAGACGCCCCTTGCTTCACAATGTGATTTTTGCTCCAAAGTCCCCGCAGTGGACCAGGCTGATGGGGGACATCGGTGCTGGGTCTTCCCCACGCCCCACACCCTAATTCCCTCACTACCTCAGCAAAGGCATATCCGAACCCCTGTCTCAGGCTCTGCTTCTCACGTGGGGACCGGACCTAAGGGGCGTTTTTGTGTGTGTGTTTGGGCTTGTATTACTGTTGTGCTTTTGTATTTAACATCCTGAGGAGGTGGAGGAAGGCGACACTTGTTTCCAAATTGTATCTACCCGGTACTGTGCCTAGTGGTGGGTTTGCTCTGCCCGCCCACACCAGGCCGAAGGTGGCTTGAGACGGCAAGGCCTGGAGAGTGCAGGCGAATGCGGTAATCCCTTGTCCTCCTCATGGGCTGGGTTGTGGGGTGGGGGTGGTGGCAGGCGGCAGCTGAGAGAGGAAGGGCATCAGTCTCTCTGTCCTTAGTGGACTCGGGCGCGGGCAGGTGGGGGCCCAGATGCTGGTGAGGAGAGCCAGCAGGTTAAGAACTGGAAACTCTGGACCAGACAGAATATCTTAATTCCAGTGTTTTAATCACATCAAGATTTATGTTTTTCTCACACATGAACAAGTGCAGAGGTTGACAAGTAGGCCTGGTGTGCTTGTCTCTGCTGGTTCCTCGGCTCCATCATCCTGGGAAGGATGCCCTCATGGCTGGGGTTGTCAGACCCAGGGGGCGGCGGTGTGGGGGGTGGGGTTTCGGGAGTTGGGGAGGCCTCTCACTTCCACTGCCTCAGCACTGGGGGAGGGGCAAAAGAGCAGGGCCAGGGCCCCAAACCCACCAACTAAAGCTTGGTGGGGAGTAGGGAGGGGAAGGGTTTTTAAGGAACTTTCTAGAAGCCCCATCCATCCCTCCTGCTTACATTTCAGTGGTCAGAACTGTGTCAGCAGCCCACTCCCATGCACAGGGAGCCCTGGGAGGCCTTATTTTCCCTGGGGTTCTGACGGTAAGGAAGGAGGTAAAGAAGCCACGGGGGCCTGACAGAGGCACTTCTTTTAACGGTTGGGAGTTGACCCCTGGTGTTGGGGTTGGGAGCTGAGAGAGGCCAGCAGCACTGGCCTTGGGCCTTGACAAGCCTTGAATCCTGTTTCATACCCAGTTGTAGCGCCTCCTCCGGCGCTGCATTGTAATCTCTTCGTTCTCAAGGCCAAGTTCTGTGGAACTGGGTCTTAGCCTTGTTTGGGGGAATTGAGGGTGGGTGGGGGAGGCAGGTCTAAACTTCCCAGCCTGGAAACAGTGGCTGCAGATTCCAGAAGGCAATTGTGGGTGGGGGCGGGTTTTGGGGGTTGCTGCAGCAGGAGCTGGGAGCCAGAACTGACCCATGGCGCTGGGAATCTTTGGGAGAAATGTGGACCTTCTGGAGAGTCAGCAGGGCGAAGTATGAGCATCCAAGGGCAGGAGAGATGCAGGGGGCGCTCCCTCGGCTCAGGGCCTGGGCGGCTGGACCCCCTTCTTCAGGGTCTCACAACTCCCAGGCTGCCCCTGGGTCCTCTTGGCCACCCCCTGTGCAATCTTTGGGAGGGAAAGGGGAAGGAGAGGGGGGTGGGCTCTGGACCCCGACTACGGATTCCAGCCCCAAGTGCTGGAAGGAGGCTACAGCAGCAGACACCGGGCCCGGGCCGGGGGTCCCACAGGTCTGAGAGACCCCTCCATCCCGCATTATAAACCACCAGTCCCCTCCCTTGGGCCTCCTAGCAATGACACCAATGTCCCCCATGTGTCTTTAAATTCAAAGACAGCTGAGGAAAAGTGCCAATAAACTTTGCATTTTTTTTTTCCCAAGGGAAAAGAGGGAGGCACCCGTCTGTGGAAGCTGCTAACGTGTGGGTCCCCCCTAAGAAGGGCTTAGCCACACCGCTGGGAGGAGGGCTGCCTGATCTCGGTCACAGAAAGGCCGGGGGAAGTGGTGGCCTTCACGGTGAAAACCTTTCTCCAAGGTGCTCTGTGAGCTCGGGTGTAGATGAACACCAAGAAAACAGGCCCAGGAGGCAGCAGTGAGCAGACTCTTTACTCGTCGGATTACACACCATCAACCACCAGCAGCGGCCCTGAGTCCTCCTTCCAGGGGACGGTTAATACAAACAAAAATAGTTTCTCTGCGAAACACAGTCTCCAGCCCTCCCAACCCTCCTTCCCAACTCCCTCCCCCAGACGGTGAGTCCCTTGGTCACCAGGCCTCACGGAGTCTGGTGGGTTGCAAAGGAAAGAAAACAAAGAAGAGTTGTAGGCAACGGGACCTCCGGTCCGCTGGCCGGTGGCAAGCCGGGGACAGGCGCAGGGGGTGTCCGCAACAGTCGCGCGCGCGAGTGTGTGTGAGTGTGTGTGTGTGTGTGTGTGTTGGGAGGCGGGACCTGGAGGTGTCGAGGTGAGCAGCGTTTCTCCCCACCCCCATCTCACCGCCAGCAAAAAAAAAAAAAAAAAAAAAAGGGTGGGGGCGGCGGGTAGTAGAAAAGAAAAAACTAAGACCCAAATCACAGGCTGCGGGGCGGCGCCCCACCGCGCCCCCTGCGGCGGGCACTGCCAGGGCGCGGCGGGGGCCGCGGGGCGCGGCGCGGGCGGGCGGGAGGACTCTGCTGAGTAGCACCTGGGAGCAGCTCGGGCCGCACCCTTCTCGCCGCCGGGCCCGGGACGCCGGGGCTCCCCCCACCCCCGAAGCCCCGAGCCCCCCCCCCGTCCCGTCCTCGGCTCCCCGGGCGCGGGGTCGTCCGGGCCGGGCTCAGCAGCCCAGGCGGGCGGCCAGCCCCAGCAGCAGCAGGCAGCCGAGCAGGGTGGCGGGGCGCGGGGCGGCCCCGGGCGCGCGGTCGCAGTCCAGGCCGCCGTCGTCCGCCGCGGGGTCGCAGCGGGGCTGCTCGCAGCGCACGCCGGTGTAGCCGCTCGGGCAGGCGCAGCGCTGGTTCTGCACGCACGTGCCGCCGTTCTGGCAGAGCAGCTGGTCGTCGTCGCACACGTTGGCTGCGGGGCAGAGGGGCAGTTAACGCGGGCGGGGCCCGTCCACCCCCTCGCTGGAGCTTCCGCGACGAAGCGCGGCGGGGCGGCGGGGGCTGCTGGAGGCTCCGGGCCCCTCGGTGCGAAACGCCCCTGCGTGCACGGCGACAGCGGCCGGGCGAGACCTGGCCTCTTTTCTCCCGCCACCGCCCGTGTCTCCCTGCTCCCGGGCCCACGGGCCTTGGGACGCCCCTGCTCTCTCCCCTCCGGAGCTTTGCACCTGCTGTTCCCTGCGCCCTTCCACCCTCCCCCGGGGCTAGCGCCCCCTCGGCCTTTCGGTCCCGCCAGGTCCTCATTTCCTCGGGCAGCCGCCCTCCCCCGCCCCGTCACAACCCCCAACCCGCCCGCTCCACCTCTGCCTCCATCTCCCTTCTCAACCAACCCCCAGTTCCGCCACCCCGTGGTTCCCACCTGGCACCCGCCCCAGATTCCTGTCGCAGCAGACCCCGCCCACAGCGGACCCCGTCCCTCGCTCCACCCACAACCGAAGCCCCGCCTCCGCAGGCACTAGCCCCGCCCCCCGCAGCAGCAGGCTCCGCCCACCGGGCGCGCACTCACGGTAGCAGCCCTGGCGCCAATAGTGCGTGGGGAGGCAGTCGTCGCACTTGGGGCCCGCTGCGCCCTCGCGGCACTCGCAGAAGCCGGTCTCGTTGCACCGGTCGTGCACGGAGCCGATCTGGTTGCAGTTACACTCTGGAAGGACACGTGCCCGGCGCGCGGTCAGGACGACCTGTGGGCGTCCTCCGCACTGACCCCCACCCGGTGCGGCCCCCATCCTCGGGCCGGCTCTCGGTAATCCCCGGGCGGTGCACCCCACACCATCGCCACGGGAGCTCACGGCTGCCCGAGGGTGCACATCTCTAGGGAAGACTGTTCTGTCTTGGTTCTTTAGCATCCGTTACCCACTCTGTTCCCCTGGCCCTGTTGCTGTGTGGCCTGGAGCAGCCCCCAGCCCTCTCTGGGCCGCGGTTTCCGTCTGTGGAACTGGAGGGAATGCTGATTCTTCCACGCTCCAAAGGGCTCCAAGATTCTTGTCAGGTGGGAAGAGCCTCATCGGAAGCAAGGCTTGCGGGGGGCAGTAGTCCGCCTCCGCATCTCCTCCCCAGGGCGGCGTGGGCGTGTGTGGGGGGGGGCAGCCCCAGAGGCCCCCAGCCTCTCCCTAGCCCCTTCCCAGTTAGTTTCCTGGGGCCTCCGCACTGGATGGGGGGCAAGTGTCCCCACTCTGGGAGGCCTTGAAGCCCAAAGCTGGCCCAGAGGAGGCAGAGAGAGGCAAGGAAAGAAGGAGGGTATGGGGAGGGGGGTGCCTCGCCCCCCACCCAGACGCCCCACCCTGTCCCTGCAGCGGGCTCCTGTGACACCGGCAGCACAATTCTGTTAGGTTCACTTTAGAGTTGATGGAATTATCTGAAAGCCAATGCCATAATTCAGACTGACAGCTCCCGCCTTGAAGGCAGCCCCTCCTCTGTGAAGTTGGCGCTGACCGGTGGGTGGACGAGGGGCTTACGGGGCTTAGGGGGCTGGGGGGGCTGGGGGCCCTAGGACTGAGCATTGGCCTCCATTGGAGACAGAGGCAGAGGTGGTGTGCAGCCCTTCCAGGCGGGCGGGTGTTGGCCGAGGCCATGTGTTTGGCCTTTCGGGATGGGCAGCCCCACCCCTGGTCCAGGGCCCCCCGCGGCTTTCTTCTCTACCCCAAAGCCAGTCCTGCAGCACACTCTGAAGAAAGCGGTCCGAGTGACCACTGGGTCCTACAAGCTGGGCCTCTGATTATAAAGCATCAGAAGAACTGCACTGGGAGAAAAGCTTCAGCCACAAAAGGGAGTTGAAAACTTTTGATCTAATCCACTTCCCCACTTTACAAGTGGGGAAACTGAGGCAGACAGCAAACTCTAGAATCAGTCTTTGACTCTAATGAGTGGTTCTCAATTTCCAATGTCTGTGGGGATGGCGGAAGGGGGAAGTTATTAATAGAGCAGATTTCAGAAACTTCTGTCCTTCCAGACGCCCAGAGGAAATGGGTCCCAGAAATCCGCCCCACGCCCCCAGGGTTCCCCAGCACCTGTTGACGCCAGGGTCTCCGGAGCCCGCCCCGCCCAGCGCCCCGCCCCTCCCCTGCGCCCCGCCCCAGCGGCTCACCGATGCACACGTTCTCGTCGTCCAGCTCGGCAGAGCCATTGCGGTAGTAGCCCAGACGGCAGTGCTGGCAGTGCTGGCCTCGCGTGTTGTGTTTGCAGCTGACACAGGTCACCACGTTTAGGAAGTCGATGTAGCTGCAGCGGTTGGAGTGGCCATAGCACTCACAGTCTGGGCCAGCCGAGCGTGAGAAACACCACGGGTCAGTGAGCCAAGGCAGACTGTGCCTTCCTGCCACCCCCTGCACCATGTATTGGGGGAAACTGAGGCACGGGGCTAGGACAGAGCAGCCCGAGGACATGCAGGGAGGCCTGACTGGCACGGGAAGGTACCACGGGCCTCCAACACTTCTGTACCATCTGGGAGGAGGCAGGCGCGCCACCTTTGAGCCAGAGGAAGGACCCGTGTGGGCCCAGCCTACAAGTTCCCACCTGGCCCTGGGGACAGGAACCCAGGGAGGGCCTGTGGACAGCACCTGCCGGGCGGGGTGCCAGAATGACGAGCTCTTGGAAGGCTGCCTGCGAGATGCCGGGTGATTGGAAGTGATTCATGCGGGGGGATGGGTCATGCGGCCGGCGCGAGCTTAGGAAGGGCAGTTGCTGGGTCCGTGGCGCTCAGCACTGCACCCCCAGGGACTCGGTGAAGGACGGACGCATGCACGGACGCTGGGTGAGATGCAACGGGCCAGGGGCTTCCTCCATGTGCTGCTTTGGAAGGTGGTTGGAAGGGAAACGCCCACCTGCTGGACCTTTTACGATCAGCCTGAGCTGTTCTGCAAGTGTGATTGGCACCAGAGGGCCTCTTCTTGCACACCCCCGAGAATGAATGTCATCTTGGGGTTTGTGCCCGGGCCATCTTGTTTCGCCTCCTGATCACCTTGGCCTGGCTTCTGACTCTTACTGCGTGCACATGGCTCCGCACTGAGGACAGCGATCCCTGTCCGTCCTGCTGTCTCCTCCAGCCTCACCACCCCACCCCAGCCCCCATCTCCCAGCACTGGGCGAGTGCTATGACTGCCAGGGCGAGGCATCCTAAAGGTGTTGGGGCTTCACTCCCTGACCCCACGAAGGCGGCCATCCCTTGGTGTCCCTCCTAAGGGGCCCAACATCCCCTTCAAAAGGAAAGCCAGTGTGGCTGCCCTTGAATGGGAAGGACGCTGGCCACCCTCCTGAGGGTGCCATCTGTGTATCTCAAGAGGACCCAACCTCCCTTTTGTGGTGGGAGAGGAAAGAAATGAGCCTCGGAGCTGTGCCAGGGAGGAGACGGCGGGCACGCCACACCTTGGGCTTCCTGGACCCTCCCCCTTCACCTGTCCCTTCCAGGTGAGCATCCAAGTGTCTCAAGGAGTAGTGGCAGTGACCCCTGCGTCCCAGCTCTTGCTTCAACCGAGACAAGCCCCTGGGCCACACCCCCCAGGGCAGCCTGGACAGACTATTTCTGGTTGCTGCTCTGCCTGCGCCGTGCCTGCCCACTGTGCTTCTGACTCATACCTGCTCTCAGCTCCCTTGGGGAGGGGCGACTGAGGGAAGAGAGGCTCAGTTTCACCTTGACCCAGCTACTCCGGGAGGTTTTCTGAACCAGGCATGGGTCCTCCGTCCCGCATCATTATTTCCAGCGGAGGTGAGGATAGAGGTGCGAGAGGAGGGCTGGTCCGGCCCGGGGCCTTCCTCTTACCTTGGAACTCTTCAATGGGCACCACTTGAGCTGATTTGGGCTTGAGCTGGAAAGGTTTGGAGGCCGGGGCAGGGGCAGCGGCGGAGGTGCCCACAGCTTGGAGAGATGAGAAATAAGCTCCTTCGTCGCCACGGTCCAGCTGCCCCGGGTGGGCTGTCCGGGCCCCGGGAAGGCCCAGCAAAGGCTTCCACCGTGCCCTGGGGATGCTCTGGGGCAGGCTTGTCACCTGCTCAGATGTGAGGGGACACAGCACATCCAGGAGCATGTGGAGAAAGCCCTGCCTTCGGTGCCCCTTCGGAGATCACTTACACACTCGGCTGGATTAATTCCCCCCCAATTCCTTTTCTAACCCCCAGCAATCCCTGACAGGGTGCAAGGTGCTTTGCTGAAACTGATTTTTTTTTTTTAAATGATCTCAGGCATCGATCGAGATCCTTAAGAGGAGATCCTCTCTTCTCCAAACTCCCGCGAGCATCACATCCAGAGAGTGGCCCTGGTGTCCAAGGCTTTGGCAACTCCCCTTCTGACGCGTCCCCCCTCTTCCAGCCAAAGTGAGTCCTTTCCTATCCCAGATTCCCTGCTCAGCGGTGTTGCGAGCCGAGCCGCAAGCCCAGACGGCGCCCGCCTTCCGCATCAGAACCCACCAGGACCTGGCCGCATGTTGGTGAGTGAGCAGGACGCTGGCCAGGCAGCAGAGAGGCCTCAGCGTCCCTCTGGGAGCCTGCGGCGCCCTAGGCGGTGCAGGGCAGGGAAGGGATGGCTCCAGGGTCTCCATCACCAGGGAGGATGCGGACGCAGGGGCCTGCAGACCCTCACCTAGTGTGGATCCAGCTCCAGAACTGCCTGCCAGCAGAGGGCGCCGAGAACCCTGCTCACTGCTCACGGAGGGGCTGGCTGTTGTCTAAGCAGGCAGTAGGACTGATGTCCAGGGAGCAGGTGAGCTGGGCTGGGAACAGCCTCCCTTCCTGGAGAGTCGGGCAAGCCCCTGTGTGCTTCCTGCGCGCGTCCGTTTCCGGCCACCAATGAGCCCACGTGCGTCTCCTCCCACTGCGGCAGGAGACTGAGGCGCCCAACGAGGTACCAGTAGCTTCTACTACGCCTCCTGCCCTGCTCACGGCCACCCCACCACCACGCCTCTGCCCTAGCTGGCCCTGCACCTGGAATGTGCTATCTTCTTCCATCTGCTCATAGCCCGCCCCTCTGTCTGGGTCTGACTTCCACCCGGCTCCTGCAGGAGTCCTGACTCTCTCTGGGCTCCAACCCTGCCCCCGGGGGTTCTGGGACCCACAGTGGCAGGACAGGGTTCCTGCTCTCAGGGCAGAGTCTCCACGCAGCTCCAAAGCCCTTGAGGGGAATGAAGGATGAATAGGCGTTGGGTCTGGTGGTATCACCCTGGGCATCTCTAAGGCGAGTTGAAGTGGGGGCAAGTAGAGCTCCAAGCCCCACCCCCAGCTCTCACGGACCCCCCGCCCCACCTGAGTCCCACCACATACACCTGCTGCCTCCACTAAAGAGGGAGGGGCCTGGGGTCTAAGGAGTTTTCAGGGGTGTCTAATGCCCGTGCAGACCCTCCCCCCATACCTTCTGCACTGGAGGGCGTCTGGGGCCAGGGGGAGCTCTCCCCAAGGGGGGCAGCGGTAGATGGCCTGATCCGCTCTTGGGGGAAAGAAAAGAAGAAACTCAGTTATGGGACAGGGTGGGGCTGGGGGGGTCCTGGAGACACACTGAGGCATCACACACCCTTAGCAGCAGCAGCAGCCCGGTAAGAAGCGGCTCTGTCTACACTGGCCAACTAGAACTGGGTCCAAATCTACTGGAGAGGCAGGGTCTACACTACTGCAGCTTATGGAGGGCACACGTGAACTTGAAGCGAGATAGGGGGACGGGGGGAGCCCGAGCATGCTTTTGGCTGCCCTTTCCTCAGCGGGCCTCCTGATTTACACGACTTCTCCACTCTCCCTATGTGTCCCTGTTCCCACCGGGGGTAGACTTGGATCCAGCTCCGTGTCTGGGCCCAGACCTCTTTGTGCTGAAGTCCCCGGCTAATGACTGCGAAGGGGGACATGTGTCATCAAACGTGTCCAGAAGGGTCCTTGGAGGCTTTCTGCCCGACACCAATGCGGGGCCCGGAGCCCCTCCGCCATCTGGCCTACCTCCCCAATCCACGGTTAGGACCCACTCTCACCAGGGACCCCAATGCGAGGCAACCCCCACTGCCATAGAGCCTACCTCTGGGACCAACGGACACAAAGCTGGGGAAGCAGGCTGGGCTGGCCAAGGCCCGCGCTGAATTTCAAAGGACAAACCCAGAGGGACAGGGGAGAAATCGGATTCTTTCCGCTTCTTAAAGGGATTACGCACGATGCCAGGTGGGGGAGAAAAAGGAAATCTACCAGCTAAAAAGTGCAGGAGACTTTCCAGCTGGGAGCCGGAGCCTTTGGACATCAAATTGACATTAATATGGTGCTCAATGAGGAGAAGAGGCTGCAGGACCCAAATTGGCAAGGGCTTAATTAGAGCCACAATAAAACCCGCCCCGAAGGCTTTTTGCTTTGGAGCCTTTCTCCTAGCACCCTCTGCGGGCGAGGATTAGGCATCTTGAGCAGTTTTTCCTGCCCCGCAGCCCCTGCCCCGCCGACAGCTTGACACTGGCAGGAGGGGGAACATCTGGGCCCGAGGTTCACAGGCGCAGCTGGACTCCGGCCAAAGGGCTGAAGCACCTGTTGGGAGGCACACGGGGGCTGGGATCTGGGGGCCAGAAAGACCCCCGGCTGGGCTCTCTGGGACATGCTCAGGTGTGCGGGAAGAGCATTCTCACAACGGCCCGTGTCGCGTGCCAGGCCAGATGGAGGACCCGTCTGCTCCTTTGGAATTGGGGAGCTGCGCGCAAGCCACGTCTTCGAGACCGCGCCAGCTCCTGGCCTCTGCGGCTGGGGGTGGCAGCGCTGGGTGGTGGGGCCCGGAAGCTGGCCTCTGCGGTCAGCCGGTCCTGAGTTTGGATCCTGCCTGGGTGCCTCTGTCACCCTGTTACCGCGAGCAGCTGCCTCTTCCTTTCTCAACAGCTTAACTGACATGCATTTACGTACCGTGAAGGGCCCTAATCCTCAGAGCTGTGAGTCAGGAGAAGTCCACACTCTGCCAGTGGGGCCGATTGTCATTCTTAGTGGGGGTCCGGGTACATGGGGCCCAGGGCACAGGCTTCCTTTGCTAAGAGGAGCGACGGCCCCCAAGACGTGGGCTGCTGGGGTCATTGTCTGTCTGCTGTGCTGGAACCACCTTCCCCTCTGAGCACTCTTGCGCCTGGCACTGGGCTCAGCTGGCAAAGCCGACCACGACCCACTGAGGGCTTGAGGAGCCCCTTTCTTGCCACTTGGGTCCTGGAGACCCTCACAACTCGAGCTCCCCTTGCCTCGGCTCACTGCCCTAGTCTTGGACTCTCTCGTCACCTCCTAGCAGTGCCGCTTTCTTACCCTAAGCTGCTTGCCCCAAATCAGAAGCAGCTCGGAAAATGGATTCAGGGTTCCTGTGTGCATGTGCGTCTCCCACCCAGACAGGCTGCTGTTCGCACGCAGACGCGGCACCCACCCGGCGAGTCTGGTCCCCGCGCGCGTCGGCTAGTCCCAGGCTCAGCACAAACCATCAGGCGGCCGGCCAGCTTCTGCCCTGGAATTGTCAGCGTGGACCCATTCTTCACCCCGAAGAAGATCCCTGGGCAGGAGGTTCCCCCGAAATCCCTGAGTCCCCCGGCTACTCCTGCCTCCTGCAAACGCCTCCCATGCGGAAGAGAGGAGGGCAGAAGTAAAAAGAGCGGGGCTGGTCACCCTCCGGGTTCCCGGGAGGCCTTAGGCAAATGGCTCTGGAACAAGGACTTTTCCAGGGCATTCAGCCAGGCTTGGAGAGGGCGGAGCCCCACTCCAGGCTGGGGGGGGGGGGCAGGGGTGGGCAGGGGGCGAGGCTGAGTGTGGATTTCATCCCCAGCTGAAGGAGGGGTCTCTGCCCATCGGAGGTGTGGCCTGCCCCTCCCCTGGTCCGTGTGCAGAGAGAGGAAGGCTCTGCCCAAACAGTGACGCGCCCCTGCCATCTCCTCTTCGCTGGGACGCCCCTTCCCAGCCAGGACCAGGAAAAATCCCCTCGGACCCACCCTCCCGGCACCCTCTGGGAAGGATGAGTCCTTTCAGACGCCCAGCATTTGCAGTGGGTGGAGACAGGTGAGCCCAGGGGGCCACCCAGCACCCCAGGCCTCGAGTATGTACCCATCCAACTTTGGAAGGGAATTAGGACCAGCGAGCAGGCGTTTCCAAGCCTGTCTGTGGCTGCAGACCCCACAGGGTGGCTGCTGTGGCTGAGGAGGGGCAGGACAGGATGCTGGCCCTGTCCCCCGCACGCAGCCCAGAAAAGCTCGGCAGGCCCATTCCTAAACCCCCGGCCCAGAGGTGCCCTTCTGCATGGCTGACCAGAGTCTCTCGCCTTCTTGGCTAACTGTACCTTGCTCACTCCCAGGGGATCTGGTGCTGAGATGTGGGGACACAGCGGGCCCTGGCGGGGGCGGGGGCAAGCCCCACGGAGCACGGAGACAGGAAATCTCCTGGGAGAGCTCCTCAGTGCCACCAGGCACCTTCCCTTCCTTGGTCCCTCTGTCCTCTCGGCCATGCTGGTCTCGGGACCCGCCTGACCAGTGCTGGGGGAGGCAGGAGGAAGAAGCATCGAGGGGCTTGAAGGGAGCCCCAGGTCCCCTCGCTCGGGCCCAGTCATGGGGGACCAGGCGCCCTCCGTCAGCCCCACACTCTCGGGCTCTAGGGTCTAATGTGCTCTAGGAGCCAAGCCGCACGGCAGACACCGACCGCAGCACACATCACACACGGGGCTGGGGACTGCGGCGGGACGTGGGGGAGAGCAGGGCAGCCGGGCTGTCCCTGAGCACCCACCTGTGGGCTGTGGGGTGCCGGGGGCCATCGGGGCCCGCCCGGTGGAAGTGGAGGGGGCGGGAGTGCTGGGGTCCCCTCTCAGGGCCACAGTGGCCACAGGGGCTCTGGGGACAGGGTCTTTCCGGGGCCTGCCGACGCCTGGCAAGAGACGAGAAAGGCAAGAGGGTGGGGAGTTGGCAGGTATGGGGCGCTGCAGAGAGGCCACTTCTGGCCTCACCGAGTGGGCCAGCATCCCCTCCGGGCTCCAGCTCCCTCTGGCACCGTCTCTGCTCCCAGGATCCCAGCAGGGAGCAGGCCACGGCGGGCTGTGGCCCCCCTCGAGCATGTCTGAAGTGTGACGTGGGCCACCGGCAGCCCCTCTGACCCTGGTGAGTCCTCTCCTGCTGACTCTCAAAGCTGGTGGCAGAGCCCATGGCGGGGCGGTCCGGGAAGCACCGTGCTCAGAGCCCGCAGCCTGCTGATGCCGCGTCAGCCCGTGGGTGCCCACGCCCCACCTCCCTCCCACAGTCTGACCCCTCCGCGAGGGCCTGCAGGCAGCAGGACCCCGGCGTCCCTGCCCCAGCCTCCCAGGCACACAGGTGCAGACTACCTGAGCCAGGCACACCCCACAGTCGGGCTGCGGGAGGGGGCACTTCTGGCCCTGGCCAGGGAGAAGGGACCCCCCTTCTTGTCCTGGAGGAGCGGGAGGCATGGGGAGTTCACCCTGGGGTTGCAGGGCCCTTTCCAAAGCAGCACTGACCAGGAAGCTCGAGGAGAGAAATGTGGGGGCGCTGGCTGAGGGCCACAGGCCCGGGGTGTGGCGGGAAAGGGGTGGCGGTGAGGGGGCTTGGGGGGGTGGGGACAGGAGGGAGCGGGAGAGGTGACGAGTGAAGGGGTGTGGTTGGAGTCATGCACTGGGGGCGCCCTCGGAGGACCGGCGCGTACTTACTGCCAACAGCAGAGCCTGCAGCAGCACCTGGGGGAGAGAAGGAGGGTCACAGGGCCTCCCGGCGAAGTGGGGGGGGGCGGTGACAGGGCTGGGAGAGGGAGGCCTGGAGACACATGCAGGACTGACCCTGTCGGCCCGGTTTCATCCTCCGCCGGCTGAGGGGGAGGGGCCCCCTTTGCCCATTTTGCAGATGGAGAAGCTGAGTCTCAGAGTTGGGACCGACCCCCAGGGGACCTGCTGGAAAGTGTCAGACACTCCACTGGGGGCAGCACGTGCACTCGTCTTTGAGGTCAGACTCTCAGGCCCTCCTGTGCAGGACCAGGAGGAGGGGTGCCTTTCTTCAGGGAGCACGGGGTGCCGGAGGACTGGAGGCCACCGCGGCCGGGGCAGGCGGGTTTCCTGGAGGCCCTGGTGGAACTGCCCTCCAGGCAGAAACCACAGTGTGTGCTTCCGTCTGCGGGAAGCGGAGATGACCGGGGACTCGCGGAGACGAGAATCGTGGCAGCTGCCGCGTGTGGCTGACACGTGCTGAGCGTGGCCCCATGCAGAACCCCACGGGGGCTCATCGGTGTCCTCACTCTACAGATCTGGGACACCGGGCTCCAGGTAAAGGGACCTGCCCAAGGCCACAGAGCTGGGAGTGGCCGGTGTCCATGCCCCGGGGGCTGAAGGTTGCCCGAGCAAAGGAGACGGGCGGGGGTGGGGTAAGAATCCTCAGTCCCAGAAGGAAGTTGCTGTGCCAGGCTTCCCTGGCGGGGCGTCCCTGAAGAACGACAGAGGACGAGGACGCCCCTCGGTGCCCTGGGAGGCCCTTCGGGGGGGTGCAGGGACGCAGGCTACGTGAGGCACAGCCTCCCCAGAGTGAGCCCAGAGGACGCCAGGGCGGCCTGGGAGGATGAGGGGCTGGACTGGGTTAGGACTGGATTCTGAGGGCCCTGGGCGGGGCACCCTGGTGGGGAAAGCCCTTTGCCTGCGGCAGGACAAGGACGGAGTAGCGGGGCCCGGACGGGAGGGGTACGGAGACCAGGTGGGGGCAGTGGAGAGGAAGGGCTAGCCTCTGGGGACCCCCACACTTGCAGCTTGGCCCCCTGGGTGTTGGTGCCATCGCCTGAGATGGGGACACGGTGGGAGAAAAATTAAGCTCGGACTTGTTTCTGCCTGTGTCTTGGGGGCTGTTTTCTCCTGTTGTCCTAGAGAAGGGGGGGTCCCAGGTGAGGAAGGGACAGGCTGAGGACACGCAGCACTGCGGGCGTCATCTCTGCTCCTGGGGATTCCAGGAGAAACCCCTCTTTCCCGGGGCAGGCGGGGACTCTGGGGAAGCAGGAACCAGCTCCAGGAGGTCCCCCAGATGAAGGGGTTTGGCCTGCCCCTGCAGGACAGGGGGGTGAGGGTCCAGAGGCAAAGCCTGGTCTGCGTGTGCGGGTGCATGTCTGCCCCCGGCGGGCTGGACAGAGGGTGGCCCCCTCGGTCCGAGCGGGTCTGGGCACCTGCCAGCGTCAGGAGACGGCAGATCCTTCCAGGAGGTGGGGCAGAGAGCAGGGGGGAGGAGGCCAGAGGGGCAGATGAAGGGAGGCAGACTGCCGGGGAGGGAGGTGACAGCCACTAAAGAAAGGGCTCGGGCAATGGCTCCAACAGAGAGATGGGTCGGCACCTGGCGAGGAGGGAGCCGGGCGGGGTGGCTGTCAGCGCCCAGAGCTCTGGGTGCCTTTGAAGGCCCAGAGTGCCGTGAGCGCCTGGCACGTCACCCCTTCAAAGGCCTGTCGCCCGGCACAGGCACGACATGCCTGTCACGGCCTCGCTGTGAGGTTTTCAGCTTTGATCAGCCTAAAGTCACATAAATCTTTCACATCGGTGGAGGGAGGGTGCCAGTGGAGGGGCTCCCGCAAGGATGCCCAGGCGGTGGGGGGGGGGGTCGTCCGGGGGCGGTCACCCTGCTCTGGCTTGGGAACTGGGCCCAAACCAGTTGCTCGCTGCTGGACCAGGGCTGCTGGGCCTCAGTGTGCCCATCTGGGGAGTGGGGGGTACTCGTTCCGCCCGTGGGGCAGCTGTGAGGGCTACGGGAGGAGCTCCGTGTCGGGTGCCCGGTGCAGCCTCTGTCAGGGAGCTGGGCAAGTGTGGGACCTCAGCGAAGTCGCTGGGGGCTGGCCAGGGAGAGTCCACCCTGGGGCTGAGCCCCAGCCCCTCCCCACAGCAGCTTGGGGGTGCCCTGGGATCTGTGATTTCATGAAAACATCCATGGACTCTGGGGTGGCCCTGATGAGTGGCCCCCTCCAGGCTGTTCCCGACGCAGGCACGTCTGGGTGCGCCCTAGCCCTGGCACAGAGGCAGAGATCTCTGTGCGGGGGATCTCGGGCCAGGGCCTCCAAGGACCCCTCCTTAAAATGGGATAAAAGAGACCCACTTCCTGGGGTGACGCTGAGGGTCGAGGGTGTGGTGACCGTGCAGCATGCGGCGCCCGAGTGGCAGGCTGTAAACGCCCCGGAAGCTGGTTACGGTGCTGCCCACCACAGCCTGGAGGCAAGGGTCCCCCCACCCCCTGCCAACACCCCACGTGCTGTCCCTCCAGCCTGCAGGGCCAGGCAGAGGAAGGACAGCAGGAAAGACGCTGAGCCGCTCATCTGCGGTTTCCCCTGGCACCTGGGGTGGGAAGGGCGGCTTAGGTGTTGCAGGGGACAGGGGCACCTCGTAACGGCACGCCCGTCTGCACAGGTGCGTGCTTGTACGCTTGCAGGTATCCGCACATGCGTGTGTGTATGACCCACAGCCCCTGGGGTGGAGAGCAGGGGAGACCACAGCCCCCCACCCCTGGGCCGGGGTCGGGCAGGGGGTACGTACACGCGTTGGGAGAGCCGTGGGGCAGCGGCAGGTAGGAGCCGGCGCGCCAGGACCGGGTGCGGAAGTTCCTCTTGCACTTGCCGCAGTCGGGGCCGGTGGTGTTGTGTTCACACTCGCACTGCAGGCTGCCCTCCCGCACGGAGCACAGGTTGGCGTGAAGGTTGCACTTGCACCTGGGGGGGACCCAGAGGGCCAGAGAGGTCCGTGAATCCTGGACAGGTAGGCACGGGAGGGTGACGTGGGGGCCTCCCGTCCAACCTGCTGGGACTCTCCTTTGGGACAAAAACTCCCCGATCGCCCAGCTCTTCAGAAAGCACCTGATCCACCCTTTCCCAGGCTAAAGCTGCGCCCGGAGCCCCCGCCACGGGTTTACCCCACGGTGGGTCGGTGCCTGCCGCGCTCTCCGCTGTCCCAGGGCGGGTGGCGGGGTGACCTTGACCCAGACGCTGTGTCCTAATCACCTTTGCTCTCCACCTAGGCAGGATGACAGGCAGCAAAAGCCGCTCACCAGCCCTCCCCTCGCAGACCCGGTCCCAGCGCCCCGCCGCCCCTCAGCTCTCAGCCTCGGCCCACACCCACACCCCTGAGGGCAGATGGAGAGAACCCCTACCTACTCCCAAACCCCGTGGGTTTGTCCACACATGTATTATTCATTCCTTCATTCAAATATTTATAGGCAACTCATTATTCTGAAATCCAGTAAATAAAGGGAGAGAAGCCAGCGTGTCCTGTGTGTCCTGTGTAAACTGTACCCCCGCGTAACGAACTGTGGGTGGGGGGTGTTTCTTTTTATAGAAGCGTCCCCGCTAGTAACCGAAGCAGGCGGGAGTGGGAGATCACTGTGCAGCAGCCCTGCCCCGGCCAACGGCTCCAGGCTGCGAGCCGCAGCCGCCGCCACCTCGCAGAGACGGCCGACGGACGGAAGGCACACGGCACCCGACGGCCGACGGACAGAAGGACACACGGCACCCCGACGTGGTCTCACCCAAGCCCGCTGAACTGGAATCTGATGGGGCCTCCGCATCCGTCTACAAAATCCCAGGGAATACGGAGGCCAGAGACACACACACGACAGCAGCGGGATGCAGTCGGCCTAGACAGAGGGGTCTCCGGGAGTGGTCAGCCAGCATTTCTACCCGATGAAGGGTGGGGGGGCAAACACTGATGGGGGGGCCACACCAAGAGAAGCCTCACAGGCGTCAGCCATCCGGATCCTGATTCAAACAGCCTCTAAACTCAAATAAAACATTCATGAAACAATCGGAAATACGGAGAATGACTGTATTTGATGACCTTAAGTTAACACTGGTTAGATGCGGGGATGGTGGTCTGGTCACATTTTTTTTTTTTAAAGATTTTATTTATTTATTTGACAGAGAGAAATTACAAGTACACTGAGAGGCAGGCAGAGAGAGAGAGAGAGAGAGAGAGAAGGAAGCAGGCTCCCTGCTGAGCAGAGAGCCCGATGCGGGACTCGATCCCAGGACCCTGAGATCATGACCTGAGCCGAAGGCAGCGGCTTAACCCACGGAGCCACCCAGGCGCCCCAACTGGTCACATTTTTTAAAGTCCTTCTCCTTTCAAGATCTACACTGAAGTACTTACAGAGGAAGTGAACCGGGCTCTGGGATTTGCTTCAGAGTGACACGGAAAGGAAGAAGGTGGCCAGAGATGGGGATGAGACCCCACAGACCACGGGTCGGTGGCTCCCCGGCTCGGGGGGACAGGTATATGGCGGTCCTCGGCTGGCATCCGTGGTGGAAATCCTCCGGGATAAAAAGAAAGCCAGAGGGCTCTAGGTTCTGATACGGGAAGATTTCCAAGGTGTATTGTCCATGTTTGTAAAAAGCAACTTGCAGAATAACGTCCTTTAGTAGAATCCTGTTTTTGTTAAAATGTGCAAAAACTATAGAGATCGGATACCAACTATGTGCCAGGCTCTGGGCTGGGGAGCAGATCGTGGAATGACCAACAAAGTGGGGGTGGGGGGGGTCCCCGCTCCCGCAGAGTATACAGTCTGTCTAGTAGGGGAATGATGAAACCAGCGATTGGGTTAACCCGTGAAGCACAGGGGGCATTCTAGGGCAGTGAAGCCATTCTGTGTGACAAGGTCATGGTGGCAGCAGGACTCTGTGCATTGGCCCAAACCCACAGAGCTGACAACCCTGAGAGGGACCCCGATGCGCCTGTGGGCTCGGGCTCCCAGTAACACAGCACTGCTCATCGCCTGTAGCGAATGATCCCACTAGCGCCGCAGTAATGATGGAGGGCCGTGTTCACGGATGTTCACGGAGACCAGGTATTGGGGACCCTCTCCCCAACATGACGTCTATTAGTTTGACAATAGTCATTGTGCCAACCTTTAGTTCATGGCACTCGTTACAGGTACCTAAGCACCATACAGAGGAGAGGGTGTAAGGGCGGGTCCTAACTTAGTCTTGGGGGAGCAGCATAGGCTTCCAGGAAGAAAAGTTTAAAATTAAGGCCTGAAGCAGGATCAAGAGTTTGCCAGACAAGGAGGAGAGAACCTCCTGGAAAGAGGCAAGAACAGGAGGAGAGCCCCTACTAGGGCCGAGAAGAGTTCCACCCCTGAGGTCTGAGGGGAGCCCAGCGGAGGGAGGGGGCCAGGCCAGGACACAGAGGCCACTGGGAGGTTGGAGGTGGTCTGCCCTGACCCACTGTTACGGTCGTTTACCTGGGGAGCCAGAGCCCAGCTGGGGAGGTCAGGGAGAAAGCTGGGCATCGACTGGAGGCGGACAGCCCAGGCCTGGGCTCGGATGGAGTCATGGAGGCCCCCAGTCAGGCCAGTCTGCGGTATCCAGCCATGGTGAGCCCAGGCACGCTAGCATGTATCTCTTCCTGTTACATTTAAAATACATATATCCACCCCCAAATCACCAGGAAAAAAACGTAACTGGGTTTCAGCGTGGTTGTCCTAGGTTGGGAGGAGATGGGCTGATTCGTGGCTTTTCTTTTTTTCTTGGTCGTTGCGCATTTCCTACAGGCTCTATCATGAGCAGGTCTTAGGTTTAGAAGCAGATGGCAAATGTTATTTTCTACCAGGCGGTCAGGCCTGACCCTCTCGAGAACTTACTGCAGCTCAGACCTGGGCTCCATGGGGCATGGAGAAGCCTGTTCACTCTTTCAGCGTTCCAATCTGCGGCCGCAAAGGCACAGGGGGCCTACCGTGTGCCCGGCTCTTGGAAAGGCACTGGGGGATGGGCTGGCACCTGTTGGCGCTGGTGACGCTTCTTTCCTGGGCAACCGGACTCCAGAGCTAGTCCTTGGCAAAGAGAGGTCCTGTGCTTAACCTTACTGGTCAGCACACACGATGCTTCCTTAATGCCCTCACGCCCCCCTCCCTGACCCCCACACCCACAGTGCCCATTAGCAGATCACAGGCTCTGACAAGTCCTGCAGGAAAGAAACCTGTCTGACTTTGTCTAACAGAAGTTTGTTTGCAAAACGAATTTGACCTCAGATTTTTTTTTTTTCCCCCTTCTGAATTCCTATTTAACATCCCACTGAGCTAGCTGGAGAGGAACCCCCCAGCTGTGTGGAACCAGGAACATACTCCATGCCTCTGGCCCAAAGATGGGATATTTTTAGAGATCAGCTACATAAAGAAAAGATTGCCATCTCAACTTTGGGTGATAACACTGACCTTGGCTTGTTACAAATGCATAAAGACTGGCTGAATCAGAGAAGCAGATTGTAGTGATGGTGGCAGGGAGTCCAGGGTGTCAGAGTTGGACAGGCCCGTGGGGCCCAGGCTGGGGAGAAGCCGAGGCCACGCAGCTAGTTCCTCAAGACCCAAATCCTGACCCGGGCTCTGCCCCAGTTCCGTACTGGCCAGGCCCTCCCACAGGCCTCTGCTCCCACAGGCCTCCGCTCCCAGAGGGTGTCTTGGCTTCTCCACCCTTGCTGGCTGAGCCTGGAATGAGCTCGGTGCCTCCTCCCCCAAGGAGAGAAGTTCCCCGTTGGGCATGGCTGCCAGGAGAAGCCCACATAGTGGGGGAAAGCCTCACCAGGGCTGGCACAGACACGGAACCTCGTCAATGGAGCTGCTTCTTAGACTTCCTGACTTTGCAGGAAGGACTGGGAGACGCTGTCTCTGTGTTTATACAGGTGCGCACCCTTGTTCAGGGCTTGGCCGTTCCGAATCTCTCCCTGTCTCTCCGGGTCTCTGTCTCTCCCTCGCCATCTCCATCCAGCCTGGGTTCTGAGCTTGCTTTCCTCTGGACCTCCGCAGACACTGTTCCCTCCACCTGGAGCAGCTGCCGAGCCCTGCCCCGGTCTCCTAAAGCTCACCACTGGGGGAAGCGCCAGGTTTGAGACCAGATGTCACTTGTGCAGGGGCCTTCTCACGGTCCCAGCTCTGTCGGCCCCTGTTACACTGTTCCTCACCCCAGTAAGCATCAGCGTCGGTGCGGTCTCCCCCCGTGGAGCACACGACGTGACCATGGGAGAGGCACGCGTGAACCATAAGGCAGTTTCTGGGTTTGTATTTATTTTGAACACAGTATTTTTTTTTTTTTTTAAGTGACGAACACATCAGACGTGGGATCTTAAACGTATCATCGCCCAGATGAGGCAATAAGGCATATTCACTTAAAGCAACTCTGAAGCAAGGAAATTAATAATCCGGGACGTCCACATGCACGAGGGTGAGGTCACACCACAAACAGAAACTAACTCAAAACGGGTCGAAGACGTATACGTAAGAGCTAAAACAAGAAAAACAGAAACATACGGGCAAATCTCTGACTCTGGGTAGAGCGGCGGTTTCTTCGCCAAGACACCCAAAGCATAGACAACAGCAGAAAAAGATGTATACATTGGATTTTATATAAATGAAAAACTTGGCGCGTGTCAGAGGCCGTCATCAAGAAAGTGAAAAGACACTTCACAGAACGGGAGAAAACTGCTGCGGCTTGTGTCTACGCTACTGGATGAGCTTCTGCACCTCCGTAATCAAAACATGACCCGGTTTTTAAAGTGGAGAAAGGATCCGCTTTCACCCAAGCCCTTTCCCCAAGACACAAGCAGGGCCAACAAGATCGTGACAAGATGTCAGCCAAAAACAAATCAAAATCCCCCACGTTGCCCTCCGAGGCGTATCTTATGTTGATTATCAAAAGCACAGACAGTGACAAGTGTTGGCAAGGACAAGGCACCACCCAGCGATCCCGCCCACAGGTGTACACCCCGCAGACTCGAGGGCACGCCCGCCCGAGGGAGGAAGGTGTGCAGGGTCGCTGCTAGCAACCACCTTCACAGTAGCCGAAAAGCAGAAACAACCCGAGGGCTCGTTCACAGAAAAGCAAAACACATGCCAGGGAATATGACCGGGCCATAAAGGGGAACGGGACTGGGATAACCTGCTCCTAACCTGCTCTGGCAGGGGTGAAACTGGAAAGCACGAGGCTTAGCAAAAAATAAGCCAGACACAAAAGGGCAACGGCTGTTTGATTCCATTTATAGGAAATGTCCAGATTAGGCAAATCCACAGAGACTGAAAGTAGATTAGCGATGGCCAGGGGGCTGGGGAGGGAGAAGAGGAGGGGGTCGGTTCTTTGTAAGGTGATGGAAGTGTTTGAAAGCCTGCCTGGGCGGCTGGGTGCGTCTGTGAGCAGACTGAAGTCACTGAATTGTACACTTTAAATGGGTGCCTTGCGTGGTAAATTATATCTCAGGGGGCTGCGAATGAATGAATGAATGGTTGGATGGGTAATAACTGGGGAAAATTGTGAAGGGGTCACTTACGTGACCGAAGCCCGGGAAACAGGGTTTTATTATCCTCTCTCTCCTAGAAATCTTCAGAGGCGCGTTTTACTATCGTATCAAACGTATCACGCTGTGCCTTAAAGAGGGCCGCCGGCGGAGGAGGCGGACACGTGGCTCCGCTCTGAGAGCCCCACGGGAAAGGGCGCACGGCCTTTCCCAGCAATCCCGTGAACAACACACCATGATCATATCCACTGAGCAGATTGGGAAACTGAGGCCCGGGATGGGGACGTGAATGGCCCGAGGTCCCCCCCGCCGGGAAGGGGCAGAAGCCAGAACTCGAATCAAGGCAGCCCGAAGCCGGAGCCACACTCAGTGCCTGAACTCCCTGGTGGCCAGTGGGGGTGGGGGCACCACGGAGCCCGGGAGTGCCAGGGTGGTCACCTGCCTACTGAGGACTGGTGGTGCCGGTCACCCGTGAGTGAGGGAATGAATGAATGGACAGGA
Source organism: Mustela nivalis (assembly GCF_964662115.1). NCBI lineage: Eukaryota > Metazoa > Chordata > Mammalia > Carnivora > Mustelidae > Mustela > Mustela nivalis. The sequence goes on along the minus strand of NC_139032.1, from coordinate 89,381,917 downwards.
GCGACGCACCTGCCACATCACGTCACTAACCGCACACCGCGGGGACCAGGCAGGGTCTGCGCCGCTTCCTCCAGCCTTTCCTGGTGATTGCACAATGGGAGCCCCGGCCCCGGGTCACACTAGCCTGGCATGTCCATGCGACCTTAGGAAGCCTGCGGAACATCCCATGGCTCAGTTTTTAATCTGTAAAACAGGGCGGCAGCGGCATCTGCCCCCCAGGGTTGTCATAAGACGCAATGGAGATGTGGTCTATGACCGGTTGGTTTCCTCACTCCTTAAACTTAAGAGCTCCTAGAGACAGGGATCCTGAGATCCTTCCAGGAATGAAGACGTCAACTCTTTGCAAGAGCCTTACGAACGGCAATACTGCTGTCATCTGTATCTTACAGCTAAGGGAAGGAGGCACAAAGAAAGGAAGGGAGTTGCCCAAGGCCACACAGCTGCTGAGTCCCCTTTAAGAAGGGCCGCAAGCAGGCAGGGGACAGTGGCTTGGAGAGTGTCCAGGACTGCCTGTGGGACAGACATGGGCCCAGAGGAAGGCAACGCACCCGCAGTCGCCCAGACACAGGCACGCCCCTTCCCACCCTCCCTCAAGCTGCTTGCTGACCTTCTGGGGTTTCTCTTCGCCATTCCAGAAGGCCGCCGGAGATGACATAAATAAAAAAATAAGCAAGCACATATCAATAATTTATTGGGCACGCCTACGTGGACAGGCACTGTGCAAATGTGCATCGTTAACCCAATTCTTGTGAAAACCCAGAAAGCACCATACCCCCACGTCACAGGGGAGGGGCTAGACGCCAGTGGGTCCCTGTCAGTAACTCACTCCAGGCATCTGGGTGTGGACAGGCGGGATTTGAACTCAGGGCTCCCGGGTGCCTGCGGTGGACCTCACGGCCCCTTTCCCACCTCTTGCCGCTGGACGTGCTGATCGCATGAGGCCAGGAGAGGGGACACAAGGCTGTGCCCCCACCCACAACCTTCACAATTCTGAGGCCTGGTCCTAGCACAGCCTCAGACGAAGCCCCTTTCCCACCTTCTGTCCGAGCACTGGCCCCCGCCGGTGTCCAGGCCTGGGGGTGCTGCTCTCCCTCTGGCCTGAGTGTTTCTCCTGCATCCGTGGGATCAACTTTCCCAAGGAATTGCTTTCTGAATTTGACCTTTGAGAACCATCAGTCTCACCAGAAAACCATCCCCTGAGCCACCTGACCCCACGACACAGCACTTTCCAGCTCATCCGTCAGGAAGCATTATTTAATAATGAACCGAGGGACCGCGTGAGGCCGGCCAGTCCCCAGGGACCTGCCACCGGCGGGCGGACACTTCCAGCCCGCCCGGGTCTGCTACCCCTCCCACCCCCGGCCGGATCTCAGAGTCCCAGGCTTTAAGTCTACGGACCCAGCCGGAGCAGCTCCATGAGAGACGGAGAAAGAAGGAGAAAGGACAGGGCAGGAGAGGTGCTGAGTCAGCATCCAGACGCACAGCCGGGCTCCTAATTTGCAGGGTGACCTTGAGCAAGTCACTTCTCAGGGACTCAGACCTTTCCTTTGCAGCTTGGAAGGGTTGAATTACATCTGAGAGTTTCAATTCTGCTATTTCATTGCTCGCAAGTGCCCGACACACTGCGGGGCCCCCGTGGGCTCTCCGTGTCTGTGGAATGAATGAGTGAGGTTATCCCAGCATCGGGCCAGCAGCTGCTCTGGTAAGACCCAGGCAGTGTTACATCTGGTGGCAGGTGACCAGACTCCGGGTGTCAGTCTCCCCTCTGACAGGGCCGCTGGGAACGAGGGGCAGCGTTACGTGGGGAGCACAGCACGGGGTCCCACACAGAGCAAGCCCCACGCACATCGCTAGCAGCTGAGAGGTCACAGAGCTGGGAGCAGAGGGTTCCTAGCAATAAAGATGGGCCTTGCCCTTACCTGGCAGCCCCCCGGTGCCCAGCCTGACACAGGTTCTCCCTCTCTGTCCTTTCTACCCCAGAGCCTGTCCGTGGCCAGCGCTCCCAGGTCAGCTGGCCTATTCTCCACGCCCTGGGGGTCCCCAAGGGGGGGCATACACACTGTCATCTTGGAGCCACTTTCCTGAGGAGACAGAGGTGACAAATAAAATTATATGTTGCCTGATTAAATTAGAATTGCAGGTAAACAATGAATAGGTTTTTAGTATAAGTATATCCCACGGCATATTTGGGACAAACTTATACTTAAAATTTCTTTATTATTGTGAAATTCACATTTAACGGAGCACTTTCTCTGGCACCTGCTCACCTCCAGACCGAGGCCTCCGCCCCCTTCTCCAATCAATGAGTCCCTAACGAGCCCCGAGCCCCCAGGACCGGCAACTGTCTGCGGCGGGGCCAGGCCTCACCTCCATGGCAAGGCCTTCCCAGACGACCCAGTTCTTGGGGGACCGCGCTCTGCTCCTCCCGCCAAGAGGCAACCGGCACGCTGCCATCACCGCCTCCTGTCCACCGGCAGGGCCTGCCCGGGGCCTCGGCAGCCGCATGAGCCTGGGGACCCCAGGGCCAGCGGCCCCAGCCAGACCAGAGCAGTGCCCTGCCCCGGGGGGAGGGCGGGCGGTGCCCCGGAGCTGCCGGCAGGAGCGCCATCTGGCCGCGGGCCGGGCACCAGTGCTCCACGAAAAATCGTGAGCGGGCCCTTCCCTCCTCGGGCGAGAGGAGCGGGTGTTTGGAGCGCCTCCCAGACAGGAGGGCGGGAGGAATGTAGGTCAACGCCTGGCAGCCGGAAAGAGTGATGTCATCGCTCCTGGGGTGGGGGTGGGGGCGATGAGAGAGAGAGAGAGAGAGAGGCGGGTGCTGGAGCCCAGTAGGGAGGAGGGGCCCAGGGCTGGCTCCCCTCCAAGGTCAAACCCGCCAGGATTTCGGGACATTCACAGGGACCCCTTGGCCATGGGGCACACAGTGGGGGGCTCAGGGAGAGCCCAGGGCCCTGGTGGTTCTCGGTGCTGTGTCCTCTCTGCCCGGCGTCCCCCCCAGTTGGCTGCTGCTCCGACTGTTATTACACGCAAGGCGAACAGAGAGGACTTGCGTGTTCCCGACACCCGAAGCCTGGAGCTGTTGGGGACAAGCGACTATTTTGAAGCAGTCGTGGTGTCTGCCCATTTCTCTGCCAGATAGAGCCTGTGCCTTCGGGTAAAGACGGTTCTGTTTTCTGGGAGACTTGTCAGTGGGCTGCAGGGTTTAGAGGGAAGCTCGCCCCAAGCCTGTGCTGACACGTGTTGGACGTGGACGGACGTGTTGGCACAAGAGGCTGGACACACGCTGTGCAGGACCAGGGAGAAGGTGACAGCCCCAGGGGCACTCAGGGGCTCATGGCTTCAGGGCTGGGCTCTGCATGCCAAGGAGGGAGGATGTGGCCTTGGGAGGGGGCTGGGGCTCCCTGGAAGACTCGGGGGCAGGGGTACCCTTTCCCAGCCAGCAGGTGCCATGGAAACGGCTGGGTCTCAGGGTGCTGCTGGCCAAAGGTCATCCTTTGAAGTGTCCTTACATCCCACAAAGGGGACACCATGGCCTGGGGGCCATAGACCTTTCTGGGGGGGAAGATGAAGGGAGAGACTGTGCTTGGCTGGGGCACACCGGCGTGGAGGGATGGGCGGCCGTTCCAGAAGCAAGCAATGGTGGGAGGAAAGCTTACAGCTCCTGCTGGGTCAAGAGGTGACGAGGGACCAGAGGGGCACACTAGGGACAGTGGGAAGGGGAACCCAGTAAAATGCTGGACTTTTCCAGTGAATTAGCGGCAGGGGGCGGGGCTGGGTCTGGAAGGGAGGGAGGAGGGCTCCCGGGCACGGGGGCCACAGGAGGCGGGAGCCTCAGGGCAGAGCGGCAGGGCGGGCTCCGGCTTCCTGTGGCCGAATGCCGAATGCCGGCTGCTGCTCCTCCTGGAACGCAGTCAGGCCGGCAATTGAGTTCATTGGCCAAATCAAATTTGGGCTTCTGTGCGAAGTCCTTTTATATTAAGTGCTTTAACGTACATCACCTCCTCCAGACTATTGATAAATCCTATTACCCATTACAGAGCCAGAGGCAGCCTCCCAGCCACCGGGAGAGGCTTGTGGAAGGGAACTGGTGGGCCCGAGTGTGTGGCTTGTGGACGACACAGCGGGTACAGCCAGGGAGGGCCTGGAAAGGCCACCTCGCCCCCCAGCCTGGCCAGGCCGTTTACTAAAGCCAGATCTGTGTCCTCCCCCCCATGAAGGGAGGGCCAGGCCCGGGTGGTCGGGTGATCGGGGGTGATCGGGGCTGCTGGGTGCGTAGGATGGCAGGGAGCAGCTATAGGGTGGGTGTCCGCGTTGCCTCCCTGCCCCGGAGCTGCTAACACGCTGCTCCCTTCTGCTCGGCAAGGAGCTGCTGCTGGAAAGCACGTTTGCTCACGGATGAATGAGTGACAGAATTCAAGACAACATGCCCAGCCGGCTCCCGGCCCCAGCCTAAGGGGGGGGGGGCAGGGTGGGGGCGGGGGTTCAGATGTGTCCACGCGGGGCCTCCGAAACTGCGGCCAAGCAGTGGGACTGCCACACTCCATGAAGGCCCAAGCGGGACATGGAGGGGTGGCTGCCCAGGTCTCCAGCCTTCGGGAGCCCGAGAGAGGGGCCGCCTGAGCGAAGCCCCAGCGAGGAGAAACCGGCCAGGGGGGCAGGCGGAGATGGCCGGGTCGTGCTCCAGGCAGAAGGAACAGTGTGCGTCAGAGGGACCCAACATCAGGGCCCCAGCTCTGTGAGGACCCAGAGCCCAGGCTGCCGGAGGAGGGGGGCAGAGCCTGTGGGCCGTGGGAGCAGAGCCGCAGGGGCCGGACTTGACAGGGGCGGCGGGAAGCCATGAAGGGGAAGGGACCCAGATGTACTTGTGTTTGGGAAAAAAACCCTCTGCACGGAAGGGGCAACACTACGCAGAGAAGCCAGACATCTTCCCAGATGAAATCCTGGCGCTGGTGGTGTCGCTCTCTGGGGGGCAGAGGGGTGACAGGAGTTCATGTAAGGAACCTGCTCAGGCCGGGAGTGGGGTGTGTAGGGGTGTGTAGGGCTGGGTAGGCATCTAGAGGGAGGGCATGGCCCCGCAGAGTGGAAAGAGGCCTCCAGGATCCCAAGCTCAGAATGGGCAACTCTGAATGGGGGGAAGCCCCAAGACTCCCCAAGTCCCACACAGACGAGCCAAGGCCCCTCAGGGACCCAAGGTTCCCACTGAGGCCTCAGGGCGTCCTACGGCCCAGAGCCTGGGAGTCTGTGAGCAGCAGGTGTGCCATGCTTCAGGGGTGAGGAGTTCAGCGACGAGGGGTGCTTGGGCAAGCGGGCTTCTGCCTGTGGGGGTGGGGCGGGGCAGGACACACCCCCGTGGGGGGGGGCGTGGCACGGTGCAGGGCAGGGAGCAGCTGTGACTGGAGCCCATGCTTGATGCCGGGCGACGTTGGCCGAGTCTAAGGGATGACCCCTCTGCCCCCGCCCTGCTCACTCCACTGCGGAGGCCGAGGCCTGAGAACAGACTCAGACGGACCCCCCCTTCCCCCCGCCCCGACTCGCACTGCCCCTCCACGGCCCGCCTGCCGGCTCCATGCCCACGCCTCCAAGTCTCACGGGTCACAAAACTGGGGGCTGGGCTCACAGCCTGCTGGGGCCTGGGGTTCGTCCACGGGGTGCCGCCAGGCTGTGGGGACCGCACGGGAGGGCAGATGAGACCCAGAGGATCCCCCCCCCCCAACTTCCAGTGAGGGCCGCACACCTGGAGTGAGTTTTGCATTCAAGTGAGTGAAAACAAGACTCCTTGGGGGCACCTGGGTGGCTCAGTGGGTTAAAGCCTCTGCCTTTGGCTCAGGTCATAATCCCAGGGTCCTGGGATCGAGCCCCACATCAGGCTCTCTGCTTAGCAGGGAGACTGCTTCCTCCTCTCTCTCTCTCTCTCTCTGCCTGCCTCTCTGCCTATCTGTGATCTCTGTCTGTCAAATAAATAAATAAAATCTTTAAAAAAAAAAAAAAAGAAAGAAAACAAGACTCCTTGTTTTCAAGTTACTCTGTGTAACAAGGGCGCCTACTTCTTGCTCACCCGCGGTGTGGGGCCCTGAGCTAACCGGCAGGTGCTGGAGGAACCTCCCAACAGTGGGATCCAAGCCGGGGAGACTTGCCTTGGGCCAGAACCTCGCAGAGGAAAGAGTCAGATGCAAACGTAGGCTTCCCTTGGGCTCCGAGAGCCTGGTCACCACAGAGGGACCTCTTGGAGCCTCTGGGCAGGTGGGGGGTGGGTCTGGGGCGCGGGCATGGCCATCCTTGGTTGCCAGAAATACTAGAAGTCAGGTTTCTAACCCAAATATTGCATCTGTCGGTGGCGTACGTGGGCCTTTCCCCCTTACATGGGCTGCAAGGCCCCCTTCCGTCCCCCCTCCCACGTGGCAGCCCCCTGCACCTCGTAGGTCCGTTGGCTCTTCCCACACTGGGGCGCCGCCCCCACTGGCAGTAAGGACTCTCTTCCCCACATCTCCCCGCCGGCTGCCTTTCAGGACGACACTTCTTCAAGGTCTTCCCGGCACCAGCTTTCCCTCCTTCACCTTCTTTCTTTCACTTCGTGGCACGCACCTTGGAGCCCACCCCAACACAGCTTCTGTCCCCCGACTCCACCCCATCCGCTCTTGGGGACTTCACCTTTGATGTCCCTGTTGCTGAATCCCCACCCCCGCGTCGCCCTCCTCCCTCGGGAACCTCGGCGGCACCGGCACGCGCTCCTGCTTGGCTCTGGGCTCTGTCCTGGCTCCCGGCTGCCCGTGCTCCGTGTCCGGCCTGCCCTGTCCAGCCTCCCTGGGCTCCATCCCAGCCGGACGCTCTTCCCATCTCCCCACTCAGGGTTCTCGAAGGCTCCCATGGAGTCGGAATCTCTCGAAGCCCCAGAGGCCCCAGGGCTCGGTCTGGGCTGCACTCCAGAGGGAGGCCTCCAGGGTGGCCCAGAGCCACAGGTCCCCCTTCCCCGTGCGCAGCCCTCTAGGAAACCGGGCAGCGGTGTCTTATAAAGTCCAACATACACTCATCACAGGCACCGTGATCCCACGCCTGGGCGTTTACTCAAGGGAAGTGAAGACTAGGTTCACCCAGAGACCTTTGCATGAATGTTCACAGCAGCTTTACTCAGGATCGTCGCAAACTGGAAGCCGTTGAAATACCCCACAACGGCTGAATGAGCACAGGAATAGAGGTACGGACGGCACACAGTGGGACACCACCCAGCACACAGTGGGACACCACCCAGCACACAGTGGGACATCACCCAGCAACAAAACAGCCAGTTCCTCAAAGGCACTGTGCTGAGAGAAAGAGGCCACCCACGCCCCGCATGACCGCACCTATAGGACATTTTCAGGAAGACAACTGTCCGAACAGAGAGCACATCTGTGTTTATTGGGGGTGGGGCAGCTACAACAGGGAACCAGAGGCAGTTTCATGGCACATGGACGTGTCCTGCCACCACAGGGTCGTGGCAGTCACCTGAATCTGTGCAGGTGTTAAAATTCATAGAACTGTGCTCCCAAGGTATGACTTTTACTGTACAATAAAATAAAAAGTAAAATGTAAAAATGTAAAATCAACCTCCTCTGGAAACGTCCCTCCCAGCTGTCCACATGTGACCAGGTAAAATCTCCATCTATCCAGGGTCTCACACCAGAATCCTGGGAATTCCCTGGAAGCTTCCTGCTCCCTGTCCCCACCAGGCGCACGATTAGCCACTGCCAAAGGCCCCCCCATCCCTAGACGGCCCCCAGATCCCTCCTCCACTGCTGGAACCTGTACGGGCCAGTGTCAGCCTTAGAAGAACCTGCTTAGTTTCCCGACCACTCCTTGGTCCTTTCCCAACTCAAATGTCGAAGCATCAGAAATCAGATGACGTCACTTCCTAGCATCCTGCAAGAGCTCTCCAGGAACTTAGAATAAAACCAACTCCCTCCCACGGCTGCGGGGCCAGCAGGATCCAGCCACGTCCCCTCTGCTCTTGTCCTAGGGCACTCACACAATCTAGCCACGTCACACGAAGTTCTTAGAAGGCACCATGCGTGCGAAAGCAGGGCCTTTGCACCTGCTGTCCTCTTGCCGGCAATGTCTCTCTCCCACCTGCTCCCACTCGCCCTTCTTGAGGTTCTAACTCCTGCTGCATGAAGTTATACGCAAGCCGGGTCTTTGCAGATATGACTAAGACATAAGGTAAGGTGATACCCAGTAGGGTGACCCTAATCCAACGGGGCTGTTGTCCTTCCAAGAAGAGCTCCAGTGAGCACGGCAGGCTGGGACAGGCAGCCGGGAGGAGACAGAGGCTGGGACAGAGGGACGCAGTGACAGCCAGCTGGGCCAGCGGTCGCCGGCTGCCTCCGAAGCTGGCAGGGAGGCACGGACTGGTTCTCCTCTACACCTTTCAGAGCATGGGTGGCCCTGCCCACCCCTTGATTTCAGAGTTCACGCCTCCAGAGCTGCAAGGCAATACGTTTTGGTTTTTTTAAGCCCACCTGGTTTGTGGTACTTGGTTCTGGTGGCCTTAGGACACGAACAAAAGTGTGCATTAAAAATATCTGTGGAGGGCGCCTGGGTGGCTCAGTGGGTTAAGCCACTGCCTTCGGCTCAGGTCATGATCTCAGGGTCCTGGGATCAAGTCCCGCATCAGGCTCTCTGCTCCACAGGGAGCCTGCTTCCTCCTCTCTCTCTGCCTGCCTCTCTGCCTACTTGTGATCTCTCTCTGTCAAATAAAAAAATAAAATCTTAAAAAAAAAAAAAAAATCTGTGGAATGACTGAATACGATGGTGAGAAAACTCTCAGGAAATCCTTCTCCTTCAGCAAGAGAAAGGGGGGCACGGTTCTCCTGGCACTCTCGGGGGTCCACTCCCAACTCACCCCACATCTTGTGTGACTCGTTCGAACCAGGAGCCCTTCCTGCCCCCTGTACTGATGGAGGGCGCCAAATCTGGGCGGGGAACAGGAGAGCTGCCCTGGGCAAGGGACCCCCCATGCAGTTCCCCCAAGAACCCCTGTTCCCCCCAGTTCTCAGCAGACAGACAACTCTGTCTTAATTGTGCACATCTGCTCTTTGGTGGGGAAGACGGCTCAGGAAGCTCAGCAGATCCAGCTAAGGGGACATGACGGACCCCTAACGACATCCCCGTCCCCAGTGAACGGAATTTGTATATGTCAGTTTAAAAAAAAAAAAAACCAGCACCCGAGGATGACTCTCCAAATACTCGGGATCACAGGCCCCCTTTGAGAACGGCCTAGAACCTGAGGCCCGACTGGCAGGCTGACCACCCACACCGCACACGATACCCAGCCAGTCCTTCAGGGGTCCTGGCTCCCAAAGCCTGCGTGACCCTCCGAAAAGCACACAGCCCGGCGGGGGAGGGCCTCCGGGATGGCCCCCACCACCTGGCGTTTCCCGGGCACGATGCCGGCCTCGGTGCTTCCAGATGCTCCCCGGGGCCAGCCACAGCCCCAAACCCTCTTCCTGGTTCCCCTCCCTTACACCCCAGGGTCGCTGTCTCCATTTTACCAAGGTGGGAAAGAAGGCCCGGACAGCTGGTGTCCCCTGCCCCGGGACACAGCTCGGGCGGGATCTGCCCCAGACCGTCTGACATGGAAGCCGTCCACACCACCTGTTCCTTCTTCTACTCCCCCCGCCCAGGTTTCTATGTAATTATGTTTTTAAGTCATCTCTACACCCAACATCGGCGCTTGAACTCCTGACTCCGAGATCAAGAATTTTCTTTTAATTGAGGCAAAATATACATAATATACAATTTACCATTCTCCCACTTTTAGGTGGTTCAGGGGCATTAAGGACATTCACGTTACTGGGCCAGTGTCCCTGCTGTCCGCTTCCAGAATATTCGCATCATCCCACACCGAAACTCTGCCCCTGCTCCACGGTAACTGCGCCCCCGCCTTCCCCAAGCCCTTATGTTATGTTCTGTTGCTCTGATCCTGACCTCTCCAGGCACCACATCTGAGCAGAGGGAGACGGCAGCTGTCCTTCTCGCGTCCGGCTTGTCTCACTCAGCCTCGGGTCCCCGGGGTTCCCCCACGTTGTAGCAGGTTCAGAACCCCCCCGTCTTCCCTGCTTTCTCAGTCACACCTAGGAGTGAAACTGCTCTGCCTCGAGCGGGGTCCCAGCATCTACAGGAATTCACACACTCCCTGCAGAAAGGCCCGGGGAAGAGTCTAGAAGGAGGGCCAGGCACGCAGGTTGGGGGGGAAGGCACCGCTCTCTGATGCACCCCCCCCCCACCCCACTGTCCTCTGCACTCACACCCAGAGCAGAAACCTTCCCTCTGAGGTTTCTAGTCTCATCCTGAGTTCCGTTCATCTCCAGTTACCGGGTGATCAATAGGGACAGGACGTTTGTGGAAAAAGACAAGAAAGCAAGACGGGGGAAGAGGGGGAGGGACAAGACCAGGCGCGTGTCCGCCGGCCCAGGGATTCCGAGCAGAAACTGGCGAAGCCGGGAGGCTCCGCCAGTCCGGGGTCAGACGCGCCCATCTGGGCCCAGCTCTGCCTCTGGGACAGAGAATGTCTCCCCCCTCTCCAAGCTCTTTCTGGGTAAAAAGGCAGTGAGGACCCAAGGCCTGTAGTCTAACACCCGGTGAATTTCTAAGTGGTATCTATAAGCTCCTGCTCACTTAATCAACATTAATTATTGTTGTATGGAACAGGTGCACAGGACCTTAATGTGACCCACCGAGCTCTCACAAACACCACGGAGCTGGGCTTGAATACCTCCAGGAACAGGGGACTCACTCCTCCTTCTCTGTCCCCAGTGATAAAGGCCTAGCTGGCCTGGTTCCCTGGAGCCTCCAAGAATTTTCTGAGCAGGGGAATTTGCCCCTGGTCAGGGCTTAGGGCTAAGAACTGGATGACCTCCATCTACTCTCTGTTCTAGACCCAGAGTAGGCGGGACTGGCAACACCGTTTTGCTGGTCTGCCTGCGCCACAGCCCCTGGGTGCCCACCCTGCTGGGGGCCTCCTGAATCCTATTAGTACAGAGGCTCTGCTGTCACAGCTGGGGCAGAACAGGGACATCTCAGCGCCTGAGGGGCACACGGTCAGCTCAGAAGCTGCCCTGGGCCACCAGTGTTTTTTTTGTTGTTGTTGTACCCGTGCGGGGTTTTCAAAAATAATTTTGAAGTAAGTGCCAAAATTTTAAGAATCAAGAGATCTGGGGTACCTGGGTGGCTCAGTCATTAGGTGTCTGCCTTCAGCTCGGGTCATGATCTCAGGGTCCTGGGATCAAGCCCCATGCTGGGCTCCCTGCTCAGCAGGAAGCCTGCTTCTCCCTCTCCACACTCCCCCTGCTTGTGTTCCCTCCCTTGTTGTATCTCTGTCTGTAAAACAAATAAATAAAATCTTAAAAAAAAAAAACCCAAAACCAAGCGACCTTACATAGATACCTGCTACCTGCCTTCTCTTGCAACCTCAGAAGACCTGGCAATGTTTGGTCTCTTGTTTGGTGAAGGGCCTGCTCGCCCCATTTCTCCACAGACCTCACTCTTCCCTGTTGTCTCTATGGGTCTGCGTCACCCAGGGATGTTGTCCTCCGGACCCCTGCAGACACAGAGGCTTGCCACCGCACTAACCCAAGAACGCATGCTTCCCTGCATCTCTGCTGAGCTCCGGTTTCTGGGGATGGATGTAGCGGTGGACCCCCACCCAGGCGGCGCTGGCCCCCAACACCTCCCTCCCTTACCTCTCCTGCCGCCTAGGGAGGAAGGGGACGCTGGGTCAGCTCCGCGCACACACCGGCGCACTGAATCCTCGCCCGGAGCTGGTGAGGGAGTTACTGGATTTCCACTTTGCAGATAAGAACACCGAGGCCCGGTCCGAGTAAGGAGACCGAGCTCATCAGGGCCGGCGCCCTGCCTCTCCAGCTCTCCATGGCTTTCTGGACCTTGCTCCAAACTACGGGATCCGAGGCTCATCGCGGTGGGTCTGGGGAACGTGTCATCTTAGAAAGCTCTCCTGTGGGGCGCCGGCCGGGTCTGGGCCTTGCTGCGCCAGCCACTTGGGGCGGAGGTGCGGGTTCTGTCTCTGCTTCAAGGACAGTAAAGGGATGATCAAGCGCCTCCCCACCCAGATGTCACCCTGGATCTGCTGCGCAGTTAATTCCTGATGCTCTCAGGTTCCACACCCGAGCGTCCCCGTGTGCGGAAGAGAAAAGAGCTCCCTGCCCCCTCCCGCCTTCCAGGAACGGGAATGAATAAGAGGTAGGACCCCCCCCCCCTTCCCTCTATCCCAGACCAGAATGGGCAGGATGGGCAAGGCTGTTTGGCAGGGGCCTGCAGGGAGGCGGGGAGGCGGGGAGGCAAGGCCAGTGGGGCAGAGGCCTCAAGGTGCTGAAGCCTCTCCCCTCACACCTGCTCTGTACTTGTGCCTCATTCCACAGGTCCTTGGGCTTTCTCCAGCTGCTTTGCTCAGTGAGATGGCCCTGTACAGAGATGTACTTGAGCTTGGCCATGCCTGGGTTGAGTCTTAGCTGTCTGGTGTTTAGTTTAGCTGTGTGATTTCCTTATACTCCCTGACTTCAGCCTCTGTGTCTGAAAACAGGAGATAGAGTGGAGTGCTGTCTCTATAGGGAAGGCTCTACAAGGTGGGGATCAGGTCCGGCTTGCTCAATGTCACGTTCTCTGACTGTGGGATCTTAGCAATTCAATAACCCACTGGGGAGTCAAATGACTATTAATTTAATAAGAAAATGCCCATGCAGACCTTAGCTCGGAGCTCAGTGAGACTCAGTCAATGAGACTGTAGCAAATGCTCAGTAAGTATCAGCTACTTTTGTTGGCAGGCTATAGGGGGAGGCACTCGGGCTGTGAGACTCAGGAAATCCCAGAACGGGTTCAGTCTGAGACCCCAGAACCCGAGAACCCCCAGGTCCCCCAGGTGCCCACTCAGAAACATCAAGGGCACCATCTGGGCGGTTCCTCCATACGCCTTTGTTGTCCATCTTGTCTCCCTGGCCCTCTCTGGCTTCCCGGCACTGCTGTGCTTTCCCACCCGGAATTTAAAAAGGAAAAGCAGAGGAAGTTGCAGCCGTTTGCTGAACCATCTAACCAGACCTAATTAATCGATAAGCCAAGCTGCCACTTTCCTGCCAACCAGCGCCTGAAGAGTACTTACTCCCTCAGTGAATTGATAGCCCTACTTTCGCCACCACTACGTCTGATCCCCGCCGCCCGCAGAGGCTGGGTGCCAAGGGGAGCTGGGAGCTGCTGAGCGGGGGCCGCCCTGCCATCCTGCCAGGGAGACATGGTCTCCAGGTACCCAGTCCTCAAGTTACAAGTGGGAAACTGAGGCACAGAGAGGGGCACAGAGGGGTCGGGCTGGGACCTGCTCACCTGCCCTAGATCGCCCAATGAGGTGGAAGGAGGGCCGATGACCAGACTCCTGAAGAGGGGGGGTCCCCCTGCAGCAGCTAAAGGCAGATCAGAAAGGCGACCACAATCCCCAATCCCCACCACGCTGCTAAGCCTGCTAGGACTGCGGGTGGAGGAAGCAGTCACTGCATTCCCCGGGCAGGCAGAGGTCACGGAGAGGACCAGTGGCCCATAGCCTGGACATGGATCAGAGAGCTAGCTTCACCTTGACCCCGAGCTTCCACAACAGTGGCCATTTGTCAGGTGGTTTCTAGAACATTCCTGATTTAACATATCCTGCCCCAAGTGGGGGAGGGTTAGAAGTCACAGGTGTCAGAACCACAGGACCCCGCATGTGCACCTGCCAGCCTTGACCCTGAACCATCTCATCAACCACTTGCCTTTGCCTTGCCGCCCCCCCCCCCCGTTATACACACGCAGAATCCACAGGAAATAAAATGCAAACATGAGCTGAAAACGACAGCCCTACTCTGCAGGCAGGACCATCGTGATCGGTCAGCATACAAGCTCCCAGCCTTTGCCCCGAAGCCCTGATGCTCTTCCTGTGTCCAGACAGATTTCTTTCCAGTGCCTCCCCAAGATGTAGAAATTATGCACACGGGTGTATTATACATTTTACAGAAAAGGGGTTATACCAGACACACCATGCAACAAATTGCTTTTTCCTCTCATCAGCAATTCTATACCTGGGGTCTTTGGAGCCCGCTGTGGAAAGATGCCCTCAGTGTATGTTGTCCCAGTGGAGTTCTTGGTGGGACCCCTGCCCACATGGCCTAAGCCAAGCTCCCTATCCCAATTAAGCCCCTCGTTAGCCTGTTTAACTGTCACCACCATCCCATGAGAAGGACATGGCTGTTATCATCCCCATCCTACAGACTGGGAAACTGGGCCACAGAACGGTCCTTGTCCAGGGCCTCACAGCTAGTGGCTGGCAGTGCCGGGAATCCAGCCAGGCTGTCTGGCCCCAGAACTATGCTCCCACCTGGTGCACCAGTGTTCTCAGACTAGAGCACCCATCAGAATTCCCTGCACAGCTCACTTAAACAGATTGCTGGTCCCACCCCAGAGGTTAAGATGCAGTAGGTCTGGTGTGGGACCCGAGAATGTACATTTCTAGTAAGTTTCCAAGTACCGCTGAGGCTGCCTGTCCAAGAGTCAAACGAGGACAGTGTCACACAGGGCTGCTCCCTATCACTGAGCCCTCGCTGACCCAGGGATGAGGCCTTCCCGAGCCTCTCCTGAGTGCAGACCAGGGTGGTAGGGAGCTGGCTCAGGGGCAGAGCTCTTGTCTCCGCAGACCCAGACCCGCACATTATCTGTTGAAGGAACAAATGACTCAGGTATCATGCAGTCACTTAATCATCTGCCACCTTTCCCGGGGATCAAAGGCTTTTTTTAATCTAGATAGTTTTTTGCCTCCACCCAAAGTGGCCTGGAGATATATTCTTCTCCAAAGCTGTGAGTAAAGGATTAGCTCAGCAGGTGTGGGCTGTCCACACCCTGCATATGCCAAAGACAAGTTTGGCCCTTTATCAGCCTCTGCGAGGTCATCTCTGAGAGGTTGGAATGTCTTGACTGGTCAGAGTGTCTTTGTTTACCTGGGGCTTTAGGACACATTAGTTTGGTTGATGGTGGTGATGTGATTTAGGGCAGGGGGCCTCTAGGTCAAGGGATTGAAGACCAAGGTCAACCATACAGGCACTCAGCCATGCCTACACGATCAATTCTCAACAAAACACCCCGGACACTAAGGCGTGGGCAAGCTTCCCTGGCTGGTGCTATGTCACACGTTATCATGCATCATTGCTAGGAGGACTGACTACGGTCTGCAGGATTACACTGGAAGGGAAAACCGGAAGCTTGCACTGGTGTCTCCAGGAGCCACCCACGTACCTTTTTGGGTTGCTGATTTTAATGTCTTTTCAGTGTGATAAACTGTAATTGAGAGTGTACTGTTTTGCTAGAGTCTGTCCTTCTAGAAAATCACTGAGCCTGAGGGCAGCCCTGAGGACCCCCAGACACAAGCACCAGTTCAATAAGAGGCTGGACAGTTACAGAGCACCTCCTGAGCGCTCAGGTTTCACTCAAGCCCTGCCCACCCTGCCCAGCTCCACTGGCTCTCTAGACCTTCCAGCTCTCCAGGCCCTCCAGAGGACATTATCAGCCATAATTCACCTCCTTCCAAGGAAAAACCATGTGTCTTGTCTGTGCAGCCCTGGCCACCATAGACAGCTCCTCTGATGTAACACCAGGTACCACCCCAGGTACCAGATAATGTCCCAGGAGCCAGGTAACATCCTGAGCATCAGTTGACGTCCCAGGAACCAGGTAACATCCTGGGAAACAGGTACCACCCTGAGTACCAGCTGACATCCCCAGAGCCAGGCGGCAGTCCAGGACCCAGGTAACCACCCAGCACCCCCCAGCAGGTCTTCCTTACCTGCCAATGACCTCGATGTTGGAGATGGCATAGAAGTACTTGTAGAGGTTCTCCCGCTGCACGTAGGTGCCCCCCAGCGCGGGGCGCAGCAGCCGCATGCGCAGGTCCGTGAGGGTGAAGAACTCCTTGAGGCCCTTGGCGCTCTCCAGCCGCGTGTAGAGGTTGCCCATGTTGCGCAGGTCGGGGCCGGCGAAGATGGCCAGACGGTCCCGCACCTCGAAGCGCACGTGCTTCTCCTTCTTGGAGCCGGCCCAGCGCGAGTACTCCTCGGTGCACAGCACGCGGTGGGCGCCCGAGGACGACAGGTCGCGGGCGCGGCGCGCCACCATGCCGAAGGCCTCCATGCAGTCCTCGGCGTAGAACTGGTAGGGCTGCCACGTGCGCCCGTTGTCCAGGGACTTCTCCAGGACCATGACCGTGGGCCGGCCGTACTCGAAGGTCACCACCACGTCGTCCGTCAGCTCCACGCTCTTGTTCCACGAGAGGGTGATGTTGGCTTCCAGCGGGCTGGGGTAGCGGCTCCACGTGACGCTCTGCCAGTACGTGGCCAGGCCCTCATCCTCCCTGTCGAACATGAGCCGGGGCGGGTGGGCGAGGTCCGGGTTGGAGGCGTCACACTCGTTGCTGCACAGGTAAGGGTTCTCCTGCGGGAGGAGCAGACGGGAGGGGTTGGCGCTGACCGCGTGGGGGAGGGGGGCAGGCCGGGGGCGGGGCCCGGGGAGCCTCCAACCCACCCGGCCCCCACTGCGCACCGCCAGGGCTTTTGACCCCACGGGGCAGAACTTGTGCTCTGGGGTCCAAGCACCCGAAGCCTCCCCTGGGCTGGTGATCTGCCCCATTTCCCACTCCCGAGGCCCCCTGTGGCTCCTAAAGTCCTGCCTGTTTAATGCAACTCTTTAGTCCGTCCTTCCTTGGGACCCGCAGGCCCTGCTCTCAGTCCCCACCCCCAAGCCCGGGCCACCGTGCCCAGCCGCCCCCCCAAGTACTCCTACCCTCTGCACCCCGCTTGCCTGCCCTCCAGAGCCTTCGCACATGGCACTCCCTCTCCTCCACGGACCCTTCCCCTCTGTCTGCTTTGAAAATTCCTACTCAGGTTCTTAACTCTTCAAACATCTACACCAAGACACCTTCCTGACCCTTAAAACAGCGGCATGAGAGCGACAGGCGTGGCTGTGGGAGAGGAAGTCAAAGTCCCCGCAAACATTGCAGCACCAGGCACGCAAGGCCAGCTATAGACCTCAGCGTCTCATTTCTCCCGCTTGCTGTCTCACCCCCCAACAAAGAACACGGTGATTAGCTCCAGGCTCCAGGCTCCGGATGAAGGAACCCGGGCTCGGGAAGGCAGTGGGCCCTGACCCAAGGCACCCACCAGGCGCTGGGAGCCACACCTGGGCCGCTCTGCTGCCCAGCATGGCAGGCAGGCCCGCCTCTGCCTCGCGGGTGGTGTGCCCGCCTCCTGTGCAGTCGGGGCACCCTGGGAGGACACTGAGTGCCTGTAGGGTCCTCTCAAGGGGGCGAATCATTTCCCGGGGCTTGGCACAGGCCCGGCAGGCTCAGGGGTGGATGCTAGCTGCGGGACACGGGGCACTGCCCATGCTTGCTCTCTCTCCTCCTGTCCTACCCCGAGAAGGCTGGCAGCCCCCCCTCCTGGGCCCCGCGGGCACCCGCCGTGGCCCCCCCTCCCTGATGGTTCAGATCCATTCTCCGGGTCTGCCCACAGCGTGAACTCCCCCGGAGGCCTAGAGACGTCACCCGTGTAGGGACTGCCTGGGGCTGGAGGGGTGACTAGGAGGAGCATGGGGGGATTTTCGGGCAGTGAAGCGATTCTGTGGGACACGTCGTGGTGGAGGCAGGACACTGTGCATCGGTCCAAATCCACCGGCCCGACGACACTGAGAGCGGCCCCTGATGGACCCAAGGACTCCGGTTGACCGTAACTATGGGCGTCGCTCATCAGCGGTGACAGACGTACCAAACCAGTGCAAATATGAGTAGTAGCGGGGAGGTAAGGGGAGTGCTGGGAACTCCCACCACTGTGAGCCTAAAACTGCTCTAAAACAGGGTCTATTAATTTAAAAAAAAACCAAAACTGTCATGAAGAACCACAGCGCCCAGACCACTCATATCTCTTTGTGATGAATATTTCACGTCTCTGGTTTGCTCAGAGACAAACAGCTTGGATCTGAGTTAAAGTCTCTCACTCCAAGATGAGCCCCTCGGCTCCCACGGTGGGGGGGTCTCGTTGCCTCCCTGGGGGGCAGCTGAGCTGAGGCCCCCACCGGCAACACCACAGCAGCCTCGCCGCTGATGCCCTTTAATGGGGGACA
The DNA here is from genome assembly GCF_964662115.1 of Mustela nivalis. Taxonomy (NCBI): domain Eukaryota; kingdom Metazoa; phylum Chordata; class Mammalia; order Carnivora; family Mustelidae; genus Mustela; species Mustela nivalis. The sequence goes on along the minus strand of NC_139032.1, from coordinate 89,363,752 downwards.
CACTCCCGGGCTACCCAGGGGTCCTCGGTGGGCAGGCTGGCCCAGGGTTTTACTGAGGCAGGTTCCACAAAGCCCTCCTTGACCAAAATAGATCTGTCCTTGGTCCCCTGTGGTGCCACCGTCCACCCCACCTGGCCCAGGCCTGCTGATTCTTAGGACCCGCAAACCTCAGGATGGAAGGGGTTTACCACTGAGTCCAAGGCCTCGTTCAGCAGATGGGGAAACTGCTGGAAGCCGGGGACTAGGCAGGACTGGCCCAGGCCTCCTTGGCAGCGGGTGGTGTTCGAGGAGGAAACTCTTCCTGTCCCAGACAACCTCGGGGCTGTCCTGAAACGCTAGTGTCCTCACAGGCTTCCCGGCAGGGAGAAGGGTCTACCTTGTAGGTCCCAGCTTCCCTGAGCTCCAGAGGAGTGACCCTGCACTGTCACCCCGCATGGGAAGGGGCTGAGAAGCCCCTGGGGTTGGCTCACTGGCCTGCAGAGGCCAGGCCTGGTGACTAAGGAAGCAAGCCTGCCTGTGGGGTGGGAGACAGCGCCCACCCCAGTCCCTTGGCCGACAGCGCTGAAAGACACCCAGTCCGGAGGCAGAATGGGCTCTGGTCATGGTCATGCCATTTGGGATGGAGTTGCGGCAGAGCTCTCGCATGGACACCGGGGGCAGGAGGACACAGTTTGCCCCTAGGTTGGCATCCCTGCCCACCATCCAGCAACCCCTCCTCTCACTCCCAGGCCCCCTTCCACTGCCCCCGGCACCTTGTTGGGGGCTGCATTGTGTCTCCCTAAACCTCAGGCTGTGGGCATGTGACTGGTTGGAGAGAGGGCCCGACAGACGCCGTCAGGGTCGGTCCTGACCCAACACCACTGTGGTCCCTGGAAAGAGAGGAAACTGAGATCTGTAGAGGGACCCCAGAGGCGAGCGTGCACGGAGGCAAACCATGTGAAGAAGAGGTGGAGGGCGGCCAGGAGGGCGGCCAGGAGGGCGGCCACCTGCCAGCCCCGGGGAGGGGCCTCTGAGGAAACCAGCCCCGCCCCGGTCTTCAGGGGTCAGGCCGACTGTGATCTCAGATTCCAGCGGCCAGAGCCCCGAGCAAATAGATCTCCGACACCACCTGGGCCCTAGAAAGCTGGGGCGAGGGGAAGATCAGGGTGGGAGGACTGACATGTGAGTTTTTGATGATTTCCATAGACCCTCTGTCTGGAGCGTCGCTCTCCAAGCCTGGTGTCGAGCCCACGGGTACCAGACATCAAGCTGCCTTGCCCACCCCGATAACTCCTATCCACCCAGCACCGAAGGCTGTGCCCTTTCTCTGGCTGCCTCAACCCCTCTTACCTCTGAGCTTATGTTCCCGCAGCCACTCTCCCTCCTCAGCGTTTTCAGAGCCCTCCCCCACACGCCTCCTCCAGGAAGCCCTCCTTGCCTGACTCCCTATTTAAACCCAGTCCACTTGTCATCCATCATGGGACATCTGTGCTTATCTGGGACAACATAGTAAATCCTCTGTACAGGGCTTGGACCTCAGTAGCCGCTCACTCAATTACAGTTATTACTCTCATCCCATTAATTAGTCATTAATATCATGACCATTGGATTAGTATTACTGTATTTCATGTTGAATGCTGGTATTATTCCCGGCACGCCCGGACTGCTGTGAGTCACCCCACACCTCCCCCTCCCCCAGTCCTGCTTCACCCCCCGTGCTAACTTCCCTCACCCTGCCCAGCCCCCTGGCAGTCCCCACCACCGGTCGTGGGATCCCACACAGCTCCCGGCTGTCACCAGCAAGACTGACACGGCCAGCTCTGCCAGGGGACGGGGGTCCGGCCCGGCTGCCGACACCACGCTGCCATCACCTGCGGGGCCCGCTGGCCCTCCGCCCCCCGGGCCGGGAAGCAGATGGTCAGAAAGTAATGAATCAGCCTGTGTATTTACCAGCCCCGCGCCTGCTGCTGAGCGGGCTTAATCAACAGCGAGCACGATAAATAAATCCCCAGCCATCGCCAGCACAATTCTCTCCCTCGCCCTCCTGTTTCTCTTCTCCCTTGCCCCGCCCTCCCGCCCCAAGATCTTGGAATCCCGTTTAACCGTTTCGGGGTGCGGGGTGCGTCTCCTGTTCAAGGCGCCGACCCTGCTGAAACGGCAGCTCCTCCCCAGCATCATTGCTCTCTCCCTGGCTTTCCTTCTGTTCTCCCCTAGCGAGGGTTCCCAAGGAGGAGCCTGGGCCTGGGAGCCCAGCTGACCCCCAGCCCCCACCCCCAGAGCTGTGCCTCAATAGGACAGCTCAAGACGGCCCGGGGGAGGGAGGGGCCGGGCTGGAGGGCCTGCGGCTGCGCGCCTTCTTGGTCCGCACATTTACACGCATCTCCATGAGATCCGACTAATCATGAAACACAACCCAGACAACACCTGACTTAAAGCCAGAGAGAAAGTTAGGGGTGTTGGAGGCACCCCTAAACTTTTTAGGATGATACCAAAGCCAACATTTGATATTATTGAAAGCAGTAATTATTTTTTTAGACGGTTCATAAATATTTCCCAAAAAGTAAATAAATAAAAACCATACCTGATTCCATCTTTGAAACTTTATCCCTCCGAAATATGTAACACACCACATTTTCTATGCAAACTCTGGGGACTCGTGGGGTCCCATCGTCCCAGGGAGGAACCCCTGTTCTGGAGCAGTTAAGGAAACTGGTTTTGGGGTCTGAAACTCCTGGGTTTTAACCTCAGCTCTATCCATTGAAGCTGTGTGACCTTGAGGAAGTTGCTTTACCTCTCTGAATATGTAGTCTCTCATCCAACAGCATGTGATATAATGGGTATGAAATACCTAGAAAACCTCTCCAAATGGTAGCAATAATTATTCCAGAGCAGCTCCCAATACGCTAGCTCAGGAGCTCCCCCAGCAACCTTCAAAGGGAGGAAGGAAGGCGGGGGCCAACCGGCTCATTCACGGTAAAACCAGGACTTCACACCAGACACAGACTGCCTGGGGGGTTGCGGGCTCAGAAGTGGGTAATGACCATGGCATTCAGCGAGTTCGAACCAGGTGCCAAGGCTGGGCGAGGCACATCACAGCCATTCTGCATGGCATCTTCCCAGCAGCCCCTTGGGGTGGGGGCAGGGCTGCAGAATTACCTCCTCTTCACAGACCGAGAATCCGAGTACCTGCCAGCCCCACGTCCCTTCCTCTGAACAGAGTGGGACTAGCCAAGGAGATCTTGGGGACACCGAGCCCGTCCTATCATGCCTTTCCTGTCTCTGCAGACGCACCAAGGCAAGTTACCTGCGAGGTTAGGTGGTGGGGGTGACTGGGAGGGGTGAAGGCAGGGGTGCAGGGCGAGAGGAAGGCGGACAGCCAGGACCACAGCGCCAGGGAGTGGAATGGGAACAGACCCACGGAGACACTGAGCAGGAGTCGCCTGGAAAGAACTCTTCCACGGAGAAACCATTTCATACCACCAATTTCAGACCTTTCAATGGTCTCTTGAATGCTTTTGCTCCTGCGCTATTTTCTGTGCAAAGGGTGCAGCTGGGAGTCAGAGGCCAGGCTGTAAACAGTGCGGACAAGCTCTGGGCAAAAAAATATAACTGAGTGGGAAAGTTGACTATTAGCAGGGACGCTGGTAACCGAGCCCAGGGGAAGTCTGGCTGTTTGGACCTCGGGGTCCCTACCAAGGAGCCTGGGCAGGGGCGGCCACCAGAGTCGTAACCAAGTCTCGGGCAGAGGAATAAACAGCTCTGTGCGGACGAGCCTTGCATCCTAACCTGTGTCGAGATGAAATTTCAGTCGCTGGGCTCCGATGCGGCGGGTCTGGGGAATGTGTGCAGCAGCGTGCCAGAGCATGGTGGGAAGGGCCCTTGGATTTGTGGCAGGATAAGCAAATGGGACAGCCCTCCTCCAAGCTCCACCCTGCCACGTACAAGTCTCTCTGCTTCCCAGAGTCAAGTCTCAACGCCTGCTCTGCAGGGGCAGCGGCGCGAGGGCAGTGGCCCCATCGGCTTCCTTCCCCACGACAGCCAAGACCCTGGCATTCCTAGGGGCTCCTTGGGAGACCTTGGTGGAGTGGATGGACTCCAGGGGCGTGGGCAGGCTGACTCCTTGGGGCCCTTGTGAGAACGACAGCAGGTGCCGCGTGGCGAGCACCTCGCGCGGTCCCAGCTCCCCAGCGACGGGTGGAGGGACAGCGTCCCAGCCGGCCGTCACCAACCCTGCGGCTGGAGCACGAAAGCAGGGTCCACGCCCCGCCCGTGCGCTATCCTGGAAGATGGGGTCCTTCCATTTACACTCTGTAAATGAGGAAAGGCCGAGCAATGTCTCAAGGTCACACTGCTTCCCAGTGGCCGAGGGGGGGACCAGAAGCCGGGGAGTCGGGCTCAGGGGCAATTCAGGAAACTCTGCCCTTCACCCAGAAGGGAAGGACACGCCGCCTCCAGACCTGGGCCGCTCCCTTGAGATTCGGGCTCCACCCGGAGGCAGACAGCCCATCGCTCTGCCACCCAGGCGTGTGGGCAGGCCCAGGGAACAGTTTAGCAGCTGACAGATTTTTTTGAACCTGTCTGCCGAGTTGCCAACTGAACCGTCTCGTGCTCAGCCCGTCAACCTCGGCACGGCTGGAGGCATCTGCCTGTGGGAGGCGGGAGGCGGCCAAGGGGAGCCCTAGGGAGGGGTGGCAGGGGACACCAAGGGGGAGGGGGCTCTGAGGGTCATCCAGGCACCGCCAGCTCCCTCTTGCAGAACAGGACTCAGGGAAGAGCAAAGGTGGGGGAAGCCCACCGGTAGCTGGGCTAGCCCCAGCCTCCACCTTGCATGATGCTTCTAGAACTCTGGGGGGGACTCTTCCAGCCTGGGCAGGTGTGTAGGTCAATAACAAGTTCCCTGACCCATAGGGTCATGGAGCTGGGACACAGGAGACCGTTCTTAACCACCACGTATGACCTTGGGTGGGGCCTTGCCTTATCCGTACCTCAGTTTCCCCATTCATGAAAGGATCACGCTCTGTCCCTGGCCTCCCCAGCCCACGTTCCTCAGTCTCCCACACCCTTTGGCATCCCCACCTCTACTCCAGGGAGAAAGCTGGGGTATCAGGGGAATTCTCCCTAACAAATTATTTCCTATTTATTGGTAAGAGAAGTTGCAGCAGGGATAAATTATTAACAAAGCGGAAACGAGATTCTGTTGGGAACAGATCCTAATTCTAGCTGCCCTGCCCGTCTCTAACCTCCCCCGCAAGACTCCCCGTCCCGTTCCTTGGGTGGTTCCACGGACCCCGTCCCTGTTTCTCTCTCTCTCTCCTTCCCTCTGCCTGTGGGGTTCGCTCCCCTTCCCTTTCGGGTTTCTGTTTGAGCCGAAGCCTGGACCTCAGCAAGGTCATTCCCCCCCCACCCCCCACCCCCGCCGTGAATCAGCGGAAACCACCGGAACGCTGCTTCAGGGCTGGAGCGGCAGCTGGCCAGGGAGGCTTCTCTTGTTGGGGTGGGGTTTGCTGCTGTTGGGTTTGGTTTCTTGTTAGACGTGTTTCTTCCCAGCCCAGCCACTACTCACTGGGAAGGCCAGGGGCCTGAATGAGGGGTCTTCCCCGGGCTCATCCACCCTGGCAATGAGCATCCAGAGGTCACGGCGACAGCCACCGCCTCCCCACACCAGGTCATGCCCAGACCTCGACTCTGAACCAGCCACCGTGGACATCTGCTAATGAAGGAGCCACGTTAGACCCCCCGAACCTGCCCTGCCCTCAGGTCTTCAGCTGCCCAGAGCACCTCTCCTCTGCCCAATTCCCCAAATTGTTTGGGAGGAAAGGGAGGCCTTTCACTTCAGCCCTGCCCACAATTCACCTCCTTCCAGAACCTTCCATGACTGGGGCTGGACTCTAGGCCAGCAGGGACCAGGTCTTGCCCCCCCTTGCTCTACACCCCCAGTGACTATTTGCACGTAGTGGTATTTGCTAAACGTTCCTACCCCCGCACCTGGATCCCACGAGAGTGTACATGAGGGGCACTTTCTCGCTTGTCTCACTCCATCTCATCGCTCTGGTGCGGCTCAGAGAGGGTAAGCGGCCTGCCCAGCGCCACCCAGGGAGGACAGCGCGGTCAAGGGACTACTGAGAGATGGGGAGTTGCAGCGAGCCGGGTCCGCAGTCCCGTACCTACCTCTGGCTTCCCCACCAGACACAGCCAGCAAGACCTTCTGCCCACCCAAGGGCTTCCCCACCAGACACAGCCAGCAAGACCTTCTGCCCACCCAAGGGCATCAGGCTGCCCTGGAGGACTGTCCAGGAGAGGGTCAGCTGGGAAGCCCCGGGCAGAGGGGCAGGGATGTCAATGCCGAATGCTGCTCTCCGGGATCGCAGACCCGGAAGGACCGACTTCCTCCCACGGCTGAGCGGTCAGAGGGTTCGGGTGACATCTTGTCAGGGCTCTGGTTGGCCAGACAAGAGTTCGTCTCTCTAGGAGCTTAAACTCTTGTAGTGGTCTCCCCCCGTCTCCACAAGAGATACTTTCCAAGCCCCCAGGGGATTCCTGCAAACCCAGATGGCACCAAGTCCTACATAGACTGTTTTTTTTCCTGTATGGACACGCCTATGGTAAGGTTAACAGTGATGACTGATAATAAAATAGAGCAATCATAACCAAATACTGGAAGAAAAGTTACGTGAATGCGGCCACCCTCTCCACACACACCGCCCTGGGCCGCGCTCTCCCCTCTTGTGACGTGAGAAGATAAAATGTCTGGGTGATGTGATGAAGCGAGGGCAGGGCGTGGGCGTGGGGACGAAGCGTTAGGCTACGAGGGACCTTCTCACTACATGCCAGGAGGAGGATCACCTGCTTCCAGACCTTGGCTGACTGTGGCTAACTGACACCGCGGAGAAGGTGGGGGCGGGGGACAGCTGTACTGTTCAAAAAAAAACATTAGAAAAAAAGGGTACGTTCTGTTTTGCCCTGGCATGTGTGGATTCTTCCCACAGCCAAATTTCTAGAATGTTTGGGGTGGGAGGTTCTATCCCAACTGAAGAGAGCCTGGGCTGGTCTGTGTGCCCCCCCCACCCCCCCGCCACCGCAAGGGCGACTTCTGCACCGCAGCCCCTCACCCGGCGGAACGTAACTGAGCAGACCTGCGCCGGCGTCTGAGTCAGACAAGGAATGGCGCCCCGGCCCCTTGCATGCCCCCAGTGACAGGGGCTCATTACCACAAGAAGCAGAAAGGCCAAAGGAGACGGCTTGCTCCCTAGGAAGTCTGACAATAGGTTTGGCTCACACTGCACATGTCTCTTTGTTCCGGGCTCCCTTTCTGTCACATGTTGGTCCTGTGTTCTCTGGTCATGCTGTAAACACTTTCTAATTGATCTGAAAAAGCACTGAGAGAAGCAGGATTCGCCCAAGCTCTCCTCCTCCCCCATGCCCAGAGCTCAAAAAAACGCTTCCCCACCGGGGCCAGCAGGAAGGCTCAGCCGCTGGCCTCCTCCTGCTGTGCGGGGACACAACCTGCTCAGCCAAGGACCTCCAGCCTGGGCTCGGCCGAGCTGCTCTCTGCGCCCCCTTCCCGCCACCCCCCCCCCCCCCCCCGCGCGGCCCCCTCAAAGAGCCAACCCTTTCATTTAATCCCTCTTTAAAAAGTAAAGAGACGTAAAGAAGGGGGAGATACGAGGCTGACAGAAAGAAGGAGTGAGAGAAAGGGAGAGAGAGGGGCAGGATGGGGGCAGGGTGCCGGCAGGAGAAGAGCCGCAGACCGAGAAGCCCAGTAAAGTGCATTATTGATTCAGGACTCAGAAAATGCTTAGAGAGTAGGAAAAGCGTCCTGCTCTTTAAAAGCTTGTGCAAAGCCTAAGCCAGACACATGCAGCCTTCCCAAAGAGGGCCTGCTCTGCTGACATGAATATTTTATCACGGAGGAGAAAAAAATTGGCATGGAGGATTTAAACACTGGGGTGGGGGTCGAGGGGCGCCCTCCTCCTCTCCCGGAGCGGCCCTTGGCTTCCCTGCAGGAGAACAGAACAATGGGGCCTGGTGGTCCCTCAAGAGGCCAGGGGACTGGGGGCGCGGTGGGGGCGGAGCACCCACGGAAAGGGGCGGGTCCAAGAGGGGTGAGGTCGAAGCCCCTCCCCTAACTTTTGTCCGGCTGCCCCATCCCCCACCAGACGCCGGGTATGAGCCGCCAGTAACCCTAGAGGCTGCCCCTTCCCATAAAGTCCAAACCCAAACTGTCCCGACCTTCCCCTGGCCCTCCCTGCCTTCGGTTTCCACACGGAGTATTGCTATTGGCGCCGGACATCGTGATCCTGGTTTTTCCCGCAAAATTTCATTTCCTCTATGCATGACAATCCTGTGAGCTAAGGCACAACTCCGAATTCTGTTTTTCCCATGACGAACGGGGGTCAGGCTCGCCAGGCAACGTGGCCCATGTCACTTTGGTGAGCAAAAGGCAGAACCGGGGTTAGAAGTTCCAAATCACGCGCTCGCCGGGAAGCCGGGAAGCCTAACGCGCTGCCCCAGCCTCCTTGCCTCCCTGGTTTAGGGGATTTTCGCACCACAGATGGCTTTACAAACTGTTTTATGGTCCTATTGAAGTCATTTCCTTGCCTCGTTAGTCCTCTGGGCTCGGCTTCCTTTCCTGATGCCCCCTCCCGCCCGACCCCTGGCTTTCAGTGTGGGGCAGCCTGTCTGGAGCTCCTCCCCTCCAGCCCGAGGGGGTGTCTGCTTGACTGTCCCTTCCTCAGGGCCTGCATCCCTGGCCACTGCCCTCGCCCCAGGCCGGGCCGGCCCCCAGCCTGGAGACGAGCAGAAGAGATGTCTCTTCTCCTTAGCACCTTCTGGGGCTAATGTGTGCTCCCGGAAGGTGGAGCCCCGTACCTGCACGGCGCTTAATTAAGGCTTGCAGAGTGACTCCCCCTCCTCGGCAGGTCCCTTGTCTGGGTCCTCCGGATGCCATAGAAGTCTCCGGAGTCCATACAGTACCCAGACGGATGGCGATGGGTGGGGACGGCCGTGCCAACAACCGCAAGCTGGGACCGGCAAGGGTTTCTTCTCCCTCCTGGTCTCCAAGGAGTTAAGGAGCGGTGGGGCAGAGGAGACAGGAAGGACCCCTGGGCCTGCTCCCCCAGGACCCAGCTGGGCACCCCTGGACAGGTGTGTCACTCTGTGCAGGAACCGGTGGGTGAGGGGGGGAGTGGTAAGACTGAGCCTGCAAGATTTCATTCATCTGCTCGCTCGCTTCTTCATCCACTATTTCGGAATGTCCGCTGTGTGCAAAGTCGTCGTGGGAAGCAGACCTGGCTGCTATCAGAATTCCTGGAAGAGGAGGGTAGGCAAATATTCCCGGGCCCTAAGGCCAGAAATTCTGCTCCGGATTGAAAGCCAACCAGCCAACCCACCAACCCTGTCTGCAGGCACTCGGATGCCCCGCCAGATTTGGGAGCCTGGTGCAGCTGATCCGAAGAAGGGGTCCGATTCTACGCCAGGAGCCTCGCTTTCACCATCACCCCCATAGGTGAGGAGGGACCTGAGGCCCCTAGAGGCCAGGCACTGACTCAAGGTCAGGTAACCCGGGCACTTTGAGCTCTTACGAGAGCAACTGAGCCCTCTGAGGTGACCCCAGAAAAGCCACCTGTGGCTTGGTCCCCACAAATGGCCCAGATGACAAGCCTGGATGGGAACTGGCTGGGATGGTCAGCAAGGCTTCCTCGGGAAGGTGGGGTTTCCGGCAGGCCTGGAAGAAGGGCGGGCAGGATGTGGACAGGTGGAGGAAGGTTTAACTGGGCCGGGAGAGGAGTGCCCTGCACCGTGAGGCCAAGTGAAGGGCAGACGGGTTGTGCAGAATTTGCACAGGGAGAGATGCAGGGAGAAAAGAGTTAATGCGCTTGGCAGGGCAGGGGCCGGCGGGGAGCCTGGGAGGTAAGGGAGCCAGCGTCCATCTTGACATTTAGCAGCTGCCGGAAGGCCCTGGCTCTGGCTGGCCAGCCTTCCTCCAAGGAAGAGAGGTTAAGAGCCTGGGAGCGAAAGGCTCAGGACATCGGAGGGGAAGGTTGGCCTCCCACTGCCCCCCAAGGCTGGAGCAAGAAGCGAGCGCCTGTGGCTCAGGCCCAAGGATGGGTTCTAAGAACAAACTCCCTCCCAGCGTGCGGCCAAGGTTGGGGCCACTGGCCCCAGGACACTGTCATGGGACAATTCTCCACCGGGGAGAGGCCCCGGGGCCCCTCTTCCCCCCCTTCCTACCTCTGCCCTCTCCATGCCCATCCCCCACACTGAGAGGCGGCCAGATATTTGGGGAACCCCCGGTGGGAAGGGCCGGGCTGCCCGTTCCAGGCAGACGTGCTGGGTGGAAGGCGGTCGCCACGCTCCCCCTCCCCGCAGCGCCCCCGCCCCTCTATTTTTAGGTCCATTACTGTCCATTGTTGGGTGTATTTCTTTTCCCACTCCTTCCCCAGAAAAACAGCTCGGGTTCCTCCAGGCAAAACCATCTCGCCTTCCCTAGAGCTGGTGCGTGGGAGCGTGCACGCTGCCAAACAGACATGATATAAGTGAATTATCAAGTAAGTGGATTAGCAGACTCGCCATGTCTCAAAGGGCGGCGGGGGTGGGGCAGGGTGGGCGGGTGGGTAACTGCCACCATCGCTCACTCCTCCCCTGCCCTCCCTCCTCCAGCTGACAGGGACCATACGCTCACCCAGCGCAGAGGGCCACAGCACGCACGCGCGCACACAGATGACAACTAGCTCTATCCATCTGGAGCCTTCTAAGACACCCGGAGTGCCTCATATCAGCTGTAGATGGCGGGGTTAGCAGCTAAGTGCTGGGGCCAGGCAGCTCAGGGTAGAGGGGCCAAGCTCCTCTATTTCAATGCTGTGTGACTTTGGGAAAGTGCCTTAACCTCTCTGAACCTTGGGTTCCTTGTATTCAAAATGGGTATAAATATAGGATCCACCATAAGACTTCTGTGAGGATTCGATGAGCTGTTTAGGTTGAGTGCTTGGTATACAATAGGCACTCAATAAGTGTAAGCTGTTGCTCCTCTGAGGAGAAAGAGGTAAAATCAAGAAAACCCTCAGATAACGGGGCCATTCAGTTACAAGAAGACAAACATTGGTTTTCCTGAGTGTAGGGGCCCCCAGAGGGACCACAGGGGTCCACCGGTGGACTCAGGGTGGTCTGGGAAGCCCCATGAGCATTTGCAGCCATGCATGTGTGCCCTGCAGGTGTGTGTGTGTGTGCACATGCGCACACTGTTCCTGAATGAGCACCATGAATCCTCAAAGGCAGGAACCTCTGCTCTGGGGTCTGGCTGCTGAGGTGTGGGTTGGGCTCTAGCTTTGCCTGTCCCCTCCGGGTCCTCCTGCGTGTGTCTGGGACATTACTGGTTTTTTCCTTCTCTCTCCCTCTCCTTTCCCCTCTCTGGTTTACTCTCCAAGTTTAAAAGTTCCAAAGGCTAGAAACAGAACCAAGGAATGCAGTAGGATTCTGAGGGGAGTGTGCAGGCAGGAAATCTCCACCCCAAGACTTGCCTTGAGGTCACCCACCTCCCGGAAGCTAGTCCAGTGGGGAGCCCAGACCCCGCCCAGTGTCAGCCCCAGAGCTGCTGGTGAGGATTTTCGAAGATGCCTGTCTGGAGTGGGGACAGGGGCAGAGACAGTGTGCCCTTTGGCCGGCCGGCTTCTCTTTCTACTGTCATCTGCCTTTGGCTGTCTCTTGATACCCAGAGGGAGGGGACACCCCAAGAACCCCAGATAGGCAGGGCCATCCACGTGGGCTGGAGCAGAGGGAGGGGCCTGAGGGTTACACACAGGCTGCGTCTCCCCGCCTCCTTTTCACCTTTGCCCAACAACAGCCTCCGCTGTGACCGGGGGGGAACATGTCCTGGTCGTGTTTCATTTCCTTTTATTTCCCTGGTCGACACTTGGAGTCAAGTGGACGAATGACACGGGCAGAAGGAGGGAACTGGAATGAGGGACGGAGGGGTCCAAATGGTCCCACAGCACCCTGGCAATGGCTGGGGGACAAGGATGCCAGATCGTTGTTGATGGTCCGAGTTCCCTTCCTGGGGGGGCCGGGGAGGGCAGCCCTAGAGCATCCCCGGGTTAGGTGTGGAGGGCAGATCAGATGTGCAAAATTTCTGCAGGGGGAGATAGGTTGCATTTCTCTAATGGAGGTGACCCCTGCGCAGCCACACCTTGGGGTCCCGGGCCCCTTCCTGTCTGCCCCAGCACACAACACCACAGCTCGTGGGCAGGCTGGCATGGGGGCCTTGGAGCTCCCCAGGACCCTGGAGAGCCAGCTCTGAGAACAGCCGTGTCACCAGAGGCTCACCCAAGGGGCCCAGAAAGGAATGTGTTAACCTTATGTCACATCTACACTGAAGAGTGAGCGCCCCCCCCCCCCCCCCCCGTGGGCTGCAGGTGGCTTTCAGGCAGGCAGCCCATGCCCCCCCCCCGACAAATGCCGTGAGGTCAAATCCCAGGCACAAGTGCACGAGGGAAACATGGTGTGGAACGCCACCTGTCCCCAGGGCTCTGGTCTACTCCTTCAGGAGAGCCCGGGACCTACAGCTGACCCTCGTGGGTCTGCCGTCCCTCCCTAGGGGCCCGAGGAAGTCACTGCATCCTGTGGGGCCTCCGTTTCCCTCATGTAGGAAGCGAGGGAGCTGGAGTCACTAGTGGTTTCCCATTGTGTTCACAGGAGTCCTGGGACTGCCTGGAGGTCAGGAGCTCAGGGCCTCGGGTCGGGGGCAGAGGGTCACTGGCAGCCCCGTCCAAGGAGCCGTCTTTCCCCTGAGCCATCAGTCCCACGGGCATGTGCTCCTAGGTATTTCGGTTCCTCTAATCTCTCAGACCCCTTCCAACCTGCACTCCCTACTTGAGATGCAGGATAATTAGCAGTGGCATTTATATGTCGGGGGGCGAAGTGAGACCCAGGCTCCGGTGCCCTGCTGAGTGGGTCCGGGAGCGGGTTGCTGTAGAAGCTAAGGAGGAGCCACTCTGAGACTGGAAAGAAGCACAGGCTGGGCACCCCTCCCGTTACCCTCCTCTGAGCATCGGCGCTAACGTCCCAGCCTGAAAGCTTGGTCGGGAATCAAGGAGACACAGAGGAGGAAAGGACCGAGGGAAAGAAAGGGAGGGGGAGGGCAGGAGCACTGGGGCTCCCCCTCCTCCGCTTCACCCCGGCACCGCATTAAATGCCTGGGATCGGAGTCCAAGCCCAGACTGTCCACTTAATGCTGGGGTCTCAGTCTCCTCATCTGTAAAATGGGGAAAGTAGTTTTTATCCTGTAGGCTCTCTGGGAGGACCCGAGGATACACCACGCACAGGATACTCAGTGTTTCCTGGGAAGTGATGGACAGCCCAGAGGCCCGCCCTCGCACGGATGGTCAATGGGTTGTCCACAAGGATGACAAGAACACGGAGTGGAGAAAGAACAGTCTTTCCATCACACGGTGCTGGGGGATCTAGCTATCCTCGTGCAAAAGAAGGAGGCCGGAGGCTTATTGTACACCACAGACCCAGATGAACTCAAAATGGATCAAAGATCTAGACATGAGGGCGAAAACTCTAGAAGTCTAAGAAGAACACATGGGGGGAAACACTTGTGACACTGGACTTTGCAAGGGTTTCTCTGATACGACACCCAAAGCACAAGCAACAAAAGGAAAAAAATAGATCAATTAGATTTCACTAAAGTAAAAAAATATATATATTGTGCATTAAAGGACACCATCAAGAGAGTGAAAAGGCTAACCACCAAGTTGGGGAAATATTCGCAAATCGTATGTCTGATACGGATCTAGCACCTAGCACACGCATCAAGGACATGTAAAAGAAGACAATCCTGTGAAAAAATGGGCAAAAGACATGAATACACATTTCTCCGTAGAAGATACACAAGTAATCAGTAAACCAGTCACTAGAGAAAGGTGAATCAGACCCGTAGGAGATGCCACTTCACACCCACTAGGTTGGCCATAATAATAAAAAACAAAACAAAACAAAAAAACAGGAGATACGCCGTGCTGATGAGAGTGTGGAGAAACTGGAACCACGTCCCATGCCGGCGGGAATGAAAAGTGGTGTGGCCACTGTGGACGACAGTTTGGTGGCTCCTCAAAAACTTAAAAATGGAATTACCATATGACACAGCAATTCCACTCCCAGATGTAGCCCCAGAACCATGTCCACACAAAAAGTGCACACACAAGGACATAGCAGCATTATTCCTAACAGCTCCAAAGCAAAATCAACCCAAATGTCCACTGACTGGGGCACGGAGGCAGAAATGTGGTCTAGCCATACAGTGGAATATTCCTCAGCCTTAAAAATGGAACAAAGTAGTGACCCCTACCACCGCATGACAAGCCTCGGGAATGTGATGCCAAGTGAAAGACGTCAGGCACAAAAAGGCACGTGTCGTAGGATTCTACTTCCATGAAGGGTCCAGGAGAGGCAAACCCATGGAGACGGGAGGCTGACTCGTGGTCGCCAGGGGCCAGGGGGAGGGGCCCTGGGGAGTGACCGCGAGTGGAGAAGGGATTCCCTTCTGGGGTAATGAAAAGTGTCTCAGAACTACATAGAAGCGGTGGTCACACAACATTTTGAGTGTACTAAATGCTCTGAAACTGGATCCTTAAAAATAGTTAAAAAGGCAGATGTTATGGTCTGTGTATGTTACTACAACAAAAAATGTTAACGGTTCATTTCACGTAATGTGAATTTCACCTCAGTCAGAAAAAATTTTTAAGTTCTTTTAAAAACAGCACCAAAAGGAGAAAAAAAAAACAAAACCCAAAACTTTTAACCATGTGTGGGGATAGATGTTAACTAAGTTTATCATAGTGGTCATTTTGTAATATCTACATATATCAAGTTGTAACATTATACACCTGAAACGAATACAGTGTTATACATTAATTATATCTCAATAAAAAAAAGAATTTATAGACCCAGAAGGAAATTATGTGATGTACCATTGTATTTTTAGTGCTCATCTTTATTTTTCTTTGTTTTGATTTTCATTTATGAAACTACTATAATAAAAGAGTTTGAACTTGAAACAAAGTCTAGCGCTGGACTCGGCACTCAGAACCCCTCTATGTGCCCTGGGATCCCCCATTTTTTCTGCCTGTGACCAAAGCTGAACCCTAGCCCAGATTTCTCCAAACTCCCAGAATCTATTTGGCCATCCACCTGGAGTGCTGGTGAATCTAGGCACACCGCATCATGGCGCAGTGGGGGAAACTGAGGCCAAGGGGGCCTGGCCTGGCGTGCCAGCAGCAGGGAGGCTTTGCAGAACTGGAAGCGCCTGGCTCCCCTCTGGTGCTTGTTCAGCTCTCGCACGCTCCCCCACCCCCCGCCAGCAGTTGGTGTGTGCGCAGGGAATTAGAAACACATTTTCATATATTTAAGCAAATCTGCCGCTAAGGAAAAACAGATCAGAACCTGCAAAGCGAAGCCGAGCAGAACCGTTTTCTGCATCATCCGCCACTTCCTAGTTTCCTCGGCACTTGGTGCCCGGGGCGCTCGTGGGCCAGATGGACCCTGGCCAGGTCTACGCCGGGGAGCCTGGGCCATGGGGGCTGTGGGATGGGAAAGGAGCTTTGCAGCCCGGGCTCCGGTCCTGGGGTGGCCAGGGCTGCGCGGCAAGGGCACCCCCTCCTTTGGGCCTGCCACACTCTGCTCCAGCCCCTCTGGCCTCTGCCTGACCACTGTTCCCCTCCCCCCCCCCTCCCACCACATCCTTGGCCCAACCCCCCAGCCGTCCCCCAACATTAGGAGCCAGAGAGAAGAAGGCAGAATCCCAGGCGCACCACTGAGTGGACCTAGGGAAGCTTCGGTGTCTCTGTTCATCTGCCTAATGGAACCGCAAGCGCTCCACCGCACAGAATTACAGGGAGGGGGGTTAGATGGGACGAGGCGGTGACGTGGCTCGTGCCCCCCCCCCCAGGCATCCACACGCCCCCTCCGCAGGTCCCCCGCACACCCCCACCCCACGACCTTCGCGCCAGCTGTCACGCCTCGGCATCCCTCCGACCCCTCGCCCCACCCCAGGCGCCCCATCTCTGAACTCGCATCGTGCACGCGGACTCTACCTCCCTTTCCAGGCCTGGCCAACAGCGTCGCCTTCTATGTGTTATGTTCTACTGTCCCTCCTTTTGTCTCTCCAGCTAAGTTCTGGGATGGAAAAAGAAAATCCCTTTTTTTGGCACATTCATTCTGTGCCAGGCGCCCCGCTGAGGGCTCTCCGAGGCTTGTCTCCTCTCATTCGTCAGCCTTCCTCTGAGCCTGTGGCCGCTGTCATCCCAACGATCAGATGAGAACATGGAGCCTCGGAGTGCAAGGGACTCGGCCAAAGTCCCACAGCCCAGAAGGACGGGGTAACAGCCCTCGCATTTGCCCCTTCCCAGATCCCAGATTCTCACCCACAGTGGGGGGTCGCCTGCCCGGCTGTGCAGCCGGGGATCATACAGGCAACGCCGGAGACACGTGAGAACATATTAAAAACCAAAGCTGGAGAGTGTAGATAGAGATGGAAGAGGAAGATGAGCCTGGGGAAGGCAGGGGTGTGTATGCTGGAAAGTTCTAGAGCTTCTGACACTGCCTTCTGACACTTCTGACTCTGGAGGCTGCCACCTCCAGGCTCCTTCCTCTCTCCACCACCCTCCAGGGGGTGTCTGGACCCAAAGCCATTCCCTTAAGAAAGGTCAGGAGCAAGGATCTCACACCTGCGGGCACTGACCGCCCAGCAACGCTGCCCCCAGCCTGTCACTCATCCGCTCCCCAGGAAGGAGACTTCACTGTGCAGGAAGATGTCATGCATGGAACTATTCTTGTCCCAAGCCGGGCCCTGCCTCAGGCGTTTCAACAGAATGAACTGCCTTAACTAAGGGTTGGGTGAAGCTCTGGTTCCAAAGTCGCTTTCTACTTAAGGACAGAGCTGTGCAGACCGCCTGCTGTCACCCCATGCCAGTCCCACAAAGCAGGGGCTCCAATGGAGCCAAGCGGGAGCTTCCGGTGCTTCCTCTGCCCTGATCAAAACCCTAGTTCTTCCTGTAAGACTCAGTTCTAATCTCTCCTCCTCTGAGAAGTTTTCCTGGATCACACCCACCTTCCACTTACCCGACCACTTGTTCATTAAACGCATGCCTCGCACAGATTGGAGACAGAAAGATGGGACAGCTCTACTTCTGGGGAGCTCACGGTCCAAGGCAAACGAAACACCAGGAGTACAATAGCCCTCGTGAATAAGCGTCAACCATATGCCAGGGGCTGTGCACCACAGTCCTGTTTGCCTATCCTATTAATAGCAGCAATTTGAGGCTCAGAGAGGTTAAGCCTCATACCAAAGGTCACACAGCATGAGGTTCTAACCTCCATCTCTCTGTCCCTAGGACCCACGCCCTAAACCACTAGGCCAACATCAGTGAGCAGGAAGACGGGGATGTGACCAGACAGGGGCCTTTTATCCACCTGGGTTAGGGAATCAGGGAAAGCCTCCTGGATGAGGGGAAGTCCAACCTAAACCTTGAAGACTGAGCTGGGGTTTTCCAGGTAAATGGGGAAGCCTTGGAAATGAAGGAAGCAAGGGAAGACATTCTGGGTGGAGGAGGCGGCCCAGGCAAGGGTACAGAGGTGGGAAGCGTGGCGGGCTGGAATACAACGGGTGAGCTGAAGAGACGCATCTTCACCTTTCGGGGGCTCCCACCACAGCAGCTCTGTCTCCCCACCTATTGGTAGTGTATATGGGTAACGTCTGTCTGCCGGTCTGTCTCTTTGAGGACAGGAGGGGGTGGGGGCGAGTTGTTCCACACACTCTCCCCTGAGGGCTTGGGGACCAGGAAAACAGAGGGGGAAGGAGGGCTGAGCCAGCGGAGCCGTCAGGTCAGTGTGGCTTGGTGGGAACATTTTGTGAACATGGTGGTCTGGCGGGAGGAGGGACATCTATGACCTTGATTCTACATATGGTGTTCAATGTCACGGTCGGGAGGGGCTTGAGGACTCAAGGATTCACATGACCCAGCAGTCCCCTTGGGTTGGGGGACAGGGCCATGTGCTCTGCATCTGGGTAAACCAAGGCACAGAGAAGGTAAAGCTTGAGGGAAAAGGGTGCTCAAAGATACACCTTCATGGCCTATTCCTGGTTTCCCATCAAGCCCAAGACCAAGGGTCCTGTACATGTAAAGTCTCCTTGGATAAAAAGTTTAATGTTCATCTATTTCAAAATCAAGAGGATCAAGATTGGATCAATAATCATATCAGGGGCGCTTGGGTGGCTCAGTGGGTTAAAGCCTCTGCCTTCGGCTCGGGTCATGATCCCAGAGTCCTGGGATCAAGCCCCACATCGGGCTCTCTGCTCAGCAGGGAGCCTGCATCCCCCCCCCCCCGCCGCTCTCTCCGCCTGCATCTCTGCCTACTTGTGATCTCTGTCTGTCAAATAAATAAATAAAATCTTTAAAAAAATCATCATATCAAAGCCTGACGCGAGAACAAAACTCACCCTCTTCGATGTTTCTCTCAGAAGCTGGTGGGGCGGGCAAGGCGGCCCAGGGTCGCCGCCCATTACAGACGAGGAAACCGAGGTTCAGAGAATCTAAGTGACCAGAGACGAGGAAACCGAGGTTCAGAGAATCTAAGTGACCAGAGAATGGCAGAGCTGGGATGGGTCCTCAGACCCCAGGCCTGTGGCTCTAGACGAGATACCCACAGCCTCTCTGTGGAAGCTTCCAGAGGGTCTCAGGGATGTCAGCTCCCAGCTCCAGCCCTCACTCCTGGGCTTGCTGCTCCCCACCATCTCCTTGAACAGGGATTCGTCACATAGCCCCTGCGGATCGCCTGGGAACGTCAGCCGTGGGGTACGCGCACCACGAGGCCGTTACATACCTCGGACCGTACCCTGGATGTCTCTGAGATCCCTGGATCGCGTGTTAAAATGCAGTTCCTGGCTCAGCAGTCTGGGGCAAGCCTGGGATTCTGCATTTTTAATAAGGTGAATCCAAGGACTACATCTTAGGCAGCAAGGGGGGACCCGTAGGGTCGCTTTAACCACCACCTGCCTGGTCTGCGGCCAGCACCCCACCCCCTCTCTTCCTCACCATCTCTCTCCTGAGAACCGAGGGTCAGCTTTTGTCTCCAGAGGCACAAGGAGAGTGTTTTGGGGCACCGTGGGGCTGATCCTGACACCCAACAGCACAGGGGATGAGAAGCCTCAGCGGGTACGGCCTCTCCTGCCCCCGGGCCCTGCCGCGTGGCCAGGCTGGCCCTCTCCCGCCGGCCTGGAACAGAGGGTGGGGGGCCGCCCGTGCTC
Source organism: Mustela nivalis (assembly GCF_964662115.1). Lineage (NCBI taxonomy): Eukaryota > Metazoa > Chordata > Mammalia > Carnivora > Mustelidae > Mustela > Mustela nivalis. The sequence continues at coordinate 89,344,473 of NC_139032.1, read as the reverse complement.
TCCTGCAGTCCTCATTGAAATTTTGCCCTTGCCCTCGGATCCTTGGTTGAGAGCTCATCCCTATTAATTCTCATTGTGCATTTAGAGCCAATAGGTTTTTATTTATTCATTTATCTTGGTCTTCTCCCCGCTCCCCTTCCTCACCAGGCTGGAATTTACAATTCAGGTCTCAGGTGGCCTTGCGGAAGGACGGGAAGCCTGGCAGGAGGGAGGGTCCGCACCCTGAACCCTGAAAACAGTGGCTGCTTCGTGCCCTCCCCGTGCACCCTGGGGGGGGTGCTCCAGGGCTCACACTCTCACTGGCTGCATGTGGGGACAGGTCCAGCAGTCGCTGCAGGGACCCACTGGGCACTGGCCTGGCTAACGGGTCAGTGAGTGGCCGGATACCATTAGGGCGCCCCCTGGTGGTTCATGCCGCCGGCTGGGCCTGCAGGAGTCGGAGCTCCCGGACCACCCAGGACGGGCCGGCTGCCCAGGGACTGGGAATGCAGGGCGTGCCATTCTGGAGGCCGGACAGAGGCAAAGAAGAAAAGCCAGGGACACTGCTGAGCCCGTCCTAACGATAATGGTAAACACACAACTCCCACTGCACATTGAGAACCCACTGTGTGCCAGCTCGATCCCCGGCCGGCTCCATGCCTCGCATACGGGATTATCTCTCCTGTACCGGGCAGGAAGCTGAACCTCTGCGAGGGAAGGCGGAGCCACCTGGTGGGGGAGCGTGGGCTCCGGCTGCAGACAGGCTGCCGTCTGCCTTCCAAACGGAGTGACCTTGGCGGGATTTAGGCAACCCCTTCTAATCCCTACAACAGGATTAGAACAGGACCCACTCAGAGCATCCTAGAGATGATTAAATGAGACACAGGCAGGACCTGCTCTGGGGCGGCAGCACGGGGCGGGGGGGGGGGGGGTGCGGACTTGAAGTTATCTGGATGTGACCCCCTCCCCCACCGCTCCCTGCAGAAGCCAGCCCCCCTCCACTGGCCAGGCAGAGTCCCCACTCTTGTTGGCCGCACACTTGTAGTAATAGGCAGAGCGGGATGGCAGCCTGTGATGAAACATTGAAGTCCATCAGGCAGGTGTGGAGACACTGAGGACCCTAGGCAGGACCGAGGCAGGAGATGCTGAAGAGGCTGTCCCTCCTCTCCTCCGGTCCCGGGAGAGAAGGAGAGGGGACGGCAGCTCCTCCCAGACCCCAGCACTCAATGACCCCTGCCAGGGCTCAGGCGGGACAGCAGTAGGATTGGGGGAGGGTGAGTACCCCACCCTGGCAGGTGCCCTGGGTCCTCCCTATGAGAGTGGGGGCAGGGCAGAGGCCCAGAGCTAAGGGTATCGTGAACCAGCTTCGGCCAGGAGAGGGCCTCAGACTTGCATTTGATGGTCATCTCCACCCCTCAAGCCCTTGACCAGATGCTGGTCCAGTGAGTTATGATGTAGCGGCCCCGTCCCACACTCTTCCCCCCAGTACATTAAAGCATTGATGAATATTTAAGAGAAGAAATACAGTCAGGACTCTAATACAAGAAGCGGAGGTTGACTCTGTCCCGGGAGTGTGTGGAGAAGTCTTTGCATGAGCTGGGCTGGGTCGCTCTCTGAGTACATAGGCTCAGAACTGAGCTCCACTGCCCCCCAAGTGTGGCCTTGCTCCTGACCTTTACAAGCTGACCCCCTTGCTCATCCCTGAGCCGTGAAGCCCTGGGATCCCCAGTGCAGCGATCCCCATGAGCTATCCAGCAACGCCCGCACGCCCGCTCCCAGCCCTCTGCTGCCTCCCCCCCCCCACCACCACCACACCGCTTGCTCCCTCGGCCCAGCCACCAGCCACAGTAACAGCCTCCCTGCTGACAGTCCAGACAGGAAGCTACCTTCCCAGGCTGACTGCTCTGTGATCGGAATGCTGCCGCCCGTGGGACTGAGGCGTCCTCAGGAGCCCAGCGGAATACCTGCTCAGTCCAGGCATAAGCCCAGAGACCTGGAAGCTCCCTCAAGGACACCCAGAGGCAGCAGTCACCCCGAAGAGGCTGCCGAGCAGCTCCTGCAGCCTGGCTGCCCAGCCCAGGCTCCTGCCAGGCACAGGGGGTGGGGATGGAGAGCTAAGGCTTGGCCAAGTGGGAAGGTCCCTCTCGGCAGGCAGCTTAGTTCAGACCCTTGAATCACAGCTTTACCACTTGCTGGTGTGACCTGGAGCCTCAGTTTCCCCATCTGAACCACAGGAATGACAACAGCTAATACCTATGGGGCACTTGCTCTGTGAAAGGCCCTACTCAGCATTTCACACATATGAATCAGCTCACTTGCTCCTTACAATGCCCATTTTACAGACCATGGAACAGAGGCCCAGAGATGCCACTGGTTCAGAGCCCACCCCTTAAAACTCCTCCTTGATACAACAGAGAATCAGCCTGGGTCAGCCGATGGGAGGACTTGCACATCAAGCTCTTAGCCCACACGAGGGGCTCCCATGAATGGTCCCTCCTATTATCACCGCTGTTGTGGTTGGTAACACAAGTTACTCAAGTGCTCCATGGCTCTAAGACCCCGTCCCTCTCTAATTAAGGGTTCAGGTGACAACACCTGAACAGCTGCTGTCCCCCTGACTTAACCAGTGACTGCAGTCACCACACATAGGGATGGGATAACCAGCCACCCTTATGAACCCCCTCTGCACTTGCATCAGACCTTCCCCTGCAGAGCTCCAGTTGGCATGTGGCATGCACTGGCCTGGCAACACCGTCTGCCGGATTGGAGCAGGTGGGCTAGGACGTGGTACCATAGAAGGGATGCACGGAGCGCTCTGTGCCCTGGTCCCTTGCTCAGGGGAGGCGGGGCTTGTCTGCACGGCCCGGCCCAGGACCCATCACTACTATGGTTTTCCCAAGAGAAAAGGTACCCATCCCAGAGAATGATGTCACATGACCGCAGAGCCCTGGGGGTGGCCTTGGTTTGGGCCCTTTTCCAAGGTGGGACAGCCATCTGCTCCCAACCCAAGATTCGGGAAAGTCAACCTTGCATCTCTCTGGTCCTGCCGTTCTGCCCACCCGTCAGCAGAGTCTGTCCCGGACCCCCTCCCCCTTGGCCTAAGCAAACAGAACAGTGGGGGGCTGACTTACGTGGGAGCAGAACCTCTCAGGGGGGTCTCCGCACGTGATGCCAGAGGGCTCCACCTTCACTTTGACGTAGTCCTTCAGCCGCATCACCTTGGGCTGGCAGGCATAGAACTCCCAGGTGGGGCCTTCGTCCGTGGTCACCCAGGATTTGCAGATGTCGTAGTCCCCCGAGGCCAGTGGGAGGCAGTGCAGGAAAAGTGCGAGCAGGGGCAGCATGGCTGCGCAGTCCGCAGGGGCGTGGCCCAGACAGGCCCTGGAGAGGCAGCGACTGGGTCAGGCGGGACTCTCGGCCTCAGCATGGAAGTGCCACATCTACCAGGCACCGGTGGCTGGATGTCCCAGGGACGGGAGCAGTGCGGGCTTGTGAAGAGCGAGCAACTTGTTTCTTCCCAAAGGCCGATTCAGAAAACTCAGAGCCAGCGTTTCTCAGACTGCTGATGGGCAGATCAAAAAGTTGCCCGTAACTTTGCGTCCTCCTAACCTTGGCATTACACCTCTCCCAGAGGTGAATCTGATCAAGTCAGGCAGGCTCTCCAATTGTGACAGTGGATGGAAATGGGATAGGGAGCAAATCCTCAGGGACCTGGCGTGAGGCCGGATCAGATTGCTTTTAATTTTTGTCCTTCCAATCAATCCAGGTCTTTAAAGGGCCCTTAAATGTGTGATGTGCTCAACAGAACTGCAAAACAACCCTCCAGCCTGCGTTGTAAAGATAAAATAAAATCAGGCGGTGTACGTGTTAGCTGGAACCGTGTTCCCTCTGTGGGACTGGACTGGCATCTCAGACCCATAAAAGAGATTTCTTTTCACATGGGCTTAAAGTGACAACAATTGTGTGGCTGGACTGCCACGTAAAAAAACGACTGAGGTTCTTAACTGGGGAGAAGCTTATTTGGCTCTGCTTTGTGGGGACAGGCACTAATGGGGGCCAGCTGACCTTGGCTGGTAGCCATCGGCAACTTATTATGAAGTTTCTGACACTTCGGCTCTCAATCCATCCAGGTACCCGGGGGCTGGCTTGTCTTTCATTGTAAGAGGGGAGGAAGAGAGCTCATTAGCAACAACACCTGCAACAAATTAAAAAGAGAAGGGGGGCGATAAAGATGCATAAGAATAAAAGCTCTCTGGCAAAATGTGCACAAAAAAAAAAAAAAAATGAGGCTGCATTAGCAAGGTCTCCCGAGAAAGCCGGGTTATTTTTATTAATATTAGATTTGCACATTTGCAGGCTCGGCACATTATTTAGAAGGGGATTCGCTTTTCCCCCCTCTTTTCTCGGGTTATTAGGGCAGCAGAAGCACCCTTGCCTGGGGTCACCGACTTCCTAAAACATGCTCAGGGGTCAGGATTGAGTGGTGGCTCTCGATACTGTGACTGACAAGTCAGAATGTCAAAGCTGTCACCCTGAGTACCAACAAGCCTGTACAGACAGGTACAGATCCAAGTGTGGGCCAGCAAGTAAGAACCAGGTGCTGAGAAGTCTCTCCCCAAATTCTACAATGGTCCATTGGATTTTCAACGCTAAGAAACTAGGGACGGTGAAGACTACCGCAGAAGTGACGATGGTTTGTCATGTTAGAGTTTCTGATCAAGGCCAAAATTCTGCAATCATCTTTGGAGGGTGTGTCTATGAATGAGTCACTATTATGATTATTGCTTTACTATTTTAAGCTACTGATAATTATTTAAGAGCCCAAATAGCTATAACGAAGATAAATGTTACATTGCAGAAAACATGACTCCGGTATCGTGGTGTGTACATCACCAGGAGAATTTGAGTCCGACCAGTGTGGGATCCTGGCCAAAAATACAAGCCAGTAGGGCAAAGGTTATTCGATGAGTCACACCAGACAGCCCCATTATTAATTATTCTGGTTATCAGACCTACGATGACTGTCTCTTCATCCCCATGCTGCTTGGGCTTTGGTGCTAACTAACCTCAGCGATTTTCACCTGCCACCCCCTCGGGTCACCCCCTCCAGGGAAGCCTCCCTAAAGAGTTAATCCCTTTGCCATGAAACCCCATTCTTCGCCCAGACACAGACACTCGGCTGCCAAAAATGACAAACCAGGGGGGCGGACTTTGTCCAGAGGGGGCTGGCGGCTCCCCTGGGCTCCTACAGTAGACCCCAGTCAGTCCCGGGGAGTCATAAATCAGCATTAAGGCCGCCCCTGCCCCTCTCCCTCGCTGAAGGGATCCAGATGGAGATGAATGAGAAGCCTAGTGGGGACCACATTTCCAGGGCTCACCTCTGGCTGTTTAAAGAGAAACCTGTCTTAGAACCTGCCTGGCCTTGAATGCGCTCCTTGCTAGAAAACTCTCAGAAAGAACCCGCCTGGCGACTATTTTTACAACCTGAGAAAATGTCGTAAAAATAAAATAGCGCGGCCGGCAAAGGTTTGGATGCTTCTCCCCAAGCTTCGAGCTGCCCAGAAAACAGCACGTCCCTAATTAATTCTTCCAGCCCAGGACTCCCAACTGTTCACGGACAGGTAGAGAGCTCCTGACGGGGGAGGCGACGCCAGGGCGCTGGCTGCGGGCTTCCTTCCTCTGCAGGACGGGCCGCTGCCCAGGGTTTTGACTGCGCCTGGGGCAGCCTCCCCCGGCGGCGGGGAGGCAGCGAGGCCGGGAGGCCGGGAGGCCACGGAGAGCCAAGTGCGGAGCAACTAGAAAATCTAGGAAACGCTTTGCAGTTCTCTCGGTTTAAATGCGGGCGCATTCCCTGGAAAATGGGGTGGTGGTTGGGGCGGGGGTGGGGTGGGGGAAGCCAAGGACAACCCAATCTGCTGGGGGCGGGGTAGCAAATGTGCTTACAACTCGTCAATCAGCGGGGCGTTGCTGGTAGTACAGCGAGATTAGTGAGCTCAACAAGCGAATCTTACAGAGGCTTTTGCCAAAAAAGCAAAAAAAAAAAAAAAAAAAAAAAACCCCACAAAAAACAAAAACCCCAAAAACCCAGTAACAACAACAAAACAAAAACCAAGGAGGGAGGAGAGAAGCAAGAGGCCCCGGAATAAGGAGGCGGCGCGCGGGGAGTGAGAAGCCAGCCGGGAAATTTCAGAGTAAGAGGTTGGATCCCGGTGGATCGTTTTCTCCTTGGAAAATAAATCTTCACCTGATATTATTAAGAAACTGCAGCTCCCAGGAACAAATAGAATCAATGCGCTTTATTTCTTTTAAGAGTCCTCAGGAACCGAGGGGGGCTGATAGCCAGGGTATTAAAACCCGAAAATTAGATTTTACCAGGATTTCTGAACTCTGATTTCTCTGTCTTATTGAATTAGCGCCTCTCGGAGCTGGCTGGGCTCAGAGCGGGCTCCTCCCGGAGTTGCCCGCTGCGCCCTCGCCTCGTGGGAAACTTGGCGCTGTGGGCGCGGGCCCCCCGGAGGGCACTGGGAGAGGGGTCCGGGGGGTGGGCTGCCCACCCTGAGGTTCCCTCTCCCTTCCCATGGGGGCAGCGGGGCGGAATGAATTCTGCCATCAAGGGGGTGGTGCCCGAGGTCTAGGAAGGAGAGGGGAGCCCGCTGCCGCCGGGTCACCTTCCCGCCCTCCACCCCGGACCAGGTCCTCCGGGGTGCTCCGGGCACCGCTGGCTTAGCTAGCATCCTGCCACCCGCGGTCCGGGTGTCCCCCAGCCCTAGAACAGGTGCCCTCTCGGCTCCTGGCGCCCCCCCGCACTGCCTCTTGGTGGCCGGGGAGCCCCGGAAAGTTGAGGGCTGGGGGGTGGGGCGCGAAAAAGAGGCCTGGGCTGGGCGGGGGTCGGGGGTCGGTCTTGGCAGGGCGAGGGGTCGGGGTGGAGTCCGAGCGACGGGTAGGCTGCACCGGGGTATGCATCGCACAGGGGCGTGCCCCCCAGTCCCGCAGCTGCGTTTTGTCTTTCCCAAGTTGAGTGCAAGCCCCGGCAGCAATTAATAAGCAGGACTTTAATAAAAGCCCCGCCGGCACCGAGGGTGCCCCCTCGGTTGGCACCGCCTCCCTCAATTAGAAGACACCGAGCGAAGCGCCCGGGAATTAGCTACCTCCTTTTACCCCGCGCGGCTTCCAGCAGCGCCCCTGCCTCCGCCGCCCCCCGCCCGGGCGGGCGACTTACTCCGAGCGGGCGGACCCCGCGAGCCCACGGTCCTCTTCCCGCCTTCCCGCTGCCTCTGCTCCCCCAGGCTGCGCGCAGCCCAGTTCCCGGCTCCACTCCACGCGTCCCCAAGCCGGTCCCTGCTCGTCCCCCTCCCCCATGAGCCCACCCCTCCACGGCGCGGAAAGAAGTTTCCAGCCTGGCTGGCCCAGAGTTTCTCTGCGCAACTCGCACAGACCCAGTTTTCGGGGAGATGGGCAGGGGCTGCGGGGAAGCGGGGCTGGCGGGTGGCGGTCGAGGGTGGCGATTCAGTTGGGGCGGAGGAGGAGCGCGAGAGAAGGGTTAATTTCCTTTTCACAAACACATGCACGCATTCTTGCAACATCTATCCCCACCACACACGCGCGCGCGCGCGGACACACACACACACACACACACACACTCGCGCGCGCGCGCGCTCACACACACACGATGGAAAAAGACCCTGGTAGGAAAACGCCAGCCGGAAAGACAAGCTTTTCCTTTAAGATGCTGCCACAAATGCACACTCACACACCCCTCTCGGGCGACTCCAGTCCTCCGCTAGTAACAGCAGCCACCAAATAACTTTTGCATCCGAGCCTCTGCGGGGCCGCTTTAAGTGGCTCCCGGGCCCCCGGGGAGCTTGCACGGTCACCGAAGCCCTTTAAAAATGAAACCAGGCTGGCCAAGCTGCAGCCGCTCTCCCCGCCGCGCGCCCGCCGGCCCTCCCCGCCCGCCTTACCCCGGCTCGGAGCAGCTTCCCGGAGCGCAGACCCGGGAGGCCGAGGACCGCCGCCCGCGGGCGCTCCGCCTGCCCTGGCCGGCGCTGGGTGGGGGCGCGGGCCGGAGGGCGGCGAGCCGCTGCTCCTCGGCGCGCCGCTCCCGCTCGCCGCTGTGGCCGCCGCCGCCGCGGCCGTCAGATCGGGGCTGGGGAGCCCTCCGGCCGCCGGGGGGGCCGCCCGCAGCCGTCCCGGAGACGCGGGCCGGGGGAGGGGGCCGCCCGCGCCGCCCGCATCGCCCGCCCCGGGCCGAGCGGGAGGTCGCCTCTAACAAGTGCAAACTTTTTGGGCCCCCTGGGCGGCTCGGAGAGGACCGGCGCGCGGGCACCGGGCAGCCCCCGGCCCGGGTGGGCTTCGCGGCGGCTCGTCGGGGCGCCGGGGCATCCCCCCCGGCGCGGCGCGGGCCAGATGGCGGGGCGCTTCACCGCCCCCCTGCACTCCGCTCCAAGTTAATGCCGGGGCTAAATCCTCTTGCCATCTCTCACGATCACCATCGGGGCTTTTATCTCTCGGTCTGATCCGGGCTGCGTAACTTCCTCTGTGTGGCTTTAACACACCATCCCACCACGGAGCAACGGTCTTCTTAAAGGTGCAGGAAGGAAATACTGCGAGACTCGGGGGACGCGCCACGGCCCGGGGAGGGGCGCCGCCAGCAGGGGCGTCCCGGCGGGCCCGCGGCCAGGGTGGCCCCAGCAGGCGGCCGCGGGAGCGAGCCTGCTCTGGGGGGTCGCTGCCTAAACATCTCCTCCCGGCTCGGGGGCCGGCGGGTCCCTGCGCGCAGGGCGCATCCTCAGCCGGCCCGGGTCAGGCGCCGCGGGGCTGCAGCTTCCTTTTCCAAAACCCTGGGGCCTGACGGGGTGCCAGCGCCCAGGGGTGTGGGGGCTGCCCCATCGGCACCAGGGAGGGGGCCAAGTGAGTCAGTCCACCCACCCCCAACAGCCAAGGGCTCAAGCCTGCCGCTCTGACTCCCTCTGTGAAGTGCTGCCACCCAGAAGGCCCCAAGCAGCGGGTAAAAGGGTGGGTGGGTGGATTTGGGGAGATGGGGAGGGGGAGCGATCTGAGCGCACAACCAGAGCCTGAATACCAGCTGACACATCGCCGCCTCCACCCTGATGGGCCCTGCTTTTGATGAAGCCAAGCCAGCTCGGAGGGAGCGCAGAGTAGGGGGGCAGGAGGGGCCTCACTCCTGGTGAGAGGGCGGGAGGGGTGCGGGAGGACTCCTGCAGGGGGCCCGGGGAGAGGCCAAGGAGTTGGCAACCCTGGGCAGCCCCGGGCTCTTGAATCCCCCTGGAGGTTTCCTGCCAGTGCTGTCTTCCAGGGCTGTGCAGAGAGCTGCCTCCACCCTCCAGGGGGACATGTGGATTTCAGGTGCTCCCCGCGGCCTCCTCCTCCGGGGTGGGTTCCCACTGCAGTGCTCAGGCAGCCAGCCCTGCTGTTTGGATGCATCGAGAACAAAGCCCGAGGACAGGGAGGGAGAGGGACTGGTCCAAGGTCACAGAGGGTGCCAGGAACAGGAGCAAGAGAGAGCACCTTAGTGCCCCACCCCTCTGCCGCCTCTTACTTCCACCTTGACCCCTCCCTGCCATTGGCTCCCCCCTTAGCTTGGAGAGGGGCCGTACTGCTGAGAACCATTTCAGTCAGCTCTTGTCGCAAAGCAGGCAGACAATGCGGAATTAGAGACTGTCATCTGCTTTAATAATAATAACAGTAACAATAATTTAACATTTCTTGAACACCTGTTTTAGGCCAGGCTTCATGCAAACCAGGTTTTGTGTGTCCGCCACTGATTCTTCCCAACAGACCCCATGACTTAACTCCTATTAGCAAAGTCCCAAGTTAGACGGTAAGTAGCTTGCCCAAGGTCACACAGCCCAGGAAGACTCTGGCCTGTAGGCAGGGCTCTCTGGCTCCCAGGGGGTCCTCTGCCACTGCCTGGCTTCCCGGTTAACTTGGGGCCCAGCACAGATTGGGGCCTCAGTTTACCCATTTGTGAGATGTGAATCTTTCTTTTCCAAGGAGGGGTCAGAACAGCCTTTGAGTGCCTCCTCCTTTACGGGCTCTCGGAACCCTCTCGCTGGAGGGGGGCTCACTCCGCAAAGCTGCCTCGGAGAGCAGATAGGTGCCAGCCTGGTCACCTGCTCCCTGGCCCCAAAGCATCTAGTCAGAGGAGGCTCCTCAGAGTCGAACAGATCCCAGACCTTTGATTTGCAGGCACCAGGCCTGCAGGCAGCAGAGAAGGGCACAGTGTGGGGCTTCTGTGGAGGCAGGGTGAGTGATGACCCTGGTCGGTCCTCAGCCTGCTGTCGCCCCCAGGCAGGGTCATCAATTCCCTGGAAACGCCCTGCTCCTCCATCATCCCTGACACGGGATGCCAACAAGGGCCAACAAGACGAGGAGGCTGTGGTTCATCTAAATACAGTGCAGGGGCTGGGGCGTGTCCTCTTGTTACGCTTTAAGGGACCCACAGGCAAAGCTCTGGGCCACTGGAAACAACGCTTACAATACCTCTCCAGCCCTGCTCTCCCCTGTCCTCCCTGCCTCACCAAGAGGCTGATGCCAACAAACATCTTCAGGGACCCATCTGGAAACTATCTTCTGGTCTCCCCATCTCCAGGCCCTGGAAATGACGGGATGGTAGCAAGAGCACTGACCTGAGTCAGGATCCGGGGTTTTTCTCCGTTCAGCCCCTAACTACCGGCTGTCAGCTTACCGGCTGTCAGCCTCAGTTTCCCCATCTGCCTAAGGAGAGGTTTGCCTGGGAAGGTGGTCCCTTTGCGATGATTGTGACAGCAGCCGCAGGCAACATCCAGAAGACGTGGGTCCTGTCAAGTGCACTATAAAGATGGAAAACAAATAGGATTCTGGCCGTGTAGGGACCAGGTGGTCAAGAGACGTTCATTTTAAAACTTCATCAAGGTACCTTATGACAAATGACCTCTTCCTGGTGGTAATGAAAGGAAGCTGAGCACCAGGGGCAGGAAAGGGTTAATGAATCTCCCCTCCCCCCACCAAAATAAAATGAAATAAGATGGAAATCCTTGTTGCTGACGGCCCCCCTCCAGAGAAGCCCAACCACCCTCCCCGGTTGCGTGATTTTGGCTCTGAGATGCAGTTTTAATTTGAATTGTGTATGTCACATCTTAGTACGAAAAAGCTGCAGAACAATGCATTTAATTTTATTCCATCTATGTTTTTTTAAGGCTATATATAATATAAAGATACCAAAGTATGAACAGGAGACATGGGGGTGGGGAATGACATGCTTTATTACATACATAATCTCCCCGTGTGTTTGACTCCTGTTCAATGAGGACATCTGCATGGACGGAGGTAGACAAGTCATAGGAAATCATAAAGTCACATGCAAAAAGGATCTAGTAGCTTTGCAACGAGAGGTAGCAGATGAGGTCCAGGCCCTCTGGGATTTTTGAGAGAAGGCGAATCCTGCTGCAGACAGACAAAAAGACAGACAGATAAAAATGAGCTCACGTTACTGGTTCAAGACAAGGGGACGCTGAAGACCACCCCCACTGTGTGTTCACCCTTCATTTCCTTCCGTCCGGTCTCTGTTTTGCCAGACCAAGGTTTTGATTTGTCCCCCTGACCTTGAGCAGTTGTGATGCAGCTGTGAATAGTTAAGATCCAGGGAACTAGCCCAGGACCATCCAGGGGTTTCAAGCCATCGCTGGGCCCTTACGTCTACAGCCAAGGCAGCAGGAGAGAGACCAAGGCCCAAGCCCAGGGCCTTCCCCAAGGTGACAGCTCCAGGCAGCGGCAGAGCCTTCAAGAAGCACCCTGACTCCTCCCTGCCAGTTCTCCGCTCCAATCTCCAGACCATAGTCCCATTAATTATTATTACTGTATTAATCATACATGTGATTAATTCAGTAATGGTGATTCATAATTGATTGCATTTTATATGGCGCCTTTCATCCACACATCTCCCAAGATGTGCACTGCCTACAACAAGAGACACATAAAGCAGAACGTGTTCTTTGCTCGCCTGCATTTTGTTGGAAAAACTTCTCTTCGCAGAGGCAGGGGGCTAATGGTTTTCGGGCAGACTGGGCTTGCCAGCCTGGTGCCCATCTCCCTGGGTAGTGTAGCTCACGTCATGCTCTCCCAGCTGGGGGCTCCTGCTACACCCTGCCTTGCCTGGGGGTGGCCGTGCCCTGGGGGCCTTGCAGAACCCATTCTCCGGGCAGGTAATTCTTTTTTTTTTTTTTTTTTTTTTTTTTTTTAAGAATTTTATTTATTTATTTGACAGAGAGAGATCACAAGTAGGCAGAGAGGCAGGCAGAGAGAGAGGAAGGGAAGCAGGCCCCTGCTGAGCAGAGAGCCCTGTGGGGCTCGATGTGGGACTCGATCCCAGGACCCTGAGATCATGACCTGAGCCGAAGGCAGTGGCTTAACCCACTGAGCCACCCAGGCGCCCTGGGCAGGTAATTCTGCCTAGGACCCAAGTTGCAAGGCTGGGCAAGGCTGGCTTGAGCTCTGTGTGCCGCAGGGGGGCCCTGGAGAAGGGCTCTAGAGTTTGGCTCCCTGGGTATGAGTCCTACCTCTCCCGTGAATTAGCTGTGTGACCTTGAGTAAACTACTGCTCCTCCCTGCCTCAGTTTACCCAAACAAAGAATGGGATTGATACAAGTATCTTCCCACCGAAGGTTATTATAAAGCTGACGTGCAATGATACACAGGGAGGGCTTCATACCTGGCACATAGGAAGTGCTAGGTTAGTGGGAACAGTGACTGTGGGGGCCGGACACCCCGTTCCTGCGGCGGTCCCGTGACCGCACTGCTCTCTTCTCATCTCTGGGCCTCGGACTTCTCCACTGTAAGATGGGATCGCCAACCAGCTTTGAGGGTTAATTCCGGGTCTTAAATGAGCACACGCTCTAGTAAAGGTTGGGGTTCGAGTTTTCCGAGACAAGCAACCCTGGGCTCACACTCCTGCTCACCATTTCCTAGTTGTGTGACCTTGGGTCTTGGGCTCACCTTGCCAAGTCTCGGTTGTCTGCTCTGGAAAATGGGCATAATGATGGTATCCAATGCCTTGGCTTGGTGGAAGGATTTAATGAGCTAATGCTTGAGACCTGTTTGGCTTCTAGAAAGTGCTTAACACAAGGTGGCTCTGGTATTCCACACCAGGAATGGTGCTCAGCATGTTACGGATGTTCTCACATTTCTGCTTTCCTACCACCCTGTGAAAATGCTCTGATCCTCTCCATTGTTCAGATGAGAATGCCGAGGTGGAGGAGCCTGTCCTGGGTGATTGGGTTAGGGCCGCGTCAGGATTTGAACTCATGTCTCCTGGCTGGGCTCTCTGGTGTTTGGTCTCTCCCACAACCCCAAGCCTTGCTCGGATCCCGGGATCTGCATGAGAAAGTCCCATCCCTGGGCCCCAGGCAGCACGGCAGGATGTGCTGGTGTACCACAGCCCAGGAGGAAGAGCATGGTTCCTCCAGGCACAGCGGCTTGGCTCCTTTGGGAACTGGTGGGGGGAGGTTGTTGCGAAGAGGACGCCCCCCCTCCAGTTCCTGGGGAGGCCAGTGGACAGCCCGAGTTTCAGCCCAGTCGGAGTCTCTAGCCTACTGCTGTTCACCCCTGTGGATTCCGGAGTCTCGGGGGGAATCCTTCAGGTCCGCGAGATGGAGGGAAGCAAGGACCACTGGCCTCCCCCTTTCAGTGGGGGCGGGTAACCGCCCTGGCCCTGCCAGCTTCCATCTGTGGAGACGTCTCCCTGCAGGAGACCGTGGGGTACCCGTGGAGGGCCTACTGTGTGCTGGCACCCCACCAGGCCTGGGGATGCGAGTGATCACAAGTCCTCTGGGTCCCGCCTTCAGATTATTCATGTCCCAGGCGCCGAGGTGCCCGTGCACCTCATAAAGGTTTGCTAAGCACCTACCGTGTGCCAGACACAGTCAGGTCAAGCTAAGGGGGGGCGGCTGAGTCTGGGGAAATATGAATGTGTGTGTGTGTGTGTGTGTGCGTGTGTGCATGCACACACGTGTGTGTAAGGCCCAATGTAAGTGTGCCCGCTGCCGAGTTGCCAGAAAGCACTAGACAAATCCAAGGGAACTGCAGAGGCAAGGCCTCACTCTCAGGACGGGAGGGAGGAAGCGACCAGAACCAGAACCAGAACCAGAACCAGGCTCTGTGGGAACCCAGACCTTGACTTCCGCCCTCCCAGCCTCAGTTTTGTCATCGGCCAAGTGGGGAGGCTCAGCACCTACTCCCTGCGGTGGTCGTGGGAGCGGGGGGTTCTCGGAGAGGGGCCTAGGAATCCCCAGCTCTGGTTGTTATAAATGCTCAGTAAATGTTGGCTCTGGCGAGTGTCCCCGGAGCATCTCTGCGAGGGCAAGTCCAGGACCCCGTGGGAGCCGGGGGACCAGCAGAGGGGACTCCTCCGCTCCAGTCTGGGAACTATGTGGGAAACCAGCCCCAGCGTTCCTCCAGGCCCAGGCAGCTCCTCTAGCAAAAGGAGTTCGAAATCCGCACAGTTCGAAATCTGCTCTCAGAAGGCTGAACGGCCACCCCCATCCCCACCCGGTCCTCTCCCCGTGGGATGTTCCTCCCAGCTGTCAGTGTGGGGGGCAGGAGAGCCGGGGGCGCTGAGGAAGGAGCCACGCCCACTCTCACAGGTGCCATCCCACACCTGGGTCCTCCCCGTGCTAACCGGGTGTGCAGGCAGCTGGCGGGGCTGCCTGGCGTGAGGGGTGTTTGGAGGTGGGGGTCCACACCAGCCAGGAGACGGAAGCCGAGTCGGAGCAGCAATCCGGCAATCCGAGGGAAAAGGCCGTGTCAGCCAGAGGAAGCTGCTTGTTGCTCCCACCCTGGCCTCCTCGCCTGGAGGAAAACATTTTTCTTTCTTGCCGACCAGGTGATCCAGGCCTCCAGACAGCTGGCCGGTGTGGTTTTCCTCTCCGGTATGTGCCGATCACAAAATAATTCACCCAATTATAGTAATACCTGCTGCACCGCGCTGGCCGGCTCCTTCCGGCTCCCCTGTGAGCGCAGGGACCCTGGAGGGGCTCATGTCCCCCACCAAGCAGACAGGCTGCGTCCTGGGCAGACCGACCTCTGCCTGGGGACCAGCCAGGAACAAGAGTCCCTGCGACACAAGGAGGCTGGAAGTTCCAAAAGAGCTCTCGGGGCGAGAAAGAAACCCGCAGAAAGCCTTTCCCTCCAGCTCGGTCCTTGCTGGGCATTCACACGCACGTGCGTCACGTTGCCTGTAACAATTTCCTCGTCAGGCTGTCGTCTGGGGGCCGCCGGGCGTACAAACTTCTCTGCCATGAAAACACTGAATTCTAGGACCCCGGCTCCGGGGTCGAAGGGCCCTCGGCTGTGCCTCTGGGAACTTCCGGCTCTCCCTGTCACTCCTGGCCACGCTCTTCTGCCCGGAGTGGGGCCTGCGGATGAGGGCCCCCGAGAAGCTGCAGGCACCATCACGCGTGAAGCGTGACTCTTGATCCCAGAAACCTGCTTCGATTTCTCTCCTAACAGCAGTTGGTCTAATGGACAGGGACAGTTCGCAGCTGACGCCCTGCCCTCGCTCGGTGGACTGCTGTCTGTCGCCCGCGACCTCCAGACTGTCCACACTTAACCCACCCAGCCCCCGCTCCCAGGACGGCTCCTCCCACTCCGAGAGGTCCTGATGACCCTTTGTCTTCTCTGGGGTCTTCCTGGCGCTTCTGCCTTCTGGTCCCCTCCCTGCTCCCCCTTCTCACTAACAGATGTGTCCAGGGCTGGGGACGACAAGTCAGCTGGTCACGTGACCGCATGCTTTGCGTTTTGTGTCATCTGCCAGGCAGAAGGGCACGGCTTCTGACGTCCCACCCAGCGGAGGACTCCCAGAAATGTTTGTTATCATTACTATTTTTTAATCTGGAAAAACACAAGCTCCAGATCAATGTCCTCCTTGTCTGGCCTCGGCTGATTCCCGAATCCAGATGTGGCCGCATTGCGCACGGATCCCTCTGCCTCTGACCTGCTCGCTTCACTGCTCCGGACATGGCTGTGGGGCCTCCGCTCGCCGAACAAGGGGCGATGCCCCCCTCCCCCGCCAGGCACAGCCTTCAGACCCAGAGGGAGGGTCTCTGGCCACATCTGCACTTGGCGTGGCATTTCCGAGCAGAGCGGCAGACCCCGACAGCCGGGCACAGCATCCCCGCACTGCGGCTTATTCCCCTGGACACCTGACTGCCCCCCATTTTCCATCCGTACAGCGGGGTCCACAGCAGTGCTCGCCTCTGAGGCTCCTGATGAGGATCCCATAATGAAGCCATTAACTGGTGCTGTGGGGTGTGCTCGGAGGGCTGCAAGGGGCCCCCCTTGGGATGAGGCTGGTGGGCCAGGTTGGCCCTTGATCCCACACAGCCTCCAGCGACAGGATGTGCTCAGCTCCTGTACCTCAAAGGGGAAATAGCAGCTGTGCTTTGAAGTCCCAAACTACTGCATGGTCCAGGATAGTAGGGAATCACTCAAGTCCTCCACTGTGCAGAGGACCTGTCGTCACCCCCCCACCCCCAGAGGTCGGCTCAAATCACCATCCCCTGCAGGGCTGGGAGCGCGACCTTCTCTCTTCCAAACCCCGCCTCTCTGGGATTTCCCGAACACCTGAGCTCCCCCGTTGGCCCGTATGTGCGGCCAGGGCGACTCTGGACAGCAGAGTTCTGGAGAGACTGCTGGGGCTGAAAGAAATCTCTATCAACTGCTAATAGACCATGTGTCCAACCTCAGGGGGAGGTTCTCTTTCTTTGCCTCTGCCTTACATATGGGGAAACTGAGGCTCAGAGAGTGACACAGCTCAGACTCAACCTCAGACCCGCCTGACCCCACAGCCCATGCTGTTGACTGCCCCGCCCCCATACCGCGCTGGCTCAGAGCTTCTCACCCCAAATCTGTCCCCTGCGAGCTTTGGGACACTGCCTGAGTCTCACACTCCCTTGCTGGGCCTCAGGACCCTCACGGTTGCAAGTGAGGGGGTCCTCCCAGCACAAGCATTTTCTGACGAACTACTGGTCTGGCAGGTTCTGTACCAAGGCCACAGTCTGAGATCACCCAGTACAAATGGTCAGATTGGTCAGCACCTGGGGCCTCCGGGTCGTGAACTGTTCTAATGATCACTGCTGGCCAAAACCCCTCCCTGCTCTCTGAGCCCAGACGCCAGCTGTGCAGTTCTCTGCTATCTCACAGGGTCCCTTGTGGATGTCTTCAGGAAGACCCCACTCCCAGGCACCCCTCAGGGTCCAGTTCACCAGATGACCCTTAGGGCTGTGTTAAGCAGGACCCCAGCTTATCAGGACACAGTGCTGCGATCGAGGGGTCTGGCTCTCTGGGGATGGATCTGGGGACACGTGCTCGACCTTACATCGTTCTCCGTGATCGGGAGGGAGTGGATGAGTCTCTGTCCGCCCCTTGGACAGCACAGAATTGTACAAGACACAAATAGGCGCTTGGGAAATGCTGCTCGTGGAGGAGGACGTGCAGCCTGGTCTCAGTCCCCTGCACGGACCGAGGACGTCCTGTGCATGCTTACGCGGACGATTAGCGGGGAGGGGAATGAGCAGTGATAGTTCGGGGACATTTGAGGGTCAGTTAATTTCTCCATCCATCCACCCACCCACTTCACAGCTGTTTTTTGCGTTCCTTCTGTATGCTGAGCTCCGTGCCGGCCGGTGGAGATCCAGACCAGCTCTAGGATGTTCCCGGCCGGTGTGGGGAGACAGACAGGTGACTATGGGCGGTGTGTGAGCTGCTGTTGGTAGCAGGGGGTGGATACGGCCCTGCTGTTCGCCTCCCCAGCTGAGCCGCCCTCCAAGGACCAGCCGGGCTTATTAATATCCTGCTGAGTCAGGGGGCCCTTGAGCTTCCGAATCACAAGGTGTTAGATACTCACGGCTCCTGACTGCCTCTCCCTCCTTCTTCCCTTCCACCTGCCCTTCCTTATGAAGCCTCCACCTGCCGCAGGCTGTCCAGGGGCTGCAGGTGCTGCTGGAAAGAGTGCCGGGGAGAGAAGACCTTGGGAGAGTCCGTGGGTGAGAACAGGCGCAGATCCCCGTTCTGCCACTCATTAGGCCCCCGTGAAAAAGTCACGTCTCTGAGTCCCCTCCTCTACAAAAAGGAGATAAGGGCTGCAACCCCACAGAGTTAGAGGGGCTGCTGATGCCTTAGGCCGGCCCCTAGGAGTCGTTCGAAAGTGATGGCAGTTCCTCCAAGTGCCCACGGGGGCCTCTCTGTGTGCCTTGTCTGGGGGTGGGACAGAGAACCAGACCCACATAGTTCTATGGTCATAAAACTCAGATGGGTCAGGAGACAGCTATGGGGCCTCTGATGGGGACCCCAGGGCCTGGCAGCTCCCAGCAGAGCCCAGGCTTTCGCTCGCATGGAGGCTCCCACGCGGTATGCGATTTCCTGGTTCCTGATGTCCCTTCCCCACACCCCTGCTGGAGCGTGATTTCCACCGCGACAGCTGTGCCCATCTGGCCGACGGGGACCTCCCAGTGTCTAAACCACGGTAGGTGCCCGGTCAGTGTTCGCTGCCTGCAAAAATGGACAGGCAGCGGGGAATAGGAGGGTGTGATGCTGTTGATTCTAAATCATTCGCGTGTGCACAGGTAAAGCTGAGTAATTAGTGGGTTAATGGGCTCGGCATCGCTGCTAATTGGAATATTAAAATCAAATTTCCTTTCTGCTCCTGCTAGCGCCCTGCTCATTTCCTCTCTCCCCTCTCGCTTCCTCTCCCCCAAATAGAACCGTCTCCACTGTCGGCGTTGACTTGGACGACACACTCTGATAAAAAGCGTGGAGGCCTACGTGTGCCTCACTCGGCGTCCCACGCATCCCGGGGCCCGTCTGAGCACTCCCACCCTGTCTGCAACTCCCACACTGGGTCCGGGGGCACCAGGAACTCCCGCCACGGGCGAGACGGACCACGGCCACGCGGGGTCCACCTCGGCCGCCCGCCACACGGCCCTGGTCTTGCCATCCCGTTTCCAGGTTTCCCTTGTGATTGCACGAGCACAAAAGGCGCTTCTGATGCTCTGACCGGGGAGCGTCTAATCATGGGGTGTGTGTGACCTGCGGCTCCATGAACGCCCAAGAAGAATGTTCTTCCGTCTGACCTCAGCGAGTTTTTGAGTTGGGGGGGGGTGGAAAGCAGCTTAGTTTAAAAGTGCATCCAAGGAGGGGCGCCTGGGTGGCTCAGTGGGTTAAGCCTCTGCCTTCGGCTCAGGTCATGATCTCAGGGTCCTGGGATTGAGTCCCTCATCGGGCTCTCTGCTCTGTGGAGAGCCTGCTTTCCCCTCTCTCTCTCTGTCTGCCTGTCTGCCGACTTGTGATCTCTGTCTGTCCAATAAATAAAATAAAAAATCTTTAAAAAAAGGAAAAGTGCGTCCAGGGAATAAATGGCTGACCCACGTGGGGTCCCCCCCAGCAGACAGCTTAGTTCTTGTCTCCTCTCTTTGATTCTATGTCTCCAGGCCCCTGCCTCCCCGCTTCTGTTCCATACCTGGCCACACTCGGCTCTCAGCCTGGAAAATAAGGCTCGAGATCGATACGTCGGTGCCCGCCCAGGTTACCTGCGTGATCCCTTCACGATCCCACCCCTGCCCCCTCCTGCCCCAGTCAGTGGGGGGGGGGGGTGGTCCCAAACATGCCTGGGATGTCCCCTGCCCAGATCTGCCTGCCACTGGTAACAAAGAAGCAGGCACTTAAGTGGACTCGAGCAGATCCGAAGCTCTCTGGCTGGGTCCCTCTGCCTCCGTGGGTCTCAGGAAGCTCTGCTCGGCTTCAAAGGCTGTGGCACCCACACTCTCTTCCCGGAGAAGCCGACCCTGGCCTTCGTCCTGGAAGAACAAACCCCAGCCCTCGCCCTGAGGCTCCCGGGCGACTCTCGTGGGGAGAAGACACAGTGTGACGATGAAACTCGTGACTGCCGACGCTTGGGGTCCCAGGCACGCCTTCAGGACGTCTACGACTTTGGACACGTCAGCTGAACCTCAGCCTCCCCCACGGCGGGACGGGCATAAGGGTCTCCCACGGGATGGCTCTGGAGATGGGAAGAGATCACGCACGAGCGTGACTGTGTGACTTCCGAGCCGAGGGTAACGCGTCGTAAGCGCTCGCAGGCACTGGCCGTGAGGACGTGATCACGGTCTGACTTACGCTGCCGCGAGTGCACATATGGCTCCCTCCTCTTCTGGGCTGCGAAGAACTTGACGTCAGGGACCACTCATGTCTCATTTTAGTCTTTCCTTCCCTCCCGTGCCTTCCTGCCCTCACACCCCCACTCCCTTGGGAGGAAGGAAGGAGGAAGTGGTACTAGAACAAAAAGACAATTGCCAAGTCCCAGCCACGCAGCTGGTTTGTGTGGGGTCGTGCGCCCTCCAACCATCACCTCTACCCCCCGGAACTGTACTGTAGCCCCCTTGCATGCCAACGAGGAAACTAGGCTCAGAGTGGTGAAGTCACTGGCCTGAGATCACCCAGCTGGTGGGAAGCAGCCTGCTGGGTCCCAAAGGGGTGCTCACGGCCACCACGGACAGTGGCTGCAGAGGGCGCTCCCATGTGTACGCACGCGCCCAGCCAAGCAGGCTTGAGGACTCCCAGCGGGCGTTTCTTGTCCGAGACTCTCAAACCAGGTTGAACAGGAGCGGAGAGCGACAGAGAAGCAGATCGGGGACCACCGTCCTATGGGAAGCGGGACTCGACGTGGGCCGCGGTGGACCAGCCCTGCTCCCTTCTCCCCACCGATGCTCGTTTCACGCGTGGTGGGAAAAAGAACCGTTTCATTCCCTTCTCCCGACCCAGCCCCAGAAGGGGTAGCTTGTAAACATATGGAGAGTGGGGAAGAGAGAGTCTGAGCCTTGACTCAAACGTCATTCGTGTGCCAGTTTTCCAAGCAGACGAAAATGAAAGCCGGTGGCAAAGCACACGGAGGGAAGTGAAACTTGGAGAAACGGAACCAACCGAGCGGCTTCTCCTCCCGGTGACTCCTGCTCCCGGGCGTAAGGCTGCATTCCCTGGCAACAATATTCACACTTTACTGAAATGAAAGCTCCTACCAGCTAGACCCGTCATTAAAAAGGAGCCCCAGGATCGGCACATTCTGCGTGAGTGCGGAGGGCCTGCGGCTGCCGTCCAGTTGGCTGGACGGGCCTCCGGAGGCGCGGGGTCCCCTGAGGCAGAGTTGCGAGAAGCCTCACTCCGCCAGACCCCGGAAACTCTGTGGCCACTCCACCCAGAGTCTGTGACTGCCACTGGACCAGGGTGCCTGAGGACACCGGGGGACCCCGAGACCTAAAAGTGGGTCCTACTGAGCCCGGGGGCCTGGAGACGGAGAGGAGTTGGGGAGAAAAAGCCATTTAAAGAACTGCGTTGGCTAATACCCAACTATCAGACCTGGAATGGGCCAATTCTCCTCTCTGTACTCAGTTTTCACATCTGTCAGATGGGTGTAACAGCACACCCCACCGAGGGCTGCACGCTGATCCAGTGAAGAGATTCATGCCGGCGCATAGCAGTTAGCACGCAGCACTTAGCAGTTAGCACGCAGCACTTAGCAGTTAGCACGCAGCACGCACTTAGCACTCAGCACTTAGCACGCAGCACTTAGCAGTTAGCACGCAGCACGCAGCGCACAGTACGCAGTCCACGTGTCCCAGCTTTCTGGTCAGTTCTTCTAGAGAACCACAGCTAACTTCTCAGGAACGTACCTGTTGTATTAAGGGAGCTATTATTTGACCATCTGATGCTCCGTGAACACTTTTCCTACAGGCCCAGTGCTAAATATAGCAGCAAGCTGTGTGTGTGAGTACATGGTGTGTGTTTGTGCGTGTGTGAGAGAGTGTGCGTGTGGCAGTCCCAGTGCAGATGAAGGGAAGGAAGCTTTGGGGCCAGAGCAATGGGGTTTGAGTCGGGCTTCCTCATTTACCCAGTGTCCCGGGCGAGTCACTTCACCTCTGCTCCCTGCCTCCTCTCCTCTCCAGGGCGGCGATAAAGTCCCTCCGTCTTAGAGTCGTTGAGATTAAAATGACTGCTGTGCAGGAACCTGACATCGGCCAGCCTCGCGACAGGCAGAATGGCTGGGCCCGAATGCAAAGCCAGATCCCAGAGCAGAAAAAGGATGTCAGCGGAAAAAGGGGTGGAACCCTTGACCGGTTCTGTGCCAGCGCTAATTTCTGTGTTTTGACCACTGTGTCGTGGTTACTCAGGATGCTGACGCCGGGAGAAACTCGGTGAAGGGCCTGGAGCACCTCTCTGCACGATCTTTGCAACTTTTCTGTAAATCTAGAATTTTTCCAAAATTAAAAAAAAAACATATATGTCTGTAATTTTTAAGGGCTGAGCCACAGGTCTTAGGGGCCCTAAAGATGAGGCAGCACAACCCGACTCAGCGTGGGTTGTTGGATTGGATCCCACGCCAAGGAAAAGAAGGAAATCACCAGAAGGAACAGCGCTGCGGAAATTAGCAAAATGTGCACATGGGCCGTGTACCGGGGGGTCGAGTTCCATCGGTGGGAAAGTCCTGCCCTGATGACCATCCTGAAGCGGTGAACGGGAGCAGCCCTCAGAACGCAGGCAGGTGCGGCCGGGACCGGGGAAGAGACCGGAAGCGACCCCGTCATGGTTACCGGTTTGAGGATGGGCTGCGGGAAGTGTTCCGGACTAGACACCGGATGTGCTGAGCGCCACGAAATTGCTCACTTTGGAATGGTCCGTTTTAGGGGACACACAATTCACCTCTGTGCATTCAAAAATATATGGGAAAAAGAGAGAGAAAGCGTCTCTATTCTTAGGAGACACAAACTGCAAGTGATTGGTGGTGAAAGGCACAACGTCCACAGACTTACTCCTAAATGATTCAGCAAAACACCACCACCAAGGCCAGCACTAGGGGGTGGCGGGGGCGGGGGCGGGGTGGGGATACAGCGCACGTGGGGAGCAGCGGAGTCCAGGCGAAGGCTATCCTTTACTATTCTTGCAGATGTCTGAAATTTTTTCGGATTAAAAAGCAGAAAACAGAAAACAAGGACACTTAATTTAAAGCAAGCGCGTGCTGGCTGCGTCTCAGGGAGCTCTTTCAATAATGTGGTTACTGTCGCTGTGCGCCCACGCAATAGTAGACGTTCACCCTCATAGTTATGATTTATTTTCGCAGGTATGTTCTGAACCCTCCTCTGGGTGTGATTTGAGGGGAGGCGAGGGTGAGTCAGCAGCACCCCCCGCCCTGGGGCTCGGGGGCAGGGTGGGGGGAAGGTCTTGTTGGGACCGTAGTCAGGGGACAGCAGGTTTCCGCTGCCACACCCTGGTCCTGGCAGCGAGCCCGCACAGGCTGAACGCACAAGATGACCCAGGAGGTCCTGGACCCAAAAATTGTAGGTGCTGCAGAGTGGTCCAAGGAGCCCTGTCCGAGTGGTGGGGGTTCTGGGGGCTGTGTTACCTCACCCGTCCTTCGCGGCCACCAACAGGTGGACTAGAAGTCACTTGGGAGAGTTCAGTGGTGGCCAAGTCTCCAGGGGCTGCTGCCTGGGGCTAGGGGCTGGTCTGCGGGGTGGGGGGCTGCCCCAACCCCAAGGAAGCAAGCCCCGGGCTGGGGGTGGGGGCGGGAAGTGGGCGTGGGGGTCACATCCGTCACCGCAGCTCACCAGCGCTGGCTCCTGTAGAGCCCCATCAACACACGTCCTGCATTCATGATAGCAATCAGGTTAGGAGCGCATAATTAGATAATTCAATTGCTTTCCAGGGAGAGCTGCTGTTTAATTAAAGAGGACTTGAACTGAAGGCGGAACCAGGGAGCCGGGGAAGACCAGCTTGATCGGCTGGAGGGATTGAAGCAATCTGACAAGGTGAGGGGCGGCCGTGCCTGCAAACGCTGCCGTGGGCTGCTGGTGGCTGCCTTGGGCACGGAGGCGGAGGGAGCACCAGAGGGAGCACCAGCTAGCTTCCGTTTAAGGACTGGGAGCAGATCACGGGATAGCAAATCAGAGAAAGATCCTGTTAGCCTAGGTTTCGAATCAGTTTGCAGGGAAACAAGCACCGTAGCCTCTGGTCTGTTGGTTTCTAGGTCTGTGACCTTAAGAGCTTCCTTAACCTCTCTGAGCCTCAGTTCCCTGATCAAGGTCAGAAAGTGAGAAATGTGACTCTTGGGTAAAGTGAGGGAGTCTTTTTAACCTTTGATGCTTTGTAAACCCTTTTTATATTAGACAATCGCTAAAATGGCCTGCAGCTCTGTGGCGGTGGGGTGTGCACGCGGCGGGGGCAGAGCAGATTGTCTCTTCTTTGGGACACACTGATTAGGTGCTCACCCAGCTGGAGAGTGAGGCTTCGGTCATACTACGTGTCCGAGGGTTACGTGAGCTCGTGAACGGAAACGGTCAGAGCAGGCCCAAGGGCATGCCCAGTGCTCAATAAATGTCACTTGCATTAAAAAAAGATGGACTTATCTTGAACCCAGAGAAGAAAATTTCTGCTAAATTCCTGACATGAATAGATTTGTAAGGAAATACATGGTCAAGCAAAGCCACTCTTGGGACACCTGGGTGGCTCAGTCAGTTAAGCATCTGACTCTCGGTTTTGGCTCAGGTTGGGATCTCAGGGTCATGGGATCGAGCCCCGTGCTGGGCTCCACTCTCAGCGTGAAGTCTGCTGGGGATTCTCTCTCTCTCCCTCTTCCTCTGCCTCTCCTGCTCGTGCTTGCTCTCTCTCTCTCTCAAATAAATAAATCTTCTTTAAAAAAGGAAAGAAAGTCCCTCCTAAGCCAAGTAGAAATGTTCACATGTTCTCTGCCCCTCCCCCGATCAATCGCAGACAACTGAGAGTCACTTTCAGTGCTCTGGGGATATGATACTGTCATCATGATCACTGTTGAGGATTTTGAAAACGCATCTATGTGCTGGGCGCCAGGGAGCCCGGTGGGCAGGGTCCCGGCCCGTGAGAGTTTTTAGCTGGGTCCACGCCATCACCTTTGGTCTCGGAGGTAGGAGACCCTAAGCGGTAGACGGATGATAAAAATGCCGCAAGGGCAGGAAACAGACACATACGAGAGGAAGCGGCCCCGTCCTTTCGTCTCTGTCATCTCTGCTGCCATCGTATTAGGGAAAGCTGAGCCCTGCCCCCCAGGGTCCGATAGTGTCCTCCTCTTCCCAGAAACCACCATGGCTTTGAACGACAAAATAGAACGATGAAAAGGCACACAGTCCCTGCTTCCTGGCTGGAGTGGGTGCTTTCTGAGCTGCCCAGCACCTGCAGCTGGGGGTCAGGCAGACAAGGGTCACCGTCCCTGAGTCAGTGGGTGGCAGAAATGCTGGCCGTGTGCCCTCCAGAGAGGACAATTCTGGGAAGAGTCCCAGGTTTGGAGAGCTTGGGTGAGGGGTGGGACCCGACTGCAGGAAGTGAAGAAATAAGGAGTAAGTGCCTGTATGCGAAGTATTTTTAAGGGTCATTAATATTAATAGCATCATTCCAAACAGAATAATGAGCTGGACTCTAATTAATCATTTTTAATGGCAGCTTTGCTCCCATTTTCATACTGCATTTTTAATCAACAAGTCTCCCAAAGGGCCTTTCGCCACTGGGAATATTAAGTGGCAGTGGCTGCTCCTCTCCCCTGCCAGAGGGACCGCAGGCCAGCCTGTGGTCCGGCGACTGTTCCCAGGTCAGAATATCCATGAGGCTGCCACCAAGACCCGGCAGTTAAAGAGGTGACGGTCACGCATTCATTCAGCAAACATTTTGGAAGTCCCTGTCGTGCATTTAGTCCTCGGCTAGACTCTGAGGCTGCACTGTTAGCGACGACAATCTCAGCTACGGCCCCCCTCGGGGAAGACAGATGCGGGAAGAGAGAAGTGACAGGTTTGAGGGCACCTCTGAGTGTCGTCGATCAGTAGCAAGGTGCACCCCCATGTTCACAGCTGCGTGACTCACAGCCATCAAAATCGGAAGCAAACCAACTATCCGCCAACGGGCGATGGGTCAGTGAGATGCATTAGGTCTGTACAGTGGACTATTATCCGGGCTTGAAAAGGAATGGGCTGCCAACACCTGCTTCAAGGTGGATGAGTGTTGAAGTCGTTGTGCTGAGTGCCGAGAGTCCGGCACGAGAGGCCATGCGTTGTATGATTCCGTGATGTAAAGTGTGGTCCACGGGGACAGGACAGATGATGGCCGCCAGGGGCTGGGGCAAGTAGTGGGGAGGGTAGCCCAAGGGTACAGGGCTTTCCCTTGGGCTGATGTTTGGGGATGAGGGAGAAGTGGTGTTGACCAGCACTGAGAATGTGTTAAATGCCCCTGAATCGTTCACTTTAAAACAGCTAATTTGTTATGTGAATTTTGCCTGGAAAAAAAAAAGATAAAACAAGTGAGAGAAGAAACAGAACATGTGAGAAGCCAAGCCCGAGACAAAGCTGCATGTGGTCCGCCTCCTTACATGACCCCCAGCCAGGAGTCCTCGGTCACCTGCCCCCGCATTTCCAATCACGAGCCCCTTGCCAATTCCCCGCCCCCACCAAGAGAGAGCCCTCTCGACCCAGCACCGCGCCGACACTGGTCAGATTCTCAGATTTACAAGCACTTTTCTAGAAACTATGGTGATGACTGGCTGGCCATACCGTTATCCAGGATCCAAAGAATTAATGCACAGGAAAGTGCCTAAAACAGCATCTTGCACAGAAGCAATAGCACCAGCTAAAAAGAACCAGGTGTGTCCTTTGGCCCAGACATGAGGGCCAGACTTTCCCTGTGTCATTCCATTCCACGCACGGTCCCCAGCCCCATCAACCAGGCACTATTACTATGCCCAATTTACAGATAAGGAAACCAATGGCTCAAAAATGTTAAGTCATTTGCCCAAAATCACACAGCTAAGAAGGAGAGGACTGGGTCTGGAATTCAGGTCTACCTAGGTCCACAGTCTGTGTTCTTTTGCCATTATGCTCTGTTGCTTCCTAAATGATAAATTATTAAGAAAAATAAAACCACGGGGGGCCTGGGTGGCTCAGTGGGTTAAAACCTCTGCTTTTGGCTCAGGTCATGGTCCCAGAGTCTTAGGATCGAGCCCCTCATCGGGCTCTCTGCTCTGCGGGGAGCCTGGTTCCTCCTCTCTCTCTCTGCCTGCCTCTCTGCCTACTTGTGATCTCTGTCTGTCAAATAAATAAATAAAATCTTTTAAAAAAAGGAAAAGAAAAAGAAAACCATGATCTTTTGCAGACCTGGTTGCACTCTGCCCCCTTTGCCAAATCCTCAGGATGTTTTCTCTCTGTTTTGAAAGCCTGGACACTCATTTCTTTCATCCCCGTCACACCATCCCCTGGGGGATATTGTTGGTGGGAGCAAGGTCAGGGCTCCCTGTCTCCAGCCTACATCTTAGACACCCTGTCGCAGCATCCCTTACGTGGGTGCCTAAATCCAGCCCCGCACACACCTGTGTCCCCTTCCCAGACGTTGGGGGCATGCTGTCCGCTGTGGAAGGGGCTCTAGGCCCAGTACAAAGTTGGAGATGACCGTTGTCTTTACCACTTTATCAATGGCTGGAGCCGGAGCTATTGGAACATGTGAACTGAGGGGGGTTGACCCCGTACCTTGCATATCGGTTGGCCATCAGGAGTATTACGTGTACCCAGAAAAGGCATCTTCAGCCTCAATGAGGCAAATTCAGCCTCATTGGTGTGCCATGAGTTGGGCAGCTGCCCAGGAGCCGTCTCTTTGGAGAAGATGTCCCCTCCGGGGTGGTTCCAAAAAGTGCCACGCCACCTGCAGAGACCGGAGGCTGCTGCAAAGGGCTTGCGACCAACAGACGCAGAGCACAGAGGGTTGGACGTGCGGTCCCCAAAGGCCGCTGGGAAGGTTAACGGGGCTGAAACAGAGGCGGGCATCGCAATCGTATAAATAAAAGATGTGGCCCTATGCGAAAAAGATTGGACTCGTGTTACCGGCGACTTCCCTGGGTCCATCTCAGAACCAGCCGTTTTTAGTACTGCACTTTTTTGCAACTCATCGGAGGGTAATCGACGGGCTTCGGGCCTCACATTGATCTGAAACATAAATGCTAAAAGAGGAGGGTGAGGTGACGTTTTTATTGACTTGGTTGTAAAGGAAGTCAGAGAACCCAAGGCAGGCGGCCAGTGAAAGGCACCAAATTGTAGAGAGTTAGAATCCATAGCAACTCACGGCCCCAAACCACCATCATTCCCCCAAGCCGTGGTGGAATGTTTAGAAATACATTTTTGGGGAGTTTTTTGGTAACAGTGGGGAAGGCAGGTCCCATGCTGTGGCAAGGCCACCCCCACTCGAGGTCCCACACTCCCCGGGACCCAGGAGGGAAGGAAAGAGAGGCTCCGAGGACTTGACCCCAATAGGGCAGTAGCCAAATAGCCAGGAACCTCTAGGACAAAAAGCTCAGTTGCCAGCCATCTCCCGTGACAGGGGCTCAGGGCCCTGGCACTGCTCACCGCCCCGCCCCCCGCCCCCCAACAGCAACCTGGCTTGTCTGTGAGGAGCGTCTTCAGCGTGGAGGGCCAGGAAAGAGGCCCGAAGCAGCCGTGGGCCGGAGTGATGGGGGCTGGGGGAGGGGAGGCCAGCGGAGAGCACAAAAGAATCCCATTAAAGAACAAAGCTAATCAATATTTGCCGCAACCAGGAAGGTTTAAAAGCCTCTCCACAAAGCCTGCTCCCCCATCAGTGGGGGGGACAAGTGGCAGGAGAGCTGTTTGGACCCTTCTCTGGGAAGGAGCACTGTGTCTGGCAGGGAGTGGGGGAGGGGCAGACCACGGCTGCATCCCAGCCTTCCGGGGGCGGGCTGAGGTGGTGGGTCAGCTGCCCCTCGGGGATCTGAGGGCCTCGGACAGTCCACGGGAGCCCTTCCTGGAATCTTCACTGTGCCTGTGCTGGACGGGACTTTGGAAACCTCCTCAGGGCCCTTCCCTCCCATTTTATAGATGGGGACACTGAGACCCTAGAGGGGAAAAGAGTGCCTGAGGCCATGTGGCTAGAAGGTTCCAGGCCTCTGTCTCCTGGCACAAGTGAATTTCCTTTTCAAGTCCTATTAAAAGACTGTCCCTCTCACTCTTCTTTATGATCGTTAATGATGCCAGCCTTCTTAGAACCTACTATTAGCTGACTGAAGCCCATTACCTGGGTGTCTGCTCCGGCGCTGGCCGCTGGGTGTGATTTAGGTGAGTGGATGTGAAAACAGTGAGGCCGGAGCCTTCGGAACGCTGTGAAGCCGTCCCCTTGCCACCCTAGTCTGGAGCGGAGACAGACACTCCTAGGTTCCATGACCGCCTTGGGGCTGCTCTCCATCCTCTGGGCTCCAGAGCTCCGGCTCCCAGATGCTGCACATGGTGCTGCCCTTGGGAGTCAAGGACCAGTTGAGATGTGACCAGCGGCAGAGCTAGGAGAGGGCAGGCCCTCCTCTGATGCTTCTGTTGCCTCCGGGATTGTGGGGTCCATTAAGTCAGCCACCCCTAGCTTAGCTGCCTCTCCTGACAGCTGCCCAGGCTGAGCGGGACCAGTGGGCTGAGAGTGTGAGTGGCTCCCCCTGAGTGGGTTCCGAGAGTCGGCAGAGGAGAAAGGGGCTCTCATAGCAGGTCAAGGACACTAGGAAAGGGAGGCCCCTATGTCCTCATGGTCCCCAAGTTCTCCCAGCTCTGTCATTCTTCATGTCAGCCCCATTTACAGACAGGACCGTCTGAACACTGTGACCGTTCATGGAGGGCTCCGGGTGGGCCCAGCCCTGGACGAAGAATGTGACATGCTCCCCACCTTCCTAAGAGGTAATAAGTGCCCTGATAATTCCCATTTCGCAGGGGATGGGCTGAAGCCTGGCACAGCTGAAGAAAGAGCTCAGGGTCTCCCACCAGTAAGTGGAGGGACCCAGATCCGTGTGCCTCACGGGGCACAATGACAGAAGTACCGCCCGGCAGGAGTAGGTGGGGGGCTGGTGGTTCCTTAGAAATCTAAACACAAAATCACTGTAGGACCCAGCAGTTCCACTCCTAGGCACAGACCCGAAGGAACTGAAAACAGGCATGGAAACCAGTCCCCCAGCACAGGCGTTCCCACGGCACGTTCACTGCGGCCAGCAGGTGCAAGAGGATGGATCCGGACGCGGTGGAGTCACACAGTGGATTCGTTGTATTATCCAGCCACAAAAAGAAACAAAGTACTGATACATGCCGCAGTGTGAAAACATATGCTAAGGGATCAAATATTGTAAGATTCCGCTTATAGGAGATCTCTGGAGTGAACAGATCTCTAGACAGAACACAGCCCGGTGGTCACCGGGGTCTGGATGGGAGAAGAGTACATAGTGGGTGGGGAGTAACAGAATGGTTTTGGGACCAGATAGGGTAGTGGCTGTACAACATTGTAAACACTCTAAGTGTTAGTGAATGCCACTTTACAGTATTTAATTTTATATCGCTTGAGTTTCACCCAAATAAATTATGTTTTAAAGAAAAGAATAGTGTGGGTTTTATTGCTGTCGAGCTCCCCCTAATCATGGGACGGGGGAGCAAAGAGCTAAAGTTCTAAGTAAGAGCATGGAGGGAGCAAGACCTCGGGGAAATCTTGATCTCACCTCATTTTTGTTCCCTCACCTCCTGAATGTGGCTCAGAGAGGACCACAGGGCATTTGCTTCTGAATCGGGGTGAGCAGAAGGCATGGATCCACAGCCCAGAGACTGTTCACACAAGGCCGGAGGAAAACAGCACACACACTTTCACGGCAGGCACACGAAATCCCCAGCTGCCAAGTGAAAAGCTACAAGAAGCATGGCTGCTCCTCTCTGCCCCCTCTCAAAATCTGTAAAAGTTCTACAACTGGTTCCCTGGGAGGGGAAGAAAAAAAGCAAAAAAAGCTCTGGTGTATAGAGTTGGCCAATTTCCATGGTGTAAATGTTCCCGCCATGGTTGATTTCACGCTGAATGTGAGTTTGGGAATAGATGCTCAGCGGCCATCCTTGGGCGCCCCTCCACCACACAAACAACCGCACGAGGAAGGGGCTAGCAGAATGTGGTGAAATAATTAGGAGGGAGGAGTTTTGAATATTTAATGTGTTTAACATAATTTATTTAATTATAAGTTTAAGATTTTATTTATTTATTTGACAGACAGAGATCACAAGTAGGGAGGGAGGCAGGCAGAGGAAGAAGCAGGCTCTCCAAGGAGCAGAGAGTCTGATGTGGGGCTCGATCCCAGGACCCAGGGATCATGACCTGAGCTGAAGGCAGAGACTTGAACCCACTGAGCCATCCAGGTGCCCCGGGAGAGAGAAAGTCTTAAGCAGACTTCTTGCTGAAACCAAGATTCAGACACTTAGCCGACCCTTACATAATTTAATTTTTAATAATGGGTGTGTTCAGGACTTCTGGTTTCGGCTCAGGTTGTGATCTCAGGGTCTTGGAATAGAGCCCCGTGTTAGGCTCTGTGCTTAGCGGGGAGTCTGCTTATGGATCATAGCTTATTACTAGATAATAATAATAATCTAATAATCTAATTTAATCTTATAATCTAATGTGTTTAACAACCAGCTCACCAATTCTTTAACCTTTAATGATCAGCTCCAGAGATGGGCCCTCCAGCATAGAGCGGACCCTTCCCTCATCCACTGACACTTCTCCCCTCCCCCTTCCTGGTTTCTTCAATCCTTTTAATGTGGAGTAAAATTTTTCCTTTCCCAGGCATGGCTTAGGTATAAGGTGTAGGCTTAGCTCACGCCCCTGGAAGGAAAGAGCCACGGATTCAATGCAGATCGTTTCCCTAAAGCAGACTTGATGGATGGGGTCGCCAAAAGCTGGACCTTGCAGAGGGCTCTGTGGAGTCGTGGGGGGCTGTGCCGATGGAGGGGGAGGGGCATAGAGTGAACACGGTGGGGCGGGGGTGGGGCACTGGGAACCAAGGAGCCTGCCTACGGACCCCTGACTGTCTTGCCAAATTTTCACCCCAAACTGCCAACAGCGCCCTTGAAGCCGAGTCACCTAACCGTGTGCAACAGATTTCTCCAGAGCTTAGCGGCTTCAACTGTAAAAAAATGTGACTGTTCCTCCCACAGCAGGGGCCTGACTCGGTTCCGCGGGGCGGTTCTGGTTAAGGGTTCCTCTCATGCTTGCAGCTAGACAGTGGCTAAGGCCGGAATCTGCCAGAAGTGAAGGCACAGCAGTGGGGGAGCCTGTCTCTCCGCGCGCTCCATTCATCGGCTCAGCTGGGCGGCTTCAGAGGCCCCAGATTTCGTACAGGGCAGCTCAGCGCCCCAAGCCCATGTGCACGTGTGAGGGGAGAGAGGAGAGAGCGAACCCCTTTGCTAACCGGGTCTCAGAAGTCACATCCGCACCGAGGCAATCCATTTGCTGGAAGTGGGTCAGGAAATCCAGCCCATATTCAGGGACCAGAATTGTTACGGGAGGAACATCAGAGGACTAGAGGACTTGTTCGCGAGTCACCACGGGTCACTTGCTCAGGTGCATTCCGTTCCCCCGCTGAGAAGGGTCATTGTCGGGCTCGCCCATCTCCCCAAGGTTGGGTCAGTCTTCGTGGCCATCCTGGCCTGGGCGGCACCGGACTCAGCCCTTCCCGAGACCACCTGAGAGTTGCTAAACCCAAGAGGTTTGCTTGGTGTTTGCCACGGCTGGTCACCTCTTCCTGAGAGTCTGCATCTCCCCCCAACCCCGGCAGAGTCTGGTGCTGTGCCCCCGACCACCTGCCAGCCTCTCCTCATAGCATCTTGGTAT
Organism: Mustela nivalis; assembly: GCF_964662115.1. NCBI lineage: Eukaryota > Metazoa > Chordata > Mammalia > Carnivora > Mustelidae > Mustela > Mustela nivalis. Next base: position 89,311,767 of record NC_139032.1, on the reverse strand, counting down.
CCTTCCCACCGTCTCCCCCGGCTCTGTTCCCTCCCCTGGTTCTACCTCCCCTCGCCCCATGGCCTCCTGTTCACCCGAGTGGTTGACCCTCGAACTCTGTCTCCAGCCCGTGTTTGCTCCACCTTTGGCCCCTATCTGCCAGTTCTGCCCTCCCCCCGACCCCAAACCGAGCCCATCCTTAGCCGTATCTCCCCACTCTTTGGTCAGCCCCACAAACTCTGCATTACAGACGTCCCTACACTTAGCCTCTGATCGCATTCCTTCTGGGCCTTCCCCCACACAGAACAGACGGGCCGAATCGCCGGTGTCCCGCTGCAAGATTTCTCGTCCCCCTCTACCCCTCCCCTCTGCACTCCTCTTGACTTCACCTCCCACCAGAGCTCTTGGTGACATCTCCCCAGGGCCACTGCAAATCCTCCCTGCTCCAGAGAATCCCGGAATGGTCCCCTTACGGGCGGAGAAGGCTCTGGGGTCAGGCAGACCAAGTTCAAATCCCCCATGAACTTCTCACTAGCTATAGCCTCCAAGTGCTAGTAAACCTTCAGAAACCCAGGTCCACATCTGTCGAATGGGAATTAGAAGCCGCTTTGGGCACTTAGGTGGGAACTAAATGAGGCTGTTTGTAAACTCCCGCCTGTGGCTGGCTGAGTACTGCTGGCTCCCCAAAGATGTCCCTGTCCTAATCTCCAGACCCTGTAAATATGCTACTTTACATGACAAAAGCAACTTTGCTGATGTCTTTAAATGAAGAATTGTGAGATGGGGAGATTATCCTGGATTATTTGGATGGGCCAGTGTAATTACCAAGGTCCTTATAAAAGGGAGGAAGGAAGGGCAGAGTCAGAGGAGGACCCACAAGGATGGAAGCAGAGGTCATGGCAATGTGAGGCCTTGGGGCACAGGCGCAGGCCGCCTGTGGAAGCTGGAGAGGTAGGAACAGGCTCCCCCTGCAGAGTGTCCAGAAGGAACCCAGCCTTGCCAACACCTTGACGTGTCAGAGGCCGATTTTGGACTTCAGGCTTCCAGAACCATAAAATAATACGTTTGTATTGTCTTAAGACAGTAAGTGTAAGATAACGTGTTACAGCAGCTACCGGAAACTAATACACTGGCCCAGACTAGATGCCCGGTAGCAGCAACTTTCCTTCTCTCCTTAGGAACGATCTGATCCACCTGCTTCCTGTCACCACTCATGGCCCCTCCCTGCCCCCACCCCCGCCTCTGATTCTACCTAGAGTCGAGTGCCACGTTCCCAGGGCAGCTCTCTCTGTCCCCCCGAAGCTGGCAGCCAAGAAGGGCTCTGTCTGGACCTTCCTCATGACTCATCACAGCTGACCCAGGGAGAGTTTTCCATTTCCAGCCCCGCCCCACGTACCAGGATGCTAGTGCGTCCAGCCGGGGACAGCCCTTGCTCAGGTGCGGATATCTCACAGTGCCTGACTCTGAGCCCAGCACGAGGGTGCCTTGATCATCTGTGCGACCAGCCTGAAAGGGGAGGTGGTGGAAGGAGGTGGGGGCGGTGTCCACGGCGTGGCTGGTCACCACTCTGCCCACTTCCTCACCTTCCTGGGAAAGCACAGAGCCAGGAAGCTGAGAGAAGGCCACGGCCAGGGCTGAGCAGTGTGAGTACCTTATAATGTAGATTTTACACAAATCAACAGAACCTCCATCCAAAGGGAGGTGATGGGGTCCATTGGTCAAAGGAAGGGAGGTCTGCTAAGGGCAGGATGGAAAGTTGAGATAGGTCTTAGGGAGCTCCAGACATATTTCTGGGTTGAAATTAGCCAAATGCTCGAGCAAACAGAACAAGGGGGGAGTCGGCTGTCGAGGGGGCTGGCTGTGGCTGCCCTTCGTGGCCCAGCCCTGCTCAGGAACCGGCTGCAGATGATAAGTTGGAACAGAAGCAGCGGGGGGAGCGTGTCCCCCACCATCCCTGACGCCCTGACGTGTCGTGGGAGGGGAAGACGCCGGCCAGGAGCTGTCTGGCCTTCTCAATCTACCTGCCTGGAGCTCAGCCACGGGCGTGGCGAGACGCTTAGAACCTTCAAGAAGACACAGATGATAACCAAGGGGAGGTAGACCAAGGCTGGCGTTGCTGGCAAAATGCAAAGGCCTGAGCATCCGTTGGGGGGTTGGGGTACGGGGGCGTACAGGGAAGAGTTTCTGAAGCGGAAACTCGTCCCTCAGGCTCGGCTTGAGGGGCTTAGCTCGTGGAGGGTACGTGGTATCGAGGATTGAGGTGAGAACACGCTTCCAGCCACGATGATGGGGAGATGCTACAAATCCGAGGTCTCTGCCAGGAGCTGTGGGCGCCAGGCTGAATTTCACGCAATCCCCGCCTTCCTGGGTCTATCTTTGGGGAGTGCGTGGGGAAGGGGCCGGGGCTGTTGGAGGGAGGCCATCCTTCGGTCGGCCCCAAGCAAGGAGAGCCAGGCTGAGAGCAGAGCAGGACCCATCGCCTTTACCACCAGTCTCTCCGGACTTCATTCCTGAGGGATTGCTGCCCACAGCGCTCCCTGCTGTGCTCCAGTGCCTGGAACCGTGCTTAGCACCTAAGAAGGGCTTAGTATATACTGCAGACAAAAGAGAGGGGATGACGATTTATCGAAGCAAGTGTTGGATGCGAAGTGTCTTACGCCCGTGATTTCACTTCTCACCAGTGATGCCGCATCCCCCTCACACCCCAGGCGAGGAAACAGGAGACTCAGAGAGGCAAAGAAACGGGCTGAGCTCACCAGCTAGAGAGTGGTTCAGGCAGGAATGATATCCAGGTCTGCCTGTGCCCTGGACCACAGGTTTCCCTGGTAAAGTGGGGCTGAACGTACCTGAGCGCATCTCCATCACCAAAGGCAGGTCAAAAATACCCAAAGCAGGAAAGAATAGGGCAGGTGGCTGCCCAGGTACGCCCTATATGAGGGACCCTATATTATATTACCAGGGCAGCTGTAATACAGACTGCAGCCAGGGGTAAGGGGTGATGGGAGAGTTAAACCACAGGAAGTTATGTCTCATGGCTCTGGACATTGGACGTTCAAGAGCAAGGTGTGGGGAGGGTTGGTTTCCCCTGAGGCCTCTCTGGCTTGTAGATGGCCTTCCTCTCCCTGCCTGCGTCTGGGTCCTAACCTGTTCTTATAAAAACACCAGTCATATTGGCTAGGGCAAGCCAATGAGCTCATTTTATCTCTTGAAAGACCCTCATCTCCAAATACAATCCCATTCTGAAGTCTTGGGGTTTAGGATTTCAACATACAGATTTTGGGGGCAGGCACGGTTCACCCCATATCAGGGCTTAAAGGGTGCCTTCTGCTCCTCGAAAGAGCTAGCGAGCTGCGACGCGCAGAAGTGAGGGCAGCTGCAGGAGGGGAGGGTCGCCGTCCCTCCGGAGGGAAATACCGCACTTTGCGCTGCCCTGGTGCCTGAAACAGGCCTTCTCAGGCAGCACTCACTTCTTTCTGTGGCAGTTTAAGGACCTGCCCCCAGACCCTTAAAATCTAGAGCGAGCATGCTCAGTGAGCCTGCAGCTCCCCACGCTCTACCCCCACCCGCCTCTCTAACCTTGGGCTGTGGGGCTCATTAGTGCTACGGCGCCACACTTTGGATACATGGTCCACGCCCAAGCCTATCCCCCCTCGGAACCATGGGTCCTCTGGGCAGCGCTGAGAGTAATCCAGTGCAAACCCATCCTCCCTACTCAAGAAGGAAAATAATCAGCTCGCGTGTTTGAAACTGGTGAGCTCTGCACTCTGAGAACCAGGGCAGCGCTGTGGTCCTCCGCCTTTCCAGGAGCGCCCCGGCTGACGAGACTGTCCCTGGATGGTCCTGCTCTCATCATTCCAGGAAGGGTGGGTTAGCTTCCAAGGCACACTGTCCAAAAGGCCGTCAGGCGCCATGGTTGGGGGGAGGGGGCTGCCGGCGTCTTTGTGCGTGCCGCGGTGTGCCCGCTGCGTGCCGGACTTTGACAGGGATGCAGCAGCTCCCAGATGGCCGGGTCCTGACCCCTCTCTGTGTCCAGCCAACCCCCGGCAGCACACCACACACATCACCCTGCCTCTCCAGTTCCCTCCAACCCCCCTGCTGCTGTCAGAAATCGGACACCTAAGTGCCATGCAGATGACCCTTTCTACTGCGGAGGCAGCAGAGGAAAGCTCATGGCCCCTCGCCTGGCTGGCATTCTGATAGTCCTTCATCTATCTGTTCATTTATTCAGCTCTGATGAGCCGGACTGGGGATCCAGGCACGAGCGAGACTGATACGGCCCCTGCCTTGGGGGCTACCATTCCAGCGGGAGAGACAGAAAACTCCGAAGCGAGCAGACAGAATCATTACGGTTTGTAAGAACACCTGCATGAAATACACGATTCCTAGGCTCCCTCTCTAGAGCTAAGGCTTCAGCAAGCCTAGGACGGGGCCCGGAAATCTGTATTGTTACCAAGTCCTCCAAGGCACTGGGATGCCCAGGCAGACATGGGGACCCCTGGTCTGAGCCATCTGACTGCCTACAGACACTCTCCGTCATGTTCCCTTTCACCCAAGATCTGCACGTCTGGGAATCTATCTACGGGTCCTTCTGCACAAATAAGAAATGATGGGCAAGACATCTTGCCCTGTGCTATTTACAAGAACAAATGGTCAGACACGATTCTGGTGTCTCGTGTGAGTGTCTGGTTGGGTACGGGACACTCAGCTGCCCAGGGGGAAGAGGATGTAGCTGCCAAGAATGAGAGCAGAGGCCCGCGCCGCTGCTGGGGACTCCCCGGGACACATCGCTCAAC